>NC_134688.1:414125356-415350356 GCF_050947455.1 Rhinoderma darwinii
AGAGGTACGTGTCGCCATAGCTACGTAAGTATGAATCTTTTTTTTATGTGCAGTTTTTCGACGGAATTCAGAGCGGCGCACAGGGCGGATACACTGTGTGCTTTTACTCAGCATATCCACCCTGTGTGAACATAGCCAATTAGTGCCTCCTGATGTTCCCTCTCAGAACCTCCACTTAAAGTGTCCAGGGCTGTTGAGAAGATGTGTTATTGGCTGGTCTGCACAATAGCAGGGTTCATCCTTCTGTACACCCCCTGAGTACAAGAGGAACTGGGCCGTGGCACTGAGCATCTTAGAGTTTATGTCCCCCAGCGCTGGACATATTACGTCAGTGTTCCCCAACAATTGGCAACAAGCTCTAAGTATTTTTGTGCCCTAGTAATACCAAGGATGTATAGTGTCACTACAACTTGGCCCAAGAGTCAAAGCCATAAATCTGGCAATTAACACTAGTGTAAGAGCCATACGACTGGGTCATATTTTAATACAATTTTCCATTGTTCGGTGTGGCTCAACACCATGTGACGCATTTGAAAGTAGCTCGTGCTCGTGAGCTGGGAAAGGTTGGGGACCTCTGCATTAAGTGGTCGTTCTGAGAGGGTATCAAAAGAACCCAGGCGTTGCTATAACAAGCATGGGCAAATTTTATTTATTTATTATTCTTTTTTTAAAGTTTCGAATTTAAAAATTGTTATGTTTAATGTAATTTAACAAAAAAATGAAAATATTTCATTGTGGGAGAACCCCTTTAAGTTTGTCTCCATTGTTATTCTTACCGATTCAGGACCAGGCACCATTTAGCCATTTTTAGCACGCATTGGTTAAACGTCTATAACTTTTTTCTTTGTTGAGCTAGCATTGTGATTATTGCAATGTTTTGTCATGATCAATGCAGGTATGTTTTTTTTTATCACTTTATATGCATAATTGTAATTTTAAAAAAGTAGTAAAAAAAATTTGTTTTTACATTTTAGCTCACTGTTTCTGGTATTAATACAGTGTTACCCTAAAATAGACTTTTTATTTGTGATCATCATCGTCTAACATAAATTTTGATATATTACATGTCTATTTTAGGTCAATTGTATCAGAGCTAGCATTAGAACAATGATTGGTTGGGAATTTTATGTGTTATTTTTATTTCATTTCATTTTGTTTGTTCGTTTACTTTAATTTTTTTTTATTATTATGGCCTGTCCCTAAGAGGTCAGAAAAGACATTCAGCTGCCCAATCGCTCCAGCAGCAAGCTTAAACCTGCGCCGTATATATCCAGTGGGCGGTCCTTAACCATCTAACATTGCGTTTTCAGTTTTTACCACAACTGCTATTTTAAACAATCAACTGCATGGGGTGGGTTTGGAGCGCTGGATGCCGGACTCTTCCTTGTTCGGCGGGCATGGCACACAGAATAAATTAACTAAATTAAACTACATTTTTTCACTAATACATGTAGTTACAGCGGGAACACAGGTATCTAAGCTGTTACCCAATAGCTACCTAGCAGTGTCAGTCGTTTTTTGTAGCATAAAATCAGCTTACAGACTCTTTTTAAGGTAGTTCATTAATTTTAAATGATTAGCATTGCCCATTATGGATTTTAAGTTCATATAAAATGTAACATGCTGTATCATTGTGCGGCATAATATTTCAGTGCACAATGTGAACACTAGGTGGAGCCACTAGTATATAATAAAACATCTCCAATTAATACTCAGAGAATGCAAACAGTGAGTAGGAAACGCAATCTCTTTCAGACACTATGTCAGTTCTTACTATATGTTCTTCAATTTACTCAATGTAGTTGTAATCACATGCTCACATGTATGGCTAAAGTTACTACGAACTTCTGCAGTTGAAACTGGCAGAAGCCCTTCTGTTCCATTCAATGTTTTAGTGGATGACTGTAAGGGTATGTGCACACACACTAATTACGTCCGTAATTGACGGACGTATTTCGGCCGCAAGTTCCGGACCGAACACAGTGCAGGGAGCCGGGCTCCTAGCATCATACTTATGTACGATGCTAGAAGTCCCTGCCTCACTGCAGGACAACTGTCCCGTACTGAAAACATGATTCTGTTCGGTCCGGTACTTGCGGCCGAAATACGTCCGTCAATTACGGACGTAATTAGTGTGTGTGCACATACCCTAAGGCCTCATGCACACGACCGTATTTTTTCCCACCCGTAAATACTGGCGTAAATACAGTTGATCGCTGTACTCGGCTATCCCCATTAGTCCAATAGACTTTGACTAAAGTGACACCGCGCATGCTCGACCACCGCTTCATTCATAGTTCTCCTTAGGGCATGACCACACATGGCGGAATTCCTCCGCAACTGTCCGCATCAATGCCGCACCTAATCCGGGTTGCGGATTACGGCTGCGGATCTGCACAAAATGTGCAGAAAATTGATGCGGACTAGCTGCTGCGGACTGCGGGAAAAGTGCTTCCCTTCTCCCTATCAGTGCAGGATAGAGAGAAGGGACAGCACTTTCCCTAGTGAAAGTAAACGAATTTCATACTTACCGGCCGTTGTCTTGGTGACGCGTCCCTCTTTCGGCATCCAGCCCGACCTCCCTGGATGACGCGCCAGTCCATGTGACCGCTGCAGCCTGTGCTTGGCCTGTGATTGGCTGCAGCCGTCGCTTAGACTGAAACGTCATCCTGGGAGGCCGGACTGGAGACAGAAGCAGGGAGTTCTCGGTAAGTATGAACTTATATTTTTTTACAGGTTGCTGTATATTGGGATCGGTAGTCACTGTCCCGGGTGCAGAAACAGTTACTGCCGATCGCTTAACTCTTTCAGCACCCTGGACAGTGACTATTTACAGACGTCTCCTAGCAACGCTCCCGTCATTACGGGAGCCCCATTGACTTCCTCAGTCTGGCTGTAGACCTAGAAATACATAGGTCCAGCCAGAATGAAGAAATGTCAAGTTAAAAAAGCAAGACGCATCCGCAGCACACATGACATGTGCATGACAGCTGCGGACTTCATTGCGGAACTTTGAATCTCCATTGAAGTCAATGGAGAAATTCCGCCATGAGTCCGCCACTGCTCCGCAACAGACAGAGCATGCTGCGGACACCAAATTCCGCTCCGCAGCCTATGCTCCGCAGCGGAATTGTACGCATCGTGTAAACGAACACTGCTAAATTAAAGTGAAAGTCAATGTAGAAACGGCTCCGCTGCGGATTAACGCTGCGGAGTGTCCGCAGCGGAATTTAAGTGAAATTCCGCCATGTGTGAACCCGCCCTTAAGGGTATGTGCACATGACCTATTTTCTGACGTAATTCAGGCGTTTTACGCCTCGAATTACGCCTGAAATGACGGCTCCAATACGTCTGCAAACATCTGCCCATTGCTTGCAATGGGTTTTACGATGTTCTGTTCAGATGAGGTGTAATTTTACGCGTCGCTGTCAAAAGACGACGCGTAAAAATACGCCCGCGTCAAAGAAGTGCAGGACACTTCTTGGGACGTTTTTGGAACCGTTTTTCATTGACTCCATTGAAAAACAGCTCCAATTACGTCCGTAATGGACGCCGCAAAAAACGCGAGTACTTGCAAAAACGTCTGAAATACAGGAGCTGTTTTCGCCTGAAAACAGCTCCGTAATTTCAGACGTATTTTGCATTTGCGTGTGAACATACCCTAATTGTGGGACTCCTAGCATTGTACATAACTATGATGCTAGGAGCCCGGCTCCCTGCAGTGTGTTCGGTCCAGCACTTGTGGCCGAAATACGTTCCGTCCATTACGGACGTAACATGCTCGTGTGAACCCAGCCTTACTGTCTTTTTATAATTTTTTGTACATAAAATAGTTTCATTTAAAAAAAATATTCTGCTTCGTTTTGTTTAGATTGTTTGTACTAGAACAGACATGGGCAAACTACGGCCCGCGGGCCACATACGGCCCGTTAGGCTTTTTAATCCGGCCCGCCGAACTTGTCCAAATAATAGTAAAAACCTCCTTTTTTTTCCCCTTTCCCTGCAATGCCCACGTTTTCCCAATAGATGGCGCACTCAAAACACATTGACCGTTGTTAACCCCTTAACGCCGAAGGACGGATATATCCGTCCTCAGCAGCTGCTAGTTTGCGCAGGAGGACGGATATATCCGTCCTGTGATCGCGCGGGTACTGACAGTTTACCCACGCGATCAGCGGCAGGAGCACGACTGTTATACACAGCCTGGCTCCTGCTGCAACTGCCGGAATCGAAGCACGCGCCGATTCCGGCAGTTTAACCCATTAAATGCCGCTGTCAACAGTGACAGCGGCATTTAATGTGTTTGACAGAGGGGGGAACTCCCTCTGTCTCCCGATCGGCGCCCCCGCAAACAAATCGCGGGTCGCCGTCGGGTTTCCATGACAGCCGGGGGTCTAACAAAGACCCCCAGGTCTGTCTTCAGCATCTGCCTGTTAGGCGATGCCAGAGGCATGACCTAACAGGTTGCCTGTCAGTTTTACACTGACAGGCAATAATGCTTTGGTATACGAAGTATACCAAAGCATTATATATGCGATCGGCATATCGCATAGTGAAGTCCCCTGGTGGGACTAAAAAAAAAAAAGTAAAACCGTTAAATAAAGTTTGTGAAAAAAAAAATAAAAAAAATTACAGTCAAAGTCAAATAAAACTACTTTTTTGCCCCAAAAAGTGGTTTTATTTAATAAAACGGTCAAAACAAATCACACATACACATATATGGTATCCCCGCGATCGTAACAACTTGACCAATAAAATGAACACATTAATTAAACCGCCGGATGAACGGCGTCCAAAGAAAACGCAAAAAACAACGGCAAAATTCTCTCTTTTCTCCCATTCCCCCCATAAAAAATAAAATAAAAGTTCATCTATAAGTCCTATGTACCCCAAAATAGTACTAATGAAAACTACACATTGTCCCGCAAAAATCAATCCCACGTACGGCCACATCGACGGAAAAATAAAAAAATTACGCCTCTTGGAACGCGGCGATGCAAAAACAAGTAATTTTTTTCTAAAAGGGTTTTTATTGTGCAAACGTAGAAAAAACATATAAAACCTTTACACATTTGGTATCCCTGTAATCGTGCCGACCCATAGAATAAAGTTAACATGTTATTTACGCTGCATAGTAAACGGCGTAAATTTATAACGTGAAAATTAATGCTGGAATAGCTGCTTATTTTCAATTCTCTCCTAAAATAAAGTTAATAAAAGTTAATCAATATGTTATAAGCATCTAAAAATGGTACAATTACAAAATACAACTCGTCCCGGAAAAAACAAGCCCTTATACGGCTATGTCGACGGAATAAAAAAAGAGTTACGACTCTTGGAATGCGACCGTGGAAAAACAAAAAATAATCCTTGGTCATTAACGTGCAAAATGGCCCGGTCATTAAGGGGTTAATGTGGCGCGTATTTCTCTTTATTTCACTTTAATTTTCACTTCGTTTCACGTCACCATTAAGCCCTTCGGTTTTCAAAGAGTACAATATCAGCCGTCACTTTGCCACGAAGCATGCAAACTATGCTAGCAAGCAGTCAACACAAGAACGGGCGGCTACTGCTCAGAGGTTGGCAGCTAATTTACAGAGTCAACAGAACTTTTTTCTTGATAAATCACAGTGCGTATGTTATTTTAATCTATTTACATTTCCTTCTCCCAGTATCTGCGAAATAGTATGTAAATGCCATATCTTGCATATTCCTTGAGACAAATTTATTAACTGATAAGGGCTATTTTTCACATTTGAAAGACAGTTAATAAATTGGGTTGTAGTGTTCTTACTGTGCTATGAGGTTTGCACACACTACATTTAATGCTTTAGTATATCCGGCCCAAACACTCCCTCCAAATGCTCCTGGCCCGGCCCCTCTGTCAAATTTTAGAACCCATTGTGGCCCGCGAGTCAAAAAGTTTGCCCACCCCTGGCTTAATCCGTTCCCGCCAGCCTACTGGAAAAGGACTCTGAGCACTACAGTGTGGGCTCATGCTCCAAGCAGGAGCTGTTACTAACAGCTCCTGTACTTAGGGCAGCCTCCTGAACACAGCTGGAATTGAAGTAGACTTCGATCCCAACTGTTTAGCCCTTTGATCGCCGCGGTATGTGACCACAGCATGATCAAGGGGACTCCCCGCTTCAATTGCGTCACCGGAAATCCGGTGACACGATCGAAGACTGACAGAGAAAGAACCCTCTGAAGTCAGCCCTGGGGACCTAGAAAAGACCCCAGGGCTGTCTGTTCAGTTTGCCTGTTGTTAGGGCACACTAGTTAAAAAAAAAACTGTTGTTAAAATGTTATCCCTTCATGGGATTAAAAATAAAGAAATGTCCAAAAAAGTCATCATTTAAAAGTCATTATTTAGCATAACATTTTTGAATGCCCATACATTACATACAAACAAAAAACCATATTAAGTATCTACACGACTGTAATAATCTGAAGAATTAATTTAACTGGTGATTTAGCGTGAAACATAATTGGAATAAAAAACTAAAACAAAAAAATGCAGAAAATCGTTTTTTTCTATAGTCATGCCGCAAAAATAAGGCTGGGTTCACACAACCTATTTTCAGGCGTAAACGAGGTGTTTTACACCTCGAATTACGCCTGAAAAGACGGCTCCAATACGTCTGCAAACATCTGCCCATTACTTTCAAATGGGTTTGCCGATGTACTGTGCCGACAACCTGTCATTTTACGCGTCGCTGTCAAAAGAAGTGCAGGAAACTTCTTGGGACGTTTTTGTAGCCGTTTTCTCATAGACTATTGAAAACAGCTCCAAAAACGGCAGAAAAAACGGCGTGAAAACGGAGCGAAAAACGCAAGTTGCTCAAAAAACGTCTGTAAATCAGGTGCTGTTTTCCCTTGAAAACAGCTCTGTATTTTCAGATGTTTTTGGCTCAGCGTGTGAACATACCCTAAATCAGGGGTCTCAAGCACGCGGGCCGCGGGCCGTATGCGGCCCCTGGGGCTGTCATCTGCGGCCCGCGGGACACAGAGCCGCAAGTATCGGCTCTGCTCCGAGACTCTAGAATTCCCTGACATCGTTGTCCACATATGAACAGCGATGTCTGGGGCTTCCCCAGAGCCGGGGTCCCGGACAGAGCGCTAGTACAGGCTCTGCTCCGGGACTCTGTGGAATTCCCTGACATCGCTGCCCATATATGGACAGTGTGTCAGGGTCTTCCCCAGAGCGGAGTCCCGGGCAGAGCGCTATTATCGGCTCTTCTCCGGGACTCTGGGGAAGCCTCTGACATCGCTGTCCATACATCGACAATGATGTCAGGGGCTTCCCCAGAGCAGGAGTCCCAGTGATGTCAGGAGCACAGCTGGAGTCCCAGGAAGAGCCTACTAGCGCTCTGCCTGGGACTCCAGCTGTGGGGTTGCCCCTGACATCTCTGTCCATATATGGACAGTGATGTCAGGAGCAGAGCTGGAATCCCAGGCAGAGTGCCAGAAGCGGCTCTGCTCCGGGACTCCAGCTCTGGGCAAGCCCCTGATATCACTGGGGCAGCCTCTACAGAGAGCACTGTGGCAGCCTCTACAGAGGGCACTGTGGCAGCCTCTACAGAGGGCACTGTGGCATTATCTACAAGTGGGTGTGTGGCAGTATCTGAAGAGGACACTGGCATTATCTAGGGGTGTGTTGCATTATCTACAGAGGGCACTGTGGCCTTATCTACAGAGGGCACTGTGGCCTTATCTACAGAGGGCACTGTGGCCTTATCTACAGAGGGCACTGTGGCCTTATCTACAGAGGGCACTGTGGCCTTATCAACAGAGGGCACTGTGGCCTTATCTACAGAGGGCACTGTGGCCTTATCTACAGAGGGCACTGTGGCCTTATCTAGGGGTGTGTTGCATTATCCACAGAGGGCACTGCGGCAGCATCCACAGAGGGCACTGCGGCAGCATCCACAGAGGGCACTGCGGCAGCATCCACAGAGGGCACTGCGGCACTATCTAAAAAGGGGCTGCCCAATCTTGACATGTGTGCTAACTGAGCCGCCAGACTGCATTTAGCGACACTTAAACTGGAAAGCTGGATTGTTGAAATAAGCACGTGGAGAAATATCTCAAATTTTAAACCTAGCGCTATTATTATAGTAATGTAGTATTATTATTCTAGTAATATAGTGTTATAGTAGTTCAAATAACTAATTGATTAACAATAATTTTGTATTGTATCAAATTTGAAAGTAATGCGGCCCGTCAACTTCCCATTTTTTCTATATGCGGCCCACTTACCCTGCCGAGTTTGAGACCCCTGCCCTAAATTATATAAATCACACAGGAATTTATTTGAACCCCTTAACTATGCAGGAAAAATAATATTATTTCTCCCTCATAAAACATTTTTTTCATTGAGGTGGCCAGCCATCTCAATGAAAATATAAAAAAGTTATGGCTGCTGAAAGACAAAGGGGCAAAAATAAGAAAAATTTACCTAGTCATTGAGGCCTTTTCAGGTAAGAGTTAAGAGAATATCCTTATGTTTTCAATGTTCCAGCACTAATTTGAAAACAATGGCAGTATCTGTGTAGTTTATTTTGAATCTAAAATGCGTGTTCACACTGAGTTTTTTGCAGGCAGAATTTCTGCCTCAAAATTCTGTTTGGAAGTTTGAGGCAGATTTTCGCTGAGTTTTTCGCTGAGTTTTTCGCCCGCAGCCATTGAGTGCCACTGGGCATAAAACACAGCGAAATATGCTTTCTCTGCCTCCCAATGATGTCAATTGGAGGTCAGCGGCGTAAACGCCCGAAGATAGGGCATGTACCTTCTTTCTCCCGAGACGGTTTTACCGCTTGCAGGAAAAAGACGCCTCCGACTCCCATTGAAATCAATGGGAGGCATTTTCAGGCCGTTTTTGACGAGTTTTGCAGCGCGGTTTCCGCGTCAAAAAACTTGTCAAAAAACTCTGTGTGAACATCGTATTTTATGGCCTCAGTTCACTTTGAGTCATAGGAAAGTCCGTGTTTTAATTTCAAAATGATTTGAGCCCTTCCCAGATTTCAGTGTTGCTGTAGTCGCACCTTGGCAAATAATTAAAAAAAAACACGACACTACTGTATAGAGAATCTAGATTGTAATGCGCCTTCCTAGGTTCATCCGAGTTTACAATATTCTACAAGGAGAACTCCTATTCCAGTCTCCAATGACAGTAATCTCCAATTCATCTGCTCATTGGCAGCCTGACAACTGCTATTTATGGATCGGTGTGAGAAAATGTCTTCTTGTTTTACGGGGAAATATATTTTGTTATTTCCGACACTAGCTCCCTCACTATGCTGGATTCTTCACATCACCTTCTACTTTACTGCTGCAGAGGAACTGACAAAGGGATCCGATTCCCCTTAAAAAGCTTGGAGGGGAGCGTTCATGACCCTGCCAGCTGCTCATAACAGAAAGGCTGGCTTTTATTTAACAGCCAGACTGCCGAGGGAAAGCACTGCAGCATCGTTACCTGAAATGACCGTCGTCACTGGCAACCGGCTTTGCTCCTGTGTAAAATTCAATTAAGTTTCTTTTTTTTTTTCACTTTAGTTTACAGCATTTTCTGATGAGGGAAGACTATGGAGACCCTAACAAACTATGCAAAGTACATCAGATGGAGAGCACGATTTTAACATTTAGGAGGCTTCCCTAATACAGAGAATGATGTCATTGTATGGGCTTTATAAATAAAGAGTTGGTTTACATTTCAGGCCTTGAAAAAATAATCTAAAATCTATAAAATCCCTCACACGCAGCATTTATGAGAAACGCCACGTTTTTTCTGGCATTTTTTGCCATGTTTTTTGGGTCAAAAAACACTGCGGCCAGATGTTCAGCTTGAAATCCGTGGGGAAATATAAAACACAGGGCAAACATTGTGATTTTTTTAGGGGGCTTTTGTTTTTCATTTGTCTTATGTTTTTTGGCTCAGTGGCAATTTTACTAAATTGCAGCAAGGGCGGGTTTGGCGTTTCTCCAGTTAGTGTCAATTTTCTTCCCTAGACCTCTGAAGGTTCTTTCTCCTCTTAGGCTATGTTCACACGGAGTATTTTGCCGAGTTTTTTGACGCGGAAACCGCGGCGCAAAACTCGGCAAAAACGGCATGAGAATGCCTCCCATTGATTTCAATGGGAGGCGCCGGCGTCTTTTTCCCGCGAGCAGTAAAACTGCCTCGCGGGAAAAAGACGCGACATGCCCTGTCTTCGGGCGCTTCCGCCTCTGACCTCCCATTGACTTCAATGGGAGGCAGAGAAAGCGTATTTCGCGCTGTTTTATGCCCACAGCGCTCAATGGCCGCGGGCGAAAAACGACGCGAAAATCGGCGTGCAGGGAGAGGAATATCTGCCTCAAACTTCCAAACGGAATTTTCATGCAGATATTCCTCCTGCAAAATACCCCGTGTGAACATAGCCTTAAAGGGGTTTTCCAAGTTAAAACTTGTATGTGTTAATACTTTTAACTTGGGAATGTGAATACATTTGTAATATACTTACCGTTTCCAAATTGGCCCCGTTTCCCGATGCTGTCGTGGGGCACATGACTGGTGACGTCACCCTCTGCCCGCTGTGTTTATCATCCGTATATTTGTTACGTGGTCTAATTATTCAAATTGTCTTCCAGGTATACGACACGTCACTAGTGTATGGGACCACTCATGTAGTTTACTGGCTCAACAAATGCAGGTAATAAATCACACTAAGCGCAAAAACCGCCACAAAAAATCTGCACAAAAAACGTATGTACCACGTTTTTTTTAACACAATTTTTTTGCCTAAAAAAAGGCCACACAGAGAGTGTGTGAAGGTGGCTTCAGGCCGGGTTCCCACGTAGTGTAAACGCTTCAGAATTTCCACAACGGAATTGCACAGCATTTACAGTAGCAGCAAAGTGAATGTGATTTTGAAAATCTCATGCACACGCTGCGGAAAAAAACGCAGCATAAACGCATGCTGCGTTTTTGTTCCTTTCTGTTGCGGGTTTTCCCCATTGAATTCAATGGGGATGCAAAACCCGCAACAGAAAGCCAACCGTTGTGACTTTTGCTATGCTGCAAAAATCGCATCTCCAGAAAAGAAATCATACTTACCCAGAACGCCCTCCCATGTGACCCCTGCAACCAATCACAGGCTACAGCGTCACATGGTCTGCAACATCATCGTAGGAGGCCGGAGTGGACGTCAAAGGAGCAAAGGGGTAAGTATGAGCGTCCGAATTCCGTCCGATTTTTATTTTTTTCGGACTGTAGGTGCTGCGGATTCCAGGTCGGATATGCTGCGTGATTTTTATGCAGCGTATACGACCCGAGGGAACCCGGCCTCAGGCTAGATTTACACACACTGTTGAGGTGCGTTTTGCTCCCTTTTTGTGCATTTTTTGTGGCTTTTTTAATGGTGTTTTTAGTGCGGCCAGATGTTACATTAAAGTCTATAGTTAAATATAAAATGCACCGCATACAACTGCGTTTTTGGTTTGTGGCGTTTTTAAAGCAATTTTGGGATCTGAGTATGGCGTTTTTTACAGGCATTTTTCCCATAAGCTTTTTTCTCACCGGAAAAACTGCACATACAAAATGACACCAAATGACTTTGGTGTCTACTGCGCTATTGATTCCGCCAAAAAAAACAGAAACCTTACGGAACAGCGACAAATAGAAACCATTTGCAATGGAAGCTTTACTATTGAAATCAATGGTAATGCAAATGGAAAGCTATGGCTTCCGTTTGGTTTCTGTTCATGGGTTACCCTGACGGAAAGGTCTGACAGAACCCATGAACAAAACACTGACGCTGATGTAAACATACCCTAAGGGTATGTGCACACACACTAATTACGTCCGTAATTGACGGACGTATTTCGGCCGCAAGTACCGGACCGAACACAGTGCAGGGAGCCGGGCTCCTAGCATCATAGTTATGTACGATGCTAGGAGTCCCTGCCTCTCTGCAGGACAACTGTCCCGTACTGTAATCATGTTTTCAGTACGGGACAGTAGTTCCACGGAGAGGCAGGGACTCCTAGCATCGTACATATGTATGATGCTAGGAGCCCGGCTCCCTGCACTGAGTTCGGTCCACTACTTGCGGCCGAAATACGTCCGTCAATTACGGACGTAATTAGTGTGTGTGCACATACCCTAAAAGGAAAGAAAGGTATAAAGAAAAGACTGATGCAGCTCCTATCTTTTGTGTCCACTCCTGTGTTTGGCTTAAAAAACTGAGCCAAAAAACTGTGTGCGTGTGATCTTGGCCTAAAGCTGTGATCCCTAACCAGTGACTCAGAAAATGCATGTGGCTCCTTAGCTGTTGGCGCCTACAGATAATATTGTACACCAGTGCCAACTACTGAAATTGGAACTAGTGTTAAAACATTTTTGGCAGGCTAAAAATCACCAGCACTTAACAGGGTTGTCATGAGACCTGAGATATGATCCTCCATGAAAAAAAAACACTTTAAATAAATTTACCTTTAAAATTTTCACACTCTCTTTGTTAAAAAGTGACATGGTGACAATCATGCCCAATGTCACTATGAATAGATCATTACCGCTGCTGACCGGGTGTAAACAGTGCGTTATTAATGCAATTTGCGTAAGTGTTCATTGTAAAATTTCATTTTGTTTAGTGACAGAATTTCTTGTGAATAGAAATTTGTGGTCCAAAATGGTGTAAACTGTGGAAGGGTTTGCGTAGGGATGTTGTAATGTGAGACAGGTCACACATAGGATAATTACTGTTCCTGATTCTGTACTATACTAATAAAGGTCATCATTACCATCATCCTCAGAATCATCAACATCATGTATTATGAAACACTAATAATACACTTATCATTAAGAATTTCTAAATGTAATGTGATTATCAGAACCCCTCCTTTTACAAGTAGTATTGATCATATAGTAACACTGCAGCTCTGATGAGAGTTTCAACTTCCCTATCACAGCCCTGCAAGAACTATCTGCATAGCACAGGCACTGTTTATATCAGGTTATGTACTGCGAATGGAGATATAGTAGCGGCTGTCCCCATGTGCTGATGAGGTTTTCTCACTTCTGCAAGTACTCCATTTGTAGAATAAGGGGCATACGTCCCAACCATCCCGGATTCAGTGGGACAGTCCCGGATTTCAGGCGGTGGTATGTCCCAGACTTCCGGTGTCAACTGTATCTGCATCCTCAGGAACCCTATGCTAAAGCAGGGAACCGTCAGCTCCCTGCTTCAGCATTAGTACAGAGGACACACCGGGCACAGTGCTATTTTTTTAGCGCTGAGCCCAGGGAGGCCCTTGACATCATTGTCCATATATGGACAATGACATTAGTGGCTCCTCCAGGAGCAGAATCCCCTGCCAGAGCGTTGCCGACGCTCTGCCCGGGGATTCCGCTCCTAGAGGGAATCCCTGACGTCACTGTCCATGTATGGACTGCCCCTGCGTGGCTGATGCTCTGGCTGGGGATTCTGCCCCTAGAAGGAGTTCCTATGTCTAAAGACAAAGACACACACACACACACACACACGAGGCATGTATACATATATACACACACATATGAGCACTGGCGTAGCTATAGGGGTCGCAGCGGTCGCAATTGCGACCGGGCCCCAAAGCCAGGGGGGCCCACGGCCCCCCCGCACCACATCAATAAAAAGTTACTATAGTAACTCGGGCCGCGGGCCCCTGTTACTATAGTAACATACTTTACTTACCTTCCTGGTTCCGGATCGCAGCGGAGGTCCTGACGTCAAGCGCTGTGCGCAGCGCATGACGTCACAGCGCTATGTGCCGCGCAGAGCATCGAGACGACAGAACTCCCGCCGCGGCCGAAGAGGAAGGTAAGAGTAGCCCTGACTGGCGGGGTCCGACTCCCGGGACCCGCCAATCAGCTGTTTTGAAGGGGCCGCAGTACTCGTACAAGAGCTGCTCCCCTTCATTCCGGTCACACTGTGAATCGGTGTCGGCGATTCACAGTGTGGGCGAGTAGTGAAATGAAGGGGAAGCAGCTCTCGTACGAGTGCTGCGGCCCCTTCAAAACAGCTGATTTGCGGGTTCCGGGAGACACATCAGCTATTGATGGCCTATCCTGAGGATAGGCCATCAATATTTAGGGACTGTACAACCCCTAAGCCTACTATGTAGCAGGCTTAGGGGGCCCATGAGACAGGATCACAGATTGTGTGATCCTGTCTGCTGGGCCCTGTATCTAAGCCAATCACATGGTAGGCTTAGATACATGGCCCATGCGTGATCCTGTCTGCTGGGCCCTGTATCTAAGCCAATCACATGGTAGGCTTAGATACATGGCCCATGTGTGATCCTGTCTGATGGGCCCTGTATATAAGCCTACCACACTGTAGGTTTAGATACAGGGCCCCAGCACACAGTAATCTTATACTGTATAAGATTACTGTCTGCTGGACCCTGTATCTAAGCCTACGTTGTGGTAGGCTTAGATACAGGGTCCCACAGACAGTATCACACATGGGCCCTGTATCTAAGCCTAACACACGTGTTACTAATCATTTTTTGTGTGTTTTCTTACAGGTTCGGTCGTTGGACTACATCGGATTCCAGGACTACTTCGATGATGGCTTTTTTTTTATGATCAATAAAATGGTTAATGAGGGCTGTGTGGGTTTTTTTTTTATTTCAATAAAATATTTTTTCTATGTCTTTGTGTTTTTTTTTAAACTATATTACTACCGCCTTAGTAATGGCCACCGGCTGATTGACAGCATCCATTGCTAAGGCGGGGCTTAGTGTTAGCCGGTGCAGAGGCGAACACTAACCCCCTTTATTACCCCGGTACCCACCGCCACCAGGGGTGCTGGGAAGAGCCGGGTACCATCCAGTACTCGACCATCTATAGTGATGGTCGGCCACTGGGGTGGCCGCAGGCTGGTATTATCAGGAGGGGAAAGGCCAAAAACAGTGGCCCTTCCCACCCTGGTGATGCTAGGCTGTTGCTGCTTTATTGTATCTGGCTGGTTATGAAAAATGGGGGGGACCCCGCGTCATTTAAAAAAAAAATATATATAATTGGAAAGAACGATGTGGGGTCCCCCCCAATTTTCATAACCAGCCAGATACAACACAGCAGCAGCAGGCAGCATTACAAGGGTGGGAAGGGCCACTGTTTTTGGCCTTCCCCAGCGTAATACTACCAGCCTGCGGCCACCCCGGTGCCTGCCCGTCACTACAGATGGTCGGGTACTGGTTCGTACCTGGCTCTTCCCAGTACCCCTGGTGGCGGTGGGTACCGGGGTAAAAATGGGGGTTAGTGTAGCCTCTGCACCGGCTAACATTAAGCCCCGCCTTAGTAATGGAGGTTGTCAATCAGCCAGCGGCCATTACTAAGGCGGTGATAATAAAGTTTAAAAAGATACAAGCACATAAAAAAACACAACCCTCATTAACCATTTTATTGAGAATAAAAAAAACGCCGTCATTGAAGTCCTCGAATCCGAAGTCCAACAACCGAACCTGTAAAAAAAACACAAACACACAAGTCTGCTGAGCTGTGTATCTAATCCAATCATGTGTGATACTGTCTGCTGGACCCTGTATCTAATCCTATCATGTGTGATACTGTCTGCTGGGCCCTATATCTAATCCGATCATGTGTGATACTGTCTGGTGAGCCACTGTATCTAATGCTATCATGTGTGATACTGCCTTCTGAGCCACTGTATCTAATCCTATCATGTGTGGTACTGTCTGCTGAGCCACTGTATCTAATCCTATCATGTGTGATACTGTCTGCTGGGCCACTGTATCTAATACTATCATGTGTGATACTGTCTGCTCAGCCATTGTATCTAATCCTATCATGTGTGATACTGTCTGCCCAGCCACTGTATCTAATCCTATCATGTGTGATACTGTCTGCTCAGCCACTGTATCTAATCCTATCATGTGTGATACTGTCTGCTGAGCCACTGTATCTAATCCTATCCATAGTTTATAGGGTCGTAGTGCTATAGATATGCTATGCTGTCTCCTATACACACATTTGTTTTTGGGCGGACACATATGTATTGGGGCTATTTCCCCTGACATTTTAAGCCCTGAGGGTATGTTCACACGGCAGCGTCTGTTACGGCTGAAATTACGGTGCTGTTTTCAGGAGAAAACAGCACCGTAATTTCAGCCGTAATGGCATGTGCAGGCGTCTTTCGCTTCGCTGCGTCCATTACGGACGTAATTGGAGCTGTTTTTCTATGGAGTCCATGGAAAACGGCTCCATTTACGTCTGAAGAAGTGACAGGCACTTCTCTGACGCGGGCGTCTTTTTTACGCGCCGCCTTTTGACAGCGGCGCGTAAAAAAAAATGACCGTCGGCACAGAACATCAACATACCCATTCAAATGAATGGGCAGATGTTTGCCAACGCTTTTGAGCCGCATTTTCGGACGTAATTTAATGCTAAAACGACCGAATTACGTCCGTAAATAGGGTGTGTGAACCCAGCCTTAGTGACGCTCCGGCTGCTAGTGCTGCATTGTTGGGTCACTTAGGAGACCCAGCGATGCAGCTGAAAGCTGCGGACCGTCGGCCATGAGAAGTTTGCGGGGGGGGGGGGGGCCCAGTAAGAATTTTTGCATCGGGGCCCATGAGCCTTTAGCTACGCCCCTGCATATGAGGCATGTATACATATATACACACACACATAGGAGGCATGTATACATATACACACACAGGGGGCATGTATACATACATACATTATATACAAATATATATACACACACACATACATAAACACAGTACAGATAGTGTAGATGTTACCTGCAGTCCTATGTAACACCACAAATCACACACAGTGATAACCACACACACATATACACACACACCAGCATTTCACCTATTAAACCAGCAATACCTGGTGGTAGTGGGTAAAAAATCATTTCTATATAACCTATAATTGTCTGCTTAGTCGGCTCTGTAGCTTTAGTATTTAGCTTTTTAGTGTTCCCACACCGTATGCTAATGAGCATAAAAGAGTCATATCTTCATTAGAAAAGAGTCAAATCTTTGTTTGAAAAGAGTCATATCTTCATTCCTCAAGTCTTCCTGAGTTTTTCCCGCCTCCTTACTTTTGATTGACAGCTCCTCGCCTTCCCCAGCACACAAAATCCTGCGCTTGTGCATTGATGTCCTCTTCTGGTGTGTGTGCACAAAGGGACACCGGATTATTACGATAAAAGGCACTAAATGCTTGCAGACCGTTATTTACAGTTGGAAGAGTTTAAGAGAGGGGATAACGGTAATGAACTTTTGTGTTATGGCAGGAAGAAGGGGAAGGGGATAAGTGAGCCCTAATCTACCCACCGCCCTGTCCCTGCCTACTTGCAACGACCCGCCCTAGGCGACGGGGTACAACTGGGCGGCGGTCCCTACGCTGACTAAGTGCAAGGGAATACAAACAGGGAACAAGCAAGGGAAGGGGCAGTAGCCCACGGAACACCGTGAGGAAACCAGAGTGGTCAACGAGCCAGTCAGAATCAGGATGTCACGAAGTATACGAACGGAGAGCAAGGAGCAGGAAGCAAGCCGGGGTCAGAGCGAAGCAGGATATGCGGAAGCTGTAGCAAGGCTGAAGCAAGGCAGTAGCAGGCTGGAGCAAGGCTGTAGCAGGGCCAGGAAACCAGGAAGAATCACAAGCAATGAGGAAGAGAAAACGGCAGGTATAAATGGACAGGGGGCGGAGCTAACTCTGACAGGCCAGGCCGCGATAGGCTCTCCCACTCCTGAGCCTGCCACCCTGATTGGTGGGAGCCGGAGTCAGTCTAAGAGGTCCGGCCTCAGGTGTCGATTGATTAATCCTGGGAGTATCCACAGACGTAGTGCCTGGCAGATCCTTTACATTTTGATAGAAGCGGCCAGCAAGGGGTGAGGGGAGTTCAATAGGTGAAATGCTGATGACAGGTTCCTTTAACTTGTAAAACACAGTATCATTAATGGATATAGTCTGTTAACCCGTTAGTGATCGGCCCATCGTGTTTTTACGTCGGTCACTAACGGGCCTTATTCCAATGCCATAGACTTTTTACGTCGCGGCATCGGAATAAGTAAACAGAGCAGGGAGCTGTCAAATCTCCCTGCTCTCAGCTGCTAGAGGCAGCTGAGGGCTGGGAGCGTCCCTGCTCTGCCGGGTGAGATCGATATTAGCATCGATCTCACCCGTTTAACCCCTCAGATGCGGTGCACAATAGCATGCACCGCATCTGAGTGGTTTTGGAGAGATGGAGGGAGCTCCCTCTCTCTCCCACCGACACCCGGCGATACGATCGCCGAGTGTCTGTGTCTCCAATGGCAGCCGGGGGCCTAATAAAGGCACCCAGGTCTGCCTGGAGCGAATGCCTGCTAGATCATGCCGGAGGCATGACCTAGCAGATGCCTGTCCGTGTTAAACGGACAGGCAGTAATACACTGCAATACAAAAGTATTGCAGTGTATTATAATAGCGATCGCAGAATCGCATATTATAGTCCCCTAGTGGGACTAGTAAAAAAGTTTAATAAAGTTAATTTTAAAAAAAAAGTGAAAAAAAAATGAAAAGCCCACCTTTTCCCCTTACAAACTGCTTTACTATTAAAAAAACAAAATAAAGTTAAAAAGTTACACATATTTGGTATCGCCGCGTCCGTAACGACCCCGACTATAAATCTATTACATTATTTAACCCGCACGGTGAACGCCGTAAAAAATGTAATAAAAAACTATGGAAAAATGCTGTTTTCTGTGAATACTGACTTTAAAAAAATGTGATAAAAAGTGATCAAAAAGTCGCATCTACTCCAAAATGGTACCAATAAAAACTACAAGTCTTCCCGCAAAAAAAAGCCCTCATACAACCGCATCGGCGAAAAAATAACGTTACGGCTCTTCAAATACGGAGACACAAAAACAAATAATTTTGAAAAACAAGCGTTTTTACTGTGTAAAAGTAGTAAAACATACAAAAACTATACAAATTTGGTATCGTTGCAATCGTAACCACCCGCTGAATAAAGTTATTGTGTTATTTATATCACACGGTAAACGGCGTAAATTTAAGACGCGAAAAAGTGTGGCGAAATTTCAGGTTTTTTTCTATTTCCCCCCAAATAAAAGTTAATAAAAGTCAATCAATAAATAATATGTCCCCCAAAATGGTGCTATTAAAAAATACAACTTGTCCCGCAAAAAACAAGACCTTATACAGCTATGTATAACGACGCAAAAATAAAAAGGTTATAGCTCTTGGAATGAGACGATGGAAAAACTTAAAAAATGGCTTGGTCACTAAGGTCTAAAATTGGCCGGTCATTAAGGGGTTAAAGACAAACACTTATTATTTTTCCTATAAAGCAATGTTCACAAGGCAAGACATGCCCATAAATTTGGCTGCAGCAGTTACATGCTACATGCATGTAAACAACCTCTGGGAGTGCCACCGGGGACCTCATTATAGGATCGCTGAGGGCAAGGATAGGTAAATAATGCTTTTTTGATTTGTTTATTTTATTTCCATCCCCTAATAAAAAATGTTCACATCCGGGATAACCCCTTTAACCAAACCTATCTCGTACAACCACCCCACTCACTCTCCGCTGCTGGGTCCGTACTTACACCATATATTGAAACCATCAAACCCCTATGCATGCACTAATGGAAAATTTCACGTCCTAATGGAAATGACATATTTTAGGGTGTAAAAAGGCAGCTTGTGACATAAGGTGGTTAAAAGAGGTTGTCCAAGATTAGAAAATGTATTTTTTTTTCCTCAGAAACAGCACCAGTCTAGTGTAAAGGATATGTCTGTATGGCAGCTCAGCCCCACTCACTTGAATATCAGACACAGCCCATAGACAAAAGTGGTGTTGTTTTTGGAAAGACACTGTAAATACATGTGGATGTACTTCACATTTGCAGGGCAAAGCCACGCTAAGGCCCCATGCACACGAACGTAAAAATGCTCGTAATTACAGGCCGTAATTACGGCACGTTTTTACGGGCCCATGGACTTCTATTGGCCACGGGTACCTCCCCGTATGCTTACGGGAAGGTGCCCGTGCCGTTGAAAAATATAGAACATGTCCTATTTCAGGCCGTAATTACGGCACGGGCAGGCCCATAGAAGTCTATGGGGCTCCCGGAATTACGGTTGACTACGTGTGTGCACCCGTAATTACGGGAGTGTTGCTAGGCGACGTCAGTAAATAGTCACTGTCCAGGGTGCTGAAAGAGTTAAACGATCGGCAGTAACTCTTTCAGCACCCTGGACAGAAACTACTGATCACAATATAGATCAACCTGTAAAAAAAAAAAGACGTTCATACTTACCCAGAACTCCCTGCTTCTTCCTCCAGTCTGGCCTCCTGGGATGACGTTTCAGCCCATGTGACCGCTGCAGCCAATCACAGGCCAATCACAGGCTGCAGCGGTCACATGGACTGCCGCGTCATCCAGGGAGGTCGGGCTGGATGTTCGAAAGAGGGACGCGTCACCAAGACAACGGCCGGGTAAGTATGAATTTCTTTTACTTTTACTACGGAAAGGGCTGTCCCTTCTCTCTATCCTGCACTGATAGAGAAATGGGGCTGCCGATTAGTGCAGTGCAATTTTGCAGAGAATACGTGCCCGTAAATACGGGTGGAATACTGGTGACACGGGTCCGTAAATACTGGTGCAATACGGGTTGAATACATGTGACCAAGGACCCGTATTTACGCCAGTATTTACGGGAGGGAAAAAATACGTTCGTGTGCATGAGGCCTAAGGCTTTATTTAGACTTGTCGGGTTTGCCTCAAGCAGTTTGATGTGTCATGGATCTGCACAAGGATTAGCACTATTCAACGGGGCTAAACTGATGGCTGTTCAGGGCGGAATCTGTGAAAATAAGTAGCATGTTACTTATTCTTGCAGAATTTTTCCGTGGAGCAGACAAAAATCCACGTAGATTTTTTTCTGCTGCATGTGAATGGTGTTGCAAAAACCTTATCCACATGCATTCTATGCGAAATATTAGTCGTTTTGATGGGAATTTCGGCACTGCGTCCGCACTGAAATCCTCATCAAATGCTGAACGTATGAACGGGTCCTAAGAGACACTGCAGAACTGATATGCAGTCAGAACATATATAAGTAGGTATAAAATTATAATTCTTTCAGCTTAACTATAAAGCAGCCAATTCCTAAATTTGCATTTGTTGGACCACTTACAGCAAAAAAAATGTTTAATTTAACCACCATTGGAGAACATTAAATTGATGTTACTGACCTCAAATTTGCAAATAAGACTTGTTTAACAATGTATCCTGTAAACCCAAAAGATAGATAAAAGATTTTCTGCCTCTTTTTTTCTTCCCTTTCAATGAACACACCTGGGAAATAATCACCTGGTATTCATGTGAACACTGTAAACCTTGAGATTCACAGTGGATAATAAGTACATTACGAGGCTATGCTGGGAAACGAGCACAATTCTCCCAAATCAGAATTTGGATTTAATTGTGTACATCTAAAATCTGTTTATGAGAGAGCAGTATAGATATCTGGCTGTGGCTTACAGATGTTACAGTAAGATATGTCACAGCAGGCGACATCACATAAAATCAGTTCTCATACATGTGGTTAACTATCCAGTTAAAATAAAAACAGAAAAAAAAATCATTCAATCCCTAAAGTAGCTAGTTCAGCTGATGCCCTTTGCTATGGACATGGCCAGATTTAAAGGGGTTGTCCAGTCCCTGAAAATTGATGACCTATCCTCAGGATAGGTTGTACAAGCGGCGGGGGTCCCGGTAGTCGGACCCCGACCGATCAAATATTGATGGCCTAACCTGAGGATAGGCCACCAATTTTTAGGGACTGGACAACCCCTTTAACTCTAGGCACTGTATGAATATGCCTATAGGCTGCCCAGAGAGAAGAATGTCTAATAGAGGAAATTAACATATGAAAACACATCTGAGCATTGTACATTTATACGTTAATGATGTGTATTTATATATTACTAAGGCACTTACACCAAAGCAGGGGTAAAAGGACACACAGGAAGGGACTAGGGGGAACACTGCAGAGGGCGCTAGAAGATTCTCCCACCAGTTTTTAAATGCAATAAAAAGAAGCATTCAGCATGAACACCATATTTATTAAAGGAGTTATTCAGGATTTTAAAATTGATGGCCTATCCGTCGATCAGTTGTTTGAAGGGGCCACTGCGCTCGTACGAGCGCAGCAGCATCTTCATAAACATGGATTTCATTGTCATTTATAGCGGATGTGCATTGTCATTTATTAACTTGAATGGGACAATACTGCAATACATTGCACAGCTGCTACGAAAGTAACGGCACATGCAAGTACGAACAAAAATTGAATTCATGTAAACATTAAAGAGGCTGCGGCACTCGTACGATCACAGCTGATCGCCAGGAGTGCCAAGAGTCGAACCCCCACCGAACTAATATTGATATAGGCCATCAAATTTAAAGTCCCAGATTATCCCTTTGAGCGCTCCCACCTATTTTTTGTCTGAAAAAGAGGGCATAGATCTGGCGACGTTCAGTAGTTGTGCCATGTTCCCAATTCACTTGCACCATCTTGTGGAAAAAGGCACACACTACACTGTAACTACCTACTTGCGTACTGCTTGGCGGTACACCAGTATTAGTGAATGTGCCGGGTTGTGACAGTAGCCTTTTCTAATGAATAGGTGTTATGTGCAATTTGTTCCAACTGCATATGGAGAGTGGAAGCCATGCAGGAAATCTGAAGTCAGCCTGCGGTTGTGACAAGAAAATCACAGCTCTGTATAGAAAAAATGTAGGATCATAGCTTAGGTAATTATGTTGCTGAATCTCTACTTAATTTTTTAATGTTTAATAGCTGTACATGACTTGATATTTGTAATATAGTGAAATAAAGTATTGTCTATATTGTCGAGTTATTCTGCAAGTTATCAAACTTGTTCTATTGTTAACTGATTCCGTCAAAACGACGGAACCCTGTCACAACGGTGACAGACGGAAACAATTAGCTAGGTTTCCGTAACCATTGAGTTCAATGGTGAGGGAAACGGAAGCTGAGGTTTCCATTTGCAAACGAACGCTGATGTGAACACACCCTTAAGCTACATTCACACGACAGTGAAAAAAAATTATCAACTGTCAGTTTTTCATGACCATTTTGCATTTTTGTCTCAAAGGGCCTGTTCACATCAGCGTTGGCTTTCCGTTGAGGGTTTCCATCTGAGGTTTCCGTCGGGAGAACCCCTCACCGGAATGGCAAACGGAAACATTAGCTTCCGTTTGCATCACCATAGATATCAATGGTGACGGAAACATTGCTAATGGTTTCCGTTTGTCACCATTCCATCAGATTTACGTTTTTTTAACGGTTGTTCCATGTATGGATGGCCATTAAAAACGGATCCATTGACTTCTATGGGGGCCGTCTGTCCGTGAAAATGGCCAAAAATAGGACATGTCCTATTTTTTGACGCCCAATATTCACAGGCCGTAAAAAAAAAACGGCCGTGTGAATACACCCATAGAACATCATTTTTCTGAAACCAGCCGTGTGACAGCACTTTTTAACTGTCATGTGAATGTTACCAGGTAATGTCTTATGTATTTAGAATTAGTATTTGAGGGTTGTGGCCAGCTGGGAAAATTGTCCCCCCCATAATCCCACTTTTATTGCTACTGTTACGAGCAGCAGGTTTGTTCCTGTACGCTCATCATCTCCCAGCTGTTAACCCCTTAACGCATTATCACGAAGCTGTACGTGACAGGCGTCAAGGGGTTGTGTGTAGCGGGCTCACAGGCTCAGCCTGCTCCACACTGAGCATGTATCAGCTGTATGTTACAGCTGAGACCTCACTACAATGGGTGGAATCAAAGATAACGTCTAGTCTTCCCGTTTAACCCCTTAGATTCCGCGGTCAATAGCGACCACGGCATCTAAGCGGTTAGAAAGGGGGCGGTCCCCTGTGCCATCAGGGGGGCTACAGCTGTCATTGCCAATTAAGGGTCTAAGGAACCCCCCCAGGTCTGCCATCTTTGTACTCCTATGTAGCCCTGTTTCTGGCAGAGCTTCTATGAGACTGTCAGTATAGCAATATACTGCAATACATCAGTATTGCAGTATATCATGCAAGCGATCCAACAATCACAGGTTCAAGTTCCCTAGGGAGACTTGTAAAAACAAATAAAATACAGTTGAATAAAGTTTCTTTTATTTACAAAAAAATATGGATTTAAATTAACATAACTGGTATCACCGCATCCGTAAAAGTACGAAATATTATAATATAATGTTATTTAACTTGCACGGTAAATGCTGTAAAAAAAAATATAACCAAAAATATGAAAAACGCCAGAATTAGTTTTTTGGTCACCTTAGCTCCTGGAAAAAATGAAATAAAAAGTGATCAAAAAGTCGCTGTACTGCAAAATGATACCAATAAAAACTCAATCGACTGAATAAGTAAAAAGCTATGGTTCTCAGAATGTTGCTACAAAACTTTTTTTTTTTTTTAACAAAAAAATGTTTCTTTGTAAAAGTAGTAAAACATTAAAAAACTATATAAATTTGGTATCGCCATAATTGTATTAACCCGTATAATAAAAACAACATGTCGTTTTTACCGCACGATGAACGCCGTAAAATCGAATCCCCCCAAAAATGGCGGAATCATGTTTTTTGCCCATTTCACCCCACAATTTTTTTTCAGTTTCCTTGTACATTATATGGTACAATTAGGCCCTACTGTTATCCTGGAGATTGCTATAGGTGAAGTACAGTCCTGCTGTCTTGTGACCAGCAATTCAAGAGAAAGGAATGGGTGTTTGGCCATGTAGAAGTTCTAAAGAATACCAAGTTGTACATTTGAAACTGTTATGTATAGAATGACGGATTGATAATGAAAGAGTTTTAATAAAGTCTTGTTAGTAATTATTTTTTTTTGTAGTGTTGTATTTAGCCAGTCCATTCGAAAGAGAAACTCCACCTTTGTAGAGATAAGAGTTAAAAAAAAAAAATATGGTATTGGACTGCAATCTCATAGGTGCAAGAACTGAGGTTTAATACTCTTCATGCTTAACTGGTATCCTGGTAAACACCCCACCCCTTCATTTTTCTTCTCTTTAGGCCTGCCCTTTCTTATTCACCTCGCTTTCCCTCCTTCCCCTCTCTTTTTCCCTCTCTAAAACTATTTTGTTACACATGTTCATGAAAAGTTTACTTTCATAGCAAATGTTTTTCTTCATACATGAGGGTTACATTTACACTATTTATGCTTATTTAACCCTGTCTTTTTCATCATTATAGTATGTCCTTTTTTCTTTATGTCCTTTTTTCTTTTTGCATGTAGTTTTTTGTTATATCCATTTTATATTATACTTCAGTAAAAGTTATACTTTATCACAAACTCGAGTCATTTTCCAGTGATTTTTTTTTTTTCATAGCAAAAGACACATATGATGCTAAAAGAGATTATTTAACAGATGCTTAAATAAATAAATAACCAAAATAACAGATTTTTTACTTTGGGCAACGTTCAGTTCACTCTTTACACTCATCCATACTATTTGTCCAAAATGTTATTCAATATTGCACATCATAATAGCCTGTAAAATAGTTTTTTAATCTAGTATTGGCATCTATAGAGGCCATTTAGCAATGTCTTAAAATTCTGTATATTATGCTCACAGAAGTCTGGCAGGTGCGTCCTTTTTGAAAGAAAATCTCAAATTTATGGTCCTCCATATATATAAGGGAGTTGGGACAGTATTTGGTTAACATAACTATGCATTTATAGATATGTGAATTGCTGGCCTTGTCTTATTGGAAATGTATTGCAAGAAGCATTGTAAGAAACCTTGTTTTTTAAGAAAGCCTTGCTTTGTTCCAAAAAGAATGTTTTTTATTGTGACCACATTAGTTTTTTAAATTGTTCATTTTCCAACTAAGACTATGACTAAGAACAGCGTCTTTCTAAAACGCATCAGTAGTGCTACCTGTTTTTTAGCATGTGAATAAAAAAACTTGCTTTTATTGGAGGCTGGAACACCTTCTTTGTTTCAATCTTCCCCATGCTGCCCGACTTCTTGCACTGTCCCTATCTTAAAAGGGTTGTTCAACTTCTGACAACTGATGACCTATCCACCGGTATGGACTCCGCACCGATAAGCCGCTCCGGTGGCCTACGGGCACCGGATGTTGTGGCACATAATGCTATGTACGGAGCCCGGAAGCAGTTGGCTCCGTACATTGCATAGCGGTCGTGCTGCAGAACTGCAGGTCGGCTGCTATTCCGTGGCCGGAGTTAACTGCTTCCGCCTTGTACGTCCGGTGCACGGAGGCACCGGACCGGCTGATCTGTGCAGGGCCCTGGTGTCGGACCCCCACAGATCATGTACTGATTACCTATCCGGTGGATAGGTCATCAGTTGTCAGAAGGTGGAAAACCCCTTTAAGAAATTAAACTCTGAAAAACTACTGGTTAGCTAATTTCATATTTTTCTTTGTTCCAAAACTATGTTACACAATGACATCATACATCGGGTGATATATGCCAAAGCAAAAAAAATTCTTACAGATGGAAGGGCAACAGAGGTAATGAACATTGAATGGCTATTGCCCTTCCATCTGTAACAAAAACTTATATGAACCTATCGATAATGTCTTCATTGTCCTCTTCTCTCAGTTATTCATTTTGAAACGTGCCTGATGAAGGGTCCTCTGTTCTCCAAAGGCTTGCGGTTATAATGTTAGCCAATAAAGGTATCACTCCTGCAATACTTTTGTATTCTATTTAATATGCTAATGCAGTATAACATTATATTTTTTGTACGTTATGGCTAAGCTTAAAAGTTACTTTTTGTCCTCCAGCCCCATCAGACCGTTGGCCTACTATCATTGCATTGACAATATGCTTAACAATAAATTACTCCTATTTTTAAATAAACTTTCTGGACACCATCATCAACATATAGAACAATATATTAGAGACATCACTGTACCAGAATCTAACTGACATACCTTAGATGGACAGTTCCTATCTGATGGGATCGTTCGAAAGCCTTCTTTTTTTGCACCAGATAACTACTATACAATTGATTCTTTTTTTTTTCATGTTTTTGTTATGTTTTTTATGTGTTTTATGTTTTTGAAACTTTATGCAAGCATGAGTAAGGGGGCGTGAAGAAAGAAAGATAAAAAAGGACTGAAACCTGTCCAATTGATGCGTCTTACATCTGTGAGTATGTCTTTTCATTATTTCCAAGCCCAAACAAGGTGTTGTTGTTGTGCATACCCTGCTATAGATTCGATTTCTCGTCCATTTAAGCTGATGTCTGATGAGAGGGAACTCTTCCCTGATGAAGCCGCTAGCACAACGATACACGTGGGGTTCCTCTATCCACATGGAGTCATAGAGTTTGGAACATGTTCGTTTAGGATTTCTTCTAACTTTTTTCTGCCACATCATAAGCTTTGGCCCACTGGAAAACATATTTATACAGTAGTATTCTGTCATATTATCTTGTCATTCTATTTAGCTGTTGAGCTATTTTATTACTTTGACATATTTGTTTTGTTTACTTATCTGCAGTATCTTTACTTATCTAGTTGTGACATTTGTTCAATATCACAAGTACATGTTCTTTATGTATAATACCCTATGATGGGTTATTTTCTATTTCTCCATGTGTGATATGCTCCCTAATACTATTGCGGGCTAGGTTGGGCACATATTTGTGCAGTTTTCATTGTTTTTAATTTATATATTTTTCATTACCAAGAAAAAAAAGCTACAATAAACACTTAAACGATCTTATACATTTGACAATACTGGCCACTAAAAAAAATCATCCTCCAGAATGGATCTCTATGCATCTTCCCTCTACTGTACAATTAAAAAATAAATTGTTATACATGCAATAGTCTGATAGAAATAAAATCTTGAAGGCCCGTAACAATTCATGGTGGAGGACAAACTGGTATCCAATCCTGAATAGGTTATTCTCTGAAACGGAGTTAGGAAATTTTTTGAGGATTAATAGTGACATTTTCCTTAAAGTATAAATATTAAATGCAATGGTGCAGCATATTCAGAAAGAGGCCAAAATTTACACATATTGTTACATTTCTTCATTCTATGTTGGTTACAGGCAAACATTTGTTCATATCTGTAATTGGTGTTAACCTTCCTGACATTATCTTGTGTAACAGGGATTTTAGGGGATTTCAAGTTCTCTGTAATGGATGTTGTGGCCGTTATTAGTGCATGGCATAAGACGCCTCTGTTATTTTTAGAGACCCCATCTATCCCAAAGCGTATTAAAGCTAGGTCTGGAGTGAGGGAGAGGATAATCTCTGAGGAGAGAAGCTGAATAGACCTCCAAAATGTAGTAAGCAATGGGCACTCCCAAAAGTCATTAAAAAGTGACCCAACTTGATTACAACCCCCCGAACACTTTTTGGAAACCGTAGGAAACATCTTTAACAACTTAAATGGTGTTTGGCATTGTGAGAAACTAGACATGGACCGCACAATCCACAATATATACGTTGATCTGAGCCGCTAGGCATAATTTAGAAACATGAACATGAGGTTCTTTGTAAACATTTTGATCAAACTGTATAAGCCCACTTGCCACTTCACGGCGACCTCTTTAAAGTGGTTCCCTACTCTATCGGCTGCAGCACCGCATGGCGGCCCCCGCCACCGCAGCACCGCTCTCGCAGAGGGAGCAACCCAGTGGTCCAAAAGCACCCATGCTAACAGACCATGCCAAGCCTCCTTGGCTCTGGGCCACGTCCCCCCACAAGTGCAGCACTACAACAACAGACACCACCATACAGCACCACAACATGTGAACAGATGGAATGAGCTCACCTTGCCATGCGCCCCCAGTGGCCAACTGAGAGCAATAGCAAGAGCAGGATCACTTATGAGGTCATTCCTGAATTAAAATTAGCTGGGTATTTTTTCAAATGCATGGAGTGCTGGTACCAAGTAAAACAAAAGAAATGAGGAGGATAGACTATACAATATCAGCATTGTGAGAAACTAGACATGGACCGCACAATTCACAATATATACGTTGATCTGAGCCGCTAGGCATAATTAAGAAACATGAACATGAGGTTCTTTGTAAATATTTTGATCAAACTGTATAAGTCCACTTGCCACTTCACGGCGACCTCTAATAGTCCTTTAATGACCTTTAAATGGTGTTTTGTACCACCGAAATAAGAGTTTATAGTACTTTTCATGATGGTAGGCACACAAAGAACTGCCAAGGGATGTAACATAAGCAGTTCTTCATTGACAAGTAGTGTAAATTTTGATCAGGTCTTTATGCCATTTTAAATTATGAGGTTGTGGTACACTAGACTAAACAGAACAGAATAAATGGTAGTAATCCCTTTTTGTAACCTAAGCTGTCCTGAGAGGAAGGTAAGTGGATCAATAGTGGATTCATAGTTTCATAGTTTTAGCTTTGGTAGCGATAGTTGTTATAGGAACATGAAGAAAGTATTTCAACGTCTGCAGTGTCACCTGCTTAGTAAAAAGGGATAATAGAATGAAGGGAGTGACCCAAAGAGGCAGCCAAAAGCAGCTGTTTTAGGTCAGGGGCTGAAGCTGAGGGCCTCTTAATCTTTTTTGAAAATTTATTGTTAGAAAAAGTCAGCCAAAAATTTGCTGGGCTGAAACAGCTGCCATATGATAGTGTATTAGATTTGGAAGGCCAAATCCGCCAAAGTTCCTGTGGTGTGTCATTGGACTAAAGTCAATTCTTGGGCATTTGTCTGAACAATTTACTCATTCAGAATGTAGTTGACAGAAGATTAATTTGGAAATAGGAATTGGTAGTTTATGCAGATGATACAAAATCTAGGATAGTACCAACATTTTATAAAGAGACAATTTCCCACACTAAGAAGACTCAAATTTGGATAGATTATCCAGGTCAGTTTAGAGCTGGGAAATTAAGGGTCTAAAGTTGTGGTTCTGTAAAGGTTTAGGAGGGTGGGTAAGCATCATTCCTAGATCTGGGAGATCAGTTTTCAGGCAAGAAAACGGAAACAGTTTCCTGCCAAGGAAACGTAAATTAAGATGCAAAAGTTTTTTGAAGATCTCGTGGAATATTAAAGGGGTTACCCAGTCCCTAAAATTAATGGCCTAACCTCAGGATAGACCATCGATATCTGATTGGTCGGGGTCTGGACCCCGTTGATCAGCTGTTTTGAAGGGGCCGCAGCATGCTTACGAGCGCTGCTTCCCCTTCATTACGGTCACTGCTCACACAGTTTTGTAGGGTGATTATAATGTCATCTGTGAAGAAACCAATGGTGTGCCTAGTGCTAGCTGCCAGGATCTGGGGGTGAGTTTGTATAGTTTCATCTAGGGGTTCTAATATGAAGGCAAAGATTAGTGGGGATAGGAGGTACTCCTGCCTAGTTCCATAGCAAATCATGAAAAGTTTAGGCAACATGCTATTGATTAGAACCCGAGACGAGGGATGAGATTACAGAGCTTTGATTGCAGTTAGAATTGGGCCAGAGAAGTCAAAGGTCTCTAGAACAGAAAAGGTAATGCCTTTTCTGCATCCAAGGAAAGAAGCAAAGAAAGCATTGCTTTTCCTTTTTTTAACTTTACGTGAAGTAAAAAAATTAAATAAAAATGTATTAAAGAAAGGTGAGACATTTTAGGAGGCAACAATCAAGAGAGGCTTGACAATAGATTCAGAACTGGACTCAGAACCCAGCAGCACCAATAGCTCAATGAGAAGAGCTACTGCCAAGGTCACTGGAGATTATGGGTTCGGTGGGTTTCCCGGCGAGATAAAATGTAGGCATATCCACAGGATAAGCCATCAATATCTGATCAGTGGAGGTCCCACTCTTGGCACCCCCACCAATCAGCTGTTCAAAGGGGCTCTAGCGAGTGCTGCTTATGCTTATCAATATTGTAAAATACCATCACAATCATAGAGACTGTGGCCCCTTATCGGCGGTGCCAAGATTCGGACCCCCACTGAGGATAGGCCATCAATTCTATCTCACCGGTCAACCCCTTTAAGAAAACATTTTTAAAAAGGGCTACCATCCAACAATTGAAAATCACATTATCTCAGCCAAACTCCTACTATACAAAACAAAACCATAAAAACACAATCTTCATCTTGAGATGCTGTCAGGGGAGCTGTGCAAAATCTGTATATTACAGAAAAGATACTATTTAAAATCAGTTTTTCTAGACCCCCGTTTCTGTGTTATAGGAAGCCCCCTAATCTGAGAAACATCATTATCAGAAGCTCACCATTCTCTCCAATAATAAGAGGAACGTTTCCCTGCAACAAAATAAAATGTAAAACCTGTCCATACATAAGGATCACATACACCAGAGGTCGTTTACCTAATTGTATGTACTAAATGTCTTGCAGGGGGCTCTAAGTAGGTGAAATGGGGCAGAAGGTAGGAAGAAGAATAAATTATCATGCCAAACATTTTGCAGTCCGTATCACGGCATCACAGATATGAAAGTGTTATTATTAAAAGAAAATTTCAAGGCCCAGAGAGACAATAGTACAAACTCATGACAACCTCTGCCATTCTCAGAACAGCATAGATTTATGACACTCTACATGTGTCCCCCAGACCTTGTGGAGGCATCCCTACTATTAGAGAGATATCAATCAGCGGACAATTAAACATTTAGGCTGGGTTCCCACGACCTATTTTCAGACGTAAACGAGGCGTATTATGCCTCGTTTTACGTCTGAAAATAGGGCTACAATACGTCGGCAAACATCTGCCCATTCATTTGAATGGGTTTGTCGACGTACTGTGCCGACGACCTGTCATTTACGCGTCGTCGTTTGACAGCTGTCAAACGACGACGCGTAAATTGACTGCCTCGGCAAAGAAGTGCAGGGCACTTCTTTGCAACGTAATTTGAGCCGTTCTTCATTGAACTCAATGAAGATCAGCTCAAGATTTACGAGCGTCACAGACGCCTCGTATATTACGAGGAGGAGCATTTACGTGTGAAACGAGGCAGCTGTTTTCTCTTGAAAACAGTCTGTCTTTTCACACGTAAATGCCTGCTATCGTGTGCACATACCCTTACACTTCTTACCTGTAAATGGCTTCTACTATTTACTGCTACGACTGTTTACTCCCTTATTCATATTGAGGATTCTGCTTTATATCACTATTTAAATTGATCACACTATTTCTATGTCCTTTAGTGTGTATACAGCGTTCAATCATACCATTAAAACCACCTGCCTAATATTGTGTAGGCCCCCTCCTTTTCAAAACAACTCTGACCCTCTGAGACTTTAACTCTACAAGACCTCTGAAGGTGTCTTGTGATATCTGGTACCAAGATGTTAGTATCAGATCCTTTAAGTCCTCCTTAGTTGCGAGGTGGGCCTACATGGATCATACTTGTTTTTCCAGGACATCCTGAAGATGTTCAATTGGATTGAGATCTAGGTAATTTGTAGGCCAAGAGAACACCTTAAACGCTTTGTCATGTTCCTAAAACCATTTCTGAACTATTTATGCAACATGGCAAGACACATTATCCTTCTAAAAGAGGCACTGACATTAGAGAATATTGTTGCCATGAAGAAATGTACTTGGTCTGCAACAATGTTTAGGTAGGTGGTACATATCAAAGTAAGGCTGGGTTCACACGACCTATTTTCAGGCATAAACGAGGCGTATTATGCCTCGATTTACGCCTGAAAATAGGGCTCCAATATGTCGGCAAACATCTGCCCATTCATTTGAATGGGTTTGCCGACGTACTGTGCAGACGACCTGTCATTTACGCGTCGTCGTTTGACAGCTGTCAAAAGACGACGCGTAAAATTACAGCCTCGTCAAAAGAAGTGCAGGACACTTCTTGGGACGTTTTTGGAGCTGTTTTCTCATAGAAAAACGTGAGTTGCTCAAAAAATGTCTAAAAATCAGGTGCTGTTTTCCCTTGAAAACAGCTCCGTATTTTCAGACGTTTTTGGCTCAGCGTGTGAACATACCCTAAGGGTATGTTCACACGACAGCGTCCGTAACGGCTGAAATTACGGGGATGTTTCCGCCTGAAAACATCCCCGTAATTTCAGCCGTAACGGCATGTGCAGGCGCTTGAACGCCGCGTCCTTTACGGACGTAATTGGCGCTGCTATTCATTGGAGTCAATGAATAACGGCTCCAATTACGGCCAAAGAAGTGACAGGTCACTTCTTTGACGCGGGCGTCTATTTACGCGCCGTCATTTGACAGCGGCGCGTAAATATACGCCTCGTGTGAACAGACAAACGTCTGCCCATTGCTTTCAATGGGCAGATGTTTGTCAACGCTATTGAGGCGCTATTTTCGGATGTAATTCGGGGCAAAAACGCCCGAATTACGTCCGTAATTAGTGCGTGTGAACATACCCTAACAGCTACATGAATGCCAAGGTTTCCCAGCAGAACAATGCCAAGGACGTCACCTTCTTCCCGTAATGCATACTGGTGCCATCTCGTTTCCCAGCAAGCGATGAACATACTCAGCTGGCCGTCCACATCACGCTGACCAGTCTGTGGCTTTGCAGATCCAAATGCAGCAAGCTGCAATGCACTGTGTGTACTGAAACTTTCTATCATAGCCAGCATGAACTTTTTCAGCAATTTGTACTACAGTAGCTCTTCTGTGGGACCGGAAGAGGCTAGCCTTCGCTCCCCATGCGAAGAAATGAGCACTGGGCAGCTATGACCCTGTCTCCAGTTCACTGGTTGTTCTTTCTTGGACCACTGTTTGTGGGTACCATCCACTGTATACCAGGAACACCGTACAACGCCTGCCATTTTGGAGATGCTCTGACCCAGTCGTCTAACCATTACAATTTGGTTCTGGTCAAAGTGGCTCAGATCCTTACGCTTCTCCATTTCTCCTGCTTCCAACACATTAGCTTTAAAAACTGATTGTTCACTTGCTGCCTAGTATATCCCAAACCTTGTCAGGAGCCATAGTCACCAGATTATCAATTTTATTCACTTCACCTGCCATTGATTTTATTGTTATTGCTGTAAGTTGTATAGGTGACTCCTCAGATTTCATGTTAAACCATGCCTGATAAAGAGACCTACGTAATCCCAAAAACTACTATAGATTCTCAACCTTTATCTCTCACCCTAGAGGAAGAGATTCAGCATGTCTCGGCATTCTGTAGGGGGGTCTTGAGAGACCTGGGGGAGGTGGAACCATAGGCTGGCAAAGAAATTAGCCCTAAAAGGTCTAACTTGGCTGACAGTGGTAGTTGTCAGATAGCTTTTTCCTGTCCGAGAACCTGAAGCCAGAAGTCTGGAGCACAAACCATTGAGATTATAAGAGAAAGACTGCATATAGTCACTGCTAATAATGATTTAGAAGCATAGTCACATTTTCATTTTGGTTTGCGGTATGCTTTAATATAAATAATCTCATGAAAAAATTAAAACATAAGGCAATATGGCATAGGTTGGAGTTATAAGGCAATAAATAGTCAAACACCGAAAATCAAAATTTGCTAGAATACTTCTGGTCCTTCTACCTCTCAACTCTCACCTATATCGGTTGCCCTGTTTTACAAGTGTTGGATGGTAGTCTGTGATGGAGTTTTTCTGCGCTGCATCGATCCAGTTAATAACGTTTACATCTGAGTTCATGAACTTCGATGTGATCTTTACTAGCTGGATCCTGCGTGTCAGAGATACGAAGGACCAGCTTTCACCAGAGCTGTCAGCGCGACTGACAAGACGCAATCGGCTTTGACGGAGGAATACAGATTCTATGTATATAGGATACTGTATCTTAAAAAGTAAAATGTTATTAATAAAAGTAAATTTAAAAGTTGTTTTAAATCACATAAAATATTGATTCAAAGGAAAAAAAAATTTTTTATTCAAAGGTGTGCATAGCCTTTAAAGCTGAGACCTTGTCGTAATTCTATTTTTAGATAATCTGACTTTTCAGCTTTAGGGTATGTGCACACACACTAATTACATCCGTAATTGACGGACGTATTTCGGCCGCAAGTCCCGTACCGAACACAGTGCAGGGAGCCGGGCTCCTAGCATCATACTTAAAGAGGCTCTGTCACCAGATTTTGCAACCCCTATCTGCTATTGCAGCAGATAGGCGCTGCAATGTAGATTACAGTAACGTTTTTATTTTTAAAAAACGAGCATTTTTGGCCAAGTTATGACCATTTTTGTAGTTATGCAAATGAGGCTTGCAAAAGTCCAAGTGGGTGTGTTTAAAAGTAAAAGTCCAAGTGGGCGTGTATTAGGTGCGTACATCGGGGCGTTTTTAATACTTTTACTAGCTGGGCGCTCTGAAGAGAAGTAACATCCTCTTCTCTTCAGAACGCCCAGCTTCTGACAGTGCAGATCTGTGACGTCACTCACAGGTCCTGCATCGTGACGGCCACATCGGCACCAGAGGCTACAGTTGATTCTGCAGCAGCATCAGCGTTTGCAGGTAAGATCGACTTACCTGCAAACGCTGATGCTGCTGCAGAATCAACTGTAGCCTCTGGTGCCGATGTGGCCGTCACGATGCAGGACCTGTGAGTGACGTCACAGATCTGCACTGTCAGAAGCTGGGCGTTCTGAAGAGAAGAGGATGTTACTTCTCTTCAGAGCGCCCAGCTAGTAAAAGTATTAAAAACGCCCCGATGTACGCACATAATACACGCCCACTTGGACTTTTACTTTTAAACACACCCACTTGGAATTTTGCAAGCCTCATTTGCATAACTACAAAAATGGTCATAACTTGGCCAAAAATGCTCGTTTTTTAAAAATAAAAACGTTACTGTAATCTACATTGCAGCGCCTATCTGCTGCAATAGCAGATAGGGGTTGCAAAATCTGGTGACAGAGCCTCTTTAAGTACGATGCTAGGAGTCCCTGCCTCTCCGTGGAACTACTGTCCCGTACTGAAAACATGATTACAGTACGGGACAGTTGCCCTGCAGCGAGGCAGGGACTCCTAGCATCGTACATAAGGGTATGTGCACACACACTAATTACGTCCGTAATTGACGGACATGTCGGCCGCAAGTCCCGGACCGAACACAGTGCAAGGAGCCGGGCTCCTAGCATCATACTTATGTACGATGCTAGAAGTCCCTGCCTCGCTGAAGGCAACTGTCCCGTACTGTAAACATGATTATACTACGGGACAGTTGTCCTGCAGCAAGGCAGGGATTCCTAGCGTCGTACATAAGTATGATGCTAGGAGCCCGGCTCCTTGCACTGTGTTCGGTCCGGGACTTGCGGCCGAAATACGTCCGTCAATTACGGACGTAATTAGTGTGTGTGCACATACCCTCAGTATGATGCTAGGAGCCCGGCTCCCTGCACTGTGTTCGGTCCGGGACTTGCGGCCGAAATACGTCCGTCAATTACGGACGTAATTAGTGTGTGTGCACATACCCTTAGTCTCTGTTATGGCAAAACAAAACTCCGGTCCTAATGCTGCTACTCCTGACGGCTGTTTCTCAACATGTCAACAACCCCACATATACAACATAATGGGTTTCTTTTGTGTGGGCAAGATAGTTATCTTTCATAAATTACTAAACGGTGCTGATATATACCATGCATTAACTGACTTGTTTCAATGCTTTCCAAGTCAAAGCAGTTTTCAAAATGGTTTAAATGACTGTCATGTAAATGAGCCGCACAGTTCCTCACCACAGGTGTCTACAAGGAAAAGATCAAAGCAGCAAACTGCGAGAATAAAGACCACGTACTGGGAACAATTCAAATATAAATGAAGAAAATTCCGACATCGGCTTCAGTGAGGGGATAGCCATTTTGTATGCAAGAAACAATCAAAGTGCATCCTATAAACTCAAAAGGAAAAAGTGATATTCCTGACACTATTGAATGTCAGTAACTGGACTACTACCATTTATCTATTCTTAACTGTGTTCGACTGCTGGCTGTGTTTTTACGGCCTGCGGTCAGGGTCCTTAAAACCCGAGCCACAGACTTTTTACGGCTCGGGTTTTAACTTGCTGCCCGCGCGATCGGGCAGCTGAATGTCGGGTCTCCGGCTGTCAGTGACTGCCGGGGACCCTGAGGAGAGGATAGAAGCAGCTTTCTCTGCTTCTGTCTTCTCCGATGTCTTTTTACACAGCGCTCAATGAACGCAGTGTATAGGAATAGAGACAGCAGCAGCGGCGCTGTCTCTATTCCTCCCGGTGATCATGTGACTGGTCACATGATCGCCGGGTGCCGTTACTGACAGATTGCTGCTGGGTCTTACTAGACCCAGCACAGCCCTATTAGTGACAATCGTCACTATGAGAGGGCTGATTTCCCCTGTAACTGGGGCTGTTGTGCAGCTCCAGTTACAGTGGAAAAACATGGTGTAAAAGAAAGAAAAAAAATATATAGAGTTCCCCAAAGGTCTTCTTTGACCTTTGGGGGACAGACCATAGTAATAAAAAATAGTAAAGTAAAGTGCAAAAAAATAAATAAATAATAAATACACATAAAATACCCACCCCCAAAAAAAAACGTTCCCCCCGCCAATCATTGTTGTAACGCTAGCGCTGACCCAATTACCCTAATATAGACATGTAATATATTAACATTTACGGTAGACAATGACGATCACAAATATAAGGTCTATTTTAGGGTAAATCTATGTTATTACCCAAAAAAAATAGCTGAAACGTAAAAAAGCTTATTTTTTTACTATTATTTTCAAACTTTATGAATAAAAATTCTAAAATAGCAAAAAAGGTGTGTATAAAAACGATAAAAAATGAAACCTGCATTGTCTACGGAAAAAACGTCGCAAAAATCACGTCGTTAGCCCAACAAATAAAAAAGTTATAGTCATTTAACTAACGCGTGCTAAAAATGGCTAAACGGTGTCTGGTCCTGAAGGCGCAAAATAGCCCGGTCCTGAACTGGTTAAAGTGTAGCTAAATGTTTGACAAACTTCTGACATGTCATAGTGACATGTCAGAAGTTTGGATTGGTGGAGATACGAGCACTGAGACCCCCACCAATCGCTAGAACAAAGCAGCGGAAGCGCTCGTGTGAGCGCTCAGCCGCTTCGCGTCTGTTCGGCTTTGCCACCTTGTCACTCTGATAGAGCTAGCACTACCGTTAATGCCCCCTACACCCATTGCTGTTGTCACCCTGATAGAGATAGCACCGTCGTAAATGCTCCCTTTGCCTTCTAGCAGGCAACTTACTGAACTGGTAGTAACAAGGCCAACAACACCATTTAAACATATATTATTTGTGCTGGATTCCTGAAATACAGTGCTGCTATGTATCTCTGACCAAGGGTGGAGAGGCCTAAGATAGGGATTAATTGTTTATAGTTTCCTGTGTTATTTATTTTTCTGGTTTTCTTTTAGATTCTTTGGCACTAGAAATACATTTGAGTCCCTGCATTTTGAATTTCTGCTGGGGACAGCCAACATTTTAGGGATCATCAGGTCATTACAATTAATATCTTATATTTATCCTTCTTCTGAGTAGCTTATTGAATAAACTTCACATATCTTTCCCATTTTACAATATTAGGAGCTTCAACTCCTATCTACTTGGTCATTATTACTTTCCTAGAAAAATACAACAGCTTCATTATCGCCTGTTTTTTATGTCCCTTTAAATGCAATCTCTCCACATCACCCAGTATACACAACATAACATTTTCCTGCACGATCACCTTATAAATAACTCCAACCCGGTCTAACACCATTCTCCATTATTGTTTCATATTTCCACATTCCCATAGCATATGGAAAAAGTTCCCTATAGCTAGTTTACATTTTGGACATTCGGGGCTCCCATTTTTATTAAATATTGCCACTCCGCAAGGGGAGTAATAGGCTCTATACAGTATGTAAATTTGAGTCACTCTAGATGCTGTACTCTTTGTCAAGAAGGGGAATAGTTTTTGTAATTATTTTTTTTTTAGTCATCATTCCAATTATTCTAGAAACGAGCCCTTTCATCTTGATTTGTTTGTCAATAAAGTCAACGTCAGGCAGAGTCTGCATTAAGAACGTGCAGTTACTCCAAGCGAGAGCGGCTCTGATCTGCAAGTACCAAAAAAAAAACTGTGACTCTAGCCCATATTCCAGACTCAGTTCTTAAAATGTGCGAATATCATTTCCCCTATATAGTTGCGATAGTTTGTATATATACCTTTATTTACCCAAAATGAATATTGTAAATCAAAAAAACTCATTACCCAATAACTGTTTCCCCCATATTGGGGCATTATTCCATAAGCCATTATTACCCACTTCCTCCTTTTAAGGATCTCCATACTTTTTGAGCCATCGCAGCTATGGGGAACCTGTACTAGGTGAGGCAATATTCCTGTTTCTAATAACACTATACCTCCTCAAAAAAGGGAACTTCTACCCTATAAGCTTTATATAGACTATATTTTCTCTTCTCTCACATATCATTTTTACCTGAGCTGAAATACAGGAATCAGGGCCGGCTCCAGGTTTATGTGGGCCCTTGGGTGACACAGACTTAGTAGGTCCCTTTGCGGGGGAACTCACGGCGGCAGTAAAATGGCAGAAAACGACACTTTGTGCCCCCATATAGATGTTAGGCCCTGTTTATGCCCCCCATATAGAAGTTAGACAAGCAGTTTGTACCGCTATAAATTTAGTGCCCTCTGTAGATAGTGCCACACAGCCCCCCTCCCAGGTAGTGCCACACAGCCCCCTCTTCCAGGTAGTGCCACAAAGCCCCCACCTCCCAGCTAGTGCCACACAGCCCCCACCTCCCAGGTAGTGCCACACAGCCTCCCTCCCAGGTAGTGCCATACAGCCTCTTCCTCCCAGATAGTGCCACACAGCCCCCTCCTACTAGGTAGTGCCACACAGTCCCCTCCTCCCAGGTAGTGCCACACAGCCCCCCCTCCTTGATAGTACCACACAGCCTGGGACTCTTGATCTGCTCCTGACATCACTGTCCATATATGGATAGTGATGTCCGGAGCAGAGCTGAAGTCCCGAGCAGAGTGCTAGTAAAGGCTCTGCTCTGGTACTCAAGCTCTGGGGAAGCCCCTGACATCACTGTCCATATATGGCTAGTGATGTCAGGGGTAACCCCAGAGTCAAAGTCCCGGGCAGAATGCTACTAGCGCTCTGCCTGGAACACTGCTCTGCTCCTAACAACACTAATTAATTAATTGATGTCGATTTACCTTTGACAAATACGGTCTAATCTTCCTGAACCAGATCAGGCATGACAGCCGAAAGCCGACATGCTAAAATTTTAAAAGTAATTTGATATCTGTATTTATCAGTGATATAGTACGATATGAGTCAACATTCAAGGGATCTTTCTTTTTTTTAAGGATTAGTACAATTAGCGCCTCCGTCATAGAGTTTTCCCTCTTGAAGTGCCATTTCTAACACGTCTTTAAGTCTTCCAAAACATTGTTCACTATAGCGCCAATAAATCTCAAAAGGCAATCCATCCAACCCTGGTGATTTTCCTCTTGCAGATGCAGCCAAGGCCCTCTCCACTTCCCACAATGATAACGGTGCATCCAAACGTGCTCTCTGTTCTTCTGAAAGTCTAGACAGTGACATTTTCCCTAGAAAGGCCTCCGTCTCCTGTATTGAACCCATCAATTTGGTCTGATAAAGGTCCTTATAAAAGGATACAAAAATAGAAATGATCTCATCTAAACTCTATTGCTACTCTAGCATCATTAGACCTAATAGCAGAGATTGTATTTTTAGGTGCTTGGTTTCTAATAATTCCTACTAACACCTTACCCGGGACACTACCCTTGACTGAAACTCTATAATTTGTAAAGCATTGAGATTTCAGTGCAATTTTAAGTTGTAGGTTTTCATAACTTTTAACTGCACTTTGCCAATTCTCCAATCTAGCCTCAGGAGGCCTTTCTAGATTGTTTTTTTCCCCATGGTTTTAATTTTATTCTCCATTTCTTTCCTAACTATGTTACCTTTTTTTTTTTAATAAATCTTAATTTCCTTAGATATAATCCCCCTTGAGATAGGCCTTAAAAGTATACATTGTTGAATCATTAATATGAAAAAATGCTACTATTTCCACTTTTATCTAATCATGACATTCTAGTAGAGAAAGCCAGAATGGACGTACCTTAAATCTAGCACAATGGGGATTAGCTTCTAACCCACATGTCACCACCAGGGGTGCATGGTCTGACAACCCACTTACTTCATAATCAATCTTTTGTATTTTTTTTAACCAGGTATGTACTACACAGACACATATCTATTCTTGAGGATGTATTATGAGTCTCAGAAAAACAGGAATATTTCCGGCCATCAGCATTTCGCTCCCCCCACACATCATGTCACCCAAATTCTTGAACCAATTTATATAGTGCTGACTGTTTACCCTCATTCTTTTTACTTCCTAATCTATCTAACTCTGTGTGCCAAACATTATTAAAGTCCCCAATTTCCAATATTATTAACGTGCCAACTTATATTATAAAGTTATTTCGTTTATACAAAATTTCTGACGAGTAAGGGGGCGGAATATAAATTGACGTGATCAACCTTCGTGTGCATTCAATAATAACATTTAAAAATACAAAGCATCCCTCACTATCACAATAATTGTATGTTTACACAGCTTATTTTCGGACGTTTTTCGGGCCGTAAACAGCAGAAAAACGGCCGAAAAATCGGAAGCAGAACGCCTCCAAACATCTGCCCATTGATTGATTTTTTTTTCTCTCAACTGGCATATTTTTATCCCACAGGCGGCCAAAAAGTTGTTTTGAAATCTCCTCCCAGGCTGCATCTTTCTTGGTCCTATCGTGGTAGGAGTCACCTCTGGAGTCCCAGAGCCTCTCCACATCAACTTCCCTTGGCATGGTTTAAATTTGTGTGATGGCTCCTCTGCTGTGGTCCACGGTGTTGTGCAAGCACTTTCTGTTTTGTCTTATTTTATTTTTCTGCATTGCTTATCAACGGATCCGTGAAAAACGGACAGCATGCGGATGTTTTCACGCATCATTAGACTTTAATGGGCAAAAACAGACCAGAATAGAACATGAAGTGAATTTCTCACATCGCACACATGCTCCGCAAAAAAATACGGATGTGTAAATAGCCCCATTGAACTGCATAGGTCAGTGTGCAGTCCGCTGTTAAAACGGACAGCATACTGACGAGAAACAAGTTCATGTGAATAAGGCCTTAGGCCTGGTTTACACGAGCGTGTGCGTTTTGCGCAGCCGCCATCATTATGACACTCCGTTTGGATGTTTGTAAATAGAAAAGCACGTGGCGCTTTTCTCTTTACATTCAGAGTTTGACAGCTGTTGCGCGAATCACGCAGTTCGCACGGAAGTGCTTCCGTGCGGCATGCGTGGTTTTCACGCACCCATTGACTTCAATGGGTGCGTGATGCGCGAACAGCGCACAAAGATAGGACATGTCGTGAGTTTTCTTCAGCGGACTCACGCTGAGCAAAACTCACGGACTGTCTGCATGCCCCCATAGACCAATATAGGTGCGTACGACGCGCGTGAAAAGCACGCGCGTCGCACGCACGTATATCACGCTCGTGTAAACGAGGCCTTAGGCTGTGGAACTTGCATGCTACAAATGTTTTTCTCCTGGTTTCATATCTTAAGTCCTCTACAAAATGTATGGATATGAAACTATTTTCGTGACAAGGTGTGCTCAAACCTTCACTCACACTCTTTGTAAATGATTTTGCATATTTACAGCATTTCTTGCTTGGATACATTTAATCTGTAAAGTTTATTTTAGGATCTGTTCACATCACATTTTTTCTTTAGGTTTAGCGTGTACATTGGGAATGCTCCCGACACTAAGCGTATTTCCAGGCAGAGGCCAAAACAGTGTCGTTTTGGCCTCAGTCTGGCCTGTATACGTCAGAATACAGCCAAAAAAATAAATATTTTTTTTTAACGTGGTAGTCTAGGGGTGACGGTTGCCACTGTATGTACTGCTAGGCACATCAAAAAATGAAAGACAACAACCTGTTCAAGTTGAAAAAATATATATTCTTTGTATAAATATGATGGTATACAAAAACACTATAATAATAGTGCAAAAGTGTAAAAAAGTAATCAACCCATATGGAGAAGTCCATTCAATCAGATAAGCCGGTGAGATGTCACGTTTTCCGGACTTGAAATCTGGAGGACTTCGGCAGAGACCTACGTGGAGGATACGTCTGCGTTTGACCATGCCAGGTGCAACGTTTTGGGGGACCTCTCCATTTCTCAAGCTTGAGAAACTAAACTTTAAAGGGAAGGTGACATGAATTTTTTTATTTTTTTTTTATAATATTGCTTTTAATGTAATATTTTCAAAAATTTTATGAAATTGTGTTTTCACGTTTTACTTTTTTATGTTTTCTGACTTTCACTTCTCTATGGGGGCTGCCATTTTTTTTTCATCTCTGTATGTGTAGATTAACGACACATACAAAGATGGAATACGGCATATACAACCCCATAGGGAATACGAACGGGAGCCGTTCCATTCTCAGAAGCATACGCCGTCTGTGTGGGAATGGCGCATGCGCCGCTCCCATCGAGGCCAAAACGAAGCTCGTTCGCAGAACACTGCGGTGAGGAGGAGCTTAAATAGAGCCGCGATTGATACATTCAATGTCTATGAGAATGATGGAAACAGCCAAGCACTGTACAAAGCTTTTTTCGTTACTCCCATAAACTTTAAATAGAGTTGGAGCAAACAAGCTTGACTGTCACTCCATTCAATGTCCTCCTCTCTGTGGTCGTGCAATGAGGAGGAATGGGGGGTTCGGGACCCCAGTTCTTACTATTGGTGGGGATCTCAGCCATGGATAGGTGATCATTTATGATTCTGCGAAAACGCCTAGCAATAAGCTGCAATGCCAGTGAGTGTTAGGGGGGGATTCACACGAGCGTGATTTGGCAGCGTGTAGGCCGCGTGGTTTTCGCGCGGCACGCAATGCCCTATAGAAGTCTATGGGGCAGTACACACAGTCCGTGTATTTTGCGCAGCGTTTGTTCGCTGCGCAAAATACGCGACAGGTTCAATAACTCTGCGTATTTCACGCATCACGCACCCATTGAAGTCAATGGGTGCGTGAAAACCAGGCAGGTCGCACGGAAGCACTTCCGTGCGAACAGACTGAAACAGCGCACGAGCTGTCAAAAGGATGAATGGAAACAGAAAAGCACCACGTGCTTTTCTGTTTCCAAGCATCCAAACGGAGTGTCTTTGCGAGGAGCGAACCCCGACAACCGAAGCTAACTTCACCGGGTTCGGCCAAACTCGTTTTGGCCGAACCCGGCAAAAAAAATTCCGGTCCGCGACGTCGGGAGACATTCACTGTGCATGGTGCTGTAAGAGTTAAACTGTTTCAGCACCATGGACAGTGACTTGCGATCCCAAAATACATGAACCTGTAAAAAAACCCGAAGTTCTAACTTACCGATTACTCCTGTCTCCTTCCTGCAGTCCGACCTCCCGGGATGACACTTCAGTTCAAGTGACAGCTCCAGCCAATCACAGGCCAAGCACAGGCTGCAGCCAATCACAGGCTGCAGCGGTCACTTGGACTGCCGCGTCATCCAGGGAGGTGGGGCCCGATGTCAAGAGAGGCGCGTTACCAAGGACGCGTCACCAAGGACGCGTCACCAAGGCAACGGCCGGGAAGTTCTCGGTAAGTAGGAACTTTATCTTTTTTTTTTACAGGTTTTTCGCTGTTGTGTTCGGCATTCACTGTCGAGGGTGCTGAAAGATTTAGCTCTTTCAGCACCTTGGACAGTGACGGGCGTTGACAAGCCTCATCTCTATGATGCCGGCTGCGCGAAAATCACACAGCCGCGCATCAGACACGCATGACACACGCAGCTGTCAAATGTTTTTGCGCTCGCAAAACGCCGCGTTGTTTGCGCGCGCAAAAACGCAACGTTCGTGTGAATCTGCCCTTACTATAGATCTTCATGCCTCTGGAATAATGGTACAGAAGGGCCGGTGGCAGGGGTGTGGCTAAAAGCTCATGGGCCCTGGCGCAAGAATTCAGCTTGGGGCCCCCTACCCCTCCTCAACACCACCAGAAACCTGCACACACCTATGCCCAGCCGACTTGCCCAACAGACCCCATGAATGCCTCCACAGTATAATGCTCCCCATAGCTGCCCCAACAGTATAATGCCCCATAGCTGCCCCCACAGTATAATGCTCCCATAGCTTCCCACACACAGTATAATGCCCCCCATAGCTGCCCCCACAGTATATTGGCATCCATAGCTGCCCCATACAGTATAATGCCCCTCATACGTTATAATGCACTCCATACAATATAATGCTCCATACAGTATAAAGCCCCCCATAGCTGTCCCATACAGTATAATGCCCCCCCATAGTTTCCCCATACAGTATAATGGTCTCCATAGCTTCCACATACAGTATAATGCCCCCATACAGTATAGTGCCCCCCATAGCTGCCCCATACAGTATAATGCCCTCCATAGCTGCCATATACAGTATAATGTTCCACACAGTATAATGCCCCCATAGCTGTCCCATACAGTATAATGCCCCCCATAGCTGTCCCATACAGTATGCCCCCAGTGTAATGCCCTCCATAGCTGCCACATACAGTATAATGCCCCCATACAACATAATGCACATACAGTATAATGCCCTCCATAGCTGCCCCATACAGTATAATGCCCCCTATACCTTTCCCATACAGTATAATGCCCCCTATACTTTTCCCATACAGTATAATTCCCCCCATACAGTATAATGCTCCCTATAGCTGTCCCATACAGTATAATGCCCCCATACAGTATAATGCCCCCATACAGTATAATGCCCCCGTTAGCGGTCCTATATAGTATAATGCTCCCTCAGCAGCTACCATATGAGCCCCCCTTCCCATACCCAGTATAATGCCCCCATATGTACGTACCTAATAGGAAAATAATAACATAATTACTTACCTATCCCCGTTCCTACGACGGGTGGAGATCCTTTTCCTCCTGTGCACTGTGCTGTGAGTGACTGGGCGCAGACAGGCACGATGACGTCACAACACCGCACCTGCCTGTGCCGAGCCGCTCAGTGAATGCTGGAGCAAGGCTCCAGCATGGAACTGAACTGTATCGGAGTCCTGAGGACGCAAATACAGTTGGAAGAGCGACCAGCGCAGTCAGCAACTACGACCGTTGCGATCCCTATAGCTATGCCACTGGCTGGTGGCATATATTTATACATACCTATAGCATGTCACTGGGAGAAGATGGTAGCTGGTGCAAAAATTACAGTCATGGATTCCCAGGTAGAGGATCTCCCTGTGTGTGCTAAACCTATGTTCACACATTTTTCAGAAAATCCGCGGCAGAAATCTGCAGCATAAACTCGGATTTCTGTTGAGGATTGGCCACAGATCCTGATCCCCATTTCTCCTCACTGCACGATCGCAGTGAGGAGCATTTTGGATGGAGAAGCGGTTGTGCATGTGCGCTTCCTCTGCATTCAATATCTAGGGGGCCAACAGATACAACCGAGTAAAGCGCTTTGTGGGAAAATCCCTTTAACGTCCAAGCATTCTTTTTTTTTATTGTCGCATTCCAAGAGCCATCATTTTTTTAATTTCCGGTAGACGTAGCTGTATGAATTGTTGTTTGCAGTATAAATTATAATTTTCAATGGCACTATTTTGGGGGTACATATTACTTGATTAACTTTTAATGTCGTTTTTTTGAGGGGGAATAGAAAACAAAATAAGTAACTCCGCCATTGTTTTTTTTGAATTTTAGATTTACACTGTTCTATGGGTCGGTACAATTGAGGCGATACCAAATGTGTAGTTTTTTTTTGTTTTACTATTTTTCACAATAAAACACTATTGTTTTGTCGCAGCATATATAGATCGTTACAATCGCAGCGATACAATATATGTGTATTTTTTTTTTTACATATTTGCAGAATAAAATAACTTTTTATGGAAAATGGTTTTCTTTTTATGTTATGTGAAATCTGCCCATGTCAACAAGTCTTTAAACTGACAGGAAATATATTAGGCCATGCTTCTGTTGAAGCCTAATTAGACATACAGCTATGGAAGGCATGGGGGCTTTTGTTAGGTCCCGGCTGCCTTGGCAACCCATTGGCAATACGCTATTGACCGCGGCATCAAAGAGGTTAAATGCCGATCCCGGCCGTTGCAGTGGGAGCCCGGCTGTCAGTCACAGATGGGAATACCCCTAACATCAAGTCTGATCAGAAAGAATAGTGCACAAGCTAAATGGAAAACACCCTCATGAGCATCTGGTCCACCGCCTGTCCTGTCATCCAGAAGAGGGATGGTCCTGTCAACTATGTGAAGCAGCTTTGTCATGTCACTTTCTACCATGTCACTGTCCATGGCTCTATAAATAGATACCGAGTGATGACGATGATCATAAACATTGCTTGAAGTGGGTAACGTTTTGTAGATTTAATGGGGTTGTCCCATCAGGAAAATCTCATTTTTGAAATGAAGACGAAACAGTAAACAGCTCATTACCGTGAGGCTTCAGGGTTTCCTCTCATCTTTTCAATATTTTTGATGGCAAGAATATCACAGTTTGCAGTGATATATACTTTCCACCAAAAATACTAGAACCCTGTAAAAAAAAACAGGTACTTTCGGTGTTAACAGTGTCCGTTTGAACAGGGAGTGAACCTGCCGGTGATCATATGTGTCCGATGTGGCTCACAAAAGGCAGTCCCGAGTGGGTGAGTCCCCTCTATAGTGTCCATACGGCCTGAACTTTAAGGGTATGTTCACAAGGCAGCGTCCGATACGGCTGAAATTACGGAGCGGTTTTCAGGCGAAAACAGCTCCGGATTTTCATACGTAATGGCATGTGCAGGCGCTTTTCGCTGCGTCCATTACGTACGTAATCGGAGCTGTTTTTCCATGGTGTCAATGGAAAACGGCTCCAATTACGTCTCAAGAAGTGACAGGCACTTCTTTGACGCGGGCGTCTTTTTTACGCGCCGTCTTTTGACAGCGGCGCGTAAATAAAATGACTGTCGGCACAGTACATCGTAAAACCCATTCAAATGAATGGGCAGATGTGTGCCGACGCTTTGGAGCCGTATTTTCAGACGTAATTCAGACGTAAAACGCCCGAATTACGTCCGTAAATAGGGTGTGTGAACCCAGCCTAACCATCATGTGAGTTGATAAGTAGCGCTTAGCGGATTTCTATTTTTCTCAGTTCTGATAGGCGACTCCAGCTATAGTGGTTTACATTGACATCATGACTTCAGTTTATAACAGAGCCATGACAGCTATGTGTAATCAGTTTTCAAACTAACAATGGCGACCCCCAATAGACCCTTATGACTTAATTGTTCCAGTATTTTTAACAGCAAGAATAATGCTGCAGACTGCGCTTTTCTGTCAAAATACTGGAAAGGCCAAGAGAAACCATTACAGCACGCCTAATTGCAAATGTGAACAGCACCTTAGATGTGTTGCATACAGGAAGTCTAAAAGTCTGGAATCCACCTCCTGTGGCTGAAGCTGTCCATCCTCCATGTTTTACACTGCAGCTGTCTGCTCAGATTTGCTGCGGCTTGTGAAATCTGCCCTTGGATCAACCGTAGGCATTCTGTCTTCATGCTTTTACAGTTCTGGTTGATATTTTAAGTATCTGATCATATTCTGATGTAAAACTTCAGCCGCTGTGCTTTCAGTCATGGACCCTTTATCTACATATAGTATGTTTCTTGGTAAAAAAAAATTAAAGTTAAAAAAGAAAAAAAAATGCATTCTAAAATTCACAAACACATGGAAACAAAATACTCTTTAAATTGATTCCAATGCATACAGTGTTCCATGAGTATAATGCAACAAAGTAGGTTGGCTTAAAGAGTACCAGTCCGCAATCCTGACTCCTTTCCCTGTAAAATAACACTTCCGGAGCATCTTTTATTCGAATCTCGCATTGTGCCATTCCTTTCTTATTCCTCCTGGCAATGTATCAATAAATTGACAAATGGCTGTTACCATTCCCATTCGCCAATGGGGCGTGTCCCTATACACTTTGATACAGTCCAATCGGTGGTGACAGTGTCTGACTCTCAAGGAGAATGGTAATCGAGAATGGTAACACCCAGTTGTCAATTTATTCACACATTTCCAGGAGGAATAACATAGGAACAACACAACACATTGTTCTAAGGATGATCCAGCAATGATATTTTGGATTTCTTTAACTTCCACTAATGCAAAACTCTCTTCTCCTGCTTTTCTATGCCATTGAAGGCCCTTGGACTAGACAAGCAACAGGAAGCTGAAATAATAAAAAGTATTTTATTTTTGTTTAATTTTTTTTAGAAAATCATTATTTTGAGAAGGAAGGATTCTGTGAATAATCTGTTGAAAAAAAAACAAAAAAAATAATAAAACAAAAACGGATGCCAGGCCAATAAACGTGATAAAAAAGGCTGTTTTACAAAAGCAACATTTCTGTATAGTCCCATATGGTAGACAAATAACAACAGCTTGCACCAACTTTACAAGTGCATATACAACGCCAACGCCGTACAGTTTAACAACGGTCATGATATGGTAACTGTTATATATCGGAGAGTGAAATGATAGCAACTTTAGATTTTTTTTTTAGGTTTACTGGCCTGGCAGACAAAAGAAAGTATGGGGTTGGTTTATGCACATAATGTCTTAGAAATGAGGAACGGCCAAAAACCCTTTATAAATATAGATATTATGTATGAAGTCAAATTATCTGTATTTGGTATAATAAACCAAATGAACACATTTCTCACATTTAACACAATTCTGATAAAATGATTTGCAGTGCATTGTTACACACTCTCATGCCTGACACAAAGCCTCTAGTAAATTGTATTTTTACAACATTTCAAGAGAATAATAATGCCTTTATGTACATAGTTTAATATTCTAACAACTCAAGATGGGCCCAGCTGAACCCACATGAGGTTTCTATATAAAATTTGGAAATAAAAACTATTAACATGAGTTTAAAACCAGTTAAGTTGCCAAAGAAAAATAATACAAATAAATAAGTTACAAAGAAATAATGGCACAAACTCCAGGATAAACGTAGTCCACATAAAATGAGGAAATCTTCAGTGCTTGTAGTTAAAATTTATTAAGTCATACGCCGATTTAGAACGGGTGGTGCCAAGTTTCAGTCATTTAGCAACTCTATTACTTGGTGCAGTAGTATGGTTACTCTATTGTTTGGGTGAATATGCTGCTTTAGTACATTACATCGTCAATATATTGGTTAATGATGCTGCATGGGGGGCACATAAATAATCTATAAGATCATTCAGTGACATAATAAAACTAACACGAATACCATTTAAAGGAGCAGTAAACGTAAAGTCAGCAGATAAACTGCCAGTATCCGACCAACATATGTATGAAAGGTATCCGGAGGTTGTAGAAAAAGTTGAAATGGGAGGTCAATTAGTGATCATGGGGTCAGACATGTTTCTGCAATTAAAGTCTGTGATCCCATTAAAGAACACTACAGTCAGCCTCTCCAAAACCTAAAATAGCGGCTTACACAGAATAATAGTTTGTATTAGACTATGCAGCAAGTGGAGATAAGATAGACTTTAGGGTTAGTGTCCCTTTAAAAGCGGTTATGTGTGAGCTGGAAAGGGGAGGTATATGGCAGAATACAGCTAAACAATAGGATTGTGCAGAATCAGAAATAAGGATGTTGTTTTCAAGAAACAGCGCCACTTCTATCCATGGGCTGTGTCTGGTATTGCAATTCAGCTTCATTTATTGAATGGGCCTGAGCTGACAAAGCCCATGGAGAAGAGTACACAGACCCTTTTTTCTGATCCCAGAATACCCATTTACTAGATAGCAAACCTTAAATTTGATTTGATAACAAATACTTGCAGGATATATACTGGTTGATGTTTTTCTGCGATGCCTAGCGTAATTTCTCGGTAAAGAGATTCTCTGGGATTGTATAAATAAAGATTTTTTGAAAACAGCATAGTAAATGCTCACATATTATCATAGATGTTGCAATTTGGACTTCAAGCGCAGATCTGGGGGGCTACAAGGATTGCCCGTTTTGTATCCATAGGGCATCTTCATTGACCATGTATACATTCCTTGTCTGGGTGTACTCTATGTAAACAGTGAATTCCTTTTAGTCATGATCGCCAGTACTGAATTGCGACACGCTACCTACCACGAGCACATACTTTATTTATGCAGTCACAGAGAACTTTTAATAATAATTTTTCTATATAAAAATAAATAGAATTACACATTTTCGTTTATCCATGTACAAGCTTGCTTGTTACCAAATCGCATGCCACTTGTTTAAGTTTTCGCTCTTAAAGTAGTCTTAGGCTGGGTTCCCACGGGACGGATACGCTGCGTAAAAACCACGCAGCGTATCTGGCCTGGAACCCGCAGGACTTTCCCCTGGATGACGTTGCAGGCCATCTGGCACTTCAGCCTGTGATTGGCTGCAGCGGTCACATGCGATTCAACGACATCCAGGAGGCCGGACTGCAGGAAGGAGGGCGTTCTGGGTAAGTATGATTTTTGCAACGCTTGGCTTTCTGTTGCGGGTTTTGCATCCCCATTGAATTCAATGGGGAAAACCCGCAACGAAAAATCAACAAGAACGCAGCATAAATTGATATGCTGCGGAATTAAATTCTGTACCGCAGGTCAAGTTATTAACTTGTACGCAGTTTTATTTCCGCAGCGTGGACATGAGATTTTCTAAATCTCATCCGCTTTGCTGCTACTGTAAACGCTGCGGATTTTCCGCACAAAATTCTGTTGCGGAAATTCTGCAGCGTTTACGCTACGTGGGAACCCAGCCTTAGTGTGTATAAAAAAAATAGTATTGGGCAAAAAAATCAACGCTTATGATAATTTTATACAGAATAACGACAGCAACAATGTCACATTTTATTATATTTCATATATTTTCTTTAAAACAATTCTGATTAATATTCCAAAATGGAGAACGGCATGGACAAGCTGCTGCAAAGTTGCTTTTTGTCTTCTCAGCTTTCAGCAAGTGCCAATAGCGCTTTGGACTGAACAATCATGTCAGACAATATGGTCACTATGGATACATTGCCTAACATCTACAGACTTTACATGGGGTTGTCAGGCAGCGAGTCCTTAGCAACCAGTCTCAGATTACTAAAGTCTTCAGGCTGAATCAACACATCGCTGAGGGCAGAGAGGGGGCAAAAAGCCTTAGCAGTACTTATACCACACTTTTCTTTATCCATTACTGACATATTAACCAGATTTTGATGTGACAACATCATTAAGTAGCAATTATTTCGAATCAAATGATCAGGGACAAATATAAAAAACAAAAAACAGTTCTGCAGGTGATGGGTTCAATCATTTTCTTATAGATTTAAGCCAAAAATAAATAAATATTTGATTGGTTGCTTTGAGCAACACCCCGTTATATAAAATTGCCTGCAGAAAAGCTTTTCATTAGCCCCCTCCCAAATATCTCTACTGTGGCAAAAGTCTATGTTGTGATCACCAATGAAATAAGCGTTAGAAATGCCATTATTGTGCCAATTTTTTTTTTCGCTTTCGTTACTATACAATTAAGTGGTATTTTTTTTTATTTTATTAGTGTATACGTTCTGCAGCAGTCACCTCCATAATATTATAAATCAACATTATGCTTATTTTTTTCCAACTTAATTTCTTATATTAGAAAGAGATCATCAATTTTTATGTTACAATGATACACATTAAAAAAAAAAAAAATCATAAAATAAGTGTGAGTGGGGTAGCAGGTAAAAATGTAAGTTTCATTTTCTATTCACTGATTACTGGTTGGAGTAAATGAAAAGTTATCATGAGTGACAGTCACGGAGACAATGAGAATGGTAAAATTCCAGCACATTGGGCCCTTTGTAGTTTGTCATATATAGGCCTATATCATAAAGCATGACGTCTTTCCAAAGTCAAATTAAAATATGGATCAGAACCTTGTAAAGAAGTGTCTCATCTTCCTTGGAACATGACTGGATAGGAATGTATGGAGTTTCAGTTGTCCGGTGGATAACTTAATTTATTTAATTAATTCTCAGATTTTTTTTTGAGTGTTTAGGCTAGCTTCAAAGTGCTGACAGGGAATGATGGCATGGTTACCATAGTCACCGGGTTCAGGACAGTTTGCCCAACTAATTGGGGATGGTGGACCACCTGGGCTCCTACAGTTGGCTTTGCCATGACGGTAGGCTGACCCAGGTTTGTGGTTCCATTTACTTGTGGGTGGGAAATGGTGTGAGCAATGTGGCTCATCATGGGCTGACTTACTGCAACAGATTGGGGGTAGATAGGTAACTGTTGGCCGAGATGGGTCATATGATTAAGGGCAGCTGGGTGCACAGTGATGTGGCCGATTGGCTGAGCAGCAGTGGTTAGCTGTACAGGGCTTGACGTGGAAGGTGCAATATGAGCAATGTGCTTTGTCTGAGGCCCTGGGATGACATGGTTTAGAGTCTGGATGACGGAGGCATGAGTGGTGGCCGTGTGGGCTATCACTGTTGACTGCACCGTTGAAGCAGCAACAATATGAGTCTGTGCTGGCAACATGGCCTGAGGATGGACCAGTGCTTGGTTGCAGAGAGGTTGTGCGTGGGGAGGGGGGACTTGTTTTTGCTGAATGGAGACGTGCTGAGGCATAACGGTGGAATGGTGATTGTGGGAAGCTGCGTTGGACGGTACCATCTTCAGAAGCTCTGGCTGTTGACGTTTTTGTAATGAATTGACAGGTCTATCGTCATCCATGTCTTCATCAATGTTGTCTTCACCCTCTAAAGACAAGAAAAAAAACATACAGTTTAAAAAAAACAAAGAATCTGTGTTTTCTAGGTCAACGAGTAACATGCAATGATATTAATTCAGTCATCACTTATACTGTATAATTAGGCAAAAATTGCATCTTAATATTTTAGAAAATATATAGAAACTAATTTTCTGTGGTTTTACGACAATTACTACAATTTTTCTGCCACATACATCTAAGAAGTCAGCCATTTTGCAGCTTTAAGTTGCATCTACAATGTAGAATCAGGCCGGGTTAGCAGACTTTGAATAATCTCATTTTTTTTACTTATTTCTTTCTTCAATGTACACAACAAACTGCAATACTTATGATCAGCCTATAGAGGTCAGCAGCTGAAGCAATGTTGTAGCTTCCATTATACACTGACATAGTCTCTAATACTATGAAAAGATAAAAGGGGGTTTCACTAAAATAAGATTACGATAATCATCGGGGTCCAGTTACGAACAATCTCTTACCGAGGAACCTAACCATCCATAGAAAGTGACTGCACATGTGCAGGCAATGGCGGTTATTGAAACCTCCAAGTCAGGTGGTTGGGGGTCCCAGCTGCTGTACCCCCACCAATTAGGCTTTTATGAAATGTAAACCGCATATAAAGATTAGAGCGATCTCTGCACATTGTGTTTACCATTATATTAGGCAATATTGCAATTCCATAATAGAATACATAAAAGTTTTTTTTTAATTTAATATTTTAGTTACAGGAGAAAAGCTTGCAGCATGGTCCCCATGACAATACTTCCTGACAATGTTTTGTCCTTGGTCAGCCGTCTCATGAGGACACTGTGCCGATAAATATCCCCAGTCACATTAATATCCCCGTGTGAACATACATGACTGCGCTGCTCTAAACAGTTTGGATTGCATTGATGTAAATCGTGATTTGCATCCACAGTCCCTATGATAACACTGGACCACAAAAGCACAAGAAGTGCTGTCATTGGACCTTGCTGCAGGCTTCGAGACTAATACATATGCTAATACATGTAATGTACAAAAACTGGAAACATCAAGGCACAGATAGGAAAAATATTTCACAGGAATCTGACAAACCAAACATTTGTCTTTTTCTAATTTAAAAAGATCCAATATTTGTACAATAGTTTTTGTTAATACCCTCCAAAACATCTGGACTATTAGCTACCTGAAGCTGTTGAGGTAGAAGCCTGGTCGTCCTCTGGTTGAACAGTCTGGCGTACAATTCGGTCGATCTCCATGATATCCATCCATTGGCTGAGTTCATTTTTCAAGTCGGCCAGCCGCTGCTGTGTGGCTATTTTCTCTCTTGCCAGACGCTCCATTTCATGCTCATATTCCTTTTCTTTTCTTTTCAGACTCTGAGAAACAAGAAAATAAGTATATGAAATTTCCATTGACTATGCAAAAAAGCGAGAGAGAAAAGTCTAACGAGTACATGGTGTTCTTACGCCAGCAAAAAGGAAAGCAGATCCGATCATATGGTTAGGACACTAAAACCTGCACCACAGCGGTAGCTTATACATGTAATATTGTCTGCTCAGGTAAGGTCTCCTCAGCACACTTCAGCTTGGTAAAGTACCACTGAAGAAGCTCACTTCATGTGAGAGTCACCTTATATATGAAAATAGCTTTCCCTCAAATTAAAACTATCAGACTGTGCACATCACATTTTAATATTATATATATATATATATATGTAATGACAAAATACGAAAGCAGTACAGCTACAGCGGTGGGTGCAAAGTTCCTGGGTTGAGGCTAAGAACCCCTGTAGATACAAAAATTCAAATGAAAAGACAGCACTCCAAGAAAATAGGTGAAAAAGCCTTGACAAAGATTCCATTGAGACGGATCGAAACATTGCCTGCCTGTGGGGTGATTGAAACACATCACCTTTTTCACCTATTTGCTTGGAGTGCTGACACACACACACACACACACACACACACACCACACACACACACACACAAAACTCCAGACATATTTATTAAATGTAAGCTGTGAGGGATGCCTATACAGCGTATCCATCATCATAGAGTTAAACGTATATGTCATGAACTCTCATGACCCTGTTCATCACATATGTGTTAGGAATACCATTATAGTCTATGGTATAATGATATTCCTTCAACATATATATCATGAAAGGCTATTGAAAAGCTCATAACGTGTACGTTAAACGTATACCTGTGACGTATGTCATATAGTGACATAATTCACCCACGGACTGCCATGTGAAAAAAACAAAAACCGTATACGTGTGGTATAAATATTTTTGCTGGACGCCCCAGAATGACAAAGCATAGTCTCCTACACTTTTCCATCCTCCAAAAAACGGTATGACATATCCCAACGAAGGCCAAAAGGACACTCTTTTGGACTCGGCAGGGCCCTATGGACAGATTTAGGTTGTACATCGGCAGCTTTCCCGACCTACACGCTTAACGTAGGGCCAAAACGTGATGTGCACAGAGTCTTATATTGATATATACGGTGCCTCATTTCTGATAGTTTCTAGTTGACCCACGCGGTGAATTACTGACTTGTGATAAAGAAATGAGTACTGTATAGTTCAATTTTATATTTGCATTAACAAAAAAAAAGTTTGCGAGACGGCCTTTCGAGAGATGTTCTTCCTTCATCAGGTCAAACAATTCACAAGGATGGAGATACATATCAAAAAGAGTGAGAATACAGCCGAGGCCATAAAACATGCAATAAGTCAGGGGGATGGGGTGTGGAGGTTAGCTAAGAAATGATGGGAGTAGTCACAGAAGTGAGGAAGATTACAACTGATAAGGAGTTAAAAAGCCGCCATCAACATTGATGTCCATTCTCTTTATAACCAAATTAAGTTATATTCACCTCAAAGATTTTCCTTTCTTGGATGTTTTTTTAAGTTCCTCTTAGGGCCCATTCACACGAGTGTGAATCTGGTCTGTGTGCTGTGCGTTCACACGGCCCGATTGATTTCAATGGGGCTATTCACACATGTGTGAGTTTTCACGCAGTGAGTGTCTGTTGCGTGAAACTTACTGCATGTCCTATATTGGTTCATTTTCACGCACCTAGCTGCCCATTGAAGTCAATGGATGCGTGAACACCACGGAAAGCACACGGATGCACATCCATGTGCTGTCCATGTTTTACGCATCAAAGTGCTTGCGAGTGCGTGAAAAACACAACGCAACACACACGAACAGATTTACGCACGTAAATCTGTCACGCTCGGGTGGATGTAGCCTTAAGGCTGGATTCACACAAGATGGAAATGCGGATTTTCCGCAGCACTATTCACCAGTGTTAGGAATTTGCAGCGGGTTTTAGCCCTACTACCTTGTAAAGTGTGAAATCCGCAGTTAACATCCAGAACATAATGAAAATGCTGTGGATTTAAAAAATCTGAAACATGCCCTGATTTTCTTCAGGAAAATGTTCAGCAGCATGTGGATCTGCTGCAGAATATCCGCACGATAAATCCGCAGCATTTCCAACCTGTGTGAATCAGCCCTTAGGGTTATGACATTTAAGATAGGGCTACAAGGCGACTTGAACCTAAAACACAGGTTGCACAGCCAAATATTGCAGCGTCGCTCTGTTTGCATGCAGTTAGTGGAAGTGAAAATGGCCGCTTTGCAATCCACAGGTTTGGCAGGACAGTCGCAAGAAATCTGAAAGTTCTTATATTTAAAATCATTATATGCTCTAATTCTTTTGTCACCAGCCGCGCCATTGACTTCCTATTTTAGATGAAAACCTGTTGGTGGACTAGGCAATGCACCCACATGACCATCTCCTCTGAATTCCCCTGGGTTCCCATGTGCACTGCTCGCTGCAGGTTCATGTCTCCACCTTCTGCTGCACATGCCTGTCTTTCTCCATAGACTATGCAGCCCTTAGAAGTCCATTTGTCAAGTCAAGTAGTGCAGAGATCACTGCTCATGTGCTATTTAAAATCTCTTAAGTGCAGGATCTTGATTCTGACAGCGCAGAAGGACATTGGCGCATGCGGAGAGCGCTGATATTAGCTGTGCTATTATTTAAGTAAAAATGTGGCTTGGAAACAGTAGAGCAAAGTACGTATGGCAAAGCAAGTAGGTTACTAGACACTGGGAAGGCAATCGCCGTGTTTTATTAAACTTTTACAAAAAGTTGTGGTAATTTTTCATCCACATTGTTTTCGGAAGTGGCACCTGATATTGCAACTGTATGTATGTATTTCATTTATTTATACATCCAATAAAGCACAGTCTATGGACACACTGCAGTCAGCGATGTCTTAATCTGTGCTGTATGGAAATAGAATAAATAATCCCATCCACACAAACTCTACGATTTCAACTCTAGGATCACCTCTAAAAATAATCTGAATGACTAAAGTTCCTGTTCCCGGAAAATCAAATCAAACGGTTGCTTGCTTAGAGGAATCATAAGCAATAGAAGTTACACTTAAATACTGAAGAATTCAGGCAGTCGGCAAGTTGCGGAAAACGACAGACCTCAAGAAGAGCAAACAAAAATTGTGGAAAGTCTATACTGCAGTAAATGACTAGAGCATTGCTCCTTTAAAACTGCCCTCCCTCTTGCTTCCTCAGTGAGGACAGACACACGTGTCCGTGAGCACGTCACAGTACCCCTCACAAGTGCCGGCCCTCCCTCCCCCATGCCTCTTGCTCATTTTTTGCCGGGAAATTAACTGGACTAGTGCCAGTAGTAAGCTCTGCCCCCTGTCTATGCACATTCCATGTAAGGCTTGTACAAACAGCCTGCCAGCAGCCCTCACCCATGTGCTCGGAGTAGCATGCCGAGTGGGGAGCCGTGTTCACTCTAAGCCGGGGACTCTGGAAAGGAAAGGGTTAGGAAAGAAAAACACATTCTAATGAGAATTCCATCCTGAGTAACTGCTGACACAGACTGCGGGATTTTTTTAGAATTTCCAGAGAGAACCGCTCTGAGGAAACGGTGTAGAGTGCTTGTCTATGATTGACGAAGAAAACCCTAAGGAAGTAGCAATATTATCTGCTGCGTAACAAACAAAAGCTAATATAGTAAATCTAAATTTTCCCAATTGTAACACGTAGACGCAGGGCTCGGTCACATATATCTAGCCCTCCAGCCCGTTTTCCCTCCAGCATGGTACAAAATACCAGTGGGAAAATGTTGACAAAACTATCCAATAGTTTCCTCTGGGTTCATGTTTGTGTCCGGTGGCATCAGTCGTAATGCCTCACAATGTCTAAATCAGATAGAGAAATGTTGCATACACTTTTCTGTCCATTGACATCGGGCATGGGCAAAAGGTGCAAAACTTTTCCATCAATTGTGACCGGTTCTGGCAAAAAAGAACTGGCTAGATATAACTAATATATGTGAATGCACCCTTAGCCATCAGCTTCGAGGGCACAGACGCACAAATAATGCAGCCGATGCCACCAATAATGATTGTTCATGTCAGCAATCTGTGACCAAAACCGATTTCATAAGTCTAAAATGTATCGGATATGTTTCCAAAATTTTCTCTGGTTGAGCGTGGTCTAGAGATTGATTGCGAAATCTACGTTGAGTTTGAACGTTCGCTCTGTGTTTGCTTGGGTTTCCTCTGCGCGCTCCAGTTATTCTCATAGTGATAGGTCAATTATCTTCCTATGAAATTGGCTATAGAAAATGTAAGTATATGCCGGAGATAGGAATACAATCCGGGAGGGCAATGTCCTATAAATGATGTGATATAAGGAATAGGTTATTGATTTATAAATAAGAAATAAATGAATAAATTGTTTGATCATAGTCACGTAGCCAACCGTCGTCAACTGCACGTCAATTAAAAGGGAACTCCAGAACACCTAGGCCACTTGAAAATCTAGGAATCATTGGTAAAGTAACACTTTCCATCAACACGGACTTCATTTTGAAGGTCCATGGCCTAACAGAGAATGAGTCCCAGTACTTCAGGGACACCAGGACTTGCTACATAAATGAATCTCACCTTTACAATAATCAATGCATATGACAATGTGGCATTTATAGTCAATCTTAGACATTTGTTGCTGCACGTTTTAGCAAACTTAGAATAATAAGTACCCCCCAGTATGAGGAAATGACTATTGTCACAGCATTTTGCAGTTGCTAACCCATGGATTAGCAAGTGGTGGCAATGCAAGGATCAACAATATTGAAAAACGTTATACTTCAGGACTGCCACTGGACATCAGAAGTTTCTGAGAATTGGTGGTCTTTATCCTTGTACGATTGATAAAGCAGGGGTGGGTGAATTAAGTTGGGAAATAACAGTAATTGTTTAAACAATTGTTACATAAATCATTTTTTAAGGCCCCATGCACGCGACCGTAGAATTAGTCCATAATTACGGACCCATTCACTTCTATTGCCTACGGACACCTTCCCGTATATTTACGGGACGGTGCCCGTCCCGTACAAAGGCTCCGCAAAAGATAAGACATGTCCTATTTTTTGCTTTCTACAGACCGTGCTCCCATCATTTATATGGGAGTGTGGCCCGCAAATGCGATTACGGGCACAGTCGTGTGCATGGGGCCTTAGTATTTGTATGTAAACTTATTGAAGATGTTAAAGAGGCTCTGTCACCAGATTTTGCAACCCCTATCTCCTATTGCAGCAGATCGGCGCTGCAATGTAGATTACAGTAACGTTTTTGTTTTTTTTAAAACGAGCATTTTTGGCCAAGTTATGACCATTTTTATATTTATGCAAATGAGGCTTTCTTAAGTACAACTGGGCGTGTTTAAAGTTAAGTACAAGTGGGCGTGTATTGTGTGTAACATCTGGGGGTTTTTACTTGTTTTACTAGCTGGGCGTTGGGAATGGAAGTGTATGATGCTGACGAATCAGCATCATCCACTTCTCTTCGTTACCACCCAGCTTCTGGCAGTGCACAGACACACAGCGTGTTCTCGAGAGATCACGCTGTGACGTCACTATATGCCCCAGGTCCTGCATCGTGTCGGACGAGCGAGGACACATCGGCACCAGAGGCTACATTTGATTCTGCAGCAGCATCGGCGTTTGCAGGTAAGTCGATGTAGCTACTTACCTGCAAACGCTGATGCTGCTGCAGAATAAACTGTAGCCTCTGGTGCCGATGTGTCCTCGCTCGTCTGACACGATGCAGGACCTGGGGCAGGAAGTGACGTCACAGCATGATCTCTCGAGAACACGCTGTGTGTCTGTGCACTGCCAGAAGCTGGGTGGTAACGAAGAGAAGTGGATGATGCTGATTCGTCAGCATCATACACTTCTATTCACAACGCCCAGCTAGTAAAACAAGTAAAAACACCCAGATGTACATACACAATACACGCCCAGTTGTACTTTTACTTTAAACACGCCCAGTTGTACTTAAGAAAGCCTCATTTGCATAAATATAAAAATGGTCATAACTTGGCCAAAAATGCTCGTTTTTAAAAAAAAACAAAAAAATTTACTCTTATCTACATTGCAGCGCCGATCTGCTGCAATACGAGATAGGGGTTGCAAAATCTGGTGACAGAGCCTCTTTAAGTAACAAATAAACAATATTATAATTTAAAAAAAAAAAGAACATCAGAATAAACCAACTATTCTGTAACCCTAGAAACATACAAGATGTAAAATGTAACTCTTTTGTCTTTTTTTTTTATATAAAGGAAAATATCCTGAAATCCCAGACAATTCCTTTTAATACAATTTTAATTCAAAGAGGAGAGCTTGTATTCTGAACCTGGATTATGATGAATACCACAAATCCCGTGTCGGTCTGTAAAAGAAAAACTTTACAACAATATTTTTTAATATTGATCCACATGCAGGATCCACCGCTTGCTAGTTGATCCTGATTTGCAGTCGACTGCGGTATTGATTCCGTCAAAAACAACGGAACCCTGTCACAACGGCGACAAACGGAAACCTTTAGCAACGTATTCGTCACCATTGATATCAATGGTGATGCAAATGGAAGCTTAGGCTTCCGTTTGCCTTTCCGTTGAGGGGTTAATCTGACAGAAACCTCAGATGGAACCCCTCAACAGAAGGGCAACGCTAATGTGAACAGGCTCTAAAGGAAATTTTTGTTTTATAGTGCCAATATAACCAATCACACAATCCTTGTCTCCGAATATATATATATACACACACACCAATCATACACATTTATCCATTTGTAATTCTATATAATATATCGCAAACCCCTGGATCGCAGCATCTCACTACTTACAGGATACAGTATTTAAGAGTGATTGCATTGACCAGTACAGGGCCTGCGGTTCCCCGCTGGAGGATGCTGGTGAAGTTGTAACAATTTGATGCAGGACACAAGGCAGGTCTGCATTTCTTACACTATAGTATCCTATTAGCCTGGCTGTTATAGGAGGAGGCAGCCACGCGTGGAATATCCTCTTTGCCGTGTTTTGTAACATATATTTTGCTGGAGTAATTAGGGTAATCTGGTCTGTACCGAGGGGGATTTATTAAACTTGCTATAACATTCAATGTCTTGAAATCAACCTATCATCTGGCTGATCCCGGTCTCTGAAAGTACATGAAAGCAGACTGTACAGGGTAATTTTCCTATTTATTGTGGGGAGAGGGTATATAAGGTATGCGAACACTCGTTGTTGCCATGGGTGAAAGGGGCAATTTATCAGAGTTGCAAAAAGGGATGATTATTGGCTTTCAGGCCAAGGGTGGTAGTATTTTGTGCTGCTGGGGTGAAAGTGTATTGTGAGTGGACAAATGGCACCATTGGGAATAACCGACGTGGAAACTATGGAGCACCACGTGCCATTGAGGTGAACGTTGGCTACAAAGGTGCGCGAGGGCCGAATGACACGATACAGTGGAGCAGCTCACTGTGAAAATCAACCAGGGGGCTACCAGACGTGTGTCTAAAACAGTTCAGCACATATGAAAGAAAAGGATCCCGATAGTTGGCGGGAATTAGGACAAATATATACAAAATTGCGACCAGCGGATACACCCTTCTAACCCAACTATCATGAATAGATAAATTAACTAACTTTATTGCGCTTTATTAAGCAAAAAGACTAACCACATTTAGATCCTCATTAGCCCCTGAACCCCTGAGGACGCTGCCTCCTGTAGCGAAACATGTCGGGGGGGCTTTGACAGTCTCATTTTAAACTAATATGTACCTCCGTTGGTCTTTAATGTTATACTGCTAATTGAGTCTGGCGTTCTGCAGCCGCCGGCCATATTGATAATACATACGCATGGTCATATTGGCACTGTTCACCATCACCTTCCAAACGGAGGACATGTCATACTCTTTTATATATATGAAACGAAGATCTTACAGCACTCCAGTATGCTTGAGAAAGGTCCCATTGTATTACTGAAATAATTTATGTTGTCGTCTGAATAAATCACCCTTGTTTTTAACCGTTTACTGAAGTGCTGCAAGATCTTCTTTTTCTATAGTATTTAGTCCATGGAACGGAACTACTTGTTAGGCACCCATTTGTTTTGCACGTTTAATTTCAATTTAATTATAACTAATCTGACGGTAAATTTGAAGAGATGTATACACCTACTCTAGTGGGCAGTGGCTATTTCTGCCTCTGATCCGATGTTTATTAAAAGGGTAGAAAACTCTCTCGCAAATGAGATCACAGAACTGGGAACTTGGCGTGTACAGTGCAGGGTGTTTGTGGTGTGCCAGATATATACTCTCCAAAGATCAATGACTTCTCCTAGATACAACTTACACAAGTGTGCATGAGTCCTTATCACTCAGATGCCCCAGCCAACATAGACCAAAATAAACTATTACGGCATAAAGATATAATAGAGGGGGGTCCCCTATTGACAACAGCTGAGTCGCTGCAAAGAGTTGCTCCCTTTCTCTTTAATAGCACTCATTCTATACAATAGTATAAGGAATCCTCATGAGGTCTCATTCAGACATGTATATTGTACTTCTATGTAAATGTCCATATTCCAATGATCCAAAAAAAATATTACGTTATTTCACAAACACATATAATTTTGTCTTTGTTCTCTTTTTAAAAAAATGACAAACCCAGAGAGCTCTTTACCCTATAAAAAGCACAATGCAACCAAAACAATGAATATGTGAGTCGTGAATGTTTAAAAATACCCTTTAGGATGGGTTCTCACGTCGCGGTTTGAATGCGTTCCTGAGGAGAATCAAAAAAAATCGAATCATGGCAGAAAACACATTTAAAACGCAATGTGAGAAGACCATCCTAAAAAGTCCTTACCAACAGTTTCCAACCAAGTCAGTAGTCGCTTTTTTTGTTTTGTTATTTTTATGTTTCAGCTGACTTTATTTGTGGATTAAAGTTAGACCCCATTCACATCATGTTAAGGCACTACGTTTATCTTGTACGTCAGGAAAGCTCCCGATGTACAAGATAAACGTGTCCATAGGGCTCCATTATCCCGACGGAGACCAAAAGAGTGTCCTATTGGTCTCCGTCAGGCTGATATACGTCGGTATACCCTTTTTTTTGGAAGGATGGAGTAGCGTAGTAGATTACACTATTCCATCCTGAGGGATCCCGCAGAAAAAACGTATACCACATAGTATATGTTTGTTTGTTTTTTTAACATGGGAGTCTATGGGTGACGGATGCCACTGTATGCACAGTGACTTCAGTAGTTTTGCCAGTGCCTGTCCCCATGCAACGTATCCCACTGTATGCCATACAGTGGGATACGTTTTGGCTTTCCCGGCGTATACCTCAGACGGAAGGGCCCTAAATGTGCTTCTTCCAGTGTTTTAACAATTATTAACTACAAGTAATAAGAACTTTGGAAAGTTCATAATTTCAAAGAAGAAAAAAACTAGAAAGCACTGGAATATAATGCTAGCTTTTGTTCTATCAGAAGCAACAAAAATGTTCACCTTTAAAGAGGCTCTGTCACCACATTATAAGCGGCCTATCTTCTATATAATGTGATCGGCGCTGTAATGTAGATTACAGCAGTGGTTTTTATTTCGAAAAACGATCAATTTTGATGGAATTATGACCTATTTTAGATTTATGCTAATGACTTTCTTAATGCCCAACTGGGCGTGTTTTTACTTTTTGACCAAGTGAGCGTTGTGGAGAGAAGTGTATGACGCTGACCAATCAGCGTTATACACTTTTCTCCATTCATTTATTCAGCATATAGTGATGTACTCTCGCGAGATCACGTTGTAAATGACAGTTTACAGCGTGATCTCGAGGGATTACGCTTGCTGTGCTGTAAGTCCCACACAAACATTACTGAAGTGTCGGGACTGTGAATAGACATCGCTAGATCCTGGCTAGAGGTGATGTCTATAACTCTCAAGACACTTCAGTAATGTTAATGTGTGAGTATGTGACTGCACATCATGATCTAGCAAGATCACTATGTGCTGAATAAATGAATGGAGAGAAGTCTATGATGCTGATTGGTCAGCGTCATACACTTCTCTCCATAATGCCCACTTGGTCAAAAAGTAAAAAACACGCCCAGTTGGTCATTAAGAAAGTTATTAGCATAAATCTAAGATAGGTCATAACTCAAAATTGATCGTTTTTCTAAATAAAAACACTGCTGTTATCTACATTACAGCGCCGATCACATTATGTAGAAGATAGGGCACTTATAATCTGGTGACAGAGCCTCTTTAAGCCAGAATCACACACTCATTTTTAATGTAGTTTTTTTGAGCCAAACACATGAGTGAACAAAAGAAAAAAGTTGCATCTGTCTTTTCTTTATACCCTTTTTTGGATCCACTTCTGGCTTTGGTACGAAAGAGTGAGCCAAACCTGCCCCAAAACTCTGTGTGTGTGATCCAGGCCTTAGGCCTTTTTCACACAGACTTCTTGTCTGGCATTTTAAACTGCATAAAAAAAAATGCACGGAAAAACACCAGTGATTTTTAAACGTAAAATGTAATTTTTAAGCCATTTTTTTTTTTATCTCATTACATTTTGTACACAGAGAAGCCTATATAAAAAGTGACAGAAAAACAACTTACCTAGAGCATGCTGCATTTTGATTTTTTTTAAAAAGCCACAAAGCTTAAAAACGCTTACATTTTATAAATGAAATAAATAAAATAAATAAACGTAGACACTCTTATATTTAACTTTAAACTATAGACTAACAACTAGCCACAGAATTATTGCAAGAATAGTCTTCATTGAAAACATCAAAATGCTGTGTGAAACCAGTCTTCGGGTCAGTTCACATGGCGAATTTTGTGTGGCGGGCCCCACCGCAAAATCCGCTGCAGAATTATTCTTGCTGTCGGCAGGAAGAATCCTCCTCCCATTGACTTTAATGGGCGGTTCGGGCGGAATTCGCCAGAAGATCGGACAGGGTGCAATTTTTTTCCCGCTAGCTGAAAAAATCAGCTAGTGGGAAAGAGAAGCGCCCAACTCCCATTGAAATGAATGGGAGGCAGAATTTTGTGGCAGAATCCGCCGCAAAATTCTTCCGTGTGAACAGGGCCTTTTTTGCAGTTTTATTGAGCCAAAGCCAGAAGTAGATCCGACCTTAAGGAAAGGTTTAAATTCTTTACCTTCCTTTCGAATCCACTCCTGGCTATCGTTCCAAAAACGCCCCATGTGATTTCAGCCTTATAGGAATTGTCTCATAAATGTAACTTTTAAAAAAATAAAATAAAATTGAAGCCAGCTGAGTAATGATTGCAGTGGGAAGCTGCGGATGGCCATACAATTCAAATATGGTCCGCATCTAATTGTTATCAGCACTCCAATCTGGCTAATAAAGGACATATAGAAACGGGTTGTCCTAACTTTTAATAAACCAGATTTAAAAGAATGTTACAGGTGAGGAATAAATCTTATATGGAACATATCTTCTCCATATCAAAATTTTTTTACTGATTAAGGACGCAGCTTGAGATGAAGAATGAAGTGATGCCCCCTGACCGCCATATCTGACAGTCTGGTTGCTATTGATGCACTGCCTAACAACCACTCTTTTCAGTAGGGTTGTCACAAAGCACATCCATAGTAAACCGTCTTTATTTTAGATTTCTCATGTCTTTCAAGGCATAATTGCCACTAAACTGAGGACAGAGAAAGGGCATTGAGGCTCTACAGACCTTAAACCAATCCTTTCTTTGCTGTTGTATTGAGTAGATTTTGTAAAAATAAATTTAAGCGAATCATATCTTGACTTTGACTTGACACAACTCATGTAGTGGAAATCTATTTTGCACATTATCAGTCATTTTAGGCCACAGTACTGATTTACCCATATCCACAATATTATGTAGCCATAATTTATCTGTTAACTGGATGGCCAGTATATAGTTAATGCTTTCCATACATCCGGAACAAACACTGGACCCTGTGCTTGTGAGTATGTATAGATAGATAGATAGATAGATAGATAGATAGATAGATAGATAGATAGATAGAATATATATATCTGTCTGTTTCCCCTTTTTAGGACACATTTAGGAGTAAACAAATGCTAACATACTAATTCAAGTTTGAGCTCTATTATTTATCACGTCCTAGAGAACAGACACGATACATATTTATCACTATAGTAGAAGCCGTTTTCTTTCATACATGAGTATAACTATCCACGCTATCGGTTACCCGATTCTGCTATTGACGAAGTGCTGAAATGTAAATCCTCACAATGTGTCTATAGAGACCATGAAGTTGTATTACATATTCCATTGGAGAAATCCCAGCGCGTTTCCAGGGAGACAGAAACGAGATATTGCCTTGGAAACTGCCTCGGCTGACTTACTTCTTACAGATAAATACTGCATCAATTTGGGTTTCCTTGGACTACCTTTTTCTGGAGGAAACATATGATCCCTTCTTTTTTACAGAGGTTACAATGCCTTTTTATAGATTGTTTGGGCAGTAATTGAATGGAGTAGAGTTGAAAATGATACACAGAATGCAGGATGAGTCACAAGATTTTTACTATATATTTACTGACAAATCAGTTCGACGTCCTGCCAAGTCCTAGTGATCGACATCGAAAGATTGGGCGAGTTGGATCATTTGTTCCCTTAGAAGACACCTCTGGCAGCTCGAGGTGCGTTGTAAAGCACGGTCTGGATAGATTATACTTAGGTATGTCCTGTCAACTGACTGTCCTATTAGTACACAGGATAAAATACTGGTAAATTAAAATGTTAAAAAAAATACATATCGGTTAAAACATTTTTTACATAAAACCCAAGAAACTAACGAATATAAACATATTTAGTATTCCCACAACTGTAACAATCTGCCATAGTATTTTTTCCCCAAACTATATTTTGAATTTGAAAGGTTACCTGTATATAGTGATATTATATAATACACAGGACAGAGTGTCACCTTGTCTGGGAAAGTATTGTCAGTAAACGACCGATTACGGATTTCTGTTTAGGTAATATGTACATGTAACCGAATAACAAATATTCTAAAAGGCCAGATTTCTGTCCATAACAAGTGCCGATCAACAATATAACGAGCGGCGATATAACAAGTCGACCGTCTCTTGTAGGGCTGGGCAATTTTGCTAAAAAAATAAAATCTCGTTTTTTTTTTTCAACATTTTGGGGCAATTTTTGATTTGAATCTCGATTTTCTTATTTTTTTTTCTGTTTATTTATCAGTAAAACCAAGAGATAATTTAATAAATGTTCTTTATATAAATAACTTTTTAACACATGTTGCTATAATTATTGTACGTAACTTCACAACTTTTAACCTCTGCAAATACTTTATTTGATCATAAATACAAATTGGAAAAATGCCTGTGTAATCGATTATAACTTCTGTGTTCCCCGGCAGGGAACAGTTTAACAGAATCTATAATCAATGAGGCACTGCATTCACTAACATCCCTCTCTGCCCATCACCACCTCAGCCGATCTCCGACATTGCCGGATTCACGCGACCGTGATTGAACCGTGAAAAACGGTCTGTGTGACAGCCGGATTTCGTGGCCCAAACACGGTACATGTGAACGGGACTCCTGGCATCATAGTCATTTAGGCTATAGTCACACGACAGTGAAAAAAAATGGACATTAAAACCTGATCAATGGTCAGTTTTTCATGACCATTTTGCATCAGTGTCTCCAAATTCTTATACATTTCCAGTCCGTCTTTCATGGTTGCTTAAAATTAAAAAATAAAAAAAAAGGATGGATGGATTTCATTTGTCAGGGTAGATAGTGCCCCAGTGCCCACATATAGTGACAGTGGCCACATACAGTGACAGTGCCCTCATATAGTGCCACACTGCCCACATAGCACACACATATAGTGCCACAGTGCCCAGATATAGTGACAGTGTCCACATAGTGCCATCCCCCAAAATAGTGTCACAGTGCCCATGTACAGCGCCACACCCCCTTGCAGATATCACCCCATGTAGATCATACCCCACCTTGTAGATCGCAGCACCACCACCCTCCCTTGTAGATAGCACCCCCACATGTAGATCGCAGCACCAGCCCCCTCCCCTGTAGATCGCACCCCCACCCCCTTGCAGATCGCAGCACCACCCGCCTCCCTTGTAGAGCACACCCCCACCCCTTGTAAACCGCAGCACCACCCCCCTCCCTTGTAGATCGCAGCACCCCCCTTCCTTGTAAATCGCACCGCTGTAACTCCCACTAGGAGCTGAATCCCCATCCAGAGGTTGCCGACGCTTTGGCCAGGGATTTAGCTCCTAGGGGGAGCTACAGCGGCACGATCTACAATGTACAAGGGGAGTGGTGGTGCGATCTGCAAGCGGGTGCTATCTACAGCGGCGCGATCTATAAGGGGGGGTTGCGGTGTGATGTACAAGGTCGGGTGGTGTGATCTGCATGGGGTGCTATCTACAGGGCGGTGGGGCTGTATACGAGGAGTCCCGGCTTCCCCGCGGAACTGCTGTTCTGTGCTGTATAATTTTGTTTAGTACAGAACAGCAGTCCCATGGGGAAGCAGAGACAGAACGGGGCGGACCAGGAAGTGACGAGGCGTCGGGGCAGAGCTTCCTCCTGCAGCTTGGTGCGACGGCACCACTAAAGAATCGATTCTACGATTCTGTTAAAAAACAGAATCGTGAGAGTCCTTGAGGGCGAATTAATTTGATTAATCGCCCAGCCCTAGTCCCTTGTTTAAAGTCCCTTTTACACAGGCCGAGGCAAACTTTTTGGGGACAAACTAATTTTGGCAACTGGGTTCATGTGACCGGCAGACCAAACAGGTAAACACTCGATTTTTGGAAAGTTATTTACAATGCTGCTTATTTTGCATTGAATAGGATATTGAGGGTGGTTTGTCTTGTTGGACAACCGCTTTAATGTATGAGTAACCCCAGCGTTATTAACAAATCATAGACAGGGCCAAACATCTACTGCTGGCTAGTGAAGAGGTCCATTCAAGGCTGAAGTCAGGAAGCGTGGAAGTTAAATATAGTTGTACGCATTCTTCTAAATAATGCTTCTGTTGACCTTCACACATTGATAGTTATAGTGGTAGATTGAAAGAACACCCCAACATAAAAAAAAAATACTGAAAACAGCAGAAATATTTTATGGGATATTTTAAAAATCAGTCCCGGTCACGCAGTAGAACATTTTCTATTATAGTGGTTCTCTCTGCAGAACTTCTAAGGATATGCCACAGAACTGCAATATCATACACATCCTATAGATAGATCTGGAATTAGCTGGTCTACAGCAGAGACAGCTAAACACAGGACACGTGGCCAGACATACATGGTTTCCTAGTGATAAGGCAATGAACCATCATGTCCTCATTCACGTAGGACTATCTTTAGCTTACTGTTGGCCAAAAACAATATGGTATTTTATAAAGGGTAGAATGAAACCGAACACTGAGCCACAGGCACATTAAGTATTATGTGATAAAGATCATTGTAACCCAGTGCATTGAATGAGAATAGATGAGGGAAAATAAGCTCTCCGTTCTTAGCTTTAGAACTAGGTCACCGACATCTAGAGACCACTTTATTTAATTCAACCAGTAGACTGTTTAGTTCTGTTCTTCTCTCCACAACCCTGTTTGGTGTACAGCTAATGGCATCTCTGATATGATCCAGAAGAGCAGGGCATCTTCACCCTAGAATACCCCCAAACAACCAAACCTCAGGAAAATACCAAGAAGACGTCTTCTCTCGAGCTAGGAGGATATTCAAAACTTTGAACAATCATTAGAAAGTTCTGTGATGGAATAATGGTTCACCAGAAAAATGGAACCTTCAGTATCATACTAGCGACATCATTTATCTGAGAAAATTAAAATAAGTTTGTCAAAAGTTACAGACTAGTATCAATCTATAATAGACATTAGTAATGAAGAGGCAGGACTTAAAGACTGGCTTGTCAAAACTGGGGCGCGGATGATGGAATTTGGGTCAAAATCCACTCAGTCCAAAATAATACATACACGTGGAACACGTTGGTAAAGACCTGAAAGGACAAGTGTGATGACAAGCTAGATAGAGTGATGGCTATGAAATCAAATCTTCAGATATTGAACTTCTCTGCCATAGGACAGTTTTGGATTACATGACAGCCTCAGTCAGTTGTAACTTTCGGTGTTGTATGCATTGCAGAGATATTTTGTAGCATATATTATATGGCAAGCTGCTGTCAAATTAGAAAAAGCAGCCCTATCCTTATACAAATACCATCAAGAGCTGAGCTTTCAACTGAGGGGGGAATTATTCTTTAGGACTCGACACTACGGCAATATTAAGTGCGCACTTTGCATGTTATTTATTATTTATATAGCGCCATCAACTTCCAAAGCGCTTTACATAGTAATATTAGAGTGACCCATTGTAGATAATACAAAAGACAGTGTAATTATATAAGGCTCTGTTCACACCACCATCATAGTTTACGTTATGACAGAACACGAAAAGATAGCCGAGCGGCAGCCCCATAGAAATAAATGGAGCGGTGGTCGAGCATGCGCACTACCGCTCCATTCCCATGGGGCTCCCAGGAACGGCAAGGTAGGCCCGTTCTCAGTAGGGGTCCAGGCATTCGGATGTTTATTTTGGTAAAATCCCTTTAACTGGTTGCCGACACAGGACGAGAATGCTCGTCCTGAGCGGCGAGTACTTCGCGCATTAGGACGAGCATTCTCGTCCTGTGTGACAGCCGTCTGTGTGCGCGATCGAGAGCGGGGCAACGGCTGTAATACACAGCCACAGCCCCGCTCTGACAGCGGAGAGGAGAGAAACATCTTCTCTCCGCCGTTAACCCTTTGAACGCCGCGATGAAAGCTGATCGCAGCGTTCAAGGAGAGGGGACTGCACATTGATCGCGTCACAGAAGATAACTGTGACGCGATCAAAGACCACAATTCATTGAAGGACCCCAGGGCTGTCTGAACATATTTCCTGTTGTTAGGGCATACTGAGGTATGCCCTAACAACTGCCTGTGTACGATCAGTAACAGGCTAATGTACTGGCATATAGATCTATGCCAGTACATTACAGTCACAAAATAAAAATAAAAATGATAAATCCCTTTATGGGATTAAAAAAAAGTTAAATGAATGTAAAAAAAAATTAATGATAAATAAATAAAAAAAGTTAAAAAAATACACAGACACACACTTTTTTTTATAATAAATAAACTTTTTAAAATATAAGTCCCAAAACATGAAATAACATAGACATATTTGTAATCGGCACGACCGTAACAACCTGTACAACAAATGTATAACATTATTTATGATGATCGGTGTATGGTGTAAAAAAAAAAATATTAAAACTGCAGCGGAACTGCTTTTTTTCTGCAATTTCGCCAAACTAAAAATTTATAGAAATTAAACGATAATGTATTTGTACCAAAAAATGGTACCCACATAAAGTACAACTCGTCCCGCAAAAAACAAAGTCTCATATAACTACGTCGTACAAAAAATAAAAGAGTTATGAGCGTCGGGATGCAAAGAGGGAAATCTAAAAAAATTGCTCTGTCCTCAAGGCCAAAATTGGCCGTGTCCTTAAGGGGTTAAAGAGGCTCTGTCACCACATTATAAGTGCCTTATCTCCTATATAAGGAGATAGGCGCTATAATGTAGGTGACAGCAGTGCTTTTTATTTATAGAAACTATCTATTTTGAACCACTTTCTGAGCGATTTTTAGCTTTATGCTAATGAATTTCTTAATGCCCAAGTGGGCATGTTTTTACTTTAGACCAAGTGGGCGTTGTACAGAGGAGTGTATGAAGCTGACCAATCAGTGACCAATCAGCGTCATACACTTCTCTCCATTCATTTACACTGCACTAGCGATACAGATATATCGCTATGTGCAGCCTCATACACAAACACTAACATTACTGTAGTGTCCTGATAATGAATATACATCACTACCAGGCTGGACGTAATGCTTATTTAGAATCCTGCCACTTCTGAATCTTTTCTGTGAGATTCCAGCAAGGCAAGCGTAATCTCGTTTGAAATGACAGGTTACATCGTAATCTCGCGAGATTACGCTTGCCTTGCTGTAAATGTCACAGAGATGCTACAGAAGTGTCAGGATTCTGAGCACACATGACGTCCAGGCTGGATGGTGATGTGTATTCATTATCAGGACACTGCAGTAATGTTAGTGTTTGTGTATGTGGCTGCACATAACGATATAACTATATCGCTAGTGCAGTGTAAATGAATGGAGAGAAGTGTATGACGCTGATTGGTCACTGATTGGTCAGCGTCATACACTCCTCTGTACAACGCCCACTTGGTCTAAAGTAAAACTCGCCCACTTGGGCATTAAGAAACTCATTAACATAAAGCTAAAAATCTCTAATAAAAGTGGTTTCAAATAGATTGTTTTTCTAAATAAAAAGCATTACTGTCACCTACATTATAGCGCCCATCTTCTTATATAGGAGACAGGGCACTTATGATGTGGTGACAGAGCCTCTTTTAGTTAAGTTTTCCACAAGTGTTTAGATTTTAGATTGCAAAATATCTGAAATTATTGTCGTGAAGCCGTGGCATTAAAGAGAATCATCTAAGGCAGATATCTCACATGTAGTGAGACATTTGCCTTCCCTCAGGCCCACTATATACAGTGACAGCTTAGCGGGAACTCGATCTGTACTTTTTTTTTCGTTATAAGAAGCCGGGTTGAAATAGATCATTGCAATGAGCATTCCCAACATATTAGGAAGTTATTAAATCTCTGATCACACTGAATCAATAGAACTTCATGCAGTCTGTAAACACAAGGCACATGATAAGAGCTTTTCAGAACAAAACAAACCACAAACACTGACAGCCTGTGGACAGCCATAGCGATCTACAAAAAACAAATACCATGCGACTCACAATCTACAGAGATTAAAAGAGAAAGTTTACACCATAGCCTCCGAGTTGCATCAGTCCATTTAACATTCTGCTTACTTGCCTCTCTCTGCCTCCTTAGAAAGCTGTCATTTTGTCAGTATTCATTGTCATGTTAAATAGTTTGTAGTCTGTTGCTAAGGACCAAGTGAGGCGCAACTGACGGGGTTTCCGGATTTATGCAAATTAAGCTTATTCCTGTAAAATCAACTGTTATAAAACTTTCTGCGCGATAAATACATCAGCAGCACAAATCTCTGACAGTTTGCTACAATGTATCAGTCTGGAGCACAGGCTGCTTAGCTCACAGAGGATTGCTTTGACTGAATTGTATCCACCTCTCGGAGAGAAGAACTAGGTCCGCACTTGTCGCAACAGTTGTAGCTGAGCCATTCAGTTTACTGTCCTATCTACATATCCTGGCCAAGGCAAGGCTGCTTGTCCTCGTCGTCCCCACCCCCATCTGCAGACACTACAATCCGACACTAGTAAATTTCCTCTTTTATTTCTCAGTCTGTAAAAAGAAATTCCTAATCTCCCCATCCCTCATCATTCCTTAAATTCTGTGGTGGAAATGAGAACCCTGGCAGAAAACCAGCTATTTAATACAGCCACCCACACGCAGAACTATACTTTTGCCATTTACGCAAACAGAATACAGACGCCATGTTACCCTGGATGCGATTCTCTACTAGTAAACAAAGAACTTGACGCCAAGATCCACAGCACATGCCATACCGCTAGAGACCACACACATGCACCGCTCAAGCACGTGCAAAGTGAATCATGGGGGAACCTGAAAAAGTATACCTCAACATACAGCAAGCCCCAGATCATAGCATGAACGTAAGATCTCATTCACACATTGCAGATTTGGTCAGTATTTTGCATCAGTATTTTGAAGCCAAAACCAGGATTGGATACTAAACGCTGGAGAAATATAATATATATTTATAATATGGAAATATAATATTTATATTCTCTTCTTTGCATTCACTCCTGACTATGGCTTAAAGAGGACCTATCATGGTTTTCTTTTTTAAAACCACACTCCTCCCATTATTCCCCGCCTTCTCCCGATTCCACCAATATTTAAAAAAAAAGTTTATTGCCCTCCCCTTCCCGTGTCCTGCCCACAGCCAACGGTCCGTTTGGCGCCTCACATGCTAATTTGGAGTAAGGGGACAGAGGAAACCTCATCTCTACTCAGTAGGCATTGCCTCGTGCATCGCTGTGACGCGGTTTATTCAGTGCGGACAGTCTCACGGCGATGCAGTAGGCCGGCTGATTTTACGAGGTTTACAGCAGGTCTTCCTCATCGCTGTGAGGCGGTCCGCTCTGATTGGACAGCTTCACAGTGATACAGGAGGCAACACCTTCCGAGGAGAGAGAAGGTCTCCTCGTTTCGGTATGTTTACTCAAAATTTGCATATTAGGTGGCAAAATAAGCAGGGGGCTGTAGCGGAAAACACCAAAAACATTTCTTACAACACTGAAAATCGGGAGGCGGGGAATGAGGGAAGTAATGTGGTTAAAAAAAAAAAAACAGGTCATCATTAAAAAAAACTGATGCAAAATGCTGACCAAATCGGCAATGTGTAAATGCGGCCTAAAATAGTACGGGTTCAGTACTGGCTGACCGTATACATTTCCACTACTTCAGATGAAGAAAAAAAAAAACAGCATAGCTATCATTACTGCTAATATGTGTGCAAAACTATGCAAACATCAAAGACAAGACGTATGATGATACGAAAAATTTATTGGTGCCAAAAAAGCGTAAAAATAATGAAACGGTTACAGTAATTTTCGTTTTTTGCATCACATATGGACATTATAATATGAAATAGGCAGTGGAGGACTTTTTGCTGGCTTGAAAATGAAAGAAGTGGCTGTGGTATTATTCTGCCACTATATAGTGATATTAGTTGTAAGCTATATATCTCTAATATCCGACAATGTTATGTTTCCAAAGTATGACAATATTATGTACGGTATTGGAAGTTACGGCCAATTCAAATTCTGGAAGCGCCTTTTCCATTGCATGATAGATAACATCGGCGTCTAAACTAACCTATTGGCTTTAATGGGTTCTGTCGGATTTCCGTCATGGTGTCCGTCGTTTAACCAGAATGGTATTTTCAGCCGGATCTGTGACGGAGGCCCCCAGTGGAGTCTCCAACACAGATTTGGACTGGCCCTTACATGGGCATTGTACAATGGCATTATTGATGCCCTGTGGTAGTATTACCCCTTCCCTGCCTCAAAAAAATAAAAATGAAAGGCCCTGATTTTAAAACCGGCCTCATGTCCATGCCAGACCTCAGCTCATTAGGTGGACGTGCACATTGCTGTACACTTTAAACTACAGGTGGAGACATACTATGTAAGTAATGGTCTGTTAACATGACGTCAATGGCCTCCGATTGACGTATGCGTCAGGAAAAGCTCTGAACCTATAAGTTGAACGGAGACCATAATGGAGGCCATACAGTGGCATCCGTCACTCATAGGTTCCCATTATAAACAAAAACATATTGTGCTGTATACGTTTTTCTACAAGGCCCTAACATAATGTGCTAGCCGCAAGCCATGTATGGAGCCTGGCGAGTCCTCTCCAGGAGCCCTATGTGTGCTGCCTGCCCCTCACATCCACACTCACCACAGTGGAAGGGAGGACGCTGTGTGCGCAGTGTATACGATGATATTCCTTCACTCCCCGGCGGCGGTGTGAGGTAACCGCTCGTACAAAAAGCGGTGTGTGACTCCTATAAACCCATCCGGACCGCTAGGAATCAGAGAGGGAAAGCACAAAGAAGCTCGGATGTCTTCAGTGCGGCATTGCAGCATGCTATACAAATTCCAGGAACCCCGGCCACCTAAGTACTCCACATGCAGAAACCACATATATGAGTAAAAGGTCAGCGGCACTGGAGCGGAGGCAGCTGGGGATACGGCCGGGGTCTCTCTCAGAGCTGCAGAGGTGATAGGAATGAGGGAGGGTGTAGGGATCCTATCACATTGTCTGACAGAGGAACAGAAAGAAAAATATAAACAAGAGTTTCCGTTTGCAATGGCATTTTTTTCATTCAGTTGGTATCAGTTGGTGTCCGTTCCGCTAGGTTCTTTTTCCCGATGGGAACAATAGTGCAGTACAAGGCGGAACAGATGAATGGAAAGACAAAACTTGATGTGAACAGGGTCTAATGCCCCATGCACACGACTGTTGCGCCACTCGGGCTGTTTTTGGTGGCACCCGATAGTCTTCACGGAGCCATTCACTTTAGCGGGTGAATCGGGTCCGTGAAAAATGATCCGAGTCTCAGATCCGAGGAAAGATAGAACATGTCCTATCTTTCCTCAGATCACTGACGGCAGTACTGGGACGGCACACTCGGTCGTGCGCGTGAGGCGTAAGGTATGGGCACCGTTGGGCGCAGCAGCTGGAAGTGAAATTTGTCCAGGACTGAAAATCTCTCCGGCACTTGTGAGTGAACTGCTGCGACATCTTTGTGCTCTGCCTGGGGACTCCGAGGGAAGCTCCTCCATGTATAGACCGTTATTTCACTGGAGCGTCCGCAGGGACATAGAAGTCTAATGGAGGCCTGTGAAAGATGGCATACAGTGGCATCCGTCACCCATAGGGTCCCATTGTAGAAGAACTTATACGTTTAACATACTTTTATTTTTACTGGTCTCTGCAGGATGTAGTAGCGCAGTCTACTGCGCTATTTCATACCTTTTCCTTGCGGTATACTGAGGCCAAAAGAACACTCTTTTTTAGTGAGATATATATATATTAGAAGCAGGGAAGCCAGACATGTTCGATCACAGGGACATACAGCCTGCAACTTCTACATATAATTTGTCACACAAAAAAAAGTTAACAAAATCATTTTTCAGCAGCTCGCACATAAATGTCCTCTTCCGTGAAGTAGGTTACATTAATCGTATCCAAATCTTCATATAAAGCTAAACCACCTTGAACCAGTGACTCCATATAAATAAAATAATGATAATAATGATAGAACTAGAACACGTCAGAATAGCAGAAAAGAAACTGTTAAAACATTCTCCATCTAGTGGAGAAGCGCTGCTATTCGCCGTGTACCCTCCAGGGGGCAGCACCATCACTATTGTGTCATCTTGTAGAGATCGAGCAGCCCCGCCCCACACCTGACCTCAAACACAGCAACACGCGTTGCGGATCTCGTGTGGCCGCTAGCGCCGTATCCCCCCTCCCCCAGCATCAGGCAGAGGGCAGGGCGGGACTTTGGCTCGGATGACGTAAGCGGACTCGGGGTAGCCATGTGCTCTGTGCGCACGTGGAGTGGGGCGGAGATGACGACCGCGCTCTGTTCCTCGCACACGGGATTTTTTTTTTTCTCAGGGCGCGCTCACGTGATATTATCAGGCGGAGCATTCCTCAGTCACGCTGAATAGTGGGCGGGGTAAAGTCGTCTGGAAACACAATACACTGCGTCATCATCACAGCTCCCACACATGACAGTCGGCGGCGAGGAGACACTGCAGACTTCACTGTCATACAGCCGCCCTTCCTTCTGCTGGGGAGGCGGTGTTATCTCCCGCCAAGTGATCATGTGCGACTGACGTGCTCAGGCTCCATATAGGACAGACCTGCAGTGCCACGGGTGGTGCGAGATTGCTAAATCACTTCTATATTTCATAAGGCTCAGGCATAACAACCCTATTATACAGGCAGCAGGGCGCATGACGTGTCTCACACACCCCAAAGGGCACAAACAATAGATATTCCCATACTATTCCTCTACCACTGTTGCCTGGATCCCCTGACGCTCCTCTGTGCACTCTGCAATGATGTTTTGTCCATAGGTAGGAAACATCTCGTGACCATGGCTGCCAATCATTGCTCTCCGCCATATGGTCACTATGGACAATACGTCACTACAGTGACCAGTAATGACACAGAGTACGCAGAGGACTGATGGGAATTCCGGACATAGAAAGGTAAGTATATGGAAAAACATACAAAAAGAGGATCGTTCGCCTCCTGACGTGTCTGTTTTACTAAATACTTGTATTCACCATGAAATAACAATTCTGGAGCGTCATTTACAGTGTCCAATCAGAGCTAACCGAGGGACACCCCACCTCTGACCAGGGGAATGGGAACACCCAGTTGGCAATTCATACATTTCTGGTAGGAATAACAGAGGAACAGCACAACGCGGAGTTCTAATGAATGATGTTCCAGAATAGGTTTTTTTTTATGGAGAATACAATAATTTATTAAACCGACATGTCCGAGGAGCAGAGCTATTTGGGAGGTATGAACAGCACTTTTTGAGCTGCAGATCTCCCAAGTGTACTGTTTTTTTTGGGGGTAATGTACCAAATTTCATTGGTATTTTTTGAATAGAAGACCTTTACTTCCAGCGTTCACAAGATTACAAATGCCAGTGACATCAGGGCGTCCAACATCTCGCCATCAAAGTGCAGTTACTGTACCAAGCAGAGCCACCGGCAAGCACACAAATATTGCCGTGTGCCACATTACGGTGGTCCGAATATGGTCTAAAGCCGTGTTCACACTATCAGTAAGAGCAGAGAAAAAAGAATTCTGTAAGGGTAGTAATAAACCTTTCGGCTACGTTCAGAAGTAACGGAATTGCTGCAGACTTACCGTCCGGAATTGTGGGCAGAGAATCGGCAGCGCATTACAGTAGCAGCCAAGTGGATGAGCTTTTTTTTTTGCTGCGGAATGGTTGTGTATTTGTTGCAAATTTTCCCCATTCGGCTCAATGTGGAAGTCTAAATCCACAAACAAATGACAAACGTTGCGGATATTGCTGCACATCAAAAAAAAAATAATGAAAAAAAACACTTTTTCCACTTTTAATTATAAAAAAAAAAAAAAGACTAAACTTCCTTTTCTTGGTCTCCCATAGCGAGGCTTCTCTGCTCCCCCGGCTGGTATCTGTGCAGGTGACCCCCCTGTGATGACGTTTCGTCACAAATGACCGCTGCAGGGGTCACTAAACGCCATCACGGAAGGTTGGCAGAACAAATACCAGTCGGGAGCAGGGATGCGTCACTAAAGGAGCGCCAATTGAGGGGAGTACAGCCGTTTTTAGATGCCTGAAATTCTGTACTAAAATAAGCACGATTTGATGTGGACTAATCAGGCGGAATTACCTGCAAAATCGGTCGGATTTGCGGTGGAGGTTTTCGCCGCAAATCCGACCTGTGTGAACTTACCCTTATTCATAGAGCACTTCTATATTTTGCATATTCATATTCCTGTGTCACTTCATAATACGGGAAGCAGTAAATAAATATTCGAAATAAAATACTTGGAAACATTCAAACATCTGGCAAGAAGGCCAAATGAGGGGGAACCCTGTCAATAAGAGCTTCAATCTAAAGTACAGGTAGGGAAATTATCCGATATTTTGGGAACGGAGCTAGAACTTGACATTGAAATCATAAAACTGACTATTTCATTTACTTTTTGTATTCTGACCCAGTTTTTTAGATAGTGAATACTAGGAATGGATCCTCAAGCTTTCAATACTTCTCTGTAAACTCCACTAGTACAAAAATGAGTAGCAGCAAACGGGGCCTATGGCCGGCTTCCCGCCAGCGCAGTAAGGGAGCATTTTTGTGTATGGCCGTCGGTCTAATACACCGGCCTTTTTGCCATCATTTTTTTTTTTTTTTTAAAACAAAATGTTTTTGCATATACGCAGCAAAGAGGACCACGTAAATGCTGCATGTAAATACACGCTAAGGACTTATTCAGACAAGTGTTGTTAAACTCGTCCGAGTTCAGACAGTATAAACGTGGCTTCTGAACAGGTCTTCTATTCAGGACCGCACTGCTATGGCTCTACTTTCTGGTTTTACTTCTCAAGTGTCTCCAAGCAAGAATCCGTGAAAAATGGAACGGATGGCATCTGCATGGCCTTTGTTTTTCACAAAGACCCATTGACTTCTATAGGCCATTCCTGAAAGAAACACGAACAAAGATAGAGCACGCTGCAATTTTTTTTGATCACGGATGGAGGGTCCGTAGTAAAAACGGATGTCTGAATTAGCCCATTAACTATAATGTGTCAGTGTTCAGTCCAGTTGTGCGGTCCGTTCTACACTTGGACAGCACCCGGACGTGAAAATGGTTAGTCTGAATGAGCTCGGACACCGTTTTCTCTTGCATTCCGATATGATTGGCTGTTATTAGCACCCATGTAAGTGCCAATGGGCAGCATCATTTAAGTGTCTGGTGATCCAGAGCGAGAACTGCTCTTTCTAGTGGCTCTCCAAGTAGGCTGAATGGTGGGGGAGTCCTTTTTTTTATTAAGGGATCCTGTACAGTGGCACACAGAGTCCCTCCTTGAGGCACTGTAAGCTTCAAGGGGAGACTACACTGTGATGGAGCATGCCATAATTTATTTTTTAATCACAGTTTTGAGCCTTTGTATGAAATCTGAGGAAAAGCAGGTACTGTATAGGCCAATATGGATATGTACAACACGGCTGTAGTAGGGGATATGTGTGGCTGGCTGTGGTGGTTTCCCCTGGTGATAACCACTGATCGCCGGGGGCTAGAGAAGCCAGACCAGAAGCAATGAGCAGATCTCCCCGCCGCTTTCTTTTTAAACAGGGGTTGTCTGCATGAGACAACCACTTTTAAGTTGCACTACAAAGGAGCAAGACTGGACACGTATTAATGCCTTTGAACATCGGTGTTGAAGACTTGAGAATACTTTGGATTGCAAGGAAAACAGACAAGTTAACTAACTCTTCACCAAATTTAGCCTAACCTACAAATCGGACGCAGAAATAACCAATTTTACCATTTCATTGTAAAAGACAATTATGCTTGGATGACTAGAGAAATGACCACCAACCAGATGGAAAGATACTATCATAGAAATCATGAACGTGCCATAAAGGCCGACATTCTGACAGAACACTTCATACGCTCATCAGGAGCCCAGAGTAACTTATCAGAAGATAAAAATAATAATACAAGAATTAGTCTTAGCCATCCAACCTCACGGAGGCTCCTCTATTCCTTATATACCAGAACATAATAATAAAAGAATATGTCTCAGGCCCTGTTCACAGAGTTTTTGGACGCGGAAACCGCGTCAGAAAATGCCTCCCATTGATTTCAATGGGAGGCGGAGGCGGTTTTTTCCTCTCGCGAGCGGAAAAACCGTCTCGCGGGGCGGGAAAAAGGAGCGACATGCCCTATCTTCGGGCGTTTACGTCTCTGACCTTCCATTGACATCAATGGGAGGTAGAGAAAGCGTTTTTGCCTGCGGCGCTCAATGACCCCTGGTGAAAAACGCTGCAAATGGCGTGCAAGCAGATCAAATTCTGCCTGCAAAAAAACTCAGTGTGAACAGGGCCCTAGTCATCCAACCTCATCAAGGCTCCTCTGTGGTTCCTTATATTTATCAGTGCAGGTTTTACAACTATTCCGACACCTGTATAAAAAAAAAACATTCTGATTATATTCCTTTTCTAATATCATAGATGTGCTGGGGTTATTGTACAGCAGAACTTTCCTGGAACCAGATATAAAATTCACACGAACGTGTCCGTTTTGCGAGCGTACAAAACGCAGTGTTTTTCCTGCGTTGCAGTTCCATATGACATCAGTGTACGGTGCGTGTCTGTCATCAGTATGTCACGCGTATCACTTCCGCAAAATAAACGGAGGGTAGTGTTTTTCTATTTTTCATAATTTCTTTAGCATCTGTTGCGTGAATCACGCACAGCACACGGGTGTGCGTCCGTGTGCCGTCCGTGATTTTCACGCACTTATTGACTTCAATGGGTGCGTGATGCGCGAAAAACGCACAAGTATAGGACATGCAGTAACTTTCACGCTGCGTGAAAAATACAGAATGTCTGAATGGCCCCATTGACTTGCATAGGTCCGTGCGATGCGCATGATTTTCACGCGCGTATCACGGACGTGAAATACGCTCATGTAAATAAGGCCTTAACCTGCAAGATATCCCAGCATTTTAAGGCAATCAACCACTGCTACCTCAACAAACAAGACACCACGTGAGCACTTTATATCCTCTCCGCCATGACAAGCCGACTATGTAGTTCAAAACCGCGGCTTTTTGTCAACAGTACAGGGGTTAATGTTGTTAACGTGAGAAAGCGTGACTCAGAAAGCATCCTTGGCTAATAGTTTCCTACCCCCGCACAGCTTTAAAATTCAGAGCAACATGACACTTTCAAATTGTCAGCATGTTCAACACACAGCTCTAGATAATATGTTCTTTAGTTTTCTCTGTTTTAGGGGCAAAATGGATTATAAAACGGGGTAAGGCTAAAATTCACACCTCGATTGTAGTGCAATGGCATAAGGTTATCCTTTTGGTGTACATTTATCTGGGATACGTCAACTGCACGTTCCAATACAACTGTATGCAATAAAAATATACCGCACAGCAGACGTGTTTTTTGATGGCAGGTGCATGCAGCTTTATAGGCATAGTTGCGTATGTCTATCTACGCACCAAACGTGGTGTGAATTTAGCCTAAAGTGTACAACTAGATTTGTTCTCCCCTTAGGAAGTTAGGCTATGTTCACATTTGCATCATGATTTCCATCGCCGTGCCAGATCCGTCATACAACCGATCGAAACAGTGTCCGATGGACCACAATGACTTATAATGGGTAAAATTTGGTACGTTCCGAATAAAAACAACCTTTTCTAGATGATAAAAATGATGGGAATTATCACACGCTAAACCATTCTCAGATGCACTCACCATTACCATTGTGGCAAGCATACAGTGATCCATGAATTATCAGGCAGGCCTGTCTGATAGACTATGGGGGGGAATTTATTAAGACTGGCATTTCATACGCCGAGCGTCAGTACGTTGTATGATCCGCATCATGCTGAAGGAGCCTGAGGGGACCAGAAGAGGAGCAATGAGGTGAGAATACTTTTTTTAAAAATAAATTGAATTGTCGGATGGGGGGGGGGGGGGGGAATCCGATCTGGGGACGGGCAAGGTACGGGGCCACCAGCATGGGCCTCTACCTTGCTGCGCCCCACATAGTGAAATCTACGCCAGTTTTCTGGCGTAAATTATTATAAATTAGTCGGGCTGCTGTTGCCCGGCCCCCTTTCTTGGAAGCTATGCCACTTTTCATAAAAATGTAAAAAGACACAGAAAACTGACATAGAAAATTGGATAAATTCTCCCCTATGTGTATTACAGAGTAAACTAATTTTGTGTGTTTCACTAATTATAAGGAGAACAGGCGTTTCGGGAAGGTGAACGATTCATTTTAGAGGGGAAAAAAAAAAAAAGGTCTAAGTGAGTCCCGCACAATACCCAGCTGAATCTTAGATTTCTGGGTTATGTTCCCTGCTGTTTGAAGTTTGCTTAGCTTTTACTTCTTTGAGCTACCACTGTACTATTCCCAAAACATGGGATTGTTGTGCCAGAGGCAATATCTCACAAGACTATTCAAGTGTCTGTATGATACCAGCGGGAGACACTGAGAAGTAGAAAGGCATTTAAAAGGAGTGGTGAAGGGGATTTCAAATACGAATAGTTTACAATTCCATTTCTCCAGAACAAATTCCAAATTAAGTGTTATTTGCCGTAATATGAAGCAGAAGCTGAAATTTAGAGCAGATAACCTATTCCATTAATATTCTAGTCCACAGAAGCTTTGTGATATTGTGCAAGAAAAAAAAATAACAGCAAAATAGTATTCTGCAAGATTATGATGTCAGAATTCAAGCAGAACCGGAATACTCATGAAAGTTATAATACGTAGAAGAGTAGTTGACCGTCGCAAAAAAAAAAAAATGAAATTCCAGCTCTTTTTTTCTGACATTTAAAAAAAATAAAAAAATCGAGGTAGCAACCCTTTAATTTCCTCTTGTTCTAGTTTTGAGAAAACTCCCCCAATGTGTTTCTGCATGCGGTTGCGCACTTGGTTTAGGGAATGTGTGAAATAGTTAGAAAAGAAGTAAAAATAGCACAGCAAAGCCGTAGCTAGCCTTTCCTGTACCCGTTGCAAAGATTTAGTTTGCAGCCCTAGCCCTGTATCTAAATACCATGGCCAAGGAAGAGTGCTCTGTTGGGGTCACCACTGGCACCCAGCACCTGTGGCACATGCCCCTGAGTATTGGCCATTTCAAGGTTTCTTTGGATGAAGACTACACTGAATGATACATGTACCTCTCAGGATGTGACAATAATGACTTCATGGGACCAGAATTACAATGTTGATTTTAAGACCTTACCTGGATGTATCTCAGAGCACTTCTTAAAACACTGAGGTTGGAAGTCTTCTTGTCATCTACATTTGGGATGTTTCTTTTTAGCGTCTCAAAACATTCCTTAAGATGTGCTCGTCTGTAGAAGAATGAAACACACATTACTGATAAGATGATCAGATCTAGAATTACCAATTCTATGTAAACTGTTAAATTGCTTTTCCACACAATACAATTCCAAGCAATGAGTACTTGCTGCACAATGCCTCCCCATAAGTCTTTACGTGCACAGATACATAACTTACAAATGTTCTTATGTCTGAACATTTCCACCAATGACTTGATTGTTTTGTATCCTGAAGCGTATCTTCTGGCACTTGATGTTTTGTAGATAGGAGGGATAAAAAACAAGCCTGCATAGGGCGGAGGTCTCCTGACCACTGCTGTACATGAATAGTAGTCACCCAGACAGAAGGTCAAGTGGTTGCTAGGCAACTTGAGTTACTATGGTCTGCTGAATACAGTAAGGGAAGGCTACGAGAAGACAAATATAGTTTCCGCACAGTAGGTTATACAAATTAAACTATATATATATATGCAAGCATTGCATTGGAGTTAAGTATTTAATATCTGGTCATAGTGCTACTGCATAAATGTATATATTGTATGTCAACTTACAATTCCAAGCCTTGAAGATGTTTCTCTTTTTTTTGTTTTCTAGAACTACTCCTGTGAGATCGGTTTAGCAGCGGTCCTATATACATCTGTCTGGAAGTGAGATCCAGGTATTAGGAGACTGATCTCATCACCTTATCTCTGATTGACAACCATTACTCTTAATCACTAATAATCTTTGTCTGTCTACAAGATCCATCTTGTATGGTCTGCCTGCACTCGATCCATAATAGAAAAAGTGGTTAATGTGTACGTTCAATTTAAAGTGCAACTAAACGTTCGACAAACTTCTGACATGTCATAGAGACATGTCAGAAGTTTGGATTGGTGGGGGTCCGAGCACGGAGACCCCCACCAATCGCTAGAACGAAGCCGCTGAAGTGCTCGTGTGAGCGCTCAGCTGCTTCGTTTCTGTTCGGCTTTTTCCGGAAAGCCGATGTATCTGTGTACGGGCTCATTGACTTTGTATTGAGTCCGTACACCGATACATTTATTTCCAGAAAAAGCCGAACACACACGAAGCGGCTGAGCGCTCACACGAGCGCTTCAGCGGCTTCGTTCTAGAGATTGGTGGGGGTCTCAGTGCTCGGACCTCCACCAATACAAACTTCTGACATGTCACTATGACATGTCAGAAGTTTGTCGACTGTTTAGCTACACTTTAAAACACCCGTTTACAGTGTAAACATTGATATGATCTACAGTAAAAAAAAAAAAGGTGAGAAACTATGTAAGCGCACTGGTATCTTGTATTGGTCTCGTAACAGCTCAGAACTGCATCCACGATTCTGCTGGTCCTCATTGGAAATAGTCAACAAGCCCGTCGACAGACACATCCCTAGAAGATATACTGAGCTCCTGTTATGCAGTGAGTGAGTTAGTCTTACATATATCACATAACTGTACAGTGCCTGATGTAAAAAGACTGCACTTCCCAAAATGCAATTCAGCAGAGCAAGTTCTGTGCAAACATTAAGCCAGCAATGAATGCTGGGATATTGCAGCTCTGAAGCCTGCAGAGTTGTTAATGCAGCTCTGGAGTATAATACAGGCTCCAACTATTTTACGATAAGTAGTACAATGTATTGACAGTGTCACAACTGTTAAAAAATTCTATACATAACAGTGAAATGAAGTTAAAAGATGAACATACACTTCATGGATGCTACTAGACACTTCTGTGGAAAATAATTGTCTTCCACATGTCCGGAGGCAACAGTCCAGCAGAACCTGAAACCTATATCCTGGCTTGTGGTACTGAAAAGAGGTATTTAAAGCAATGAATGCCTAATAAAATACACCACGAACTATGAAAACGTTTATGCGGCTAATAAGGGCTCAAAAATAAAAAAAAATCTTTTTGAACTATAAAATCCGTTTCAGTGCCTTAAGAGCAACAGCTGTCCTATATATTAAATTAATCGGGTAACTTGGAGCATAACGTTAGGTAAATACTACATAAGTGGTCTGGGGAGTTGGTAAAGAAAGGAGAGTGCCTGGGCTAATTACATACCTGTTTTTCTCCAATTTATTATGAACTTCCCGAGTGCCAGCCCTGCAGGCAAAAGAACAAAAGCGGAAAACAGATTATATAATCCACTAATTTATTGCCTTAAACTCATTAGTGTAAAAAAAAAACACTCCACAAAGCAGTGTTGGAAATAAAAATTCATAAGAGAATAAAAACTAAACTAAAAACCCATTAGGGACCAATGACTACACTGAGCCTCAAACTTCAGAGATATAGGTTCAGTTGCCAAAATTGCTGCCTATACTGTATGGTGAAGGCTCCACCAAAAAACGGATGACCACATGACAGGTACCCTTACCCCTCACCTACCACATGCTACACTACATAGAACGAGTGCTCATATTTCATTCCTGTCTCAGAAAGGACTGTAACAAAGAGAAAATGGAATTTCCTCATTCTTCTTAACAACGTTGGCCAACAGTTCCAATCGGCATGTGAAATGAAAAGGAGCAGTGTACGGCAGTGTATACTAAGAGCACAGAGAACTCAGCTTTGCATGGGGAGAGAATCATCCTACATCAGGCAAAGTGCATTTTACAGATATATAAAGATAATAAACCAAATACTTTCAACATGAATGCAAAATTGATCCTAATTATTGAAGGGTTAAAGAGTGATCAGTTGTGAGAAATGTGACCTTTGTCAGAGTGCTGGTAAAGGAAAAGGAAGTTCAATGGTAATAAACAGAAATAAAGATCCTCTGTAAACTCTGCATTTGTCGCTTACTACATTCTTTAGAGTTCAGGTCTGAAGTTTTAATGATACTTCTATACAGCCACTATGGTCAAAATGATATCAGTTACTAAAACCGGTCCTATTAGCCCGAGATTAAAGGGGCCTTATTAGAATAAACAGATCGCTCGGGTATGCCAGAAACGTCTGCGCTTCTCCAGAGGCTGCATGGTTGGCCCATTAATTTGAAAAGCAGACATGCGGCCTTCAGAAAAAGCGTAGAGAAGCCGACAGGAGACGAAGTAGCATGGCGCTTTCCTATAACCACTGCCGCTTTGTTCTAGTGATTGGCAGAGGTCACAGCAGTTGGACCCCATTCAGACATTAATGGCATATTTTAGCAGTAGATCATCATCAATGTCTATCCTAAGACAACCATTTTAGGACGGCTCTTAACAGAAGTGTGTTATCTAGAACCTTAAATACCAGCCCAATGTCCTTAACCCCCCACTTGAATTAATTAAACCTAGAACCGCTTGTCTGGATCTCAGATACATGGCATTATCCATGGGTCCTAACTACCTAAAGGCTCGGCTGCGAGTAGCAGATTATTATTTTGCAAGTTGCAGCTAAAACAATATTTAGGTGCATGACTTAATTATTAGCTGGTGTTCACACTGGCGGCATCATGGCTTCCGTTTCTAAAGGAAGCCATGACGCTTCGTTTACCTATTGATCCAATCGGACACGGACAGACTCCATTCACTCTGTTAGGCCCCATGCACACGGCCGTCCCCGTAATCATGGGCTGCAATTGCGGGCAGGGCTGGCTGCCGCGGACAGCTGCCTGCATTCTCGGCTCGTGCACCCATACAAAGTATGGGCGCACGGCCCGTAAACCGCAAAAGATATGGACATGTTCTATCTTTTGCGGTACACTTCTACGGCCTGGACACCTTCCTATAAATAAACAGGAAGGTGTCCGTGGACAATAGAAGTGAATGGGTTGTAATTACGGCTGATTTTTACGCTTGTGTGCATGGGGCCTTAGGGTTCTGGTATTCTTCTTGTGAAAAATAACAACAACCCCTGATGATAGCTCCCATGCAGGTGTGAACAGAGCCTTAACTGTATAAGGTTTAAGCTTTGCTAATTTCCTTAGTAATGAACAAGGCAATTTTGAGGTTCTTATCACAGATCAGACAGAAGCATATTTGGGGCTGCATGTGACAACAAATACTACATTTTTTATTCGACTGGATTTGATTAATGTGCAGAAGTTTCTGAAGCATTTAAGATCTCTAAAGTGGCCAAGGGCTCCAAGAAAGTGGGCAAAATGTGACACCAAAAACACCAGTTTGTCGGTCCTACTCAATAAGGTCTTACCCTCCAGGTCGCCTTCTCTGCTCATTCGGCCTTCCATCATCTACTGAAGATAGTCTAAGAGCACCCAAAGTCTGGGCTGGATTCTGCTGCTGTGGGTGCTGTAGGGCTGTTGGCTGGGGCTGTATAGGTTGCTGCTGTTGTTGTTGCACAATGTGGTGGTGTGTTATTGCCAGCACAGGCGTTGAGTAATGGTGTAGCTGCTTAGGACTTCCTATACTCAAAGATGTGGTCTTGATCTCTGGGAGTCCGGGGCCTGGTGGTCGCTGGATGACAGGAGCCAGGGATACATCTTTGTTGATAGCAGGTAGGTTGACAACAGGCGGCGGACGCTGTACAACAGGAGGTGACAAAGATGTTTGGACTATTGGTTGAGGAGTGCTGGTAACCACAGGAAGGGGAATGACTGTTACTGGAGTAGGTAGAGGAGGAGGTGGGGGTGGAGGAGGTACAGGCGCTGGTGGAGAAGAAGGATCAGGTGGGGCCTGGTTTACCAATTCTTCTGTTCGAGAAATGATTTTCTTTTCTTCCTCTTCTTCCTCCTCTTCTTCCTCTTCCTCCAGCAAAATCTTGTCATTTTCCTCTGCAATAAAAGGGTAAAACATGTTATTAGATCTAAATTTTCCCACTTGACCTCTGAACAATTCTAGCCAAGTACAAAGCAATTAATTGCCAATATTTACATTTTGTTCCCATCAATTTGAGGCAAACTCACAATGAATAATGACATAATAAGAAATAATGGTCCATTGATAGAATGAATGTCTGCTAATTATTTTCTGCTTTTGGGTAACCCACCCTAAATGGGTTTTCCAGGACATAAATATTGATTCCCTACCCTTAGAATAGACCATTAATATTTGATTGGTAAATGCTGTCTCCTTAACCCCTTCCCGCCGCAGCCATTTTTTATCTTTTTGATTTTTGTTTTTTTTATCCCTGCTTTCCAAAAGCCTGCCATCAATTTTTTATTTTTCTGTCGACAGGATGAGATGTAGGCTTTAATGGCACCATTTAATGTACCATATAGTGCACTGTATAAACTATTTTGTGAGGTGAAATGGAAAAAAACCAGCAATTTCTTTTTTTGTATTTAGTTTTTCACCGATTGGTAAAAAAGACATTTTAACATTATTCTGTGGGTCGAAACGATTCTGGCGATATCAAATAAATATAGTTTTTATTTATCTTGTGAGGGCTTGTTTTTTGCAGAACGAGCTGTAGTTTTGGGGTACATAAGACTTTTTCATCACTTTTTATTCCATTTTTCAGGGGAGGTAAGGTGACCAAAAAAATTGCAATTCTGGCTTTTTTTCAATTTTTTTTTGTTCTACTAGGGCACTTGAATATGCGCTCATTCGATTGTGGGCACAATAGATTGCAATACCTATGAATTGTAGTGTATTATGCTTTTAGCGTCCTCCTATTAAGGGTTTAATAGGAGGAACAAGATGGCAAACCTAGGAGCCTGACAACCATAGGTGGGGGCAATGGGGTGACAGAGGGGCCTTCCCCTCTGTTCAACGGTCGCAGTTGACACCCTCGGTGAATGGAGCAGGCTCAGCCCATGAGCTGGTTCTATACTGCCCCCTCCGACTATGATGTACATGTACATCAAATGACTTTTAGGAGTTAAATGTTCACTTGAATCTGACTAAACTGCAGTACCAGGCACAGCCGCTCATACAGACGAACCGCTTTGCCTATTTAAACGATGAAAGGGACTTGTGTACCCTTCATTGTTACGATGGGGTCAGACCCGCACCGATCAAATAGCGATGGCCAATCCAAAAGTATAGGCGATCAACATTTAAGCCCCGGAAAACCCTATTAGGCCCTGTTCACACGGCCGATCCTCCGTGGCGAGCCACGTTGCAAAATCCGCCGCTGAATTATTCCTGCCTGCGGCAGGAAGATTCTTCCTCCCTTTGACATCAACGGAGGTTCAAGCGGAATCCGTCTGAAGATCGAGCAGGACACTTCTTTTTCCCGCTAGCTGAAAAAAAAAATCAGCTAGTGGGAAAAAGAAGCGTCCGACTCCCATTGAAATGATTGGGGGGTGGAATTTTGCGGAGGCCCCTTTGATATTACTCTTGCCTGTGTAGTCTAAATATGTAACATAAAGCATGTATGAAAACAACAAAAAGTAAGAATAATAAAAACAAAAAGTAACAAAATAATAAAAATAGAGATTATTTCTGTTCCTTTTTACTTTCTACAGTGAAGAAAAAAAATAATCTCTCTTGCTACCTGGCAGGCTAGCTGCTGTTAACAGAGCTTGTTATGGCTTCATTCTAATTGTAGCACAGAACAACATGTCCCATTAATATAGGTCATGCCCATTAACACATGAACAGCCAAAAATGTTGATACCTAAAACTTGCATTGTTTATTGATGTGTAAATGAGCACGGGTATTAAGATGTTAAACCCAATCAAACCCACAGTCTACTGACTAAAATTCACCAACATAAGACTACCAGATTTGTCAACAGCAGCTTTTTGACTGTTTCCAGTTAGCAACCAGGAATTTTTGGTCCTGCACAGATCTGAGTAAACACTAAAACAAGTAAATAAGTAAACAAAAATGTAAAGAAGATGCTAGATTTAATATTCCTGACCACACAGGAAAAACAGCTTATTTCATATTTAAGGAAAAGTAAGTTTTCATAAAATTTGCAGCTAACTAATAAAGAGTTCATGCGCTATGAATTGCATTTTTGTTGCAGAAAAACAAAATTTAATGCTGTGACGCATCCGGCACATGACGAACAACAACGGTTCCCTACGGATCCTATTGACTTTAACCCCTTGCGTACCTTCGACGTAATAGTACGTCGCTGGCCGCTTATTCCAGCGTACCTTCGACGTACTTTTACGGCGCAGGAATAAACTGTCACTATGTGAAATCACATAGTGACAGAACAGCGGCGGCAGCTGTCATTGACAGCTAACCGTCTCTGCTACCGGCCTGGGGACCAATTAGCAGTCCCCAATGCCGGCGATTGCTGTGATTGGTCAGTCTCTGAAGACTGACCAATCACAGCCGTCTGTGACGTCGTCTGCAGGAGAAAGCTCCTGTCACTTTCTCTGATCTCCTCACTTCTGTGAGATACGTGAGATCATCAGAGAAAGCGGTGTAAAAAAACAAAACACTATTTTTATTAACCCCTTCCCGTAAATGGGCGTATAGTAACGCCCTGAGGATGAAGCGGGCACAGGAGTTGTGCTCGCTCCATCTTCATCGGATGTCGGCTGTAATATACAGCCGACATCCCACTGCAACTACAGCGATCACTGCCCTCTCCGATCGCTGTAGTTTAACCACTTAAATGCCGCTGTCAATAGCGACAGCGGCATTTAAGTGATTGATACAGAGGGAGGGGGCTCCCTCTGCACCCCATTGCCCCCCCCCGCGAAAAATCGCGGGGTTCTGAAGGTTGCAATGGCAACCAGGAAGCCTAGCAACGGCTTCCTGGTTGCCAGGTACGGGAGCCTATTAGGTCCTGCCCAAGGCAGGACGTAATAGGCTCAACTGTCAGTTTTAAAGTGACAGTTACAATACACTGCACTACATCAGTACATACAGAAGTAGTGCAGTGTATTGTGCAGGGGATCAGAAGATCAGATCTTCCAGTCCCCTAGTATGTGTAAAATAAAAAGTGAAAAAAAAGTGAAAAAAAAGTTTTAGATAAATAAATACAAGTTTTACGTAATAAAAACAATAATCGCCTTGTTTCCCTGATCAAGCCCTTTATAATTAGAAAAAAAATGAAAAAAAAAACAAAAACTAGACATAATAGGTATCGCCGCGTTCGTATCGGCCTGACCTAAAAAAATATCATATTATTTATCCCGCACGGTGAACACCGTAAAAAAAATACCATAAAAAACAACAATGGCAGAATTTCCTTTTTTGGTCACGTTGTTTCCAAAAAAATGGAATAAAAAGTGATCAAAAAGTCGCGCGTAGCCAAACATGGTACCAATAAAAACGACAGTGTGTCACGCAAAAAATTTATGTACTCCGCACAGATTACATATGCCCCCACATTATAAACTGAAACACCAGTAAAACACTAAACAAAACTACTACCAAGCAAAATCTGCGCTCCAAAAGCCAAATCGCGCTCCTTCTGGGCCTGGCAGTGTGCCCAAACAGCGGTTTATGACCACATATGGGGTATTACCGTACTCTGGAGAACCGCTTAACAATTTATGCGGCGTATGTCTCCAGTGGTACAAGCTGGGCCCAACGCATTGGGCACTGAAATAGCATATATGTGGAAAATGTCAATTTTCAATCTGCAACATCCACTGTGCACTAATTTCTGCAAAACCTTTGGGGGTCAAAATGCTCACTACACTTCTAGATGAATTCCTTGAGGGGTGTAGTTTCCTAAATGGGGTCACTTCTCGGGAGTTTTCACTGTACTCGTACCTCAGCGCAATGCAACATGGCGTCAAAAACAAATTTTGTAAAATCTCCACTCCAAAAACGAAATTGCACTTTTTCCGTTTAGACTCTTGCCGTATGTCCAAGTAGCCGTTTACAACCACATATGGGGTATTTCCGTAATCAGGAGAAATTGTGTAACACATTTTGGGGTGTCTTTTCTCCTGTATTCCTTGTGGAAATGAAAAATTCTGAGCTAAAGCTACAGGTTATTGGAAAAAAAAAATGTTTTCATTTTCACGGACCAATTCTAATAAAATCTATAAAACACCTGAGGGCTCAAAATGCTCACTACACCTCTAATTTAATTCTTTCAGGGGTATAGTCTCCAAATTGGGATCACATCTGGGGAATTTCTACTGTACTGGTACTTCAGGGACTCTGCAAATGCGACATGGCCCCCAGAAACCAATTCAGCAAAATCTGAGCTGCAAAATCCAAATGGTGCTCCGTCCCTTCTGAGCCCTGCCGTGGGTCCAAACAGCAGTTTATTACCACATAATGGGGTATTTCCGTAATCAGGAGAAATTGCTTTACAAATTTTGAGGTGCTTTTTCTCCTTTATTCCTTATAAAAATTAGAAAATTCTGTGTTTTTTCCAAAAAAAAGTCTCTTTTCATCTTCACAGACTAATTCCAATAAATTCAGCAAAAAACCTGTGGGGTCAAAATGATAACTATACCACTAGAAAAATTCCTTGAGGGGTATAGTTTCCAAAATGGGGTCACTTTTGGGGGGATTCCACTGTTTAGGTCCCTCCAGGGCGTTGCAAACGTGACACGGCACTGAAAACCATTCCAGTAAAATCAGAGCTCCAAAATCCAAATGGGGGTCCTTCCCTTCTGAGCCCTGCTGTGGGTCCAAACAGCAGTTTATTACCACATATGGGGTATTTCCGTAATCGCGAGAAATTGCTTTACAAATGTTGGGGTGCTTTCTCTCCTTTATTTCTTGCAAAAATTAGAAATTTTTACGTTTTTCCAGAAAAAAAGTAGATTTTCATTTTCACAGACTAACTCCAGAAAATATAGCAAAATACCTGTGGGGTCAAAATGATAACTATACCCCTAGATAAATTCCCTGAGGGGTGTAGTTTAAAAAATGGGGGTCACTTTTGGGGGTTTCCACTGTTTTGGCACCACAAGACCTCTTCAAACCTGACATGGTGCCTAAAATATATTCTGAAAAAAGGAGGCCCCAAAATCCAAGAGGTGCTCCTTTGCTTCTGAGGCCTGTGTTTCAGTCCATTAGCGCACTAGGGCCACATGTGGGATATTTCTAAAAACTGCAGAATCTGGGCAATAAATATTGAGTTGCGTTTCTCAGGTAAAACCTTCTGTGGTACAGAAGAAAATGTATTACATATGAATTTTGTAAAAAAAATGAAATTTGAAAATTTCAGCTCTACTTTCCTTCAATTCCTGTAAAACGCCTAAAGGGTTGAAACACTTTCTGAATGCCGTTTTGGATACTTTGAGGGGTGCAGTTTTAAAATGGGGTGTTTTATGGGGGTTTCTAATATATAGGGCACTCAAAACCACTTCAGAACTGAACTCGTCCCTGAAAAAATTGCTTTTTGAAATTTTCTTAAAAATATGAGAAATTGCTGCTAAAGTTCTAAGCCTTGTGAGGTCATAGAAAAATAAAAGGATGTTCAAAAAACGATGCAAACATAAAGTAGACATATGGGAGATGTTAATTGGTAACTATTTTGTGTGGTATTACCATCTGTTTTACAAGCAGATGCATTTAAAATTGGAAAAATCATAATTTCTTCATATTTTCGCTAAATGTTGGTGTTTTTCACAAATAAGCAATGAATTTATCGACCAAATTTTTGCACTAAACTAAAGTACAATATGTCACGAGAAAACAATCTCAGAATCAATTGGATAGGTAAAAGCATTCCGGAGTTATTACCACATAAAGTGATACATGTCAGATTTGAAAAAATGGGTCTGGTCCTCAAGGCCAAAATGAGCTGGGTACTCAAGGGGTTAATGGGTTCCGTTGGATTTTCGTCTAGGGGAACCATCATTTTACCGGAAAACATAGCGCAGCATTCTGCAGTGTTGAACTGAATCTGCGACGGATGCTCCTTAGAGACTCCAATGCATATATCAACATAGCCTAAGGCCTTATTCACACGAACGTGCTTGTGTTGCGTGCGTAAAAAACGCAGCGTTTTCCCTGCGTTTCAGTTTCGTATCTCATCCGTATCTCACGCGATTTTTACGTCAGCAAAAACAACTGAAGGGGTTTTTCTTTTTCTCATCATTTCTTTAGCAACTGTTGCATGAATCACGCACAGCACACGTATGTGCGTCCGTGTGCTGTCCGTGATTTTCACGCACTCATTGACTCCAATGGGTGCGTGATTTGCAAAAAAACGCACAAGTATAGGACATGCAGTGAGTTTCACGCAGCGGACACACACTGCGTGAAAAGCACAATATCTGAATGGCCCCATTGAATTGCATAGGTCCGTGTGACGTCCGTTTTTTTACCGCGCGTAACACGGACGTGAAATACGCTCGTGTGAATAAGGCCTAAGAGGCAGCAGCTTGTATACTTCTTTGTTTTTTTTAACAGTTAATGCACAAAACTTATTCAAATTGGTTGTGATTCACTTCAGTGGGCACGGACTCATTGGCATAGTAACCATGATGTGGTAGGAGGAGCAGATTTAGAGATTCCCTTCGAACGCTCTGCTAATACATAACACATGGTACTCAGAGGGAACAAAAAATGGAGTTGTGTGCCAGCAAAGCCATTTGTAACTTCTCGTTCACATACAATGAGTAAATTGTGTGTGCACGTGACGACAGAATGAGCCGGTATCACATCCTCTGCATCTACAGTGGGATTTTAAAACTGTATTCACATGTGGCAGTTTTTAACGTAATTTATTATTCCGCTCGGTTTTGTTTTTTTAAATTACACTTCAATATATTTTACTGTAATAAAAAAATAAAAAAAAAAAATCATCAGAAATTGAAGCTAAAAGGGCACATGCTTAACCCTTTTGTGACCTGCCTATTTTGGGCCTTAGTGACCGAGCAATTTTTTTTCCAGATTTTTCATCGTTGCATTTCAAAAGCCATAACTTTAAGTTTTCCATAGTCATAGCCGTGTGAGGGCTTGTTTTTTGCGGGACAAGTTGTATTTTTTAATGGCACCATTTTGGGTCACATATAATTTATTAACTTTTCGGGGGGTAATGGAAAAAAGTGAAATTCCGCCATACTTTTTTTGCGACTTAAACTTATGCCGTTTACAGCGTGGTAGAAGTTACATAATATCTTTATTCAGCGGGTCGTTCCAATTACAGTGATACCAAATTTATATAGTTTTTTTTAAAAGTTTTACTACTTTTGCACTATACTTTTTTTTTGTTTTTTCTTTACACAAAACCCAGTTTTTGTGTAGCCACAAAAACTGGGTTTTTTGTGGCTACCAAGAGGCATATACATTTTTTAATCCTTCGTTAGGAACCCAGCTGCCATGGAAACCATCAGCACCCTGTGATTGCGTAGCGGGGGTGCTGATGGTGTGACAGAAGAGGCTCTGAAACCACTTTGATGGCGCGGTCCCTATTGACTGCGGCATCTAAAGCATTAAACAGCCGGTATCAGAGCGAAGTCCGATCCCATCTGTTAAAGGAGGAGCCTGGCTGTCTTTAGACAGCCTGGCACCCGCTCTAGCCGACACGGGACACCCGTGCTAGGCTTATGACAGAGCACTGTGAAAAGGCGGTGCTATGGCAGAAGTACCCTTAATGACCGTTGTGAAAAGGTGTACGGGCGGTCATTAAGGGGCTTAAGAGGTCCCGTTGTTAATAAAACCAGTTTCACACAATGCAGTTTTTGATGTGTTTTTTTTATTCAGAACGGAGGAGTGGATAGAAAAACAGGTTTTCCTCTAGTTTTCCCTCCCTTTAGGATCTACTCCTGGCTTTGACTAAATCTGCATCAATCTGGCCTTATGCCTAAAAGCAAATAAATACAAACAAGGCACGCATTATAAATCAGCCAAAAATTGCTTTTTACTTTTCGTATTGAAGTTATAGGCTATATGTGTGGAGCGCTTCTGTTTTTGTGTCCCCATGACAACACTTCTGTTCCTGTGTTCCAGTGGGTTTGTAACGTCATAAAGACATTTGGCCTCATGCATCAAAACTATCCTAAAAGGCAAAATAATCACCCAATACTGAAAAAATATATATATATCACCAGTTCATGATAAGGTCAACACAAGTTCATAAAAACAATATATAAATCTAATTTAATTTATCAACAGGCTGCACTAGTAGATCTCTTTTACGCTATTTCCGTCTTCCTTATTCTAAGACTATTCCCCTGTATGAGAAACCAGGGCCCTCACCTCCTCCGGGCTTGGCAAGAAGTTCACTGCCAGTCACACACAGTGAGTCACTGGGCTGGCACATGAAAGTCAATCAGTCATGGTCAAGTGTCTCAGAACAGGACATACATTCTTTATGAACGTAAAGTAACAATGAGTAAAAGAAAATCAAGTTTGGAAGGGAAAAAGAGAGGCCTAGGTGACCCCAGTCTTATGATAGAGAGGCTGTAATAAAAAAAACATTAAATGAGGTCAACAACAAGATGCCCTAAGACGACAATGAACTAGCAGTTACATTTGCACCCTCTAAATACCCCCTGAATTGCTGAAATCTAGCTTTGTGCTATATGCAAACCGTGTGTGCTACAAGCAAAAATATTGGGATATTCATTGAAAACGTTTTGGTCAGGATGGCTTCCTTTCAACTCTTTTAGGTCTCATGCACATGGCCATAGTTTTTATCTGCATTTACGGATCCGTAAATTACGTATTGCGGATAAGATACTGACCCATTCATTTCTATCGGCCATGGACACCTTCCCATATATTTACGGGTAGGTGTCCGGGCCGTAGAAATGATCCGCAAAAAATAGGACAGGTCTTATTTTTTCCCACATACAGGGACTGTGCTCCTATACTTATAACTGTGAGCACGGTCCGCAAATGCGGACGACACTCCGCGGCCCGTCAGTGCAGTATTTACTGTGTTGTGTGCATGTGGCCTTATTCATAGGTCTTTGCTGTTCACCTAAGTTCACAAACAAAGTGCCAATGTCCAGGAATCTACACTAGAATAGTTGGCAGGAAACGACGAGCGAGCTATCTTTGGCAATGACATGTTTATATTGTAACGTGCACTAGCTTTACACTCCATTTCTACAGATTTTGCTTTGCCATTTCTGGTCAAATGGAAAATTTTGTTTCTTTATCCTTAAAGGGTAACTAAACGTTTGACAAACTTCTGACATGTCAAAATTTTTGATTGGTGGGGGTCTCTGTGCTCTCTTGTCCACGCTACGTGTGGAGAAGCCCTTAATCTGCCCGATCCTGTGTTTCACTCCCTGCCCTGTTAATATACCATGCATGCTCAGGTGGGCTGGCATCAAGGAAAACAACAGACAGTTTGGAAGCTATTCTGCACGTATGGCCAGCTTTCATTAACATTGATCCTGCAATGAATATTTTCCCACAATGCATCAGACAGGATTTCCTCCCACTTTTAGGGATTTTGAAATTGAAGAAGACTCCCCCTAGTAGTTTCCCCTTTTACACCCCTGTGACGTCACACATGCCACATGGAAATTCTTTCATACTGTGAAAGCAACAGGGAAGAGGGGAAAAATACAAAAAAGAAAAAAGAAGCTTTTAGAGTGGCCTGCTCTGTAAACTGACTTAGGCCTTATTCAGACAAATGTGGCAGTTTTTCACGTGTAAAAAAACACACCGTTTTTCTTGCGTTGTAGTTCTGTGTGCAATCAGTGTTTTTTCCGTGTGGCATCAGTTTTTGATGTCTATGTTGGTGCACATTTTTTTATTTATCTTTGTCTCATCCTTTCTTTAGCAACTGTTGCGTGAAACACAGAGCACACGGATGACTTCCATGTGCGGTCTGTGATTTTCACGCACCCATAGACTTCAATGGGCGTGTAGCCTGCAAAAATGGACGAGAATAGGACATGCAGTGAGTTTCAGGCAGCGGAAACTCACTTTGTTTTAACGGACAGCACACGGACGTATACAATGTTCGACTGAATAAGGCTTTACTGTCATCTTCAGATAAACCAGTTAACGGGTGAAGCAATATAACCTCGGAGACTAAAAAGTTCATTAGAATTTCCTTATTTCTTGTCAGGCAGAGGAAATAAGAGCGGGAAACCAAAAGTAAACTAGAGTGAATTCTTGAATTTAAACAAATATCTTCATTTTAAAGAGGACCTTTCACCTCCCCATACAGTACATGTAATGTGTAATAGGCCGGGCTTCACAAACACTGTCTCACTTTACATTTTTTTCCTATCTTCCTCTGTTATTTACATATCGGTGCCGTTATATTTGGTGCCCGATATGTAAATAATCCCCTGACCTGTCAATGGGGCGTTTCTATCTAACTAAATGGCAAGGGGGCGTGATGTCTCCGCTAAAGACACTGTCCAATCAGCTACGGACAGCGTCAGGGCGGCTTGCGCTGCGTTCCTTCCCGCGAGAACACACACAAACTAAGGCTGAATTTACATGAGCGTGCGCGTTTTGCGCGCACAAAAAACGCAGCGTTTTGCGCGCGCAACAGGTAATTAACAGCTCTGTGTGTCAACCGCGTATGATGCGTGGCTGCGTGATTTTCGCGCAGCCGCCATCATTATGACACTGTATGTTTGTAAACAGAAAAGCACGTGGTGCTTTTCTGTTTTCATTCAGTTTTTACTGCTGTTGCGCGAATCACGCGTGTCACACGGAAGTGCTTCCGTGTGGTGCTTGTGATTTTCACGCACCCATTGACTTCAATGGGTGCGGGATGCGCGAACAACGCACAAATATAGGACATGTCGTGAGTTTTACACAGCGGACACACGCTGCGTGAAACTCACGGACAGTCTGCACGGCCCCATTGACTAACAGGTCCGTGCGAGGCGCATGAAAATCACGCACGTTGCACAGACCTATTATACGTTCGTCTGAATAAGCCCTAAGAGAGCGCTCTCTGGAGAACCACCAGTCTGTGTGTGTTCTCGCGGGAGGAAACACAGCGCAAGCCGCCCTGACACTGTCCGTAGCTGATTGGACAGTGTCAGAGGGAAGACATCACGCCCACTTTCCATTTAGTTAATTAGAAACGCCCCATTGACAGTTCAGGGGCTTATTTACATATCGGGCGCCAAATAAAACGGCACCAATATGTAAATAAAGGAGGAAGATAGGAAAAAAATGTAAAGTGAGACAGTGTTTGTGAAGCCCTGACTATTACATGCTGCACATATATGGGCAGGTGAAAGGTTCTCTTTAATGAGGAGTCCGTAAATATTTTAAATTTTTCCCCTCAAGGGCCTTAAAAAGGGGTAGAGCAGCAGTTTGTATTCCAGAACTATTTTTTTCCCCTGTAACGGAACAAAATTAAGTCACAATGATTGTCAGACATTTTTGTGTCCATGGAGTGCTGTGTCTGGTCACCCAGTCACATAACAAACATGCATCCAGATAATTTGACTTCTACCATAAGTCATGCCCCTGTTCCGACAAAATAAAGTCACATGTAAAATGTGGTAGGAATGAGAACTTGACAACCCAAATGTACCATCGCAATACAAACTGCTCCTCTTCGGATATTCACTTAGGCACACACTCAAAAAGAGAGTTGTAAAAATATTGTATTACATGCAATAGAGGTACATCTCTGCAAAATTATGACCCAATAACCGGAGATCCACTTTAAGAGTATTCTGCTTCATCGATCCTTGATGGATAACATCTACTACAACATGCAGCAACCCTCAGACGCACTGTGACAATATCCAGCGCTAGTGCTGCCACATCACAGAAGCAGAGATACAGGTTATATAGGGAGAATTGCTTTGACCTAGTTGCCTATAAAAACCGAGAAGCAGTGCACCTGTTGTGTATCTTCCCTATGTTCCTCCCTTTGTCCTGGTTATAGCCAGACCACACCTTTACCTTTCATACTAGTTTTACAGCCAAACTAGGACACGTTATTAGTAGGAGGAAGTGTGCAATTTAAAGAATGATGTAAGAAAAAATTGTGATGTACTTGGATGAACCTGTGTTGGGCAAAAACACCGAAAAAAACCCAACAAGTGATACATGGTAAATGTTTACCAGGTAAAAATGAGGTTTACTCCACGGTGTTGTCATTGAAAGATGCGTCATCAAATGGCTACAGTTACATAATCAAGGACGATCATTACTGCAGCCTGGTTATCACACTGGATGGAGGGATATCAAAAGAAATTCCCGAAAATTCCCAATATAAATAATATAAATGTACACAAGAAAACAGAAATAAATATTTAAAGCCTCATAATATCTATTCAGCTGCGTTCACATCTGTATCCGTGTTTCCGTTCCATCAGAACAGAAACCGAAAACACTGCGGATCCGTCACATAAACATCAACGGCGCCCGACAAACTCTATTGGCTTTAACCCCTTCCTGCCGCATCCATTTTTCAGATTTTCAATTTCATTTTTTCTTCCCCACCTTCCAAGAGCCATAACTTTTATGAGGGCTTGATTTTTCGGGACGAGTTGTAATTTTTCACGGCGCCGTTTATTGTACCATATAATGTACTTGAAAACGAGAAAAAAATTATTTGTGAGGTAGAAAATGAAAAAAATATGTGGTTCCTCCATAGTTTTTTGCACTTCGTTTTTACGGAATACCAAATTTACATAGTTTTTTCCTATATATTACTACTATTACAAGGAAAAAAACTGAAAAATAAAACCCAAAAACAAACGTTCATACTTACGCCCTCCCTCTTCGCGGCGCGTAGTTCGGCCTCCTGGTATGACGTTGCAGGCCATGTGACACTGCAGCTTGTGATTGGCTGCAGCGGTCACATGGCCTGCAACGTCATCCAGGGAGGCCGGACTGGAGAAGAAGCAGGGAACTCTGGGTAAGTATAACTTTATATATTTTTTGTCTTACTTGCGATTTTTGCGGCGGAATCGCTATCGCTGTGATTCTACCGCAAATATCGCAAAACACACACCTTTGTTGCGGGTTTAAGCACCCCATTAAATTCAATGGGTAAACCCGAAGTAGAAGAGTTGTGTATCTGCAGAATTAATTGACATGCTGCCGTTGAAGTAACCGCACCGAAGGTCAATAAATGTGCAGTGTTTTCGGCGGAAATTTATCGCAGTGTGGAGATGAGATTTGTTGGAATCTCACCCACACTGCTGGTACTGTAAAACGGTGCGGATTTTCCGCAACTAATCCGTTGCGGAAAACCCGCATTGAATACGCGGTGTGTTCCCACTCTTATAGTGGCAAAATCCATGTTTGCACATGGTCATTGTAGTGTGGGACATACATACAGCAGCGTCTAATGTAAATCAAGGGCTGCTGCTGGTGGGCGCTCTCTATAGTACCATCCACTGGCCACAGCTACCAAGAATACACACCAGGCAGGAAGGGAAATGTGGGGAAACGTTATCGTGTATGCATTTAACATGGAGCAGCAGGTATCATTCCCGGGCATATTGTCTACCACGTTATTGCTAAAAACCCCTCTATTTTTTTTGTAATAGAAGACAAAAGTTTCTATAGGCATGAATGGACGCTCTACTGGCATTCCATTCTATCAATCCATACACACATATGGCTCTCCAGTCATTTCCATGCATAACCAAAGCAAAACCACTGAGGGAGGAATGGTGGCCACAGTGGAATAGAACAAAAGGTAGATATAATGCAAAAAAAAAATTAAAAATAGGGTCGGTGAAATCCTTTAATAGATGTTTGCAAAATGGACATGCTAAATCCGGGATGGAGAAGTCATGCAGTGGATTTGAAAATCTTCCTCATGTCCTAAAGTCTGCTAATATTTTTTTTTGTGAATAGTGTGAATGGAATTTTAAAAAGTTCTGTTTACATATCTATTTACCCGTCACTAGGTCATATAAGTTGAACTGGTTTACTGACCTGAACAGCGCGGTATTCTTTTTTTCTGGACTCCCCATTCCAGAGATATGGCCCACTGTTGTATTGGCTCACTATATGCGAATTTGCTGTAGTTAGCCAACAGGGTGGAGTTAGCTTCCCTGCCTCGGATGCTGACAAATCAGCGCAAAGCAGCTTGAGGGTAGTTCATGCCCTGTTGGCTTTCTAGAGCGAGATAGCATAGAGGGAGTCAACACAAGAGTGGGCCATATCTCTGGAATGGGAGGGTCTAGGGGGTTAAAAAACAAAAAACACCGTTGGAATCAGGGAAACAGTGCTATTCAGCTCAGTTACACAGTTCAACCTATATGACCTAGTGACAGGTCCTCTTTAAATGGGAGGTATTTTCAGCACCGAAAATATGCACCCATTCCAAAATGTCTGGATGGGAATTTTCTACCGACACTAAAAACAGAAACTCTCTATGAACTTTAATTAAAACGAAAATGGAAGGACACTATGTTCACAATATAAGCCAGGGTTCTCAGCATAAAAAGTCCCATTATTGCTCTGCCCAATGCTTTCTGTGTATGAATGCTTTATTTGGAGAATGATGCTACAAACTAAAAAGGCATCAACATAGTGTAGGCCTCTTCCTATGTTCCCAGGCTCTCACACAGAATGGTCCCTTGGCTTCAATCCGTGTACTGTGCACTGGGAGATCCTGACTAAATAGAAGCTCAGTGTGACATTGCGCAGTCCGTGCCAAGCTAAGCTGTAATCTATTCAGGTCAGCAATCAATGTTCATTCACCAGAGGCGTTACACGAAAACTACACTAGACAACCTAATGTGACCCTTTCATAGTTTCGGGTGGTGAACCCTGGAGATTTCATGCATATACCCTATGGTTAGCCTTAATAATATATTTATCAAAACAACAAAAATAAAGTTTCTCCTCCAAATCATATAGGAGATAAAAGTGTAGGAACTGTGAACTTACAAAATATTGAGAACTTTCCTGAAAGGGGTTGTCTGGTTAAGAAAATGCATTTTCAAATAGGTTGCCCATTTATAAGCCAGAGCATAGAGTGGCTACAAACCGCATATCTTGCCCTGGAGGACTCAGCATGTCCATGCGTTACATAGATAGCTAATTCATTTAAATGGGAAAAGTGTAATGCTTTATTTCTCCTGTGGCGGCACTGTGGGGTTATTAAACGCTCGCTGCCAAGTTCCTCCACAGATTACATCCGATCCCTGGGGTCCTAGCAACAGTACAAGCCATTGTTTCTAACAAAAAGCAGACATCCCCTTTATTGGTTCCTTGAAAAAAAAACTTCTATCCTAACCATCTATTGATCTGTTCCATCCCATAATGAATTATTGGAAGTGTGGTCTAATTTGGTAACAAAGTTTTCACGTATAAGTCTTCACATTGCAGATTTTTTGGCAGAGATGTGTGCGACTACTAATCTCTTTGAAAGGGGCTATTTCTGCAGCAAGCACATAATCCGCAGTGTGTGCAGGAGGCCTAAAAATGCAACAAAAAGGGACAGTGTGACCCCAGCCTAAAGTGTAGGCATAGCACTGCCATTGTGCGTATGGTTAGATGTATTCCACCTGCATCTAGCGGTGGCCACTGCATGGAAATGACCAGACGTGATTGTTTTCAGATGATAATTATCACTGCCGAAGTAATGGAGATGAATGTCACGTGTGTTTTCATCACTCTGGAGGTGTTGAATTCATGTGATAAAACAGTCCAAATATCCTGAGGTTTTGGATAAAGGTTTACAGTTTTTATATGGTCTCTGACTCATTTACCTGAGGAAATCCTTAACGGAAATTTTACTGAACAAACTTTTGGGAGACGTCCCTAAAATTAACTATAAACGGGTATTATATATACTCTTGGCTGCGAAGATGGCTATTGTGTGGTCCCTTTAGTTTTGGTCAAAAACAAGTAGTCATGGTGAGCAACCCCGGATAACCGACCTAGTGTCTAGTTGTTGACCTTTCTCTTAGCCAGGGAGGTGGCCTCTTCCCTTTCCTCACATGCCCTTTTCCCCCCTCTTCTTTACATCTTCCCCCTGTGTGGACTGTCACGTTTACACAAGAGACTTTTTCAGTCCTCCACATAGGAATGACTGCCATCCTAAACTTAAAACAGAGAACCTTTTGTTAAACTTGCATTTGTAGACGGAGACCCATAAATTGAAAATCAGTACTTACTGGCTTTGTAGCAGGAGAGTTTAATAAATTCATGGAACTGACGGAGTGCCCACCTGCCAGGCTACACGGATCTAGAAGCTGTCTGGCCTATTTCTAAGTTCCACAGCAGAAAAGTAAGCAATGTAATACACAAAAAGCAATTTCTTTTTATATGATGGCTATAAACCCTTCTCATTGCCACAGCAGATCGTACAGCATCCTAGATATGAATTCCCTCCATTTTTGGTTCACCATCGCATGGAAACTGAAAAGAGGTTTTGTAGTATTAAAAACACATGGCTGATTTCTTTCAGAAACAGCACCACTCTTAGGCCTTATTCACACGACTGGGTCCGAGTGTCGGCCGATAAAAACAGACGTTTTTACCGTCCGATTTTGACCCGTTTTGCATCCGTTTTTTTCCCTGTCAGTTTTAAAATCGGATAAATGTAATTTAAATTTGTTGCCACAGACAGCCCTTTGTAGATAATGCCACCCAGCCCCCTGCAGGTAATGCCACCCAGCCCCGGCAAGTAATGACACCCAGCCCCCGGCAAGTAATGACACCCAGCCCCCGGCAGGTAATGACACCCAGCCCCCGGCAGGTAATGCCACAGAGCCCCCTGTAGGTTGCACCCATCCCCCCCCCCCTTTCCAGGAGAAGTCACTGACTTCAATGTCCATATATGGACAGTGTAGTCACTGACTTCTGGAGAGGAATCCCCGGCCACAGGGTTGGGGATTCCGCTTCAGAATTGAGTGATGTCACTGTGTCCATACATGGACAGTGTGGTCACTCACTTCTTCTGTAGCGGAATCCCCTGCCACAAGGTCGGGGATTCCGCTTCAGAATTGAGTGACGTCACTGTGTCCATATATGGACAGTTTAGTCACTCACTTCTCCTGTAGCGGAATCCCCAATCCCCGGCCTGGGATTGGGGATTCAGACTCCTACAGGGAGCAAAAAAAGACCCCCCTTCTCCTCCTCCTCACATTCACTCTGAGGAGAGAGAGCGCGAGCGGACGGACGATACGGCCGTCACTCGGGACACATTCCGGTGATGGCCGTGTATTGCCCAGCCCCATAGACTTCTATGGGAGCCGGGCGGCCGGGTAAACGGCCGAAAATAGGGCATGTCCCATTTTTTGACGGCCAGGTTTCCCGGGCCATCAAAAAAATCGGTCGTGTGAATAGCCCCATTAGGGATCTATTGTTCCTACTGCAGCCATGTGACAGCCATTTTATGAACGGCCGTCACCCGTGTGAATAAGGGCTTAGGGTATGTACACACACTGAGTTTTCAGGCGTAAACGCCACGAAATACGCCTGAAAAAGTGATAGCTAAACGCTTACAAACATCTGCCCATTGAATTCAATGTGGAAAACTGAGTTTCGTGCAGACGGGTCATTTTTCTTACACCGTGGTTTTAAAAAACGGCGCGTAAAAAGGAGCATGTCACTTCTTGAGCCGTTTTTTGGAGCGGTTTTCATTGTGTTAATAGAAAAACAGCTCCAAATAAGTCTACAAAAAAACTCTGAAAACAGCTCTGTAATTTTCAGCCGTTTTTGACTCAGGTGTTAGAAATGATGGGGCTCTGTTAGAGAGGTCTGCTGATGACCAAAGTGATAGCAAGACAAGAGCATTGTTGTCAACTGAATTCTGGATAGATTTTGTTTAGAAGTTTGAAAAATATCCCCATAGAGATGGAATGTCTATGGATAAAATGGAAAGGTTTTTGATGAGTATGATCTAATTGGAAGAATGTTGAAGAAAAACATCTAGAATTGAACCTGAATATGACCCAGGGAGGTGACAATCAAACTTTTAGGCCACATGCACACGATGTGTATTACGTACGAATTTGCCACGTGGATTTGCCTGCGGGAAATCTGCAGTGTAATACAGTACCATCATAGAAAATGAGATTGCAAGTTTTCTCATCTTAACGTTTCAGATTTTTTCCGCATAAACTGACCTGCTGTGTGGATTTTAAAATCTGCAGCATGTCAATTTATCTTGCGCTTTGTCTCAGAAGTGTATGCGACAAATTTATTAAAAATAAAAGCACCAAAATCTGCAGCAAATAATCCGCATCTGTTTCCGGATAAAAATATAAAATCTGCATCTAAAAAACGCAATATGCGGATTTTACCTCTGGTTTTGATGCAGATTGTCTGCACCAAATGCCGCAACATGTGCATGTAGCCTTAAAGGGATTTAATGTGTCATTACTGCCACATTATCTGCTTTTTTTAGTCTGGTGCATGGACACATAAACATTTGTCAAGATCATTCCCAAGGTCACTTATCCAAATTGGCCATTTACATGTGACACCAAACTAGACACAGATCTTCAGCATGAAGCAGGTTAACAATATTTTTATTAGGGCAGATGTAAGTAATACAGAAATGCAATGCATGTTACCGGAACGGACAACTGATGACCTATCCACAGAATAGGTCATCAGTTTATGATCAGTGGAGGTCCGAAATCCAGACCCCGCACTGATCAGCTGCCCCGGCTGCCTCCAGATGTAATGCAGGGTATGCAATATTCGGAGCCGCAAGCAGATGGCTCCGTACACTGCATAACGGCCGTGCTGCTTGGCCGCTATTCCGTGACCAGTGCCATCTGCTTCCGGCATGGACATCCGATGCCCGGAGGCAGCCGATCGGTGCAAGGTCCGGGTGTCGGACCCCACCGATCATACACATCAATTGTCCGTGCCTGGACAACCCCTTTAATAAGAAGTGTTTGTATAATAAAGTACCAGGGACATTTTATTTTTATCCCAGATTTATTTTTCATGATCTTTGGTGACAGGGGGGCAACATTAAAACTTACAGACAATGCGAACTCCATTCCCACTCTCGGATATGTAGGGGAAGGGAAGTCACCACCATTCTGTGTATAATAAATTGATTGGCGCTTCCTTGCCCCTAACATTGTTGAGGGAGAATGAAGTACGGTTTAGAGATGTACATGTCACTATTTCATGTTACCCCTCCCTGGAGTAACCTGCTCTTCACCTTATTATTAAGGTATTCCAATGGAGGTACTGCAAGTCAATGTAATATATGACATTTGAGGGGGAAATTATTAAAACATCATGCCATCTCCATCTGGTTAGATTGTAATGATGACCCATGCCCATTTTTCAAAACCCCTCAGTGAAACAAACATGTATGTAGAAATATATCACAAGTTATTCCAGGAAAAAGGGAACAACTCAGTGGCTGAAATAAAAACGGCTACAAAATTTTAAAGGAAGTAGAACTGCAGAACCACTTTAGAAATCGTGAAACTAAAAGAGCCCTTTACACGGGAAGATTTTTACCCACAATGACCATATAACAAGTGAATCGGCACTCGTTTAAAGGCCCTTTTCTACGGGCTGTATAGGGACTAATTATTTTTAATACAATCACTCGGTCCCCATACAGTTTGTGTATTTTCGGCTGCACATCCCCTACTTACACGGGCGGGGGATATGCTGCCAATAATAATTATTTTTTAGGCTACTTAAACGATTTGGTCATGTGTTTGCTCGTTTGTCGGCTAATCGCTGCCAAGTTTACTTGGGTCAATGATCGGGAACAAGCGCTCTTACGAAATCTCGTTCAGCCAATTATCGGCCTGCGTAAATGGGCTTTAAAAGGGGTTATCCAGAGACAAAATTGATGGCCTATCTTCTGTATAGGCCATAAATATCTGATCAATTGGGGTCCAACCCTCGGCTCCTGTGCCGATCAACTGTTCTGAAGGGGCCGCGGAGCTTGTGCGAGCACTGTACATACCGCCTTTATTGTTCACGCTGTTCAATACTGTAAAATGCTGACACACCTTTAGCGGCAGTTAACAGTATTACAGCCTTCTCCTAATGAATGGGAGAAGGCTCTAATAATGTGAACCTCCGTTACAAGGGTCAGCGTTTGACAGTATGGAGCAGTGAAGGGGAGGCATTGCTTGCACGAGTGCCGGGGTCCCTTTAAATTAGCTCATCGGTGGGGGGTGGTGAGAGTCAGAACCCTACCGATCAGACATTGATCAACTACCCTGAGGATAGGCCAGCAAATTTATCTCTCCGGATAACCCCTTTAACTGTGGCAAGTTCTTAATACAGTAAGAAAGGCCCACCATATTGTTAAAACAGTACAAACTGCATAAAAGTAAATGTAGACAGGGATGCTGGTTAACCAGGATCATCATCTAAATTGAGTATTAGGCAGTGTTCACATGTACCAGTAAAATTGCGTTTCTTTGTGTCAACGGACAGCACACGGACGAGGAAGACGCTCGTCTGAATGAGCCAATTAAATAGGTTCTCATTATAATGATCATTCTAGAGGCGAATTTACACGAGCAGATAATCGGTCAGATTCGAGCGCTCACGCATGAAAATCGCTTAATGTAAATAGGTGTAGTGACTAAACTAGAGAAAAATACTCGTTGATAGTGTAAATAATCATTTCTGCGACAATAAAAGTAAATCGTTGGTCGTTCTGACATTGTGGTTTGTAAATATGAATTGCTTGATTGGTAGTCGACATGTAACATTGTTAAATAGGCGACAAAACAAATAACTTTTAACGATTATTGAAATGATAATGTGGTGTAAATACTCGTCTAGAATCTCTATTGGATCGCTTAGAACGATTGTATCGAAGATCTCGAATATGAATATCTGCTCATGTAAATGGTCCTTAACGGTATGTTCACACGGGTCAGATTTGCTGCGTAAAATTCCGCTGCAAATCTAACTCAGATTCCAAATCGTGTTTATTTTGTGCAGATTTTTAGTCTAATTATTTACCGTTACGGGGAATACCGGCGGCGCTCACATAGCAACATGTCCCTGCTCCCCCAGCCGATCTCTGAGCAGCCGGCCTCCTGTAACGACATTTCGTCCTACGTGACCGCTGAAGTCTGTGACTACCAGCATTTGTTGCAGACTTTCACTGTCCTATTGAACTCAGTGGGGAAAATCTGCAACCATTCTGCAACATAAATTGACATGCTGCCGTTTTAAAAATGTTCATATCTCATCCACTTTGCTACTACTGTAATATGCCAGCGTAGTGCTGGGGACCCGGATTCCACTGGTGTGTCACCGATTTTGTGATATTTAGTTGTTTTTATGAAATTCCTATTTCCTGCAGCATGAGCCCAGTGTATTCATGAGCTGCGGAACCCCCCTCCCTCCCTCAGCTGATTGATAGCTTTGTCCCCAAACTATGCATACTGAGAAAGCTGTCAATCAGTGGGAGGTTAGCGGGGGAAGCCGCAGCTAATGAACATCGAGGACTCCTAAGCGCGAGCACACCATCATGAGGATTCTCGGCTCACGCTACAGGAGATTTTGGGAAAACGACTGAATATTACAAAAAACAGGTGCCGATCCACGAGACAGCTTGTTGATTGGCGCCCCTGTCACACAAGGAGCTATGATCAGTAATGTACCATGAGCGATCATTACTACGATCGCATCTCCCTGTTTACACAGGAAGATAATCTGCCAACAAAGATAATATTTTCTGCTGCATAAAAGATCCGATCGGCCGATGAATGAGATTGCGCGTTCATCGGCTGATTGTTGCCCTGTTTACACAGGGCAACGACCGTGAACAAAACGTATATATGAACGCTCATTTGCCCGATCATTGGCCCGTGTAAAAGGACCTTGTTTTCAAGATGGTATAAAACTCCTGAACTATTACATAGAATTAATCCGACGTACGCTCCCTTGTGTTGAGTAATAAAGATATAGGGAATATGTCATATATTTGGTTCAATTACTCCTTAGGGTATGTTCACACGGCCTATTTACGGACGTAATTCGGGCGTTTTTGCCCCGAATTACGTCTGAAAATAGCGCCTCAATAGCGCTGACAAACATCTGCCCATTGAAAGCAATGGGCAGACGTTTGTCTGTTCACACGAGGCGTATATTTACGCGCCGCTGTCAAATGACGGCGCGTAATTAGACACCCGCGTCAAAGATGTGACCTGTCACTTCTTTGGCCGTAATTGGAGCCGTTATTCATTGACTCCAATGAATAGCAGCGCTAATTACGGCCGTAATGGACGCGGCGTTCAAGCGCCTGCACATGCCGGTACGGCTGAAATTACGGGGATGTTTTCAGGCTGAAACATTAGCGTAATTTCAGCCGTAACGGACGCCCTCGTGTGAACATACCCTTAGTTAAAGAGGCTCTGTCACCAGATTCTCAAATCCCTATCTCCTATTGCATGTGATCGGCGCTGCAATGTAGATAACAGTAAAGTTTTCCGTTTTAAAAAACGTTCATTTTTGGCCAAGTTATGAGCTATTTTATATTTATGCAAATGAGCTTTGAAATGGACAACTGGGCGTTTTTTTTTTCGTTATGTCCAACTGGGCGTGTATTGTGTTTTTAACTGGGCGTGTTTATGTGTACGACACTGACCAATCAGTGACCAGTCAGCATCATACACTCCTCAACATCTGCACGCTCCTCTCCTAAAATATTCTGTGCTGCTGTGAACTCTGCTCTTACCATTACGTAGCTCTCAGTCTGTTACCTCTCCTCCACTCCTGTCCTCAATAACACCTTCACATGATTGGCAAGTCACCACCCCGCACAAGATCCGCACGCTCATCTCCTGAAATACTCTGTGCTGCCTTAAACTCTGTGGACAAGTCAGGATCTGTGGGGAACCCGCTCGATCCACTATATAAGGCTGTGCCTCCATCCTCTTCTGCCCCAGTCACTTATTCCCAAGCACTGTAAACTTTCAGATTGGTTGCGCTGTGAATATTCGGAGAACGTGATTGGTTTATGTGCAGGGTAATGAACATACAGACAATTTGTAGAAGACTGACTAAGGGCTGAGCATTTCATTGAATTCAGTCTTCTACTGCTTGTCTGTATGTTCATTACCCTGCACATAAACCAATCACGTTCTCCGAATATTCACAGTGCAACCAATCTGAAAGTTTACAGTGCTTGGGAATAAGTGACTGGGGCAGAAGAGGATGGAGGCGCAGCCTTATACAGTGGATCGAGCGGGTTCCTCACAGATCCTGACCTGTCCATAGAGTTTAAGGCAGCACAGAGTATTTCAGGAGATGAGCGTGCGGATCTTGTGCGGGGTGGTGACTTGCCAATCATGTGAAGGTGTTATTGAGGACAGGAGTGGAGGAGAGGTAACAGACTGAGAGCTACGTAATGGTAAGAGCAGAGTTCACAGCAGCACAGAATATTTCAGGAGAGGAGCGTGCAGATGTTGAGGAGTGTATGACGCTGACTGGTCACTGATTGGTCAGCGTCATACACATAAACACACCCAGTTAAAAACACAATACACGCCCAGTTGGACATAACGAAAAAAAAATGCCCAGTTGTCCATTTCAAAGCTCATTTGCATATATATATATAAAATAGCTCATAACTTGGCCAAAAATGAACGGTTTTAAAAAAAAAACGTTACGGTTATCTACATTGCAGCGCCTATCACATGCAATACGAGATAGGGCTTTGAGAATCTAGTGACAGAGCCTCTTTAAACCTTTCTGGAATAACTTAGACAAAGCATTGAATAACGTTTTCTCAACATCAATAAAATTGGACACCTAATCTTATTCTGACGAACCTCTTTGTTGCCCAAAATGGCAACATTAAGGGTAGGAACAGACACGGCGTAAACACTGCGGATTTTCCACAACGGATACATTGTGGAAAATCCGCAGAGTTTTACAGTAGCAGCAGTGTGGGTGAGATTTCAACAAATCTCATCCCCACACCGCGGAAAAATGTTGCCGAAAAAAATCGCACACAAATTGACTTGCGCTGCGGTATCTTCAACCGCAGCATGTCCATTAATGCTGCGTATTCGGAACTCTTCCGTTGCGGGTTTAAAACCCGCAACAAAGCAGCGGGTGTTGCGATATTTGTGGCGGAATCACAGCGATGCCGCCACAAAAAACGCAAGTAAGAAAAAAAATATATATAAAGTTATACTTACCCAGAGTTCCCTGCTTCTCCAGTCCGGCCTCCCTGGATGACATTGCAGGCCATGTGACCGCTGCAGTGTCACATGGTATCTAACGTCATCCAGGGAGGCCGGCAAACTTAGATTCTCTCTTAATGCTTATTCACAATAGATTTGGGATAGAAATACTTATTTACAATTCATGATTACTCTTGTGGATTTTTATCATGCGGAATCCCCTTCCCCTTTATGTACTTTACCGCATTGCATTGTTACAGTTTTACTGTGTTTTCCTTTCTATCCTAACAGAAAATTCAAATAAAGAATTTACAAAAATAAAAAGTGACATTGCCCTGGAATCAGGGTCTCTGGCACTACTTTATGCTGCCCTCATATAGAGGGCAGCATAAACCTGGTGGCAGAATCCCTTTCAGTTCAGCCATAGGTGTTGCTAACCAGTGTCATTAAATTTCTGCTATGCTAGCGCTTTCCTGGTCAACTAGGGCCGTGGCCAAATGTGTGTGGGGGGGGGATGCCACGGATTATGCAGTGATACAGCAGCAAAATCCATGTTTGTTAAACGTGGAATTTGTAAATAAGCATGACATGTCAAATTGAAAATGCGTTCGATTTGAAAAGCCGCAGCATGCTTTAAGTTCCACTACACGTGGATAGGGTTTTTTAAAACTTTACCCACATGTATTGTACTGTAAGGCCGGGTTCCCACGTAGCGTAAACGCTGTGGAATTCCCGCAACGGAATTCTGTGAGGAAATTCAGCATTTACAGTAGCAGCAAAGTGAATGAGATTTATAATCTATAAATCTCCTGCCCACACTGCGGAAAAAAAATGCACAAAAGTCGTGCGGAAATTGTTCTGCGGTGCGTTTTTCAATTCTGCAACCTATCCATTTATGCTGGATGTTCTCTGCGGAGATGCTGCGCGTTTGGCCCATAGACTTCAAAGAGGAGCAGAAATTCCGCAACAGATTTATGTTGTTGGGGTTTTTACAGCATTTATGCAGCGTAAACGCAGTAAAAACCGCTGAAAATCCGCAGGTGCACATAATCTTTGCTATAACCAATGTTTAACACTAAGGCCTCATGCACACGACCGTAGTGTTTTTCTGGTCCGCAAATTCCAGGACCGTGTTCCGTGAAATGTTCTCCGCAGTTCATCCGTATGTAATCCGCAGTTCATCCGTATGTAATCCGCAAAATGCGGATAAAAAAAAAAAGCCTAGGTAAAACAGGATGACGACAGAACTCATTCCCGGTCGTCGCCTAGCAACACTTCAGCAAATCCGCAAACTGCGGTTGACACACGGAGGTGTACCCGCATTTTCCACGGGCCCATTGACTTCTATGGGCATGTCCGCATCGAATTTGCGGGCCGTAATAAGACATGTCCTGAGTTTCTGCGGCACGGATTTGCGGACATGCGGAGACCCGTGAAAACACGGATAGTGTGTATGGGCCCATAGAAATGAATGGGTCCGCAATTCTCCCGTGGATTTGCGGGGGAATTGCGGACGCAAAAACATGTTCGTGTGCACGGGGCCTAAATCCACAGGTAAAACCGCTGCGAAAAAAACCGCAGTGTTTCTGCAGCAATAGGAGTATTTGGTGCGGATTGCAATGACAGATTTACCAGCATTTTTCTATATTTTCTGCTGCAGATTTTCTGTTGCAGTGGGAACATTCCCTAAATTGTCGTGGACTTTAATCCAAACGTGTGAATTAACCCTATGTATTCATTGCAGAGGTGGACAAATCCAAGGAAAAAGCTAGCCAGTGCACAAAGAAATATGCCGCTTGCACCGAAGTTACGGGGTTGTTTTCTATGAAGTCTATAACAGTTGCTATTTCCAGCCACTGAAGTCTAAATGCCTCCTCTGTAGTAAAGAATTATTCTTCACCAACTGGTAGTCTGAGACAATCTGGGTTTGGCAGATACTTTTATTCCATTCTATTCTGTATGTGTCTTTTATTCATGTTTGGCCTTTTAGTTTCAATAAGGGAAATCCTAATGCTTCAGCTTTTTTGTAGATCCGAGTTAGGCCCCATGCACATGCCTGTAATCACGGGCCTCGATTGCGGGCACAGCTGACCGGCCACAGACAGCCGCCTACATTTAGGGCCTGTGCTTCCATACTTCGCATGGGAGCACAGACCGTAAAAAGCAAAAGATAGTACATGTCCTATCCTTTGCGGTACACTTCTACGGCCCAGACACCTTCCCGTAAACAAACGGGAAAATGTTTGAGAATGGTAGAAGTGAATGCATCCGTAATTGCCGTCCGCCTTAGGCCCCATGCACACAACCGTATTTACGGATTCATTAATTTCTATGGGCTACGGACACTTTTCCGTATTTTTACAGATGGGTGACTGTGCCGTAGAAATTATAGAACATGTCCTTTTGTTTGTCCGTAATTACGGCATGGACTCCCCATAGAAATCTACAGGCGCTTCCATAATTACGGACTACTACGGATGTGCATCTATAGCCGTCCGTAACTATGGAAGTGTTACTATGCGAGGCCAGGGGATTACCCAAGATTCCTCCGGGTTTTTTTTGTGGAGCGGTAAATACGGATGCACTACGGACCGTATTTACAGACACCGTTCCATATATGCAGATGATTTACGGATGACTACGGATCTGTATTTACGGATGGATGAAATCTACGGACGTGTGCATAGGGCCTTATATAGGGGATAGGGACATGTGGCACACTAAGGACATTGCAGAATTATTTTTTTTCAGATGCCCCAGTGCCCCCTTAATAGTGCCAGTTACTTATTACACTTGCTCCGCCTGCCTTCTTCGTACGTGACTGTGCAGCTCATGCCCCCTGCACTACAGTGTGCTGAGTGTCTATTAGACCCACCAGTAAATAACACTGGTCAAGAAACATAAGTCTCTGTAGGATTCACCAATGAGTCTTTCACTAGAGAAGGCTCTTAGTGACACACACAAAAACACACCTATAAAGTGGCAGTTTCCATTGCCCAGTATTTTTACATGGGTGCAATTACCATCCATGTATAATAAATACAGCATTAGGCCGCATTCAGAAAGTCGTAATACACCTGATTATTCGCTTCCATATTACCTCCGGAAGACAAGGACTCTCCCGGCGTTCAAGTAAGCCAAACTTAAAGTCACCATAAAACAATATGGTGATCTAAGCTAGGCTCAGCAGAACTGCAGGAGGTGCGGGAGTAGGTTGAGTAGAACTGCAGGAGGTCCGGGCGTAGGTTGGGTAGAACTGCAGGAGGTCCGGGGGTAGGTTGGGTAGAACTGCAGGAGGTCCGGGGGTAGGTTGGGTAGAACAATATGGTGATCTAAGCTAGGCTCAGCAGAACTGCAGGAGGTCCGGGAGTAGGTTGGGTAGAACTGCAGGAGGTCCGGGTGTAGGTTGAGTAGAAATGCAGGAGGTTCGGGGGTAGGTTGAGTAGATCTGCAGGAGGTCTGGGGGTAGGTTGGGTAGAACTGCAGGAGGTCCGGGCGTAGGTTGGGTAGAGCTGCAGGAGGTCCGTGGGTAGGTTGAGTAGAACTGCAGGAGGTCCGGGGGTAGGTTGAGTAGAACTGCAGGAGGTCCGGGGGGTAGGTTGAGTAGAACTGCAGGAGGTCCGGGGGTAGGTTGGGTAGAGCTGCAGGAGCTCCGGGGGCAGGTTGAGTAGAACTGCAGGAGGTCCGGGGGGTAGGTTGAGTAGAACTGCAGGAGGTCCGGGGGGTAGGTTGAGTAGAACTGCAGGAGGTCCGGGGGTAGGTTGGGTAGAGCTGCAGGAGCTCCGGGGGCAGGTTGAGTAGAACTGCAGGAGGTCCGGGGGTAGGTTGAGTAGAACTGCAGGAGGTCCGGGGGTAGGTTGAGTAGAACTGCAGGAGGTCCGGGGGTAGGTTGAGTAGAACTGCAGGAGGTCCAGGGGTAGGTTGGGCAGAACTGCAGGAGGTCCGGGGGTAGAAGGAAGTCTTGGTGTTGTAATCGTAATGCTAAAAAAGGACCTATAGGCAGACAAAGGTTCATAAATGCGACAAGCAGCTACACTTCAATATCCAGCTTTGATCCCAAAACGGCACTCAGAGAAAAGTAACACTCCTCAGTCCTTAGCCAAAGGTTAAGATGCAGATAAGTCAACATGAATGGGAAAACTGGAGAATATCTATAGAACCTGGAGGTGGCTTCTTTTTGTAGTTTTTCTTCACAACTAAATCAATGGATGGTAAATCTGAGACAAAATAGTCACATCTCTGCTTGTGGAACACAAAAAGTTCAGATCTAAAAACCCTAATAAATCGTATTATTTTAGAGCTTTATGCTTTAGTCAGCAATTACATTCCAAGTGCTATGAAAGAAACCGCTGTCCTGATTTCACTTCTGTCCTAAGAGGAATGATCCTGATGAGTCATGTGACTGATCTCAGGTCATGTGACAGAGAAGAATCAATGTGCTGCAGATAAAGCAAACTCCTCAGAATGTAATCTCCTGCGAAGGCTGTTTAATAAAATAACACATTTACATACGTGATAAAAAAAATAATCATCAGCACATCTGCAGTACGACCTCATAGATCTGCAGTACGACCTCATAGATCTGCAGTACGACCTCATAGATCTGCAGTTTATTGTCCTTTCTAATATACAAAGCATTCAAACTTGATCCTCACCCACCGATGCAACAATTAGGACGTAGTAACATCATGTGACCGCATCATCCAATTGCAGCCGTGGAAGGCCATGTTGCTATGGACACAATGTCACTGTAGGACAGAATATGAAAGGTTTTTTTTACATTTTCAATCACTTACAGGTTTTATTTTCAGCAGGTTTCTTGGACAACCCCCTTTAACTGCACAAGCAAAAAAGACTAGAATCGGATTTGTTGCTATGAGCCGCGGCTTGTGCGGTATGATGTTTCCACATCATGCAGATTACGACAAAGGGGCTGGCCAGTTTGTTTTTTTATACGGATGACCTATCCAGAGGATAGGTTATCAGTAAATGACCGATGGGGGTCCAACATCCAGACCCCCCACCAATTAGCTGTTCGAGCTGCCTCCGGAAGCAGAAGGCTCCAAATACTGTATAGCGGCCGTGCTGCAACTCTGCTCCTATTCAAGTGAATAGGAGCAGAGCTGCAGTTATCCAGCACCGCCGCTATACAGTGGTTGGAGACACTGGCTTCCAGCACAAACCCTACAGCTGATCGGTGCGGGGTCCGGGTGTCTGTACCCCGCCGATCATACACTGATGACCTATTCTGTAAATAAGTAATCAGTATAAAAAACAGCCCCCAAACTGGATGACCCCTTTAACCCCTTTTTGGCCCTAAATCTAACCAAAATAAAAAAAAAAAACAATAAAAATAAAAAATGAATAGAACCGCTATAGACGGGGCCCCCCTAAAAACCCTTTTACACTGGCCAATTATCAGGCAAACGAGCGCACAAAGAACGCTCGTTCCAGATAATTGCCCTGTGTAAACGGCAGCGATCAGTAGATGAACAAACACTTGTTCATCAGCTGATCGTATAGTTTTGGAAGTGCAAAATATGATCGTTGTCGGCAGCACATCTCCGTGTAAATAGGGAAACGTGCTCCCGACATTATAAAAATACATGGGGACGAGCGATCGGAGTAACGAGCACCCGTCTTCGTACTAGCTCCTTGTGAAAGGAGCAAACGAGCGCAGATCAATGAGCTGCCTCGCTAAGCTGCCTCGCTGATTGGCGCTCGTTGCACTGGCCGAAACGTGCCGTTGCACATGTACCTTCCGACCATCTTCACACTTTCAGTTTAGTTTCCTCTGCTTATCATGGTTGTTAGTCAACAGTTATGGCAACCTACTGAGCCAAGATATATAAAATAGGTTAAATAACTCTACCCATATTGCAAACACACAAACTGAATGTGTACAGTAAGATCAAGACTGATTGCCTATTTTAGACACAAATAATCTTCAAGTTTCAGTTCAGCACTTTAAATGCTATATGACACCAAAATAAGATGCGGACGTTCATGTATGGGCCTGTTCACATGAGCGTCGTATCGCTCCCGTTTGCATCACCATTGATGTAAATTGTAATTTTTTTGTTTCAGTTTGCCTCCGTTCTGCTAGTTTTCAGTTTTTTCACGGAAGCAACAGTGCTGCCGACTATTGTTTCCGAGAAAAAAAAAGCGGAATTGTGGTGCGTTTTTTCGGGGAGAATTTCCGCTGCGGAAAGCGTCGGAAAAAAAACCAAAAGCTTTCATAATTACCCCCTCCCTCTCTTCTGTGCGTAGTCCGGCCTCCTGGGATGACGTTGCAGGCCATGTGACCGCTGCAGCGGTCACATGTGATGAAATGTAATCCCAGGAGGCTGAACCGGAGAAGAAGCGGTGAACTCTGGAGGTAAGTATAAGGGTATGTTGAGAACACTCTGAAGGTAGTAATGGATCCAAGTCTGCTCTGATGCCACTTGACACAGTGAATATTGTAGATACTGGAGGGGGACCCCGGATTCCGATAGTCTCTGAATTTACGTACCTAGGGGTTAAGGTGACGGCCAGGGTCCAAGACTATATGTCCTTGAATGTCACACCACTGCTGCTCAAGGTGAAACATAAGGTGGATGCCTGGAACAGGCTCCCGCTCTCTGCTCTGGGGAGGACTAACCTAATCAAGATGATCCTTATGCCTCAAGTTTTATACATTCTTCATAACTCCCCAGTATGGATACCTAAGCAATGGTTCAGACGATTGCACAATCTCTTTCGGGATCTGGTCTGGAAAAAAGGGGTTCCAAGGATTAAATTGGAGAAATTGCAATTGCCTAAAGACGGGGGGGGGGGGGGGGGTGTCGCGCTGCCAAATGCCTGGATATATTATCTGGCTGCCCAGAGCCAACAGTTTAAGGGGTGGGAGGACACAGAGACATGGGGCTCCAGCGCACGTTTATTGTCATATTTGGGGGGAGGACTCAACCCACTAGAGGGTCTGGAAGCGCATACCTTTAAGAGATTGGCAAGTGCTAAACCAACATTACTCCTGATACATAAAATATGGTGGCAATGCAAACAGATCCTGGGAGTGGGAATGTGTACCAAATATACTCCCCTATGGCATAATCCGGTCTTGTGGAAACTATACCAATTAGAGGGCATGCAAAAATGGGAATCAGCAGGGGTTAGGCGATTACAACACCTGTATGATGATAACGGGCTGAGATCATTTCAGCAGTTGAAAGACCTATTTCCACTGGAGCACAATATGTTTTACCAATATTTGCAGATCCGTCATGCCCTACAGGCGCATGTAGTGGACCTGACGGTCTGTGCTCTTGGGGTACTAGAGTATGTGGGACGGGCTGACACGACCAAAGGCCTGATCTCAATGGCGTACAGGAGCTTACTGTCCAAACACCTGAGAAACCCAATGGTGCTGGTAAAAGCGAAATGGGAACAGGATGTCGGTCCATTGACCGAGGAGGAGTGGGAGGAGATATTAGCGTCCACATGTCACTTATCGCTCAGTCTGGCGCAAAGGAGATCACAACTCTTCCTGATACATAGAGTGTACCGCACACCGTGGGTATTAAAACAGATGGGTATTAGAGCGGATGCTAAATGTCCTAGGTGCACGGAGAAGGCGGACATATTGCATATGTTTTGGTCATGTGAGGCCCTGAGGACCCTATGGGGGGAAATATTGGACCTGATAAAGCAGGTGTATGGTCGGGAATTGGCGGCAGACGCTAAAGTTATGTTGTTGGGAGCGGTGGGAGAATTGGAGAGTGACAGAATGGCAAGTCTGGCAATTGCCAAAATATTATATCAAACGAGGAAATGCATTGCTAAACACTGGCTGGACGCGGAGCCACCAGGGATGAGGGAAATTGTAGGAATGTTGAATTATAATATCCTGATGGAGCATAAGATATTTTCTAAAAGGGGCACGGAAAAAAAATTTGAGAAACAATGGAGCAGATGGCTGGCCTGTCCTGAGGTGCTGTCACCTGAACTGAGCAGACTAAGGGCGAGAGTCGTCTGAGGAACTGGAGGTGATAGAGTCTGGAGCAAAGAAGGGGTGGTGGGGAAACTTGATAAGAGAAATGTGCTCTGACCAGGAATGGTACTAGAAACAAAGGGTGGAGATGTGGTGGGGGGCTGTGCGGGGAGGGGGGAAGTTGGGGATTTCCTGATATGCTGTAACTATTGTATACGATGTTGGAAAATTGAAATGTGAATGTTAATGTGTTATTTCATTTCTGTGTTCGTATCAATAAAATTGGATTGATTTAAAAAAAAAGTATAAGGTTATAATCACACGCAAACTCAAAAACGGCTGAAAATACGGAGCCGTTTTCAAGGGAAAACAGCTCCTGATTTTCAGAAGTTTTTTGAGCCACTCGCGATTTTCGCTGCGTTTTTTACGGTCGTTTTTGGAGCGGTTTTCTATAGAGTCTATGAAAAACGTCTCCAAAAGAGTCCCAAGAAGTGACCTGCACTTGTTTTTCACGGCCGTTTTTCAAAAAGGCCGCATAAAAAAACGGCCCGTTGGAACAGCACTCCGTTTTTACCATCTCCAGATGTTTGGAGGCGTTCTGCTTCAGAATTTTTGGCCGTTTTTCGGCCGTTTACGGCCTGAAAATAGGTTGTGTGAACATACCCTAACTGTTTTTTCCTTGCCATACACACTACTTTGTTGCTTTGTTTAACCCGTTAACGACGAGCGATGGATATATCCGTCACCAGCAAGTGTTAGTTCCCGCATAGCGACAGATCTATCCGTCACCAGCAAGTGTTAGTTCCCGCATAGCGACAGATATATCCGTCGGTCTGATCGGGTGGGTACTGCCAGCGTACCCACGAGATCAGAGGCAGGAGAACGGCTGTCAAAGTGCGCTCCGATTCCGGCAGTTTAACCCATCAGATGCCGCTGTCAAAAGCGACAGCGACTTCTAAGCTGTTTGACAGAGGGAGGGAGCTTCCTTTGTCATCCCATCGGCGCCCCCCGCAAAGAAATTGCGGGGCGCCGTCGGGTTTCCATGGCAACCCGGGAGCCTAACAAAGGCCCCCAGGTCTGCCTATTAGCCCATGCCAGAGTCAGTTATGCACTGAGAGGCTATAATGCTTTGGTATAGTAAGTATACCAGAGCATTATATAAGCGATCAGAAGATCGCATGGTGAAGTCCTCTGGTGGGACTAAAAAAAAAAAGAAGGATTACAGTTAAACTAAAATAAAATGGTAAAAGTGCAAAAAATAATAAAAAATGGCAAAATTACTTTTTTTCTCCCATTCCCACCATAAAAAGTAAAATAAAAAGTTAAATCCATAAGTCCCATGTACCCCAAAATACTACCAATGAAAACTACACCTTGTCCTGCAAAAAACAATCCCACATAGGCAACATCGACGGCGGAGAAAACAAAAAGTTACGGCGATGCAAAAAACAAGTAATTTTTTTTTAAGGGTTTTTCTTTTGCAAACCTAGAAAAACATAAAACCTTTACATATTTGGTATCCCCATAATCGTGCCGACCCATTGAATAGTGAACGGCGTAAATTGGTGAACGTGAAAATCAATGCTGGAATAGCCGTTTATTTTCAATTCTTTCCTAAAATAAAGTTAATAAAAGTTAATCAATATATTATATGCACCCAAAAATGATGCAATTGAAAAAATACAACTCGTCCCGCAAAAAACAAGCCCTTATACGGCTAAATTGATGGAATAAAAAAAAAAGTTACGACTCTTGGAATGCAACGGTGAAAAAACAAAAAATAATCCATGGTCATTGACGCACAAAATGGCCTGGTCATTAAGGGGTTAAATGTAACACCACACCACTTTCTTTAAACACCTTATTGAATTCAATGGGGGGGAAACCCGCAACAGAAGAAGAAACTGTCAATTTATGTGCGGTTTTTTTTCAGCAGCTTTTTTCCGCTGTGTGGGGACGAGATTAGTTAAAATCTCACCCGTTGCGGAAAGTCTGCATTGTTTACGCCTAGTGTGTTCCTATCCGTAAAGTTTAGTGGGTGTCCATTCTTATTGCGTCGATTTTCTCATATATGCCAATACTATGGATTTACTTCAGTAATAGCCAAATCGGAGGATTTCCATTTTTAGGCAATGTGGATTCAGGCTGCAAGTAGAATAAATTTAGCTCAAATTCAGCAAATTTTAAACGGTGGGGTTTACCCCCCAAGAGGCAGACCGAAAAAGGGTATTTAATACTTCTGCTATAAAGGGTACTATAAGGTACTATGTTGACATGGCAGAATTTTTGCAGCAGATTCTGCCTCTCATTCATTTCAATGGGAGCCGGACGCTGCTTTTTCCCGCTAACTGATATTTCAGCTAGCGGGAACGATCAGCTAGCGTCCTGCCCGATCTTCCGTCCGAACAGAACCTCTCATTGAAGTGAATAGGAATCTTCTTGCCAACGGCATGAATAATTCCGCGGCGGATTTTGCGGTGGGACCCAAGCAAAATCCGCCATGTGAACTGACCCTTACACGTGCAGTCGAGCCGCAGATTTCTGCTAATTGCCATGCTGCACCTGTACTTGCCACTTGAAACCACGGCAAGTACGGGTGCAGAACGGCCATTGGCCATAATCTGTGTGCGGTTACGGCGACTCGGTCACATATGTAATAAGACTCAATGGGAATAAATGTTGATGAATAAATTAGATGTACCCCAAAATGGTACTAATAAAAACTACAACTTGTCCCGCAAAAAACAAGACATTATACGGCCACGTCGACGGAAAAATAAAACAAAGATATGGCTCTTACAATGCGGAAATTAATAAAAATAAAATGAATAGCTCCTTCCTGAATGCCCAAAATAGGCTGGATCTTAACCCGTTAGTGACCGGCCCATAGTCATTTTACGTCGGTCACTAACGGGCCTTATTCCGATGCCATAGACTTTTTACGTCGTGGCATCGGAATGAGTAAACAGAGCAGGGAACTGTCAAATCTCCCTGCTCTCAGCTGCCAGAGGCAGCTGAGGGCTGGGAGCGTCCCTGCTCTGCCGGGTGAGATCGATATTAATATCGATCTCACCCGTTTAACCCCTCAGATGCGGTGCTCAATAGCGAGCACCGCATCTGAGTAGTTTTGGAGAGAGGGAGGGATCTCCCTCTCATCCCACTGACACCCGGCGATAACATCGCCGAGTGTCAGTGTCTCCGACGGCAGCCGGGGGCCTAATAAAGGCCCCCAGGTCTGCCTGGAGCGAATGCCTGCTAGATCATGCCGGAGGCATGTCCTAGCAGATGCCTGTCCGTTTTAAACGGACAGGCATAATACACTGCAATACAGAAGTATTGCAGTGTATTATAATAGCGATCGCATGATCGCATATTAAAGTCCCCTAGTGGGACTAGTAAAAAAGTTTAAAAAAAGTTTAATAAAGTTAATTAAAAAAAAATGTGAAAAAAAAATGAAAAACCCACCTTTTTCCCCTTACAAACTGCTTTACTATTAAAAAACCAGAAGTAAAAAAGTTACACATATTTGGTATCGCCGCGTCCGTAACGACCCCGACTATAAAGGTATTACATTATTTAACCCGCACGGTGAACGCCGTAAAAAATGTAATAAAAAAAGTTGGAAAAATTGCTGTTTTCTGTGAATCCTGACTTTAAAAAAACGTGATTAAAAAGTGATCAAAAAGTCGCATCTACTCCAAAATGGTACCAATAAAAACTACAAGTCTTCCCGCAAAGAAAAAGCCCTCATACAACTGCATCGGCGAAAAAATAAAAACGTTACGGCTTTTCAAATATGGAGACACAAAAACAAATAATTTTGAAAAAAAAGCATTTTTACTGTGTAAAAGTAGTAAAACATACAAAAACTATACAAATTTGGTATCGTTGCAATCGTAACAACCCGCTGAATAAAGTTATTGTGTTATTTATAGCACATGGTAAACGGCGTAGATTTAGGATGCAAAAAAGAGTGGCGAAATTTCTGATTTTTTTCTATTCCCCCCCCCCCAAAAAAAGTTAATAAAAGTTAATCAATAAATAATATGTACCTAAAAATGGTGCTATTAAAAAATACAACTTGTCCCGCAAAAAACAAGACCTTATACAGCTATGTCGACGCAAAAATAAAAACTTTATAGCTCTTGGAATGAGACGATGGAAAAACTTAAAAAATAGCCTGGTCATTAAGGTCCAAAATAGGCTGGTCATTAACTCCTTAACGCCGAAGGACGGATATATCCGTCCTCAGCATCTGCTAGTTCGCGCAGGAGGACGGATATATCCGTCCTGTGATGGCGCGGGTACTGACACTGTACCCACGCGATCAGCGGCAGGAGCACGGCTGTTATACACAGCCTGGCTCCTGCTGCAACTGCCGGAATCGAAGCGCGCGCCGATTCCGGCAGTTTAACCCATTAAATGCCGCTGTCAATAGTCAAAAAAATGTAAAACAGTTAAATAAAGTTTGTGAAAAAAAAAAATTACAGTCAAAGTCAAATAAAACTTATTTTTTGGCCCAAAAAGTGGTTTTATTTAGTAAAACGGTCAAAACAAATCACACATACACATATATGGTATCCCCGCGATCGTAACATCTTGACCAATAAAATGAACATATTAATTAAACGGCCGGATGAACGGCGTCCAAAGAAAACGCAAAAAACAACGTCAAAATTCTCTCTTTTCTCCCATTCCCCCCATAAAAAATAAAATAAAAGTTAATCTATAAGTCCTATGTACCCCAAAATAGTACTAATGAAAACTACACATTGGCCCGCAAAAATCAAGCCCACATACGGCCACATCGACGGAAAAATAAAAACGTTACGTCTCTTGGAATGCGGCGATGCAAAAACAAGTAATTTTTTTCTAAAAGGCTTTTTATTGTGCAAACGTAGAAAAAACATAAAACCTTTACATATTTGGTATCCCCGTAATCGTGCCGACCCATAGAATAAAGTTAACATGTTATTTACGCTGCATAGTAAACGGTGTAAATTTATAACGTGAAAATCAATGCTGGAATAGCTGCTTATTTTCAATTCTCTCCTAAAATAAAGTTAATAAAAGTTAATCAATATGTTATAAGCATCTAAAAATGGTACAATTACAAAATACAACTTGTCCCGCAAAAAACAAGCCCTTATACAGCTATGTCGACGGAATAAAAAAAAGAGTTACGACTCTTGGAATGCGACCGTGAGAAAACAAAAAATAATCCTTGGTCATTAACGTGCAAAATGGCCCGGTCATTAAGGGGTTAAAAGATTATTATGTTTGTAAACAGAGGTAATCTAAGGAGTGCTATTGCTTTGCTGCCAAAAATATACCAGACCAGGTTCCCAGAGGTCCCGCGACCTTGACCTTCATGACCTCACACTACTGACCAGGTTATCAGACTGGTGTTAGAGAGGTCAGACAGATGACTGCTATCTGCCTTACATTTTCAGAATTGGAGCCATTCATGCCCTTCTAGCCGCCAAACCAAGTGCTCTTGAAGATGTGGATCTTTGTGCATAAAAATTCTTCTGACTGGAGAGAAACTCCCACCGATCACTGAAACGATTGATTAGAATGCCCCCAAATTGTATCTTTCGGGTGACGCCAGAGTAAACACTCGCAATGTTTTTTCTCCATGTCTGGTTCCAGGCTAACGTGGGCCTCCTCTACACCCCGCCATCTTAGACCCAAAGCCACGCTATTCTTGCCACCAAACGGTTTATGCTTGAGACATTGGTGACACACTGAGGAGCCAGTGGGAGCTCTAGTTTAGGCCTTCAGGTTACGTCCATATATAGAGGAAGAAATCTTGCTGTGGATTTCACCCTATGCATTTCAAAGGGTAAAACCCGTGGCACAATAATGTGTATGCTGCATTCAGAAATCCACAGTACTCTCTGATTTTCCTGTGGAGTTTTTCCGCTACATGTGGATGAAGTTTTGAAAACCCCATACACTTGTATTGTACTGTAAATCGCTGCAGATTTGTGCTACAGAATCTGCATCGCAAATCTGCTACATGCGGTCCCGGCCCTATGGTACAGAATTCTAGTGCTGCAAATGACCGGGGCCAGTTGGTGATCTTGAGCCAGGAACAAACTTTTAGGACCCCTGCATGCAGCCCGTTCTAGGGATCAATTTGGGGTCACATTTTACAAGATGTGTAAGGGTAAAACTTCCCACAAGTTTTCCTATATGTTAAAGAGGCTCTGTCACCACATTATAAGTGTCCTATCTCCTTTCACATTCTTTTTGCCATGATTAAGAGCAATGTGTTTGCTCGAAACGCGTAGGCTAAGGCCACACAGCCCGCTACTACATACACTTTGAGACTGCGTCTCCGTGTTTTTTAATTATTTTTGCAATAAAATTGGGAATATATTTCCTTTTTAAATCAACACAGCGCTGGATTTTTCTCTCCTTTCCTGTCCTATCTCCTACATAAGGAGATCAGCGCTATAATGTAGGTGACAGCAGTGCTTTTTATTTAGAAAAACTATTTGTTTTCACCACTTTATTAGTGATTTTAGCTTTATGCTAATGAGTTTCTCAATGGACAACTGGGCATGTTTTACTATTGACCAAGTGGGCGTTGTACAGGGGAGTGTATGATGCTGACCAATCAGCATCATACACTTCTCTCCATTCATTTACTCAGCGCATAGGGATCCTGCTAGATCCTTATGTGCTGTCTTATACTTACACATTAACGATACTGAAGTGTTTAGACAGTGAATAGACATTCCACGGGATGTCTATTCACAATCCCTGCACTTCGTTAATGTTTCTGTGGTAGTTACAGCAGAGCAAGCGTAATCTTGCGAGATCACGCTGTAGATGACAGGTTACAGCGAGATTACACTGTCCTCTGCTGTAACTACCACAGACAGAGTAACGAAGTGCAGAGATTGTGAAGAGACATCCCGTGGAATGTCTATTCACTGTCTAAACACTTCAGTATCGTTAATGTGTTAGTATAAGACAGCACATAAGGATCTAAAAGGATCCCTATGCGCTGTGTAAATGAATGGAGAGGAGTGTATGACGCTGATTGGTCGCTGATTGGTCAGCATCATACACTCCCCTGTACAACGCCCACTTGGTCTAAAGTAAAACACGCCCAGTTGTCCATTGACAAACTCATTAGAATAAAGCTAAAATCGCTAATAAAGTGGTGAAAATAGATAATTTAGTTTTTTTTCTAAATGTAGGAGACAGAGCACTTATAATGTGGTGACAGAGTCTCTTTAAAGGGGTCTCACCAAAATAACCCATTTTCATTTGCCTTCCTAGGGCCACTGCTGAGAGCAGAAAGCCACTAAGTGTCAGGGTCTTCTGTGCTGGTGGACCTGGCATGTCTATATATTACCAAATTTCTGCATCAGGGAAAATGACTGGTCGACTGCTGCTTAAAAGGCTCGGGCCTTCAGAAATCTACTGATCGCTTGGCCAAGTTTATTTCAAAATGGGATTTTCACAATGAGGGAACCCCTTTAAATTCCTATAGGCTTCTAACCTAGATCCTTTTTTTTAACTTGTGGGACATGTCTATAAAGAGTAATATGGCTCTTACTAACAAGCAGACAACATGTGTTAGTGATATGCAGGATGCTGTGCGAGAGGCAATACTCTGCAGGGACGTCTATAGATGCCTCTGTATGGAATCCCAGACATATGGAAATACAGTAGAGCCCCATAGGAGCCCTTTATGGCTCTGTACAAATCAGAGGTTATAATACGGCTATGTGCAATAATAGGGCCGTTATAGACAAAAACACAAACTAGAACTAATGAGAAATGAAAAACAATTCAATCATTCACTTAATCGGAACGTATATGCATTGCTTGTGTGGTTTTACAATGCGGTCATACAGATGCCTCTACTGATATCAAGGCCATGTTATGTTCCTAAAAAATAATAATTCAGGATTGTGTAGTTCAGAAAAGGAATACAAAAATGTAAAAAAAAAATAATTCACCGTTTTTACAGTAATGGCTGGTCTACAATGCAGAAAACGCTGCCCTGTAATTTACCCCGCGCGGTCCGCAGCCTCCACAAGATTTCTGACTGCGCATGAGCAGGAAGTTAGTAATAAGGGTTGCCCTGTAGTGTCTGCCCTTCCCCCAACTCCTATGTACTCTTGAGGGCTCTCCCAGGAACCAGACAGCACTGAAAGGAGGGAAGAGGGGAGAATGTGCCCCACTCAGGAGCCGCCCCGCACTCCACCCCCTGTACGTCAGGGCTGGAGGGGAGAAAAATCATTAAAACCTACAAATAAACAAGAAAAATAGAGCGCAGCAATGCGACTGTAACATGAAGGAGGGCGATCGCACTGAATGATGGACGCGATGCTCTGCAGGATGAGCACAAGGTCCAGGCGGCAGAGAACAGACTTTGACCGGCCACGGCTGTATGTACAAAACACGCCGCATCCCATGTGCTGTCATCGTATAATGTATACAGCAAACCGGACACCACAGCAGCGGTCAGCCGGAAACCGCCACCAGATCCACGCCGTGTCGGAGATGGTTAATCTCTTGCAGCAGACAGCGGTGGTTTCCTTGACATCACCGCTGATGACTCGCATACAAATGTGTTTGCACTACGGGAGGAATATACAGGAGGCGTGTGGAGAGTCCGGTAAAATGGTAGTGGCCGCAGAGGTGTATGCTATGAAAGTCTATGGTGGGCGACATAACATCGCTTTTGTGTATAAGGAGATGACGCATCACTGTGATAAATGTTACGTAGTCAATTCTGCCAAAATTAAAAATATAACATTGGCGCTATGGAGCCGTCAGTAGGTAAACCCAGAACGTGGCACCCACCAGTACATGTCCCGCATATATGTAATAGAGTAGAGACCGCGCACGGAGCAGGATCACATGCACACGATGCAGTAATGGGCGGGTGACAGGAGTCTTCTGGATATTTGTAACATAGGAAGGGTGTGTTACCGCCCTACAGAACGGGCGCCTGTCAGGGTGTGTTACCACCCTACAGAACGGGCGCCTGTCAGGGTGTGTTACCACCCTACTGAAGGGGCGCCTGTCAGGGTGTGTTACCACCCTACTGAAGGGGCGCCTGTCAGGGTGTGTTACCACCCTACCGAAGGGGCGCCTGTCAGGGTGTGTTACCACCCTACCGAACGGGCGCCTCTCAGGGTGTGTTACCACCCTACCGAACGGGCGCCTCTCAGGGTGTGTTACCACCCTACCGAACGGGCGCCTGTCAGGGTGTGTTACCACCCTACCGAACGGGCGCCTGTCAGGGTGTGTTACCACCCTACCGAACGGGCGCCTGTCAGGGTGTGTTACCACCCTACCGAACGGGCGCCTGTCAGGGTGTGTTACCACCCTACCGAACGGGCGCCTGTCAGGGTGTGTTACCACCCTACCGAACGGGCGCCTGTCGGGGTGTGTTACCACCCGACCGAACGGGCGCCTGTCAGGGTGTGTTACCACCCTACCGAACGGGCGCCTGTCAGGGTGTGTTACCACCCTACTGAACGGGCACCTGCCAGGTTGTGATCCTGGCGTTATTTACAGGGGGCTCTGCATAGCTCACAGCTACTAACACACAACTTCTACCTCCATCACAAGTGTCACATCTAAAGGAAAACGAAGAATGCATAAAATATGTTGCTTTAAAAACAAAAATAATAAAAAGCCGCTAACATCACTCATATATGTGTAATGAGGTTCTCAGAACTGGAGATAGGAGAGATTAGTGGTCATTCGGGCATGTTAGGCCCCATGCACATGACCGTATATTTGGTCTGTAATTACGGACCCATTCATTTCCATGGCCGATTTACAGGAAAGTGTCCGTGCCGTAGAAGCCTTCTGTAAACAATAGGACACGTCCTATTTATTTATTTTACGGACCGTGTGTAAAGGATCTGCCAGGCACAGCTTCTGTATCCACGCCCATAGGTAATCAGTCTGCACCTGCTTCTATGTCTGTGAGACTGACTCCATCTTCCACCACTCAGGATGGCAGGCTTAGGAGTGGGAGAGCCTATCACAGCCTGGCCAGACGGAGCTAGCTCCCGCCCTCTGTCTATTTATACCTTCACTTCCTGCTCCTCCTTTGCCTGTGATTCTCCTGTTTGCTGGCTCTGCTGCTGCTGCTGCTTGAACTATTTGTCCCTGCTTCATATGACCCTGGCTTACTGACTACTCTTCTGCTCTGCGTTTGGTACCTCGTACACTCCTGGTTTGACTCGGCTTGTTCACTACTCTCCTGCTCTGCGTTTTGGTACCTCGTACACTCCTGGTTTGACTCGGCTCGTTCACCACTCTTGTTGCTCACGGTGTTGCCGTGGGCAACTGCCCCATTTCCCTTAGCTTCTGTGTACCCTTGTCTGTCGTGCACTTATTGTCTGTTGTACCCAGTCGCCTAGGGCGGGTCGTTGCAAGTAGGCAGGGACTGAGTGGCGGGTAGATTAGGGCTCACTTGTCTGTTTCCCTACCCCCTTCATTACACCGTGTTCCCATACTTTATAATGGAAGCACAGTCCGATCGCATTTGCGGGCTATGCTAACATTATAAAAGTATGGGAGCACGGTCCGTAAAATAAAGATAGGACATGTCCTATTTTTTACGGAAGGCTTCTACGGCATGGACACCTTTCCCGTAAAGATACAGGTTGGTGTCCGTCGGCCATAGAAATTAATGGGTCCATAATTACGAACAAATTCTATGGTAGTGTGCATGGGGCCTTAGGGTTTGTCCACACGTAGCGGAATTGCTTCATATTTTCTGTCCGGCATTGCAGACGGAAAATACGCAGAATACAGTAGCAGCAGAGCGGATGACATTTAAGAAATCTCATCCACACACTATCAAATTTCCCAGCAGAAATTGACCTGCGGTGCCTATTTTTCGGACTGCAGAATGTCAATTCCTGCCGCGGAAATTGGACAGAATTGAGAAAAACGCAGCAAAATACGCACCATTTTCTGCAGTCAAAAATGCAGGAAATGGTGCGTTTTTTGCTGCAGCGGAAAGTGCTATTTTCAACGGAAATGCTGCAGAAATTCCGTTACTTGTGGACAAGCCCTTAGTCTGCACTTCTGGTCACTGACAGTAGTAAAAAAAAAACATTACACGCAGCCCGAGCCTGAAATGGCTGATAACAGGAAACAAAGTGCATTGCACAGCAACTGAGAGACAAAGAAGGTTCATCTAATACAGAATAAGCAAATGATCTACATCTGTGCAGTCTGTAGTGAAGGCCCGGGCTTCATATCCATCAAATGGTCTCATAGTACACAGCTGCCCCAGCCAGCTACAGAAATACAGGAGCCAAGTAACAGTGGTGTAATAAATAACGAGACAGCTAGTCAGGTAACAGTGGTGTAATAACGAGACATCTAGTCAGGTAACAGTGGTGTAATAATGAGACAGCTAGTCAGGTAACAGTGGTGTAATAACGAGACAGCTACAGTCAGGTAACAGTGGTGTAATAACGAGACAGCTAGTCAGGTAACAGTGGTGTAATAACGAGACAGCTAGTCAGGTAACAGTGGTGTAATAACGAGACAGCTACAGTCAGGTAACAGTGGTGTAATAACGAGACATCTACAGTCAGGTAACAGTGGTGTAATAACGAGACATCTACAGTCAGGTAACAGTGGTGTAATAACGAGACAGCTACAGTCAGGCAACACCGGTGTAATAACGAGACAGCTACAGTCAGGTAACAGTGGTGTAATAACGAGACAGCTACAGTCAGGTAACAGTGGTGTAATAACGAGACAGCTACAGTCAGGTAACAGTGGTGTAATAACGAGACAGCTACAGTCAGGTAACAGTGGTGTAATAACGAGACAGCTACAGTCAGGTAACAGTGGTGTAATAACGAGACATCTACAGTCAGGTAACAGTGGTGTAATAACGAGACGGCTACAGTCAGGTAACAGTGGTGTAATAACGAGACATCTACAGTCCGGTAACAGTGGTGTAATAATGAGACATCTACAGTCAGGTAACAGTGGTGTAATAACGAGACATCTACAGTCAGGTAACAGTGGTGTAATAACGAGACATCTACAGTCAGGTAACAGTGGTGTAATAACGAGACATCTACAGTCAGGTAACAGTGGTGTAATAATGAGACATCTACAGTCAGGTAACAGTGGTGTAATAACGAGACATCTACAGTCAGGTAACAGTGGTGTAATAACGAGACGGCTACAGTCAGGTAACAGTGGTGTAATAACGAGACATCTACAGTCCGGTAACAGTGGTGTAATAACGAGACGGCTACAGTCCGGTAACAGTGGTGTAATAACGAGACATCTACAGTCAGGTAACAGTGGTGTAATAACGAGACAGCTAGTCAGGTAACAGTGGTGTAATAACGAGACATCTACAGTCAGGTGACAGTGGTGTAATAATGAGACATCTACAGTCAGGTAACAGTGGTGTAATAACGAGACATCTACAGTCAGGTAACAGTGGTGTAATAACGAGACGGCTACAGTCAGGTAACACCGGTGTAATAACGAGACATCTACAGTCAGGTAACAGTGGTGTAATAACGAGACGGCTACAGTCAGGTAACAGTGGTGTAATAACGAGACATCTACAGTCCGGTAACAGTGGTGTAATAACGAGACAGCTACAGTCAGGTAACAGTGGTGTAATAACGAGACAGCTACAGTCAGGTAACAGTGGTGTAATAACGAGACAGCTACAGTCAGGTAACAGTGGTGTAATAACGAGACAGCTACAGTCAGGTAACAGTGGTGTAATAACGAGACAGCTACAGTCAGGTAACAGTGGTGTAATAACGAGACAGCTACAGTCAGGTAACAGTGGTGTAATAACGAGACATCTACAGTCAGGTAACAGTGGTGTAATAACGAGACAGCTACAGTCAGGTAACAGTGGTGTAATAACGAGACGGCTACAGTCAGGTAACACCGGTGTAATAACGAGACATCTACAGTCAGGTAACAGTGGTGTAATAACGAGACGGCTACAGTCAGGTAACAGTGGTGTAATAACGAGACATCTACAGTCCGGTAACAGTGGTGTAATAACGAGACGGCTACAGTCCGGTAACAGTGGTGTAATAACGAGACAGCTACAGTCAGGTAACAGTGGTGTAATAACGAGACATCTACAGTCAGGTAACAGTGGTGTAATAACGAGACATCTACAGTCAGGTAACAGTGGTGTAATAACGAGACAGCTACAGTCAGGTAACAGTGGTGTAATAACGAGACAGCTACAGTCAGGTAACAGTGGTGTAATAACGAGACAGCTACAGTCAGGTAACAGTGGTGTAATAACGAGACATCTACAGTCAGGTAACAGTGGTGTAATAACGAGACAGCTACAGTCAGGTAACAGTGGTGTAATAACGAGACATCTACAGTCAGGTAACAGTGGTGTAATAACGAGACAGCTACAGTCAGGTAACAGTGGTGTAATAATGAGACATCTACAGTCAGGTAACAGTGGTGTAATAACGAGACAGCTACAGTCAGGTAACAGTGGTGTAATAACGAGACATCTACAGTCAGGTAACAGTGGTGTAATAACGAGACAGCTACAGTCAGGTAACAGTGGTGTAATAACGAGACAGCTACAGTCAGGTAACACCGGTGTAATAACGAGACATCTACAGTCAGGTAACAGTGGTGTAATAACGAGACGGCTACAGTCAGGTAACAGTGGTGTAATAACGAGACAGCTACAGTCAGGTAACAGTGGTGTAATAACGAGACAGCTACAGTCAGGTAACAGTGGTGTAATAACGAGACATCTACAGTCAGGTAACAGTGGTGTAATAACGAGACATCTACAGTCAGGTAACAGTGGTGTAATAACGAGACAGCTACAGTCAGGTAACAGTGGTGTAATAACGAGACAGCTACAGTCAGGTAACACCGGTGTAATAACGAGACATCTACAGTCAGGTAACAGTGGTGTAATAACGAGACGGCTACAGTCAGGTAACAGTGGTGTAATAACGAGACGGCTACAGTCAGGTAACAGTGGTGTAATAACGAGACATCTACAGTCAGGTAACAGTGGTGTAATAACGAGACAGCTACAGTCAGGTAACAGTGGTGTAATAACGAGACAGCTACAGTCAGGTAACACCGGTGTAATAACGAGACATCTACAGTCAGGTAACAGTGGTGTAATAACGAGACGGCTACAGTCAGGTAACAGTGGTGTAATAACGAGACGGCTACAGTCAGGTAACTGATGTAATAATGAGACATCTACAGTCAGGTAACAGTGGTGTAATAATGAGACAGCTACAGTCAGGTAACTGATGTAATAACGAGACATCTACAGTCAGGTAACAGTGGTGTAATAACGAGACAGCTACAGTCAGGTAACACCGGTGTAATAACGAGACATCTACAGTCAGTTGATGCCAGGGATTATGCGCACATAGAAGCGGGAACGTGGGCGCTAGTTATCAGTAGTATCGTGCGGGGAGGGGGCAGGGTGCCGGTGCTCTACCATTACTCGGTGTATGGGGGGGGGGGGGTGAGGATACGTGCGGTACTCGGAAAGGGGAGCCAGAGCAGAGGGGGGAAGTGGTACTGCCGGGGAGAGAGGGGGGCGGGGGAGGCCGTGAATTACGTGGATCATGCTGTGTGCGTGCTGCCCAGTTTGGCTCCGCCCCCTCTGTCTGTCTCCGTGTCCCGCTCAGACTCGCCTCGTTCCTCCCCCCTCGATAGGGCGTGCTCCTAATGCACGTGGGGGGAGAGGCGGATCCAGACACGTCACCAGGCACACATAACCCCTTCGTTGCCGACCCTCCTCGCCCATACGATAATCTCTTGGCAGTGTTTAACTGTAGAACACAACACTATCTGTCAGTGTGATTAAACGTGTCATTTACGATACACATAGCCCGGTGCACCGCAGAGAGGAAGCCCGGGGAACGCTGCGCTCGGCAGTGTGCGGGTTAAGGGGAGAGGTTGGCAGGAGTCATATGACAAACCCATGTCATGCTATTATGCAAAGTGCTGCTGGAGCATTGCCACCGCCCTGCACTGTAACTCCGGCTCCTTCGATCACAGGCAAACCGCAAAAATAACCAGCCTGCTGCGACACTGCGAGAACATGACACTGGCACAACTCGTCTCCGCAGCCAATCCTAATGTAAAAGCCCAGCACTGCAGCAATATAACACTGCACAGTCATCACTGTACCCAGAGTGCCCTCATTACCGCAACATTGTAACACTGCATTCAGTCCAAGTATCAGCCAATCGTAAACCAGCACTGCAACCAGTGTCTGTTCCGAACCGCTACTATGTAACATTGCATCCAGTTATCACAACTCAGCACTGCAGCCAGTGTCTGGTCATCACTGTAACAACGTAGCACCAAATCTAATCCCTGGTGAACGTTGCAACAAAGTATCACTGCATACAGCCTTGTATTAGCCAATCCGAGCCCAGCACTGCTGCCAGCCCTTGAGATCACTGCAACAATGTATCTTTGCTTTCAATTTCAGTATGACATTGCAATACAGCAGCATCAATGTAACACTGCAGCAACCAACCCAACTCGTTACAGTTTAGCACTGCAGCCTGTCTACGGTGTGCTCTGGTGTAGAGATGTCTGACATCCAGAGTACGGCTACCAGCACCATTACTAAGAATCACCATCCAGCACAGTCTATGCCCGGTGCCCCCTCACTTACCACGTGTCCTCTGTTGCTGCTGGGCTTGCCATTCTAGGAATAGGGCTGCTTGTAATAGTGTCTCCAGGCTCATGTCTCCAGCAATCCTCCGTGTCTTCTCTGCCTCCAGGAATCAATCACACATACAGGGGCTGTGCTGAGTGTCCTCCCCTCCACCAGTGGGCGACCAGGTCCTTAATCCTACATACAAAGCAGCCACAAGACAGAGATGTCACCCCGATCCCCCCACAGATCTTCCAGACAAGAAAAGGGCTGCAACAAGATGGCGATGAGTAACAGAAACACAACAAGAAAAAAAGGGACTCACAGAGCTGTGAGCTACTACCGGCTGCAGGGAAAACCCGGACACTGGAGTGACAGGAGGGAGCGGAGTCCCTGTACCCTGGAAGTGTCCTCGTGTATACATCCTGTCATGTCACACTCTGCCGGGACATCGGGGTTACCATTCAGCAAAGCCGAACACTGGGGGTCTCATTTCTATTGATGTCATGTTTTACAAATCAATTAAAACAATAAATAAAATCGATGCCAAGAATTTTGTACATACTCCATTGAAAGTAAATGGCCAGAAAATAAGGGTTCACAATGGCCATTTATCTATACGTCATTCTAAGGGTATGTTCACACGCAGTGTTTCCAGACGTAATTCTGGCGTTTTACGCCTCGAATTATGCCTGAAAAAACGGCTCCATTACGCCTACAAACATCTGTCCATTGCTTTCAATGGGTTTTACGGTGTTCTGTTCCCACGAGGCTAAGGCTGGATTCACACGAGCATGTTCGATCCGTAAAGGACGGAATGTATTTTGGCCGCAAGTCCCGGACTTTACACACTGCAGGGAGCCGGGCTCCTAGCATCATAGTTATGTACGACGCTAGGAGTCCCTGCCTCGCTGCGGGAAAACTGTCCGGTATTGTAATCATGTTTTCAGTATGAGACAGTAGTTCCACGGAGAGGCAGGGACTCGTACATAACTATGATGCTAGGAGCCCGGCTCCCTGCAGTGTGTTCGGTCCGGGACTTGTGGCCAAAATACGTTCCGTCCATTACGGACCGAACATGCTCGTGTGAATCCAGCCATAATTTTACGCGTCGGTCAAAATACGGCGCATAAAAAGACGCTCGCGAAAAAGAAGTGCATGTCACTTTTTGGGATGTTTTTGGAGCCGTTTTTCAGTGACTCCATTGAAAAACAGCTCCAATAATGGCCGTAAAATACGCAGCGAAAAATGTGAGTTGCTACAAAAACATCTGAAAATCAGGAGCTGTTTTCGCATGAAGACAGCTCCGTATTTTCGGCCGTTTTTCGGGGCGTAAATGCCCGAAAAATCGGAAGCAGAACGCCTCCAAACATCTGCCCATTGATTTCAATGGGAAAAATGGCATTCTGTTCCGATGTAAAAAATGGCAGCGAAAAATAAGTGCAGGACACTTCTTGGGATGTTTTTGGAGCTGTTTTTCATTGACTGAATACCACCACACAATAACCACATAGTGACTGAATAATACCCCCATACTGATACTGAATAATACCACCACACAATAACCACATAGTGACTGAATAATACCCCCATACTGATACTGAATAATACCACCACACAATAACCACATAGTGACTGAATAATACCCCCATACTGATACTGAATAATACCACCACACAATAACCACATAGTGACTGAATAATACTCCCATACTGTTACTAAATAATACCGCCACACCATAACCACGTAGTGACTGAATAATACCCCCATACTGTTACTGAATAATATCACCACACCATAACCACAGTGACTGAATAATACCCCCATACTGATACTGAATAATACCACCACACAATAACCACATAGTGACTGAATAATACCCCCATACTGATACTGAATAATACCACCACACAATAACCACATAGTGACTGAATAATACCCCCATACTGATACTGAATAATACCACCACACAATAACCACATAGTGACTGAATAATACCCCCATACTGTTACTAAATAATACCGCCACAGCATAACCACATAGTGACTGAATAATACTCCCATACTGTTACTAAATAATACCGCCACACCATAACCACGTAGTGACTGAATAATACCCCCATACTGTTACTGAATAATATCACCACACCATAACCACAGTGACTGAATAATACCCCCATACTGATACTGAATAATACCTCCACACCATAACCACAGTGACTGAATAATACCCCCATACTGTTACTAAATAATACCGCCACACCATAACCACATAGTGACTGAATAATACCCCCATACTGATACTGAATAATACCACCACACAATAACCACATAGTGACTGAATAATACCCCCATACTGATACTGAATAATACCACCACACAATAACCACATAGTGACTGAATAATACCCCCATACTGTTACTAAATAATACCGCCACAGCATAACCACATAGTGACTGAATAATACTCCCATACTGTTACTAAATAATACCACCACACCATAACCACATAGTGACAGAATAATACCCCCATACTGTTACTGTATAATACCACCACACCATAACCACATAGTGACTGAATAATACTCCCATACTGTTACTGAATAATACCACCACACCATAACCACATAGTGACTGAATAATACTGCCATACTGTTACTGAATAATACCGCCACAGCATAACCACATAGTGACTGAATAATACCCCCATACTGTTACTAAATAATACCGCCACACCATAACCACGTAGTGACTGAATAATACCCCCATACTGTTACTGAATAATATCACCACACCATAACCACAGTGACTGAATAATACCCCCATACTGATACTGAATAATACCTCCACACCATAACCACAGTGACTGAATAATACCCCCATACTGTTACTAAATAATACCGCCACACCATAACCACATAGTGACTGAATAATACCCCCATACTGTTACTAAATAATACCGCCACACCATAACCACGTAGTGACTGAATAATACCCCCATACTGTTACTGAATAATATCACCACACCATAACCACATAGTGACTGAATAATACTCCCATACTGTTACTGAATAATACCTCCACACCATAACCACAGTGACTGAATAATACCCCCATACTGTTACAAAATAATACCACCACATAGTGACTGAATACTACCCCCATACTGTTACTGAATAATACCTCCACACCATAACCACAGTGACTGAATAATACCCCCATACTGTTACAAAATAATACCACCACATAGTGACTGAATACTACCCCCATACTGTTACTGAATAATACCTCCACACCATAACCACATAGTGACTGAATAATACTCCCATACTGTTACTGAATAATACCACCACACCATAACCACAGTGACTGAATAATACCCCCATACTGTTACTGAATAATACCGCCACACCATAACCTCATAGTGACTGAATAATACCTCCATACTGCTACTGAATAATACCACCACACCATAACCAAAGTGACTAAATAATACCCCCATACTGTTACTGAATAATACCACCACACCATAACCAAAGTGACTAAATAATACCCCCATACAGTTACTGAATAATACCTCCACACCATAACCACATAGTGACTGAATAATACCCCCATACTGATACTGAATAATACCACCACACCGTGACTGAATAATATCCCCATACGGATACTGAATAATGCCACCACACCATAACCACATAGTGACTGAATAACACCCCCATACTGATACTGAATAATACCTCCACACCATAACCTCATAGTGACTGAATAATACCCCCATACTGATACTGAATAATACCTCCACACCATAACCTCATAGTGACTGAATAATACCCCCATACTGATACTGAATAATACCACCACACCATAACCACATAGTGACTGCATAATACCCCCATACTGTTACTAAATAATACTGCCACAGCATAACCACATAGTGACTGAATAATACCCCCATACTGATACAGAATAATACCGCCACACAATAACCTCATAGTGACTGAATAATAACCCCATACTGTTACTAAATAATACTGCCACAGCATAACCACATAGTGACTGAATAATACCCCCATACTGATACTGAATAATACCGCCACACCATAACCACATAGTGACTGAATAATACCCCCATACTGTTACTGAATAATACCGCCACACCATAACCACATAGTGACTGAATAATACCCCCATACTGATACTGAATACCGCCACACCATAACCTCATAGTGACTGAATAATACCTCCATACTGTTACTAAATAATACCGCCACACCATAACCACATAGTGACTGAATAATACCCCCATACTGATACTGAATAATACCTCCACACCATAACCACATAGTGACTGAATAATACTCACATACTGTTACTGAATAATACTGCCACACCATAACCACATAGTGACTGAATAATACCCCCATACTGTTACTAAATAATACCACCACACCATAACCACATAGTGACTGAATAATACCCCCATACTGTTACTAAATTATACCGCCACAGCATAACCACATAGTGACTGAATAATATATACTGTTACTGATTAAAAACCACTATTCAAAGACCAATTTTTCCACCATATAGTAGTAGATGCCAGTTATACACAGGAGTTCTGCAGACCATATAATATTACCACCATTTAGTCACTATATAGTGGTAGGGGCCAGTTATACACAGAAGCTCTGAAGACTATATAAGTGATTACAGCATATTTATATTCAGTGACTCACAGGGGATGTTTTCTCTGATTAGATTTGTTTACTTTCTTCTTTTTTCTCCATCCTGCCCAGACCACTGTGACGACTTATTCCAGCCAGGTCTCGTCTCTGCAGAATTTGACATACAGACATGTAATCATGCCCTTTGTGTCTCGTGTATAGTACCACAGTACCAATGTAGATAGTGCCACACACAGTCCCCTGTAGATAGTACCACACACACAGCCCCCCCGTAGATAGTGCCACACACAGTCCCCTGCAGATAGTGTCACACACAGTCCCCTGCAGATAGTGCCACACCTCCCCCTTGAAGATAGTGCCACACAGTCCCCCCTTGTAGATAGTGCCACACAGCCCCCCCTTGTAGATAGTGCCACACAGCCCCCCCTTGTATAGTGGCACACAGCCCTCCCTTGTAGATAGTGCCACACAACCCCCAGAGCAGTCGCCTACCGCTACCGCTCTGCCTGACGTCACTCGCATAATCAAATTTCTGACCTGTACTGATGGAGGGCGGACGGAGCCAACCGATTGACGCAGCGGCGGTCTGAGTGAGGTCGGTGCTGGACCGAAAGTGGACCAGTATAGTCACCCGACCTTACTGATGTGGTTAGGTGACTCAGGTCAGGCGACTGGACTGGTCCACTCCCGGCATCGACCACACTTAGACCATCATTCACTTGGCCGCAGCCTAGTTTACACTGCGCATGTACATTTTGGTGCATGCGAAGTGCAATATTTCGGGAGATAGACAATAAATCCCGGACAGTGTTTTTTTCTGCCGGACACTACGGATGGTTAGCAACCCCCGTTGGCCGCTTCAGTGGCACTTACCACCACGGCACCGGAGAATTAAATATCGATTTCTCAGTCATGCCACTTCCACAGGACATGCCATAAATATCAGATAGATAATTCTGGGACCCCCACCTATATTGAGAACGGGGCTTTTACGACTGGACTTGTGAGACGGCCGCTGCATCCAGTCGGCACCACATCCCAGCACGGAAGAACGAAGTAGGTCTATGGACATTATATTACGGATCCGTACAACATATCATTGGAATGTTATACCAGCAATACCCGTACTACCTGCATAGAAGACAATAATATACCACAACCACAGGAGATCCATCAGCTGTCATTACCATGTTGTAAAATAATGCATGCTATTCTCTTGGCTCTGATGAGACTTGTAGTACCTGAGTCACAACTACATACTAATGATGCAGAACGCCTATCATCTCAGCCAGCAATATATATGCACGTGATTATATTATAGGTGGTTATGTATGATGTCTGTTACACACACACACTATACATAGGTTTTTCAAAGCAGCTCGGATTAACCATTTCCTGTCTGTGCTGTGCGGGTAGGTGTGAGCACACACACACACGGACCATCTAACCTGGTAGCGTCCAAATGACACATCAGGCGGCTTTACTGTGGTAGAATACGATTAATTACTAAGCGCAGCACCCTCCTCCTCCCCTGCAAATACTGCCAGACAGCGCGTTCCAGAGAATCCAGTCCGGAGCTTCCGGACGCCCCGCCCCCCTGCAGTGCGTTTGCATCTCATTAAAATATGTCATTCCTAGTTCAGCCAATCAGAAGGCGGGACAACAAGGCATGGATCAGCTCCACATGGACACCCTGCTCTGTCTGACGCCGACGGCCAGCCTTTTAAAGGGGCAGAGCGGTTTTACCAGTCGTTTCTCACTATACTGCAGATGTGTGGAAATGTCACGGGTCTGTTTTGCATATGAATCATGGCAGTATTACAGAGCTTGTGCAATTACAATTACATAGTACAGTGGTGTATTATATATATATATACGGTATATATATATTTACAAGCAAGCCACTGAGACGTGTCTTTTGCAGAATATACAGTATTAGGCCTTATTCACACGAGCCTGTCAGATTTGTGTCTGCAAAAAAGGGAAGTTTTTCCCATATATGACTGTCTGTGTTGCATCAATGTGGTTTTCGTGTGTCATCTGTTTTTCTTGCCCGTGTTTCTCCTCTCCCAGCACTTCCTGGTTTTACGTTTCTTTTTTTCTCTGCATTTCTTTAGGAACTGATGCATGAAAAACGGACAGAACACGGATGTCATCCATGTGCTGTCCATTTGCAGTCTTAGGCTGGATTCACACGAGCATGTTCGGTCCGTAAAGGACGGAACATATTTCGGCCGCAAGTCCCGGACCGAACACACTGCAGGGAGCCGGGCTCCTAGCATCATAGTTATGTACGACGCTAGGAGTCCCTGCCTCTCCGTGGAACTACTGTCCCGTACTGAAAACATGATTACAGTACGGGACAGTTGTCCTGCAGCGAGGCAGGGACTCCTAGCGTCGTACATAACTATGATGCTAGGAGCCCGGCTCCCTGCAGTGTGTTCGGTCCGGGACTTGCGGCCGAAATACGTTCCGTCCTTTACGGACCGAACATGCTCATGTGAATCCAGCCTTATCCGCAAAAACGGACCAGAATAGGACATGCAGTGAGTTTCTCGCAACGGACTCAAGCCCCATTGAATTGCATTGGTCGGTTTGCTGTTATTCACATTTTTTTCCCTGTTTAATAAAGAGGCTCTGCCACCAGAGTATAAGTGCCCTATCTCCTACATAATCTGATCGGCCCTGTAATGTACATAACAACAGTGGTTTTTATTTTGAAAAACGATCCATTTTTACACTTCCAATACAATACACTTCCCTCCATTCATTTTTAGCAGTTCTCGTGAGATCACGCTGTGCTGTCACTCCCACATCAACTTTACCGAAGTGTCTTGAGAGTGAATAGACATTGCCTCCAGCCAGGACGTGATGTCTATTCACACTCCCGACACTTCGGTAAAGTTTCTTGGGGACTTAATCACACAGCATAGCGTGATTTTGTGAGATCACGTGTGCTGTCATTCACAGAAACTCAAAGAAGTGCATGTCACTTCTTGGGACGTAATTGGAGGCATTTTTCATTGACTCCAATGAAGAACAGCTCCAATTACGTCCGTAAAAGACGCTGCGAAAAACACGTGCACTTGTCAAAACGTCTGAAATTCAGGAGCTGTTTTCGCCTGAAAACAGCTCCGTAATTTCAGACGTAATTGGCGTTGCCGTGTGAACATACCCTAATAGTGACTAATAAAAAATACTGACCTATCCCTGTTCCCACGATGAGTGGACGAGATCCCTCTGCTCCTCCTGGATCAGTGGACGAGATCCCTCTGCTCGTCCTGGCTCAGCGCAGACAGGCGCGAGGATGCACACCGTTCAGTACATAACTATGATGCTAGGAGCCCGGCTCCCTGAACTGTGTTCAGTCAGGGAAATGCGGTCGACATGCAGTCCGTATATCACGAACCAAACACGGCCGTGTGAATAAGACCTTAAAAACAGGACATACCACCGAACGACCAGGACAGCGGACACCGCCCGGAATCCGGGACTGTCCTGCTGAATCCGGGATGGTTGGGAGCTATGATTTTACCCTATGGCTATCCTGCAGTTGTGCTCAAATTTATAATACTTTGCTACTGACTGAAACTGCAATTGCAATCACAGGCCAATCATGGAGCACAATGTAATTTCACAAAATAGGCAATTAATAAGGCAATTGTAATAACATAGTCATGCTACTAGAAATCACCTGTGTAATTAGAAAAGATCTATTGACACATCTACAAGATGCCCTAATACGGTCCCTATGGTCCTTAATCACTATGTTTGCTGCTGTACACCAGGGATACCCCTATAATATAGCATGTGATGGAGCATGCTATGATTTATTTTTCTCTAGGAACCCATAAGTAAAAAATTCTGTGTGACTCCATAGAAAATTAGAGGCTCCGCAATACAGCTGTGTGCATGAGCCCCAAGGCCGTACTACAGAGACATAAGCACTCCGTTTGACATCCGTATAGAGCCTCCCTACTGCACTATATTATAGATATCATCTCCCCACTATGATGGCCTCATTTTTATTCCTGTCCAACAGAAAAATAATGTAATTAAATGTACTCCTTCTGACCAATCAGAAGCACGGAGAAGGCTCATGTTCTGGTACTTCCACACTCAGTAGATGCAATCTAAGTATAAAGATCTTCAAACTAATCTACCGGGTATTATGTGACCCCTCAACATCTATGACTGGCTGAGCTTTATCTACAGTGAAAGTGGCACTTAAATGTTTTTTGCCTTTTAACATTAAGGCATCATTTACACGAGCGTAATATACGCGCGTGCGACGCGCGTGCTTTTCACGCGTGTCGTACGCACCTATATTACTCTATGGGGCAGTGCAGACAATGCGTGAATTTTGCGCAGCACGAGTGCGTTGCGTAAAACTCACGACATGTTCTATAATCGTGCATCACGCACCCATTGAACTCAATGGGTGCGTGAGAAACACGCATGACACACGGAAGCTCCTGCGTTGCATGCGCGTTTTTCACGCATCACTTGTTATGTCCATGAGAAATAGTTTATAAAGCTGGTCCAAACAAGCACAAACCAGGAAGTGCTTGCGTTTCCTCTGCGAGTGGGCCAGTCTGGAGAAAGTGCACAGAGAAGAGAACTGCAGGCATGCCACGTGGGCTGGAAGTCGAGAGGCTCATCAGCCTAGTACAGGCCAAAGCTGCAATATGGGACACCCGCGCGGAGTCGTACCACGACCGCACGGCCAAGGAGGACGCCTGGGAGGAGATAGCCCAGGCACTTTTTGGGGCCGAATGGGAGAGCGGCAGAACCCGGGACCGCAGTAGGATGGGTGAGTGTTTATACTGTGAAGAGAAAACAGATAAACCAGGTTGTTCACTGTTTCAATTGCGTGGTGTTTTTATTTCACACCCCTCCACACAATGCTTGCCACAAATGTATTTTGACTATACACTCACACACTGCTGGGCTTGGGCCCAAATTCATGCACACGTGTTATGAGGTATTAGTTCATCTATAGGTGTTTGCCATTGTTTGCAAGAGATGAGAACGTTTGGGTGCTGTCATGTGACTCTAAGCACACTAAGGACAGTCGCAATTGGACTCGCCTAACTTTTGGCCGACCATCATTCAATCTCTTGAAAACATGTTCCCGAATGGCAAATGTCCTGATCAAACCCCAACAGATGTAAGCTCGCAACCCACGTCAAGGGTCCTCATGTATTGCGAGTCCTTAACCCTACACGAACATAACCTAAAACAACAAACACTGGCCACTTGGGACCTGTGTCCTGAAACCTCCAAAAAATAGCCAACCCTTCAAATGTCATCACGCTCCCATGGTGCGGCTCCTGATGGGCTCTCAAAATATGCCGCCAAAGTATCCCGCACTCGAAGTCCGGATGTGAGAGATCGCCCAAGAGGAATAGCCGGGACAATGTCCCTGGTGGCTGCATGTGTTTGGATATATTCTGCATCAAAGGTAGCATCAGTAATGCGGCAGAAGTTATGCAGAACGAGACACGCTTGTATAACACGGTTCACATTCTGCATGGACAATTGCATTGTCGACAGAAAGACCCGCCACCTGTTTGACATAATGCCAAAGGCACATTCCACACATCTACGAGCTCGGCCTAGGCGGAGATTGAACATGCAGCGACGGTCATCCAAGCCCCTTCTTGCAAAAGGCCGCATGACTTGCCTTGTCAGGGCAAACCCCTCATCCGCAACGATGACATATGGGATTGGGGGTCCGCTGGAGCCAGGGAGGATGGAAGGTTCCGGCACCGCCAGTCGATTATTCAAAAGTTGCTTCCCCATTCTTGATGAACGGAATATGTGGGCATCTGCAGAGCTTCCATACGAGCCGATGTCAACAATAGTGAAACAATAATTTGTGTCCGCCAAGGCCAACTATACCATAGAAAAAAACTGTTTGTAGTTATAGTATCGCGAGCCACTGCGTGGGGGCTTCTGTGTGTTTGCCGTCTAGGGCACCAATACAGTTAGGAAATTGAGTTGCTCGAAGAAATCCCTCCTAAATTCGTAGCCACTGTTCTGTCGTGGGCTGAGGCATGACCGTGGGCTTTAATCTCTGCCACAACACGACACAGGTGGATGTCACAATGAAGGAAATGGTGGTCACTCCCAAAAGAAATTCGAAATGTAACAAATGGTAACTATTGCCTAAAAATCCAAGAGAAACCAAAAGGAAGCAACAACACATGTTAGGGGGGACTTGTAAAACAGACAGCGTCATTGAAGAAGTAATTGCAACTGCACACATACCTCAAGGTCACAAGCAGACGTTCCTCAGGGGAAATGCAGGGTCTCATGTTGGTATTCTGGTAGGTGATGCCAGGGCGAATCTGCGGCAGAACGCTCTAAATTTATCGGGGTGCCGACGTAAGTCCTCATACAGAGTATGAAAATGCCCTTTGGAGGTTCGTTGGGCCACAAGTGGATGAACCCAAATGCGACTTCTTCCACGCGTCTGGTGCTGCAGCATGGGTCGGCGTTCCCCAAAACGACGCAAGGTCATCCACGCAAGAAGAACACGTGCCAGGAACTGAGAAGGTATAACTGTGCCTTGCAACTCCAAAAACGTCTCAAATGGTGAAACACACACTGGGGTTTCAGCAGAGGCTGCAATTAAGGCGCAAAACCTGTTTTCACAGCAAGCAGGGGTTGGGCTAGCAGGCCTATTTGTAGGCTGGCCTCGCATTAACGACCTTTGCGTTTTTTACGCGCGTTTTAAACGCTGGTCGTGCGTGCGTTAAAAATGCAACAACGCTGCGTATACGCATGGAAAACGCAATGGCAACGCGCGCAATACGTGTGTTTTTCGCGCGCAAAACGCAAACACTCGTGTAAATGAGGCCTAATGTTGTATTCTTAGTAAATTGTGACAACTGAGACCCCCACTGATCACGAGAACGATAGGGTCTTCCTTTGATGTTTATACACTTCTTACACCTCATTCCCTTTTAAATAAATGGAGCTGAGTTAACACAGACACAGCCTGGATGTGTGTCATACTGTGTTGATGTATCCTATAGATATGCTACCTATGTGAAAACTTAGAAATCCCTTTTTAAGCCGGCCACAAATATTAGACTTTTGTCTGTGAATCCAGAGTTTTTCTATGGGATCCACAGACTAAGGCCAGGTTCACACCAGTGAGTGCAAACTCAGACGTGGAAAACTGCTTTTTTCTACTTCCAAGTTGCACCTGTACGGGTCCTGTTTTCACGGATCCTCATAGACTTGAGTCTATTGAGGGATCCATGAAAACGGAAGAAAATAAGACATGTTCTATTTTTCAACGGACCCTTCACACGGTCCGTTGAAACAACGGCCGTGTGAATGGCTCCATTGAAATACATGCGTCCGTGTGATGACCATTGTTTTAACCCCTTGGAGACATGGCCAATTTCAGTTTTTTTCATTTTAGTTTTTTCCTCCCCGTCTTCCAAAAGCCATAACTGTCACGAGGGGTTCGTGGACCCACTGGGCCGTACCGCCTTGGCGGTAAGGCAGCTGGCCAACAGGATGTAGGTCAAAGTCTATAGTTCGTATAGGGTACCTGTGGCAGCTCAGACAGTAGCAAGGCAGGCTAGGCAGGAACTTGGCAGCAGGTGCACGTCAGGTGTGGAGAAGCAGGTCAGGCATAGAATACAGCACAGCACGGCTACAACAAGCACGACACTAGATCAGGATACAGGCTACAGGAACAGGAAACACTGGGAGAAGGAAAAACTAGGGGGCCATTTGCAAGACAGACTAGGAATACAACAACAAAGCTCAGGCATAGAACTAGTGGGCTGGACCCATCTTATAGTCCAGAGTACCCACGGGTCAAAGTTCAGGAACGAGGTCTGGTGCGTGCGCTGTCCCTTTAAGAGCGGGCACGAGCGTCCGCTCACACCCTATGGGATCCGGCATTGGTGAGTAGACGCGAGCGCTGGCTTCTCCTGAGGAGGAGGCTGGGGCCAGTGCTTGCCGACTCGTGGCTGTCAGGGGAAGAACGGGGCTGACAGCCCGCAGCCACGGACATGACAGTATCCCCCCTCTTACGCCCCCTCTTCTTGGGACGAGAGTGAGAGAGAAACTTTTTCAGAAGAGCAGGAGCATTGAGGTTCTCCTCTGGCTCCCAAGACCTCTCTTCAGGACCAAATCCCTTCCAATCCACCAAATAAAAGGTCTTTCCTCTCACTCTTTTGGTGTCCAGGATCTCTTGAACTCAAAGGTGTCTGAAGGGCCGTTGGCAACAACCACAGGGCTAGGAGTCTTGGTGTAGCGGTTCAGGACCACTGGCTTCAGGAGGGATACATGGAAGGAGTTGGGGATCTTGAGGGTAGGAGGCAGCCGAAGCTTATAGGCGACAGGGTTGATTTGTTGTAGGATCTCGAATGGTCCGATGAACCTGGGAGAAAACTTGCATGACGGTACTCTTAGTCGAATGTTCCTGGAGGACAGCCAGACCTTTGTGCCAGGAAGAAACTGAGGTGGTTCTCTTCTCCTTGTGTCCGCCCTCCGTTTCATACAGTCAACGGCCATTCTAAGCTGAATGTGCCTGCTCTTGTTAGATCGCAGTAGTTACCCGGCTTAAGGCCTCACTAGTACCAGTGTGGGAGACTGTCTGGGAATCCGTGGTGTGGCCTGAGCTTACTGTCACGAGGGGTTCGTGGACCCACTGGGCCGTACCGCCTTGGAGATAAGGCAGCCGGCCAACAGGACGCAGGTCAAAGTCTATAGTTCGTATAGGGTACCTGTGGCAGCTCGGTCAGTAGCAAGGCAGGCTAGTCAGGAACTTGGCAGCAGGTGGACGTCAGGTGTGGAGAAGCAGGTCAGGCGTAGAATACAGCACAGCACGGCACGGCTACAGCAAGCATGACAATAGATCAGGATACAGGTTACAGGAACAGGAAACACTGGGAGCAGGAAACACTAGCGGGCCATTTGCAAGACAGACTAGGAATACAACAACAAAGCTCAGGCATAGAACTATAGGGCTGGACCCCTCTTATAGTCCAGAGTACTCACGGGTCAAAGTTCAGGAACGAGGTCTGGTGCGTGCGCTGCCCCTTTAAGAGCGGGCACGAGCGTCCGCGCACACCCTACGGGATCCGGCATTGGTGAGTAGACACGAGCGCTGGCTTCTCCTGAGGAGGAGACTGGGGCCAGCGCTTGCCGACTCGTGGCTGCGGCTGTCAGGGGAAGAACGGGGCTGACAGCCCGCAGCCACGGATATGACAATAACTTCTTTGTTTTTTTTATTGACAGCCGTATGAGGGCTTGTTTTTTGCGGGAGAAGTTGTGGTTTGTCCCGGCACCATTTATTGTACCGCATAATGTACTAGGAAACTGAAAAAAAAAATATTTGTAGGGTGAAATGGGAAAAAAAAATAGCAATTACACCATTTTTTTGGGGGGGGGGTTTGTTTTTACGGCGTCCATTAGGCGGTAAAAACTACATGTGCACCTTATTCTACAGGTTGATACGATTATGGCGATACTAAATTTGTATTTGCAAATAATATTTGCTAAAAAAAAAAAAATGTTTTGTGTCGCCATAATCAGAGCTATAACTTTTACATTTTTTCGTCAATTTAGCGATGTCAGGGCGTAATTTTTGCGAGGCAAGCTGTCGTTTTCACCGATACCATTCTGGGGTATATGAAACTTTTTGATCACATTTTATTTAATTTTTTTTTTAGAGCTAAGGTGACTAAAAAACAGCAATTTTCGTGTTTTATAATTTTTTTATGGCGTTCACCGAGCGGGTTAAATAACGCTATATTGTGATAGTTTGGACTTTTACGGATGTGGCAACACCAGTTATGTTAAAGAGGCCCTGTCACCACATTATAAGTGGCCTATATTGTACATAATGTGATCGGCGCTGTAATGTAGATTACAGCAGTGTTTTTTATTTAGAAAAACGATGATTTTTGACGGAGTTATGACCTCTATTAGCTTTATGCTAATGAATTTCTTAATGCCCAACTGGGCGTGTTTTACTTTTTGACCAAGTGGGCGTTGTGGAGATAAGTGTATGACGCTGACCAATCAGTGACCAATCAGCGTCATACACTTCTCTCCATTCAATTACACAGCACATAGTAATCTTACTAGATCACTATGTGCAGCCACATACACACACATTAATGTTACTCAAGTGTCCTGAGAGTGAATAGAGATCACTACCAACCAGGACGTGATGTCTATTCACAATCCTGACACTTTGCTAACGTTTGTGTGAGATTTACAGCAAGGCAAGTGTAATCTCGTTTTAAATGACAGTTTACAGCGTAATCTCGCGAAATTACGTTTGCCTTGCTGTAAATCACACACTGCTGTGATCTACATTACAGCACCGATCATATTATGTAGAAGATAGGCCACTTATAATGTGGTGACAGAGCCTCTTTGACTTTTCTTTTTTTTAACATTATATTAGGGGAAAAATTAGTTAAGGGGGTTTTTTTTAACTTTTAATACTTTTATTTTTTGAAACATAAAAAAAACTTTATTTAACTGTTTTTTTATTAGTCCCCCTAGGAGACTTGAACTAGCGGTCGTTGGATCGCTTGCATGATATACTGCAATACTAATGTATTGCAGTATATCGTGATACGGACAGTCTCCTTTGAAGCCCTGCCAGAGGCAGAGCTTCAAGGGAGTACAAAGATGGCAGACCTGGGGGCCTTTATTAGGCCCCCAGGCTGCCATAACAACCATTGTAAATGGCTGTGGGGGGGGGGGGGGCGCGATGATGTGTTTGACGGGGCACCCCAGTGATTCAAACTATTTAAATGCCGCAGTCACGATTGACCGCGGCATTTGAGGTGTTAAACGGGCGTAATCAAGGTGAACTTTGATTCCGCCCACTGGAGTGAGGTGCCGGCTGTATAACACAGCCGTCACCCGCCGAGTATAGAGCGCACTCAGCCCGTGAGCGCGCTCCATCATACTTCCCCTTGTCAACAGCAACATAATAGTATGTGGCATGTCACCAAGGGGTTAACAGCCGTCACACGAACGTATAGTACGGTCGTCTAAATTCGGCCTAACCGCTCATTCACATGGCCATATAAGTTGCCTGAGCTGTATATTTAGTGACAAGAATAAGATTGGATTTCATTCCTGTGAGATCAGGACAGCCTTTCCCAGTCCCCGGCATTTAATTTGTCAATGTGCATAAACAGTAGTGCAGCAATTCTCTATAATAATGTTCACCTCCGGGAGAACCCCTAAAGCTGCCCCATCCCTATTATCTTCCAGGGTAAACCTAACCAAGTTTTAACCCCTTCAGGACCCAGCCTGTTTTGGCCTTCAATGACACAGCCAAATCTGACGTGTTATTTTATGTGGTAATAACCTTGGAATGCTTTCACCTATCCAAGCGATTCTTAGACTGTTTTCTCGTGACATATTGTACTTTATTTTAGTGATAAAATGTGGTCCATAAAATCAGTATTTATTTCGGAAAAACACCAAAATTGAGAGAAAATGTGCAAAAATTTGCATTTTTCTAAATTTAAACATATCTGCTTGTAAAACAGATAGTAATATCACACAAAATAGTTACTAGTTAACATTTCCTATATGTCTACTTTATGTTTGCATTGTTTTTTAAACGTCCTTTTATTTTTCTAGGACGTTACAAGGCTTAGAACTTTAGCAGCAATTTCTCATATTTTAAAGAAAATTTCAAAAGGCTATTTTTACAGGGACCTGTTCAGTCTGAGGTGGCTTTGTGGGCCTTATACATTAAAAAGTCCCCCTTAATCACTCCATTTTGAAAACTGCACACCTCAAAGTATTCGAATCAGCATTCACAAAGTGTTTTAACCCTTTAGGCGTTTCACAGGAATTAAAGCAAAGTAGAGGTGAAATGTACTAATTTAATTTTTTTTGCCGAAATTCATTTGTAATACATTTTTTTTGTACCACAGAAGATTTTACCCAAAAAACACAACTCAATATTTATTGCCCAGGTTCTGCAGTTTTTAGAAATATCCCACATGTGGCTCTAGTGCGGTAATGGACTGAAACACAGGCCTTACAAGCAAAGGAGCACCTACTTGGATTTTGGGGCCTCCTTTTTTTAGAATATATTTTATGCACCATGTCAGGTTTGAAGAGGTTTTATGGTGCCAAAACAGTGGATACACCCCAAAAGTTATCCTTTTTGGAAACACCCCAAAAGTTACCCCATTTTGTAAACTACACCTCTCAAGGAATTTATTTAGGGGTTTAGTTAGCATTTAGACCACATAGGTTTTTCGCTAAATATATTGGAATTAGTCTGTAGAGATGAAAATCTACTTTTTTTATGAAAAAACAGAAATATTTAATATTTACAAGGAATAAAGAAGAAAATGCACCCCAACATTTGTAAAGCAATGTCTCCTGATTACGGCAATACCCCATATGCGGTAATAAACTGCTGATTGGACCCACAACAGGGTTCAGAAGGAAAGGAGAGCCATTTGGATTTTGGAGCACAGATTTTGCTGGAATGGTTTTTAGTGCCATGTCGCAAAACAGGGACCAAAACAGTGGAAAACACCCCAACATTTGTAAAGCAATTTCTCCTGAGTACGGAAATACCCCACATGTGGTCAGGACTGATCCATTTTTTGCTTTCTTATTTTCGTTTTTCACTCCCCTCATTCCAAGAGCCATAACTTTTTTCTTTTCCCGTCAATAGAGTGGTGTGAGGGCTTATTTCTTGCGGGAGGAGTTGTAGCTTCTATTGACACCATTTAAAGTACCATAAAATGTACTGGGAACGGAAAAAAAAATATTTGCGGGCTGAAATTGGGAAAAACTGCGATTCCTCCATTTTTTTGGGGTTTCGTTTTTACGGCTTTCGCCGTGCGGTAAAAATTAGAACTTTATTTTATTCTGCGGCTCAATACAATTACGGTGATACCAAATTGATATAGTTTTTTTTATATTTTACTACTTTTACAAAGAAAAATCAATTTGTTAAAATAAAAAATTGTTTTATTTCATCACATTCTAAGAGCCGTAACATTTTTATTTTTTGGTCGAGTGAGCGGTGGGAGGTCTTATTTTTTGCGGGACGATCAGTAGTTTTTATTGGTATCAGTTTTTGGTACATAAAAATGTATCAAAAAGTTGTATTACATTTAATTTTTTTGAAAAGCTAAGGTGACAGCGATTTTTGGCGGTTTAAAATTATTTATTTTCTTTTTTTACGGTGTTCACCGTGCGAGTTAAATAATGGTATATTGTAATAGTTCGGACTTTTACGGACGTAGCGATACTAATTTTGCTTATTTTTTTACATTACTTTAGAAGAAAAATGGGAAAAGTTTTTTTTTAAAGTTTTTTTTTTTTTTTCTCACTACTAATAACTTTAATTCTTTTACACAGTTTATTAGTCCCCTTAGGGGACTTGAACCAGCGATTGTTGGATCGCTTGTACAATACACTGCAATACTAATGTATTGAGGTATATTGTTATTTTTACAGGTTTCTGTAACAGCACGATCGATGTTCCTGTCAGTTAGTCTCGGGTGTCAGTTGTAATACACAGCTGGCACTCGCAGCATATTGGGCGGGCTCAGCACGTGAGCCCGCTCCATACATCAACCGCCGCACCATGACGGGCAATTAAGTCATAGTGCGCAAAAGGGGTTAATGCACAGCGGATGGTGCAAAGTGAAAATTGCAATTTTCCACTGATATGCCATTTTAGTACATAATATGTTATGCCCAGTTTGTGCCACTGAAGACAAATAGCTCATAAAACGTTAAGCAGGTTCACCTGGGTATGGCGATGCCATATATGTGGGCGCAAACTGCTGTTGGGCATGGTTCAGGGCTCAGAAGGGAGGGAGCGCCATTTTGCTTTTGGAGCACAGATTTCGCTTGGTAGTAGTTTGGGGTTTTGCTGGTATTTCAGTTTATAATGTGGGGGCATATGTCATCTGTGCGAGGTACATTAGGGCATAATAAGAGGGTATAATAATGCGTTAAATAAATAATAATTCATAGATGTGTGGCCGGTGTCGCACTGATAAGGCTGGATTCACACGAGCATGTTCGGTCTGTAAAGGACGGAACGTATTTCGACCGCAAGTCCCGGACCGAACACACTGCAGGGAGTCGGGCTCCTAGCATCATAGTTATGTACGACGCTAGGAGTCCCTGCCTCTCCGTGGAACTACTGTCCCGTACTGTAATCATGTTTATATGTACTGCCGGCCAGTCAAGGATCAGATTTGTTGGTTTTTAACCTGTTTGATTCTATTGTTTCCCCCAAGATAAGCAGTACCAATTTAATCTGGTAGCCACTTATCTAAAGGCCCTTTACACTGGGCAATTACCATTACGTTACATTTGACTTAAAAATAAAATAAAAAATTAAAACGAATCTGTCGCCTGAATATGCGTCCCCATGTAAGAGCAGCATATTACAGAGACAGGACCGCCTTCCTATTAGCCAAAACAAAACAGTGACTTTCTGCTGTGTAGCAGGATCCTGCCAATCACTGTGAAGAAGATAGGGAGGGGCGGGGGAGCGCTCGCCTCATGAACACAACTATGAGTCCACTATATATGCTTTGATCGCTTCTTTTAGCCAGAAGGTACAATATTTGTAATTTTTTTTGGTGCAGTTTTGGCTAATAGAGCGGCTGCCATAAATGTCCGATAGATGCAGGTCCCACATCTAGGACAAGCACCTATCTCTAGAACGGGGCCCTCTGACCCCCATCCTACCTTCTGCTCTGTCGCTGGGCTCCAGCTACTGTTTGAAGAGGTGGTCGGGTTTTCCAGAAACAGCCGAGTGCGTTTTGCTCGGCTGCTTCTGGATCTCCCTTAGAAGTAAATGTTCTATGCTGCTCCCAAGGTGGTCAGGTTTTTTCCAGAAACAGCCGAGTGCGAGCTACGCTGTTTCCAGAACTCAAGAGCTACTAAAACAGCATAGAATATAATTTCTAAGGAAGTTCCATAAACAGCATAACAAAATGCGATTAGCAGTTTCCGAAAAACCCGACCACCTCATCAGACAGTGGCTGGAGCCCTGCAGCAGTTGGTGAGACGGGGTACCGGGGACCCCGTTCAAGAGATAAATGCGGCTTCCAGAGCTGGGTCCCCCATCTATCCCGTGGATATGACATAGATGTCTGAGATGAAAATAGCCAGTGACAGGTTTAGTGTTCTAACTCATACCTACATAAAAACCGTCGTTATTGGCACCTATGTCTATGGCCAGGTAGGGATTATATTTTTTGTCATACGTATTGCAGACAAGTCATAAAAGTCAGATGGTGAAGATCTAGCAGCAGGCACTGATAGAGACGAGTACAAATCAGACACAGTCCCTCGTTTCAGGGGAGAGGTTTTCACTCTGAGAAACCTAGAATTTGTTTAGGGCGCTATCAACACAGTCAATCCCAAAATTTTACAATTTGACGTTAAAACTAGAGATGAGCATTTGGCACCATGTTAAGTAGTAGGCATGTATAGCAACACAACTGCTGAGTAGCTTCATATAACAAAGTTGAAAGTGAAATGAATTATACATTGGCTTTAGTTACAATACATACAGAGCTAAGTAAACCATAGTCAACTTCAGGAAGGTTGTGTTTCTACTTTCCTTCAACAATCCCTAATATAACAGACAGTTGCTTAAGAAGCAATTCCATAATACACACTTGGGTTAAATTCACACAGGGTGGATACGCTGCGTAAAGTACACAGCGTATCAGCCCTGGACCCCACAGGGAGTTCCGCCTGAAAAACCGCACCAAATTTTAGTGCAATTTTTCGGGCGAAATGACCGCTGCGGAAAACAGCAGGTTTAAAAAAAACATATACTTACCCGTAGTCATGGCGACGCGTCTCTCTGATGTTCTGCAGCCTGGCCTCCTGGAATGACGTTTCATCCCAAATGACTGGCCTGGTAGAATAGACATCTGGGTAAGTATAAACTTTTTTTTTTTACAGTTTAATCGTTGCAGCACTCGCATTGCGCTGTGAGGAAGAGTATAGTGTGTTCATGAGCTGCCGCTAACCCCTCCTCCCGTCGCTGATCGTCATTTTCTCCCTATTACTGTGCATATCAGACTCTTCCTTACAGCACGATGTAAGCACTGCAACGGTTAAACTGTAAGGCCCCATGCACACGACCGTAAAACCGCCCGTAATTATGGGCCCATAGACTTCTATTGGCCACGGGTAACTTCCCATTTGGGTACTGGAAGGTGCAAGGCCATTGAAAAATATAGAACATGTCCTATTTCAGGCCGTAATTACGGCACAGCAAGTCTATTGGGCTCTTGTAATTACGGGTGGCTACGTGTGTGCACCCATTATTACTGTTGCTAGGCGACGTCAGGGGATTTCAATTTTGGATTAAAGAGAAGCAGGGAAAATGGCGTCTGAGCGATCATGTCACATCATTTCCTGCCCCCCTTTTTTACGGGGGCCTTAAAGAAACAGTGTTACCACAAAAAAAAAAATTAATATGTTAAAGATGTTAGTGCTTTATTAAAAACGTTTGGATTAATTTGTGTGTTTGTGTGTTACTTTTTCTTATTTTTACACTTTTTCTTCCCTATGGGGGCTGCCATTTTTTTTTCCATTTCTGTATGTGTCGATTAACGACACATACAGACATGGAATACGGCAGCTCCAGTCCCATAGGGACTGCGAACGGGGCCCGTTCCATCCACTTCTGTGTACGCCGTCTGTGTGGAAACGGCGCATGCGCCGCTCCCACACAGTCCAATTTGAAATGCGCGCTGTCCGGCGCCATTTTCCTGTGGACCGGAAGTCGCGGCTGGACAGTAAGATTACTACTTCCGGTCGCGGCTTCCGGACTTGTGTACTTGGACCAGCGGCAGCAGACGGAGCGGACGGGCCGGAGGGAGCCGCGGCGGCAGGAGCAGGTAAGAGATTTCTATGTATGTTCGGGTTTGTGTGTGTTTACTACTGTATGTAACCCTACTACACTGTGTGTTAGCTCAAAAAATGGCGACACACAGTGTAGGAGGTTAGACCGTTCAAACCCCTCGTTTATCCCAGCACTAGCCAGGATAAAGGAGGGGGGGGGGATGCTGAGAGCTCACTAGAGCGAGGGCTTTTTACCCAATTTTGCAGCATAAAGCAATGTGGTTGCTTTACCACATGCAATGCTGCAATTTTGGGAATGGCTCCATCTAGTGACCAGCAATGGGAAATATTATAAATTAGAATCCAATTTATAATATTTCCTGACTCGTGAAAAAAAAAAAAAAATTAGAACAATGTTTAATCACCTACACACTAATTGTTTAACTAAAAAAAAACAAAACATGTTTTGCTGGTAACACATTCCCTTTAAATACGGGTGGAATACGGATGACAACGAACCTGTATTTACGGGCACGGGTCCGTAAATACGGGTTAAAAACGTGTGACAAAGGACCCGTATTTACGGCCAGTATTTACGGGAGGTAAAAAATACAGTCGTGTGCATGGGGCCTAAGTTTTTACAAAAACCACAGCACACAAAGACATATCACTCATAAAGCTGAAATCAGCGTCTCTGTCACTAGATGCACTTTAAGTACACTATCTGGCCAAAAGTATGTGGACACCTGAGCATCACAAATTTGTGCCCATTCACCCAAAAGAGCATTTGTGAGGGCAGACACTGATGTAAGACGAGAAGATCTGGCTCACAATCTGCATTCCAATTCTTTCCAAAGGTGTTCGATGAGGTTAAGGTCAGGACTCTGTACAGGTCACACGTCTTCCTCCACACCAAACTCCTCAACCATGTCTTTATTGGTCTTGCTTTGTGCACTGGGGCACAGTCATGCTGGAACAGAAAATGGCTGTTATGGAATTGTTAGTTGAGCAATTGCCAGAGTGAGCATTTATGGAATTTCTAGGTGAGCGATTCCCAAAAAGGCTGCTGGAGACTGTCAGAATCAAGCAAGCAAGTAAATCCGCCACCTCAAATCCATCACAACTCTGATCAACAGAGTCTAAAGCTACTCTATGGTTTTCGCCAGAGCCTGCCGCAAGGCAGATTGGCTTCTGCTGCATAGAACCCAGGTTATTTTAACAGAGTTCGGTTTTTGGATAAGAGGTGCAATGCAGGCAATACCAGAACAGGTAACAAGACAGCCAGAGGGTAAACAGAGAATCCAACTCACAAAGCTAGGGGATGTCAGGAATAGCAGAGGTCAGAACCAGCCGGGATCCGAAAGTCCAAATCAGAAAGCAAGGGTTAATCTTGAGACAAGCCGAGGTCCAGTTCCAGAAATCAAAAGCCAAAAGGTACAGGGGATAGTCAGTAGCTTGATCAAACACAGGGAAACCAGGAAATCCACAAGCAAAGACATAGAAACAACCCAGGTTTAAGTACTCCACCCTGAGGCTAAGTTCACACGCTAAAGTAAAAACGGATGTAAAATACGGAGCTTTTTTCACGGGAAAACAGCCTCTGATTCTCAGCAATTTTTAAAGCATGAAACTTTTTTTGAGGCTTTTTGTGGCCGTTTTTGGAGCTGGTTTTCTATTGACGCAATGAAAAACGGCTCAGGAAGTGAAATGCATTTCTTTTTACGTGGTCTTTTTTTCCGCAATGTCTTTTCAAATGGTCGCGTAAAAAAAAAACACGCCATCAGAACAAAATTACATTTTTCCCATTGAAATCAATAGGCAGATGTTTGCATCCAGCTTCACTTTTTTCAGCTATTTTTCGGGGCGTTTATGGCCAAACAATGGCTGAAAATGAGCCGTGTGAACATACCCTGACACCTGATAGGAAAACAGACAGAGAAATGTGATAGGCTTAACACTAAAACCAGAACCGCCCAGAAGCTAGATAAGTAGTCATGGTAATTTTAAAGGGACGGACGTTTCCTAACAATGGCTTTCCCCAAACTGTTATCTTAAAGTTGGAAGCATACAATTGTTCAAAATGTACGCTGTAGCATTACCTTTACCCTTCACTGGAAAAAAATGGGCCTAGCAAAATACCCTGAAAAACAGCCCGACCATTATCCCTCCTCCACCAAATTTTACAGTAGGCACTATATATTCTGGTAGGTAGCATTCTCGGGCATCTGTCCAAATCCAGATCCATCCATGAGACTGCCAGATAATAAAATGTCATTTATCACCCCTAAAAATATGTTACCACTGCTCCAGAATCCAGTGCCGGTGTGCTTTACACCAGTCCAGCTTACTCTTGGCATTGTGCTGGGTAATTTTAGACTTGTGTGAAGCTGCTCGACCATGGAAACCCATTTCATGAAGCTCATGACGCACAGTTCTTGTACGGATGTCACTTCCAGAGGCAATTTGGAACTCTGTAGTGAGTGAGGTAACAGAGGATAGAAGATTTTTAAGTTTGCATGGTCTACCACTTTGTTGATGACCTGTTGTTATTCTTAGACACTTCCATTTCATAATTGCACTAATTTTTACAAATTGACTTGTGGCAAAGGTGGCATCCTATGACAGTGCCATGTTTAAAGTCACTGAGCACTTCAGTACAACCCATACTACTAGCAGCATTTGTCTTCGATTACATGGCTGTGTGCCTGATTTTATGCACCTGTTTACAATGGGTGTGGCTGAAACACCTGAACTAAATAATTAGGGGGGTGTCCACATGCTTTCGGCCATATACTGCATATATTGGAGAATTGTTATCTATGTAATTATCGATTATATAATTCTGGACTCATCGAAGATGAACCTACACTTTTAATTTCACACGTAGCATAATTGCTGCAGGTTTTCTGTTTGCATTTACACAATCCACATTGTATTACAGTAGCAGCAAAGTGGATGAGATTTGAAAAATCTCATCCACACACTGCAGACATTGGCCTGAGGTGCAGATTTTTTAATCCACAACGTGTAAATTTATACTGCGGAATGGTTGTATATTTGACTTTCCCTGTTGAGTTCAACGCAAAAAATGAAATTGCCCCAAAAATTGCAAATGTAAAGATTTTTGCTGCAGAAAAGCTGCGAATTCATAGTAAAAATTGCAAGTAGAAAACAAAATCAAAAACAGTCCATACTCACATCCACTGGCGTTCCCATAGACGCGCATCACTCCTCCTCGTCTGGTCCCAGTGTTGCCGGACTCATGGGATGACGTTTTATTCCATGTGACCGCTGCAGCCAATCACAGGCTCCAACAGTCACATTAGAGAAGGCCGGAAGCACAGACACCAGGCCTGGGAAGAGTGACGCGTTGCTATTGGAGACTAGGGGGAGTTGAGTATGCACCATTTTTTTATCTTATCTGGGGTTTGCAGCGGCAAATTCCAAATATGGGTTGGATTTGCTGCAGAATTTCTCACAGCAAATCCGACCCATGTGAAAATACCCTAAATGTTGTAGTCATATCAGATACATATATTTGGGGTAGTATTGTATTTATACTATTTTATACTGAACACATGCAACTTCAGAAAATGTTTTCCTTACCGTTTACACTGCTGGTCATAAATACTCCTATGCTGCTAGTAATATACTCATTCACTTAGCAGGTAAACCGTGTGAGTGGTAGATATGGGTCAGTAAATGACCATTATACGATTTTGCCTTCACTGCTACATTTTAACCTCATCTTTCAGTATGCCCTGGTTACAGGAAGTGGGACGTTGTCATGATGCGGGGTGTGGACCCACTGAGCCGTACCGCGTAGCGGCATGGCAGCTGGCCAAACAGGTATAGTACAAAGTCTATAGTCCAGAAAGGGTACCTGTGGCAACTCGGACAGTAGCAAGGCAGGCTCGGCTGGGACCAGGCAGCAGGTAGACGTCAGGCGTGGAGTAGCAGAACAAGACAACAGCTTCAGCACGGCACTTGACCAGGACAGCACGGGATACAGGAACAGGGAACACTTGGAACTGGAAGACACTAGGAGACCATTTGCAAAACAATATTTGGGTAACGAACAACGCTCAGGCAAAGAACAAGAGGGCAGAGCCCTTTTTATAGTCCAGTAGCATTCTGGGCTTGATTGCAGACTTCCTGCAATTATGTGTGCACTGGCGCCCTCCGGAGACAGTTTCGATACCACTAAGTGAGTGTCGGCGCCTCACAGGGGGACGACGCTGCAGGGAACTCACATGTCCATGGCCGCGGCCATCGAGGGGTAAGTCAGAACGACGGGCCGTGGCCATAGACGTTACAGTATCCCCCCTCTTCTTGGGACCAGAGCGGGAGAGAAACTTCCTCACGAGGACAAGGGCATAGATGTTCTCCTCTGGCTCCCAAGACCTCTCTTCTGGACCGAATCCCCTCCAATCCACCAAATAAAACGTCCTTCCTCCCACCTTCTTGGTAGCCAGAATCTCCCTTACTTCGAAAGTCCCTGACGAGCCGCCAGGAGTCACTGCGGAACTAGGAGTCCTGGAGTAGCGGTTCAGGACCACTGGCTTCAGCAAGGAAACACAGATGGAGTTAGGGATCTTGAGGGTAGGAGGCAGCCACAGCTTGTCAGACACCGTGTTAATCTGTAGCAGGATCTCGAAGGGTTCGAGGAACCTAGGAGCAAATTTGCAGGACGGCACCCTCAGCCGGATATTCTTTGAAGACAACCAGACCTTAGCACCTGGAAGAAACTGAGGAGGATCCTATCTTCTAGCATCTGCCTTTCTATCCAGCAGGATAGAAGATCGGGTCTGTTGCCATATCTGCAGAAAGTCCCTGAAGGTAGAGTCAGATGCAGGTACCTCGGACATAGTAGAGACAGGAAGAGGTATTCGAGGGCGTTGGCCGTAGACGATGAAGAACAGACTGGAGGTGGTGGACTCACTAGTGTGGTTATTATAGGAGAACTCTGCCCACGGGAGCAGCTGCACCCAGTCATCATGCCGTCTGGAAACAAAGTGATGCAGATAGTTCTCCATAATCTGGTTAACCCTCTCGACTTGCCCATTGGATTGGGGATGATAGGCCGAAGAGAAATACAACTTTAAACCGAGGAGACAGCAGAGTGCTCTCCAAAACTTCGAGGTGAACTGGACCCCTCGATCCGAGACAATATGCAGAGGCAAGCCGTGCAGACGGAAGCTGTGTTGAATGAAGAGGTCGACCAATCGCGCAGCAGAAGGCAGACCAGTCAAGGGAACAAAATGAGCCATTTTAGAAAATCCATCCACCACCACCACCCAGATCACACTGCAACCCGCAGAGAGAGATCCGTGACAAAGTTCATTGCAACATGCTGCCAGGGAGCAACGGGCACAGGCAGCGGCTGGAGCAGACCAGCCGGTCTGGAGCAGGCAACTTTATTTGCTGCGCATACCGTACATGAGGAGACAAAGTCCATGACATCTTTGGGCAGCGTGGGCCACCACAACTGACGGACGATTAGATCTTGAGTCTTACGAGCACCCGCGTGATCTGCCAGCTTGGAACTGTGACCCCAGCGGAGGATTCTTCCTCTGTCTGCCAGACGTACAAAAGTCCTTCCCAGGAGAATGTCTCTAACTTGCAGAGGGTTCACAGAGAAGATGCGGGAAGGATCAATAATATTCTGTGGGGACTCCACAGTGTCGTCTGTTTCAAATGACCTAGACAAGGCATTTTTTAAGGATTCAAATGCGGCTTCTGCCTCGGGAGTCCACACCTTGGCATTCATACCCTTTTTACTGAGGGTAGAGATGGGAGCTGTCAAAGACGAGAAGTTGGGGAATGAACAGCTGGTAGAAGTTGGCGAATCCCAGGAAGCGTTGTATGGCCCTTAAGTCTTGGGCGCGTGGCCATACCAAGACAGCGTTTACCTTCTCAGGGTCCATCTTGAGACCCTGATCGGAGATGATATAGCCCAGGAAGGGAAGAGACTTTTTTTTCAAACGCGTACTTCTCCTGCTTGGCATAAAGATGATTCTCCCTTAGACGAAGCAACACCTGGCGGATATGACTCTGATGAGTTACTGGGTCTGGGTAAAAAATCAAAATGTCATCAAGATACACCACAACACAGACATAGAGGAGATCACGAAAAATTTCATCTACAAATTCTTGAAACCCCGCGGGGGCGTTACATAGGCCGAAGGGCATAACTAGTTATTCATAGTGCCCATCACGTGTATTAAATGCAGACTTCCACTAGTCACCTTGACAAATCCGGATCAGATTGTAGGCCCCCCGCAGGTCCAGTTTAGAAAAAAATGTTGCCCCCCATATGCGATCAAACAGTTCCGAAATCAAAGGCAATGGGTACCTGTTCTTCACCATGATCTGGTTGAGGCCTCGATAGTCAATGCAGGGTCGGAGGGATCCATCTTTCTTCTTGACAAATAAAAACCCAGCTCCGGCCGGGGATGAGGATTTACGAATGAAGCCCCTCTCCAGATTCTCCTTAATGTAGGCAGACATAGACTGGGTCTCAGGCAAGAAAAGAGGGTACACTCTACCGCGAGGAGGGGACGAATCAGAAACCAAGTAGATCGGTCAATCATATGCTCGATGTGGCGGCAAGGTCTCTGCTTCCTTCTTATCGAAGACATCAGAGAACATAGAGTAACAAGAAGGCAACCCTGCCAATGACTGATGCGGAGGAGACTGCGGTGGATGGATATGACCCAGACAGCGGTCAAGACACTTGGGACCCCTCTGGAGAACCTCTCCAGAGTTCCAATCCAGGACTGGGGTGTGCAAACGGAGCCAAGGCAAACTCAGCAGCACGGGGTTGACGGCCTTGGGCAGGACAAACGGGAAGATAGGCTCAGAGCAAAGAGCTCCCACTAGAAGTCTCAATGGCTTGGTCACGGACAAAACTGGGTCAGGCAATGGCAGTCCATCTACCGAGGCAACGATCAACGGCCTTTCCAGCAGGACAGTGGGCAGCTGAAGAAGATCCACAAGGTCTTGGCAGATGAAATTGGCTGCAGAGCCAGAGTCCAGGTAGGCAGAGACCGGATGGGGCCTCTCGCCAGCAATGATGGTCACGGGAATGAACAGTTTGTAGGAGAGTCCTCGATTAAATGCAGTAGAGCCCAGGGTTATCTCTCCAACCAAACCTAGGCGTTGGGGTTTTTGGCTTCTGAGGACACAGACACACGACATGGCCAGCGAGGCCGCAATATAAACAGAGTCCAGAGGTGCGCCTGCGCTGTTTCTCTTGAACGGACCATTTTAGCCGATCCACCTGCATCGGAACCTCGGGCAAAGCAGTAGAAGGCGGCAAGAGGGGTTGCTGAAAGTTGGGCGCCAGTCTAGGAAGCCGTCTCTCTTGTCGAACCTCTTGAGATCTTTCTTTGGGCCTTAGGTCCACTCGAGTGGCAAGTAGAATCAGGTCGTCCAAGGCAGGTGGTAGATCTCGAGCAGCAAGTTCGTCCTTGATCTCGGGCGATAGACCATGCCAGAAGGATGCTACCAATGCCTCATTGTTCCAGGAGGTGTCCTCCTGGCGAAGGTTAAAGATAGCAGTGGCTGCTGATGAGACTCGTCCTGTCTCCTCGAAAACAATACGGAATAACCGCACAAACCCCTGGAAGTCTTGGGTCTCAGGTCCCTGACGTTCCCAGATTGCGTTCGCCGATGCCAGGGCCTTGCCGGCAAGTAGAGACACGATGAAGGCGATCTTGGCTCCATCCGACGGAAAAGCTTGAGCGTGCAGGGTAAAATGGATATGGCATTAGTTCAGAAACCCTCTGCACGTACTTGCGTCTCCATGGAACCGAGAGGGTAATGGCAGCGAGAACCGAGGATCCGAACCGGAACTGCCAGGAGGTGTAAAAGGAGGGTCGAACGGAGGAGCTTGCATAGGGGCAGGAAGGGAAGTAGCTAACATCCCTAGCTGCTGTGCCATGGAGTCCACTGCCACAAGAAGTTGATCCTGTCTTGCTCGGAGATCCTGCAGCTCCGCCTGCATGAATTGGGAGGGTGACATGCCCTTGAATTGACCAGCGGGGTCCATGGCCTGAGCGAAAACAAACAGGTACAGTACAGAGTCTATAGTCCAGAAAAGGTACCTGTGGCAACTCGGACAGTAGCAAGGCAGGCTCGGCTGGGACCAGGCAGCAGGAGTAGCAGAACACGACAACCGCTTCAGCACGGCACTTGACCAGGACAGCACGGGATACAGGATACAGGAAGAGGGAACACTTGGTACTGGAAGACACTAGGAGACCATTTTCAAGACAAACTTTGGATAACGTACAACGCTCAGGCAAAGAACAAGAGGGCAGAGCCCTTTTTATAGTCCAGTAGCATTCTGAGCTTGATTGCAGACTTCCTGCAATGATGCTCTGCCTGGGGACTCCGGTACTGCTGCTGACGTCACTGTCCATATATTGACAGTGACGTTGGCAGCAATGCTAGAGTCCACGAGCAGAGCATCAGCTGATGCTCTGCTCGGGAACTCGAGCTATAGGAAACCCCTGAAGTCACTGACCAAATGTCGCGAGCAGTGCTGGAGTCCCGAGCAAAGCGCTAGCTGATGCTCTGCTTGGGGACTCCATCAATAGGCAATGTGACAGCCCCTTGCGGTCATGCCATTGATAACACGCCGACATAAACAGCACAGGAAACAAGCCCTCAGTCACGTGGGGCCGTGTCGGTGCGTCATCAATATTAGAAAAGCTCCAGGACTTCCGGGAACAGTTCCCTGGGTTTGAACGGCACCATTTAGTACCGAATTTTGAATTAAAGTATATTAGTAAGTGACTTCTTTTTACATAAAAATATGAATGCAAAGCAATTTTTTTTCATTTTTGCCCCCCCGGATAACCCCTTTAAACATAATATATCAATAATATTTCAATAGACAGACCTAATCCGGACCTTTTTAGTTCTATTAAATGCTATTAAATGTTCATATAATATTAACTAACAGTAAAAGAGGCCATTTGTTTAAAGTGTAGCTAAACGTTTGACGAACTTCTGACATGTCATAGTGACATGTCAGAAGTTTGGATTGGTGGGGTACGAGCACTGAGACCCCCACCAATCACTAGAACGAAGCAGCTGAAAGGCTGTGAGCGCTCAGTCACTTCGTGTCTGTTCGGCTTTTTCCGGAAAGCCAATGTCTCGGAGTGCGGAATCATAGACTTTCTATTGAGTCCGTACACCGATACATTTATTTCCGGAAAAAGCAGAACAGACTCAAAGAAGCTGAGCGCTCACACGAGCGCTTCAGCTGCTTCGTTCTAGCGATTGGTGGAGATCTCAGTGCTCGGACCCCCACCAATCCAAAATTCTGACATGTCTATAGCCCTTACCCGCTCCGATCAAGAGTCTCTTATTATAATAAGGTCAACTAATAGATGCGTATAGTAACAGATTCCATTTAATCAATAAAAAATGTTCACGCCTGCTTGTTTTACTATGATATATAAATATAATGTATAAATTCAACGAGCAGACAGAGGACATATTTTCTATCACAGTCCTGTTTTCTCTTTAAATAACCCTTTGGTTCTTCTAGTAGAATTTACAAAATGTCAATAAAATGCCAAGCACTACAGAAGACAAGGAGGCCTGTGACCATGTTGTTTTATTATGGCTTATACAAGGAACTGTAGTGTATATTTTTGCACAGACACATCATTTTGGCCCTTTAGTTGCTTACATCCTGGACAAAGAAAAAAGGATGGTGGATATTATTTCTCCTACCCCACCCATTCAAACTGGTGGAATCTATCGAGACATGACAAAGATTTTCAACCATAAAATCTTTACATGGTTTGGTTTTTTTAGGCCCATTTTTGCATCATGTTCTTTAAGTAAAAAAACACAGCATATAAATGTTAGCTGTAAGAGTGGGTATATCATATAGTTTTCCATTAACTGTTGTTTTTGTTACATCTCTTTTAACACTACCGATCAGCTAATGGAAGGGGCGATTATCGCCGCTGCCTTTTCCTAGTTTACAGGCACAGCGCCGTACACTTCGGTAGCAGCTGTGCCTGGGATTGCAGTTCCGGTCCCATTTAAGTGAATGGGATTGAGCTGTAATCCCAGGCACAGCTGCTACAGAAGTGTACGGCGTGTGCCTGGTAAACACTGAAAAGGCCGCTGCCACGAACGCCCCTTCAGTCAGCTGATCAGCGGGTGTGCCTGGAGTTGGACCCCCCACTGATCTTATATTGATGACCTGGGCCATCAATATAAAAGTTCTAGAAAACCCTTTTAAGCCTACGTTCACAGATGGCGTATTTGTTATTGATTATATACAGTATACTGCATTCACATCACAGTGAGAAAATTCAGATGCCACATTCTTGCTCTGTTCTGCTGTGGATTTGATCTACTGTGAAATTTTCAGTAAATTGAATTTACTGCGAATTTTACAGCAGGTTTTCGCAGAGTACTAGAGTGGATTTTAACCCTTTGGCGACATACAACATACTATTATGTTGTTGTCACCAAGGTCTTAAGGCAACAGAACGTAACTGTACGCTGTGTTGCTGGTGTGGGCTCAGGAGCTGAGCCCACTTCATCGCCAGTGGGTGTCAGCTGTATATTACAGCTGACACCCTGCTGCATGGCCAGGACCGGAGCTAGCCTCCAATTCGGTCGATTAACCTCAAAAGCGAGCGCTGCATCTATAGAGTTTACAAGCAGATCGTAACCCAGCGATTTAATCGCGGGGTTCCAATAGCTGCTTTGGAAGACCGGAGGTCTAACAATGGCCTTCTGTCTGCCAAATATGGAACCCTGTTAAGTCCTGCGCGGAGGTGGGGCCTAAAAGGCTTCCATCCCCAGAAACAAGATGGTGACGGGTGTCCGCTGTATGTTACAGCTAACACCCTGCTGTAACGGTAGGGAACAGAGCTAGCTCCGATCCCTGCCATTAACCCCTTAGATGCCACAATCAAAAGCGATCACGGCATCTTAGTGGTTTGAAGCCGATTGGCATCGCTGCGATGTGATCGCAGGGTTTCCGATCCTTGCTGTGACAACCGGAGGCCTAACAATGGCCTCCTGGTCTGCCACGTATGGTAAAGATCAGAGGTGTAGGCCTTCAAGCACCCTAGTGGGACAAAAAAACCTTAATAAAAACATTGAATAAAAGTGTAAAAATAAAAGTTTCAAGTTAAAAAAATAAACACTGCCTTTTTAGCCTATAATAAATCTTTTATTATAGGAAAAACTGTAAACGTTAAAAAAAGTATACACATTTGGTATCACCGCGTCCGTAATGACCCAAACTGTACAACTATTATCTTATTTTTCCCGCAGGGTGAACACGGCAAAAAAACAACAAAAAAACAATGTCAGAATCGCTAGGTTTGTCACCACCCCTCAATAAACATAGAACGAAAAATGATCAAAAAGTCGCATGTACCCCAAAATCGTACCAATAAAAACTACAACCCGTTCTACAAAACACAAGCCCTTACACAGTTTTTTTAATGAAAAATAAAAAAGTTATGGCTCTCATAATATCGTGTTACAAAAAATAAATTATTTAAGAAAAAAGTGATTTTATTGCGCAAACGCTGCAAAACATAAAAAAACTATATACATATGGTATCGACGTAATCGTATCGACCAGCAGAATAAAGTAAAATGTCATTTATAGCCCACGGTGAACACCATAAAAAAACAAAAAACGTTGTCAGAATTGCTTGTTTTTGGTCACCTTGCTGGCCAAAAATGGAATAAAACGTAATCAAAAATCTCATGTACCTCAAAATGGTACCAATAAAAACGACAGATTGTCCTGCAACAAATAAGCCCTGACACAGCTCTGGTGGAGAAATAATAAATAATTTCTGTCTCTCAGAATATGGCGACGCAAAATGTGCAGAGTGTTCCAAAAGCGGATAAGATTGGGCGCCATTTATCAGTGCGACACCGGCCACATATCTATGAATTATTATTTATTTACTCCGCACAGTTTACATTTGTCCCACATTAAAAAATAAAATACCAGCAATACCCAAACAGAACTATTACCAAGCAAAATCTGAGCTCCAAAAGCCAAATGTCGCCCCCTCCCTTCTGTGCCCTACAATGTGCCCAAACTGCACTTTACGTCCATATATATGGCATCGCAATACCCGGGAGAACCCGCTTAACCTTTTATGAGGTATTTGTCTTCAGTGGCACAAACTGGTCACAACATATTGTGCACTAAAATGGCATATCAGTGGAAAATCCGTTATGCATTAATTTGTAATGAAAAAACACGTGGGGTCAAAATGCTCACTACACGCCTTAATATGGCCTATGGGGTGAAGTTTCCAAAATAGGGGTCACTACTTGGGGGTTTATTTTACTATTTGACCTCCGAGCCCTGAAATTGTAGGCCAATGCTGTGAAAATCACCAAAATAGACCTCAAATGCGCATTGTGCTCTTCACTTCTGAGCCCTGTCATTTGTCCAGGCAAATGATAAATGCCTTGAGGAGTGTAGTTTCTAAAATGGGGTCAGTTCTTGGGGGGGCTTCTACTGTACTCTGGTTCGTCAGGGTTTTGTAAATGCGACATGGCGCCCAAAAACCAGATAAGCAAGATCTGCATGCCAAATGGCGCTCCTGCCTTTCTGAGCCCTGCCGTGTGTCCAAACAGCAGTTTATGACCACATGTGGGGTATTGCCGTACTCAGGAGAAATTGCTTTACAAATGTTGTGGTGATTTTTCTCCTTTATCCCTTGTGAAAATGAAAAAATGAAACATCTTAATGTAAAAAATGTTGATATTAATTTTCATGGACTAATTGCACTATATTCAGCAAATTTGGGGTCTAAATGCTCACTATACCCCTCAATAAATTCCTTGAGGGCTTTAGTTTCCCAAATGGGGTCACCTTTGGGGGGTTTCCACTGTTTTGGTCCCGCAGGGGCTTTGAAAATGCGACATGATACCCAAAAACTATTCCAGCAAATCTTGAGCTTCAAAAGCCAAATGGCGCTCCTTCCCTCCTGAGCTGTGCCATGTGTCCAAACTGCAGTTCATTAACACATATGGAGTATTGCCATAATCGGGAGAAATTGCTTTTCAAATGTTGGGGTGCATTTTTGCCTTTATTCCTTCAATCAAACATTTCCACGTTCTGTCAGAAAAAAAAATTTAATTTTCAATTTCACAGCATAATTACACTAAATTCAATGGGGTTAAAATGCTCACTATACCCCTCAATAAATTCCTTCAGGGGTGTAGTTTCCCAAATGGGGTCACTTTTGGGGGGTTTCCACTGATTTGGTCCCACAGGGGCTTTGCAAATGTGCCATGGCGCCGCAAACCATTCCAGCAAAAAATTTTAGCTCCAAAGGCCAAATAACGCTCCTTCCCTTCTAGGCCTGCCATTGGTACGAACAGCAATTTATGTCCACATGTGGGGTATTGCCGTACTCAGGAGAAATTGCTTTATAAATATTGGGGTGCTTTTTCTCTTTTAGCCCTTGTGAAAATGAGAAAAATATAAGCTAAAACTACATTTAATGGGAAAAAAATTTAGATTTTCATTTTCACGGCCTATTTCTAATTTTCTAATTATAAAGGACTTGATCATAAAAACAGGGCGATTATTGTTTTTATTACTTAAAACGTATCTATTTATATTTCTTAAACATTTTTTTAAAACTTTTTTTTACTTTAGAGTTGCGCTAAGCATAACTCATTTACTAAAGATTTAAAACACTTTAAAAAAGTGTTGGAAAACAATGACATGTCCCATCTGGCATTGTTTTCCCCCTAGGACAGGGGCGCCCTACTAATGAATCTGGCGCATACTGTTTTCCAAGAAACTGGTGCATTGTTATTATGGCGTGCTAGTAATAATAACTCTATGTTCACACGCTGAGTCAAAACGTCTGAAAATACGGAGCTCTTTTCAAGGGAAAACAGCCCATCATTTTCAGACGTTTTTTAAGCCACTCACGATATTCACAGTGTTTTTGGAGCTGTTTTCTATATATTCTATGAAAAACGGCTCCAAAAACGTCCCAAGAAGTGGCCTGCACTTCTTTTTCGCGGCCGGTATTTTATGCGGCCGTTTTTCAGAACGGCTGCGTAAAAAGACAGCCCGTTGGAACAGAACGCCATTTTTCCCATCGAAATCAATGGACAGATGCTTGGAGGCGTTCTGCTTATTTTTCGGCCGTTTTTCGGCCGTTTACGGCCCGAAAAACGTCCGAGAATAGGCCGTGTGAACATACCCTAAATCTCTCCTATTGGCTACAAAAGGGGCCTTGGTTAAGAGGAGTCATACAATTTTATTAAAGATGAGTGCCACTCTGGCTCATAATTTTGGTATAAATGATCGAAAGCATGGGCCATCAATGAACAAAGGAATAGGCCATCAATATGTGATCAGTCGGGTTTCCGACTCTGACTGTTTTGAAGGGTCCGCAGCGCTCGTGCAAGCGCTGCTTCCCCTTCATTTCTACTGCTTATACTGTGAATGGCTGACACACTTGTAGCAGCGGTTCACAGTATTACAGTCTTCTCCCATTGAAGTGAAGGCTGTAATACGCCGCTAGAATTGTCGACGATTCAAAGTATGAGCAGTGAAAGTAAAGAGGGTGCTGGGAGTCAGACCCCGAACAATCACATATGATCCTCAGGATAGGCCATCAGTTTTATGGGACTGGAAAACCCCTTTAAAGGGGTATTCCGATCACCGATATTTATGACATATCCACAGAATATGTGATTAATGTCTGATAGATGTGGGTCCCTGCACCTGTGTCCAGAACTGGGGTCCCCGAACCTGCCTGGTGAGATGGCCATCGCATCTAGGTGGAGAATGAATGCAGAGGTGGCTGCACTCACTTCTATGGGAGTTACGGAAACTGCTCCTCTGTTTCCATTACTCCTATAGAACAGAAAGGAGCGCGGCCACCTCTCCATTATTTTCCGCTTGGATGTAGTGGCCACCTCACTCGGCAGGTCGACTAAGTTTCTCTACATACGTGCGGCTCCCAGAGCTGCTTTTATAGGACACTATTGATAAATCTCACAGTCAGTAGATTTAAAGTGTACCTCCAGTTGTGATCTCCCGCCCAACCTGACACCGGGCGGAATGCTTTTACCTATCCAAGCGATTCTGAGATTGTTTTCTCGTGACACATTGGACTTTATGTTACTGGCAAAATTTGCTTGATATGTTCAGTACTTAATTGTGAAAAACACCAAAGTTTAGCGAAAAATTGCAAAAATTAGCATTTTTCTCAACTTAAATGTATCTGCTTGTAAGACAGGCAGTTATAACACACAAAATTGTTGCTAACTAACATCGCCCATATGTCTACTTCAGATTGACATAGTTTCTTGAACATCCTTTTATTTTTCTAGGATGTTACAAGGCTTTGAACTTTAGCAGCAATTTCTCACATTTTCAAGAAAATTTCAAAAGGCTATTTTTACAGGGGCCAGTTCAGTTGTGAAGTGGCTTTGAGGGCCTTATATATTAGAACCCCCAAAAAAGTCACCCCATTTTAAAAACTTCACCCCTCAAAGTATTCAAAACAGCATTTAGAAAATATCTTCACCCTTTAAACTTTTCACAGGAATTAAAGCAAAGTAGAGGTGAAATTTACAAATTTAATATTTTTTTGCAGAAATTAATTTTTAATCCAATTTTCTTTATAACACAGAAAGTTTTACCAGAGAAATGCAACTCAATATTTGTTGCCCAGGTTCTGCAGTTTTAGGAAATATCCCACATGTGGCCGTAGCGTGCTAATGGACTGAAGCACCGGCCTCAGAAGTAAAAGCGCACCTAGTGGATTTTGGGGCCTTATTTTTGTTCGAATATATTTTAGGCACCATTTCAGGTTTGAAGGGCTCTTGTGGTGCCAAAACAGTGGAAATCCCCCAAAAGTGACCCCATTTGGGAAACTACACACCTCAAGGAAATTATTTAGGGGTAGAGTGAGCATTTTGACCCCACAGGTTTTTTACAGAAATTATTGGAAGTAGGCCGTGAAAATTAACCCCTTAATGACCAGCTCATTTTTTCTGTTTTTGCCTCTCTGCATTTCAGCAGCCATAACTTTTTTTTATTTTTTCGTTGACGTGGCCGTATGAGGCCTTGTTTTATGCAAGAGAAATAGTCATTTTTTTCCCCTGAGGGTTTGGGGGTAATAAGATTTTTTTTTTTACGGCGTGAATATAGGAAAAAAGCGATTCTCGACATTGTTTTTCTTTATTTTTTTATCCCGTTCATGTTTCATGCTAAATAACACGTTATATTAATTCTTAAGGTTGTTACGGTCGTGTAGATACCTAATATGTGTAGGTTTTTTGTTTTTATGTAATGTGGGGGCAATAAAATATATTTTATGGAAAATGACTTTTTTGAGACTTTTTTTATTTATTTTGTTTGTTCCTTTTTTTAAATCCAATTAAGAGATAACGTTATTTATATATTTATTTATATATTTATTTTTTTACTTATAATATATTAGCATACTCCTGTATGCTAATACATTACACTGTGTCACTATGTGCTGCCCGATCAGCAGGCAAATGGAACAGATAGCCCTGGGGTCCTTTGTAGGTCCCCAGGGCTGACTGCAGAGGGATTCCCCGGTCTTTGATCGCATCACCGGAGACCTGGTGATGCGATCAAAGAGGGCAATTCCCTTTGATCATGCCACGGTCACGGACCGCGGCAATCAAAGGGTTAAACAGCTGGGGTCCGAATGTTTTCCGAGCCTAGCTGTATTTAGCAGGCTGCTTTGAGATCAGGAGCAGTTAGTTACAGCTCCTGCTTAGAGGAAGAGGACTCGCACGAGTGCTCATAAGGCTGGGTTCACACGACCACATTAACGTCCGTAATGGACGGACGTATTTCGGCCGGAAGTCCCGGACCGAACTCAGTGCAGGGAGCCGGGCTCCTAGCATCATAGTTATGTACGATGCTAGGAGTCCCTGCCTCTCTGCAGGACAACTGTCCCGTACTGAAAACATGATTACAGTACGGGACAGTTCTCCTGCAGAGAGGCAGGGACTCCTAGCATCGTACATAACTATGATGCTAGGAGCCCGGCTCCCTGCAGTGTGTTCGGTCCGGGACTTCCGGCCGAAATACGTCCGTCCATTACGGACGTTAATGTGGTCGTGTGAACCCAGCCTAAGCCTGATCTACAGCGGCGCCAAAAGACGTCTTTGTAGCCTGGGGACCTGCACCGCCTGACGTCAAAAGACGGTGGGTGGTCGGGAAGGGGTTAAAATCTACATTTTTTCAAAGAAAATGTAGGTTTAGCGATTTTTTTTTCTAATTTCCACAAGGACTAAAGGAGAAAAAGCACAGGAGAAATTGCTTTACAAATTTTGCAGAGTAAAACAATATCCCACATGTAGTAATAAATGGCTGTTTGGACACACGGCAGGGCTTAGAAGGGATGGGGCACCATTTGGCTTTTGGAGTTCACATTTAGCAGGAATGGTTTGCGGAGGCCATGTCACATTTACAAAGCCCCTGAGGAGACAAAACAGAGGAAACCGCCCACAAGTGACCCCATTTTGGAAACTACACCCATTGAGGAAATTATCTAGGGGTATACTGAGCGTTTTGACCCCACAGGTTTTTTGCAGAAATTATTGGAAATAGGCCCTGAAAATAAAAATCTACATTTTTTCAAAGAAAATGTAGGTTTAGCTAATTTTTTCTCATTTCCACAAGGACTGAAGGAGAAAAAGTACCGCAAAATTTGTAAAGAAATTTCTCCCGAGTAAAACAGTACCCCACGTGGTAATAAACGGCTGTTTGAACACACGGCAGGGCTTAGAATGGAAAGAGCGCTATTTGGCTTTTGGAGATCACATTTAGCAGGAATGGTTTGCGGAGGCCATGTCGCATTTGCAAAGCCCCTGAGGGGACAAAACAATCAAAACGCCAAAAAAGTTACTCCATTTAGGAAACTACACCCCTTGAGGAATTCATCTAGGGGTGTAGTAAGCATTTTGACTCCATAGATGTTTCACAGAATTTATTAGAATTGGGCAGTGAAAATAAAAGCAATCCTTTTTCTTCAACAAGACGTAGCTTTAGCGCAAAATTTTTAGTTTTCTCAACGAATAAAGGAAAATAATAACCCAACATTTGTAAAGCAATTTCTCCCGAGTACGGCAATACCCCATATGTGGTCATAAACTGCTGTTTGGGCACACGGCAGGGCTCAGAGGTGAAGGAGCGCCATTTGGAGTGCAGATTTTGCTGGATTGGTTTCTGGGCGCCTGTGGGACCAAAACAGTGGAAACCCCCTAGAAGTGATCCCATTTTGGAAACTACACCCCTCAATGCATTTACCTAGTGGTGTAGTGAGCATGTTAACCCTGCAAGTGTTTTGTAGAAATTAGTGTGCACTCGATGTTGCAGAGTGAAAATGGGATTTTTTCCATAGATATGCAAATATGTGGTGCCCAGCTTGTGCCACCATAACAAGACAGCTCTCTAATTATTATGCAGTGTTTGCCGGTTTTAGAAACACCCTACATGTGACCCTAATCTTTTGCCTGGACATTCGACCAGGCTCAGGAGTGAAAGTGTACCATGTGAAATTGAGGCCTAATTTGGCGATTTACAAAGTATTGGTTCACAATTGCGGAGGTTCTGATGTGAAGTAATAAAAAGAAACCCCTGAGAAGTGACCCCTTTTGGAAACTGCATCCCTCAAGGCATTTATTAAGGGGTGTAGTGAGCATTTTCACCCCACAGGTCTTTTCCATAAATGAATGCGCTGCGGATGGTGCAATTTAAAAATTTATATTTTTCCCTAGATATGCCATTTCAGTGGAAAATATGTCATGCCCAGCTTATGCCACTGGAGAGACACACCCCAAAAATTGTTAAAAGGGTTCTCCCGGGTATGACGATGCCATATATGTGGAAGGAAACTGCTGTTTGGGCACACTGTAGGGCTCAGATGGGAGGGAGCGCCATTTGGCTTTTGGAGAGCGGATTTTGCTTGGTAGTAGATTTGTTTGAGTATTACTGGTGTTTCCATTTATAATGTGGGGGTATATGTAAGCTGGGCAGAGTACATCAGGGGCATAGTCAGGTGGTATAATAATGGGGTAAAAAAACTGTAAAATAATCCATAGATGTGTGTTACGCTATGAAACAATCCTTTCTGCACAGGCCGGTGTCGCACTGATATATGGCCTCCTTGCTTATGCCCCTTTTGGTCCACACTCCGCACTCTTGCAGTTTGGGTAATTTTGCTGGGAAAGTGTTGTCCTGGTATAATACGGGCAACGTCGCTTCCAGCGGATATGTTTGGGCCCTCCCCTTCCTGGTTCCCTAATTTTAGGTCCTTGATAAATCGCCTCTTGAAACAGAAGAAATGTTCCCCTCGGGCACAACTGCATATTTTTTATTTCCTGACTTATTGGAGCCATAACCAATTTAATTTTTTCATAGACGTAGTGGTATGAGGGCAATTTTTTTGCGGGACGAACTGTAGCGATTATTGGTACCAATTTGGGGTACATGCAACTTTTTGATCACCTTTTATCCTATTTTTTTGGGAGGCCAGGTAAACAAAAAAACGCAATTCTGGCATAGCTTTTTTTATACAGCGTTCACCATGCGTTATAAAATACATGTTAACTTTATTCTGTGGGTCAGTACGATTTCGGCGATACCTAATTTCTAACACTTTTTTATGTTTTACAACTTTTTGCACAATAAAATTACTTTTGTAAAAAGAATGTATTTTTTCTGTGAGAACCATAACGTTTTAATTTTTTTGTCGACTGAGCTATATGAGGGCTTGTTTTTTGCGAGACGAGCTATAGTTTTTATAGGTACCATTTTTGGATACGTGCGACTTTTTGATTACTTTTTACTCCAATATTTGTAGGGCAAAGTGACCAAAAAACAAACTCTGGTATCGTTTTTAAAGTTTGTTTATTTTACGCTGTTCACTGCGTGCAATAAATAATATAATATTTTGATACCTCAGGTCGTTACGGTCTCGGCGATATCAATTAGTTATGGTTTATTTATTTTTTTCAATAATAAAGGACTTGATAAGGGAAAAAGGGCGATTGTGTTTTATTTTATTACTTGAAACTTTTATGGTTTTCAAACTTTTATTTTTTTCACACTTTTTTTCAAGTCCCACTAGGGGACTTGAAGTTCCAATTGTCTGTTTTTTTTTTCTAATACATTGCACTACCAACGTAGTGCAATGTAATAGATCTGTCAGTTATTCACTGACAGCAAGCCGACTGGGCTTCGCCTCCCGGGGGGACCTAATCGGCTTCCGTAATGGCAGAGCAGGAGGCCATTGTGTCTCCTGTTGCCATAGCAGCAGTCGCCAGTCCTTATTGCCTGTCAGGGCTGGCGATCTGCTAGCAACCGCTAAGATACAGCAATCACTTTCGATTGCTGCATCGATGGGGTTAATGGCAGGGATCGGAGCTAGCTCCGGTTCCTGCCGTTACAGGTGGATGTCAGCTGTAACATACAGCTGACTTCCACCGCTGATGACGCCGGATAAGCCCCTGAGCCGGCGCCATCTTGCCGTCGGCTACAGAAGCTGATCAGGCTCCGCCGCCGGGGGGATCTTGACCGGCTTCCGTGCTAGGCAGACCGGGAGACCAGTATTAGGCCTCCGGTTGCCATTGCAGCCACCGGAACCCCGGCAATTTCATTGCTGGGGTTCCGATGAGCTGCAAACACCTTAAGTGCAGCACTCGCGTTTGAGCGCTGCACTTAAGGGGTTAATGGCGGGGATCGAAGCTAATTTCGGTCCCCGCCATTACAGCCGGATGTCAGCTGTAAGATACAGCTGAGATCCGGTGACGATGGCACCGGCTCAGCTTCTGAGCCGGTGCCAAACATTTGGCGTATGGATACGGCAATTTGCGGGAAGTCGTAGCTTTCCATGGCGTACCCATACGACAAATGTCGGGAAGGGGTTAAATAACAAGCGCACATTCTCACTGCGGATCTCTAGACTGTCTGGATATCACAGATATTATATATCAGGTTATATTGTCTTTGTGCTACTTTTCCTATCTTGGGTATAACATTTGCTCATCACTGCGGCAGCAGGACAAAACAAAAGGCTGAGAACAATGAAAGTCAAGAGGGAGACCCTGTGGTGGATGACTTTTCAATTGACAGGTAGCAGAATTATACACAGCCCCCCTGTAGATAACGCCACACACAGCCCCCTGTAGATAGCTCCAGACACAGCCCCCCTGTAGATAGCGCCACACATAGCCCCCCTGTAGATAGCGCCACACACAGCCCCCCTGTAGATTGCGCCACACACAGCCCCCCTGTAGATTGCGCCACACACAGCCCCCCCTGTAGATTGCGCGACACACAGCCCCCCCTGTAGATTGCGCCACACACAGCCCCCCCTGTAGATTGCGTCACACACAGCCCCGCCTGTAGATTGCGCCACACACAGCCCCCCCTGTAGATAGCTCCACACACAACCCCCTGTAGATGGCTCCAGACACAGCCCCCCTGTAGATAGCTCCTGACACCGCCCCCCTGTAGATAGCGTCACACACAGCCCCCCCTGTAGATAGCGCCACACACAGCCCCCCCTGTAGATAGCTCCACACACATCCCCCTTGTAGATAGCGCCGCACACAAACCCCCCCTGTAGATAGCGCCGCACACAGCCCCCCCTGTAGATAGCGCCGCACACAGACCCCCCTGTAGATAGCGCCACACACATCCCCCCCTGTAGATAGCTCCAGACACAGCCCCCCTTTAGATAGCTCCAGACACAGCCCCCCTGTAGATAGCGCCACACACATCCCCCCCTGTAGATAGCGCCACACACAACCCCCTGTAGATAGCTCCAGACACAGCCCCCCTGTAGATAGCTCCACACACATCCTCCTTGTAGATAGCTCCACACACATCCTTCTTTTAGATAGCTCCACACACATCCTCCTTGTAGATAGCTCCACACACAGCCCCCCTGTAGATAGCTCCACAAATCCTCCTTGTAGATAGCTCCACACACATCCTCCTTGTAGATAGCTCCACACACAGCCCCCCTGTAGATAGCGCCACACACAGCCCCCCTGTAGATAGCTCCACACACAGCCCCCTGTAGATAGCGCCACACACAGCCCCCTGTAGATAGCGCCACACAGCCCCCATGTAGATAGCTCCACACACAGCCACACTGTAGATAGCACCACACACAGCCACACTGTAGATAGCACCACACACAGCCACACTGTAGATAGCGCCACACACAGCCCCACTGTAGATAGCGCCACACACAGCCCCACTGTAGATAGCGCCACACACAGCCCCCCTCCCCCTTGTACATAGTGCCACACAACCCCCCTCCCTCTTGTACATAGTGCCACACAACCCCCCTCCCCCCTTGTACGTAGTGCCACGCAACCCCACTCCCCCCTTATACATAGTGCCACACAACCCCCTTATACTTTGTACCACAATGTCGCCAGTGCGGAGAGCGGTAGAGGTAGCCGGCCCTACTGCTGCCACTCTCCGCTCTGCTTTGATGTCACTCACCGTCAGAAGTAGGCAGGAGTCTTGCAGCGGCGTTCTCACTGGTGTCGATGCCGGCCCGGGAGTGGACCAGTCCAGTCACCTAACCTGTCACCTGACCGGTGAGGTCAGATGACAGGTCAGGTGACTGGACTGGTCCACTCCCGGGCCGGCATCGATCCCAGTCAAAACACCACCGCAAGATTCCAGTAAGGAAAGCGTAATCTCGCGAGATTACGATGTAACTTGTCATTTCAAACGAGATTACGCTTGCCTTGCTGGAATCTCACAGAAAAGATTCAGAAGTGTCAGGATTATGAATAAACATCACGCTCAGGCTGGTAGTGATGTATATTCATTATCAGGACACTGTAGTAATGTTATAGTGTGTTTATGAAGCTGCACATAGCGATATAACTATATCGCTAGTGCAGTGTAAATGAATGGAGAGGAGTGCATGATGCTGATTGGTCAGCGTCATACACTCCCCTGTACAACGCCCACTTGGTCTAACGAAAAAACACGCCCACTTGGGCATTAAGAAACTCATTAGCAAAGCTAAAAATCGCTCATAAAGTGGTTTAAAATAGTTTTTCGAATAAAAAGCATTACTGTCACCTACATTACAGCGCCCATCTCCTTATATAGGAGATAGGGCACTTATAATGTGGTGACAGAGCCTCTTTAATAGATGCCTGTCAGAATCACGATATACTGCAATACATTAGTATTGCAGTATATCGTACAAGCGATCTAACGATCGCTGGTTGAAGTCCCCTAGGGGGACTAATAAAAAAAGTAAAGGTTAGTTAAATAAAGTTTTCTTTTTATGTAAAAAAAAATTTTTTAAATGAAAAGTTCTAAATAAACCCCTTTTCCCATTTTCCCCCTAGAGCATAGTAAGAAATAAAAAAATAAACATAATTGGTTTTGCCGCGTCCGTAAAAGTCTGAACTATTACAATATATCATTATTTAACCCGCACGGTGAACGCCGTAAAAAAAATAAATTGTAAACGCCAGAATTTCTATTTTTTGGTCACCTCATCTCCTACAAAAAATGAAATAAAAAGTGATCAAAACGCTGCATGTACCCCAAAATTGTATCATTAAAAACTAAAGCTTATCCTGCAAAAAATAAGCCCTCATACCACTTAGACGGAAAAATAAAAAAAGTTGTGGCTCTCGGAATTTGGCAACACAAAATACATTTTCTTTTTTACACTTAGGTTTTTACTTGTAAAAGTAGTAAAATATAGAAAAAACTATATATATTTGGTATCACCGTAATCGTATTGACCCACAGAATAAAGTTAACATGTTGTTTTAATTGCACAGTGAATTCCTAAAACGACGCGCAAAAAACAACGGAGGAATTACTGGTTTTTTTTCATTTTCTAACCCACAAATAATTTCCTAGTACATTATATGGCACAATAAATGGTGCTACGAAAAACTACAACTCGTCCCGCAAAAATCAAGCCCTTATAGGACTATATAGACGGAAAAAGAAAAAAGTTATGGCTTTTGTAAAGTGGGGAGGAAAAAACTAAAATGAAGATCTGAAAAAGGGCTGCGGCGGGAAGGGGTTAAAGGGGTTTTCCCAACTTATACATTTATGGCATATCCATAGGATATACTAAAAAAGTCTGATAGATGCGGGTCGCAGCTCTGGGGCCCCCACCTATATCGACCCCTGTCACGCCTAGTGCGGCGTCCACTGGCTGCAGAATCCAGGCAGGGTCTAGTGGAGAGGGTCGCGCTATGGTTGTTATGAATACAGCCGAGAAGCGCTTGCTCGTCTCTTTCCGATACTCCCATTGAAAAAAGAGTGGAGAGCCACGTGCACGCGAGACCCTTTCTCCACTAGTCCCCGCCTGGATTCTGCGACTAGCGGCCGCCGCACCAGATGAAATGGGGATCGGGAGACCCCCGTTCTAAATATAGGTGCGGGTCCCAGAGCTGTGACCCGCATCTATCAGACATTTTTGCCATATCCTATGGATATGCTATAAAAGTCTACGTTGCGAAAACCTCTTTAATCTTGATTCCAGGGGTAGGTGAATATTATGGGGGAGTTCTGACTAATAAAGAGAGTCTGTCACCAATTTTGACCCTTCTTAAATACCACTAAATAGGTGAAGAGTATACACTTGGCATCGCATTAGCATTTGGCGCAGGAGGATTAAAACTTCATTTTCATGATCGGCAACATAGGTATCACCTGTATGCTCTTCACCTATCTAGCGGTGTTAGCGTTTGGGGAAGGGGGGATCAAATGTGGTGACCGACTCTCTTTAATAGCAAGAGCTCCCCATATTATTACTGTCAGAGGTCCCTATAATAATAGCACTGCTGCCACTGTGCCCCACCTAATAGTTCTGCCATTCTGGCCCATAATAGCATTGGCACTGTGCCTACAGCGCTGCAATAGTGCTAGTAACAGAGTCAAGACACCAGTGGTCAGTTCTCTTGCTCTGTGTCCTACCATGTGCGTTGCCCTGGAGGAGTGTGGCGGTGGTCAGCAGTGCAGGTCAGGGAAAGGTTAGCGCCTGTGCATGTGTTGTCATGGCAACAGAGCGCAGAAGAACTCTGTGCGCTATGACGTCAGAGAGTTTCTCCTGACTTATGGGAGAGGTACTTTTATGTTGTGATGACTTAGGAGGGAGGCAGCAGGAGGGAAATTAATAATAATAAATTATTTTGCCGGTGAAAAGTTATTACCAGCATCATCCTCCAGTTATTATTACCAGCAGGTTGGCAACTCTATTCAGCACTCTGGGCGGTACAGTTGCCGTGGCAACCATAAGTGTAATGTGCACGTGTCCGATTCAAATTAATAGAAACCATGCGCAATGGCTTTTGGCGTCGTGTGAAACGTGGATCAGTTGCCTACAACAACCAATTAGGGAACTGCTTTCATTTTCCAAAAGGCCTCGGAGAATTAAAATCTGGAATATGATTGGTTACTACGATCAGCTGCTCCACCTTTCCATAGGCTAGTTTTTTTTTAAACTCTCCCTTAGTATGTGCCACAGTGTACAGTATAGGTAGATAAGGAAGGGCAGACGATGGTGAAGCTTCATGTCCCCGGGTTGCACTACTCACCCAGAGTGACCTGATTTAGAACAGTGGTTTGCGCTTGTGCAAAACTGCAACTCCCAGCATGGCCTGGCGGCCGCAGCTGGAGAGACACAGGTTGCACAACACTGCCTTCAAATGACCCTGCGGCAGCGACAGGGTTACAGCAGGGTGCGTCTCCTGCCCCGTGATGAGTGTTTTCCCCTCATGCAGTGGGCAGGGCGCATGCTGCTACGTTTCACAATCGTTTTGAGTGAGAGAAACAACGTGGAGGGGGGAGGATCCGGGGATTACACAGACGCGTGATGTGAGTGGGAGGAGACTCTCAGGGGAGGGAGATCCCGCCTCTCTGCTCAGTCCTGGGCCCGGCTTCTTAAAGCGGCGATCCTCCACCCTGCAGCTTTAGAAATCTACCAGGATCTACGAGGGTTAAAAATATTTTAAAAATATTCTTGGCTGTGCTGAAAGTTAGTATTATTGAAGATTATTGACCTGCAAAGTATACCGATCAGGTAAAACTCTGTTCACACCGCGCCAGGGCTGAAGGCATACGTCACCCATTAGCCACAATGTTAAAAAAAACATACCATACTGTAAACGGTTTTTTTTGTGTCGTGGCCCACTATATAGGAAAGCACAGTCAGTGGCGTAGCTATAGGGGTCGCAGCGGTCGCAATTGCGACCGGGCCCCGAAGCCAGCGGGCCCGCGGCCCCCCGAACCACATCAATAAAAAGTTCTTATATTAACACGGGCTCCTGTTACTGTAGTAACTGACATTACTTACCTTCCTGGTTCCGGAGCGCAGCGGAGGTCCTGACGTCACAACGCTGTGCTCAGCGCATGACATCACAACGCTATGCGCCGCGCACAACATCGTGGATAGAGTCAGGACAGAATTTCCGCCACGGCTGAAGAGGAGGGTAAGATTAATATCCCTGTCTGCTGAAGCTGATTGGCAGGTTCCGACTCCTACGAGAGCTGCTTCCCCTTCATTCCGGTCACTTCATTTCGGTCACTTCATTCCGGTGACTTGCTCACACTGAATCCATGTCGGTGATTCACAGTGTGAGCGATTAAGGGAAATGAAGGGGAAGCAGCTCTCGTTTGAGTGCTGCGGCCCCTTCAAAACAGCTGATTGGCGGGGTCCCGGGAGTCGGACCCCGACACATCAGCTATTGATGACCTATCCTGAGGATAGGCCATCAATGTTTAGGGACTGGACAACCCCTTTAAGCCTACGATGTAACAGGCTTAGAGGGCCCATGAGACAGGATCACAGATTGTGTGATGCTATCTGCTGGTCCCTGTATCTAAGCCAATCAGATGGTAGGCTCTGATACATGGCCCATGTGTGATCCTGTCTGATGGGCCCTGTATTTAAGCCTACCACAAGGTAGGTTTAGATACAGGGCCCCAGTACACAGTAATCTTATACTGTATAACATTACTGTCTGCTGGACCCTGTATCGGGGCCCATGAGCCTTTAGCTACGCCCCTTAGCACAGTCTTCTGCACTTTCCCATACAGTAAAAAAAAAAAAATACATATGCTGACGCACACCAGCCTGTCAAAGGCCAACACCACACTCTTTTGGCCTCTGTCGGGTGAATCGGAGCCTTTTGCTACGCTCACGGTGTGCACCAGGAGCGTTCCCTACACCTATGCGGAACATGTTGGCATAACGTGATGTGAACAGAGCTGAACCTGTATAAAACTTTGATGCCGTTTTTTTTGTTGTTTCCTGAGCTGACAGGGTCCCAGTGTCAACCGATAAAACGGCAGTTTTAGCCTATTTTTCCTGGCCGTTTTGCATCCGTTCCGAGCCGTGTTGACATTTTTAACGGCCGATTTTGACCCGTTTTGCATCCGTTTTAAAATCGGATTAATTTTATTTGTACATTTTTTGCTACATACTTCCCCCTGTAGGTAGTGCCACGCAGACCCCTTGTAGGTAATGCCACACAGATCCCCTTGTAGGTAGTGCCACACAGACCCCCTTTACGTAATGGCACACAGCCCCCTGTAGGTAATGCCACACAGCCCCCTGTAGGTAATGCCACACAGCCCCCTGTAGGTAATGCCACACAGCCCCCTGTAGGTAATGCCACACAGACCCCCTTGTAGGTAGTGCGACACAGACCCCCTCGTAGGTATTTCCACACAGCCCCCTGTAGATAAGGCCACATAGCCCCCCTGTAATCAATGCCACACAGCCCCCCTGTAGGTAATGCCACACAGCCCCCCTGTAGGTAATGCCACACATCTCCCCTGTAGGTAATGCCACACAGCTCCCCTGTAGGTAATGCCACACAGCCCCCTTGTACATAGTCACCCCCATAGATGGCACCCCCCCTACTTTCCTGTAGGGGACGGCTCCAGGAGAAGTGAGGGAGCTGTGGCCAGGGATTGGGGATTCCGCTCCTACAGGGAGCAAAAAAATACCCTCCTCCTCACATGCACAATCATGCACTTTGCACTGTGAGGAGGAGAAGGAGAGAGTGCGAGCGAGCGACAGAAGACACAGCCGTCACTTGGAGCACACTCAAGTGATGGCTGTGTATTACCCAGCCCCATAGACTTCTATGGGAGCCGGGAGAACGGCCAAAAATTGGGCATGTCCAGTGGCGCAACTACCGCGGTAGCAGCCGTAGCGGCTGCTACGGGGCCCGCGGTTTGAGGGGGTCCGTGCCGCCAGTTCACATGCAACCCCATATGCCCGGTGGCGCCGCTAGCAGCCGTTATGGCTGCTACAGCGGTAGCGCCGCTACTATGGGACCCGCGCGGCCAAGCCTCCAACAAGTATGGGCCGGACGACACAGGCCGTCTCATGCCTGTAGGCGTCGCTAGCACCGGAGGGGGCCCCGGTGCTAGCGACAGCCAAATACATGCATTAGTGCTGAATGGCCGGGCATGTTCCGACCATTCTGCGCCTTACAATGACGCTTCCATCCTTGAAAGGCGCTGATTGACGGGGCAAGTCATTCTGCTCCGCCAATCAGCGTCATTGGACGACACTCGTTCAGCTCCAGCAGACCTGCCACAGCGTGGGAACGGGGTCATGTGAGTATGTAAAGTTTTTTGTTTTTTTCCCATAAAACTGTGAGTGGCATTATATATAGTGGGGGCTCTATCTACCAGGGGGGGGGGGGGTTGTCTATATGTGGGCCACTATATACAGGGGGGGTCTATATGTGAGGCACTAGCTACAGGGGTGGTCTGTATGTGGGGCACAATCTACAGGTGGGGGTCTGTACGTGTGCCACTATATACAGGGGGTCTATATGTGGGGCACTATCTACGGGGGTCTATATGTGGGGATGTGGGGCACTATCTACAGGGGGGTCTATATGTGTGGCACTACATACAGGGGGAGCTATATATGAGACACTATACAGGGGTAGGCTATATGTAGAGCACTATCTATAGGGGAGCTATTTTTAGGGCACTTTCTATAGGGGTGGGCTATATGTGGGACACTATATACAGGAGTGGGTTACTAGCAACAGGGTGGCTATATGTAGGGCACTGTCTACAGGGGTGGGCTATATGTGGGACACTATATACAGGGGGAGCTATATGTGAGACTACAGAGGTGGGCTATACGTGGAGAACTGTCTATAGGGGAAGCTATATGTAGGGCAGCACGACGGCTCAGTGGTTAGCACTATTGCCTTGCACCTCTGGAGTCCATATGTGGGCACTATCTACAGAGAGTTGTATGTGGGACACTATCTACAGGGGCTTCTATGTAGGTCACTATCTACAGGGGGCTATGGGGGCACTATCTACAGGAGGCACGGGGTGTGTGTGTGTGTGTGGGACACAGTGTATGGTACTATTATAATCAGGGACACAGTGTATGGCGCTATTATAGTTAGAGATGCAGTGTATGGTGCTTTATTATATTTATAGGTGTTGAGAATTTTAAATTCGTTTATAGGTGCAGAAATATTTTAAAAGTGAGAAGCTGAAGACATCTGAGCGGAAAAGTGCAGAAATGGGTCATGGCCGGTAGAAATCCATCATAGAGGTCTATACCGAAGGGACAAGAAAAGAACTAGAATCTGAGACGTCACCGGTGAGTCACTTAATGTAAATGTTTATTCTGCCTCTAATCAGCACTGTAGTCGCTGTATGATCTGCAGCGAGATGATAGGTGGTATGATTTTTTTTTTGTGAAACAGCATCTCCCAGCATATACTCACCATTGTTCGGGCCATGCTGGGAGCTGTAGTTTTACACCGTACAATCCTATACGGCAGGGGTTGCACTAAATTGGGCTGTATTTGTTCTGGTGTTGTATATATGTACGGATCTTGGTTCTGATTCTGTAGGTAAGTACTGAGCTTTGTTCTGGTGCTGTATATACATATGAGATTGGTTTTGGTGCTGTGCATATATGTAATGAGTTTGGTTCTGGTGCTGTATTTATGTACTGAGCTTTGTTCTAGTGCTGTATTTATGTACTGAGCTTGGTTCTAGTGCTGTTTATATGTACTGAGCTTTGTTCTGGTGCTGTATATATGTCAATTGTAAAAGATCTGCCAGACACAGCTTCTGTGTCGACGCCCGTGGTTACTCAGTCTGCACCTGCTCCTAAGTCTGATAGAGTTATTCCTTCTTCCACCACTCAGGCTGGGAGGCTGAGGAGTGGGAGAGCCTATCACAGCCTGGCCAGACGGAGCTAGCTCCCGCCCTCTGTCTATTTATACCTTCATTTCCTGCTTCTCCTTTGCCTGTGATTTTGCTTGTTTCCTTGCTCTGCTGCTGCTGCTTGTACTATTTGTCCTCTGCTTCATATAGACCCTGGCTTTACTGACTACGCTCCTGCTCTGCGATTTGTACCTCGTACATTCCTGGTTTGACTCGGCTTGTTCACTACTCTGTTGCTCACGGTGTTACCGTGGGCATCTGCCCCTTTTCCCTTAGCTTCTTTGTACCCTTGTCTGTCTGTCTTGCACATAGTGAGAGTAGGGACCGTCGCCCAGTTGTACGCCGTCGCCTAGGACGGGCTGTTGCAAGTAGGCGGGTAGATTAGGGCTCACCTGTCTGTCTCCCTACCCCATCATTACATCAATGCTTGGTTCTAGTTCTGTATTTATGCACTTAGCTTGGTTCTAGTGCTGTATTTATGTACTGATCTTGGTTGTGGTACTGTATGTATGTACTGGGCTTGGATCTGGTGCTGTATATATGTCAGAGCTTGGTTCTAGTGCTGTATTTATGTACTGAGCTTGGTTGTGGTACTGTATATATGTCAGAGCTTGGTTCTGGATCTGTAGTTATATAGGATATATTTCTAATAACAAAATTGCAGGGCAGATGGAATTGTTCTCAATTCATTGTATATTTAATTGGAATCTGTCAGGTAGTTTTAACCCCTTGAACCTCCACCATGCGGTAATACATGACCTGACAATATTTCCAAACATTCCCTTGTATGTTTTTTTCAGATGCAGCGAAATCCTTAAAATCCACTTTTAAAACGGCGGACACTATATGCTAATTACTCATTAGAGGGTCATGGGGCGGTACCGCTATCCAGAAGAGTCACATAGTCCGGCCTCCAAATCCACCTTTGCATGTTTGAGTGACATCTCCCTGGCTGATACAACTTTCTCGGATGCGCCATTGCCTTGTGGCACTATACACACACGGGGGGGGGGGGGCTGTGTGGCACTATACACACAAAGGGGCAGCTGTGTGGCACTATACACAAGGGGGAGCTGTGTGGCACTATACACAAGGGGGAGCTGTGTGGCACTATATACATGGGGAACTGTATGGCATTATTTACAAGGGGGAGGGCTGTGGCTCTATCTACAGGGGGCTGAGTGTGGCGCAATCTACAGGGGTCTGTGTGTGGCACTTTCTAAGGGGGGCTGTGATGCACTTTCTACTAAGGGGGGGCTGTGTGGCACTATATCCAGTGGAAGCTGTATAGCGCTATATACAGTAGGGGCTTTATGGCAATATCTACAGGGGGGCTGTTTGGCACTATCTACAAGGGGGATGTGGGGGCGCTATCTACAAATGGGGCATGACACTGTCTTTAGGTGGGGCTATATAGCACTGTCTCCAGGGGGGCTGTATGGCACATTCTACAGGAGGGCACTATCTATAAGGGGGTTGTTTGTGGCACCCGGGGGGGGGGGGGGGGGTCGCTGTCAAGAGTTTGCTATGGGGCCCAGTCTTTCCTAGTTACGCCCCTGAGCATGTCCCATTTTTTGACGGCCGGTTTTCCCGGGCCGTTAAAAAATCGGTCGTGTGTATAGCCCCATTAGGGGTCTATTGTTCCAATTGCAGCCGTGTGGACCCTGACTGAAACAAACGGAAGCCATAGGTTTCTGTTTGCATCACCATTGATTTCGTTTGATGTCAATACCGTAGTCGTCTGCGGGGAGTACACTGCTAATAATTTTTGGTCCCCACATAAGTCTCTGTTCACATCTGCGTTAGGGTCCCGTTCTGACGTTCCGTCGGGGCTTTCCATCAGAACGGGACCCTGAACAGACACTAACTGATAGACGTAAACCAGAGCTTTCCGTTTCCATCGCTACCATTGAAATCAATGGTGATGGAAATGGAAACCTCTGGTTTACGTTTGTGTCAGTTTGTGTCTGTTCAGAGTCCCGTTCCGATGGAAAGCTCCAACGCAGATGTGAACTGAGCCTAACCCCATTAATGTAACGGAGACAACAATGGTAGGTGAGGCTGATTGAGGCCAGAAAGCAAAGAACAATGTCTGCCAAGTCCTATTCTAATACAATGTCTGGCGTATTCTACCATGTTCCCATATTTCACCACACAGCATACAATCATTTATAAAGGTGGGATTTTAACTTATGTACTGCCAGAGGTTTTTATGCTTGTTCATTTATCAGCTGGATAGGAGGCATAAAGCCATTCTAATGTAAAAATACAAATACCCTGCCCACAGTTCTGTTTTTGCTCAGATCTAGTTTGAAAAATAAATAAGTAAAATATATATACATACATAATTGGGCGGGACATCCACTACAATGAATGTTCATTGTCAAATCAAATTGAATGGGAATGTCTAGTTTAGGAAACCCATTTATAATACCCTTTCAGGGAAGTCTGAGTTAATAGAGGGGGGTGGGGGGCTCCAATACTATACTGATATATAACAAGTTCTTTGTTCATGTCGGACACGCCTATGGAAGACACCGCCCCCTGGAATGCAAGAGGAGTCTACAGAAGAACTTGCAGCTGAGAAGCCGGTGGGGCTTGGGCATGTCCCACATCACTAGGGAGGGGGCATGTGTCTTTTTCTGTGTTTCTTTGTTCTGAATAAAGTTCACTTCACTTCCTGTCCTATCTGAGGAAAGCTGTGTACCAACATCTCTCTGGCTGGTTTACTTCTTTCCAGGCATGCCTTCAGCTTTCAATTTACAGAGGTGGTTATTCGGTGTGAAATAACAGGGAGAAGGAAGCTACCCTGAAATTCGGACTTGACATTTTCTTTGTTCCTCAAGCCTTTCCGAGTTAACCTGCCGCCTTACTTTTGATTGACAGCTCCTCGCCTTCCCCCAACACACATGAAACTCTGCGCTTGCGTATAAATGTTCTGTTCTGGTGCGTGCGCACAGCGGGACACCATAGCGGCGCATGTGGAGTAACTAGATTTGAGGCCCGGACGAAGCAGGGAAGCGTGTCGGACCATACATGATGTGTACACTATCTCAGACGAGATTTTGGATTTTCAGGGCCGGACAGTTTTCGGCGGTGCGCGGTCCTAAGATGGGGAACAAACGAGACTGACAAATTATTACCATAAAAGGCTCGAAATGTTTGCAGACCGTTATTTACGGTCGGAGGAGGAGTTTAGGCGAGGGGATAACTGCAATGAACTTTTGACAGCAGCGGCCAGCGAGGGGTGAGAAGAGCTCACTAGGTGAAAAGCTGGTGATAGGTTCCCTTTAAGTCCGTTGATTTCAATAGGAACTGTGTACGGGCATGTTCACACGCACTATTTTCAGACGTAATTCAGGCGTTTTACAGATACATATGAGATGCCATTGGTGAAATCTTTGATCTTGGACCACGCTGATTTGCAGAAGGGAAGGGTTCTATACAGCACTCCAACCTCTTTGGCAATGTTCAGAGATTTCAGTTAGGTTTTCTTCACATGGCCGTGTTTGGTCTGTGAGATACTCACCGTATGTCGGCTGTATTTCCCGGACCAAACACAGTTAAGGGAGACAGACTCCTACCATAGTCATCCATGATAAGATAAGTCACTGCCTCCCTGCAGGACTACTGTCCCATACTGAAAACAGGATTAGAGTAAGGGCTCATGCACACGACCGTAGCCATTTGCACGGCCGGGATTTTCGGGTCGGCCGGCTGCGGACTGTCAGCCGCGAGCCGCCCGCAAATCGCGGGACATGCACATGGCCGCGGCCATTATTTTCAATGAGCCCGGACCGCAGAACACGGCCGTAATAAGACAGGTCCGTTCTTTCTGCGGTGCGGGCTCCCGGGCCGTGCACGGACCGTAAAAACTACGGTCGTGTGCATGGCCCCATAGAAATGAATGGGGCCGCAATTCTCCCGTGGATTTTCGGGGGAATTGCGGCCGCAAAAGCATGTGCGTGTGCATGGGGCCTAAGGCCTCATGCACACGACCGTAAAAAACTGACCCATTCACTTCCACTGAACGCGGACACCTTTCCGTATCGCTACGGATGAGTGTCCGTTCCGCAGAACTGTGCCGGGAATTATGTTGCATGTCCGTTTTTGGTCCGCAATTGGGGCACGGACTCAATAGAAGTCTATCGGGGAAGCCAAAGTTGCGGATGGCTACGGCGGTGCGTCCGCAAATACGGATTGCCATCCGCAAATACAGAAGTGTTGCTAAGCAACAGAAGTGTTGCTAAGCAACACAAAGGGGATTTCCCATCAACCAGGCATCTTTTTTTTGCGGATCCGTATATACGGATGCAATACGGACCGTATTTGCGGATACCATTCAGCAGAAATGGGTACGTTGCTGATGATTTGCTGATGACTATAAAGCAATACGGAACCGTATTTACGGTCCGTATTTGCGGATACAGTCGTGTGCATGAGGCCTCAGCGACAGAAATTCCTATGGGGTGGCAGGGACTCTTAGGCCCCATGCACACAACCGTGCCCGCAATCACGGCCCGCGATTGCGGGCACGGCCGGCCGCTGACCGACAGCCGCATTTTTGGGCCGTGCTCCCATACAAAGTATGGGAGCACGGCCCGCAAAATGCGAAAGAACGGACATGTTCCATAATTCCCGGAACATTTCCACGGCACGGACACCCTTCCGTAGTGCTACGGAAAGGTGTCAGTGTTCAATGAAAGTGAATGGCTCCGTTTTTGCGGGCCGCAATTGCGGTCCGCAAAAACTGAGGTTTTTTACGGTCATGTGCATGGGGCCTAAGCATCATATATAAGTATGATGCTGGGAGGCTGGCTCCCTGAACTGTGTTCGGTCCAGGAAATACGGCCGTCATACACGATCTTGTTAAGCAAGTCTAACTGTAAATCTAAGGGCCTATTCAAACGAAGGGGTGTCAAATCAGCCGTTAAAAACTGCTTTTTCACGGCCAATTTCCATCTGCGCGGGATCCGATTTCACAGATCCCTTAATAGACTTGAAGTCTATTGAGGGATCTGTGAAAACTGGCAAAATAGGACATGTCCCATTTTTTCACAGGGCGTTCAGACGGTCGTGGTTTTAACGGACCATGTGAATAACCCCATAGAAGAACATTGATTTCTATGCAGCCGTGTAATGGCCATTGAATAAACCGCCATCACACGGCCGATTAAGCCCTTTGTGTGAATAACCTCTAACACAATATACACACTATTCTAAGGTTCAGTCAAACCAATGGCTGGATACAATGTTTTGTCAGATTTCTAACAATGGTAATCTATAGTTTGAGCCCTCTACAGGGACCTTTTATTCTGGGAATCAGATCTGGGCTGTGATCTGATCCAATGTGATCTCACTTTTATCTATGACATATCAAAAGATCATTTGGACTGGATTTCCCTTTGACCTCTCCTAAGAACTACACTATAATTGAAGAACATTGTGCTTGTATTTTCCTCTTCTCTCAGGCTGGAAAATTCCTAAAACATACTTTTACTAAAGCCTGCACAAGAAATATAACAAGAGATCAAAGGGCAGTCATGAAAAAGTTTCATTTCAAATGTGTAGCAGCTCCTTAGAAGAACTGGCTAAGTAGATCCCTCCTGCTTCTTGTGCAATCACATGCTCCGCAATCACATGCCCAGGGACAGGAGCCAGACAGCCTCTTTGTTTCCAGTAAATTGAAAGTGAAATGGACAAGCACAGCGCATATAGAAAAGATAGAAGTCATCATAACATGGGGTGAGAAATTCGACCCTTGCCAGTAATAAAACGTAGTACCATATTGAATACTGTGGCAAAATATCGATTTAAGATCATGGTAAACTTGTCATCTTGTGAGGTCTGTGGTGAGGTTCAGGAGAGTAGCTAAAGGGGGTACGGAAGTAGCAGTCTCACCCCTGGTACCTGAGAAAGTACCTCTGTTAAATAAGAAGACACCAGTATTATAAATGGCACATGGTAGGTGCAGGGCCCTGGTACTGATTTTTCACTTGGACCCAGGATCTTCAAGTTATGTTAATGGTGAGGTAGGTGCATGATGTTTTTGGAGTCCCTTTAATGTGAGAGGGACAATTTCAAATTTGAAGTACCTTGTGGTTGCGTACCTAGGGGACGGCATATACCTAAAGGGGTATTGCAAGATTGGACAACTATAACCTATCCACATGATAGGTGATAAGTGTCTGATCGCTGGGGGCTGTAGTGAGTAGGAGCTTCGGTCGAGCATGTACCGGCTGCTTCATTGAAGGTACTCTGCCGTTTCCATCAGTCCCATAGACTTTTAAAGGAATCAAAACCTATATAAACAACGTGACCATGATATAATTACAATAATCATATATCAAAATGTTATTAAATCATACATACATGATATATTAACCCCTTAAGGACACAGCCTGTTTTGGCCTTGTGGGCAGCCGATTTTGTCAAATCTGACGTGTTGCTCTATGTGGTAATAACATTGGAATGCTTTTATTTTACCAAGCGAGTCCGAGATTGTTTTCTCGTGACACATTGTACTATACGTTAATGGTAAAATTTGGTCGATACATTCAGTGTCTATTTGTGAAAAACACCAACATTTTGAGAAAATGTGCAAAAATTATAATTTTTCTCAATTTAAATGTATCTGCTTCTAAGACACATAGTAATGCCACACAAAATAGTTACTAATTATATCCCATGGGTTTACATTGTTTTCATACGTTTTTGAACGTCCTTTTATTTTTGTAGGACGTTACAAGGCTTATAAGTTTAGCAGCAATTTCTCATTTTCAAGAACATTTACAAAACCTATTATTTTATGAACCAGTACACTTCTGAAGTGGATTTGAGGGGCCTTATATATTAGAAACTCTGCATAAATCACCCCATTTTAAAAGCTGCGCCGCTCAAAGTATTCAAAACAGCATTTAGAAAGCTTCTTTACCCTTTAGCCGTTTCACAGGAATTAAAGCAACGTAGAGGTGAAATTACAAATTAGAATATTTTTTTTGCCGAAATTCATTTGTAATAAAAAATATTCTGTAAGACAATATTTATTGCCCAGATTCTGCAGTTTTTAGAAATATCCCACATGTGGCCCTAGTGTGCTACTGAACTGAAAAACAGGCCTCAGAAGCAAAGAAGCACCTAGAGGATTTTGGGGACTCCATTTTATTACAATAAATTTTAGGCACCATGTCTGGTTTGAAGAGATTTTGTGGGGCCAAAACAGTGGAAACCCCCCAAAAGTGACCACATTTGGCAAACTACACCTCTCAATGAATTTAGCTAGGTGTACAGTTAGCATTTTGACCCCACAGGTTTTTTGCTGAATTTATTGGAATTAGTCTGCAAAAATGAAAATCTAAATTTTTTTCTGAAAAAACATAAGACATTTTTAATTTTTACAAGAAACAAAGGAGAAAAAGAACCCCAACATTTGTAAAGAAATTTCTCCCGATTACGCCAATACCCTATATGTGGTAATAAACTGCTGTTTAAACACATGGCAGGTCTCAGAAGGGAAGGAGTGCCAGTTGTCTTTTAGAGCGCAGATTTTGCTGGATTCGTTATCGGAGGCCATGTCGCATTTGTAACACCCTGGAGGGACCAAAGCCGTGGAAACCCCCCAAAACTGACCCCATTTTGGAAGCTTTACCCCTCAAGGAATTTATCTAGGTATATAGTGAGCATTTTGACCCCACAGGTTATTTGCAAAATGTATTTGAATTAGGCTGTGAAAATGAAAATGTAAATTTTTTTTGAAAAAAGAAATTTTAAACTTTTACAAGGAATAAAAGGAGAAAAAGCACCACAACATTTGTAAAGCAATTTCTTCTGACTACGGCATTACCCCATAAGTGGTAGTAAATTGCTGTTTGGACCCACGCCAGGTCTCAGAAGGGGAGGAGTACCAGTTGGCTTTTGGAGCGCAGATTGCCCCTGAGGTTAGCAGTACAGTGGAAACCCCCTAAAAAGTGACTCCATTTCGCAAACTACACCCCTTGAGGAATTCATCTAGGGGTATAATGGGCATTTTAACCCCACAAGTTGTTTTCTGAATTGATTAGCATTGGGCAGCGAAAATAAAATTTAATTTTTTTTCCAATAAGATGTCGTTTTGGCTCAAAATGTTTCATTTCCACAAGGATTAAAGGAGAAAAAGCACCCCAATGTCTGTAAAGCAATGTCTCCCGAGTATGGTAATATCTTATATGTGGCCATAAACGGCCGTGCCATTTTTTTTAGAAATGAATACGCAGCGGATAATGCAAAGTGAAAATTGCAATTTTTTCACTGATATGCCATTTCACCGCACAATATGTTGTGCCCAACTTGTGCCACTGGAGAATCTTCTCCTAGGTATGGCAATGCCATTCATGTGGGCGTATTCTGCTGTTTGGGCACACTGTATGGCTTAGAATGTAGGGAGGGCCATTTGGCTTTTGGAGCGCGGATTTTGCTTGGTAATAGTTCTGTTTGGAGTTTTACTGGTATTTCAGTTTATAATGTGGGGGCATATGTAATTTGGGCAGAGTATATCAGGGTATAATAATGAGGTAAATAAAACTATCCAGAGATGTGTGGTACATTTTGAGGCAATCCTTTATGCACAGGCCAGTGTCGCACTGATAAATGGTGTCCATTTTTATCCCCTCTTTTGGAACACAATCTGCACATTTTAGGGACTTCTCATCCTTTGAAGTTTGGGAAACTTTGCTGGATAAGTGTCCCCCTGGTATAATACGGGCGCCCTCGCTTCCAGCGGATGTGCTGTGGCCTTCTCCTTCCTGGTTCTCAAATACTAGGGCCCTAATAACCACTTCTTGAAACTGAAGAAATGTGCCCCTCTTGGCCTGCACATCATGTTTTTTATTCGTGGCCTTACTGGTGCCATAACATTTTTTGTTTTTCCATCCACGTAGCCATATAGGGGCATTTTTTTGTGGGACGAGCTGTCGTTTTTATTGGCACCATTTTCGGGGGCATGCGACTTTTTTATCACTTTTCATTCTATTTTTTGGGAGGCTAGGGACCAAAAAGCAGCGATTCTGGCATTGTTTTTTATTTATTTTTATTTACAGTGTTCACCGTACAATATATATTACATGTTACCTTTATTCAGCGTGTCAGTGCGTTTACGGCGATACCAAATTTATATAGTTTTTGTATGTTTTACTACAGGAAGGAATTTTTTCCTCCGCGCCTTACAAGAGCCCTAACGTTTTTATTTTTCGGTTGATTGGGCTGTGTGAGGACTTGTTTTTTGCAGGACAATCTGTGTATTTTATTGGTACCATTTTGGGACACATGCGACTTTTTGATCACTTTTAATTTCATTTTTTGAAAGAGGAAATTACCAAAAAACAGCAATTCTGGAATGGTTTTCTATTGTTGTTTTTTTCGGCATTCACCGTGCGCAATGAATTACCATTTAAATTTATTCTGCGGGTCAATACGCTTACAGCGATACCATATGTATATAGTTTCTTAATGTTTTAGAGTGTTTGCACAATAAAATCACTTTTTTTTTTTTTTAAAAAGAAGCTGTGTCAGGGCTTTTTTTTTTGCTGGACGGGCCGTCGTTTTTTTATTGGTACTATTTTGGGGTAAATGTGACTTTTTATTCCATTTTTGAGAGGAGATGTGACCTAAAAACAGCGATTCTGGCGTTACTTTTCATATATTTTTTTATGGCGTACACCGTGCGGGATAAATTACACGACAGTTTTGTAGTTTGAAACTTTACGGACGCGGCGATACCAATTATGTATAGTTTTTTTGTTTGTTTTTTTTGTTTTTTTCCAATAATAATAATAATACAGTTATTAAGGGAAAAGGGCATTTTTGTGTTTTGTTTAGCTTGAAATGTTTATTATTTTATACAACATTTTTTTCCTTTTATATTTGTCCCACTAGCGGACTTGAATGCCTGCAACATTGATCGCTATACCAATACATTGCAATTCCTATGTAGTGCAATGTATTAAAGCTGTAAGTTTGACACTATCAGCAAGCCTATCAGGACATGCCGGTGGCGGTTCCTCATTGGCTTGCATACTTGTCAGACCCGGAAAGCCATTGTCAGGCCTCTGGTTGCCATGCCAGCCATCGGCACCCCAGTGATCATGTCATGGGGGTGCCGATCTGCTAGAAAGCCCTTAAATGCGGTGATCACTATTGACCTCCGCATTTAAGTGGTTAACTGCCGGCGTTGGACTGTTTGCCGGTGACGGGAGTGTCAGCTGTCGGGGACAGCTGATCACCCGGTTCCCGGATACTGTCCGTTAGGACAGTGGGCTCCTGGAACGGTTCACTAACTGTACATCCTGTTAGGGGTTAAAGACAAAGATCAACACATAATGGATAAAACCAAGATCTTCACAAAGAAGGAGTAAAAGATATATGGTGTCAAGGTGTCGCAAAATGGAATAAATCAAAGGAATAAGCACAGAGGAGGAGGAGAATGTATGCAATTTAGTATTAATAATAAATAATTTATACAAATAAAATGGAATTAAATACAGTACTGTTAACCCCTATATAAAAATAGGTAGCATCCCCAGAGTACATGGATACATACAAAATTATCCAAGCCAAAAGAGGACCAGTTCCAGGATACACCACCAAAAACCCGACGTGCGTTTCACCAGAGCTTCGTCAGGGGGTTTGTGCTACATTTTGTATGTATCGATGTACTCTGGAGAGGATTACCTATTTTTATATAGGGGATTAACAGTACTGTATTTCATTCCATTATATTTCTTTATTTGTATATATTATTTGTTATCAATACTAGATTGCAGTTGCGTCGCAGCGGTCACAATTGCGACTGGGCCATGAAGCCGCCCGCACCACGTCTATAAAGAGTTACTATAGTAACTGGGGCCTATGTTATAAAAATACACGGGCCCCTGTTACTATAGTGATAACAAGAGAAAAATGGTAGGGAAGAAGCACTCAAAATGCTGCTCCACTTCTCTCAAATTTTTATAGTAATAACAATATACTTACCCACCTCGTTCCTGAGTGCAGCGGAGGTCCTTGCGTCTCTTCGCGGCATGATGTCACCGATGCACACAACATTGCGACGCTGGATGGCGTTGGGACCTCCGGTATGCCCGGACCTGAAGAGGAGGGTAAGTAAAACATTACTGTCTGCTGGGGTCCTGTATTTAAGTCTACCATGTAGTAGGCTTAGATACAGGGTCCAACAGACAGTATTACACATGGCCCATCTATCAACGCATACCATGTGATAGGCTTGAAACACGGTCCAGCAAAGAGGATCACACACAGTGTGACGGGATCACACATAGTAGGCTTAGATACAGGGCCCCAGCAGACAGTAATCTTATACTGTATAAGATTACTGTCTGCTGGGGCCCTGTTTCTAAGCCCACTATGTGTGATCCTGTCACGCCATGTACCTAAGCCACATGTTAGGCTTAGATACAGTGCCCCAGGAGACAATCTTATACAGTATAAGGTTACTGTCTGCTGGGTCCCTGTATCTAAGCCTACTATGTGTGATCCTGTCACACCATGTTTGATCCTGTCTGATGGGCCCTGTATATAAGCCTACACATAGTAGGCTTAGATACAGGGCCCAAGCAGACAGTACTCTTATACTGTATACGATTACTGCCTGCTGGGGCCATGTATCTAAGCCTAACATGTGGTAGGCTTAGATACACAGGGCCCATCAGAAAGGATCACATGGTGAGATCCTGTCTGGTGGGCCCTGTATCTAAGCCTACCACAAGGTAGGCCTAGATACATGGCCCATGTGTGATCCTGTCTGATGGGCCCTGTATCTAAGCCTACACATAGTAGGCTGATACAGGGCACAGCAGACAGTAATCAGTGACTGTATAACAGGGTTGGGGAACCTTTTTTTCTACCAAGGGCCATTTGGATATTTATAACATCATTCGCGGGCCATACAAAATGATCAACTTAAAAATGAGCGTGCTATATTTGGTCAAACATTTAATTAACTCACCCCTAATGTGATGGCTGGAACTGCTTCTCTTTGGTGACGTGTATGACGTTCGCCGGTATTGATGAAATTACTACTGCGTCAGTCAGTCTGGAGCGCAGTCGACTCTCTACAATGGTGAGTTTTGAAAAGAACTCGCAGCAGTAAGTTGTTCCGATATACTTACATACTTAAAGGGGTTTTCCCATTAGGGACATTTATATCCACAGGATAGGTCATAAATGTCAGATAGATGCAGGTCCCACCTCTGGGACCCACACCTATCTCTAGAACGGGGCCCCCTAAATCCCGTTCTGCCTCCCTGTGGTCCGGCTGATTTCCAACCATGAAGAAGAAAACAGCATAGCTCGCTGAGCTGCGCTGTATCCATAAGGCTGGGTTCACACACCCTATTTACGGACGTAATTCGGGCGTTTTAACCTTGAATTACGTCCGAAAATACGGCTCCAAAGCGCCGGCAAACATCTGCCCATTCATTTGAATGGATTTTACGATGTACTGTGCCACTTCTTGGGACGTAATTGGAGCAGTTTTCTATTGACTCCATAGAAAAATATCTCCAATTACGTCCGTAATGGACGCTGTGAAAAACGCCTGCACATGCCATTACGTCTGAAATTCAGGAGCTGTTTTCTCTTGAAAACAGCTCCGTAATTTCAGCCGTAACGGACGTGCACATGTGAACCCAGCCTAACTCCCATAGTAGTGAATGGCAGTTACGGAAGCAGCGTAGCACGCGAGTTACGCTGTTTCAGTAACTACTATTCAGTTCTATGGGACTTACGGAAACAGAGTAGCTCAGCGAGTTACGATGTTTCTTCTTCATGGTCGGAAATGACACGCTTCAGCCACAACACAAAGAGGTAGAACGATGTTTAGGGGCCCTGTTCTTGAGATAGATCTGGGACCCAGAGGTGGGACCCGCATCTATCGGACATTTATGACATAAACTGTGGATATATCATAAATGTCCTTGATGAAAAAAAGCCCTTCACCTGAGTAAGTAGGACGTGCGAACAGAGCCAAAGCGGGAATGAAACGGCGGCGGTCAGGGCGTGCTGTGACAGGAGTGGACCCGTCCAGTCACCTGACCTCACTTGACTGACTCAGGTCAGGTGACCGGACTGGTCCACTCTCGGGTGGTCACGCACCGAGCTTACTCAGACCGCCGCCATACTTGGCTTGGACCGCCCTTCTCCTGCTCCTAAATGTGAGTAGAGCGGACTGAGACAAGGAGGGAATAACATGGCGGCAGAGGCTGTCAAAGTGAGGTCGGGGCGTGACAGGAGTGGACCAGTCCAGTCATCTGAACTCAGGTGACTGGACTGTGGCGGCCCGCAGGGGCGTAGCTAAAGGCTCATGGGCCCTGGTGCAAGAATTCAGCTTGGCCCCCCTACCCCTCCACCACCAGACCCCTGCGCACACCTATGCCCAGCTCGACAGACCCCATGAATGCCACCACACAGTATAATGCCCCCCACACAGTATAATGCCCCCCATAGCTTCCCCCACACAGTATAATGCCCCCAATAGTTGCCCCCCACACAGTATAATGCCCCCCATAGCTGTGGGCTCTACAGACCGTATTACATATGGGCCCTGTATCTAAGCCTACCACATGTGTTACTAGTTACTAATGGTTTGTTTTTTTTGTGCTTTTTTTTACAGGTTGGGCTATGTCAGATTCGAGGACTACTTCGATGACGGCTGTTTTTATTTTATTGGCGAGTTGTGTGGGGGTGTTTTATTTCAATAAAATAATTTTTTTTTCTGTCTATTTTTTTTTAACTTTATTACTACCATCTTAGTAATGGCCGCTGGCTGATTGGCAGCGTCCATTATTAAGGCGGGGCTTAATGTTAGCTGGCGAAAAGTTTAACACTAACCCCCATTATTACCCCGATACCCCCCACCACCAGGGGTGCCGGGAAGAGCCGGGTACGATCCAGTACCTGACCATCTGTATTGATTGTAGGTTGTTTTTTGGGGGGGGTATATGTATTTGGGCTATTGCCCCATACGTTTTAAGACCTTAGCGACGCCCCTGGCTGCTAGTGCTGTATCGTTGGGTCACTTAACAGACCCAGCGATGCAGCTGAAAGCTGCGGGCCGTCGGCCATGAGAAGAAGTTGGGGGGGTGCCCAAGAAGGACTTTTGCATCGGGACCCATGGGCCTTCATCTATGACCCTGCTAGATTGCATTCATTTTCCTCCTCCTTGGTACTATCCAGGTTATCCACCATATGTCTTTACTTCTTTGTGTGAAGGTTTTGGTATTACCAATTACGTATTGATGTTGGTCTTTTAAAGAGGTTGTCCAGGGGGAATTTTTTGTATTAATATGTTACTCAGAAAAATAGTGCACTTACTAATTTACATGTTTTATAAAACATGCCCCGTTGCACCGATACAGTCCTCAGTCACATGGCACAGGAAGTTCTGTAGTTTCTTCCTGTGCTGTGACGCATCGACACATCAGGGCTGCCTCCCCCTATTGTTGGTGTCGGTTGAACAGAGAAAGGCCCAGTTCGTGCTGAGTTTTTTTTGTGCGGATATTGACGCGGAAACCGCATTGGAATCAGCATTAAGAAGCGGCTGAAATTGCCTCCCATTGATTACAATGGGAGGCAGAGGCGCTTGTTTTTCCTGGGCAGAATTTAGCGATTCCGCCTCTGACCTCCCATTGAAATCAATGGGGAGGCAGAAAAATGTGCGGCTCCCGTTTCCGAGCATTTTTTGCGGTGTTCAAAGCGCAGGCAGGTCAAAATCTGCCTCAAAATTCCTGAAGGAATTTTGAGGCAGATTTTTTCTGCCTGCAAAAAACTCAGTGTGAACTACGCCTAAGATTGCCAGCCTCTTGCAGTCATGTGATGACGTCCCTACACTAACAGGTGGGGGAGGCTTAGCTGTATAACCAAGTACAGCTTGCGGTCACATCTGCATTACCAATCTCAGCATTCCCTAGCAGCGCATGCGAAGTCTAAAAGGCAAAGAACGAAAAAGTGCAGTGGAAACTGGAGGATGCTGGGACTTGCAGTCAGTGTGCTCTGAAAGACTCAGTCCCGCCTCATAGAAGGAATTTGAGCAGCAGTGTGGGCGCCCAAAAGGGGTTAGGTAAGAAATTAAATCTTCACAATTTTCAAATTTAAAAACAATGAGGCAATGTATACTGATGTCTCATCGCGTTTTTAGAATTTTTATTTTTAACTCGCCGGATAACCTCTTTAATATATCATGTATGTATGATTTAATTACATTTTTATATATGATTATTGTAATTATACCATGGTTGTTTATATAGGTTCTGATTTAAGTATTGCGCTAAGACCTACTTACTATATGGGTTTTTGTTAGGCTTTAGAGTTTTAATGGAGATGCCAGCACACATGTATGGCCCGGGTCCATTCATTCAATTTCCTCCCAACTGCAGTCGAGCAGTGAGATGGAACAGGGGGTTTGGGACCCCAATTCTCACAATCAGTGGGGTCTTCCAACGATCAGACACCTATCATGTGTAAAGGTTATAATTGTCTAAGAATACCCCTTTAAGATGTTTTTATTTTAATATTCTCACAACTTATTATGAGTAGCTAGCTCTGTTGTCAGACAGTAAGGCCCTGTTCACACAGAGTTTTTTTGCAGGCAGAAAATTCTGCCTGAAAAAATCAGCTCCTGTTTTTTTCAAGTGGTTTTGCACCACAGGCGATTTTTGCCTTTCTTTCTTCAACAGGCAAGGGAAAAAACACAAGCTGTTTTTGCTATAAAACGCGGCAAAAAACACAGCGGCCATTCGTGGCATTTTTTTTCAGCCTCCCATTGAGGTTTTTTAGGCGGAAAACTCCTCAAGTTAGGCCATGTCGCTTTTTCCCCGTGAGCGTTTTTTTCTGCTCACGAGAAAAAATGCTTCCACCTCCCATTGAAATCAATGGGAGGCAATATTGGCCATTTTTTGAAGCGGTTTAATCATCAAAAAACACTATGTGAAGAGGGCCTAAGATTGTACCGTAAACCATTGGCTTCATAGAAACTTAACTTAGAGCCTGTTCACATCTGCGTTGGAGGCTGTGTCAGGGGCCTCTGTCACAGATCTTGAAAAAAATACCGGAAACAATAGCGCAGACTGCTGCGCTATTATTTCTGGTAAAATCACGGACACCATTACGGAAATCCGACGGAACCCAATGTGTTCCGTTGTGTATTGATGGTCTCTGTCATCTAACGGAACCAGCAATTTCTGTATTTTCCTTGTTCTGCTGCTCATGAAAATGTTTCAAACACATAGAAAGGCAGCTACGGTAAATTGAAGTCCCCTGCAGTTGCCCCTAGAGCCTGGCAGCAAAAACCACTGACCGTAATTTCCAACATTTTATAGTTTGCATGTAGGACAAAGACTATAGACTGTAATAAAGCACATTCTAGCCCTATACTAGAGGAGCCGCAGAGAATTGTATTTCTCTGCGCCTGTCCTCTTCTTGGTTGGATCACTCTGGCTTAAAGAGCTCTTTGGCTAATTATAGTAATATGAGGTAATTACATATGAAGTATGAGATCCCAATAATTTTTTAATGCGGTGGTTCTTACAAAAATGCAGTGGTTTTGATGCAAATTAAAAATTCCACTGCAAAAAAAATCTTAACACCATATGGCCCCATGCACACGACCATAAAAAATCCGGACCCGACCGGTTCTATTTCCATACCGCTACGGATAGGTGTCTGTGCCGGGAATTATAGAGCATGTCCTACTTTTCGGTTTTTCCGCAGCGGAATGACTGCTACTTTCAACGGAATTGCTGCAGAAAATTTCTGCAGCAATTCTGTTACGTGTGGACAAGCCCTTAGGGTTCATTCCCACACACCGGATACGCTTCGGAATTTCTGCAACAGAAAATCTGCAGCGAAATCTAAAAAAAATGCAGATACATCTGTCACAGAAATCCGCAGCAAATAGTACGCTTTTGCTGAGCATATTGCGACTTTTACCTGCGGATTTAGTGTTAAACATTGATTGCTGCAAAGTTTATGTGCACCTGCGGATTTTACAGCGGTTTTTACTGCGTTTCGTCTGTAAAAACCACAATTTGTTGCAGAATTTATGCTCCTTATTGAAGTCTAAGGGTATGTTCACACGCTTACTAAAAAACGTCTGAAAATACGGAGCGGTTTTCCCTTGAAAACAGCTCCCGATTTTCAGATGTTTTTTAGGCCTCATTTACACGAGCGTGTGCGTTTTGCGCGCGCAAAAAACGCTGCGTTTTGCGCGCGCAAAAGGCACTTGGCAGCTCCGTGTGTCATCCGTGTATGATGCGCGGCTGCGTGATTTTCGCGCAGCCGCCATCATAGAGATGAGGCTAGTCGACGCCCGGCACTGTCCAAGGTGCTGAAAGAGCTAACTGATCGGCAGTAACTCTTTCAGCACCCTCGACAGTGAATGCCGAACACAATATACACCAACCTGTGAATAAAAAAAGACTTTCATACTTACCAAGAACTTCCTGCTTCCCCCAGTCCGGGCTCCCGGCCGTTGCCTTGGTGACGCGTCCCTCTCTTGTCATCCGGCCCCACCTCCCAGGATGACGCCGCAGTCCATGAGACCGCTGCAGCCTGTGATTGGCTGCAGCCTGTGCTTGGCCTGTGATTGGCTGCAGCGGTCACTTGGACTGAACTGTCATCCCGGGAGGTCGGACCGGAGTTATCGGTAAGTCAGAACGTCTTTTTTTTTTTTACAGGTTCATGGATTTTCGGAGCGGATGTCAGTGTCCATGGTGCTGAACCAGTTTAACGCTTTCAGCACCGTGGACAGTGACTGTCTCCTGACGTCGCGTACCCGAACATTTTTTACCGGTTTCGGTCAAAACGAGTTTGGCCGAACCCGGTGAAGTTCGGTGCGCTCATCTCGAATTTGACACTCCGTTTGGATGTTTGTAAACAGAAAAGCACGTGGTGCTTTTCTGTTTACATTCAGGAGTTTGACAGCTCTTGCGCGAATCACGCAGTTCGCACGGAAGTGCTTCCGTGCGGCATGCGTGGTTTTCACGCATCCATTGACTTCAATGGGTGCGTGAGTGCGCGAAAAACGCACGATTATAGAACATGTCGTGAGTTTTTTTCTGCGCACACGCGCTGAGCGCAATTCACGCATCGTCTAAACTGCCCCATTGACTAATATAGGTGCGTACGACATGCGTGCAAAGCACGCGCGTCGCACGCGCGTATATTACGTTCGTGTAAATGAGGCCTTAAGCAAACTCGCGTTTTTTCGCAGCATTTTTTACGGCCCTTTTTAAAGCTGTTTTTCTATAGAGCCAATGAAAAACAGCTCAAGAAGTGACATGCACTTCTTCCTCGCTGCCGTTTTTCCCATTGAAATCAATGAGCAGATGTTTGAAGGCATCCTGTCTCCGAGTTTTCGGCCGTTTACGTCCCGAAAAACGGCAGAAAATAAGCCGTGTGAACATACCCTAAAGGCCAAACACGCAGCATCTCCACACAGAACCCGCTGCATTGACATGATGCGTAATTAAAAGTCACACCGCAGAGCACTTTCCGCACAATTTTTCTAAATCTCATTTACTTTGCTGCTACTGTAAATGCTGTAGAATTTCCGGACAGAATTCCATTACGGAAATTCCGTATCGTTTACGCTATGTGGAAACCGAGCCTTAGGGCATGTATTTATTGTCCTATTTGTTAAATCTCATCCACTATGCTGCCACTGTATTCTGCTGCTTTTTTCTGTCCAGAACGCGGCAATTCTGTGGCCCTAAGGGTATGTTCACACGCACTAATTACGGACGTAATTCGGGCGTTTTTGCCCCGAATTACGTCCGAAAATAGCGCCTCAATAGCGCTGACAAACATCTGCCCATTGAAAGCAATGGGCAGACGTTTGTCTGTTCACACGAGGCGTAATTTACGCGCCGCTGTCAAATGACGGCGCGTAAATAGACGCCCGCGTCAAAGAAGTGACCTGTCACTTCTTTGACCGTAATTGGAGCCGTTATTCATTGACTCCAATGAATAGCAGCGCCAATTACGTCCGCAATGGACGCGGCGTTCAAGCGCCTGCACATGCCGTTACGGCTGAAATTACGGGGATGTTTTCAGGCTGAAACACCTCGTGTGAACATACCCTAAGTGCTGTGGAATTTCCGCACAGAATTCCATGGCGGAAATTCTGCAGCGTTTACGTAACGTGGGAACTCAGTGGTCGTACGCGGCATATTGTATTGCAGAAATTTCTGCAACTCAAAATTTGTTCCATTCATCTGTATTTGGTTGTTTCTGCAGCATGTGCATGGATTTCAGCAAGTTCAGATGGATGGAACTTATTTTCATTCGCAGAAACTTTTCAACAAAATCTGCCGCGCATGACTGTACCCTGAGACTGGGTTGCCACGTAGCATAGATGCTGCAGAAGTTCCGCAACGGAATTCTGTGCGGAAATTCAACAGCATTTACAGTAGCAGCACATGAGGCTTAAAAATGCCAGACACTGTGGAAAAGTTGTGTGGAACAAAATCTGTCGCGTGTGACTCCATCCTAAGACCTTGTTCAGACAAAGTGAGAAATCTCAGCAGGGAAAACTGCATCTAAAAACCACAGTGGGAAAACGGTGGTAAAAAGAGTGCCATGCCATCACCCGCTAGAGCTGTAGGTTGAAGCTCTGGGGCCCCAATTTTGTATCTGGCCCCCTAACCATCACTTGCCATCTTTACTACTGGTGTCCTCATATGTGGAAGAGAGACCCTTTAGGTCCCCTCAGGCAGCAGGGCCCAGGTGCAACTCCAGTTACTGCATCCCTTATAGTTATGCCACTGCTACCAGTATGTGTGAAGTTACCCTTGCTCGTACTGAATATTATCGAAAATTATTTTAGCACGGACTACCAGGGAAAAAAAGGCAGATGAAACTAATGTTACAGATGTATAAATTTAGGGAATAGTGTAAGAGATCAGATGGAAGCTGGGCTTCGGGCTCAGTATCTATGACGCATAAAGCAAAGTACCAAAGCTTGGTGAGTCACACCTCACTAAAATGAATGCAGAGTAAGACAAAACTAGGTCACAGCAGAGAGAGCGAGAACAGCAATAGAGCCAATACTCATTTACTAAAGGCTGGTATACAAGGGCAGATTTCTGCCCATAACAAGCCCTGGTCGACAATATAACAAGTCGATCGGCGATCGTTAATCCGATCGTTCTGTCGCCATCAGTTTGCATCATCGTTTACACGGAGGATGTGCTGCCGACAACGATGATTTTATAGGCTGCATAAATAATGTGGTCAACAAACAAGCATTTGCGCGTTTCTCAGCTAATCGCTGCCCTGTTTACACAAGCTAATAATCGCGAACGAGCGTTCGTAAATAGGCCTCTAGTGACTCGGAAATTAGCAGGCCATTAGAATAAATATACACCGAATGGCCACTTTATTAGAGACACCCATCTATTAGTGCGTTGGATCTCCTCCTTTGGCCTTCAGAACCATTAGTTGTGGCATGGTTCCACTAGGTATTGAAATCGTTCCGCAGGAAAATTGGCAGACAGGATAGCTTCTCGCAGTTGCCGCTAAAGTGTCCTTCTGCCATAGGTTAAACAACTGCCATGAAGGGATGAACTTTGTCAGCTACAATGCTTAGGTATGTCCTACTGTTCAAACATCCAGAGGAACCAGGGTGTGCCAAGAAAACATTGGCCACACCATTACTGTACTCGATTATTGCTGCATGCGCCAAATTCTCACCCATTAGCACGGTGCCACAGAAATCTGGATTTATCTGACCAGGCGATCTTTTTCAACGGCTCAGTGATTCAATTTTTGTGCTCTTTTTCCCTCTGGAGTCTTGTCTTGTCTGTTTCACTTAGACAGCAATGGCACTCCAACGGGTCGTCTGCGGTTATAGCCCATCCGTGCTAAGGAGCCACGAGTTATGAATTTTGACGCGTTAGTTGGAGCACCAGCGTCATATTCGGTTGCAATCTGCTTGACTGTGGACCGTTTGGCAGAACGATTCTTGACATCCTTCTCTCACCCCTTTCATCAAAAAGTTGTTTACATCCACAGGATCCCCTTTCTCTGCATGTTTTTCTCGATCACACCGTTCTCGGTTCACTCTCGACACTGTTGCACAAGAAAATCTCACAGGGTTGGCAGTTCTTTAAATACCAAACCCAGCCAGCTAGTCTAACACCGATGACCATACCTCATTCGAAGTCGCTCAGATCCCTCGATTCTCCCACTCTTATGTGGATTCTTACTAAAATTGATCCACAGAAAACTTGTTCACTTCATTTCATGCCGCACTCCGGGGTCACTGGTCTAATTTCCATACAGGGAAACGCCAATCGTGAAAGTGCAGAGGTCGATCATAAAGTAGCCATTCAGTGTATATTGCTAGTTCACAGGTGTTGCTTACATGTCACCGGGATATGATGCTGATAGGGCTTAAGAACTTAAATCTAAGCCTAAGCAATTTTCTGGGGGAGAAAAAAAACACCAAAAACCTGTGTCTCCCTCTTTATATAATCAGAGGCATACAAAAAGGTACAGTAGAGGCCCCAAAGCAAAGAATTGGTGCCCGATTGTGGCTCTGTGCAACTTGATGGTACTATGGCGCCTTAATACATGTTAATATCAGTAAATATCTTACGGATTCTAAGAGAAAAAAAATAATTTATGCAAAAAAAAACATCCAATTATCCCGTTAGTTTCTGATAAGAGAATGCATTCAAAACGGGAAGATGGAAATCATGACTCAGCTGAAATAGTTTGCGGAAGCCTTGCCCAGTCATTGTCATCTATGCTGTAGAGGAATGTGATGTGTGTATTCAAAAATAACATAAAATGCAGCATGACCACATGGCTCACAGTATGGAGCACAACGTTCTTGGACACTGTTGCGGCTAATTCTGTGATCTGGATCGAAGTATTCCGAGCCGTACTGAGATGTTCAATATGAAACATCTGCACAAACTAATAAGTATAGAGCTGCTCAACAGGGGGAACAGGAGTTACTTTTAAGCATTTTTGGCATCGTTACAAGATAAGAAAACAACACTTAGGTCTTTGTGTCCATAAAGGGAAACTCCAGTAAAATAAGTTTCCTCAATGTATTTATTGCATATTAATCACTGTATTTATTCTTTTTCAAGTTCCACCGACTCCCCAATAATTTTTTTTTTGTCTGTTATGCTTATTATGTTTAGCAGATACAGCAGAATGTGCGTGGCAATGTTAGGCCCCATGCACACCAACGTGGGTTTTGCAGCCAAAATTACCCCGAAAATCCACGGGTGAATTGCAGCCCCATTCATTTCAATGGGCCCATGCACACGACCGTGGTTTCCAGGCTCATAGAAAATAATGCTCACATCCCACGATTTGCGGGGGTGGCTCATACTGGTGCCATACTGCTGTGGTATCAAGGGTTATCACCAGGCCGCAGAAATGCTGATGGCGCATTTATGATCCACGTTAAGAGTATATTTTCTTTTGAAACCATTATAGCATTTGACAGATACGCTAAAAAGAACCTTAAAACTGGGTTCACAATGTGCGTTTTTGTTGCGTTTTTTTTGGTAGAGATATGGGAATTTATCTAGCAAAACTAAAAATGTATATAAAAAAATTCAATAAAATGCACCACAGTGTGAACCCAGCTGACATGAAAACGTACATGTTTGCCTACGCCTGCGTCCCTTTTTTTGCAGTATATACATTAAAAAACAAAACTTATAGCTCAACTGTTTGGCACAAGTCTTGTGGGGTTTTTTTTGCTCGGTAGCTGTAATATTAGACCCAGTTATGATCAATTATATAAACATTTTACTGTTGATCAAGATTTATGGACTAAAATTTTCACACCAATTACAGAGCAATTACTGCTGACGATACATGGATATGTGGGCAAAAAGTGCCACCTACTGGCGAACTGCAGACTTGCATGATTTGTTGTTTAAAACTCCAGATTTAGCATAATACTACAGGAATGAACCAAACACCAGTAAATCATGACTGTTATGAATATGTCTCTCAGGTACAATTAATAATAATAAAACACTTTGCAAAAACATTTTAAATTACCCAAAACTAAAAAGAAATAGCTGTCCTCACATGCGTGCTCATGCTGCGTCATGGCAAGTCGTGTGTATTTTGGTTGGCTCAGCAATAATGGTTAGTGGCATAATAAATTCAGCTATGGTATCACTAGATAAGGCAGATTTGTGACATGTCTTCTGCCTGTTGGACCACCAGAAAGGATTCTATCAAATGCTGTTCATTACAAAAACTTTGCAGAGTCTTTTCACAGTGCAAGTGCCTGTTTTCTAAAACCCCAGAGGGAGCGTTTTCTAAAAACATCCCCCAAAAGGCCGTCTTTTTTTATTTATAGCCAAAATTTAAATCCTTGTCTTGACTTAAAATAGAAGATACATGAGAAAAACTGCACTGCATGGAGTAAGGGCTAAAAAACGATGTTCTAGCCACATTTGCATTCAAAAAGTTTTTAAAGGATAGGTAAACATTTGAATTAAATTTTTTCTAAAAAAAAACACCAATTAAAAAGTTGCTTAAATTCACAAAATACATTGTTTTATTTTAAACATTTTACACGCAGGAACCAGCTGTTATCAATCGCACCTAACGCTCTGCACTTCAATGTCATCGATAACAGCTGGATCCTGCTTATCAGAGACGCGCAGGACCAGTTTTCAGCCGAACCGTCAGTCCTGCTGACTTTACGGATTCAGCTATGATGGAAAGATACAGCCTCTATGCATACAAGATACATACCGGTAGAAGCGGTTTCTTAAATGGTACAATTGTTTTTCATAAAAACAAATTCAAAAGTTTCTTCAAATCACATCATACATTAGTTTTATTATCAAATTTATTTTTTTCCCCTCATCAGTCTACACACCATGAACCATAATGATAAAGTGATATCAGGCTTGTAGCAATGTGTGCAAATGTATTAAAAAAAATAACATTTACATAAGTCGTCTGACCATTTTTCTGCTTGACACACCTGCGTTTGCGTTTTTTCTCCCATCCTTCCATGCAGGTTTGATGGGGAGTGACAGAGGTGTAGCTAGGGGTTTAGCACAGTGGGGGGGACGGGACGGACGGACGGACGGACATATGAGCAGGCCCCCCCTAATGCATGTTTACAACTGAAGAGGCGCATACTAATTATATACCAGACATCATCCCTGTATATAACCCCGATCATCACTGTATATAACCCCTATTATCTCTGTGTATACCAGCCTTGGCTAGTATATACAGGTAAGATGGGGGTTATAAACAGGGATGATGGGAGTTATATACAGGGATGATGGGGTTATATAAGGGGGTGATGGCTGGTATACACAGGGACGATGGGGGTTAATGCAGGGATAATGGATGGACTACCCATCATCCCGGTATATAACATCCATCATTCCTGTAAATAAACCCCATCATCTCTATATATACCAGCCAAGCTACCCCTGCCGTATAGGTTCGTACGGCTAAAAACTACTGCAGATATCTTCAGCTCCTCACTTTCCAAACATTTCTGCACATATAAACGAAGATAAAATTCTCATGGTGCCACACACTATGCATCTAAATATAATAGCGCCATACTGCACCTCTAATTATAATAGCACAATACGTGTCCCCGATTATAATAGTACCATACACTGTGTCCCTGATTATAATAGTACCATGCACTGTGTCCCACACACAGTGCTCCCTGTAGATAGTGCCCCATAGATCCCGCTATAGATAGCACCCACATATAGCCGCCTGTACATAGTGCCCCACATATAGCCCCCTGTAGATAGCGCTCTACATATAGCCCCCCTGTAGGTAGTGTCCCACATATAGCACCCCCTGTATATAGTGCCCCACATATAGCCCCTATGTAGATTGTGTCCTACATATAGCCTCCCCTGTAGATTGTGTCCCACATATATCCCCCCGTAGATAATGACACTCACTTTTAAGTGGAAAAAAATCGACCTACTCACCTTGATCCTGTACCCGCGCCGTCCCGTGTCAACGCAGGCCTGCTCTCTTCTGAAATTACCCCGCCAGTAAGCGCCTTTCAACAATTGAAGCGGTGCGATGACGTCATTCTGCCCTGCCAATCAGCGCCTTTGAACAACGGAAGTCTTATCGTCGTTGAAAGACGCTGATTGACAGGGCAAGTCATTCTGCCCTGCCAATCAGCGTCATAGTCAGGCGCTTATGCATAGAATAAGACTGGCAGCAGGCCGCTCAGTGTGGCGTCGCCATGGGCGGGGGCAGCGGTCATGGTGGGGGCGGTCGCAGTGGGCCCGGGGCCACCGCCCCCCACTATTGGGGAGTGATGATGGACAGCTATTATCAGGTCTCTCAAGAGATGTTCAATTGGGTTCATTCAAGGATCTGTCCTAAATCCACTACTGCGTTGCCTTGGCTGTGCGTTATGCTGGAAGGTAAATCTTCGCTCCAGTCCAAGTTCTTTGGAGCAGGTTTTTTTTATTTTTTATCAAGGATCTCTCTGTTCATCTACTGACTAGTCTATGTCCTGCAATTGAGACATCCCCACAACATGATGCTGCCACCACCATAGGGATGGTAATGAGTGGTGCCTGGATACTTCCAGACTTGCGTCTTGACCAAAGGGTTCAATCTTGGTTACATCAGACCAGAGAATCTCGTTTTTCATGATCTGAGAGTCCTTTAAGTGTTTTTGGCAAATACTGCGCTTTGCAGGCTGCCATGTGCTTTTTATTGAGGAGTGGCTTCTGTCTGGCCACTCTACCAGTCTGGCCACTCTACCATAAGGGTCTGATTGGTGGAGTGATGCAGAGATGGCTGTCCTTCTGGAAGTTTCTCCCTCTCTATAGAGGAACTAAGAGTGATCATTGGGATTTTGGTCACCTCCCTGACCAAGGCCCTTCTTCCCTGATTCCTCAGTTTGGCTAGTTAGATTCCTGGCAGTTCTGAATTTCATCCATGCAAGATCCTTAGAAGCCACTGTGTTCTTCAGAACCACAATCCTGTCTCTGAGATCTACAGACAATTCCTTTTAAATTCACAAATGTTTTTGCTCGGACATGCACTGCCAACTGTGAGACCTTATATAGACAGGTCTGTGCCTTTTCAAATCATGTCCATGAATTTAATTTACTACAGATAAACTCCAGTCAAGGATTAGAAATATCTCAAGAACGATCAATGGAAACAAGATGCACCTTAACTCCAAGATGTTAGTTTGTTGAATTGCCCCCTGATGAGCCTGGTATTCAAGGGCAAAACATGTAGGAGCTAGGTTTAGAGCAGCAACTAATCTAACTACACTAAAATGAGGGGTATTTTAGGGAAAGTAGGCCAGTTTTTTTTATTTGTAATAAATTTGCACACATTTCTACAAACCTGATCAATAAGGTACCTGTACTCCCTGCGGACTATAGCGTGGGGGACTTGGGAAGCAGACACTCCTGGACATGACAATACTTCTTCAATTAGATAGAAACATTAGTGGGCACAGCATCGATCAAGTTGAGCTTTTCCTGTACAGTCTGATCTGTTCTAGCTCTTCGTGAAAACTCAAGGCAAAGGTTTCTAGAGCAAAGCATTGGGCGAGATACTTGCACTTTGCTGGTTAAAAGATATAGCAGTTACATAGTTGACACATGTCCATCAAGTTCAACCAAGGGATGGGAAAAGGGATGGGAAAAATCTCTACACATTGACATCGGAGCTGATGTTTTTTCGTTCTAAGAAATTATCAAAGCCTTTTTTAAAGCCATCTACTGTCCCTGCTGTGACCAGCTCCTGCGGTAGGCTATTCCATAGATTCACAGTTCTCACTGTAAAGAAGGTTTGTCGCCTCTGCAGGTTGAACCTTTTTCTCCAGACGGAGGGAGTGCCTTTTTTTTTATATGGAACAGGATTTCACCATATTTTTTGTATGTCCCATTCATATATTTATATAAGTTAATCATGTCCTCCCTTAGTCGTCTTTTTTCAAGGCTAAATACGTTTAATTCTTTTACTCTTTCCTCATAACTTAGATTCTCCATGCCCCTTATTAGCTTTGTTGCTCTTCTTTGTATTTTTTCTAACTCCAGGGCATCCTTTCTATGAACTGGAGCCCAGAACTGAACTGCATATAGTAGATGAGGCCTCACTAATGCTTTGTAAAGTGGTAATATTACATCCCTGTCCCGCGAGTCCATGCCTCTTTTAATACACGACAATATCTTGCTGGCCTTTGAAGCGGCTGATTGACACTGCATGCTGTTATTTAGTTTAGGATTTACAAGTACACCCAGATCCTTCTCAACAAGTGCTTCTCCCAGTGTAGCTCCCCCTAGGACATATGATGCATGCAGGTTGTTGGTACCCAGATGCATAACTTTACATTTATCTACATTAAACCTCATTTGCCAAGTGGATGCCCAGAAGCTTAGTGTGTCCAAATCAGCTTGTAATTCACGAACATCTTCCATAGACTGAACAATACTACATAGCTTGGTGTCATCTGCAAAAAATAGAAATAGTGCTATTAATCCCATCCTCTATATCATTAATAAATAAGTTGAATAATAGTGGTCCCAGCACTGAACCCTGGGGTACACCACTTATAACCGGGGACCATTCAGAGTAGGAATCATTGACTACAACTCTCTGGATACGATCCCTGAGCCAATTTTCAATCCAATTACAAAATATACTTTCTAAACCTATAGACCTTAATTTACCCATTAGACGTCTATGAGGGACAGTGTCAAATGCCTTTGCAAAGTCCAAGAACACTATGTCCACAGCGGCCCCTCTGTCTAGGCTTCTGCTCACCTCTTCATAAAAACATATCAGGTTAGTTTGACAACTTCTGTCCTTAGTAAAGCTGTGCTGGCTGTGACTTATAGTACTATTTTTTGTCACATACTCCTGTATCTAGTCCCTCAAACATTTTTCCCACGATTGAGTTAAGCGAACTGGTCTATAATTACCCAGGGAAGACTTAGAGCCCTTTTTTTTGAAAATAGGCACATTTGCCCTGCGCCAGTCCCTTGGCACTATACCAGTCACTAGAGAATCTCAGAATATTATGAAGAGGGGAACTTAAATAACTGAACTAAGCTCTTTAAGAATTCTAGGGTGTGACCCATCTGGTCCCGGGGCCTTGTGCCCATTTATTTTATTTAACTTTGCTTGGACCATATCTACATTCAGCCAATTCAGTATATCAACTGATATATTAACAGCACTGGCACCGGCTACATCAGCTGCTCTTTCTTCAGTTGTATATACAGAGCTAAAGAACCCATTTAGTAACTCTGCCTTCTCTTGATCCCCTGTGATCAACTCCCCATTACCATTATCTAGGGGTCCTACATGTTCAGACCTTAGCTTTTTCGCATTTTCATACCTGAAGTGTTTTTTGGGATTTGTTTTACCATCCTTGGCCACCTGCCTTTCATTTTGTGTTTTTGCAAATTTTATTACCTTTTTACAGATTTTATTAAGCTCTTTATATTTTACAAAGGCTACAGCTGTACCCTGAGAATTATATTTTTCAAATGCCCTTTTTTTTGTCATGTATTGCCCGTTTTACAGAAGGTGTAAGCCATGTGGGGTTTAATTTGAGTCGTTTATACTTGTTGCCTATAGGAATACATTTTGCACTATAATTATACAAAGTAGATTTTAAAATCTCCCATTTATCATTTGTCCCATTATTTGACATTAGTTCTTCCCAGTCTATATCCCGAATTGCAGCCCTCATCCTGGAGAAATTTGCGTTCTTAAAATTAAGTGTTTTTGCTCTCCCAGCCTGCGTTTGTTTTTTACAGTATAGGTAAAATGTAACTATATTATGATCACTGTTACCGAGGTTTTCACGAACATTGACATTCCCAACAAGCTCTGCATTATTAGATATGAGCAGATCCAACAGAGCTTCACCTCTAGTCGGGTCTTCCACAACCTGGCGCATAAAATTCTCCTGCAACAGGTTGAAGAAATTTCTCCCCTTTGCAGTTGAAGTCGAACCATGATACCAATTAATATCTGGGTAATTAAAATCTCCCATTATCACTACAGTACCCGCCTGTGCAGCCCGCTCCATCTGTTTATATAGCTGACCTTCCATCTCCTCTGTTATATTCGGGGGCATCTATAGATTGCTCCAAAAAATATTTTTTTTTAGTGTTTACCTCCCTTTGTAATTCCACCCACAAGGTTTCAACCTCCTCACAATCTTCACCCACTAATGTCTCTTTCACATTCACCTTCATATCACGTCTCACATACAGACATACACCACCACCTTTCCTATTTGCCCTGTCTTTCCGAGAGTGTAAAACCCTGTAGATTTACCAGCATAGCCAAAGAGTATATTATCGTACATTATCAACTCTTATCAGTCGTTGATCAACAACAAATGAAGTGAAATGGAGAACACTGAATTGTAACAAAGACTATTCATGAAACTAATTGGAATCCAATAAGACTCCCATGGCCAATACAGATGATCTGGATATCTGGTCCTGGGTTAATGATATAAGGGTGTACTAAATTCTGTGCGGTCAGAATGTTTTCACACCCATTGCAGAGAGCTTCCATCATTGCTTATACACCACACTGAATGATTGTAATGTTCTAAAAGAAATATTATTTTACACAAGAGTTACCTTTGAAAACACATTTACATAAAGAGGTATTCTCAATGCACACATTTATGGCATATCCACAGGATATGCCATAAATGTCTGATAGGTGCGGGTCCCAGATGCAGGTCCAACCTCTGGGACCCGCATCTTTGCGAATAATGGGGGTCCCCAACCCCAGTCCCACCTCTGCATCCAGGCCGAAAATAAATGGAGAGCTGGCCGCACATGTGGCAGTTCTTTGTGACTCCCATAGAGCTGAATAGAGAGCCACGCATGTGCATGGTCATCTCTCCATTCTTTCTCCAATACGGTGGCTGCCTCACCAGGTGGGCTAGAGAACCCCCGTTCTCCACATAGGTGCAGGTACCAGAGGTGGGACTCACACCTATCACACATTTATGGCATAGTCTGCATGTGATAGAAATGATTGCTGATGAAGGTGATCCTACCAAATCGCTATATTGTGATATTATCCTCTACTGCTGCTCATTTGTGGCCCTGTCACAGCACATTCACTAGATGGTCAAGTAACTTAATTTTGCCCCTCTTCAGTGTCTTAGATGTAGATTTCATAAATATAACGTTTTCCCCAAGAGACATATTTTTCAATCTATTTACACCAGGAAATGACTAATGGTGAATCAATGAGACTTAAGGGGGTTGGTTACTTTATTGCTAATGTAAACCAGTATACGTTGATAATTATATGTTACTAATATATGCTTTTTTTGAAGTTATGTACTGTCTATATTTCTGAAGTCCTGCCCCTGGCTCTGCAGGGGCATATCATTTAGCCTCCTCCATAGTAACACACTGTGCACAGGAAACTAGCGCAGGCCCAGTAGCTGGCTACCATTAAACAGAGAGCTTAGGAGCTACATTGAACTCAATAAGACAGTATGTTGGGTTTTTTTTTGGGTGTGATTAACATTAGTTTATGATATATTCCCTTGTGGACAATTAGGCAAATTGCATCTTTTACTTTTTTATTGTGTCTTTCTGCCATTTATCAGTCACTTTAGAGTAAAAGAATAAAAAAAAATTGGCTGGTCTCTGAATTACTCTAAAAGCTAGAACTGCAGCAAAAGGCTCTGACCAATCAGATTCAGCAAATTATGTCAGGTGACATGATCCACCCATCAAGGGCTAAATCCTTTATTCTAAAAGGGCTGGACAAGGGCGGAAGTCCTCATCAATATTCATCAGCAGCTATATAGTTAAGCTACATAGATAAAATTCAGGACAGCTTTAGTGTAAGTTACTGGAAGAAAATCAGTCCCATTGAGTAGAATATATTTATTACATGACCCTATAATGATTACTCTAGAGAAATAAAATAACATCATTTTGGTGACAGATGCTCTTAAAATGAGATTCCTGTCTTTCAATATTAAAACACTACAGCAGGAAAAAATAAAAAAAAGACGCGTTTGCGTTTTCTTGTCTTACATTTGTACACGCTTCATATATCTTAAGTCGCAGAACTTATAACTAACAAAAAGTAAAATATTAACACAAACCTTTGCCAAGTACTGATCAATGTGTAACCGCACTCCTGAGTAATTCTTCGTCTGGTTTTATTAAATGACACTGGGTATTTCAGTAAAAAATGACAATGGGGTGACAGATTTGCATGCACCATGTCACATTAATGGGGCATTGTGTAAGGTATAAAATCCTGGTAATACTGGTGCAGAGGAGGGAGGAGGAGAAATATTACTTAACAGTTCTAGGGGTAAAAAAGCCTTGTTAAAAAAAAGTAAAGAACATTAGAAGCAATTTGTTACAGAAACACTAACTGGTGGCAAGTCTACAAACCTGATTCCTCAAGTACGTGCAGAGTTGGTTCATCAAGTCCCTGTTGTGGCCTTCCACCCAGTGCATCTCTACCAATACATTGCTTGTCTCCTTCTTAACATTCATTAAACATTTAAAAAGAAAGGGAGAGTTGATGCTACTGACAGGTTGTGATGCTTCTGTCGTGATCTGGTGGACTTCTTCAAAGGAATCTTGCTCATCAACCTCAGTGATCTGACCTAAAGCTGAGTCCTCCTCTGCTTCTTCTGGTAATGGCCTGGAGTCCTGCTCCATAGAGTCAGGAATGGTGTCTTCAGGATCTGGAGTCAAAGCTGCTGCAGCGCCACTTAAATCAGGAGTAGAAATCTTCTCATCAGAGGATGCAGTTTTTCCTACGGTCTCTTCATCCAGAGTTTGTCTTTCATCCTTCTGAGACGACATGAAATTCTTATCAGGAGCTCGGGGTAACTCTCTCAGTTGTCTCATTCGATCCCTCTTCCTTCTGCGGATGTGCACCCACGAGTTCTCAATTGCTGTCAAAAATAAACTTTCTTCCCCATTCCCACAGGGCACAGGTTTATGTTGTACCTGTAAAAGAAAGATATTTTTTTTCTGCATTACTTTAAAACACACCAATGATCCATGTAAGAAATACTGGGAATAAAATCTAAACTTCATATTCACAAGAACGCTCAGTGATCAGGTCTAAGGAAACCTGCAGAAGACGGTTACTTCTAAATGGACAACAGCGCTCCTCCAAACGTTGTTTTTCATGTATACAAACTTTGGCACGCGTGTATGCTTTGCGAACAAAGATAGGGTACCAAAGTGCTCCAAATAAACAATACCAAATCTTTTGGACTGTTTCTGATACCCATGACCCTTAGAAGTCATTGTTTGATCAAGAAGTGTTAGAAATGTCACAGCTAATAGCTGTTCTTGATTTAGTGATTTTGCCACATGGCTAAGACTTATTAATGTAAAGGTTTATGTCACTAATGCCGGCAGTCTCTGCCTTTGTATGCCGTGATCAGAGCTGATTGTGGCATACAAAGGCTTAAATGGTGAAGATCAGAGAAACTCTGATCTCTGCCGTTAGAGCACGGGCATAGTGGCAGTGCCCACGTATTCAGAATGTATACTAGCCATGATGTGGCTGTCTGCCACTCATGTAGAGCATACCCGTCATATGTCTTCAAGGGGTTAATACGGAACCAAAAGTTCAACTAGAAAATAGTCCTGGCAACCAGTATGCACAATTAAATATTAGTGGTGCCAAACTCATGGAAGGCTTTTCTTATGGGACTATGGATGAATGTTTTTCCAGATCTTTTAAAGTCTCCCGATTTCTACATTTTTCTCTTACCATAGTATTAGAATTATAGTTACAGGGCCACACCACTAATCTGGTATTCATAACCTAATTCAGAAAAACCTCCAACAATCAAACCCAGCTATGATCCTCATGCTAAGATTTAGGATTTCTAGTTGCAGGATTACTTCCTTATAGGAACCAAAGTCATAAGCAGTGTTGCAAGTTTTGAATCGGACATGATAAAATCCAACATGTCCACTCATGTGCCCCTCAATATGGATCTAGAGGGAAAGTCAGGCAGTCCCCATGCACATTAGATCGATGTGCAAATACAGTGCTGTGGAAAAAGTATTTGCCCCTCACCCACTATCTTTGTCACATATAAAATGTTTTAGATCATCCAACTAATTTTAATAATAGATAAAAAAAAGAAACACAAAATGCAGCTTTCAAATTATCATTCCTTGTATTGAAGATAAAGATTTATTCAAAACTTATATCCCCCCATGTGAAAAAGATTTTTCCTCACCTAAACCGAATAACTGGTTGTGCCACCTGTGGCAGTAACAACTACAATCAAACATTTCCGATTACTTGCGATGACCCTATTACATCGCTGTGGAGGAATTTTGTCCCACTCTTCTTTGCAGAATTGTTTTAATTCGGCTACATTGGAAGGTTTTCGAGCATGAACTGTCCATTTAGGGACTTGCCACAGCATCTTAATGAGATTCAAGTCAGCACTTTGACTCAACCATTAACCCCTTAGTGACCATCCTATTTTAGGCCCTAATGACCGAGCTATTTTATTGGTTTTTCTATAGTCGCATTCAAAGAGCTATAACTTTGTATTTTGCGGGACGAGACGTAGTTTTGATTGGTACCGTTTTGGGGTACATGGGACTTATTGATTAATTTTTATTATGACTTTTTGGGGGGGGGGCAATGGAAAAAATAGCAATTTCGCCATTGTATTTTGTGTTTTTTTTTTTTGACGGTGTTCACCTTGCGGTTTAAATTACATATTAACTTCATTAATTGAGTCATTATGGTCGCGGCGATACCATATACAGTGAAGGAAATAAGTATTTGATCCCTTGCTGATTTTGTACGTTTGCCCACTGTCAAAGTCATGAACAGTCTAGAATTTTTAGGCTAGGTTAATTTTACCAGTGAGAGATAGATTATATTTAAAAAAAAAAAGAAAATCACATTGTCAAAATTATATATATTTATTTGCATTGTGCACAGAGAAATAAGTATTTGATCCCCTACCAACCATTAAGAGTTCAGCCTCCTCCAGACCAGTTACACGCTCCAAATCAACTTGGTGCCTGCATTAAAGACAACTGTCTTACATGGTCACCTGTATAAAAGACTCCTGTCCACAGACTCAATTAACAGGTTCCCGACCGCTGGCCGTAAATATACGGCCAGCGGTCAGGGTCTCTAAAGTCCGCCGTATAGACTATTTACGGCGGCACTTCAGAGACTGTGCACGCGCGATCGCATGCACACAGTTCTGTGCCCTGGCTGTTGCTAACAGCCATGGGCACTGGGCAGAATGTCAGGGGTCAATCTTTTGGCCCCTGAACATGTGATCGCTGTGACAACCAATCACAGCGATCACATGCATTTCTGCATAGAAAACAGTGTGCACGCGATTGCGTGCACACAGCCCTGTGCCCACGCTGTTACCAACAGCTCTGGGCACTGGGCAGAGTATCAGGGACCAATCTGATGGTCCCTGAACATGTGGTCGCTGTGAAAACCTATCACAGCGACCACATTTGTTTTATTTTGACTTTTCTGGCAGTAAATCTCCTGCCTCTTTTCTTCTCCTCAAACATTGTTTCAGTTTGAGGAGAAGAAGAGACTCGGGAGAATTGCTGCCAGAAGATTACAGTTACAGTTACACAAAAAATACAGTTACACTCTAAAACATTCTCTGTATAGATAGATTTCTATCTATCTATACAATCTATCTATCCATCTATCTTTTTTTCTATCTATCTACCTTTCTTTCTTTTATTCTATTAGAATAGGCAGGTAGGGAGTATATAATTATATATATATCCACATATATATAATATATATAGCAATAGCGGTTTATTTTTTTGTTAGCGGTAGTGTAGATATATATAGCAGTTAGTTTGTGTGTTTTATATAAAAAAACAAAAAACAATTTGTTTAGTTAGTGTTAGTGTTAGTTACGTTATGGCGAGGAAGTTGTTTAGCGCCGAGGAGGCATACGCCATGCTGTGGTCTGAGTCGGAGACCGCATCAGAGATGGCGTCCGAGATGGAACCTGTTTTAGGTAGTGACGATGACAGCGTCACTTCAGGTTCATCTTCAGGGGACGTTGTCCCTGATGCAGTTGAAACTGCAGAACTTGAAAGCGCAGGGCCAAGTAGCGCTGTAGCACGGGACAGCCTGGTCCCTCCAGTCCAGGCTCTTGTATGGGCACCTGCCCCATCTTTTGGGCCTAGAATCCACGGATTTACTGCCACTCCTGGCATAACCGTGGACAATACAAATTTTGTCCAAATGGATTACTTCCATTTATTTATAACGGACGACATCCTAAATCAGATTGTCCACGAAACAAATTTATATGCCACTCAATATATAAGGCAGAAACCTTCATCCACCCATGCCAGAGATTGGACGCCCACCAATTTGCTGGAATTAAAAAATTTTTTGGGGCTCACCCTAAATATGGGTATTGTCAAAAAGCCCTCCATTAGGTCTTACTGGTCAACAAGACCCGCCCAAGCCACCCCAGTATATTCTGCAGTAATGCCCAGGTCTCGTTATGAGACAATAATGAGGTTCCTCCACTTCAATGACAACGCACAGGCCCCCCCAAGTACCGATGCAAACCGGGATCGGTTGTTCAAAATAAGACCGCTAATAAATTCCCTGAATAATTTATTTCTGCAACTCTACACCCCTGAGCAGAATGTAAGTGTGGACGAATCCCTCCTCAACTTTCATGGCAGACTTAGCTTTCGCCAATATCTACCTTCCAAAAGGGCAAGATATGGCGTTAAGCTCTACAAATTGTGTGAAAGCGGGTCAGGATATACCACCGCCTTCAGAATTTATGAAGGGCGGGACCGCACAATAAATGTTCCTGGATGCCCCCCTGATCTTTCCACCAGCAGTAAGATCGTGTGGGAGATCATGCAGCCTCTGCTTCACAAGGGGTACCACCTGTACTGTGATAATTTTTATTCGAGTGTGCCCCTGTTTAGGCATTTGCATGCTGCAAGGACTGGGGCATGTGGTACCATGCGCAAAAACAGAATTGGTTTTCCACAGCAATTAGTGGGGAAGCGCATGGTAAAGGGGGACTCCTGTGCTTATGCATCTGAAGAATTGCTGGCGGTCAAGTTCAGGGATCGCAAAGATGTGTATGTGCTGAGCACGATTCATACCGCAGGAACAGTGGCAGTGAGGGAAAGGGGGGCAACATCGGACAAGCACAAACCAGTGAGTGTGTCCGAATATAACAAGTACATGGGGGGGGTGGATTTAAGCGACCAGGTTTTACAGCCCTATTTAGTGAAGCGAAAAACAAAAACCTGGTACAAAAAAGTGGCCATTTATTTGTTACAGGTGGCCATCCACAACTCATTTGTGCTCTACAAAAAAAACAGAGGCAGAGACACATAAAAAAATTATTGAAGGCCTCATATTTGATGTTCAGGACACCCGAGAATGCCCCCAGTCTGAGGATGTCACGCGACTGACTGAAAGACACTTCATCAGTCGGATTCCCCCAACACCAACCAGAAGCAACCCTCAGAAAAAGTGCCGCGTCTGCAGAAAAGACGGGCACCGCAAAGATTCCCGATATTTCTGTCCCTCATAACCAGGCCTGTGCATTGAGCCATGTTTTAAAAAATACCACACTGTTCTGAATTATTAGATTTTAGTTAATTCGTTGAAAATATATTTGCCCTACATTACGTTTTTATTTTTCCCCTGATTTTACTCCAAGGGTGAGGGAGGGAATGGGTGGGGGGTGGATGTCATGTTTGCATATTCTCTAAAGTTCATCTGCTGGAGAGCTCCATTTGCATAAACCTGCAATTTCTTATTTTAGAAAACCCCAAAAAATAAATTCCCATTATACCCCTAGATGAATATTTTGGGATTTCTGCTTCAAGAGCAGATATTTTGGAAGTGTTATAGAAACTCTGTTGAGTTTTGTAAAACCAGCTTTGAAAAAAAGCGATTTGTGAAATAATCTTCTTCTATCCTCCGCCCTCCTACATCTCTATGTGATAAATAAGGCCACATATTTGGTATCCCCATGCTCAGGAGAAGTGGAAGAATGTGAAAGGAGATGAATTTTGTCCGTGGTCTATGCCGTGTGTGAAAAATGCTGGTATAAACTGACGCATTTGCTAAAAAATTGCTAATTTTATTTTGATCCATCTTATTCAAGAAACTTTCAGAAGAAAACTGGACTGTCTAAAAATATGATAAACCCCTTGAAGAAAACCTTGTGGGGTCTACTTGCGTGAATGAAGTAATTTATGGGGTGATTCTAATCTTTCAGCAGCATTAGGCCCCCCAGAAAACAGTATGCGGCTATAAAATCAAGTGCAGAATTCCTGGACCGAAAAGGCCAAAAAGCCTCCTTTTATGCCAAGCCCTGGCACATGCCCGTGAATAAAGCACACATATTTGGTATCCCCATGCACAGGAGAAGTGGAAGAATGTGAAAGGAGATTAATTTTGTCCGTGGTCCATTTTGTGTGTGAAAAAGCTAGCATAAACTGACGCATTTGTTAAAAAAAAAGGTAATTTTATTTTGTTCCATCTTATTCAAGAAACTTTCAGAAGAAAACTGGACTGTCTAAAAATATGATAAACCCCTTGAAGGAAACCTTGTGGGGTCTACTTGTGTGAATGAAGTCATTTATGGGGTGATTCTAATGTTTCAGCAGCATTAGGCCCCCAAGAAAACACTATGCTGCTATAAAATCAAATGCAAAATTCCTGGACCGAAAAGCCTCCTTTTATGCCAAGCCCTGGCACATGCCCGCACAGTGAATAAGGCACACATATTTGGTATCCCCATGCACGGGAGAAGTGGAAGAATGTGAAAGGAGATTAATTTTGTCCGTGGTCTATACCGTGTGTGAAAAATACTAGCCTAAACTGACGCATTTGCTAAAAAATAGCTGATTTTTTTTTGTTCCATCTTATTCAAGAAACTTTCAGAAGAAAACTGGACTTGCTAAAAATATGATAAACCCCTTGAAGGAAACCTTGTGGGGTCTACTTGTGTGAATGAAGTCATTTATGGGGTGATTCTAATGTTTCAGCAGCATTACACCCCCCAGAAAACAGTATACGGCTATAAAATCAAATGCAAAATTCCTGGACCGAAAAGGCCGAAAAGCCTCCTTTTATGCCAAGCCCAGGCACATGCCCGCACAGTGAATAAGGCACACATATTTGGTATGCCCATGCACGGGAGAAGTGAAAGAATGTGAAAGGAGATGAATTTTGTCCGTGGTCTATGCCGTATGTGAAAAATACTAGCCTAAACTGACGCATTTGCTAAAAAATAGCTGATTTTTTTTTGTTCCATCTTATTCAAGAAACTTTCAGAAGAAAACTGGACTTGCTAAAAATATGATAAACCCCTTGAAGGAAACCTTGTGGGGTCTACTTGTGCGAATGAAGTCATTTATGGGGTGATTCTAATGTTTCAGCAGCATTACACCCCCCAGAAAACAGTATGCGGCTATAAAATCAAATGCAAAATTCCTGGACCGAAAAGCCTCCTTTTATGCCAAGCCCTGGCACATGCCCGCACAGTGAATAAGGCACACATATTTGGTATCCCCATGCACGGGAGAAGTGGAAGAATGTGAAAGGAGATTAATTTTGTCCGTGGTCCATACCGTGTGTGAAAAATGCTAGCATAAACTGGCGCAATTGCTAAATTCTTGCATTTTTTTCCAATTTTGCCCACTTTAGAGAAAAAAATAAAAATGATATATACTGACAAATGCCACTAAAACAAAGCCCTATCTGTCCTTTAAAAAGAGTGTAAAATTCAAAGATGAACTTTATTCACCTGCTGAGTTATAGTCATCTAAAGAAGCGCATAGCAAAATTGTGAAATTTGCTCTGGTCATTTAGCTGTAAAACAGCCTAGTCCTTAACCGGTTAATCAGTCTGACTCTAACCTCTACAACATAGGCAAGACCAAAGAGCTTTCTAAGGATGTCAGGGACAAGATCATAGACTTGCACAAGGCTGGAATGGGCTACAAAACCATAAGTAAGACGCTGGGTGAGAAGGAGACAACTGTTGGTGCAATAGTAAGAAAATGGAAGACATACAAAATGACTGTCAATCGACATCGATCTGGGGCTCCATGCAAAATCTCACCTCGTGGGGTATCCTTGATCCTGAGGAAGGTGAGAGCTCAGCCGAAAACGACACGGGGGAACTTGTTAATGATCTCAAGGCAGCTGGGACCACAGTCACCAAGAAAACCATTGGTAACACATTACGCCGTAATGGATTAAAATCCTGCAGTGCCCGCAAGGTCCCCCTGCTCAAGAAGGCACATGTACAGGCCCGTCTGAAGTTTACAAATGAACATCTGGATGATTCTGAGAGTGATTGGGAGAAGGTGCTGTGGTCAGATGAGACTAAAATTGAGCTCTTTGGCATTAACTCAACTCGCCGTGTTTGGAGGAAGAGAAATGCTGCCTGTGACCCAAAGAACACCGTCCCCGCTGTCAAGCATGGAGGTGGAAACATTATGTTTTGGGGGTGTTTCTCTGCTAAGGGCACAGGACTACTTCACCGCATCAATGGGAGAATGGATGGAGCCATGTACCGTCAAATCCTGAGTGACAACCTCCTTCCCTCCACCAGGACATTAAAAATGGCTCGTGGCTGGGTCTTCCAGCACGACAATGACCCGAAACATACAGCCAAGGCAACAAAGGATTGGCTCAAAAAGAAGCACATTAAGGTCATGGAGTGGCCTAGCCAGTCTCCAGACCTTAATCCCATCGAAAACTTATGGAGGGAGCTGAAGATCCGAGTTGCCAAGCGACAGCCTCGAAATCTTAATGATTTACAGATGATCTGCAAAGAGGAGTGGGCCAAAATTCCATCTAACATGTGTGCAAACCTCATCATCAACTACAAAAAACGTCTGACTGCTGTGCTTGCCAACAAGGGTTTTGCCACCAAGTATTAAGTCTTGTTTGCCAAAGGGATCAAATACTTATTTCTCTGTGCACAATGCAAATAAATATATATAATTTTGACAATGTGATGTTCTGTTTTTTTTGTTTTATATAATCTATCTCTCACTGGTAAAATTAACCTAGCCTAAAAATTCTAGACTGTTCATGACTTTGACAGTGGGCAAACTTACAAAATCAGCAAGGGATCAAATACTTATTTCCTTCACTGTATGTGTACTTTTATTTATTTTTTACACTTTTACTAAATAAGACCACTTTTTATGGAAAAAAAAATGGATTTATTTTTTTACTGTCAATTTTATTAATAATCTTTATTTCACATTAATTACTTATTTTTTTAGTCCACTAGGGGACTTTACTATGCGATCTTCAGATCGCTGCTATAATGCTTTGGTATACTTCGTATACCAGAGCATTATTGCCTGTCAGTGTAAATCTGACAGGCAATCTATTAAGACGTGCCTCCGGCGCGTCCTAACAGGCATATGCCCAGGGCAGACCTGGGGGCTTTTATCAGGTCCCCGGCTGCCATGACACCCCATCAGAGACCCGCGATTGTATTGCGGGCCGCTGATGGGTGACAGAGGGAGATCCCTCCCTCTGTAAACAAGTTAAATTCCGCAGTCGCTATGGACGGTGGCATTTTACGGGTTAAACGGCCGCGGTCGAAGTAAACTTTGATGGCGGGCGTTGGAACAGGAGCTCCAGCCTGCACGAGACACCCGTGCAGGGCTTAGACTGGGTCACTGTCTAAGTTATATATTCTAAATTGCTGTACGTATACACTAATAAAAGGACTGTAAGGTCCTATTACACAACTCGACGGGGGCCGTCTAAACGAGCGCCGATCAACGAGATATCTTGTTGATTGGCGCTCGTTTGCTTCTTTCACAAGGAGCTATGTACGGGGACGAGCGCTCGTCATACAATTCCATCATGTTTACACAGGGAGATGTGCTGCCAACACAATAATATATTCGGCTGCATAAACTATACAATCAGCCGATAAATGGGCGTTTACACAGGGCAATGATCGGGAACAAGCGTTCTGTGAACACTCGTTTGCCCGATAATTGGCCTGCATTAAAGGGCCTTAACATAAGTAGGTTCTAATTCCAGTGATCGGGATTCTTCCACTAATCTCGCTCCCCGTTATGCCATACTAATTAAGCATTGCTGGCATCTCTTTGTAAAGAAGAAGGATTCTTGGCTGTTTACTGGCAATTAACTTTTTGCAAATTAGGTAAACTTGCTATAATATTTCAGAAATTCATCTGTTCTTCCATCTGTCATTCTGCATTTTCATATGTAAACACAACATTGGGATTGGGATTTAGCACACATACTAAACAAGAGATGGGAGAAAGGTACAGCAAGAGCAAAAAGTCACAAGTTCTCCACCATAGCGGTGTCTGCATTCATGTAACTTCTTCTGTTTACATGGTGATGATACAAAGTAGAGGGAGACATATCTACAAGCTAAAAGTAAACATCCATTATGTAAAATCATAGCAACTAATCAACAATGCTCATTTTGACCGTCTAAGTTGCCATGATGTAAATGCAGATTTTCACCTCAGAACTATTGTTAGTTTTTTTTTTTTATAATGAGAATTGAATTTTGAGTCAGTGGTTTTCATAAGTGCAAGAAACAATAATACTTGTGTTTATTAACCCTTTGAAGTCCAAGCCATTTTTTTTCCCTTTTTACCTCCCCGCCTTCAAAGAGTCATAACTTTTTAATTCTTTCATTAATGGTAGTAGTGTGAAGGTTTGTTTTTTTGAGGGAGAAGTCGACGTTTCTATTGGTACCATTTAAAGTACCATATAGTGTACTGGGAAACTGCAAAAAAAATTCTTTATGGGGTGGTACTGGAAAAAGCTGCGATTCTCCAGTGTTTTTGGGTTTCGTTTTATGGCTTTCATCATTTAGTAAAAAAGTGAACAACTTTATTCTGCTGAGCAATATGATTACGCCGTTACCAAATCTATATACATATATTTTTAGCTTTTACTACTTTTACAATGAAAAAAATTATTTGTGTCGCCGCATTCCGAGAGCCGTAACTTTTTTATTTTTCCGTCGATTGAGCAGTGTGAGGGCTTATTTTTTTTGTGGGACAAGCTGTAGTTTTTATTGGTAACATTATTTGATCACTTTTTATTACATTTTTAATTTAGAGCCAAAATTACCAAAAAAAAAATAAATATATCAATTCTGCCATTATTATTTTTTTTTTGTGACATTCACCGTGCGGGTTAAATAATGTTGGATTGTAATACGAAGGTGCTAACAAGGTGTATTGTCATTATTACCAGATCCGATTATCCTGGCAGTGCTTAATAGGAGCAGAAAGATGACAGACCTGGGGGCCTTCATTAGGCCTCCAGGCTGCTATGACAACTATCGGCACCCCACAATTGCGTCATAAGGGGGCTGATGGGCTGTCGGAGGGGGCCGTCCCCCTCTTTCTGATGGCTTAGATGCCGTGGTCGCTATTGACATCTAAGGGATTAAAAGGCCAGGCTCAGAATTATCTTAGCGCGAGGTGTCAGCCGGAATACACAGTTGACACCCAAAGCATATGGAGCGGGCTCAGCATGTTCCAGGCAAAACAAAAAAAAAAACGAAATTAAAAAACACTGTCTACAAGACCTACCAAAGCTTATTACTCATAGTTGCAGCGCTTCCATTTGTCTTTGGTAAGCCATGCTAGTAATGGTAGAGCTGTGTTGTCATGTCCATGACTAGATTACTTCTACAGCTCTTCTACTCCCCATTTATTTCCTGAGAACTGTGTATTCTGTTCTCCCACCGTCCTGCACATACTTGTCATGCATCAGTCAATCTTAATGCAGAGTGGGTGAAGTGCCTGTTATGGAATCTGCAGATCTTTTATTAGAACTTTACGTTGTACCGTTCCCCTATTATTTCTCTTCCAAATTTATGAATAAATTGACAATTGGGTGTTACCAGTTGGGGGTGTGTCCCTACACAGGCTAATGTCCAATCAGTGCTGACAGAGTGAGTGTGTAAGGGACACACCCCTTAGACAAGGGGAATAGTAACACCCAGTTGTCAATTTAATCATACATTTATAGAAGGAATAACAGACAATAACGTTCTACAAAAATATGTTCCAGAAATAGGCAATACAAATATTTTCTTAAATAGACATGTCAGGAAAGGTAACAGGTCCTCTTTAATAATGGATTATATAATGTTGAGCTCCTCCACCCATCCCGAACCTAGGTATTCAAACCTACAACCTGACTATAGCAAATAAGAAAGCTGTAATATTAGTCTTACAAGATGTCCATCACTTGCATACTGCTCAGTAAAAAGATACAGATATTCTAATCGCAGGATCCTAGTATATACCTGGCAGGACACAGCTCAATAATAAATTACATTAATGAAGATTATTCATCTGATAAATCAGATTCTCAATGATTTTACAATGATATTTACTAGATGAATTTATTAAACTAATTCAGATTTTAATCCCCGGAGCTACGCATGATCCCCTTTCTAAAATGCTTCATTGTGACTTACTTGACACCTACCTTTAGATCAGTAAGTATCTTTTTTAAGCAGTTTGTGACCACGGAGATGTGCTCGGAGTCATCAGAGCAGTTAGACTTGTCCTTAAGCATCTTCACGGTGGTCTCCAGCACACAAAACATCATGGGCTTACGTGGCTTTTCCAGTTTCCTTTTCTTAGAAGGGGGGTTCTAAATAATAAAAATAAAAAAAAGTCACATAGTACTTTTTTTTTTGTATGAAATAATCACATTATTGTGTATTATTGTATGTACATGCCATGAGTAAGAACGAGAGCTTTGTTTGAAACGCGTAAGCCTGCTGCATCCACCCCTTCTTGCTCACTGTATTTTAATGTGGATTACTAATAAAGTTGGAAGAATTTGCTTTTAAAGCGCTGGATCAAGTACCTTTCTTTGAATTAAAACGTCAACCACAGCGATTCGTGCGCAGTTGAACGCTAGAACCCGTGAACCGTGGAGTCTCCCTCCCACTTTTCTTTTGCTCACATTATTGTGTATTATGGGAAAGCATTAACAACTTACCTCACTGTTAGGCCGTGTTCACACAGAGCGTAAATAATACGTTACGGGTTTTGTTGTAGACATAGCTGCAGCTTTTACTTATTGCTGATTGTAATCCATGGTGAAAATTTGCAGAATTTTTGCAACATATTTGGAAATTCACAGCATGTCTAGAAACTGCTGCAGAATTTTTGCGCTATGAGTGAATGGCGTTTATTAAAGCTGTATTTTACTTACATTGTACTGTGCTATGCTGCGGAATTTCAGTGCGGATTCCGCAACAAACGCTCGATGTGTGAACCAGGCCTTAAACAAAACCTCCGGCTTTTGGTGTTGGCCGTCTATCTACTGCCCAAGGTGTGATGTACGTAAGTGAATTTTGTACTCCATAATAGTGTCAATGTTATTTAATGGAGTTGTAAAGACGGACATGTTTGTCATATTTGGAATATGCAGCATGTCCTGTTTTTGGCTGTGCTGGCATCATGTTCTCCCCTAAAGTGTGTGGTGACTAAAAAAAACGGATGCGTGTCTGTATTGGCTGTTGGGCTAACTGCTCACACAAGATCCAATGCAGATGCTGTTAACTGCAGGCAAAACATGAAATAAATACTGACAAAACAATGGGGGAGAAGTTATTATTACGGTCTTAAAATTAGCTAAAAACTAGACCAGGCAGACAGAATTTATGACAGTGGCGCATGATGTAAGGCACACTTAGCACATCTAAGACGGCCTAATTGTTTTCAGCCTCTGGATAATAAAAAAAAACATGATTATTCCAATTGACAGCAAGCAGAGATCTTGTAAATGCAGAAGAACTGATACACAATAACTGTACATATAGTTCTGGTTTAAGGATATAAAAATGTAAATCCCCTATTTTTAAAAAGAGTTAAAATAGTTTCCATTATTAGTCTGACCTCGGCTACCAAAATACTTAATATCCCTTTCTATATGCAAATGAGGCTGCAGTAACATATCATTTAATTGAAAATTGTTGGGGAAGTGAAATTATTTATTTATGGGTGAAGTTATTCAAATTTACCACTAGATGGATCCACACAACTACAATAAACGTACATGACTGCAGCTGAACCCACCCATTCTTATTCATGTTAGTGACCATAACACATACAGAATACTGACAGCCAATAACGTCTGCACATACCACACAGCACAGAGCCGTGTCCTATTTATTGTCACATTAGTTGTGAGACACCAGAGGACACAAGATTGTGAAAGGATGGGGTTAATGTATGAGTGATTGATGTCTAATCTACTACCAGCGGTCCTCATGCAGAAAGCACAAGGGTCTATGAGCCTGCACTGGGTGGCACAATTATTAGACCCAATAACAACAGCAGTTACATTCTCATATCCTTCACATGAGATGCTCACCCCAACTTAGGAGAAAGCTGCAACTCTCTTGTCAGGAGTCATATAACAGAAGTAATCTATACTGGGAGGGACGTCTATTCTTACAAAAATAAAACCAGATCTTGAATGGAATGTCTAAAAGGAATGGCCCCAGCAAACTGAACTGCCCATTGCTGGTCTCCCTCCCCCTGTGCAAATATACAGACGGCAGGGGCTTTATTTTCAGATGGTTTTGCGGATATGGGGTAGAATTTCACTTTATGGTGTTGGGGATTGCACTACATCTTAGATCTGGACTCCACACTCAGCATTCTGAGCTATGTGCTGCTATTGCACATTGTGGCACAGCTGGCATATTACACAGGTACTGATCCCAGGAGCTTTCACAGAAAAATGTGCACATGGCATGAGATTTTACCACTTCATTGTGCACGCTCTTAAAGTGCCCTTTCATCATCTGTACACTTAGCATAGATTTCCTCTCTGGTTTCCGTTCCTGATTTTGGGTCAAAAAAAAAAAATACATGCAAAATCTGCAGCAAATCTGCACTGTGTGAACAAGGCTGGAACCTCTTATGGAGTTTTTGATGCAGAGGTTTTCTTTACATTAGCCAACGTTAAGAGGGGCTACAAAATGAAGGAAAAGTATATAAGGAAAGACCGATACACCTCCTCTCTTTTGGATACACTCCAGTGTTTGGCTAAAAAAAAATCTAATATAACACTGCATCCAAAGCTGCATGTGCGATTCTAGCCTTAGGCCTCCTTTTCTGGCAATTTAAACTGCATCAGAAACGCTTCCAAAAAACACCAGTTTTTTTCTGGTGTTTTTCATTTAGTGTCATTTTGTATCTGCTTTTTTGTGGTCATTTTTGAAGTCTTAAATAGTGCCTATGGAAAAAAAATAATTAAATATACCAAGAACATTCTGTGTTAGGGAAAAAACACCACTGTCCACAAAATTGCCTTAAAAACGCCACAAACCATTTTGAGCCAAACACAGGAGTGAATCCAAAAGAGAGGAGACATGTGTCTTTCTTTAAGGGTCTGTTCAGATGTTGCGGTTTTCGGATGCAGTTTTTACTGCACCTAAACATCTGAATGGACCCTTGTACTTTTTTTTTTTTGCAGAAGAGTAAAACCAACAATGTCATCGAGAAACACCTCAAGACACAATAAATCTTGCTGCACGAGACGGAAAAGAGGAACATCATAGGACATTCATGAGTAGCGCCACATAGAGGAGAAAGGGCAGTCAGATAAGTCAATTTTATCACAACAACTATAAGTCCGTCCAGTCTCATAGTCTGAATGTCGATACAGCATAACAAGTGAAGATGGTGTCGCTCATGCAGAGAGGCACATAAAAGAATATATGTCTCCTAGATGAAAAAATGTACACATATGCTCCAAAGGAAGAATAAGGCCCCATGCACACAAGCACAGATTTTATCCATAATTACGGTCCCTAATTACGGACCCATTCATTTCTGTGGCCGACGGTCACCTTCCTGTATATTTACGGGCAGGTGTCCGGGCCATAGAAAGCGTCCATAAAAAATCGGACATGTCCTAATTTTTTTTTTTACGGACCGTGCTCCCATACTTTATAAAAGAAGCACGGCACGGGGCATGTGCAGGGGGCCTAAGGAAGGCGTGTGATTCCAGCCTATACAAAGATTTCTGTTGCAGCGAGCTGCCGAACAGAGACAGATTCCTAAACTCTACTCATTTTCACAGATCTATTGTTAAACATTGCTGTAACGCTGAAGGGGAGGAAGTAGACAAAATAAATACCATCAGGGGAACATATAAAAGATACCATCCTCCTGTTTGCAGTTTTACATATATCAAAATCAAGAAACCTGACAAGCGTAACATGATGGTATACTTTGTGGATTTCTTTTTACTTTAGTGTTTTCGTCTATATTATTACACGATTTTACACGTTTGGCTTTACAGTTCAGCCCAGATCACTAGACAGCCCGCATTCTCTGTAAATGCTTAGGAAGCTGCATTAGCCATTGACTAGCTCAGAGCTTGCCTGCATATTGCTTTCCAATTCTGTATATATTTGGTTACTGTACACACAGAAACAACCCCAATTTACCCAATAATGGAGGTATAAGCTGGTGTACACATGGGCTTCTATTTTCTGACATACCTGACGTAGTATTGCACATTTTCCAGTAGTAAGCCTTACGTGAGGATAAGCCAAGTGTCTACAGCTGGAGTTCTGTTCAGGAATAAACAGATTCCAAAAGTGAAGGAAAAGCTTAGTCATCTGTATAGTGTAATCTGCCTGAGCATGCTTCTCAAGTCCGTTCTACAACATATGCCAGCTTATTTTCAGAAACTCTTTAAATTAGAGGACCTATATCACCCAAAAAATGGGCACAATTTTTGTGGGGAATTTTTTTTTTTAAATTTAATTTTCACACATAAGAGTCCTAAAGGCATTTAAAAGACAAAAAAAAACAAAACAAAAAAAAAACTGTGAAACGTCTAAAACTCATAATATATTTGGTGCATGCCATGTGCAACTCTATTGGGGATAAGGAAACAGCCAAGCAAGGTCACCCATAGAGTTGTATGGAGTGACCATACTTTGCCAACGGTAATAATCAAAAAAAATTCTTCCATTTTCTGATGTGAGGCGCGACGTGTGATGAATTTTGAATGTGCCTTACATTAATAGTCATTAACCCCATCATGTTTCTCAGTCATAATGGGTTAATTACTATTAATGTAAGGCACATGGAGGTTAAATTCATCACACCTCGAGAATCACAATAAGTGAAAGCAAGCTTTTTTTTTTTACAGCGTACACATCATAAATGAAGCAAAAAAAATTGTTGTTATTAAGGTAAGGGGGGATTCACACGAGCGTGTATTCGGTCCGTGCGGGCCGCGTGGTTTTCACGCGGCACGCATGGACCAATACAAGTCTATGTGGCAGTACAGACAGTCCGTGCTTTTTGCGCAGCGTTTGTCTGCTGCGCAAAAAGCGCGACAGGTTCAATAACTCTGCGTATTTCACGCATCACGCACCCATTGAAGTCAATGGGTGCGTGAAAATCACGCGCACCACACGGAAGCACTTCCGTGGGACGAGCGTGATTCGCGCAACAGCAGTGAAAAGGATGAATGAAAACAGAAAAGCACCACGTGCTTTTCTGTTTCCGAACATCCAAACGGAGTGTCTTTGCGATGAGCGAAGCCGGACAAGCGAACCGAACTTCACCGGGTTCGGCCGAACTCGTTTTGGCCGAACCCGGCAAAAAAATTATCGGTATGCGACGTCAGGAGATAGTCACTGTCCATGGTGCTGAAAGAGTTAAACTGTTTCAGCACCATGGACCGTGACTTCCGATCCCAATATACATGAACCTGTAAAAAAAAAACGAAGTTCTGACTTACCGCTAACTCCCGGCTTCTTCCTCCAGTCTGACCTCCCGGGATGACAATTAAGTCCAAGTGACAGCTCCAGCCAATCACAGGCCAAGCACAGGCTGCAGCGGTCACATGGACTGCCGCGTCATCCAGGGAGGTGGGGCCCGATGACAAGAGAGGCGCGTCACGAAGGACGCGTCACGAAGGACGCGTCACCAAGGCAACGACCGGGAAGTTCTCGGTAAGTATGAACTTTTTCTTTTTTTTCTACAGGTTTTGCGATATTGTGTTCGGCATTCACTGTCGAGGGTGCTGAAAGAGTTAGCTCTTTCAGCACCTTGGACAGTGACGGCCGTCGACTAGCCTCATCTCTATGATGGCGGCTGCGCGAAAATCACGCAGCCGCGCATCAGACACGGATGACACACGCAGCTGTCAAATGGTTTTTGCGTGCGCAAAACGCAGCATGGTTTGCGCGCGCAAAAACGCAACGTTCGTCTGTATCTGCCCTTATAAAGGTTGTTATAAAGGTTATTACGGCTGCGCTAATACCGAATGTGTATGTTTTATGTATTGAGACTTATTTTAATGTTTATTGTAAAAAAGGTGTAAGTGTATTTTTTAATTTTATTTAACATTACTTTATGTTTTTACTTTATTTTTAAACTTTAATATACTGGCATATATCTATATCCCAGTACATTAGACTGTGTACAGATAGTACACAGGCAGTGGTTAGGACATACCTAAGTATGACCTAACAACAGGAAATATGGTAAGACAGCCCTGGGTTATGGACCCTGGGCTGTCTGCCCATATATGGTATGTCCCTCAATCGCGTCACAGGAATTCCCTGTGACGCGATCCAAGGGGCATCCCCCCCTTATCATTTTCGCTTTGATCGCAGCATTCAGGGGAATAGCGGCAGAGATGAGAGGTTTCTCTGATCTCCGCCGTTAGGCCGGAATCACACGAGCGTGTGCGTTTTGTGCGCGCAAAAGGTACTTAACAGCTCCATGTGTCAGGCCCGTATGATGCGCGGCTGAGCGCCATGCAGCCGCTATCATTATGACACTCCGTTTGTATGTTTGTAAACAGAAAAGCACGTGGTGCTTTTCTGTTTTCATTCATAGTTTGACAGCTGTTGCGCGAATCACGCTCGTCCCAGGGAAGTGCTTCTGTGTGGTGTGCGCGTGACTTTCACGCACCCATTGACTTCAATAGGTGCGTGATGTGCGAAATACGCCCAAAAAACGGACATGTCGTGACTTTTTCGCAGCGGACCCGCGCTGCGTAAAAATCACGCAACTGTCTGCACTGCCCCATAGACTAATATAGGTCCGTGCGACGCGCGTGAAAATCATGCGCGTTGCACGGACGTATATCCCGTTCGTCTGAATAAGCCCTTAGAGCGGGACTGCGGCTGTGTAATACAACCATTACCCCGCTCCTGACAAGTGCGCGCGGTCAGTATGCGGTGACGCGCCCGGCGCTGCACTAATGAGCGGCGGTTCAGGCACTGGAGACAACATTGGGGTGTTTTGCAGTGCACCCGCCATGTTCAGTCTTCAGTGCAGGTGCTCATTAGTGCAGCACTGGTCGCAGCACCTCATGCTCACGGCGCGTACTTGTCAGGACTCAGGAGCGGGGCAATGGCTGTATCACACATGTATCACACAGCCGCAGCCCCGCTCTCATACATTTATGTGTCACAATGCTAAGCTGTGCGGCGGCACAGCTTAGTATCGAAAAACATGAGATAACGGCGTTGAACCGTTTGAGGGTACACGGTATGGAAACCGTATCGATGTTTCGATGCATCCCTACTTCTGAGGAGGAATTGCGGACTTCGGTTCCCCGTACAAGTGTTCGGTGAGGATCCCAGCATTGGGGCACCCAGCAATCTAACATTTATCACCTATCCTGGGGAAAATGTTTTAAGGGATTTACAAATATTAAAGAGTCTAACATTAGAAAGCCCATGATCAATTATTCTGCATTCAGGAGCGGCTACAAAGCCTATCCCTTGCTCTGGAGGATCCAGCAAGGACAGCCTATTAAATTCAATGAGAATTGTGTTATACTTTATCTCCCCTGTGGTGGCACTGCAGTAGAATTGAACACTTTGTCAGATTTCCCAACGGATTATACATTCCAGCAGTGGGCCACTTCATGAGCAGCTCATCATCAGGGGACCCTTCTTACTAAAAGAGATTGTCTAAAGTGGACAACCCTTTTAACTACAGTTTTTAAGTGCAATCTGGTGTCCTATCAGTATCTGGGGGAAGGACTGGAATTTATTAGTCTTTTTTTTCTTGAAGGTGAGTCTCTTATCCTTCTAATCCTAATTACTGGATCTAGGGGTAAAAGACATAATGGCATAGAGTTTAATATTATTTTTACTAAATTTGCCCAATACTAATAATACCTTACAGAAGATTATTTATTCACGATAAGTTTGAGTTCACTCCTGCATTGGTATTTCCGTTATTCTGCTCTGTCAGAGGAGCAGAACAACAAAAATATTGGAAGAGCCAATTCCATGTATGACCGACGCCATCGGCGGCTCACGGAACCCATTGACTTTAATGGGTTCCATCGGGTTTCTGTTAGGGTGTCTGTGGTTTTACCGGAAGCAATAGCGTAGCATACCCCGCTATTGTTTCCTGTAATTTTCGTCCAGATCTGTGACGGAGGCCCCTAATGGAGCCTCCAACGCAGATGTGAGCAGGCCCTAAGTATGTGAGGCACAAAATATTACTATTCACTGCTTTACTTAATTCTTCACAGCTGTAATTGTAAAATCATTGGTGTAAATCTATAACAGCTCTTTAACCCATGACAATAAAAAGCATTAGCAGGTGCAGTTTTGAGTGGCCTCTAAATTATGCTGCAAATCTCCAGTAATACTGTATTCCCTTTACTGAGAACTGCAGGGGTGCATCTTAGAAGGCAGCCAGTCTCCTGTCATTGACCAGCACGGTCTGAACTGGGGCTACAAAGCTAGGTTATTTTCTATTAAAATAGTGTATTTCCTTCAAAGCTACAAGCTGAACATGTTAAGAATTTATACCGTTAAGCTTCAAAATGAAACTAATAAAAAAAATAATACAGTAAGAGGAAAATATTTAGAAGTACAGCTTTAAATGGGGAGATGGGCTGTACAAACAATCAATTCTATCAAGCCATGCTTGGCTTGAAATCACAGTATGTCATCCTTTAAGACCTTTCACTGGCTGCTTACAATCATACCAATTTAATGCCAACTTTCTGAATTGTAATTGCCAGGCTAGACATCTACAGTTAACCCCTGCAACCCACCCGAAGGGAAAAAAAAATTAGAAAAGCCTTGAAATCCATAGACATACTCGCTTAGCCTAGGCTACAAATAGGAGGTCTGACAGGTCGCCCAAGACACGATCGTCCTTTCATTGTTTCACACCAGCCCGTGATTATGCTGATCATGTGATAGAATCTGTCAGCTAATGCCTTTTTAATTTGTTAAGCCCAGAAAAAAATCCGTGTGCATGTCTAATCCTTCAGACAAATGGGCATTAGCAAGGCAGTCTGTCACAAGACGGCAGTTATCAGACTGTGGGCAGGGAGCATGCTCACCCAGGGGCTATATACAAGGATTAGAGAAAGTATGGAACACGGCCGACATACCCAATACTACTACATTAGGTTAAGGTCATGTCGAAAACTGATTCATTACCTTATACAAAAGAATGTGGACACCTGACCATCACACGTATATGAGATTTTTTGGACCATTGTGTTTCAGAATTGCTGCTTTATAGGGAATGCAGACCGGTCAGGAGAGGTGACAGTTACTCTTTAACTATTTTTTGCGATATGACAATACTTCTAGTAACAATACTACTGGCATATACACCAAAATAGACATAATTACAATCATAAATCTCATTCTTTCCACTAGTCATTTCTCAGAGCATAGCGGATGATGGACTTTTGAATACCAGGGTGAAGTGCCCCAACCATCATGCCACCTGTGAGGGGGACTATATCTGAAAAAAAATCCAGCCTTAATAACTAGTCGAAAATGCCGGGTTCATGCTCTTGGACCTGAACAATTTCACAAAATGAAGGGACTGTGACGCTCTCTCGAGAACAGAAAACTCTGCTCTGAAAATGCGGTCAAAGGAAATCTTTGGTATAAAGTTTGGCACTTTTCTGCAAACTAAAATCTCTGACAAGAGCCAAAGTGATTCAGAGGCTTAAAAGAGTGTTATGGCCTCTTCTCCTAAAGAAACATTGCTGGCTTGAACACATGGAACTACCAATGTAAATTTCTGACATGGCTATTTAATGCTGGAACTCCCCTGTAAAGGCATTTCCACTATTAATTACATTTAATGAAGGACCTATTACACGCCCCGATACGGGCCATGAAAACGAGTGCCGATCAACGAGGAAGATCGTTGATCGGTGCTAGTTTGCTCCTTTCACAAGGAGCAATGATTGCATATGTATGGGGAGAAGCGATTGTTACTCTGATCGTTCGTCCCAATCCATTTTTAACATGTCGGCAGCGCATGTCCCTGTTTACACAGGGACATGCACTGCCGACAACGATGATATTTAATACTGCTTAAACTAGCAGATCAGCCGATGAACGAGTGTTTGCTTGTTCGTTGGCTGATCGTTGCCCTGTTCACACAGGTCAATGATCGGGCACGAGTGTTCATATGAATGCTCCTTTGTCCAATTATTGGCCCCTGTTATAGGGCCTTTAGCGTCAAGCAATGGAGCAAGTGGTTAGATAGTCCTGGATTAGCATTAGCAGCATTAGTACGGGGGAGGATACCTGGGATTGGATGGGGTTGGTATTACTGTTCTGATATTCCTTACACTAGACTTCTCTCTAATTGTGGATTTGATCTTTGCTTTATTGTGCTGCGTAAGACAGTTCAAAAATCCTTGTTAGTGTCAAACAGGTATATAAAGTTTTATACTTACTGGAATGATCACATCATCATAGAAACTCCATGCCAGAGCCCAACGCATTGTACGCCCCTGGTAAAATTCAGTGTGTGCTACTTTAGGAACCTAGCATGTATCAAAGAACATAAAAAACAACCTTTTGGTTAATTTTAATCACAAAAATATCACAGTCACGTCTAAAGTATATTTGGGGTAAATAAACATGGCTGGTTAAATGAATGGTCTATCACTATTCTTGGATTAATCAAATATATAAACCACAGTATACTCGAAAACGTAACCAGGTCATATTAAATAAGCATAAGTAACACAAAAGTCTTAGCAGACCTTATGCCAGTCAGCGTCAAATGCTCACATGAACTGTGAAATAGAGGTTTATACCACAGATTATTTGCGTGTAGGAATACACCATATTGACATGGGGAATGGTAATTGCCAGTTGTCAATGTATTCAAACACTTCCAGGAGGAATAACAGAGGAATGGTATAATGCAGAGTTCTAACAAAAAGGTGCTCCAGCATTTTTATTTCATGGGGAATACAAGTATTCATCATAAAGACATGTCAGAGAGTGGACAGGTCCTATTTAATGGGATCCTTAAATGGAAGAATCAAATTACACTTAAGAAAATACACTAGATACCAAGATTTTCTCTCATGAACCCTCGTTCGGTTTTGTTTGAAATTGCAATCCAATTCAACATGTTAAGCCTGAGAACCCCTGAATTATGTCTCATCTTCGGGAAACCCCACTCCACTCTCCATTTTAAGAAACTTTGTAAATTACATAAGAATAAACCTGTGTATTTGGGCATAGAAGAGAGGGTCTCAGACCCAAGAAACCTGTTCAGCAGTTCCTCCTTAAACACTCAAGGCTTTCAATTAAAACTTTGGCTGTTTGAATCAGTTTCCATTAGGCTAAATCCACAAGCTTCAGACTTTTTCCCCTCGCGGATTTTGAAGCAAATCCACTTTTAAATGCGGATTTTACTCTATATATTCCAAAAGGTGAAATCTGCAGTGAAAACCTGCAACAGAATTGACATGCTGTGGATAAGAAAATCCAGAGCAAGCCCTCAATATTGCACGGACTGTTTCTGCTCTGCACTGGACTGCAAACTGCTACGGATTCCGCAGCTTGTGACAAAGGCAGTGAGTCTTAAGGCCCCATTACACGGGCCAATGTTCGGGCAAAAGAGCCTTCATATGAACGTTCGTTGACGGTTATCGCCCTGTGTAAACAGGGCAACGACTAATGGATGCACGAGCAAACGCTCGTTCATCGGGTGATCTGCTCGTTTATGTATCGTTGTCGACAGGGAGATGAGCTGTCGACATGATGATAACGTTTGGGGATGAACGATCGGAGTAACGAACGCTAGTCTCTATACATAAGCAGTCATTGCGCCTTGTGAAGGGAGCAAACGAGCCCCGATCAACAAGCTGTCTCGTTGATCGGCGCTCGTATTCATGGCCCATATTGGGCAGTAGAATGGGACCTTTCGTTAGGGGATGATTGGCCCTCATTACAAGGTGAGTAGAGGTGTCATCACATGTCAAAGCATCATGTGAGCCTCTTGATGTTTCTGATTGTTCCAAGTAGCCCAACACGTGCACGTATTGTGCAGTACTTCTTGCCCTCGCTGATTGGAACTTTAGTCCTTTCTAGAAGGTTATCATATAGATGTCCCAGGCTATAGACCTGGCACAGCAAAGAAATAAAAAAATAATCTAATATAGAGAACGTCTCACTTTTACCAATTGTATGTATCAAAGGAAAATTGGCTATGCAGAATGAATTAAGAAAAAAAATAGACCCAAAAACCTCTGTGCCACATATTGATTTCAGTCGCAGAGTGCCAGAATTCACGGATTATCCATTTTGATTGTCAAAGAAACAATGATGTTATGGTGCCTTTAACACCTTCCCGACCGCCCACTGTCTTTTGACGTCAGGCGGTGAGGGTGCTTAGTCTACAGAGACGTCTTTTGGCGTCGCTGTAGATCAGGCTGATGAGCGCTCGTGTGAGCGCTCATCCTCTAAACAGGAGCTGTTACTAACAGCTCCTGATCTCAGAGCAGCCTCCTGAACACAGCTGGGATCGGCACACATTCGGACCCCAGCTGTTTAACCCTTTGATTACCGCGGTCCGTGACCGCGGCAAAATCAAAGGGAATTCCCCTCTTTGATCGCATCACCGGGATTCCAGTGATGCGATCAAACAATGGGGAATCCCTCTGCAGTCAGCCCTGGGGACCTACAAAGGACCCCAGGGCTGTCTGTTCAATGTGCCTGCTGTTCGGGCATACTATGTGCTGCCCGATCAGCAGCCTGTGTCATAGTGACACAGTGTAATGTATTAGCGTACAGAAGTATGCTAATACATTACAAGTAAAAAATAAAGTTACAAATAAAGTTATCCCTTGATGGGATTAAAAAATAAATAAATAACAAAACAAATAAATAAATAAATTAAAAAAGTCCCAAAAAGAGTCTTTATTTTGCATTAAATACATTTTATTGCCCCTACACTAAATAAAAACAAAAAACCTACGCATATTAGGTATCTACACGACCGTAATAACCTGAAGAATTAATCTAATGGGTTATTTAGCGTAAAACGTGAACGGGATAAAAAATAAACAAAAAAAACTATTCCGAGAATCGCTTTTTCCTATATTGACGCCGTAAAAAAAAAAATGTTTACCCCCAAACTGTGGGGAAAAAAAATACTATTTCTCTCGCATAAAACAAGGCCTCATACAGCCACGTCAATGAAAAAATAAAAAAGTTATGGCTGCTGAAACGCAGAGAGGCAAAAACAGAAAAATTGAGCTGGTCATTAAGGTCTTTTCAGGCCCGGTCATTAAGGGGTTAAAAGGGTTTCTCTCATGAGGACAACCCCTGTCCATATGTGATATTAGGGCATAAAATCATCATAGAGGGGGGTACCCCGGTCAGGACTGCCTCTAGGAGCCAGAACAGAAAGCCGCTAAAAATCATTGGCTCCTGTGGACTCGTGCCTTAAAATATTTTTATTCAACAGGTTGGCCAAGACTTTCTTGAACAAAAACAGTTGTTTGTCGTTGGGTGGCTGGGGATTGGCAGGTTTGGAGGATAGGTCAGGAGCCAATATGTCTGATGAGAGAACACCTTTAAGATCCTGAAGATAAAAATAACGTAATAAAAAAAAGGACTATATTAATTATAAATACTTGCTTACGTCTGTTCTTGCGAGATACCAGATTACGGAGTGCTTCCTTTAACTACTGGACTATTAGGCCCTGTTCACACGGAGTTTTTTGACATGTTTTTTTGACGCGGAAAACGCGTCAAAAACGACCCAAAATGACTCCCATTGATTTCAATGGGAGACGGAGGCGTTTTTTTACCGCGAGTAAAAAAAACGCCTCGCGGCAAAAAGAAGGGACATGACCCTTCTTGATGCGGTTTCCGCGTCCAAAACCGCATTGAGAGCAATGGGGACGCGTCCAAAAAACACCTCGAACTAGTGAGGTGTTTTCTGACGAGTATATTGCCGAGTGTTTTGGAGGAGTTTCTTGCAGGAGTCGTCTCCTGCTGCTAGTCCAGCCCAGCAAGGGGCTGTCATTTCCTGTCTGCTCGTGGAGGCTGAAAAACATCGTGGACAGAACTCAGGGATACAGAAAACCGAAGTCCTGCATCCAAATACAAGTAAGTGCACTTGCTCCTATGTTCCATACATGCTATACATGTATGGAGCTGTGCATTTTTTTTTTTCAATTTTTTTATTTTTTATTTTTTAATTTTGTTATGCAGTTGTTCATGTATGTCATCTCTTTTTTATTTTTTTTTAACATTTCAGGAACAGAAATGACGACAGCAGAGGTGTACCACCGAATGGACATTGATGTTGGGAAATTGATTCAAGAAGTAAGTATACTTTTTTTTTTTTTAATGTGGGCCTGTTCACATCAGCGTGGTTTCCGCTGAGGGGTTCCGTCGGTGCTTTCAGTCAGGGGAACCCCTCAACGGAAAGGCAAGTGTGAAGTGGTGACAGATCCGTTGCTAATGGTTTCTGTTTGTCCCCGTTGTGCAAAGGGTTCTGTCGTTTCGACTGAACCAATACCGCAGTGTAGGGAATCCCATTAGCAACGGATCCATCAGCATTGAAGTCAATGATGATGCAAACAGAAAACAATGTTTTTTTTAATGTGGGCCTGTTCACATCAGCGTGGTTTCTGCTGAGGGGTTCCGTCGGTGCTTTCAGTCAGGGGAACCCCTCAACGGAAAGGCAAGTGTGAAGTAAGTTCCGTTTGCATTACCATTCATTTGAATGACAGAAGGATGTATGGCTGGGTTCACACGACCATGTTACGTCCGTAATGTACGGAACGTATTTCAGCTGGAAGACCCGGACCGAAGACAGTGCAGGGAGCCGGGCTCCTAGCATCATAGTGATGTACGACGCTAGGAGTCCCTGCCTCGCTGCAGGACAACTGTCCCGTACTGTAATCATGATTACAGTACGGGACAGTAGTTCCACGCAGAGGCAGGGACTCCTAGCGTCGTACATCACTATGATGCTAGGAGCCCGGCTCCCTGCACTGTCTTCGGTCCGGGTCTTCCGTTCCGTACATTATGGACGTAACATGGTTGTGTGAACCCAGCCTCATGCGTGTGAAAACCTCGGCAAAAACAGCCTGAAAAACCGCCTGGAAAACCGCCTCAAAAACCACGTCAAAAACCACGTCAAAAACCACATCAAACATGAAAACCTCCAGGGTCAGTTTTTACAGGAGGAATTTTCCTCCTGCAAAAAACTCCGTGTGAACAGGGCCTTAGATGGTTTTAAGGACTTTTACTGTTAGAACATTGTTTTCCATGTCTATTTCAGAAATAGTTTGCCCTTTTCAATGGCTTAGGCGTAGGAAAATCTATCCCAGCCAGTGACTCACTCGAAATCTACCATTCAATTTTAAATCAGTAGCAAAAAAATGGCAACGACTGAATAACAACAACAAGAATAAACCTACCCCTTGTATCCGCAGCTCTTCCTTCAATGGAGTCAAACTGCACTTCTTACCCAGCATGCAGCTGTACCATCTAGAAAGAAATAACCAACAGGGTACATAATTGGGGAGCATTAAGTCACTGTAGAAAACGACACCAGCCAAGGGCTGTCCAGCGTCCCCTGTGTTATGAATACATTATTAGGTAGTGATTCAGACATCTTGACATTTCTCCATGCAACAGCATAAACATGGGAAACACAATTTCTGATTTGAATTAATCAATTTTGAATCATTCTGACGTTGCACTGGTAGTGGGGCATGGGGTGATAATGGACCACACGTTTTCTTAGACAAAGACCTTAGGTACCACAATTGGGGCTTTAACAAAAGCCAAAATCTAAATAACGAAGACGTTACACTGCAATTTCTAACATTTTGGTGCAATCAAAGCTGTGCAGTCCCGATAAAAGTCCACACTGTAAATCTACTTGCCTGTCTTGGCTTTTTTGTTTGAGCGGCTGTCTTTTTTTCAAATGCTTTGTAATAAGAATGAGAAAGAACAGATGATTTTCCTATCAATTAAACAGGTTGACGGAGATACTCTGATTTTTGTCTTCCCCAGAAACCGCTCCACTCAAGTCAAGTGAATTGGGCTAAGCTGCAATACCAGATACAGCCCATAGACAAGAGTTGAGCAGATTTCTGGAAAAGCAATCACTTGAATAGAACCGTCCTGCAGTTCCCTGCACCTCCAGTAGGAATGGAGAAGTAGTACGCATGCTCGGACACGTTTCATCATTTCTGTGGGGCTGACGAAGATAGCGCTTGCAGTGCCATATAAATAAATGCAGCGGTAGTCGAGCATGCACACTACCACTCCATTCCTATGGGGCTCCCAAAAATGGCAAGGTAAGCCCGTTCTCGTGATCAGTGGGGCTCCCAGGAATGGTAAGGTAAGCCCAGTCTCGTGATCAGTGGGGGTTCCAGCAGTTGGACATTTTTCACCTATCTCGTGGATAGGGGATAAATAACGATTATGGGAAAACCCCTTTAAGCTTTATTTAGGCTTTCACCAATTTAGGCCCAACTCTTCCAACATTTCTATTCTTATGTACAGAACACCCAATAAAAAAGTTGACTAGTTTCTATTGCAGGAGTGCGTTCTGATATTCAACCTATGAACCCAAATGAACACAATGCTTTGTAGCCAGTATGCCTTTTCCCTATGGTGTATACCTCCAGCACAATACTAATTGGCCTTCACACTTTACTCTGGAAAGGATTCACTTTACCAGTTTCCCTTGATCGACCTCTTGACAGCTCAATGTAGTAGCACCAGGTTGCATGTTTTGGGCCTTTCCTATAAACGGAAACCACTGGAGGATTTAGCTCTCGCTCGGTGCAGTCATGCTAAGGCTATGTTCACACGGAGTATTTTGGGGCAGATATTCCTCCCCCAAAATACTCCGTGTGAATAGCAATTATCGCGCCGTTTTTCGCCCGCGGCCATTGAGCGCCGCGGGCAGAAAACACGCTTTCTCCTGCCTCCCATTGAAGTCAATGGGAGGTCGGAGGCGGAAGCGCCCGAAGATAGGGCATGTCGCTTCTTTTTCCCGCGAGGCAGTTTTACTGCTCGCGGGAAAAAGACGCCGACGCCTCCCATTGAAATCAATGGGAGGCGTTCTCGGGCCGTTTCTGCCGAGTTTTGCGACGCGGTTTCCGCGTCAAAAAACTCGGCAAAAGACCCCGTGTGAACATAGCCTAAGGATTTATGTCGAGGAACCCATCTGTTTAATAATCACATAGCATTGGAGTCACTTGTGCTCGCTGTCAGTGTGGTGTCAGGAACAGTCTTCTCAAATCAGGCTTAATACCCCACTTGACTCTTACAAGGGAAGATAAGACTGGGGGATCACACCAGTGTCTTTGGTTTAGCAGTAAGCAGAGTTTGTCACAGTGGTTGGGCCAGATCATCTGTCAAACTCTATTTTATTTGTAATTAAGCAAAACACCACACACTGACACTCTACGAGCCCGACACAACATATTACACATGAACCGTCAAGCAGAAGGCATTTCCTATCAACAAGGCAGTGGAAATGTAATATAAGTATTTATATTGCAGTAATGGCTACAATGTACAAGGAAGTAACGGATATATTTATCTTCAGACCACTTGTAACCATAGCAAATAACTTGAGGGAGTTTAAGTAAAAAAAAAGCATATAATAAAATGTAGCATCTCTTCTTTATTAGTAGCATTGAGCATTCGCCTGTTTTACTGGTTCGTAGAATACAATAGGAGAATGGATTTGAATATTATTGTCATAAATTCACCAAAAGTAAACCCCAAACCTGGCAAATCAATCTGCCAATGTATCCTGGCGGTGGCAAATTAGGCAAAATGTGAATTTAGCTGTGTCCATAACTCTAAGGCCCCATGCACACGACAGTATTTTTCATCAGTAATTACGGACAGTAAATACTGACAGTAATTACTGACCCATTAATTTCTATTGGCCACGGACACCTTTCAGTATTTTTACTAAAGGGTGTCCGTGCTGAAAAAATCATAGAAGTCTATGGAAGCTTCCGTAAATACGGACGGCTACTGATGTGCATCCGTAAACCGTCCGTATTTAAGGAAGCGTTGCTAGGCAACTTGTTGATGACATCCTTTGCAACCTCCCTCTTTTTTTTTTTACGGATCCGTATATACGGATGCAATACAGACACCCATCCGTATATACAGGATAAAATACGGATACCTACTGATCCGTATTTACATCAGTATTTCGGGATAGATGAAAATACTGTCGTGTGCATGGGGCCTAAGAGTTTGTATGGAGCAGCACGCATGCTCAACTGCTGTTTCAGCGGTCTTGCTGATGAGGAGTTGGGAACTTGGGACCATATTTCTGGTGAATGGCAGAGCCCCCCAGCAACTTAACGTTTATCGCCTGTTGGAACAACCCCTTTAATTTATTTTTTCAAGCTACATTCAGTTGTTCATTATGAATTACCAAATCCTATTCTAGGTCAACGTTTTGAAATCTCTTCTATCAATGGAACGCATGCTGCCTCCTGCAGACAGAGACGCAAACTAAAACAACCCCCCAGTCTAGAAAAAAATAAATTCACTATACATTGGATATGTAGAGTCAACTTACCTGTTGTCCTGCTCCGGAAAGTTCCGGCCTCCGTTCCTGAGATCCGGTCCTCCGTTTTCTGCTCTCCAAGATGGCCACAAGCGCTGATTACGGATGGAGGGGGGACGTGTGTCAGACTTGCAAAGAAGCTCTCTATAGCACAGTCTGAAACTGTGGCAGCCATCTTGGATAGTGGAAAACGGGGGATCGGAACACAGGGACGGAGGCCATATCACTCAGGAGCGGTGCAGCAGGTAAGTTGACTATATATTTCCAATGTATAGTCAGTATATTTTTTGGGGACTGGAGGGTCGCTTTAAGGTGCAAACAAAACTGCTAAGTGACAGATTTATCCATTAGCAGCTTCAGCTTTATGTTGGAAACCATTCTCTCTCAAACTGTCTATGGCCATCTACAGCACCGGAGTATTCTAATATTCTGATCCACAACTTACCTTTGTACTATTCTAATGGTTATAGGCTGTTCTAGCGAATGTACATGATGACCTAACGGACAATGGGATGCTCTAGGCGTTTTAACATTACATGGAAGTCTTCGGTAATCTATCACATTACATGTTACAATTTTAGACCATCTGTGAATTATAAAAGGACTAATTTAATATTTATGCCACAAAAAAATTAAGACTCACCTTAATCTCTTCTTGAGCTGAAGACTGTCATGAATAATTATTTTTACAAACTCCAACTCTCCCCCCTCAGCCATGATCTCTGTAATGCCACCAGTATTGACAGAGCTGGGGGGCGGCCGGCGGGGGTTTCTAGAGTTCACTCCCTGTAAAGGCAGATGAGGATTCAAATTTTACTAAGAGCAAAACTAATAGTATAGTTAGAAATCCATGATCTCTACTTTAAAGGGAAATGCTGTAAAATAAATGGAGGAAGCTTTATCAGAAAATATTAATGTGAAAAATCTGCTAAATCAACCCAAGACGGTATACAATTTTTGCCATTTTTTTTAGAGCAGTTTGCCATGAGATAGTGAGGACAAGCAAATTGTGTGTCATGTAAGGGTAGAATATGGATGGTTGTTCATGCTACCCAACCACTAAAATAAGTGTATTTTTATGTTCATTACAAACGTACTGATGAATAAAGAGATTGGCTCTTTCTGCACTGCTAAAAATAGATTCTGTCTATTACATTCATATGTCCTCATAGGGCATATACAAAGGGGTAATCTAAGCCAGAAAATCCCTTTAAATCTCATAAAACGGAATACTTATCAGCAGCATGTATACTTTAATGAGGTTTTACAGTGTCCTGCTTAAAATGCAACGGTTATAAGATGTACGTGAAAGAGGACGTGTCACTAGGTCATATAAGTGGAACTAGTTTACTGACCTGGATAGTGCGGTCTCACTTTTTTTCTAGACCCTCCCCCCCCAATCCCGTTCCAGAGATATGGCTTCCTCTATGCTAATTTGCTGTAGTTAGTCAACAGGGCGTGGGCTACCCTCAAGCTGCCTCGTGCTGATTGATCAGAATCAGGGAAGCTAGCTCCACCTCGTTGGCGAACGACATCAAATTAGCATATAGGGAGACAACACAACAGTGGGCCATATCTCTGGAATGGGGGGACAAAAAAAGAAAAAAACACTCTGGAGTTAGAGAGGTGGCGCATTTCATGTCAGTTAACCAGTTCAACTTACATGACCTAGTGGCGGTTTCCTATAAATAGGGACATGTACAAAATTACCATGCCGCTGAATGACACCCTGAATCTTTTTTCAGGGCGGCGATATAAATGCAATGTTTTTAGATATGTAAATAAATGTGCCTAATTGATATATCTTTGATTGATGTTTTGTTAAAGGGTAACTAAACTTTCAACACATTTCTGACATGTCATAGTGACATGTCATAAGTTTTGGTTGCTGGGGGTCTAAACACGGAGACCCCCACAGATCGCTAAAACAAAGCGACAGAAGCGCTCGTGTGTGCACTGAGCTGCTTAGTTTCTGTTCGGCTTTTCTCGGAAAGCCGATGAAGCTGTGTACGGGCCCCTAGACTTTCTATGGAGTCCGTACACCAACGGCTCGGCTTTCCCAGAAAAGCCAAACAAAAAGTAAGCGGCTCAGCACTCACACGAGCGATCCTGACACTTTGTTTTAGCGATCAGTGGGGGTCTCAGTGCTCAGACCCCCAGGGATCAAAATTTACGACGTCAGAAGTTTGTTGAACGTTTAGTTACCCTTTAAACAGAAAAAAATAAATCTTTTACATGTCACAAAAAAAGGTTAAAAATGGAGTCGTGAAAATAACACAAGCCACGTGCACTATTTTATCAAATGGACATTATGCCACTTTTCTGGTACATTTCCTGTGTGCCACAATTTAATCCATGAAAGTTTTAGCCATGAAGACTATTCCAGGGCAGTTCAAAGTACAAAATAATTTCCTTTAATAAGAGCTGCCTTGGAAACCTCAGGAAGACTAAGTCATCCCGGAGAATCCTGTGCAGAACAATCAAAACTGTTTTCAGCTTGCACCGGAGATATGGTTTATGCAACAGATAAAAATGAGAAAGATTTGGTAAGTAATTTCATTAATTCATTCTGTGCTAAAATGGACATTATTATTTCCTGTATTATCATGGTGAACATACATACACTCCATACTGCAGCCAATATATACTACTTGCATGACCCCACGTCTGATAATGATCCTCTTGAAATGAAGAGGATAATTATAGAAGCATTGGAAAATAACAGCAGAAACAGACTGCTATGGGGCTTGCTGTGATCTAGGTGAACAGAAGCTTTACAGCAGGCATGTGATAGGTAGGTAAGAGCTAATAGGGAAGATTTACTAATACTATCTAAGTTTTAGACAGTGTAAACTTAGACCAGGCAGTCAGAAGATGTGCCAAATTGATCAAAGTGGTGCATGCTGTATGATCAATTTGGCGCATCTAGCTACACATGTGAATACCACCTCTTGGTTGGCTTTTTAGGAACCAACGTTTGGTGTACAGTGAAGCATTTAAAACACACCCATTTCTGCTAGACCACGCCCTTTCCTACTAATCCATGCACCTTATCGGGTGCCGCGCAAAAAGTATCTGAAGAAGTTAATAAATATGGCGCACAGCATGTACGCCAGAATTCAGGCTCAATCGGAATGGTAAATCTGTCCAAGTGTGTCACTTCATATTTACATCCTACAGCAAGACCTGCCGTACCTGAGCTTCCATCTGATTGGCGAAAAAAGGGGGATTGCACATACAAAAATCATAGATGATGCCAGACTCTTCTTTTAATGCATCCATCAGAAGTGTTTTCTGGGGGACTTTAACCACTAAAAGACATAAAAGCAATGCATTAAAGGGGTTTTCTGAGATATATTTTTATGACATTTTTAATTCTATATTGCACACCTTTTTAATGTGTTCATATACTTACTATTTCAATTGTGCTTCTTTTCTCTGCGATGCCTGCTCATCACATGACCGCCGACGTCACTTTTTGAGCCTCTTCCACTGACGTGCCATATACCCATCACATGGTCTCGGAGCAGAGAGTCCTCGGAGGGTATATGACACGACACTGATGATGTCTCGATTCTTGGGCGTATTTCTATTTAGTGCACGCACATCCAAAGCTCACAGTTGATTGAGCTAGTCACTATTAGTGCACCTGGGTGTGTCCCCGCTAATACCTGAAATGGGACCGCGCATGCCGGGCTTATGTAATATACTGGTGTTTTAGGCATCGTAATGCTCCACGGTGTCCTCAATGTCCACACCATTTACTTGTTTCTTCTGAATGCCCTCGTGCCACGGCAAGCGGACAGTGCCCTCCCAAATGGTCTGTACAGGGCTGATTGGGGGTTATATATAAGGCTGATGGGGGTTACATGCAGAGTTGGAGGTTGTATACATGTCTCAAGGGCTCCTCCTGGAGTGGAATCCCCTGGAGGGGATCCTGCTCTTAAAGGGAGCCCCTGATGTCGCTGTCCACATAGGGACAGTGTGTAAGGACAACCTAAGAAATAAGTTGATAACATTGAACATATATATATATATATATATCACACCATGGATAGTGATATGCTATGTGAGGACAAGGAATGGGGCAGCTAATAAGCGATGATGATAGACAGGATTCTAAACTAGAAAGGGACAAGGAAGGGAAGGATGTCAGCGGCGACGAGCAAGGAAGACACACATGAACTGTTGGGAGGAGAAACTTGCACACTCATTACAGCCTGCAATGCATGCAGGGAAAATACATTAGCAGCTAGAAACAGCAAGAAACCTGAAATAGATGTAAACAAATGGCGCGAAAATTGAAAAAAAACTAAATAAGAGGTTTAAGTTGAAGTTTTTTTCTTATACTTGTGTATGGAGGTTGTGTATATATAAAGGGAAATGTATGAAATATTATTTTTATTTTTTTATGATGCTAACTTGGAAAAGCCCTTTAAAATGAGACAAATTAGACCATACAATCTTTAACAAAGATTTATCCTCACTGGATCACTGTTAAAAATTTAAAGCAACTAACGATCCTTTTACAAGCGCAGATTTTCTGCCTGGCAAACGAGCGCCGATCTACTAAACAGCATGTCTATCGGCCCTCGTTAGCGAAATTTAAACGGAGCAACAATCAGAATATATTGGGTCGAAAAATGTTAATACGGTTTACAAAGGGAAGTGCTGCAGACAATTAACCATCTTTTAGGGCTCATAAACCATCCAATCAGCAGGCGAACAAGCGTTTGCTTGTTTCTCAGCTGAAAGCTGCCCTGTTTAACCCCTTAAGGACGCAGCCTAGTTTGGGCCTTAAGGCTCAGAGCCCATTTTTCAAATCTGACATATTTCACTTTATGTGGTAATAACGTCGGAATGCTTAAACCTATCCAAGCGATTCTGAGATTGTTTTCTCGTGACACTTTGGGCTTCATGTTCGTGGTAAAATTTGGTCGATATATTCAGTCTTAATTTGTGAAAAATTGCAAAATTTAGAGAAAATTTACAAAAAATAGCATTTTTCAGAATTTAAATGCATCTGCTTGAAAAACAGACGGTTATACCACCCAAAATAGTTACTAGTTCACATTTCCCATATGTCTACTTTAGATTGGCATCGTTTTTTTAACATTATTTTATTTTTCTTGGACGTTACAAGGTTTAGAACATGAACAGCAATTTCTCATATTCTTAAGAAAATTTCAAAAGCCTTTTTTTGAAGGTGCCAGTTCAGTTCTGAAGTGGATTTGAGGGGCCTATGTATTAGAAACCCCCATAAAACACCCCATTTTAAAAACTAGACCCCTCAAAGTATTCAAAACAGCATATAGAAAGTTTTTTAACCCTTCAGGCATTTCACAGGAATTAAAGCAAAGTGGAAATGAAATTTGCAAATTTCATTTTTTCTGCTGAATTTCAATTTTATTAAATTTTTTTTTAGTAACAGAGAAGGTTTTACCAGAGAAACACTACTAAATATGTATTGTCCAGATTCTTCAGTTTTTAGAAATGTCCCACATGTGGCTCTAGTGCGCTCGTGGACTAAAACACAAGCCCTAGAAGCAAAGAAGCACCTAGTGCATTTTGAGGCCTCTTTTTTATTAGAATATATTTTAGGCAGCATGCCAGGTTTGAAGAGGTGTTGAGGTATCAAAACAATGGAAACCCACCAGAAGTGACCCCATTTTGGAAATTACACCCCTCAAGGAATTCATTTATGGTTTTTGTTATCATTTTGACCGCACAGTTTTTTCACAGCACCTATTTGAATTGGGCTGTGAAATGAAAAAAATGATATTTTTTCCAATAAGATGTCATTTTTGATCAAATTTTCTTATTTTCACAGGGAACAACATACCCCATTTTGTTGCCCAATTTGTCCTTAGTGCGGCAATACCCCATTTGTGGTGATAAACTGCCGTTTGGGCCCATGGGAGGGCTCAGAAGGAAAGGAGCGCTATGTGTTTGTTGGAGTCTAGATTTTGCTGGATTGGTTTTCGGGTGCCATGTCGCATTTGCAGAGCCCCAGAGGTATCAAAGCAATGGAAACCCACCAGAAGTGACCCCATTTTGGAAACTACACCCCTCAAGGAATTCATTTATGGTTTTTGTTATCATTTTGACCGCACAGTTTTTTCACAGCACCTATTTGAATTGGGCTGTGAAATGAAAAAAATGATATTTTTTCCAATAAGATGTCATTTTTGATCAAATTTTCTTATTTTCACAGGGAACAACATACCCCATTTTGTTGCCCAATTTGTCCTTAGTGCGGCAATACCCCATTTGTGGTGATAAACTGCCGTTTGGGCCCATGGGAGGGCTCAGAAGGAAAGGAGCGCTATGTGTTTGTTGGAGTCTAGATTTTGCTGGATTGGTTTTCGGGTGCCATGTCGCATTTGCAGAGCCCCAGAGGTATCAAAGCAATGGAAACCCACCAGAAGTGACCCCATTTTGGAAACTACACCCCTCAAGGAATTCATTTATGGTTTTTGTTATCATTTTGACCGCACAGTTTTTTCACAGCACCTATTTGAATTGGGCTGTGAAATGAAAAAAATGATATTTTTTCCAATAAGATGTCATTTTTGATCAAAATTTCTTATTTTCACAAGGAACAACATACCCCATTTTGTTGCCCAATTTGTCCTTAGTGCGGCAATACCCCATTTGTGGTGATAAACTGCCGTTTGGGCCCATGGGAAGGCTCAGAAGAAAAGGACCACCATTTGGCCTACTGGAGCTTTTCTGGTGCTAAGTCATGTATGCAGAAGCCCCTGAGGTACCAGTACAGTTGAAACCCCCGAGAAGTGACCCCATTTTAAAAACTACACCCCTTAAGACATTCATCTAGAGGTGTAGTGAGCATTTTGACCCCACAGGTACTGTGTAAAAGATAATGCGCAGAAGATGGTGCAGTGTGAGATTTGCAATTTAATATATATATATATATATGCCATTTCAGTGTCCAATATAGTGTGCCCAGCATGCGCCACCGGAGATATACACCCCTTAAATTGTAATGTGGGTTCTCCTGGGTACGGCAATACCCTACATGTGGCTGTTATCAGCTGCCTGGGCATACGGCAGGGCTCAGAAGGGAAAGATGAGGGGGGTAAGCTGTGCGGAGTGCATCAGGGTAAATTAAAAATCAAGGGATGTATGATACATTTTAAAACAATCTTTTATACAGAGCCCTGGTTTTTCGGGACACGTGTCACATTGGTATATTGTGTTCTTCCTTATCCCCCTCTTATAGCAGACTCTGCACCTCTTTTGACTCTTTCCCTTACCACCGGTTTGGGGAACTTCTCCTGGAAAGTGTTGCCCTGGTACGATGCGTGTGGCCTCGCTTCCAGAAGTACTGGGTGCCCCCCCTTCCTGGTCCCTAAAGATTAGATCTTGAAATTCCAGGAAAGTTCCCCTCTGGCCTGCACATCGACGTAGCACGTACGCATTGTACAAAGCCATCTGTATGATGTGCCCGGCCAGCTTCTTATACCACACCGCATGGCGCTGTAGGGCTTCAGGACTTGATTTGACAAGTCCATCCCTCCCATGTACCTATTGTAGTCCAGGATGCAGTCTGGTTTGGGGGTGGCCTTTCCTTCATATATCCTAAACCTGTAGGTATACCCTGATGCACTCTCGCACAGCTTATACATCTTCACGCCATACCTTGCCCTCTTACCTGGCAGGTACTGGCAGAATTGAACCCTCCCTTTAAAATGTACCAGGGACTCATCAATAGAAAAACACTTCTCGGGGGTGTATGCTTGGGAAAACCGGGCACTGAAACGGTCTAATAGGGGTCTCCGTTTATACAAACGGTCAAAACTGGGGTCATCTCGGAGTGGGCACTGCTCATTATCAGTATAATGTAAGAAGCGAAGTATTGCCTCATTTATTTATTTTTTTAGGTTCCAGTTCATTTCTGAAGTTGCTTTGAGGGGCCCATATATTAGAAACCCCTATCAAACACCCCATTTTAGAAACTAGACCCCTCAAAGTATTCACAACAGCATTTAGAAAGTTTATGAACCCTTTAGGTGTTTCACAGAAATTTAGAGCAAAGTAGAGGTGAAATTGACTCTTTTTATACCATTTTTTTTATAACACAAAAGGATTTATCAGAGAAACGCAACTTAATACTTATTGCCCAGATTCTGCAGTTTAGAGAAATATCCCACATGTTGCCCTCGGGCGGTAATGGACTGAAGCACCGGCCTCCGAAGCAAAGGAGCACCTAGCGGATTTTGAGCCCTCTTTTTTATTAGGCACCATGTCTGGTTTGAAGAGGTCTTGTGGTGCCAAAACATTGGAAACCCCCCAAAAGTGACCCCAATTTGGAAACTAGACCCCTTGAGGAATCCATTGTAGTTTTCTTGGGGTGCATGTGGCTTTTTGATCAGTTTTTATTCCATTTTTAGGTGGCGTGGTGACTAATAAACAGCAATTCTACTATTGTTTTTGTATACTTTTTTTTTTACAGCGTTCACCGTGCGCTATAAATGATATATTAACTTTATTCTGCGGGGCGATACGATCACGGCGATACCAGATGTTTATAGTTTTTTTTTATGTCTTATGGCGTTTGCACAATAAAATACGTTTTGTAAACAATCATTCACTTTTTGTGTTACCTTATTCTAAGAGCCAAAACGTTTTTATTTTTCAATCAATAAAGCCGTGCGAGGACTTATTTTTTGCGTAACGAACTGTATTTTCCATCAGTACCATTTTTAGGTACATGCGACTTTTTGATCTCTTTTTATTCCATTTTTTGCGAGGTGAAGTGACCAAACAATTGTGATTGTGGTACGGTTTATTAATATTTTTTTTTACGGCGTTCACCGTGCGGGATAAATAACAAAATAATTTTGTAGTTCAGGCCGTTACGGACGCGGCGATACCAATTATGTATAGTTTATTTGTTTGTTTATATATTTTTATTAATAATAAATGACTGATAAGGGAAAAAGTGGGACTTTTACTTTTATTACTTTTAAAACTTTTATTTTCTTATTTTTACACATCTTTTTTTAACTTTTTTTTTACTTTATTACTTTGTCCCACTAGGGGACATGAGGGCAGGAGGCCCTGATCGCTATTCTAATACACTGCACTACATGCGTAGTGCAGTGTATTAGAGCTGTCAGCTACTCACTGACAGCAAGCATAGTGGGTCCTGACGTTGTCAGGACCCACTAGGCTTCCGTCTATGGCATAGCCGGACGCCATTGTTTGGTGTCCGGTTGCCATAGTCACCATCGCCGGCCGCTATCGTGTAGCAGGCCGGCGATGGCGGATTAACCCCTAAGAAGCCGCGATCGCTATTGAACGCGGCTTCTGAGGGGTTAATCGGCGGGGGAGCTCCGCGATCGGTCCCGGCACATTGAGCAGTGATAGTCTGCTGTCGGAAACAGCAGCTATCACAGCTCATGAACGCGCCCCGCGCGAACGGCGCCGTGTTTACTCCATGACCTACTATTAGGTCACTGAGCGCGAACGCTACAGTTAGCATGACCTAATAGTAGGTCATGGAGCGTTAAGGGGTTAAACAGAGCAATGATCAGCAGTCGCCCATTGGTCCATGTAAAAGGGCCTTATAATGTGGTGACAGAGCCACTTTAAGTGGCCTATCTTGTACATGATGTGATCACAGCAGTAGATTACAGATTACAGCAGTGTTTTTTATTTAGAAAAACGATCATTTTTGACGGAGTTATGACCTATTTTAGCTTTATGCTAATGAGTTTCTCAATGGACAACTGGGCGTGTTTTACTATATGACCAAGTAGGCGTTGTGGAGAGAAGTGTATGACGCTGACCAATCAGTGCTATATCGCTATGTGCTGTGTAAATGAATGGGGAGAAGTGTATGACGCTGATTGGTCACTGATTGGTCAGCGTCATACACTTCTCTTCACAACGCTCACTTGGCCATATAGTAAAACACGCCCAGTTGTCCATTGAGAAACTCATTAGCATAAAGCTAATATAGGTCATAACTCCGTCAAAAATGATCGTTTTTCTAAATAAAAAACACTGCTGTAATCTACATTACAGCGCTAATCACATTATGTAGAAGATAGGCCACTTATAATGTGGTGACAGAGCCTCTTTAAGCTCTTCATTATGCACATTTTTGCCTTTGCAGCTTGCATAGCGGTTTCCTTGTTCAGATGGAAATAAAAGGAATACCTGTTAAAACAACAACAACAAGTTTCTTGGATTTAACTAAGCAGAGAACTTTAAAGGGATTTTAAAAAAAATAAGAAAAATCATTGGTAGGTTTGTAATATACGGTAAACCTTTTATTCTATTGTAAACCATTATGCAGTTCTCTGAATGCTGCCACCAATGTAAACAATGGAGGTTTTTATCCTGGTTTCCATGGCTACATAGAGGAACACGGTTATATTTCCACTTTAATTATAATTCTTTTATTAATATAGAAAGAAAAGAAACATTAGTGTGCTTACTAAACTTCGCAAATGTAATATATTTGTAGCTTTGTATATCTAAAGCCCTTTTGTACAACCTGCAGGTTTAGGACCTCATGCACCTCACAATGTCTTTCTGTGAGGCATAATGTCTGTCCTGTTTTGTCTCTTGATGCGAAGTACAAAAGACAATATGATACAGACATTTGGAGAGATTTATTAAAATGGATGTCTGCTTTGGACAATCACTTTTTGTTAGAAGGATCCTTTAAACGCTTCCCAACCGCCCACGGTAAAATCACGTCGGCACTTGCTGGGCTCTGTGCAGCACCAACATGAATTCACGGTGGGTGTTAAAAGGGTGATCCGGGTGTCTCAGAGTAGCGCGGACACCCGGATTGCGCTGTTATCCCCTGTCTCTGGTCCCGGAGACATTACCAGGACCTAATTGGTTCAGGACCCGATCACGTGATCGCAGGGAAAGTTTGTTGTAGCACCGAACTGGAAAGTTTGTTACTGTAACAAACTGGAAAGTTTGTTGCTACAACAAACTTTCCCGAGGACCGATTGTGGGTGCTGCAGTCGGTTTCATGGCAAAACCGGAGGCCAAACAACAGCCTCCGGGTCTGCCATGCACGGCAGCCTATGAGTACCAGCCTGAGGCTGGTCCTCATGAGCTTCCGGTCAGTGTGACTCTCAGCGTCACACTGACAGTTTATAATACGTGACACTACCTAGGTAGTGTAATGTATTATAGCAGCGATCAGTGCTGCAGGTCTTCAAGTAAAACAAGTAAAAAGTTAAAAAAAAAAGTAATAAAAATGTTTTATAAAAGGGTAAAAATAAGTTATCATAGGAAAAAAAGCATTTTTTGTAACTTATAAAAGTCTTTTATTATAGGAAAAAAATTAAAATGTTAAAAAAAATACACATAAACTATAAAACTATAATATTATTTTTCCCGCACGGTGAACCCCGCAAAATTTTTTATTGAAAAACAATGTCAGAATCACAATTTTTTTTGTCATCACCTCTCCCAAAATATAGAATAAAAAGTGATCAAAAAGTCGAATGTACTCCAAAATAATACCAATAAAAACTACAACCCGTCCCGCAAAAAACAAGCCCTTACACAGCTTTTTCTGAGCGAAAAATAAAAAAGTTATGGCTCTCAGAATATGGGGACACAAAAAATAAATAATTTTATCGAAAAGTGATTTGATTGCGCAAACGCCACAAAACATAAAAAAACTATATACATATGGTATCGCCGTAATCGTATCGACCCGCAGAATAAAGTAAAATGTCATTTACAAAAAACATTGTCAGAATTTATGTTTTTTTGTCACATTGCTTGCCCAAAAAATCTAATAAAAAGTGATTAAAAAAAAAAAAAAATCACATGTACCCTAAAATGGTACCAATGAAAACTACAGATTGTTCGGCAACAAATAAGCCCTCACACAGCTCCGGTGGAAAAAAAAAAAAAGTTCTGCCTCTCAGATTATAGCGACAGAAATTGTGCAGAGTGTCCAAAAGCGGATAAGATCGGGGGCCATTTATCAGTGCGACACCGGCCACATATCTATGAATTATTATTTATTTACCGCATGATTATACGCTCTTATTATGGCCTGATGTACTCTGCCCATCTTACATATACCCCCACATAATAAACTGAAATACCAGCAAAACCCCAAACAGAACTATTACCAATCAAAATCTGCGCTCCAAAAGCCAAATGACGCTCCCTCCCTTCTGGGCCCTACAGCGTGCCCAAACACCAGCTTACATCCACATATACGACATTTTATATCCAGGAGAACCCGCTCAACATTGTATGAAGTATTTGTCTTCAGTCGCACAAACTGGGCACAACATATTGTGTAATTTTCACATTGCACCATCCGCTGCACATTAACGCCTTCGCGCACCACGACTTAATAGCATGTCGCGGTGCAAGGGTTATATATGGAGCGGGCTCATGCGCTGCGCCCGTTCCATATTCTGCAGGTGTCAGCTGTGTATTACAGCTGACACCCGGGACTAACGGACAGGGAGCAATCGCGCTGTTACAGGAGCCTGTAAAAATGACATTATACTGCAATACATTAGTATTGCAGTGTATTGTACCAGCGATCTAATGATCGCTCGTTCCAGTCCCCTATGGGGATTAATAAAATGTGTAAAAAAATAAAAAATAATAAAATAAATTATTTGTGAAAAATATATATAATATATTCAAAGTCCAAAAAATCCCCCTTTCCCATGTTTCCTCTAAAGTAATGTAAGAAATAAAAAAATAAACAAAATTGGTATCGCTGAATTCGTAAAAGTCCAAACTATTACAATATACCATTATTTAACTCGCACTGAGAACCCCGTAAAAACGAAGGAATTTAAAACGCCAAAATCCTTCAACCTTGGCGTCGGAAGAGAGAAGACACCACAGCTCCAGGCGTACAGTTGAATTTGCAGCAGCATCACCATGTGCAGGTAAGCATAGCAAACTCCCTAGAAACTAGCATATTAACCTTTTGTACGCCTTTCAGCCGATGTATCTTCTCTGACCGACGCCAAGGTTGAAGGACCTGTGGGTGACGTCACGCTGTGTGTCTTTAGTGAAAGAAGCTGGGTGGGAACGATGAGAAGTATATGATGCTGATTTGTCAGCATCATACACGCCCAGTTAGTAAAACAAGTAAACACGCCCAGTTGTTAAAAACACAATACACGCCCAGTTGGAAATACGAAAAAAATAACACCCCAGTTGTCCATTTCAAAGCTCATTTGCATAAATATAAAATCGCTCATAACTTGGCCAAAAATTATCGTTTTTAAAAAAACAAAACAACGTTACTGTTATCTACATTGCAGCGCCGATCACATGCAATAGGAGATAGGGATTTGATAATCTGGTGACAGAGCCTCTTTAAGTGAGTCATCATGCAGTACTGGCATCCAGGGATATTGCTAGGGTATTAAAGGGGTTTTCCCACGAGGGACATTTATGACATATCCACAGGATATGTCATAAATGTGAGATAGATGCAGGTTCCACCTCTGGGACCCGCACCTATTTCTAGAACGGGTCCCCTAAACCCCGCTCTACCCCTGTGTGTGTCAGCTGATTTCCGACCACGAAGGTGAAAACAGCGTAGCTCGCTGAGCTACGCTGTTTTCGTAAGCCCCATAGAACTGAATGGTAGTTACGGAAACAGCATAGCTCACATGCTACGCTGCTTCCGTAACTGCTATTCACTACTATGGGAGTTACGGTAACAGCGTAGCTCAGCGAGCTACTCTGTTTTCGTAACTCCCAACCATAAAGTCAGGAATTGGGTTTAGGGGGCCCCGTTCTAGAGATAGATGCGGGTCTCACCTGTGGGACCCGCACCTATTTGACATTTATGACATATCTTGTGGATATGTCATAAACGTCCCTCGTGGGAAAACCCCTTTAATGATTAGGAGACATATGTCCCCCCGCAAAAAAAAATATATAAAAGACTATGACCATTATAGCTACGCAATTGGATAGGATTAGATACATTAGCTCAGCAGACAATATCACACAGCCGGCTTAGATACACGGCATCAACATTAGTATCCAAAAAATTACCCTTCTCACTCCCGAATGGGGTACTCTTCGGCTTCGGGTGTAGTGCTGACTCCTAACGCCATTCAGTGTCACAACATTATATAAACAATGCACATAACGTTGTGCTGCTGAACGTCGTCCGGACCCAGCGCTGCACCCGAAGCCCAAAAGAATTCAACTCCGGAAAGAGGAGGATAAGTAACGGTGGTTTACTACACAGCCCAGTTACTACAGTAACTGGGGACAGATGTGGTGCAGGGGCCATGCGTCCCCGCGGCTTCAGGGCCCGGTCGCAATTGTTACAGCTATAGCTACGCCACTGTCCATAGGCTATATCATTCGATGATATGAAAAGACAGTGGCCTACTACATTGGTGTAAGAAAGGTATAGGAGCTGTATTTCAAATACACATATAAGAAAATTGTATGGGTTTCTATTTTATACATAAAAAATAAATAAAATAAAAAAACGGTTAGAATGCGAATTGCGAATATATTTCTGAAAGTGGCTCCGACCTATAAATTAAAAAATAAATCACAATCCATTGCATATGTGTTTGCAGGCCCCATATGCATTAGAAACAGGTTCATAAGAGAAATGCAGACGAATTACGTAAGCTACACATGCATCTTGCATTCCCTTATTTGACTTCCTAAGTAAATTACTTGTACTAGACCCACATATAATCATAACCTTTAAAAATGAAGGGTAAAGGATCCAAATCTATTGTTTCCCACACCTTGCACAAACCGCAATTGTGGCCATGGAGCAAATAAACAACTATGTCAAAGATAAAATACTGCACTAAATTCAAGATAATAAAGTGAGCGTTAAATACCTTTAATTAGATCTGCCAAATGATTCTGCTCAACATTTTTCTTGGCATAATTATAACAGATGTCATCGACTTCAGTTGCAAGGAAATACCAGCCATTCAGAGTGGCCCCCAGTAATGGATATATGCAGGATGCACCAGTACCTGAGGACAACATAACACTACAATATATTATGTTCTACTTAGCTTCACCTATGGAATAAATCTACAAAAAAGACTTTGTTAAATGGACACGAACATTTCGAACAAGATGATAATCTTATAGTATACCCGATATATACCAACTTTGTAATTGACTTACTGTTAAAATTTTGCTGTTTTATCCATTCAAATTCTGTGTGAAGTTACTGGTGTCTCACTTCCAGTAATCTGCTCCCCCCCTCCCCGCTGTTGTCAAGCATTGTGCGTCTCTAGTTACAGAGCAGAGACAGTCTACAGGAAGTGGGGGGTGTCTCTTCACTGTCTGCCCATTGAAGAATATGGAGAGTGGAGGAGGGAGCAGGAGTGGAGAGAGACACAGAATCTGCTGCCCATAGAAGTCTACAAAGAGGGGAGGAGGGAGAAGAGAGGAGACACAGGCAGAGAGGCTGCACATAGAAGTATATGTAGAGGAGAGGGGCTGAAGAGAGAAACAGACACAGACGCTGCTGCCCATAGAAGTCTATGAAGAGGCGAGGAGGGAGAAGAGAGAGGAGACCCAGAAGTTGCGCATAGAGGTATATGGAGAGGGGAGGGGGAGCAGAGAGACATACAGACATTGCTGTCCATAGAAGTCTATGGAGAGGGGCAGAGAAAGAGGAAACACAGACGCTACTGCCCATATAGGTCTATAGAGAGGGGAGCAGAGAGGGAGAGACACACAGATACTGCTGCCTATAGAAGTCTATGGAGAGAGGTGAGCAGAAAGGCGACACAGGCTGAAGGTAAAAATTATATCTCACGCCAGTGCTGGATTCTCAGCTACACTACCCATTACTGCTATATAATCTCCTCCATGTTGCCGCGGTTTCTATATATGTGATAGAGAAGAGGAGAATCCTGCTTTTCTATCTCTGTGTGTTGTATACAGAAGACACAATAGCCATTAGGCATCTCCCACTAACTCAAAGACAACTGAGAATTCGAGTTAGAGCCTGCAGATGGGGAAAAGTACAAATATTACCATATACAAGTAATATAAATGGCCAAAAATAGTGTTATTCCTCGTGTACACACATATGACAGCTTTTTCTACAAAGTACCCTGAAAAGTTAGGTATGCTCTAAGATTTTTAATGACAAAATAACTATAAAACCATAAAAATAATTAAAAAAACAAAACGGCTATGCTCACATGTTTGGTGTATATGCCAGTGGTCTTCATCAAGTCCATGGACCAGATGTGTACTGAAAGGATGTCCTTTTGGTGCATACATCTGGCCGGCATTATCATACCATTACTATTTTTGTGTTTTTCTCTATTAACTGTATTGGAAAGTGCAATCGAATACGCTTTCCAGTAAAAGGGCATCCGCAAAACATATACGGTGCAATATAAAAAAAAATTTGCAATGGGAGTCTATGACAGACGTTAACAGAGAACAAAAGAAAATTGTTTAAAAAAAAAAAATACTTTTCTAAATCTTCTCTATCTTTGCCTTCTTTGTACACATGACTTGATGTCTCAGCTACAATGTTTCTCATAGACTCAAATTAATTTTGTGCTGTGTATATAGCACCAACATATTTTGCAGCGCTGTACAGAGATGGTCATTGATCATATCAATCCCTGTCCCCAATGGAGCTCACAATCTAATTTATCTACCTCATACTAGTGCGAATTTCATAGGAAGTCAATTAACCTATTATGTTTTTGAGTCATGACAGCTATGCTGGATTCATTTTGAAAAGGGTAGCAATGAACACTAACGGACTGTATTGTCTTTAATGGGATCTGCCGGTGTTCCTGTACTTTTAATGGCAAAATTAGTGCTGCAGACTGCTGTTCTTGCCATCAAAAATACCAGAACCCGCGATGGTGGCTCTGAATACAAATGTCAACACAGCCATATATATATATATATATATATATATATATATATATATATATATATATATATATATACACATACATATATACATACACACACATATACACACAAATGTATATAAAAAGAAAGAAAAATTTTATAAGAATAAAAAAGTAAAAAATAACATCTTTCCAAGAAGTTCTTACAGTAGGAAGAGACTAAAGGCCCTTTTACACAGGCCAATGATCGGGCAAACAGGCGTTTATATGAATGCGCATTCCCGATCATTGCCCTGTGCAAACAGGGCAACGATCAGCCGATGAATGAGTAAACGCTCGTTCATCAGCTGATCGTATGGTTTATCCGACACAAAATATTATTGTTGTTGGCAGCAGATGTCCCTGTGTAAACAGGGAGATGGCTGCCGACATGATGGAATGTATGGGGACGATCGATCGTAGTAATGATTGCTCGTCCCCATACACGACCAATCATTGCTCCTTGTAAAAATAGCAAACGAGCGGCGCCTGTTTTTACGGCCCATATTGGCCCGTGTAAAAGGACCCTAACAGTATAATTACAATCAAATATGATCACTTGATGTCATTTGTTCAATGATCATTTATGTCATCTTGATATAACCTACAGGATCAAAAAAAAAACACAATACATTCTCTGATTTCTTTGAGAATATGTGCACCTTAATAATAGTCTCCAGCAGATGACAACCAAAAAAAGAAATAAGAAAATACCTTCTAAATTGGAAATTCACATTGGATTACGGGACTCAGAGGTTTCAGAATACATACAGACAAAGGAAAAATAAAAACCATGCTCGTTGTATAAACAGCCTCTAGGAAACAGCATGGTGAAAACCTACTCAATATAGTGTATTAATCTGACTTCACGCTGACGGTGCTACAGACAACACGGGCTTCTCTTTTAATCAACAGATTTAGTAAATTAACAGTTAAGTATTACGTAATTTCATTAGAACTTTTCCAAAGGAAAACCAAAATCATTCTTTTCAAAGTAACAAGTAATTAAAAGCATTAAATCTCAGAAAATGAAATGATGTTCCCACAATTAATAAGAAAAGTCAATAGACATGAGGGAATGTAGTCTGAAAATTATAATAAACGAGTATATGGGAAGCAAAAAGCCGCTGCAGATATGTCCTTGAAAGGCCCAGGAAGAGATCTCATTAGTTAATAAAGCTCTGTATGATTAGGGTGGCTCCTTGAGAAAAAAAGAAGCAACATCCATTTCAATTCCTAATTTACAGAAACAAGTACTGAACGTAATGCTTAACTATACCTACGGTGCAGCTATATGACTTCAAAAATATTTAAAGGGTGTGTGCGCCTTCAATCACCATCTGTTATTACCGAGACATGTCAGAAGATCCAAGACCCCCACGGATCGCTTGAAAGAAGGGGCTGTGATGCTCTGGCATATGGTTAGGCCATTAAAAAAAAAAAAAAAGAGAGGCTGTCCATCAGCTTCACTCACAGAAATATCGGTGAGCCCTCAAGTAATGATATGTAATATGGACCTGAATGCGGCAGGGTAAAGTTGATAGAAGCCATTGTCCTTTTGCTCCAGCAATTGTTGAGCGCCTTTGTACACAGACATCTATTATAAAGATGTTTCTTTTTGTATATCAAGGAATTACTTTATGAACAATTCCCTAATTTATCCTCATTACTGGAATCCTTTCCAAGCTGGTGTGATTCAGTTAGTTATAAAAGGTCGCTCCAGCGAAATTTAATTCCTGGGGATTCCTTTCTGGGCCCATCAGAATTTGCAATTCTGGGCACCATAGGATGGCCATAAACACACAAATAAAAATTAAAACGTTTTAACCGACCAAATATGTAAAATTAAACTCTGTCCTATTCCACTCCGCTCCCTTGTTGCAACCCTCCACCAGCTCCCACAAATAGATGTGTGCTATGGATATTTCCATAGTGACGCCGCATCGGTGTGAAGACAATTGCCAGACAAAATTACATGACATAATGCCACTATGGACGTCATATCATCATGTCGCTATTGAAACGAGAAGGAGTGGGACCCAGCAGTGGTCGGATGACTGGAGTGGAATTGGACCGGTAAGCATATTAGAACGTTTTTACAATTTTTGAAAACACGCTGTGCTGTCACTTACTCCCGAAGTGTCTTGAGAGTGATTAGACATTGCCTCCAGCCAGGACGCGATGTCTATTCACACTCCCGACACTTCGGTAAAGTTTCTGTGGGACTTACTCACACAGCACAGCGTGATCTCGCGGTGAATGACACGATGCGTGTGAAGTGAAAGAAGCTGGGCTGGAATGATGAGAAGTTTTATGGCGCTGATTGGTCAGCCAAAGAAAGAGATCAGCAGCACATCACAGTCCCAGAGAGCATTCACAAGGGGCTTCTAAACTGAGAAAGTTTCAATCGGTGCAGGCAGTGTCGAGTCGTAGCCAATCCAACTCCAAAATAGACAAAAAGGTAGAGAGACCACAGCACACGCAGTAATCAAGGTATCTTTATATTACCATAAACAGCGACGTTTCGACCCAAAGCTTGAGAAAGACCCTCACTTGGGTCGAAACATCGCTGATTGGTCAGCGCCATACACTTCCCTTCTCAACGCCCACTTGGTAAAGAGTTAAAAAACGCCCAGTTGTCTATTAAGAAACTAATTAGCATAAATGTAAAATTGTTCTTAACTTGCTCAAAATTTATTGTTTTTCAAAATAAAAACCACTTATCTACATTACAGCGCTGATCAGATTGTGTAGGAGTTGGGGAATTTATAATCTGGTGACAGAGCCTCTTTAATATTATGTGCAGCAATGTCTATAAAAGGTGATTGGAATGATTTTCTATAGTGGATCGCTGGTCACATTGGATGTAAATGAATACATGCGAGGCCAGCAGAACAAATACTTTATATTTTTCTTCTATATATCTGGTAGGACATGGCTTTCTAGGTTGGTATGTCCACTATGGCAGCAAACTAAATAGCAGGTAAAAGTAAGAACAAATTAGAAGACATAAAAAAAAAAACCAACATATCAGAACATATAAGACGCCTAATAGTCTCTAAAAATGAGATATTTTGTCAATGGTAAATTTATGCATGCTGTTCCCTGTACAATCAATTATTAGGCTGCTCAAGGCGTGCATATAAAAAAAAATCAATTACCAGCCAACTCGTATTTAAGAGGTTTAGAATTCAACAAGTTTAGGTGTAATTACACATGGGATTGACAGAATAAATAAATCAGAAGTCCATACGATCCACGGAACGAAGTGTTTCTATAGATTAATCCAGTTATGCCTGAACCGGAGCACTGTACAAGAAGAGGCTGTCTGCGGCTGAGGATATCCCTGCTTGGCTAGTCACCTGCTGCATCACTAATCACAGCAACTGAATTAAAGTTAATCTCCATAGCTGCAACATAGTTACCGCGCCTGGAGAACCTATAACAATAAGCAGATGATTACTAGAGGCAAGACATTTAAAGTGCCTGGCAAAAGTATTCACCCAAAAAACATAAGAAAACCGATTGTACAGTACACCTGGTAAAAGGTTGGGCAGGCCATCTCCTTACCGGGCGCTTTGTTGCAGAAATATCCCAGATTTGCAACAGAAGCATTACTATTGAAATCAATGCGAATACAAACGGAAAGCTATGGGTTCCCCTGACGGAAAGGTCTGACGGAACCCATGAACAGAAGCTCGATGCAGATGTGAACAAAGCCTTACATGCGTGTAATTTTGTGGAATATGGCACACATACCAATTTTAAGAACAGCAATACTATAACATGTCCCTGATGAGTAAAATATTGTTATAAATTATTAACCAACTTCTTTGCAATTGCATGATGCTACATTATGAGGGAAATTGTGTGCCCCAGTTACATTTGTGATGTGGTCAGGAGGGGGGAGGGCGAGCAGCCGTCTGTAAGCTGTAGTACCCCCGTCAAGTCTCATCACACATTGTCATTCGGTTTAATTTCTATCCTGCAAGGAATAGCTGTGGGAAGCAGCGGGCAGGGCGCCAAGTGAACTAGACAAGGAGGAGAAGGAAAATATCTGATGCCAGATGGATTATGTGGAGACCTCAGCCATGGAACAAAAATAAGAAGTATCACTGGGGATTCTAAGAAACCAAATTCCTATGACAAAGTAGTAACTTCATCTAAATCAATAAGCAGGGACAAAAATAATAGCCGAGGTGTAAAAGGAAGATACAGACACAAACAGGCGTGTAAACATTATAATGTGGTTACCTCCATAATAATAGCTAGTAATATAATAGACTATGACAAAAGGGTTCTGTCATTTCAGACATTCTTTAAGAAGCACAAATATAAAGCTCATCTAGTGCACAAACTTTCTTCTTATAAATATGCTGTAAACATGCAATAAGAAGTGAATATACAACAGAGGCGGCGGTATACAGTGGTTACATGATCAATCTCGTGATTGTCAGGATGCTGGTACAAAGAGGATGCTGCTGGGTCTAACTAGACCCGGCACAGCCCTAACAGGGACAAGACTTAAATCGGATCTATCAGCTGAAGAAGATACGTCCTCCTATTGGCCAAAACGGCAAAAAAAATATTATGCCGTTTGGCTCATAGGAGTGAACAAAGAACACAGCGGACTAATAGTTATACGTCCAGTGTATTCATGAGGAGAGTGATTGACCCTTTCTGCAGTGATTGACAGGCTGCTGTGTATGCAGATAAATAGCAGCCAACCATCAATAACGGATGAGGGTGGGGAGAGCGCCCCTCTCATGGATACACCGGTTTCATAACTATGAGTCTCCTGTATTCTTGGATCACTCCTACTGATCAAATGGCACAATATTTTTTTGTATCGTTTTGGATAATAAGAGAACTAATCTGTCCCTGTTATATGCTGCTCTTACCTGGGGCAGCACATTCAGCTGATAGATCCGCTCTAAAGAAAAAAAGTGTCTAACATAAAAGTACCACAATGGTCTTTTTCTGACCTTTGGATTTCAAAATAAAATAATAAAAATGCAAAAAAATTATTATATACACTACCCCCAACCACTCAGTCATACTCATAGCGCTACACTTAAAATAAATACCCTACAACGGGCGTCTTATCAATCAAGATTAACAGTAGATGATGGCAAACACAAATAAAGTCTGTTTAAGGGTAACGCTATATGCTTACCAAAAAAGAGGCAATCAAATATGTAAAAGTATCTATATTTTTACAAACTAAAAGCCTCGTAATTCTAAAAAAAACAACAACTATATAATATCATATAAAAAAGGAAGACACAGACTTCCGGTTCCGGCGCTGGGATGTGAGGACGGAGCTGCATGAGCTCCTGAAGCCCTGATCCCCTAACCCATCTACGCCACACACACGCAGGATATAAACACCCAGGCATTAGGAGGAGAGGTGGGGGACAAGAACCGGGAGGTTTATGGAGAGATATCTCCTCCGGAGCGGCAGCAGAGAGATCTCCTGTCCGGCCGAGCACAGCACACGAGGTGAGGGGCCATCCAAGATGGCGGCGCCGCTGCAGCCACCACTTTCACAGAGCCGGTCTCAGAGCCCAGAAATTCAGAGGGAAATGCTATCGCCGTCGGTAATGACTGACTCACAGATTGATTATCGGAAGCTGGCAATTGAGGTAGCTACCCAACTGGCCCCCGACATCAGAGAATCCTTAATAGCCACAGTCACAACAACGCTCCAAAAACTCCAAAATGAGGTGACATCTCATGGCAATCGACTAGATGAATTGGAGCAGCGGGTTGGTCTCATGGAGGATGAATCAGCAGGGGCACATACCTGCATTAGAGACCTAATGCGAGATAACACAAAACTCAGAGACCGCTTAGAAGATCTTGAGAATCGGTCCAGAAGAAACAATTTAAGGATAGTGGGACTGCCTGAGCATATTAGACCGCAGCTCCTCCAGGGCATCTGCGAGACGGAGTTACCAGAAGCGCTAGGTCTGACCAGATCTTGCAGAGTGGAAAGGGCACACAGAGTGGGCCCCCCTGGTCCGAGCGCCAACGCCAAAGGAGAGCCGCAAAGCAGACCGCGCCAGGTGATCATGCGGTACTTGGATTACAATGACAAAGAGGAACTTTTGCGCACTTTCAGGAACCGCAATACCCCTTTGCATATAAGGGGGGCAAAAGTCATCCTGTTTGCAGATTATTCGGCAGAAGTCACAAGGCGGCGGAGAGCATTTGGAGGGGTTTGCACCTCCCTCTACAAACGCAAAATTAAATTTCAGCTACAGTATCCGGCCACTTTGAGGATCATGCAGACGGATGGCGCCACCAAGGTATTCCACAATCCTGAGGAGGCGGCATTATATGTAGACAAGATCCCTGGACTTCGGGGCCCTAGACAATCGGGAGAGGAGACGGCGAGTCAAGATACAGGAGGTGAAGGTCCCCGTACACCAGTTTCTTCATCGAGGGACTGTACATGGTCAGATATCGCCCGCAATTCCACTTCCTCACCCAAGCAACAACGGGCAGAATCGTCGAAGATGCCACATCGACAACGCTCAGAAAACCGGCTTGCAACCATCCCGGACTGATAAGTATCGCATAGAGGCTCCATGAGCGCATTTGATTGTGCCTTATATATTAATGTGGCAATTGGTTCTGGTGGGATATTATGCCGACAAAATTCCTGCTATAATAGGCATAAGCACTTGTACCCGTGTTGTATAGGAAGCCCAACTTATTTTTTGATACTTTAAAAATTAAAATGTGAAGTTCCAATATATCACGAAAAGATGGCGGGAAGGGGAGGGGGGGAGGGGTCACAGACCAGAAAAAAGTGAAGTTATGTATGCCAATTTAAAGTTTGTCTCACAGGAAATGCTGGTGACATTCCTGGATGGGCATTTTGTTGTTAAAGGTTGTGCCAATTCTCTGGCACCGAATATAAATGTTGTTATTGTAATGTTGGGAGCAATCTGGAGCAGACGCCGCCGGGCGGCTACCAAGGCAGCAAAGCACGCTTGCCTAGAATTAGATATTTATGACCAGTCAATTGTGAACCTTTTCGGAGCGCCCACTTTATGCAGCTGACCTCGTGGAATGTAAAGGGGCTTAGGTCCCCTAACAAGAGAATGATGGTACTCCGTCACTTAAAAAAACTCCATACGGACATCGCTCTTCTTCAGGAGACACATTTGGAGGAGAGCGACTTCCACCGCATGAAAAAGTTGTGGGTGGGCCAAGTATACGGCTCTTCAGCTTGTGGCCGTAAAGCGGGGGTACTTATTTTAATAAATAGAAACCTGGTACATGAGGTAATTCATACTGATGCAGATAAGGAAGGGCGACTGCTCCATATTACTCTAAGCACACCATGTGGGGTATTAAGCATTTATAATGTGTATGGACCTAATAGTGATAATATTGAGTTTTTCAATGGTTTGGAAAGGGCCCTTATGTCAGATAATGTCCAGCACAAAATAGTGGGAGGTGACTTTAATTCAGTTTCTGATCACAAGGAGGATAGACGCACACACAGTTCACAAAGCACGGGATCCATTCCAACAGGGGCTCCCAGAAAACAGGACCGAGTGTTGGGACCTCTGATGGAAAGAATACACTTAATAGATCCCTGGAGAAGGGGTAACCCGGATGCCCGGGAATTTACACATTACTCCCACGCTCAACAGTCCTGGTCCAGGATTGACTACCTCTTAATATCCCCAACACTACAACCGAGGCTGAGGGCCGCTGAGATAGGGGACCTAGTGATCTCAGATCACGCCCCGGTACGAGTAGATTTTCAGGAAATATATCCCAGAGGATCAGACTTTATATGGAGATTCCCGGCTCATTTAGCAACTGATGACACCTTTGTGAGACAGCTAAGAGGGTGGTGGTTAGAATACACGTCGACGAATTCAGAACACAGAGATGACCCCTCACTGTACTGGGATACGGCCAAGGCAGTGCTGAGGGGGGAGGATAATGGCGTATACTGCCAGCAAAAAACGGGAAATAACACAAAAATTTAATGCTTCTAGTGCTGCACTGAGGGCAACCTATACAGCATATTTGGCACACCCTACATTAGATGCCAGACAGGCCTGGATTCAGGCAAAACACTCTTTTGACGAGTGGGCAGCTCAGAAAGAAACAATATATACTCGAGACTTTGAAGCTACTTTACATAAGTTCGGAAGTAAGGCGGGTAAACTTTTGGCCAATATGGCTCGAGGAAAGCGCTCAGTGCAACACATAGCGAAATTAAGGGATCATAATGGGCGAGAAACATGCGATCCAACTAGTATTAATTCCATCTTGGCTAAATTTTATGAGGAGCTGTACTCTGATACATCTTCCCTTCCGCTGACAGACACACTGTTAGACAAGGTCACTTTACCGGTCATCTCCGCGGAACAGTTGCAACTTCTAAATGCCAGGGTCACAAGGGGGGAGGTGGATGAGGCAATAAGAAACCTTAAAAATAGTAAGGCGCCTGGTCCAGATGGGCTGACCGGCGAATTTTTTAAAGTAATGCGGGAACAGATTACGGAGACTTTGGTCTCCTTGTTTAACAATGCTCTGGGAGAGGAGGGGTTACCACCATCAGCAGACACATCTTATGTGAAATTATTGCTTAAACCTGGAAAGGACCCCCTACTACCAGGATCATACAGACCCATATCGCTCATAAACGTGGACGCTAAACTCCTTTCCAAAATCATAGCTGATAGGTTAGCGAATATAATGCCGTTCCTCATAGCCCCAGAACAAGTAGGTTTTATTAAAGGTAGGTCGGCGGTCACCAACATTAGGACGGTTCTGGCAGTGCTAGATAGAGTACAGCATAACCCATTTCCGGGGGAACATTCGGCTTTACTTTTACTTGACGCGGAGAAAGCTTTTGACCATGTCCGTTGGAATTGGTTGGATGCTGTCCTGGATAAGATGGAAATAACGGGGGCATTCAGGATATTATTACACCACATATACAAAGACCCTAAGGCTAGAATCTCCACACCAGGCTTTCTGTCTAAACCATTCCGTCTATGTAAAGGTACAAGACGGGTGCCCGCTATCGCCACTGCTGTTCAATCTGGCTTTGGAGCCGCTGGCACGTTATCTGGCGTCATCCAATTTATATACGGGCATAAGGGTGGGGGAGATGGAGGTCAAGGAAACGTTGTTTGCAGATGACATCTTGTTATTTCTCGCAGACCCCCTTAAAGATGTTCCGCGTATCTTCCAGGCATTGAACGACTTTGGGAGCTACTCAGGGTACAAAGTTAACACGTTAAAATGCCAGTTATTAGATTTGGGAACGCAGGACCCAACATATAGGCGGTCCCTAGCCTCCCTGGATGTTGAGATGGCTAAGTCAAACATTACTTATCTGGGTATTAAAGTGGGTCGGGCACCCAACTCGCTGTATGATCTAAATTATCCCCCCCTTATACAAGATATCCAAGCAGATCTTCTGAGATGGCACAGTCTACCTCTATCACTGATGGGAAGGAGCTGTTTGGTCAAAATGTCAGGATTTGCGAAATTACTCTACCCGCTCCAGACTATCCCACTTCTGGTCAAGCACTCAGATATCAATACACTCAACTCATCATTTACCAAATTCATATGGGGGGGGAAGAAACCAAGAATAGCGCTCACGAAACTCATGATGAGGAAGGCGGAAGGAGGGGTCAATTTCCCTAACATTCGGGGTTATAACCTGGCCTGCTTGAGTAGACATCTGCTAGATTGGAAACACAACACAGAGTTCCACTCCAATACTAGACTGGAGAGACAGCTAGCAAAACCTTGGGATCTCATGGCTCTGGTACACACAACGTTCACTTGTCTCCCAAAGATCGTCAAGAAATCATCTCTGTTACGAGATACCATCATTGCCTGGAAGGTATTGCGCAAACACTATAACCTCTCTTATCGCATTTCAAAACATATGCCCTTATGGCAGCACCCAGAGTTTGCAGCAGGAAGATCTAACAAGCTAATGTCAGAATGGAGGGAGAAAGGGGGATATGTTCCACGCGCAGGATAAGAGGTGGTTAACCTTGCAGGAGCTCCAGAATAAATATGTTTTTGTTCGGCATCAGCACTTACAGTACTTACAAATAGTTAATCACTGTAAAACTAAACTAGCGGATGTAGCGGATGAGGTCCCCCCCAACCTGTTTGATTCATGGTTCACGGACAATCACAGACACTCCATTTCCCAATTATATAGTACACTCAGACCAACACTAGTGAAGATGTCCCCGGGGCAGGCCTTTGGGAGATGGGAAAAACTGTTTAATTTACCAGGCATTGAAAAGCATATTGAAAAAGGGCTGGTGGATTTCAGGGCACACGTGCACAACGAAAACTGGAGGGAAACTCATTTGAAGATCATTCACCAAGCAATATATGCATTTACCCTGGCCCCCTCCGCCTCACAACCAGATAGGAAAACGTCATGCCCTAGATGTAATATCTCAAAGACAGACATGTATCATGGCCTTTGGGCGTGTGCACATATTCAGCCATTCTGGGGGAGATAACATCCTTATTGCAGCAGGTGGGCAGGTTCCATGGGAATTTAGGGCCAATGGAGGTCTTATTCCATATACAACATGATGGAGAATTAGAAGAGACAGAAACGACACATTTAGCTCCCATGGCCCATGCCACACTGATAGTGGCAAAGAGGTGCATACTCCAAAACTGGCTGGTAGCTGAAGTACCGACTCAGAACATGGTGGTCCAGGGGTTGAGGAAACTGTTTTATCTAGACCGCATTGGTATATTACAGAATAAAGACACGCAGAGCAAAAAATTCTTTGAGAAATGGAAGCTTTTCCTCACAAAATATTTCACCAGTGAAGAACGAAGGGACATCATAGATCCGTTTACGGGAACGTCATGGTACTTGATTGAAGATCTTAAGGGCACTTTAGGGGCACTGAAAATATCACGGGAGTAAAGCATATATATCCACTGGGATTTCTTTATTCTTGCGGACTAGCTGCCTGAGTTGGTGAACTGCTTCACGAAGCTCCAATTGTTATGTATGCTCCAATTTCTTATTTGTTCTGTGTATTGTTTAGTTATGTAAGTTAGGTAGATATGCAAAGTTATGTAACAATGTTTACAGGAATACCCGACATGTGGGGTTAAAGGAAGGGAAGGATAGAGGAGATAGAGGAGATGAAGGAGGGCTGATAGCCCATGGGGAATAACTTCCAAGATCAAACCTAGTTTGCTGGGAAGCATTCACTATCACATGTTCATTTATACATTTTTTGTAATGTTTATTATTATGGCAATGCATTACTGTATGATTTGTGTTTTTTTTGTGGTGAAAAAATTCAATAAAAATATGTTTAAAAAAAAAAAAAAAGGAAGACACATTTCTCACACACAGGGAATAATGTGGCAATATAAAACAATATAATAAAATGCTAAACATAAGCTGGGCGCATCCTTGCAATGACCTTGTTTGAACACAAAGCTGTAAATAGAACAGTTCTGGTCTGAAAGAACAGATCAATGACATCAGAATTGTTAATTGTGCAGTCAGTTTGTTTTTTTTCGTGGAAAGTCATTCATTAATTTATTCACAGACACAGTCGATGTGGTGACACAGCACTTCTGACATGACAAATGGGATAAGACATGGAGTCACATAAACCAGGCGCTCACCACAGATGCACAACCTGGATGATTTTCACACATGGCTGCATGTGCTAAAAGGGACCGCTCCCGCTACCATGGCTGATTTCAATGCCTCGGCGCAGGCAGCGTACTGCGATTTGGCAGGTTTATAAGCCAAATGCTACATCTAACACAGTACAGCAGTAAAGACTGCAAGATTATGTAAATCAACACACAGGTCTATGTGCTATTCCATATGCACTAAGTATAGCTCTGGGATCACTGGAGATGGAAGCAGCACACACTAAGATCTCCGTGATAAAAGACACAGCACGTAAACCACTGTGTTTAATGTCACAGCCTGTCAGACAGTCTCGGACGTTTATCTGCACGTGACCTCTTTCTTTTTGGAAAAGGAGAAAAAAAAATTATATATATATATATATATATATATATATATGTAAATGTTTTGCATATTGTGTATATAGAGTCCAACAGATAAGCAGGGGACCACTATCATTTTGATGATTGAGTTGGATCGTAATAAAAAAAGGGAATGCATATGTATAATATAATCCCCATAGTAATGGGGCATTGAATCTTTTTATCAGATTCAATCTCATATAAGGGCAACAATCTGATATTGTGAATGGAACGTTCAATAATGCAAAAATTACCAAAGAAAAAAAGCTCCATCAGACCAATAGGCCTATACACTTCACCCATATGGTGGCTAAATAAATACAGGTGTATACTGAGGTTTATCACAAAGCAGGCTGAAATGTATTCACTCTGCTGTGTTCACTCATGAGTAACCTTTGACCCTTGACTTGGGATCCAGCCATTGGATGTGGTGAAGGACATGGGAGTTTCTTTTTGGTGAACTCACTGGATATAAACGCAAGCTGTATCTTATAGTATATGCAACACGCCATGAGTAAGGACAAGCGATTTGTTTGAAACGCGTAGGTCTGCTATATGATGCATCCACCCCTTTGTATATTGGCTTTTTAATATATTTGGAATAAAGTTGGAATATTACTTCCTTTTAAACCCAGTGCTGGATCAAGTTTCTATTTTTCTGCTTGAATCTTCATCATGTGCCGCCACGAGGATCCGTGCGCTGTCCGGGCTCGGACAAAGGATCGGTGAGCTGGAGGATTCCTCCCCCATTTACTAGTATAATGCCCACACAGATGCCCCCAGACAGTATAATGCTCCCATAGCTGTCCTGATGACACAGAAATAGTTGAAACCGGGACATATCACAGGCCGCCCGGGACAGCGGGTCACCGCCCGGAATCCAGGACTGTCCAGTTGAATCCGGGACAGTATGACCACCCCTTTTAGTAAACTCCTAAGGGTACGGTCCTACATAGCGCGTCCACCCGAAACCTGCCTCCTGTGCAGTGGCCAATGGCCGCACAATTTTTCCTGGTATTACCGGAAAAACACACTGCTTGAGTAAGTGCCAAAGTTTCTGTAATCATAAGACTTTATTAACTAGAAAGTTCCCTCAAAACAGAAACGGCTACAATTTCCATAGGGAGGAAGTAGTTTTTTATATTCCATCTGATGGCATAACTTTTTTTAAGTGCCATTTTTTGGTACATGTGCATTAGCATATCATTTATATTCTTTTTTTTTGTTGTCAAAAATGCGGTATATTAAAAAAAACAAAAAACAAATCCGCTGCAGTTTTTATTTTTTACACCATACACCAATCATCATAAATGATTTTACAATGGGCTGTCTGCCAACACACGGTACAAGCCCTGATAGTTTGACAGGAATTCCCACAATCCAAGGTTGATCCCCCCATCAGTCTTTCCATTTCTATGTCGCGATCAGTATCGATTGACAGCCTGCAGTTTATGAATACTAGTCGTAGGATGTCAAGCGGTTAAAACATGCAAATGCCAATTCATTTGAACCCCCCCCCCCCCCACCGGAAAGTAGGAATTAGACCTACTGGTAAATGTATTTCCAGGAATCCATCATGACAGCACTACAGGAGGTTGCCCTATTGACCTCTATAGGGACAGGAAGACGGAGAGGTCAAAAGTTTTTCAATTACTACACCAGGATGGATGCAACCCCATTTTATTTCTACGGATAATAACGGACATGTTACTTGCACAAATCAGAATTTCAATAAAGGGAGGGAATGTAAGGGTGCGGTCATGATGGATTCCTGGAAATACAATTACCGGTAGGTCTAATTCCTACTTTCCAGTACATCCCTCATGATAGCACCACATGAGCAATACCAAATTATAATGCTCAGGACGGGAGTACAGATTGGAGGACTTTCCGTCCAAAACTTAAATCCGTATCTGACAGAACATCTAGCCTATAATGTTTGCAAAACGTATGATGGCTTGACCAGGTGGCAGCTCTGCAGATTTGGTCCATAGAGGCTTCTTTTCTATCTGCCCAGGATGGCGAAACTGCCATCGTTGAATGGGCTCTAATGCCTTGTGGGGCACATAGTCCTTGGGACTTGTAGGTTTCTTGTATGGTAGTTTTTACCCATCTCACTAGAGAGCCTTTTGAGGCTTTCTTTCCTCTATTCTTTCCCCCATACAGGACAAATAGATTTTTATCTAGTCTCCAAGAGGAAGTTCTATCCAGATACCGAAGAATTGTTCACCTGACATCCAGGCAATGGAATTTTTCTTGTTGTTGGTCTTTAGGATCTGGACAAAAGGAAGGTAGAATTATTTCTTGGTCTCTATGGAAGGCAGTAGATACTTTCGGAACAAAGGGAGTATCTAGCTTTAGAATGATCTTGTTTTTTGAACTCTTAGGTAGGGTTGTATGATGGACAGAGGTTGGGTTTCTCCAATCCTTCTTGCTGATGTAATAGCGACTAAGAATGCAGCTTTTAGAGTTAAAAAATGAATATTAATCCTGTCGAGCGGCTCAAAGGGGGGGGGGAATCGCAAAGAGCTGTTATAACACTACATTTAAATCCCAGGTAGGTACTGATTTCTTTAGGGAAGGTTTCAATTAAGAAACTGCTTGAGTGAATCTTCTGATCCACCGATGTTCAGCTAAAGGAGTATTGAAAAAATTACTTAAGGCTGAGATCTGCACTTTTAAAAGGTACTAGGGCTAAGCCCTTTTTTGAATCCAGATTGCAGGAAATCTAGGATTTTCGCTATGTTGGGAAGAAAACGGGTCTGGTCCCGGATCTCCGCACGAGGAACAGAATTTCTTCCAAATTTTTTGATAGATTTTCGAGGTAACTTCTTTATGGCTTAATAAAATAGTTGAAATGACCTCATCTGACAAACCACGGTTTCTCAAGATCTGCCTTTCAGGATCCAGGCTGACAACTTCAGAGTTTTTATTCCCTGAAAGAATGAGGGACCCTGGGAGAAAAGATTATTCTTGACTGGGAGCATAATAGGGTCTTCCTCCAATGCTAGGTACTTTAGGGATTGGAAACCAACTTCTTTTTGGCCAATAGGGAAGAATGATGATAAGCTTTGTCAAATCTTCCTGGATTTTTCTTAATACTACTGGTATTAGAGGAAACTGAGGAAAGGCATAGGCCAGATCCATGTCCCAGGGATGGGATAATGCATCTACCCCTAATGGGTTGTCTTAGGTGGACCGCGGAGACCGATAGGACATTTTCTTCTGCCCAACTGAAAATTTGTGCTGAGAGGTCCTGAAGAGGAATGTGTTTTGTTCCTCCTTGATGGCGAAGAAAGAACACTGCTGTTATGTTGTCCGATAAAATTCTTACGTGCGTCACTTTTATGATGGGCGAAGCTCTTATGAATGTCTCCCATACAGCTTTTAGTTCTCTGAAGTTTGAGGACATGGTCTTCATCTGAACCGGCCATATGCCTTGAAAATGCCTGTCTTGGATCACCAACCCCCAGCCCTGTTTGCTGGCATCTGTGGTAATTACTACATAAAGAGAAGTTCTCCAGGGGACCCCCTTGCTTATGTTGTTTGGGCAGAGCCACCAGTGGAGAGATGACTTCACTGTTTCGGAAATCTGAATCCTTGAATTCAAGGAGTCCTGTTTTCGATCCCACTTGGACAGGATCAGATTCTGTAAGGGTCTGGAGTGAAATTGACTCCATGGAATGGATTGGATGCAAGACGTCATCATTCCCAACATCCGCATTCCTTCCCTTAGGAAACAGGTGCTCTTTCCCCAAAATGTTCTCACTTCTGTCAGTAGAAGTATTTGTTTCTCCCTTGGGAGGAAGGAATGTTGAAGGGAGGAGTCTAGCAGCACTCCTAAGAAGACCTTCTGTTTTTCGGGAGGAAGGCTTGATTTCTCGAAGTTGATTATCCATCCCAATTCCTGCAGTAGGGAAAGAACTTGTAACCGATGGCTGTTTAGGATAGACTGAGTATCTGCTGTCAACAAGAAATCATCTAAATATGGGATAATCACTATGCCCTGACTTCTTAAGAATGCCATAATCTCTGCCATAATTTTTGTAAAAATTATGGGGGCGGAGGAAATGCCGAAGGGGACACGGACAAATTTGAAGTGGAGAACGGAAGGACCGTTCTGAATCGCAAATCTGAGGAATCTCTGGTAAGCGGGGTGGATAGGTACGTGATAGTACGCATCCTTTAAAATCGATTTGACGCTTCTTCCCTTATTAGAGGAATAGTCGATCTGATAGACTCCATTTTGAACTTACGATATTTCACCTATTTGTTCAGTAACTTCAGGTTGATTATCGTCCTGTAAGAACCGATTGGTTTCTTCAGAAAGAAGACTTTCGAATAGTGGCCCTTGAATCTTTCGTTGTGGGCAACTAGAGTAATTGCTTTTAATTTTAGCAGTTTTTGGATGTCCAGGATAAGGATTTGATGAAGATCTCCTGCTTGGTACTTGGTTATTAGAATTTTCTCTGGAGGAATGGAGGAGAATTCTATGTTGTACCCTTCTTCTATAAATCTGTAGAACCCAAGGGTTCTGGGTTACTCTGGTCCAGTTGGAATAAAAATGTAGGAGTCTTCCCCCTACACTCTTGGCATCATTGCTTTGAGGGCTGAAATAAGTTATTGGGGTTGAGGAGATATCCTCGACCCCTTCCCCCTTAAAGCGGATGAAGATTCCCAAGCTCTTTTCAGCAGTCAGTCTGCCTTCCGGTCAATGGGGTCCTTCAACTGAGAGGAATCTTCTAAGGGGATAGCGTTTTTTTTTTTTAGCAACCCTAGTTACTGGAATATCCACTTTTGGGATCTCATCCCAAGGTTTAGAGTCTTCTGGATCAAAGAGAAGTCTGTTTTGGAATTCTCTTGAGCTGAAGAGTCTTTTTCTGAATCCTCCCATTCCATAGTTGCCATTTTCTTGAGAGTCTGATTAAACGGAAAAATCTTTCGTTTTCTTCTCCGTCAGGCCCCCAAACATCTCATCCTGGATGGTATGGGGTTGGTCTTATCAATGAGGGAGACTAGACATGGACCGCACATCCACTATATACTATGATCAATTGCGGCTAGGCAGAATTATTAAACATGAACGAGAGGTTCTTTGTAACATTTTGATCAAATTGTATGCAAGCCCACTTGCCACTTCACGGCGACCTCTTAAAAGTGGGTCCCTACTCTATCGGTTGCACAACCGCGTGGCGGTCACCGCCACTGCAGCACTGCTGCTGCAGAGGGAGCAACCCAGAGGCCCAAAAGCACCCATGCCATCAGGCCGAGCCAAGCCTCCTTGGCTCTGGGCCAAAAGTGTGGAGTGCTGGTACCAAGTAAAACAAAACAAATGAGGGGGATAGACTCTGTATCATATCAATGAGGGAGACTAGACATGCACCGCACATCCACTACCGGAAAAATCTTTCGTTTTCTTCTCCGTCAGGCCCCCAAACATCTCATCCTGGATGGTATGGGGTTGGTCTTCTTCGGGAATATCCATTGTCTCCCGTATTGCCTGGATTAAGTCATCGGACATCTCCAAAGAGAAGAATTTTTTTTTCTCCGGAGTAGATGAGGTTGACGGCAGGAGTTCCTCTCCTTCTTCTAACTCATCCTATAAGTAATAACACTCAGAGTCAGACTCCTGAGATGGCGTGCACCATTTTTGTTCCACTTCAGTCCGTGGCCTTTTTGCCCGGGAGTGTGACGGAGTTTCCTAGGAGGGGCGAGGGAGGCTACTGACGGACTCACTTCCTCACGAATCATAGCCCTAAGTTCAGACATAAACGTTGGTTGTTCCTCTTTTAGTAGTTTTGCGATACAGTCTTGACACAATTGTTTCTTATGCGACTCTGGCAGTTTTTTCCCACAAGTCGCACATTTTTTAACCTTCTATTTATCAGTTTGTCTCTGAGAGGAAGCTTGATCATGACCATGGGACATATCTGGAATTCCGTCAGAACGAGGTAGTTCCATCACCGCTACAAGCAATAGTCAAATGCAATATCCAATTCACAAGATATATGCTTAAGGCTGTATATATAATTCCACGTTAGAGGTATTAGCTCTAACTACATACCTGTGCCGGTCCCTTTAAATGCGGGCGTTTTTAATTTCCCGACTTCCAAGATGGCCGCAGACCGGAAGTAGCCCGACGCCATTTCCGGTCACAGCTATTCCATTGAGATGCGGCCGCTTACGAGGATGTTGTCGGCGCTACCAACCTTATGGAGCTGCCGGTCCTTGCATGGTCATGCAGCCTCGGCCAGAGCCTGGCTTGGGAATCCCGAACCCCACACACTACAGGATCCCTGCCTAGGATTCGTAAGGTAGGTGTTTTGGTTGGGAGCGAAGGGACCTCTCGTTAGAGAGGCAATTAGCCTAGGCACATAGGAGGAATAGAAGGGAGAGTGCACGGACTCCCCGGTCTCGCCCCCCTGCCCAAGTTTTATCCAGGAGCGAAGTCTCTCTGCTCCTGACCCTGTAGGGACAGGAAGAACACTGGCAAGTGGGTGGTGGGAGGAGCCTTTTAACCTCTCTGTCTTCCTGTCCCTATAGAGGTCAATAGGGCAACCTCCTGTGGTGCTGTCATGAGGGATGTATTGGAAATAAGGATTCCCATGTTCACACCCAAAAAGACCTGAACTGCCAGCCTATAAAGTCAATCCCTGCTAATCTGGCATGGTACTATTTTCAGGATTTCCAGACCATCAGTTGCATGACATTTGCTCAGTTCAAATCTGCATTAGTCATTTCCGTTGTTTTGATCCGTCATAGGAGCATAACAACCAAATTGACGACGTGCCAGATCCGAAGCATGGCAAAAACCTTTTAACAGCAATAGTCAGGACAAAAAACACACACAGGGGTATGTATATGGCAAAAGAAGTCTAAAAGGGGGTCTGTCGGGTTCCATAATTTTACCTGAAAAATAGAGATGCATGCTGCACGGAGCCTTTAACGCCAATGTGACCAGAACCTAACACACCTTTACTATATATTCGAATACGTTTTTCTTGATTAAGGCCATTTGCGTCGTGAGGTTCTCAAATATTGTTTAGTCTTATTCGTCCAACTTATCAGTTTCATAATGTTATATTACAAGTTTAGAGGGAAAATATAAACAGCAGAAATATCAGAATACATTAAAACTTAATGTAGAAAACCAATCCAAATATTTGCATGCGGGCATATACTTGCCCAGCAAACACGTTACTGCAGCGAATCATCAATTAGAAGAGATACAGCAGCAACTGTCGACTCAACAAAAGCAACAGAGATCTGCAGTTTGCACTCTTGCAGCAGATGGTGAGCAAGTTCAAGCCTCAGCAACTCCGTGTTGACAGCACAGCAGGAAGGGACATGAAGTCAGACATGAGAGTCACTATAGATAGGCCAAGTGAACACAACAAAAAGACCCATATTCGTGAATACCAGGAATATAGGGAGTACACCCCAAAAATGACTACAATCACCGGCACAGGTCACAAATGTTTACCAACTGCAAACATGTTCAATTCCAAAACAGAACAAGTTTATTAGCGTTTCAATCTAAGAACTATATTACCTATGTCAATCCCTCGTCGGACTGTTGTTTTGTCAGAATCATGGAAGTTGATCAGATCTTCTACCCAGTGAATATAGTTCAGCCTAAGTGGCACTGTGGGAATAAGCCTCTCCAGGGGTATGTCAATGGTCAAACCAAAGTCTTCCTTCAGTAGGGTACAGGTCAATGCACGGACAGCTTCAGGATCTTTGAAGTTCAAGCTAGATTTGAGAATTTAAAAAAAATAATAAAATGAACATATAATTTGTTTGAAAAAAATAATTATGGAAACACAATAACAACGAAAATACTTGAGGGAAACTAAAATATTTACAGACTATGATGCAGTAAATTCATATCATTGATCAACATAGCACCATGATCTTCTAATGTTAGTGTACAACAAGGTCCAGGATTGTAAAAGAAAGTTTGTTTCCAATAGTGACAAGATAGTGTAGGAGACAGTCGCATCTATACCAGTTAAACACCATAGCACCACATGCTGCACGGTGCTGGGAGCCAGTACTTAGCACCCAGCACCGTACGTTTACGATGCTGCGAATGTGGCAGCACAGAAGTTGTACTCTTGGGGTGAGATGTGATCGCCACTAACTTTTCAGAATAAGCGGTCATATGTGTGTACATGAGGAATAACACTATTTCTGGCAATTATATGACTTGTGTCTGCATTTTTAGTAGTTTCCCCCTCCGCAGGTTCTATCTCGAACTATCAGTTTTCTCTGAGCTAGTGGGTGGAGCCTAACTGCTATTATATCTTCTATACACAGTATACATAGAAGAGAATACTGCTCTCCTTATCTTTATCTTATATATATATATATATATATATATATATATATATATTGGGATGAGATAGAACACTTAACAGAAGCTGCAACAACATCTGCCTCTATCTCTGCTCCTCCTCCCCCCTCCCCTCCCTATATATTTCTATAGGCAGCCGTAACCCGATTCTTGAGTAATCGGATAGTCCGTCTTGTCTTGAGGAGACGGGAAAATCAGTAAATTCAGAGTGAATGAACAGTAAGCGTATGTGCACACGACCTCTTTTTACGCCTCGAATTACGCTTGAAAAGACGGCTCCAATACGTCGGCAAACATCTGCCCATTGCTTGCAATGGGTCTTACGATGTTCTGTGCAGACGAGCTGTCAGTTTACGCGTCACTATCAAAATACGGCGCATAAAATGACGGCTCGTCAAAAGAAGTGCAGGACACTTTTTGGGACGTTTTTGGAGCCGTTTTCTCGTAGACTCTATTGAAAACCGCTCCAAAAACGGCCGCGAAAACGCGAGTTGCTCAAAAAACGTCTTAAAATCAGGTGCTGTTTTCCCTTGAAAACCGCTCTGTATTTTCAGACGTATTTTGCGCTGTCGTGTGAACATACCCTTATGAGGGAGGGGAGGTAAAGGTGTCTGATCAGTGGAGAGAGAGGCATATATTACAAGGTTTTTATATTCGCTTGTACTATTGATAGGTATGCCCTAACAGCAGCCTGTGCTTTTTACATTCACAGGCAGGAATGCATAGGTATACCAATGCATTATAATAAAAATATAAAATTGGAAAATAAGCCGTTGAGCATCTCTCATATTAAAAACGGTTGTCTATTATGGCCAATTTCACACCGTTTTTAGAGCTGTTTCTTCGTGGCTTTTTTTAGGAGGCAGAAACACTGCTGCCATATATTAATAGAAAGTCACTAGTAAAATATGAAAATGTCTATATGCACAAAATGACAAAAAACTGTTTAAAAACTTCACTAAAAACACATAAAAAAAAAAAAAAACAGACCCTGTCTGAACCCAGACCTTTAACTGCTTACGTATGTGAACAATGGACTTTCAGAGGCAGGTGCTATGTATGTGTTTCAAAACTTTAACCCCTTAAAGACCAAGTCTATTTCAGCCTTAAGGACCAATATTCGTTTTTTCCTCCCTGCCTTCCAAGAGACATAACTTTTTTATTTTTATGTCGATATAGCCATATGAGGGCTTGTTTTTTTGCGGGACGAGTTTTATTTTTCAATTGCACTATTTTTGGGTGTTTTTATTATATTGCTTATATTTTATTCATTTTTTTAGGGAAGGAATTTAATAAAAAACACTGTTTATTGTTTTTTGCGTTTTAAATTTACGCTGTTTACTATGCAGTGTAAATAACATGTTAACTCTATTCTATGGGCCAGAATGAATATGGAGATTCCAAATATGTATAGTTTTTTTATTTTTTACTACTTTTGCACAATTAAAACACTTTTAAACAAAAAATATTTGTTTTTGTATCGTCACTTTTCAAGAGCCGTAACTTTTTATTTTGTATGTCGATGTCGCCATATGAGGGCTTGCTTTTTGCGGGACTAGATGTTGTTTTCATTGGTATCATTTTGGGGTACATGGGACTTATTGATGAAATTTTTTGGTGGGGGGAATGGAAAAAAAAAAAAAAAAAGAATTTTCACAGTTTTTGTGTTTTTTTTTGTACGGCGTTCATTCGGCAGTTTAATTAATGACTTATTACTCGGGTCGTTATGATCGCGGCGAGATGTGTGTGTTTTGTGTTTTTTTGCACTTCTAGTAAATAAAACCACTTTTTATGGAAAAAAAGTGGTTTTATTTTAATTTTTACTGTAATTTTTATTTTATTTTTATAAACTTTAACTGTTTTCATTTTAATATTTTTTTTTATTAGTCCCACTAGGGGACTTTACCATGCGATCTTCTGATTGCTTATATAATGCTTTGGTATACTTAGCATACCAAAGCATTATTGCCTGTCAGTGTAAAACTGACAGGCAATCTATTAGGCCGTGCCCCTTTGTTAGACCCCCAGCTGCCATGGCCACCCGTTGGCGGTTGCATTCGCAGGCCGCCGATCGGTGACAGAGGGAGCTCCCTCCCTCTGTAAAACAACTTAAATGTTGCGGTCACTATTGATCGTGGCATTTAAGGTGTTACAACGGCCTGGATTGGAGGTTTCTCCAATCCTAGCCGTTGCAGCGGGAGATCGTGTGAGCACAGCTTCTGTACCCGCCTGATATCCTTCACGTACATGCACGGCAGAATGCGCTAATAACTGCATTCTATGCCGTGCATGTATGTGATTCTGAGGCAAGGGGTTAATGTTATAATATCGCTGTTGTTTGAATATTGTCCAAAGTAAGTATTACTTGTTAATACCTCATTAACAAAAGTTATCTATTCTCATGTTAAAATTAGATAGGGACTCATTGCAAGGAATACAGACATACCCAACTCTTCCAGATAGACTGACATTGACATGTTGTTTAAATTCGGGATACTTGGACGCTAAATAAGCAAAATCAGGAGGCTTATCCTTATAGCGGTTTCTTGGATGCATTGATTTATTAAGGGCCATTCCTGATCTGAAATTACAAAATATATTTACAGTATAAATACAATGTATAATGTATTGCAAATTTAACTCATCATACAGTGATGAGGTACATCGGTACAATTATTGCTATTTACAGCATGTATAATATGATTGCTGAAGATTTCACACATTGCAGACGGCGAAATCTGAATATAACCCATGTGGAGTACTGCCAAGTACAAACTTGGCCTTAAAGGTGTATCCACAGATTATGACATAAATGTCCGAAAGATAAGGGTCCCACCTCTGGGACCTGCACCCATCTCTAGAACGGGGCCCCAGGAACCCCATCCTACCTTCTGCCGCTGGACTCTGGCCACGGACTGATGAGGTGGCAAGGTTTTTTTGGAAACAGCAGAGTGCGTTTTGCTACGATGTTTCCGGAACTAGAAATGAATGGAACTTATGAGCTATTGAAACAGGGTTTCTCCCTGTGGGAGTTCTGGAAACAGCACAGCAAAACAGGATTGGATGTTTCTGGAAAAAACGAGAACCTCGTCAGTCAGTGTCGGGACTCCAGCTGCAGAAGGTAGAACAGGGGTCAGGGAGCCCCATTCTAGTGATTGCTGCGGGTCCCCCCTTCAGGGGACGTCCACACGTAATATAAACACTGCATCATTTCCAACCGACCGTTTTTTCTGTGCGTAAATTCCACAGCGTTTTTGCAAGATATTGACATGCTGCGGATTGAGAATCCACGCTTCTCCACGTTTTTTTTCCGCAGCATGTGCATGAGATTTGTTCACACACTCATTGCATCTCCACTAGTAAGGCTTCGTTCACATATCCGTTAGCGCTCTATTCTGATGTTCCGTCTGAGCTTTCTGTGAGAACGGAGCCCTGACGGAAACAAATGAAAACCATAGGTTTCCGTTTCCACCACCATTGATTTTAATGGTGACTGATCCGGTGCCAATGGTTTCCGTTTGTCTCCGTTGTGCAAGGGTTCCGTCGTTTTGACAGGATCAAAACTGTAGTAGACTACGCTATTCATTCCGTCAAAATGACGGAACCCTTGCACAACGGAGACAAACGGAAATCATTGACACCGGATCCGTCATCATTAAAATCAATGGTGATGGAAACGGAAACCTACGGTTTCCGCTTGTCAGTCACAGCTCCTTTTCCGATGGAACGGAGCCCTGACGCAGATGTGAACGCCGTCTAATAGGTCTTGTACACAGTTGCGTAATTGATCAAGATTTTGTATCCGTTTTTTTAAAGCCAAAACCCAGTAGTGGATCCTAAACACAGCAAAATATCATACAGATAGTTACACTTCTTTTTTTTATATCCACTCCTAAATTTGGATTAAAAAAACTGAAGCAAAATACTGACAAAACAACTAGTGTGAATGAGGCCTTGTATGCCCCACTGTACATTACAAATTGGGCCCTTTGGGATGCACTTGTATGGCTGCCTCTCATGAGAATGAGGAATAATAAAAAAAAAAAAAAAAGGCACAACACACTTTTATAAACCCGGCTCCGAATAAAGCCTGGAAACACTGAGTCACATGGAGAAGACATTTATACAGTACTTGCGCCATGTATCAAACACTAGGATTTACAGAAAGAGCAGACGCACAGAGCAGACGCACGAAGCAACCTATCACATCGCTGCGTTCATCGTCTAACCTGCACTGAAGTGAAAGTTGGACTCTGATTGGTTGATATCTGGGCAACTGCTCCACTTTTGGACCGCACTAGTTTTATACCATGTGTGATTCAGAGGCACAGACGTGAACTAAGCGGAGCGCACCATGTCTGCACGCCGGACACGTCGGTTTATAATGGAACTAGAACGTGTTCTATAGTCCATCAATGACGTTACGCACTCACATGACTTGTACAGCTCTCTCCCGTCTCCCGTGCTCTGCTGCCTCACGTGCCGCTCTAAACACTCGCAGCTGGCTCAGTCATGTGACCAGGAAGGGACTGTACGGGGCGAAGTTTGGGACAAACTTTCTCATCTCGCGCTCTTCAGTATTTCATCAGCAACTGTGCATCTACATGTCCATCAAGAAATGCATATCTTTCCATACTGAAACAAAGTAATTGGAGACTTTTGGCTTCAGTCTCACAGTCTGGTGAGAAGTAAAATGCAATTAAGTACTAATATGTAATTTATGTTACTCATTTTCCATGTGTGACAGAAACACACACACCGTTTTTGTCGCATTTTGAGTGAAAATACTGGAGGCAGGTATTTTCTGTGCGGCTATGTTCACACTGAGTTTTTTGACGCGGAAACCGCGCCGCAAAATTCGTCAAAAACGGCCCTAAAATGCCTCCTATTGATTTCAATGTAAATCAAAAAACCGCCTCACGGGAGAAAGAAGTGACATGCCCTATCTTCGGCCGTTTATGCCTCTGACCTCCCATTGACTTCAATGGGAGGCAGAGAAAGCGTATTTTGCGGCGTTTTATGCCCGCGGCGCTCAATGGCCGCGGGCGAAAAACGCAGCGAAAATCGGCGTGCAGGGAGAGGAAAATCTGCCTCATACTTCCTAACGGAATTTTGAGGCAGAAATTACGACTGCAAAAAACTGTGTGAACATAGCCTATGGAAAACGGCTCCAAAAAAGTCCCAAGTAGTGTCCTGCACTTCTTTTTCACTGCCGTTTTTTAACGCGTAAAAAAACGCTCCGTCGGTACAGAACGCCGTTCTCCCATTGAAATCAATGGGCAGATGTTTCCGATTTTTTGGGCCGTCTGAACATACCTTTAGGCTATGTTCACACAGAGTTTTTTGACGAGTTTTTTACATGGAAACCGCGCCGCAAAACTCGTAAAAAATGGTCAAAATATGCCTCCCATTGATTTCAATGGGGGGTGCAGGCGTTTTTTTCCCGCGAGACGGTTTTACGAACGTTATTGGAGCCCTGCTGGAGGCCATACCAACCATCGTCACCACACGATCGCGTCACATGGGGCCACCCCCATTTCTAATGGCTTAGATGCCGCAGTCCCTTTTGACCACGGCACCTAAGGGTATGTTCACACGCAGTGGTTTCAGACATAATTCGGGCCGTTTACGCCTCGAATTACGCCTGAAAAAACTGCACCATTACGCCTCCAAACATCCTAAGCAACGCCTATAACTGTGTTGTTATGTCAAATTACATAATGCTCTCTAAAATGGGTGTACCTGAGCATCTAAGGGTATGTACACACGGCCTATTTTCGGACGTTTTTCAGGCCATAAACGGCCGAAAAGTCGGAAGCAGAACGCCTCCAAACATCTGCCCATTGATTTCAATGGAAAAACGGGGTTCTGTTCCGGCGGGCCGTTTTTTACGCGGCTGTTTTGAAAAACGGCTGCGAAAAAGAAGTGCTTGTTATGAGTTTTTGGAGCCATTTTTCATTGACTCTATAGAAAAACAGCTCCAAAAATGGCCGTAAAAAACGCATCTGAAAATCAGGAGCTTCAGCTCCTGATTTTCAGACGTTTTTTAAGCTACTCGCGATTTTCGCTGCGTTTTTTGCTGTGTTTTTATGGCCGTTTTTGGAGCTGTTTTCTATAGTCAATGAAAAACGGCTCCAAAAACGTCCCAAGAAGTGACCTGCACTTCTTTTTCGCTGCCGTTTTTTAAGCGGCCGTTTTTCGAAACAGCCGCGTAAAAAACGGCCCGTCGGAATAGAACGCCGTTTTTCCCATTGCAATCAATGGGCAGATGTTTGGAGGCGTTCTGCTTCCGATTTTTCGGCCGTTTACGGCCCGAGAAACGGCCAAAAATAGCCCGTGTGAACATACCCTTAGGGGGAGTTCATACAGAGTTTTTTTACGCAGAAACCGCGTCGAAAAACGCGCCAAAAAACGGCTGAAAATGCCTCCCATTGATTTCAATAGGAGACGAAGGCGTTTTTTTTCCTCGAGCGGAAAAACCGGGTTGCGGGAAAAAGAAGCGACATGCCCTATCTTCGGGCGTTTACGCCTCTGACCTCCCATTGACATCAATGGGAGGCAGAGAAAGCGTATTTCGCGGCGTTTTATGCCCGGGGTGCTCAATGGCCGCCGGCGATTTTCCTCCTTCAAAAAACTCTGTGTGAACCCAGCTTTATAGTTCTGAGGAGGAACATCACTCCTGGCGAAAAAGCCACAGTCCTGACAGAAAAATGGGAAAACAGACTGTATGACAAAGCTGCATGCTATTACCATAATTATTTAACTTGTATGCCGAACACATTTTGGGATACATGCAAGGAGAAAATGGGAGAGGTTTTTTTGTAACTTTTAATATTTTTTTATTATTTATGAAAAAAACAACTTTATTAAACTTTTTTTTTTGACAAGTCTCCCTAGTGACTTGAACCTGTGATCGTTGGATCGCTTGCATGATATACTGCAATACTAGTGTATTGCAGTATATAGTTATACTGACAGCCTTTTATGAAGCTCTGCTGGAGGCCATACCAACAATCGACACACCGCGATTGCGTCACATTGGGCCACCCCCGTTTCTAATGGCTTAGATGCCGCAGCCCTTTTTGACCACGGCACCTAAGGGATTAAACGAGCAGGATCCCGCTAGTTAGGGTATGTTCACACGGCAGCGTCCAATACGCCTGAAATTACGGAGCTGTTTTCAGGCGAAAACAGCTCCTGAATTTCAGACGTAATTGCTCGTACTTGCGTTTTTCGCGGCGACCATTACAGACGTAATTGGAGCTGTTTTTCAATGGAGTCAATGAAAAACGGCTCCATTTACGTCTCAAGAAGTGACATGCACTTCTTTGACGTGGGCGTCTTTTTACGCGCCGTCTTTTGACAGCGGCGCGTAAAAAAAAAAGAGCATCGTAACCCCATTGATTTCAATGGGCAGATGTTTGCCAGCGGTTTCGAGCCGTATTTTCGGACGTAAATCGAGGCGTAAAACGCCCGAATTACGTCCGTAAATAGGGCTTGTGAACATATCCTAACACTGAAGTTCGACTGTTAGGGGGGATTCACACGAGCGTGTATTCGGTCCGTGCGGGCCGCGTGGTTTTCACGCGGCACGCATGGACCAATACAAGTCTATGGGGCAGTACAGACAGTCCGTGCTTTTTGCGCAGCGTTTGTCTGCTGCGCAAAATGCGCGACAGGTTCAATAACTCTGCGTATTTCGCGCATCACGCACCCATTGAAGTCAATGGGTGCGTGAAAATCACGCGCACCACACGGAAGCACTTCCGTGGGACGAGCGTGATTCGCGCAACAGCAGTGAAAAGGATGAATGAAAACCGAAAAGCACCACGTGCTTTTCTGTTTCCGAACATCCAAACGGAGTGTCTTTGCGTACCGAACTTCACCGGGTTCGGCCAAACTCGTTTTGGCCGATCCCGGCAAAAAAATTATCGGTACGCGACGTCAGGAGATAGTCACTGTCCATGGTGCTGAAAGAGTTAAACTGTTTCAGCACCATGGACAGTGACTTGCGATCCCAAAATACATTAACCTGTAAAAAAAAACCGAAGTTCTAACTTACCGATTACTCCTGTCTCCTTCCTGCAGTCCGACCTCCCGGGATGACACTTCAGTTCAAGTGACAGCTCCAGCCAATCACAGGCCAAGCACAGGCTGCAGCCAATCACAGGCTGCAGCGGTCACTTGGACTGCTGCGTCATCCAGGGAGGTGGGGCCCGATGTCAAGAGAGGCGCGTCACCAAGGACGCGTCACCAAGGACGCGTCACCAAGGCAACGGCCGGGAAGTTCTCGGTAAGTAGGAACTTTATCTTTTTTTTGTACAGGTTTTTCGCTGTTGTGTTCGGCATTCACTGTCGAGGGTGCTGAAAGATTTAGCTCTTTCAGCACCTTGGACAGTGACGGGCGTTGACAAGCCTCATCTCTATGATGCCGGCTGCGCGAAAATCACGCAGCCGCGCATCAGACACGCATGACACACGCAGCTGTCAAATGGTTTTTGCGCTCGCAAAACGCTGCGTTGTTTGCGCGCGCAAAAACGCAACGTTCGTGTGAATCTCCCCTTACACACAGTCGACAGGCTCATTCTATGTAGCAGGCTCAGCCTGTGAGCCTGCTCCATACTCCCCCACCCGACCTCTGCCATGTATATACAGCGGATGTCGAGAAGGGGTTAACAACACTGGACGCAGCAGCAAAGAAACGAGACACAGATTGGTCATTACAAGAACAAGGCTGAAAAACCTAGATAAGATCCTCAAAGGTAATGACATGTCTCTAAGGCCCTATGCACACGAACTTGCTTTTGCGGCCGCAATTCCCCCAAAAATTCACGGGAGAATTGCGGCCCCATTCATTCCTATGGGGCCATGCACACGACTGTGGTTTCCACGGTCTGTGCATGGCCCCAGAGCCCGGACCGCAGAAAGAACGGGCAAGTCTTATTACGGCCGTGTTCTGCGGTCCGGGCTCATTGAAAATATTTGCACGGCCCGTGATTTGCGGGCGGCTCGCGGCTTACACTCTGTGGCTGGCCGACCAGAAAATCACGGCCGTGTGCACGAGGCCTTAATACAAAGATCAGAAATATCCAGGCTATAGTATTTTCCGTGGCTCTCTATATGTGAAAGCTGGACAATGAAGATGAGGGACAGAAATGTATTGATTTTGAAGAACTCTAGTGTTGGTGAAGACTTCCGAGAGGAAAACAAACAGATGGATCATCGACTAAATCAGGCCTAACCTTGCACTTAAAGAGGCTCTGTCACCAGATTTTGCAACCCCTATCTGCTATTGCAGCAGATAGGCGCTGCAATGTAGATTACAGTAAAGTTTTTATTTTTTAAAAACGAGCATTTTTGGCCAAGTTATGACCATTTTTGTATTTATGTAAATGAGGCTTGCAAAAGTCCAAGTGGGTGTGTTTAAAGTAAAAGTACAACTGGGCGTGTATTATGTGCGTACATCGGGGCGTTTTTACTACTTTTACTAGCTGGGCGCTGTGTATAGAAGTATCATCCACTTCTCTTCACAACGCCCAGCTTCTGGCAGTGCAGACACAGCCGTGTTCTCGAGAGATCACGCTGTGACGTCACTTCCCCAGGTCCTGCATCGTGTCAGACGAGCGAGGACACATCGGCACCAGAGGCTACAGATGATTCTGCAGCAGCATCGGCTTTTGCAGGTAAGTCGATGTAGCTACTTACCTGCAAACGCTGATGCTGCTGCAGAATCAACTGTAGCCTCTGGTGCAGATGTGGCCGACACGATGCAGGACCTGTGAGTGACGTCACAGCGTGATCTCTAGAGAACACGCTGTGTCTGCACTGCCAGAAGCTGGGCGTTGTGAACAGAAGTGGATGATACTTCTATACACAACGCCCAGCTAGTAAAAGTAGTAAAAACGCCCCGATGTACGCACATAATACACGCCCACTTGTACTTTTACTTTTCAACACGCCCAGTTGTACTTTTGCAAGCCTCATTTGCATAAATACAAAAATGGCCATAACTTGGCCAAAAATGCTCGTTTTTAAAAAATAAAAACGTTACTGTAATCTACATTGCAGCGCCGATCTGCTGCAGTAGCAGATAGGGGTTGCAAAATCTGGTGACAGAGCCTCTTTAACCCCTTAATGACCGGGCCATTTTGCACGTTAATGACCAAGGATTATTTTTTGTTTTTTCACGGTCGCATTCCAAGTGTCGTAACTTTTTTTTTATTCCGTCGACATAGCCGTATAAGGGCTTGTTTTTTGCGGGACAAGTTGTATTTTGTAATTGTACCATTTTTAGATGCTTATAACATATTGATTAACTTTTATTAACTTTATTTTAGGAGAGAATTGAAAATAAGCAGCTATTCCAGCATTAATTTTCACGTTATAAATTTACGCCGTTTACTATGCAGCGTAAATAACATGTTAACTTTATTCTATGGGTCGGCACGATTACGGGGATACCAAATATGTAGAGGTTTTATATGTTTTTCCTACGTTTGCACAATAAAAACCCTTTTAGAAAAAAATTACTTGTTTTTGCATCGCCGCATTCCAAGAGCCGTAACGTTTTTATTTTTCCGTTGATGTGGCCGTACGTGGGCTTGATTTTTGCGGGACAATGTGTAGTTTTCATTAGTACTATTTTGGGGTACATAGGACTTATAGATTAACTTTTATTATATTTTTTATGGGGGGAATGGGAGAAAAGAGAGAATTTTGCCGTTGTTTTTTGCGTTTTCTTTGGACGCCGTTCATCCGGCGGTTTAATTAATGTGTTCATTTTATTGGTCAAGTTGTTACGATCGCGGGGATACCATATATGTGTATGTGTGATTTGTTTTGACAGTTTTACTAAATAAAACCACTTTTTGGGCCAAAAAAGTAGTTTTATTTGACTTTGAGGCCTCATTTACACGAGCGTATTATACGCGCGTGCGACGCGCGTGCTTTTCACGCGTGTCGTACGCACCTATAATAGTCTATGGGGCTGTTTAGACGATGCGTGAATTTTGCGCTGCGTGAGTGCGTTGCGTAAAACTCACGACATGTTCTATATTCTTGCGTTTTTCACGCAACACGCACCCATTGACTTCAATGGGTGCGTGAAAACAACGCATGCCACACTGACGGTCCTGCGTTGCATGCGCGAAAATCACGCAAGAGCTGTCAAAAGGATGAATGTAAACAGAAAAGCACCACGTGCTTTTCTGGTTACAAACATCCAAACGGAGTGTCAAATTCGAGATGAGCGCACCGAACTTTACCGGGTTCGGCCAAACTCGTTTTGACCGAAACCGGTAAAAAATGTTCGGGTACGCGACGTCAGGAGACAGTCACTGTCCACGGTGCTGAAAGCGTTAAACTGGTTCAGCACCATGGACAGTGACTTCCGCTCCGAAAATCCATGAACCTGTAAAAAAAAAAAGACGTTCTGACTTACCGATAACTCCGGTCCGACCTCCCGGGATGACAGTAAAGTCCAAGTGACAGCTGCAGCCAATCACAGGCCAAGCACAGGCTGCAGCCAATCACAGGCTGCAGCGGTCTCATGGACTGCGGCGTCATCCTGGGAGGTGGGGCCGGATGACAAGAGAGGGACGCGTCACCAAGGCAACGGCCGGGAGCCCGGACTGGGGGAAGCAGGAAGTTCTTGGTAAGTATGAAAGTCTTTTTTTATTCACAGGTTGGTGTATATTGTGTTCGGCATTCACTGTCGAGGGTGCTGAAAGAGTTACTGCCGATCAGTTAGCTCTTTCAGCACCTTGGACAGTGACGGGCGTCGACTAGCCTCATCTCTATGATGGCGGCTGCGCGAAAATCACGCAGCCGCGCATCATACACGGATGACACACGGACCTGCCAAGTGCCTTTTGCGCGCGCAAAACGCAGCGTTTTTTGCGCGCGCAAAACGCACACGCTCGTGTAAATGAGGCCTGACTGTAATTTTTTTTTTTTACAAACTTTACTGATTGTAATTTTTTTTTAAAGTCCCATCAGGACACTTCACTATGCGATCTGTTGATCGCATATATAATTCTTTGGTATACTTAGTATACCGAAGCATTATTGCCTGTCAGTGTAAAACTGACAGGCAATCTGTTAGGTTATGCCTCCGGCATCGCCTAACAGGCAGATGCTGAAGACAGACCTGGGGGTCTTTGTTAGACCCCCGGCTGTCATGGAAACCCGACGGCGACCCGCGATTTGTTTGCGGGGGCGCCGATCGGGTGACAGAGGGAGCTCCCTCCCTCTGTCAAACACATTAAATGCCGCTGTCACTATTGACAGCGGCATTTAAAGGGTTAAACTGCCGGAATCGGCGCGCGCTTCGATTCTGGCAGTTGCAGCAGGAGACAGGCTGTGTATAACAGCCGGGCTCCTGCCACTGATCGCATGGGTACAGTGACAGTACCCGCGCCATCACAGGACGGATATATCCGTCCTCCTGCGCGAACTAGCAGCTGCTGAGGACGGATATATCCGTCCTTCGGCGTTAAGGAGTTAAAGCACAATGTCCAGACTGAAGCGGTCTTATTTTGGACATATCGTGAGAAGACCAACATCACTAGAAAAGATAATTATACTTGGGAAAGTTGAAGGGAAAAGAGGACGACCCGCAACAAGGTGGCTGGGTACAATCATAGGAATTATGAACATGCCCTTGAAAACTCAAACAGAAGACAGGGCATTCTGGAGAAGCACTATCCGTACAGTGGAAAACGACTAGATGGTGCTTAATAATAATAACGGTTGCCTCAGCAACTGTACCAGCTAACGTGCTCCCTGCATCTCTCCACACCCACTGTCAGGTTGGGCAGGAGAAGCGAATTACAGTATTTTTGATGCAAAGGAGGCAGCACTTTACAGATGTGGCTTTGGCGTCCAGCTGTTACCTTAGCAACGGGCCTGCCCTGCCTCCCCCGCAGCAACTCGCACCATCAGTTCTAAATTTTACGCGGGAGACCCAGCTGTGCTTCTAAAGTGGAGCTACACCCTGATGTTTTCCTATTCACTTAGGGCTTATTCAGACGAACGTATAATACGTCCGTGCTAATCACGCGCGTCGCACGGACCTATGTTAGTCAATGGGGCCGTTCAGACTGTCCGTGATTTTCACGCAGCGTATGTCCGCCGCGTAAAACTCACGACTTGTCCTATATTTGCCCGTTTTTCGCGCATCACGCCCCCATTGAAGTCAATAGGTGCGTGAAAACCGCGCACGGCACACGGACGCCCGAATTATGTCTGAAAACAGTGCGTGTGAACATACCCTAAGGCCTTAATCACACAAACGTATTTTATGTCCGTGCTACACGCGTGATTTTCACGCGCGTCGCACGGACCTATGTTAGTGAATGGGGCCGTTCAGACTGTCAGTGAATTTCACGCAGCGTATGTGCGCTGCGTGAAACTCATGACATGTCCTATACTTACCCGTGTTTCGCGCTGCACGCACCCATTGAAGTGAATGGGAGCGCGCAAATCGCGCTCGGCACATGGAAGCACTTCCGTGGGGTGCGCGTGATTCGCGCTACAGTAGTCAAAACTATGAATGAAAACAGAAAAGCACCACGAGTGTCATAATGATGGCGGCTGCACGAAAATCACGCAGCCGTGCACCATATGCTGATGCCACACTGACCTTTTGCGCGTGCAAAACGTAGCGTTTTTTGCGTGTGCAAAGCGGACATGTTCGTGTGAATAAGGCCTAAGTGTGATATAGATCACAAAATCCGTGTTAATGCCTCCCTTTGGAGGCTGTATATTACTTTTTTATGCAGACTCTACAATCTATCAGATGGCATCATTTATAGGACTTTATTATTCATCAGAAACTCCGCTCTAGTGCTTGCAGGAAAATACGATGTCATATACAGCACACAATATGGAACAAAAAGAATCGGAATACAATCAGCATCAGTTCTGGATTGAGCACTGTATTGCTGTCTGAAATGCACACAGTCTTGCGCATGAGACCTAATTGTTTTCCTACATCTTCTAGGTATTTTTATTTATTGCTCCACTATGGACAAGGTTATCATTTTTGAAGGGCAAGTGTGAAATTGAGCTTGTTGATCCATAATATATGTGAACAGCTCAAGTAGGCACCACGTGTCCAAGATGATGTAAATCCTATTCAGGGGTCGTCTTGTCAATCACTGTCATTGGTCTTGTAGTTGCTGTGGAAGCTTTTGAAGCAGAACTCGTATCATCAGCTCTGTATCCAGATATTTTCTTTGTTATTCATGTCTTTTTGCATAATCAAAGAACCAACATGTAAACTGGCTTGCTTTTGGTGTTTGTTCTGCAGCTGGTAAAATAACATTCTAAGATTTGCTTTAGGCCTGATTTTGCTTCTGCAAAAAACGGACCGTATTTAACTCATTTCAGTTCCGTGTGCCATCAGTGTTTGTTCCGTGTCATCAGTTTTTAATGTCAGTGTTGGTGCAAATTTTTTTTCCTCTCCATTTCTTTAGCAACAGGTGCGTGAAACTCGGACAGCACACGGATGATGTCCATGTGCTATCCGTGATTTTCATGCACCCCTAGACTTCAATGTTCGACAGGGTCTGCAAAACGGACCAGAATAGGACATGCAGTGAGTTTCACGCAATGGAAACACGCTGCGTGAAAAAAATCACTGATGTCCGAAAAGCCCCATTGGATTGCATAAGTCCGTGTGCTGTCCGTTTTTTCTAACGTTCTGAATAAAGCCTTACTTGTAGCCCCAGAATCTCCTCAGGTGTTTTAAAATATCCCAAAAAAACAGAAATGTGTATTTTCTAATTTATTTTTTTAGAATAGAGCAGCATTTTTCCTACACAAAGGGGATCCACCACATTAGAACCGAGCACAGACTGCCCAACTGCTAGTCACATAAAGCTGCTTAACGGTCTGTTAATAAAGCCCCTGGTGTGGAGCTTCTGTTGCAGCGTCTGCCACTCTCAGCTTGACCATTGGACGTTGCCCTGCTTGCTATCCTCAATTAAACCGAGCAATCCTATTTAATATTGATCAGAATAAATACATACATGTCATGTTGCCAGTGTCTACAGTAAATATAGCGTATACTGTCTGGTCTATAATAACTTTACACATTTATAATAACGAGTAGACAAATGTTACAACATTCTATCACATATAATTACATTTTATTAAAACATATATTCGTCATATCATTCAAATTAATCCGAAAATTCTATACAATGCAGCAATCCCTTATCTGGGAGAAACTTGTAGCCTTGTTCATCCTAAGCTGCCTAGTTCATGAGGGAGCAATTAGAGAAAAGGGCTGTAATTTTTAAGAATGCAGATTGATATCATTCATGATTTATGGAAAGCTGGATGACAACGTCTCTGGTTGCTGTAATGGGTGCCATTAGTGGTTGTCACCTTTGAAAATCCAGCATCCAGATTATAGGGAATGCAATTCAATATTACACGTCATCACACAAGAACTGCTTTTTAGGGAATCAGAAGTAAGTCTAATCACAACATACAGTAGATGGAAAGCTTTACATTTATTGACACCTTGGAAGGATTTTGAGCGTGTTTTATGTTTGGCTGGATTCACACGAGCATGTTACGTCCGTAACGGACGGAACGTATTTCGGCCGCAAGTCCCGGACCGAACACACTGCAGGGAGCCGGGCTCCTAGCATCATAGTTATGTACTACGCTAGGAGTCCCTGCCTCTCCGTGGAACTACTGTCCCGTACTGAAAACATGATTACAGTACGGGACAGTTGTCCCGCAGCGAGGCAGGGACTCCTAGCATCGTACATAACTATGATGCCAGGAGCCCGGCTCCCTGCACTGTGTTTGGTCCGGGACTTGCGGCCGAAATATGTTCCGTCCATTACGGACGTAACATGGTCGTGTGAACCCAGCCTTTGCCATATCCTATGCTATTAATTACAAATCAATTCACTATATAGTCATTGAAATAAAAATATTCCCCTAAGGCCTTATTTACACGAGCGTAGTTCATGTGCGTGAAAATCACGCACGTCGCACGGACCTATGCTAGTCAATGGGGCCGTTCAGACATGCCGTGTTTTTCACGCAACGTGTGTCCGCTGTGTGAAACTCACAGCATGTGCTATACTTTAGCGTTTTTCGCGCATCACGCACCCATTGAAGTCAATGGGTGCGTGAAAACCGTGCACGGCACACGGACGCACTTCCGTGTGCCGTGCGTGATTCGCGCTACAGTTGTTGAAGAAATGAAGGGAATAATAAAACTGCCTCCTTCATTTCTGTTTATAAACATCAAAACCACGTGTCATAACGATGCCATACGTGCAAAAAACACGCACCAAACACTGATGCCATACGGAACTGCAATGCGCAAAAAACTCAGCGTTTTTTGCGCGCGCAAAGCGCGCACGTTCGTGTGAGTTTCGCCTAAGGGTTTGTTTATATGGTGCAGTCATATTACATTTTTAGTAATGGTTTTAATGTGCTTCACCTGTACAAGTCGCACAACCAAAAAACGAAAGCAAAAGTGCAATAAAAATGTGTGGTTCTTGGTCGTGCGCACTCTACCACCACACATCCGCTATGTGTACGAGCACCCCAACAAACAGTGGCGTAACTATCGCTGTAGTAGCCATACCGCCTGTTCCGGGGCCCGCGGAATGAGGGGGCTCGTTGCGCCCTTTGTCACGGTATGGCTGCTACAGCGGTAGCAACGCCACATTCAATAGTATCTGTGTCCTTAGGACGCAGATACTATTGAACGTTATGGCAGAGCATGGAGGTAGCTTCAGACTGCCATTTAATAGGCTACAGGCCACGTTTGGCCTGCAGCCTATAAGGCATAGGGACGGGATCCCTGCGCAGGCCGGCGTGATGACGTCACTGGATGACGCTGCCCCGTCTGAGTTGATTCGCTCCGTTCGATGCCTAGATGCATCACATAAAACGTCCTGACGCTGTACGGCATCAGTACATAGTATATGCCGTGGCATACTTAGGGCTGGTGGGACCTGGAGAGGAAAAGCGAAGAGGAGCGTTGAGGTAAGCATACATTTTTTTTTCTAATTGTTCGATGGGTAAGGGGTAGTTCAATTGGAGGGGCAAGATACGAAGTCTGGTACAGGCCTATACCTTACTACGCCACAGAGAGTGAGAGCTTGTAGCTGTTCTTGATATCCGCTATAATTTACGCCAGTCTTCTGTCGTCATTTATAATAAATTTGTGAGCCTGCTGTGGTCCTGCCCCCCTTTGGGAAGCCACGCCTTTTATTTATTTATTTATTTTCAACGCAAATTGCGACTTTTGGGTCCTTTTGAGTACACTGGTATAGAAAACAGATAAATTCCCCCATGGTGTTTTAGTTTTTACCGGTTTCGTTGCACCACAAAAAAACTAAAAAATGAATGGCATTTTTTACATGCACTTTAAAATGCTGAAACAAAGTGTGTGAAGGAGGACTAAGGGTCAATGCACACGATGCGTATTACGTGCGATTCTGCCACGCTTATTTGCGTGCAGCAAAACCGCAGCGTAATATAGTACCAGCATAGGCAATAGAATCTCATGTACACGCTGCAGTATTTTCCCGCACGTAAATTGACATGCGGTGCATATTTTCAGAACCGCAACATGTCAATTTATATTGCGATTACGCTTGCGAATTCTGTCTCACTAGTTCTGGAGAAAGACGCAGCAAAACATGCAGCATGCAAACGCAGCGATTTACGCAGCAAAACGTAAAAACCAAACTGAAAAATGCATCGATAAACGAACCTTCAGGTGCGATTTTTTTCCTGCAAATCTCTTGCGGTTTCCTGCGGTTTTGCAGCGTATGTTCCACAGAAAAAAACGCAACGTGTGCATGTAGCTTAAATCTGCAGCGTTACGTAGAATGATATTCCCCTTTTCTTCTCCATCTGTCCTACTCCCCTTCTTAACGGGGTTGCCCCATCTCGACAAACCCTGATAGACCATATGGATGTCATAGAGGGGGGTTCGCGTCTGAAAAATATGCAGTTCTCGCTCTGGCATACTTGATGCAACCATATATTACATGGACACCATATAGTACTACATTTCCCCTACAGTGGCCACAGTTGCTTCTGCCTGCTATGACAGCTGTTCGCTGGAGGTAAGAGAAACCAGACCTAGGGTACGTAGCATAAATACTGCGGATTTTTCACAACAGGTCTTGTTGCGGATAATCCGCAGCATAATATAGTAGCAGTAAAGTGGATGAGATATGAAGAAATCTCATCCACACTCTGCGTAAATGCTGAGCGGACAGAATGCTCAGAACTTGACTTCCGGTGCGGCTACTTAATCTGCAGCATGTCAATTGTATTTGCGTAATTATTTGTTGCAGGTTTTCCCCATTTAATTAAATGGGGAGGTAAAACCCGCAACAAATAGCAGATTAGACAAAAGAGTCTCACAGGACACAAAAATGTAAGGGTGGGATGCAAAAAGTCTCAACCACCCACAATATTGTAAAGATACGGACTCTAAACCATGATATATAAACTTGAGAAAAAAGAGTCCAAAGATATCTAATGTTAAGAAAATCCCAAAATCTTTATTGATCAAATACATGGGAATCTAAAACACATTATTAACTGGATCAAAAGATAAATATACATTAAGTAGAGATTGAGTATAGGCAATATATGGCACAAATGAGAGTTAGGTATAGACAATATATGGCGTGAAAAATGACTCATCTATTGTAGCACATGTTAGTAATATACTCATATAGGTCAGCAAATATCAGAGCAGAAAAAGTGAGAAGTTGAGAGTGACGATTATCATCTAGTAAACACAGACGTCACATTAGCTATGTGTAGGACCTGACAAGGCCGTTGCCATATGCTTACCCATAATCAGTGGTGTAGTGGTATGACCCAATGGATAAAGTGATGCCCCGACGCGCGTTTCGCATACAGCTTCTTCTGACGTTTCATCCCATGTGACCACTGCAGACAATCACAGGTTGCAGCGGTCACATGAAATGAAACATCCCAGGAGGCCGTGCTGCAGGACGGTGGAGGGACGCGTCACCATGGCTGTTTTTTTTCTGTGCAGCTTTCCGCAGCGGACATTCTAACTGAAAAATTGCACCACAATTTGATGCGGTTTTTCCACAATTTAGTGCGGTTTTTCGACCGGAAATCCCCTACTGCGCACAAGACGGATACGCAGTGTGTTTTTACGCAGCGTATACGCCCTGTCTGAACATAGTCCTACAGTGATTAGCCAATCGCCAGGACAGCTACATTTAAGAAGGGGGTTATTCAATTATGTTGTGCATCATATTTGAGAGGACAGGCAAAAACTATAATGTAAGCGATTCATTATTTATTTATCATTAACAAACCATGTGATCAATGTAAGCAATATTGCACCCAAGGCTCTCATCTCCGGGGGACCTTCTCTCACCACTAATTACGTGTAGGATTTTCCTGAATGCACATTTGGAGCAGCAGGTCTAGGCTGAGTTCTGTAGGTTTTATAGTATTTGTCTCCAGACTCTGTAACATCTCTGTAGAATTTAAGCAGATTCACTACCATTTGCTCGCAAAGCTTAAAACGGAGATAGTGTCAAGACATTTAATCCTAGGGGTTGGGAGTTTTGTGACTCCAAGAATCAAACACTGGGATTATATAGATGCAAATTGATGCTGTGCCCAAGGAATGAAACATTTGTCAGAACACAAGATGTTTTAAATCTTATCATCTTTGCAACTGGATATAATTCTTTTCAAGCCTTTTGGGTATATTTATAATAATAATAATGTGGGCACAAAATATAATATATTGAACATGTATGGGCAGAAATAACCATGTCTGTCGAAACAGTAATGACGGTTCTTATAAATGCCCATGATTCTTATAATTGCACTTTGTGAGTTTCCTGCAAGTAAAGGCAATGTTTTGACGGTAATCCTTTTATATATAAAAAAAAATCAAATTAAATTAATGAGATTTCGTAACCATCAGACATTTGTAAAAAAAATGACTTTAATAAAGGGGCACAAGTTTATTATGATAAAAATGTATCATGGAGAATAAACGAAACCTTTCAGCAGGTCCCTTACTCGATATTATTTGTATTGTGTACAACCTGTATAAAAAGCAAAAAATAAATAAAAATATAACAACAAGGTTTCTAAATTACTCCAAGATATAGCAATATGTCATACATATTGATCGCTCACAGGAAGGCAGCTGCTTCCACGGCAGTGACATGCCTGGGATCAAGTGTTAGGCTGGATTCACACAAGCATGTTCGGTCCGTAAAGGACGGATCGTATTTCGGCCGCAAGTCCCGGACCGAACACACTGCAGGGAGCCGGGCTCCTAGCATCATAGTTATGTACGACGCTAGGAGTCCCTGCCTCTCCGTGGAACTACTGTCCCGTACTGAAAACATGATTACGGTACGGGACAGTTGTCCCGCAGCGAGGCAGGGGCTCCCTGCAGTGTGTTCGGTCCGGTACTTGTGGCCGAAATACGTTCTGTCCTTTATGGACCGAACTTACTCGTGTGAATCCAGCCTTAGGGTATGTTCACACAGAGTATTTTCAGGCGTATTTCGGGGCGTTTACGCCTCGAAAAACGGCTGAAAAAACACAAGCAGAATGCCTACAAACATCTGCCCATTGATTTTAATGGGAAATACGGCGTTCTGTTCCGACGGGGCGTTTTTTTACACCTTGTTTTCCAGACGCCCGCGAAAAAGAAGTGCATGTCACTTCTTGGGACGTTTTTGGAGCCGTTTTTCATTGACTCTATAGAAAAACGGCTCCAAAAACGGCCGTAAAAACGCGAGTTGCTAAAAAAATGGCTGAAAATCAGGAGCTGTTTTCCCTTGAAAACAGCTCCGTATTTTCAAACGTTTTTTAGTAAGCGTGTGAACATCCCCTTAGGGCGGATTTACACGAATGTGTGTGTTTTGCGCGCGTGGCAGGTGCGTGACAGCTCCGTGTGTCATGCTCATATGGATGCGCGGCTGCGTGTTTTTCGCGCAGCCGCCATCATTATGACACTCCGTTTGGATGTTTGTAAAGAGAAAAGCACTTGGTGCTTTTCTGTTTACATTCATTCTTTTACTGCTGTTGCGCGAATAACGCACGTCCCACGGAAGTGCTTCCGTGTGGTGCGCGTGATTTTCACGCACCCATTGACTTCAATGGGTGTGTGATGCGCGAAAAACGCAGAAATATAGAACATGTCATGACTTTTACGCAGCGGACTACCAAAAATTGTTTAGAGAAAGAAAGAAAACGGCTAAGAACAAGCACTACACTCGTAGGGTATGTTCACACATGTTTTTTGTAAGGCAAAAAAAATCTGGCTCAAAATTCCTTCAGGAACTGACAGTGTTGTTTGACCTTTTTTTTGTGTTTTTTTCTTAAGCTGTTGAAGCGAATGCAAAAGACGCAGCAAAAAAAAGCTCCAAACGAGCGCCACAGGTATTTTCTGCCTCCTATTAATTTCAATTGGAGGTCAGAGGCGGAAACCACTTGAAGACCATCAGCCCCCCACTCACAGTAAAATGACCATCAGCCCACCACTCACAGTAAGGCTGGGTTCACACGACCTATTTTCAGGCGTAAACGAGGTGTATTATGCCTCGATTTACGTCTGAAAATACGGCTACAATACGTCGGCAAACATCTGCCCATTCATTTGAATGGGTTTGCCGACGTACTGTGACGACGACCTGTCATTTACGTGTCGTCGTTTGACAGCTGTCAAACGACGACGCGTAAAATTACTGCCTCGTCAAAGAAGTGCAGGACACTTTTTTGAAACGTAATTTGAGGCGTTTTTCATTGAAGTCAATGAAGAACAGCTCAAATGTTCCGCCGTCAAAGACGCCTCGCATCAGCCCACCATTCACAGATTGCCCCTGTAGGTAGCGCCACACAGCCCCTTGTGGGTAGCGCCACACAGCCCCCTTGTGGGTAGCGCCACACAGCCCCTTGTGGGTAGCACCACACAGCCCCCTTGTGGGTAGCGCCACACAGCCCCTTGTGGGTAGCGCCATACAGCCCCCTTGTAGGTAGCGCCAGACAGCCCCTTGTAGGTAGCACCAGACAGCCCCCTTGTAGGTAGCGCCACACAGCCACCTTGTAGATAGCGCCACACAGCCCCCTGTAAAGAGCGCCACACAGCCCCCTGTAGGGAGTGCCACATAGCCCCCTGTAGGGAGTGCCGCACAGCACCCTGTAGGGAGTGCCGCACAGCACCCTGGTAGGAAGTGCCGCACAGCCCCCTGCTATGGGGTGCCGAACAGCCCCCTGGTAGGGAGTGCCGCACAGACCCCTGGTAGGGAGTGCCACACAGCCCACAGCCTCCTGGTTGGTAGTGCCACACAGCCCCCTGGTTGGTAGTGCCCCACAGCCACCTGGTTGGTAGTGCCCCACAGCCACCTGGTTGGTAGTGCCACACAGCCCACAGCTCCCTGGTTGGTAGTGCCCCACAGCCCCCTGGTTGGTAGTGCCACACAGCCCACAGCCCCCTGGTTGGTAGTACCACACAGCCCACAGGCCCCTGGTTGGTAGTGCCACACAGCCCCCTGGTTGGTAGTGCCACACAGCCCACAGACCCCTGGTTGGTAGTGCCACACAGCCCCCTGGTAGGTAGTGCCACACTGCCTGTAGTGCAAGGACTACGAAATGACCCTGATAGCTGGCGGGCAATAGACATTCAAAAAAGGACAACTGTGCAGGAGCACACAAAATACACAGCTTTCCCAGCTATCAAATAAATGTGTGGAAATAAACTAAGAAATAATTTTTATTTAGTCTAGCTAAAGGATTAATCCTTTTAGCTAGATTAAATTATAGTTATATCTTAGTTTATTTCCACACATTTATTTGATAGCCGGTGAAAGATGGGTATTTTGTGTGCTCCTGCACAGTTGTCCCTTTTTGTAGGTAGTGCCACACAGCCCACAGCCCCCTTGTAGATAGAACCCCCCCCCCAACCTCTTCCAGTATAGATAGCGCCACTGTAGCTCCCTGAAGGAGCGGAATCCCCATTTGGCCGGGGATTCCGCTCCTGGAGCGCTGCTTGATGTCTCTGTCCATATATGGACAGTGACATCAGGGGAAACTCATGAAGTGGAATCCCTGTCCACAGCGTTGCTGACGCTGTGATCGTCGATTCCACTCCAGGAGAAGCTCCTGTCGTCTGTGTCCATGACGTCATTGGCTTCTCCTGGAGTGGAATCCCCGGTCATAGCGTCTGCAACGCTGTGACCGGGGATTCCGCTTCAGGAGTTTCCCCTGATGTCACTGTCCATATATGTCCCTGCTCTGCTATAGTGCCGTCACTACCGATATAGCAGCCGCAGCAGCTGCTAGCGGCGCCACCGCCCTCATGCCCGGTGTCACCGCTAGCAGCCGCTATGGCTGCTACAGCGGTAGCGACGGCCACTAAGTTAAGAAGCACCCGGGTGGAAAGGCGACTGCAGTTAGTGTGTGTGAAGCAGATAACTCCGGTCACGAAATAGCGGCCGAGCTGCGCCCGGAGGCAGCCAGAGCGGCTGATCGGTGTGTGGTCCAGTTGTCGGACCCGCATTGATCATATACTGATGTATTGAATTGTATTTTGACCAGCAAAGTTTACATGTGTTGTGGGCTGTACATATATATCGGATATATATAGACATGGCTGTGGGATATGTTAATCACAGTTATATAGAATATAGGGACATTGACAAGCTGTGGTCATCAGATACTTTATTTATTTTAACAGCTCACACACAGTGATGCACTGAATGATACATTGTACTAAGACATTTCTTTTAAATTCTTTGTTTAGTTGTTATTGAGCAGTAGTTGAAGGCAATATAAGATGTAAAGAAGAGTATGCAAAGCATCTTGAGCGGGTGAAAATTACCTGTGCGGGACGACTCATTATACTGTGGGGGACTGCAAGTCCCATGTGACAAATCCTCTTGGTCAGTATTTTTTTTATTTAGTCATGGTCTTCTATTCTCTAATACATATGAATTAGTGAAAGCCATGAATCTTTTGATGTCTTCTTGACATTACCCTCACTTTGCTCTCTGCATGGTGTAGAGTTTCTTACTTGGAATGAAACAATGCAGAATAATGAGTAATGTTTATGGCACACACAACTGATTTGTCAAGCTAAAACATCCATCCTCCTGCACAAGGCGAGATATTGAACATCTGAACAGAACAGGTGGGAGCCAGAAGTTGGCCAGCAACTGCCTCGGCACAGCACATCCCAGCAGACTGGTGTTTGGCACTCAGTAGTAAGAGATCCAAAACAAGTCATTTGAAACTGTGTGCTGCTTAAAATTAGTGTTAAAACAAAGTACGCCTGAAGCCAGATTGTCCTAATGCTGCCTTCTTTTACAATGCACCAGCCAGATTTCTCAGAACGAAATAACAAGCAGATGTTGCTGCTGCCGTCAGGTAATTTGGCACTGTATCTATATGCAGATAGAGGAATAAAGTTTACATTAAAAGACCATTAACATAAAAACATTAAAAATAATCAAACATGTTTCCATTACATTTGTGAACATATACAATTGCATTATTATTATTTTTTTTAATGAACTTATAGTAGTTGCCAGTCTGATACTCTAAATATAGCAGCTTGTAGCATATAGCATGCATATATTGTAGACGTAGATTTTTTGACTTGAGATTTTAGTAGTATATTGATGTGGGAAATTTGGAACATGGATTGCGATCATAACTTTCGCACCAATTTACAATACAGCTTACAGCTCAGGACTATAAGGGTATGTGCATACGATATCGACCATTACGTCTGAAATTACGGAGCTGTTTTCAGGAGAAAACAGCTCCTGCATTTCAGACGTAATTGCTCGTACTCGCCTTTTGCGAGGCGTTAATTACGGGCGTAATTTTGAGCTGTTCTTCATTGAATTCAATGAAAAACGGCTCAAATTACGTCCCAAGAAGTGTCCTGCACTTCTTTGACGAGGCAGTCATTTTACGCGTCGTCTTTTGACAGCGACGCGTAAAATGACAGGTCATTGGCACAGTACGTCGGCAAACCCATTCAAATGAATGGGCAGATGTTTGCCGACGTATTGGAGCCGTATTTTCAGGCGTAAATCGAGGCATAATACGCCTCGTTTACGCCTGAAAATAGGTCGTGTGAACCCAGCCTAACACAGACTGTATCCCAGGATCATTATAAGTAAAGCAATGTATTTACAAATGTAATAATAAAAATATTTACTTATGTAGTGCCATCGTATTCCGCAGCATATGAAGAAGCAACAAACGAATAAAATGACAACAAAGAAATAATAATGAAAGATGTCCCTGATCGTCAGCGCTTACAATCTAAATTGATTTGGAGGAGTGACACAATAGGTAAATTTTGCACATTTTATCCAAGGGACCAGCTTCTTGTGTGGGCAACAGGAATATAAATAAAGCTGTCACCCAGCCAGGATCTGAGCGAACAAGAATATTACTTGCAGGGTGATGCAATGAGCATAGCAAGTTGAGGGCACTGCGGAGTGGAGAGGGATCTATAATCAGGTCAGGTTGTGTATGGGCCATAGATCAAGGATGTAGTCAGAATAAAGTTATGTGGTTTACTTAGGCCAGGTCTTCTTAAAAAAAAATAGTTTTCAAGGTATACTTAAAACTTAGGATTTTTGGAGCAAGTCTATCAACTTATTATATAGAATATATCTGTTTGTGAACCGTAAATGGTTTTTAAAGTTTAACATAAATTTTAAGAATGTAATAACCTGATAGTTGATCATATAAAAGCCATACCAGTGATTAGCAGATCGCAGCAAGTCTGGCTGCTGAAAGTGGTGAAAGTGGTGAAAGTGCTGAAGGTGGTGAGATGTATCGCCAGAAAAAGCTGCGGGCAGCCACACATTTCATGTAGTATTACACAATGTTCTTTCAAATGAATTTATTACCATGTAATTCATGGTATTACCAAGTCTAGCAGAGTGAGAGTCACTCCAGCCCCTTGTGTTATGAGCAGGCGACCTCTTCTATGATATCTATATGCTCTAATGGGGAATTTAGAGGGAATTGTACTTTTGAGAAAACCTCTTTCATCACTTGAGAGTGGCACTTGCAAAACTTAGGAAGTTGAACTTCACGGTTAGGAACATGTCAAGCCGAACACAGCACAGAACAGTGGGGACCTGCCGAGTGATCTCCTCATCTGCATTAGAACGGGGCTAGGCACTATGGGGAATTATACAGTCTATGGAGGGCACTATGGGGGCATTTACACTGTGTGTGGAGGCACTATGGCATCATTATACTGTGTGGGGAGGCACTATGGGAGCATTATACTTTGTGTGGTGCACTATGGGGGCATTATACTGTGTGGGGACCCTATGGGGGCATTACACTTTGTTAAGGAATTGGGGGTATGATAATATATGGGGTCATGATACTTTATGGGGGCATGACTGTGTGGAGGCATTATGGGGACATGATACAGTGTGGCTGGCACTATGGGAACATCATTACTGTGAGGGGGCACTAAGGAGGTATCATCACTGTGTGGGGACACTATTAGGCCTCATGCACACCTCAGTATTTTGGTCAGTATTTTGCTTCAGTATTTGGAAGCCAAATCCAGTGGTGGGACATAAAAAGAGAAAACCTATAATGGAAAGATTTGCACCTCTTCCGTGTTTTGGACCCACTCCAGGTTTTGGCTTCCAAATACTGAAGCAAAATACTGACCAGAATACTGACGTGTGCATGAGGCCTTACTGTATGCCATACAAAGAGGATACTATGAAAGTGTGTCGGGCACAAAGGAGCACTACTATTGTTTTTTTTTACCCAAAGTAGAACACTATTATTGTGTGGGGGCACAAGGATAACTGGGTGTGTATGGACAGAGATTTTAAGATTATTAAAAGATGGGAGGTTTGCATTGCCATTATGATGTTTAATATAAATAATCATCATCTTCATTATATAATTAAAAACACTAGTATTGCCCAACTGGCCAGCTATATTCTATACATGAATAGGAAATATGCTTGGAGCACAGGGCCCTCCTTTCAGAAAGAACATATTATACATTGGTTCTCCTGGCCAATATCTGCACTTTTTAGCATAGTAATAATTTATATTGAGGTGATACAATTGGGATTCATGGGGATTGGAGTAAAATTGGTCTTGGAAAACAAAGAAATATGCAGCCTGGGAACACCCATTATTTAACAATGATATCGCCCACTGCTGTGTGCAGTCATATTAAAGGTAATAACTCCTGCAAATCTTAGAAGGGTTTCTAGAAGATGTACACAAGAGATTAATTTAGGAAATTGTCTGCTACAAAATAGTGCCTGCAAGCACACCTTGTTTTAAAATCACTGCTTGCAACATTCAAATTTACCCAAAAGATAAAATGGGCATGTTCCGGGCAGAGGGTTTGGTTTGCCTCAAATTGAAGGGGTTATTGTCTCATGAAGACATCTCCGGTCTGTAACGTCCTAGGCCGCGGACCACCGTTCTTACCTGCCCCCTCGATGACCGCGGCCATGACGAGTGAGTGCCGGGCAACATCTCCCTCCGGAGGTACGCCGGCACTCACTTTCGCATCGCTGCACTAGTTCCCGTAGGGTGCCCGCGCGTACGTCTGGCCTTAAAGGGCTAGTGCCCACAAATGAGTAAAATCTGTGATTAGCCCATGATCACCCTGGACTATAAAAAGGGCTCTGCCCTTTCACTCATTGCCTGAGCGTTGTTGTGTTTACACATGTTAGTCTTAGCAAACGGTGTTCCCGTTGTTCCCGTGCCCTGCTGCCTGTATGCTTTATCCCGTGCTATATTTGTTCCTGTGCCTTAGGCCCCATGTACACGAAAGTGCTTTTGCGGCCGCAATTCCCCTGAAAATCCACGGGAGAATTGCGGCCCCATTCATTCCTATGGGGCCATGCACACGACCGTGGTTTCCACGGTCCGTGCATGGCCACGGAGCCCGGACCGCAGAAAGAACGGGCAAGTCTTATTGCGGCCGTGTTCTGCGGTCCGGGCTCATTGAAAATAACGGCCGCGGCCATGTGCACGGCTCGCGATTTGCTGGCGGCTCGCGGCTGACACTATGTGGCCGGCCGACCCAAAAATCACGGCCGTTCACATGGCTATGGTCGTGTGCATGAAGCCTTAGACTGTTGGAGTCGTGTTGTGCCACCTGTCACGCCTGTTAATATACACAACGTCTGGTGTCTGCAAGCTCATCTGTGCCGAGTCTCCATTACTGTCTGGACTATTAAAAGTACTCTTCTACTAGGACTGTTGTTTGGTCAGCTGCTACTCCACTACGGCGGTGCGACCTAGTGGGTCCACATACCCACGGATCGTGACACTGTCCATATGCCCTTTTAGGACTTCCCTCTATGAGCCACAATGGAGAGCCGCCTGTAAGAGCATCTAACACACTTCTGTACTCTAATGATTACTTCCCCTGTAGTAATCGTCAACTCCCTCTGCCAAAATCAGCTGTTTGCCAGGAGTAGGACCCGTCTCCATCAGCTAACTGCCACCGTGGCTCCAATCTGAAAGGGGTTGTCTCATCTTCAATAATGTGACAAAACTAAACATCCATCATCGGGTTCCACATCAAGAATGAACATGACCAAATGTAGCAAATATTCTTCTGTGTAGATAGGCTGAATGACATGAAACAAAAATATTGTTTACGATTTGTGACATATATCTTTTCATTATAAATATTATCATCCACATTTGTTCAATTGCAAAATGTAAATAATTGTCCTCTGACTTATTATTTCTGTAACATACAATAGTTGCAAAGGTGTAAACATCTATCTTGCAGTCCTATTAAACCAGACATCCCCTAGCTATATGCTCTATTAGAACATATGGATGTAATATAGGCGTGCAGCAGTTTTACATCCTATGATCAGCTCATTGATGGGGGACCTGCATTGTGAGAATGGGAACATGTATTGGGCACATGCCTCCCTGTTCCCCCTGGCCCAACCTGCCCCTGGTCTTAGGCCAGGATTACACACACAGTTTTGATGCCATTTTTGGCTCAGTTTTTTGAGCCAAAGCCAGAAGTGGATCTAAAATGAAGGAAAGGTATAAAGAAAAGACTGATACATCTTCTTTCTTTTGTGTCCACTTCTGTGTTTAGCTAAAAAAAACTGAGCCAAAAACTGCATCAAAAGTGTGTGTGTGATTCTAGCCTAAGTCAGAAGCCCGTTAAATAAGATGAGAGTAATTTATTAAGAGGCGCACAACTCTTAATAAAGAAGTCCTAATCTTGTTCTGTCCGTGTGCCTGTTTTTGGAATCTACGGCAGCTCCGCTAGAATTTACTCCCCATTCTGCTGTAAAATTTAATAAATGTGTAGGGTCGTGCTGAAAAAAGTATTACATTTTATAAGCAAAAAAATTGTGCACCTAATTTTGCTACTTTTGCCATTTTTCACAGCGTTTTAGGTTAAGAATGTGGCAGCCAGATCTTACTTTAAAGTACACTACATACATAGCATTTTGTTTTTTGCGTTTTTGGTTTCAGTGTTTTTTTTTTTTTAAATGCAGCATGCTCTTGGTATGGTGTTTTTTTGCTATTTTAATCATAGGCTTCTCTATAGGACTTGAAAAAAAAGTCAGAAAATACGCATGTGAAAAAAGACACTAAGGCCTTATTCACATGAACGTGTTAAACGTCCGTGTGACGGACGTTGAAACAACGGCCGTCACACGGACCTATATAATTCAATGTGGCCATTCACACGGCCGTTGTTTCAACGGACCGTGTGAAGGGTCCGTGAGAAAATAGGACATGTCTATTGAGGGATGCGTGATATCGCATCCCGCAGAGCACGGATGCACCTCGGACGTGAAAAACTGCAGTTTTTCACGTCCGAGATGCACAACACCCGTGTGAATCTAGCCTTATGTTACAAAGGCTGGCATTTTTCCATGCGTTTTTCCATGCAGTTTAAATTGCCAGACAAAAACCCTATGTGAAGGAGGCCTTTTACTGAAAGCGTAAGCTGCCATATGTGTGTACACGAGGAAAAACACTATATCTGTCCATTATATGATTTGTATATGGCACTTTTCACCAGTTTTTCCCTTGTAGACTCTATTTAAAATTGGCAGTTTTCTCTGAGGGTATGTGCACACGATAGCAGGCATTTACGTGTGAAAAGACAGACTGTTTTCAAGAGAAAACAGCTGCGTCGTTTCAGACGTAAATGCTCCTCCTCGTAATATACGAGGCGTCTGTGACGCTCGTAAATCTTGAGCTGCTCTTCATTGAGTTCAATGAAGAACGGCTCAAATTACGTTGCAAAGAAGTGCCCTGCACTTCTTTGCCGAGGCAGTCAATTTACGCGTCGTCGTTTGACAGCTGTCAAACGACGATGCGTAAATTACAGGTCGTCTGCACAATACGTCGGCAAACCCATTCAAATGAATGGGCAGATGTTTGCCGACGTATTGTAGCCCTATTTTCAGGCGTAAATCGAGGCATAATACGCCTCGTTTGCGCCTGAAAATAGGTCGTGTGAACCCAGCCTGAGACTTGCTGCTATGATGTCTCCCTTACCCAGCACACAAGGAAAAGAGAAGATCCTGCTCCCCTATCTCTTTGTAGCACACCCTCAGCAGCAGCAGCAGCATGGAGAATATTATAGAGCAGTATTGAGCAGTGTAGCTGTGAATCCTGTACTGGGGTAAGACCCCATGCACACGACCGTATTTTCATCTATCCATAAATACTGTCCGGAAATACTGTCCAGTACATTCCGGGTCATGACTCGGTTCTCCTATGGTCGAGGTATATAGACGATATTCTATTCATTTGGCAGGGCTCCACGTCCGATTTGGATTCATTTCTTACCTCCCTTAATTCAAATTATATTAATGTTATGCTTACGTGGCACTATAGCCAGACTCGTGTTGATTTTTTGGATATTTGTATTACCAAATATGACAGTGGTTTCATTTCAACCGACATCTTTAGGAAAAAAACCTCCACTAATGCCCTCCTCCATGCCACATCCGCTCATTATCCGAAGGTCACAACGTCTATATCTGTGGGCCAATTTTTAAGGGCTAGGCGTATCTTCTCCAATGACAGCAATTTTGAGCGCCAAGCACTGGATCTGACGACAAGGTTCGAAAATCGTGGTTATAGTCAGAGGGTTATTAAAAGAGGCTATCTTAGAGCTAAAAATTCAACTCGTGATGGACTTCTGGTGAGTAGACCTAACAAAAAGAACAACATTGATCAGAAGGTTAGATTTATTACCACCTTTAATCCCCATTGGACCAGAATTCGTGATATTTTACAGAAACATTGGAGTGTTCTTCTTACTGATCGTGATTTGGCAGGGATCTTACCCAGTTACCCCTATATCACCTGGAGGCGATCCAAAAATTTGAGGGATCTCCTTACAGCTAGCCATTACATTCCCAGTGCTCCCCCAAATCCGTTTGGTAGTAGGGGCCCTCCTTGGGGTTCATACAATTGTGGCAATTGTGCTGCATGTAAATATATTCCACGTGTCTTCAACTTCTATAGCTCTGATAGAGGCAAAGACTATAAAATTGTCTATAACATCACATGTAACACAGCAGCTGTGGCAGGGGCGGACATACCGCATGTGCAGCCGGTGCAGCTGCACAAGGGCCCCGCGTGGGAAGGGGGCCCGTTCAGTGGCGTAACTACCACAGTAGCAGCCGTAGCAGCTGCTACGGGGCCCGCGGCATGGGGGGGCCCGTGTCGCCCTGACAGGCACATTACATTTTATGTACCAGGCCTGGCGGCACGGGCCCCCTCATGCCTAGTAGCATCACAACACTAGGCATGAGGGGAGGGAGGGGGCGGGGGCCCGGTGATAGCCGCCACACTGCACTACCAATCGGGAGGGAGGGGGCGGGTGCCCGGGCCCGGTGATAGCCGCTACACTGCACTGCCAATCTGGCACAGATGAATAGGACAGGACGGCGATGCTGGTGGTAGGAGGAGCGCTCAGGCAGGGGAGAGGACAGGGGGCGGTGCGACGTAAGACTTCGGGCGGCTGGACAGTACAGTCAGGACTGCCGGAGAACTCATAGGATGAGCGGAGGACAGACACAGGACGAGTGGAGGACGTGCAGACTGCAGAGGACAGGTAGATGAAGTTAAAAAGTTCATGTCAGAAGGGAGAAGTTTTTATGTAGAAAAATCTGCCTCATAATTCCTTCCGGAATTTTGAGGCATATTTTGACCTGCCGGTAGAACACTTCCCGCGTTTTTCATTGCGTTTTTTTGTGGCGTTTTTCGGCCATCGGGCCGTGGGCAGGGAAACGCAGCAAAAAACGCATTTTCTGCCTGCCATTGTTGTCAATGGGAAGTCAGAGACAGAAACGCCCGAAGAAAGGGCATTGCGCTTCTTTTTCCCGCATGCGGTTTTTACTGCTCGCAGGAAAAATTTCATGGATTTCAATGGGAGGCACTTTCTGACGTTTTTCGCGAAAAAAACCTCAGTGTGAACTCCCCCTAACACAGGGGCGTAACTACTGCTATAGCAGCCGTAGCGGCTGCTACGGGGCCGCGGCATGAGGGGGCCCGCGTCACCTGCCGGCACGGGCCCCCACCTTGGCCGGAATCTCCGCTAGCTGCCGCTATGGCTGCTACAGCGCGATGCCACGGAACACTACGGCAGAGCAGGGAGTATCTCCCCGCTCTGCCATTAAACATAAGACATGTATCCCCTATCCACAGGATAGGGGATACGTGTGTGATCGCTGGCATTGATAGGGAGAACGGGGGACCGAAAGTCCCCTGAAGTTCTCCATCACAAACCTCGGACTTCCGGGGTCTGTGTCGGCAGCTCCGTAGAAATGAATGGAGCGCCGGTCACACTTGAGCTGCGCAGACACCGGAAGTCAGAGGTGAGTGATGGAGAACTTCGGGGGACTTTCGGTCCCCCGCTCTCCCTATCAATGCCAGCGATCACACATGTATCCCCTATCCTGTGGATAGGGGATACATGTCTTTTGTCTTTTCACACTGTAGGTCGCATTTTTTTGAGTGATTGGGGGTGTATGGCGTTCCCTACAGGGGGGGGGCTGTATAGCGTTCCCTACAGGGGGGGGCTGTAAGGCGTTCCCTACAGGGGGGGCTGTATAGCGTTCCCTACAGGGGGGGCTGTATAGCGTTCCCTACAGGGGGGTCTGTATGGCGTTCCCTAAAGGGGGGTCTGTATGGCGTTCCCTACAGGGGGGGGCTGTATGACTTTCCCTACAGACCCCCCCTGTAGGGAACGCCATACAGAACCCCTGTAGATAACGCCATACAGACCCCACTGTAGATAACGCCATAAAGTCCCCCCTGTAGATAACACCATACAGCCCCCTGTAGATAACGCCATACAGCCCCCCTGTAGATAACGCCATACAGCCCCCTCTGTAGATAGCGCCATACAGTCCCCCCTGTAGATAGCGCCATACAGTCCCCCCTGTAGATAGCGCCATACAGTCCCCCCTGTAGATAGCGCCATACAGTCCCCCCTGTAGATAGCGCCATACAGTCCCCCCTGTAGATAGCGCCATACAGACCCCCCTGTAGATAGCGCCATACAGACCCCTCTGTAGATAGCGCCATACAGTCCCCCCTGTAGATAACGCCATACAGCCCCCTCTGTTGATAGCGCCATACAGTCCCCCCTGTAGATAACGCCATACAGCCCCCTCTGTAGATATCTTGAGATTCAGTCCTGCTTGATAGGTAACAGTGCAGTAAGCTAAGCATGATAAGATCATCTAAATTATTGCATCTCAGTTGCATGAGTGCTTTGTGTTATATTCAATGATTCAATTTAACCTAAGTCTCTAAATGTGGGCAAAGAAAATAAAAAAACTATACTCACCTCCTCCCTCGCCTCCGTTCACCCGCCGCAGCCCCCATCCTCCTGTCTCGGTCTGTGTTACAAGTGTACAAGGCTGCACTGGTGACGCGCTGCCGATGGCACGTGACCGCTGCTGCCAATAACTCCTCATTGGTGTGCTGCTGAGGACAGTAGTTCCACAGCAAATCGCTGTTGAGGGCATTGATTGGCTGCAGCGGTCATGTGCCATCGACCGCGCGTCACCACAGCAGCTTTGTAAACACAGAAAGGGATAGGGGCTGCGGAGGGGGAACGGAGGCGCCGGAGGAGGTGAGTATAGGTTTTTCATTTTCTTTGCCCACATTTAGGGACTTAGTTTAGATAAGAATTTAACCCGGAAAAAAATGTGTTACTTGTGTTCTAAACTGGTAATAAAATGTACAATATAAATCTTCCTTCATAATTTTTATTAGTAAGGTTTATTTTTATATGCATATATATGTTTAGGTAACTTTGTCGGTATTGGGGGGGGGGGCGGGGGGGCCCTGGCACATTATCTGCACAGGGGCCTTTTGCAGTCTGTGTCCGCCACTGAGCTGTGGTATATTTTGCCACCTGCCCCTGCGACCTCATTTATGTTGGCATGACCCGCAGGCATTTGAAGGTACGGGTGCTGGAACATGTTAGCAGAATTAAGTCAGCTTCCAGTGCTATAGATTTGGAAAAACTTCAGCCTGTTGCTCGTCATTTCCGCGAGTTTCACTCGTGTAATCCAAAGGGTTTTATGGTACGTGGAATAGATAGAGTTTCTTTGGGATGTAGAGGTGGTGTTCGTTTGGCGCTATTGAGAAAATAAATGAAATGGAATACGTTACTCAATACTGTGTCGCCATTTGGCCTTAATGAGGCCACCAGTTTTAGGCCCTTCCTGTAATTTTCAACTATGCGTGAATTTTATTTCCTCTAGGGTTTTCTTCTTGTTTTTTATATTTACTTTTTATGTTTCAGTGTGTTCTTTGCAGCGAGTGGGTTTATCTTTCCTATATATTGGAGAAGACCGTTCTAATTGAACTCGGGATTGGAGAAGATAATAATGCTTATTATGAGTTTTATATTTTTGTTTGTCTTATATGTACGTTATAATTATATTGTATTTCAAGCTTATGTATTCGACTCTGTATACTGTACATTATATCATCCATTCTTGGTTCCCATTTGTGAGACTTTATATGATTTTATATGAATTTATTTATTTATTATATGATGGTTTTGTTTTGTTTATATATATATATATATATATATATATATATATGTACAGATCTTTTATATAACAATTCTTATATATATATATCTGTTTTTGTACTATGATATATTTTGCATGGTTTATATATTGTATTTATAACACTATTTCACTTTAATATATTTTGTATGGTTTATATATTTGTATTCACCACACTTTTTCACTTTAATATATTTTTATATATTTATAATAATACTTATCATTCTTACACATTTTTTATTTACTTTGTTTATTATATTATATTATCTTCATCACCAGTAGTTTGGTGTATGTCTTCCTTTTTTTACTTTGCACTCTTTTTATGTTTCACTTTCGCACTCTTTAATACATGCGCTTTTTGTTTTTCTTATTTTTTATTTTTTATTTATTATATTTGTCTTGCCCATATGTAATTATTGCTAGCTGGTCTCATCGCTATAGGAATCCCTACTACTGTTTCTGTCACCCTTTTAATCTTGTCTTAGTCTTTGTTGGTCTCTCCTGTGGTGTTTGCACAGACGCTCGATCGCGCGCCTGTGGTGGGGCCCGCATCCGGGAGTGCCGCTTAGCGTCTAGCGTTGTCATGGTGATGATTCATCATGTGACGCCTGTCATCTGACGCGCGGCGCGTCCTGTGATGTGTGCACCGCCCGGCGGGCGTGTCGAGCGCCGATTTTCATTCACCGCAGGTGAGCCTAACCTCGTCCCTTCACTATATAAACCCCTAGAGTTTTATTGTATTTAGCCTCCTGACGAAGCCGGTCACAGGGCGAAACACGCGTCGAGGCGTTCACTCATCCATCCATCTTCCTTGATCTTCTGCGCTCTGCATCATGTCCCAGGGTATGTGCTAGCTGTTTAGTTTTTACATGATTGCATTATCGTGTCCAGTTTTTGTAGTCTATTTTCTGGCTATTTGAAACTATCTGTGTTCTTTGGACGCTTTCAACTTCATTTTTTTCATGTATCACTATACACTCTGCAGGCTATAGTGGGCATGGGTATTATCCATTGTCTACCTCTGTACATTGTTATAATTAGCTGGTAGCACTATACCATGTGTGGGACTTATTACCTACATTCATAGGTGTATAATTTTGTTATATGTATTATTTGAGCGCGGTCTGGTCAATTTTTGGGATGGTTGACTCTGTTGTCATGGTCTATTCCATCCGACCCTGCTGTATGTATTTCTGTGTATGACGTACCCCATTCTCTTTTCATCATATGTAATTGTCGATTATATTCAATAAAGATTTTTGCATTTTTGTATATTATTTAGTATACTATTTCTTCAAGGGCTATGTCCCTTTATGGTTCGTTTCTAGGTTGTCTACTTGCAATAAGGGACCCCAATATACGCCATTTTTTGGTGTGAGTTTTTTTTAGGTTGTCGGAAATACGGATCCATAGTCATCTGTAACTTATCCGTATATACGGAAGGGTGTCTGTAAATACGGTCCATATTGCATCCGTATATACGGATCCGTAAAAAAAAAAAAGAGGAAGGCTGCAAATGAGGTCACCTTATATGTTGCATAGCAACGCTTCCATAAATACGGACGGTTTACGGATGCATATCCGTAGTCGTCCATATTTACGGAAGCGCCCATAGGCTTCTGTGGGAGAGTCTGTGCCATAATTACGGACAAGAATAGGACAGATTCTATAATTTTTTCAGCACGGACACCCATCCGTAAAAATTCTGAAAGGTGTCCGTGGCCAATAGAAATGAATGGGTCCGTAATTACGGATGAAATATACGGTCGTGTGTATGGGGCCTTAGACAGTAGAACACTTAACTACTTGAAGCTGCAGCAGCGTCTCTGTATGTCTCTCTGCCACTGTCTATCTTCAGCAGCTCCCTTCTCCTCTCTATAGACTTTTATGGGCATCATGTAACCTTATACCTCAGTGAGCTGATGATCCGTCTCATCTCTCAAGACAGATTTTAGCAGTAAATTGAGAGTGAATGATCAATACATGAGGCAGAGGAGGTGGGAGAAGAAGTGAAGAAAGAAACAATTTTCTCTAAAAGATATATTACAAAGTTTCTTATATTTGCTTGTTCTATTGACTCATTGAAAGTTTGTTGAAAAGGCAGTGAACATTGAAAGATAGAAAACCTTCTGCCGTTTGTTAATTAGTGCTTTATCTGCCCTTGTAGCAAGACCTACTATCCAAAGAATATTTTCATATACTGTGATTTGTAGTACTTTAATTCCAGATCATGTTAAAAGATCACGTTAATTAAAAGCTGCTGTCATGACATGAGGCCTAATAAGGGCAGGTTCACATTAGCGTATTACGGTTCCGTGCTTGAGTCGTATATTTAGAGCCAAAGATGGGATTAGATTCCGTCCAGTGAGATCAGAAAAGCTTCTCTGAAATCCTTCTGCGCATAGCCATTAGACGTGTGTGTGTATCAAACTCAGTAGGTGGTTTTTCTTGTTTTTGAAACTACTGGTACATACAGTCCTGCCTAATTCCAGTAAGCACATGGAAATTAAAACAATTATTCAGATAAATTATAATAAATCAGCAATACTAATATAATAATAATCTTTATTTATGCAGTGCCATCATATTCCACAGCAGTTTACATTTCAGAGGGTAAGTGTACAAATAAAATCAGATATTACAGTCATCAGACAATCAAATGAAACAATAGGAGTGAGAGAATGCTCACAAGAGCTTACAATTTAAGAAATAGGGGCAAACACAAGAGGTAAAAGTAAAAAAATAATTCCTGTATAACTGCTTAAAAAGAAAACATAAACCACTTAATTTTCTATTGTTTTTCTTCTGCCTATTGAGAATTCATCACATTCATTTTGCCATTTATCCGTCCCCATAATCACAGGTCCTCATATCAGAATTCAAAAATATTCAAGATGGCGTCTGAAAGCCAGATTTCTTGAGTCAGATAATAATTACGCTCAGCATGTGTCTCATCCTAAATGGCAGGGTTCAGACACCGGTGCACATCAGATGTCATTTCAAGCTCTTTTACCATTTTTTGACATTGCTTACTGGTCATTAATAATTAATGTCTTATTATCTGGATGAGTGAAGCAGAAATGCACCAAGGCTTAAATAAAAGGAACTGGGAAAAGGCAATTTCATTTTGGCAAGTGGTTGATTTTAGGGGTTCAAAAGGTTCAATTTCAGTGAAGAACAAAAATATACAGTCCTTATTAGACAAGATTTCATATTTACAAAATTAAGTTGTATATCCTGCTGCAAGGGATAAAGAAAGTCCTCAGGGCCAGGGGTGAATTTTCTCTGAGAGCAGTGATAAGTAGCACAGGATCTGTACTAAGAGCAAATATTCCTTAAAAACTATAATCTACGGTCATTGATGAAAAATTTAAGCAATGAGCAATTTTAGTTGTTTGAAATGTAAATGTCTACAAAAAGCAATACTGAATGTATTCATTATTTTTTTTTTAAATAATAATCCTTTGTTTCACTATATAGTGAAATACTACTTGTCACCTGCAGATGGCGCTATTGTTATTACTGTTCTTTATGATGTGCAGGTCCCCCCTATAGGAGTGGGCGCTGCAGCTTTATATACATAAAGGAGAACATGTAGACAGGTATTTATTAACAATGGCGTTTTAAAAGGAAACAAGCTGGAGTAAGACACGAAATTTTTTATTGAGCGGTGTACGCCTCTTAATAAATTTGTAGCATCTTTGGCTGTCCGTGCGCCACTGAGTGAAATCTATACCAGCCAGCTTCTGACGTAAAATATAGCAAATGTGTCGGGTCGCAGATGGCCTGGCTCCTGCTGCGAAGCTCCGCCCACTTTTAAGAGAAGTGTAGAGAGCAGCAGAAACGCCCCAAAAGTCAAAATTTTTGCGACTTTTGAGCTGCCTGCAACTTTACCGCCAGATCCTATCTCTATCGTATTCTAAATTGTTTCCATATCGCTAGTGCTTTTGCTCCTACGCGTTTCACCAATTATATCTGGCTCAACAGGGAGACGTGTAGAGTAGCGGTGTAAAAATTTTAGTGCTTACAAAAGTTGCGAGAATCAGGCACCCGCTGCCACTTCCAAATACTAAAATTGTTGCGCCGCTACACTACACATCTCCCTGATGAGGCAATAAAACCGCAGGTAAAACCGCTCTGTTTCTGCAGCAATATGCACAGCAAAAATGCACTATTTTCTCCAGATTCCCGTAAATAAATTGAGTTGTTTTTTTAAAAAACGCTGCAGATTTTGTTGCTGACATTCCGCAGCATATCCTGTGTGTGGGTACATACTCTAAGACCCCTTGCACACACCTCAGCTTTTGTACTTGCTGCAGAAACAACCCCATTTAGAGAAATAGAATAGATTTTCAGTTGTAGAAATTTCTGCAATACAAATCTGAAGAGTGTGCAGGGGACCTAAGGGCTTGTCCACACGTAACGGAATTGCTGCAGAAAATTCCGCTGTGGAAAAACCGCACCATTTCCTGTGGTTTTTACTGCAGAAAATGGTGCGTATTTTGCGGCGTTTTTCACAATGTTGGGAGATGGGGATATCTCGTCTGATAAATGCAGCAATTCAGTCCACTTTCCGCAGTAGGAATAGACATGCTGCGGTACTAAAAATATGCACCGCAGGTAAATTTCTGCTCTAAAATTTTACGCAGCGTGTGAATGAGATTTGTTTAATCTCACCCACTTTGCTGCTACTGTATGCTGCTGCGTATTTTCCAACCGCAATTCCGGACGGAAAATATGCAGCAATTCCAATACGTGTGGACAAGCCCTTAGGTTGGGTTCCCACAGAGCATATTTAATGCAGATTTTGCCTGCATTTTGTAAGCCAAAACCAGAATAGGATTCAGAAGAGCAGACATATAAGGCCTTTCTTACATATTTCTTCTGTGTAGGTTCCGTTCCTGGTTTTGATTTAAAAAATCTGCACTGTGGGAACCCAACCTAAGGGTGCAGTCACATGCAGCAGATTTTTCTGCAGAAGTTTCTGCAAGTGAAAACCAGTTCCAATAATCTGAATTGGGTGGTTTTTGCAGCAGGTGCAGGATTTATGCAAGTTCTATCCAGATTATTGGAACTGATTTTCAGTCACAGAAATTTCTGCAACAAAATCTGCCGTGTGTGACTGCACCCTTAGGCCGGGTGGCTTAAGTCGGATACGCTGCGTAAAACTAGCAGCGTATACGACCTAGAACTCGCAGCACATTCTGTCTGAAAAACCGCAATTTTTCAGGGAAAATTTCAGCTGCAGAGACCAGCGCTAGAAAAACAAAAAACTTTCATACTTACCCCGGCCTTAGTCATGGCAACACGTCCGTCTGTTGAAATGCTGCCTGGCCTCCCGGGATGAGTGGCTGCAGCAGTCACATGGGATGAAATGTCATCCCACTAGGCCAGCCTGGAAGAAGTACAGTAGAAAGCGTCGTTATGACAACGCCCCTGTTGTAAGTATAAGTTGTTTTTTTCTGAGTTGCGTTTTTTGCGGTGGAATCACTGCGATTGAATTCAACGGGGAAAACCTGCAACAGAAAAGCAATGAAAACGCAGCATAAAGTGACATGCTGCGGATTTAAAATCTGCACCGCAGGTCAATTTATGAAGGTTTTCTCTGCGGTTTTTTTCCGCAGTGCGGGCATGAGATTTTCTAAATCTCATTTACTTTGTTGCTACTGTAAATGCTGCGGAATTTTCACACAGAGTTCCGTTAAAGGAAATTCGGCAACGTTTACGCTACATGGGAACCCGGCTTTACTACTCAAAGGCTGCAAATTCTTAGAATGTAATGCCAGGTCTACAGAAAGGGCAGCGTCATTCAGACAGCTGAGCTTTTCTGTTAAGTCGTGTGCTCCAGGTACCTCACTGGTGGCAGCAATGCATCACTGTGATTCAGACAAATATAGTTACTTTAGCTCCCTCTGGATTAGATATTTTTGACACACAAACACTAATGGCTGCTTAACAGGTCTCCAGACTGACGGTTTGGAAGCCTTCCAGCGCACATTGCTCTATAGCACAAAAAGCCATCTACTGTATGTCTCAAAATGTGGCTCTGTCCTCATCACGTTTGGGCAATACAGTTGAAGTATACAGTATACAAGAGTGACACAATGGGCCACATTTACTGATGTGTCTACACCTAGAAATTTGTTCAAAAATGTGCCACAATTTGGCGCATTTCATTTTAGAACAGATGTTTGCAACTCTCTAGACAAAAATGTTTTTTTTCAAAAAGGGGGTGGGGGCTTCCTGAAAAGGGGGCATGGCTTAATATGTGCCAAAATGTGCAAAAGGGGCTAACATTTTTTTTCCAAACGCAGCATGCACTGGGTGTGGCGTTTTTTTTCAGGTGTTTTTCTCATAGGGTTCTCTATAGAAATTCAAAAAAACCAGAAAAAAAGCATGTACAAAAAACACCAAATTAAAACGCCTTAAAAAAATGCATGTTACATTTAAAAAGTGCTAGCGTTTTTACAAGCCTGTTTTTGGTGCAGTTTAATTTCCAGGAAAATTGTGTGTGAAGGACCCCTACAGACCTAGGAATTAAAAAAGCAGAGAGCTTTTTTTAAAATTTGTGTCTGATTTTATTATTACTGTCCCCGCTTGCATTGCATAGTACTTCCTGGGGACAGTAGAGGAATAAGTTTATTGCCTTCTAGAATAAGAAACCCCACCTTATCAGTGCCTTCTCTCTGCCGTGTCCTGCTCGAGTTGTGTTTACGGAGCCTCCAGGGAGATAATATTGGGCTGGGTGATAAGTGTCACTCCGGACGTAGAGGCTCTTGACATCGCACTGTTACAATTATTAGCTGGCAGCTTCTTTGTATACTGCCCATGTCGCTCATAAAATAGAAGATGCCATCATTACTTGGTTTATAATGCTCTACAAAGCGTCATTGAGCAAAAACCTCAAATATAGCCAATAAAATGATCATCCGAGGTGTAACTGCATTGGCCATGTAGCCTGCCTTTCCATTTTGCTGAACCAGGCAAGTTCAAATGGATAGTTATGAAGAGATCATTGCTCCTTATGGCACTCAAGGGCTTTCTAAACAGCCTCTCTGGGCTAGTCCAGCCTGGTTTCTTGACAGGGCATAGACTGAACGGAAAAATAAAGTGCAAGAAGTGTTTCCATATTGTCATTCAGTCACCCTGGCATGTAACGCTTGGTTGTGTAAACTGCTCTTGCGATTCTCATAGGATCGATACTCCCTTTATAATCATACATATAAGCTGATTATTCCATTATTTTCAATGGCTGCTGAAATGAGCAGAGCTAAAGTAAAAAGCAAACCCGGCTTAACTTAATAAAGATTGGAACATATATTATGGCTTGTGCTCAATTCAAATTAATATGTTTACTCTCAGGAATTTATAGCTTCCTTTTCAGAACTGTCAAAATACTTGATGTATTTTTACATTATTACATTTATTTTGTCGGACATTTGGAGGCCTGGAAAAAGGCAGAGGAGAGGCTACAAACTAAGCGCTGTGCAGCAGCATGCATGTCACAGGTAGCATGCAATCTCAATCCCACTGCAGGGAGGGGCAGAGATTGGTTGGTAATAGCCCCACATCGTTAACAGGAAGCTTCCTGACTAGTGGTCGTCATCCAGTGCATTCCTGGATTGTAACTGTGCAATGGTTCAAGCTAGGGATGCATCGAAACTTCAATACTGTTTCGATACCGTGCATCCTCAAACGTTACGATACCATTATTTCATGTATTTCTATACTAAAGCAGTGTAACACATGAATGTGTGAGAGCATGTGTGATACATGTGTAATTCAGCAATTGCCCCGCTCCTGATTACAAGTGTGCGCGGTCAGCATGATGTGATGCGGCCGGCACGGCACTAATGAGCGGTGGCACTGAAGACAGAACACCCCCGTGTTCTATCTTCAGTGTCTGTGCCGCCGCTCATTAGTGCAGCACCGGCCGCATCACCTCATGCTGACCGCGTGCACACTTATTGTCAGGAGTGGGGCAATTGCTGTATTACACAGCCGCAGCACCGCTCTAACGGTGGCGAGAAGCCCCTCATCTCCGCCGTTGTTCCGTTGAATGCTGTGATCAAAGCTGACCGAAGCATTCAAGGGGAAAATGAGAAGGGGGTAATCCCTGTGACACGATTGAGGGGCATACCATATATGGGTAGACAGCCAAGGGTCCACTGAAGGACCCAGGGCTGTTTTACCATATTTCCTATTGTTAGGGTATACTTAGGTATGTCCTACCAACTGCCTGTGTACTATCCGTATATAGATATATGCCAGTACGTTAAAGTTTAAACATAAAAAAGCAAAAACAAAAGTAATGTTAAATAAAAAGAATACACATGCATATTTTTAAAATAAGTCTCAATACATAAAATATACAAATATTTGGTATTGGTGCAGCCGTAATAACCTGCATAACAACATTTTGCGTCACTTATGATGTGCACGCTATAAAAAAATAAAATAAAAACTTATTTTTTTCACTTACTAATGTAAGGCACGAGGTGTGATGAATTTAACCGCCATGTGCCTCACATTAATAGTAATTAACCCCATCATGTACCTTACACATTAACCCAATGTTGTCCATTATGACTGAGAAACATGATGGGGTTAATTACTATTAATGTGAGGCACATTCAAAATTCATCACACCACGCGCCTCACATCAGAAAATGGAAGAAATTATTTTTTTTATTACTGTTGGCAAAGTATCGTTTTGGTAACGAAAATCGCAATACTACACGAAGTATCAGTATCCAAATTCTGGTATCGTGATATCCCTAGTTCAAGCACATTCTGTCAAATATTTTTTATTCGGAAGCCTACAAGAATTCACATGGGAAAATATGGTTTTTACCGGAGTTTCCTTTTAATTTAATATGTTTTAAGACAGACTATGATGGAATAACTGATTCGAACTGATCACAACTTTCTTAAGGCTGGGTTCACACGTGGCGGAATTTCACTTAAATTCCGCTGCGGACACTCCGCAGCGTTAATCCGCAGCGGAGCCGTTTCTGCATTGACTTCCACTTCTATTTAGAAGTGTTCGTTTAGACGATGCGTAACATTCCGCTGCGGAGCATAGGCTGCGGAGCGGAATTTGGTGTCCGCAGCATGCTCTGTCTGTTGCGGAGCAGTGGCGGACTCATGGCAGAATTTCTCCATTGACTTCAATGGAGATTCTAAGTTCCGCAATGAAGTCCGCAGCTGTCATGCACATGTTATGTGTGCTGCGGATGCGTCTTGCTTTTTTGCCATGACATTTCTTCATTCTGGCTGGACCTATGTATTTCTAGGTCTACAGCCAGACTGAGGAAGTCAATGGGGCTCCCGTAATGACGGGAGCGTTGCTAGGAGACGTCTGTAAATAGTCACTGTCCAGGGTGCTGAAAGAGTTAAGCGATCGGCAGTAACTGTTTCTGCACCCGGGACAGTGACTACCGATCCCAATATACAGCAACCTGTAAAAAAATATAAGTTCATACTTACCGAGAACTCCCTGCTTCTGTCTCCAGTCCGGCCTCCCAGGATGACGTTTCAGTCTAAGTGACGGCTGCAGCCAATCACAGGCCAAGCACAGGCTGCAGCGGTCACATGGACTGGCGCGTCATCCAGGGAGGTCGGGCTGGATGCCGAAAGAGGGACGCGTCACCAAGACAACGGCCGGTAAGTATGAAATTCGTTTACTTTCACTAGGGAAAGTGCTGTCCCTTCTCTCTATCCTGCACTGATAGGGAGAAGGGAAGCACTTTTCCCGCAGTCCGCAGCAGCTAGTCCGCATCAATTTTCTGCACATTTTGTGCAGATCCGCAGCCGTAATCCGCAACCCGGATTAGGTGCGGCATTGATGCGGACAGTTGCGGAGGAAATCCGCCACGTGTGGTCATGCCCTAAAGGATAACAACACAATGTGGAGAGTGGTGGAGCAAAACGGATCATAACAGATGATAATATGTTTTATTTATTTTTTACATGACAACTTAAAACAAAACTTTCAAAGTAGACATTCTATCAAACGTTTGGCAATCCTTGATCTGTTACAACACGAAAAATAAACATTTTGAAGCCACAAAGGTGTATTGAAATTGTATCATTGAATCAGTGGGTGACAGATTGAAAACGGTGATTTGTCATCAATATTTCAGTTTATAAAAGACCAAAATAACTGGTATGAACCTAGTGTAAGGCTCTATTCACACGACAGGGTTCATGTGTCGGCCGATAAAAACGTCCGTTTTGTACCATTTTTCCCGGACATTTTGCATCCGTTCCGATTTCGTTCCGGGCCATGTTGCCGTTCTTAACGGCCGATTTTGACCCGATTTGCATCCGTTTTTTTCCCTGTCCGTTTTAAAATCGGATGAATTTCAGTTGTAAATTTTTTGCCACACACTTCCCTCTGTAGATAATGCCACACACTGCCCTCTGTAGATACTGCCGCAGCCCCCCTGTAGGTAGTGCCACACAGCCCACTGTAGGTAGTCTCACACAGCCCCCTGTAGGTAGTGGCACACAGCCCCCTTTAGGTAATGCCACACAGCCTCCTGCAGGGACGGATTAAGTAGACTATGGGCCCTGGGCTGTTACCCAAACTTGGGACCCTTGTCACAGGGCTGTGTCCCTACATACTGACAATATCACACTGTGCAGGGACACATTCTCCTGACAAGGGGAATTGTCTATCAGTCCAGGACTGCAGAAAGACTTTTTGAGAAATACAAGGTTTTCCTATAATAAACATGTCAGGAGAGGTGACAGATTCTCTATAAATCTAGTGACTCACAGGTGACGACGTCTCAGATTCTAGTCGTTTTTTCCTCTTTTCTTCTCCATCCGGTCCAGAGCTCATGACGACTTCTCCCGGCCATGACCCATTTCTGCAGAATGTCAGACGTCTTCGGCTCCTCAGTTTTCCAACATTTCCACACCTATAAACGAAAATAAAATTATCATGGCGCCACATACTGTGCCCCTAAATATAATAGCACCAAACACTGCACGCCTGAATAGAATAATACCATACACAGCGCTCCCCCCTTTGTATATAGTGCACACAGCGCTCCCCCTTTGCATATAGTGCACACAGCGCTCCCCCCTTTGTATATAGTGCACACAGCGCTCCCCCTTTGTATATAGTGCACACAGCGCTCCCCCTTTGTATATAGTGCACACAGTGCTCCCCCCTTGTATATAGTATCACAGAGCACTCCCCCCCCCTTTGTATATAGTGTCACACAGTGCTCCCCTCCCCCTTGTATATAGGCCCACACAGCGTTACCTCCCCCTTGTATATAGGGCCACCCAGCACTCCCCCCTTGTATATGGTGTAACGGAGAACTCCCCCCTTTGTATATAGTGTCACAGAGCACTCCCCCCTCCTTGAATATATACACAGCACTACCCCAACCTAAAAAAAATATATATATTACTTACCTTGCCCCGTGGCAGCCGCTCCAGCTGGACGCATGTGAATCCTCCGGACTAGACGCATGCATAAACCGGCGTGATGCAGTACCTCATCACACCGGCCTGAGCAGGGAGGCTTCCCAGCGCCCTATAGGCTGCAGGCCTAACGTGGCCTGCAGCCTATAATATTCATTTGTATCCGAGTCCTGAGGTCTCAGATACAAATGAATGTGGCTGCTGCTAGCACCGTCGCCCGCTCCGATGCTAGCGATGCCACAGGGCATGAGGGGGTCCATGCGGTCATGTGCGGTTCAGACGGGCATGGGCCCCCCTAGACCCCTGGGCCCCGGGCGCCCCCTTGAACCGGCCTAATGATGATCCGCCACTGGTCCTGAGGTCTCAGATACAAATGAATGTGGCTGCCGCTAGCACCAGGGCCCCCTCCAGTGCTACCGACACCACCGGGCATGAGGGGGTCCGTGCGGTCATGTGCAGTTCGGGCGGGCATGGCCACCCGGGAGCCTTTGGACCCGGGTGGCCGTCCGAACCGCCCTAATGATGATCTGCCACTGGCCACCTGTAGGTAATGCCACACAGCCCCCTGTAGGTAATGCCACACAGCCCCCTGTAGGTAATGCCACACAATCCCCTATAGGTAATGCCACACAGCCCCCCATAGGTAATGCCACACAGCCCCCTGTAGGTAGTGCCACAAAGCCCCATGTAGGTAATGTCACACAGCCCCCTGTAGATAATGCAACACAACCCCCCATAGGTAATGCCACACAGCCCCCCCCCATAGGTAATGCCACACAGCCCCCTGTAGGTAATGCCACACAGCCCCCTGTAGGTAATGCCACACAGCCCCCTGTAGGTAGTTCTACACAGCACCCCCCATAGATGGCACCCCCCTACCTGTCTGTAGATAGCGCCACTGTTCCAGGAGAAGTCCCTGACTTCAATGTCCATATATGGACAGTGAAGTCAGGGACTTCTCCTGGAGCGGAAACACCGGCCACAGGGTCGGAGATTCCGCTTCAGAAGTGCCTGACGTCATTGTGTCCATATATGGACACAGTGAAGTCAGGGACTTCTCCTGGAGCGGAAACACAGGCCACAGGACGTGGACACATATATGGACACAGTGACGTCAGGCATTTCTGAAGCGGAATCCCAAATCCTCGGCCACAGCGTTGCCGAAGCTGTGGCCGGGGATTGGGGATTCCGCTCCTACAGGGAGCAAAAAAAATACCCTCCTCCTCCTCACATGCACTTCGCACTGTGAGGAGGAGAAAGAGAGAGAGCGAGCGACGGAAGACACAGCCGTCACTCGGGACACATTCCAGTGATGGCCGTGTATTACCCAGCCCCATAGACTTCTATGGGAGCCGGGAGAATGGCCGAAAATAGGGCATGTCTCATTTTTTGACAACCGGGTTTCCCGGCCCGTCAAAAAATCGGTCGTGTGAATAGCCCCGTTTGGGGTCTATTGTTTCTACTGCGGCCGTGTGACGGCCGTTTTTTGAACGGCCGTCACACGGTCGAGAAACCCCGTCGTGTGAATAGGGCCTAAGGCTTTGTTCCCACTGTCATCATGGTTTCTATCTATCAGGTTTCTGTTGCCTTTCACGGGCAGAATAGAATAGTCTGCTGGGCTATTTTACCCAGTAAATCAGATGTAGACCTGAAAGAAACCTGATGGAACCAAATATAAATTTATGGGATCTAAAGGCCCCCTTCACATCTCGTTGCTACCTTACGTCGGATGTATACGTCGGGAGGACTACTGAAGTATACCTCAGACGAAAACTGCAATGTATTCCTGAACAGCCCCACTTTCCCTTCACGGTCAGACCGCTACATGATGCCCTACCCGGGGACTCCTGCCCTGGGTAAGCTCCTGACATCACTGTCCATATATGGACATCACAACATTTCCATCCTGTGTGCAGGAGGCTAATGCTTACATCTCCTTGTGATCCCAGCAGCAATACACTAGAATATGTCAAAAGATTTACACCAGTCTTCTTGCGTAAAAAAGGTGCAAATTTTGGTGCTAAAATTTGCAACATTTGACTTTTCTCGCCACTTGCAAAAAGGAGACAGGTTCAGCCAAAGGGCTGGGCCTCCTTTTAAAATGACAGTATTATCAAAACGACACCAGAAGCTGGCGTAAGTTATGCCACAAATCTACAACTACTCATATTAGATTTTCATTGCTGTCGCACCTACAACCAAAGATGAAAAACAAATGCCAAAGGCAAAGAAAACCCTATTTCCCAACTACCGTTAAATTGGTTAATAATCTTTATTGTGCTATTGCAGCAAACAGACATACAGACAAAAGCAACACATAGGGTTAAAATTTTCAATGCATGGATAGGGATAATAGCCGTGCGTGGCTATGCTAGTAAGCATGTGTGTCTGCCGTCTGTATCGTCCGTGGTAGCAGTGTGCCGTCTGAATAAACAGTAGCTATACCAGTGAACACATGTGTTTGTCGTCTGTATTCGCATCCAGACAGGTTCAGCGGTCACTGAGACCAACAACGGATTGCTAGGCAGTTAGATTTTTAAATTGTTAGTTAGTATTGCCCTAATTCCAGCATGTGTTAAAATAGAACAGAGAGCCCCCCCGACATGTTTCGCTACAGATGTAGCGTCCTCAGGGGTTCATGGGGCTACTGGCGGCGCGCCGAGAAACTCTCAGTGTTATGGGAATCCCCAATGACGTGTTAAGGGGGTGTGTGAGTAGATTAGACCAATGGCAATGAAGATGGGTGGGATCTGTCCGCCCACCACTTGAGTGGCAGCTATAGCTGCAAATGAACAGATCAGTAGTACGAACGTCCAGATGAGAACGCCCACGCATGCGCACTAGGACTTTAATGACTCTTATATTAATAGACCACCCATAGGAGTGAAGATGTATGAGTAGTGGTTTCTATTCACATCTTATTAAAGATGCGAATTTGCTTTTATTATTGTGCTAGAGACCAATGCATGAATAGAGAGATATACATAAACCGATCAATGTGCCGATCCGTGCTGTTGTCAATGTCTGAAAATAGACTGTTGCGGAATAGATGAGGAATGCCGATGCATCCTCACATGCCGCAAAATATTTAGGGCGGGGATATGAGAACTATACAATAAGTACAGTAAAATATATATGCTATTGTAGTAAAAAACACTGTAAACATGATTGTAATATCTACATGTGAAATGATTACAAGCAGGCACATAATAAAGGGAAGAAATTTACATACAGTATACTACATGATACTCAAAAGCACAAACAAATACTTCTCAAAACTCATATGGATGGTTCTTTATCCATTGGATTTTAGATTTGAGGATACCCAAGATAAAACAAGGAGAATCGGAGTCCGCCAGAACTCAATAGTTGAATGTTGTCTGTAATTCTGTACAGTGTCTAATGCGAAAAGTAGACAGAATCATATTATGTACAAGTGCCGCTGCATTAGCAGCACTGAACTAAATGTATTGATATAACAATCTCAGAGAAAAGCCGCAAATGTAAAACCTTCGTTAAGACCCAAAGGGCTAAGAGAATGCAAACGATGAATCCATCGTGCTTCCTCTTGCAATAACATGCGGTCTAAATTACCAGCTCTAGGTCCCAATTTCATCTGGGCAACCCCCCAGAATTGAAGCAGCTTAGTATCGCCACCGTGTAGCTGGTGCATGTGTCTGGATAGTGTAGTGTCTTCTTTATGGTTGATAGTACTGAAATGTCTAGAAATTCTCCTTCTCAGTTCCTGTACGGTTTTACCCACGTATAGCTTGGGACAGGGGCATTTCGCAATATATATTACCCCGCTGCTCTGGCAGTTAATAAACTGCTTGATCGTATACACTTTGCCATCAGATGGATTAGTAAAGGCTTTTGTCATAGGCATAAGAGGACAGAAGGAGCAACGACCACATGGATGGGAGCCCCTAACTGGGGATTTTAACCAGGTTTGTTGAGACTTACGTCTGGTAGAATAGTGACTATGCACCAGAAATTCTCGTAGGTTTTTACCCCTACGATACGTAATACTTGGAGTTGCAGAGATGACCTTTTTAAGATCAGGGTCACTGGTGAGTATTGGCCAATGTTTTTTAAGAATGTCCACAACTTGAGAGGAGCAAACATCATATGTTCCAATGCAGCGTATGGCACTGGATGACTCAGTTCTAGCAGGGTCAGTCCCGTTATTCTGGATCAAATTCTGTCTATTGGTAGCCCTAGCCCTAGCATAGGCCCTGTGCAGCCATTTTTTTGGATAACCCCGAGCCACAAATTTGTTGTATAATGTATCACATTCGATCTGAAAAGATTGTTCGTCAGAACAATTTCTTTTGGCTCTCAGATATTGCCCTATTGGTATTCCTCTTTTCAGAGGTAGTGGATGATGGCTCTGCCAATGTAAAAGGCTATTTGTGGCAGTGGCTTTTCGAAATATGTCGGTATGGACACTGCCGTCAGGGTCCAAGGAGATCGTGAGGTCAAGAAAATCAATCTCGCTCTTATGTGTTTCATGAGTAAATCTCATGCCAATGTCATTGTTGTTAAGTGTCAGAACGAAATCATTAAATAAGTCAGTGTCACCATCCCAAAAAATAAGAATATCGTCAATAAATCTCCCCCAGAACAAAATATGTGATGTGAAATTAAGTAAAGTATCTGTGAAAACAATAGTATCTTCCCACCACCCTAGAAATAAATTTGCATAAGTGGGTGCACATACAGTCCCCATCGCCGTGCCTTTAATTTGTTTATAGTACTTCCTATCGAAAATAAAGAAATTGTGTGTAAGAAGGAATTGTAGTAGTGATAAAACAAAATCATTATGTAAATGAAATTGAATACCCTTTGTGCTTAAAAAGTGTTTAACTGCATTTAAACCTAATTGGTGCTGAATGTTGGTGTACAGTGATTCAACGTCAATGGTGGCAAGTATAGTGGTTTGTGTGACATGGATCTCCTGGATCCTGGCAACAGTGTCCTTAGTGTCCCTTAAAAAGGAGGGTAGAGAGGAGACAAACGGAGACAGAATTTCGTCCACATAGAGGCTTATCCCCTGTGTGAGATTTTCATTTCCCGACACGATTGGTCTCCCGGGAGGTGGACGTACAGCCTTGTGGATTTTGGGAAGGGCATAAAAGGTAGCTATAGTAGGGCTAGGGTTATACAGACGTTTAAACTCATCTGTTGTTATTAGATTCTTATCTTTTGCCTCCGAGAGGAGGAGATGTAGCTCGGCCAAGAAACGATCAGTGGGATTCCCTGTCATTGTGACATAAGTGGTAGTGTCATCTAATAATTTATGAACCATTTGTGCATAGTCTAATCGGTTCATCACAACCACATTTCCACCCTTATCGGAGGGTTTTAGAACTATCTCCTCGTTATTACATAAGTCATCCAGTGCCAATTTCTCGCTAGTGCTTAGGTTTCCAAAAACCCTAGATCTCTCATTCTTTAGTTTCCCCAGGTCAGTACACACCATTTTGACAAAGATGTCGATGTGACTATACTGGGAAAATGGCGGAGTAAGTTTAGATTTTGGTCTTAAGGAGGAGAAGGGGCCGATAGCAGTCACAGCTCCAAATTCATTTTCCTCTAAAAGAGTTTCAAGATCTCTCAGGGTTCTAAGTTCCTCATGACTATATGATGTACCATCTCGAGTAAGATTTTTGAAATATTTGTGTAGTGCTAGTTTTCTAGCAAAAAGATTGATATCTTTTGACCAGACGAAGTCATCAAAAGCAGGTGCAGGTGTATACGACAAACCCCTACATAATAAGTTTTCTTGGTGGGGATCTAAGTGTAAAGAAGATAGATTGAATATCTGCATGTTATCACTCCTAGAGTCACATGAGCCAGTTAGTGTTGTTATTTCGGACCCCACCGCGGGTTGGGTAGTCCTAAAAAAGGAAAAGAGGCAATGGGAGTCATAGGTGTGATTGTACTGCTTGGTAACTTGGGATTGTTTCCACTGATTGCTTGTTCCCCATCTAGAGTATGTGGCAACTGAAGTGTATTTTGAGAACGTAATAAACGTGAAGTACCAGAGGTGGAGGACGTAGCTTGAAAGCTGGTAGATGTACATCCCCCGTTTTGATTAAGATAGGGGTCTCTTGTGGGGGACCTAGATACAGAGGAGGTCCTCTTAGATAAATTATATTTGTTGTTTTTATTGTTAACCTTGATTTTACGTTTAGTACCCAATCTCGAGTTTTCCCTGTGTAGACTGGAGTCATCAGTACCCGACGTATCAGATTCTGAAAAATCTGTGTAGACTGTAGTTTGTTTAAATGTGGGCTGTAAACGTGTTTTGTACGTATATGCTTGTCCTGTATCGAAGTCCCTGCAGTCGCGAATGTATTTGCGGTGCTTACGTTCTTTTATTTCACCTTGCACTTTCTCAATGTTTTTTTGTAGTTTAATTTCAGATACACTGAACTCTGGAGATGATTTAAATACCTTTACTAATCCATCTGATGGCAAAGTGTATACGATCAAGCAGTTTATTAACTGCCAGAGCAGCGGGGTAATATATATTGCGAAATGCCCCTGTCCCAAGCTATACGTGGGTAAAACCGTACAGGAACTGAGAAGGAGAATTTCTAGACATTTCAGTACTATCAACCATAAAGAAGACACTACACTATCCAGACACATGCACCAGCTACACGGTGGCGATACTAAGCTGCTTCAATTCTGGGGGGTTGCCCAGATGAAATTGGGACCTAGAGCTGGTAATTTAGACCGCATGTTATTGCAAGAGGAAGCACGATGGATTCATCGTTTGCATTCTCTTAGCCCTTTGGGTCTTAACGAAGGTTTTACATTTGCGGCTTTTCTCTGAGATTGTTATATCAATACATTTAGTTCAGTGCTGCTAATGCAGCGGCACTTGTACATAATATGATTCTGTCTACTTTTCGCATTAGACACTGTACAGAATTACAGACAACATTCAACTATTGAGTTCTGGCGGACTCCGATTCTCCTTGTTTTATCTTGGGTATCCTCAAATCTAAAATCCAATGGATAAAGAACCATCCATATGAGTTTTGAGAAGTATTTGTTTGTGCTTTTGAGTATCATGTAGTATACTGTATGTAAATTTCTTCCCTTTATTATGTGCCTGCTTGTAATCATTTCACATGTAGATATTACAATCATGTTTACAGTGTTTTTTACTACAATAGCATATATATTTTACTGTACTTATTGTATAGTTCTCATATCCCCGCCCTAAATATTTTGCGGCATGTGAGGATGCATCGGCATTCCTCATCTGTTCCGCAACAGTCTATTTTCAGACATTGACAACAGCACGGATCGGCACATTGATCGGTTTATGTATATCTCTCTATTCATGCATTGGTCTCTAGCACAATAATAAAAGCAAATTCGCATCTTTAATAAGATGTGAATAGAAACCACTACTCATACATCTTCACTCCTATGGGTGGTCTATTAATATAAGAGTCATTAAAGTCCTAGTGCGCATGCGTGGGCGTTCTCATCTGGACGTTCGTACTACTGATCTGTTCATTTGCAGCTATAGCTGCCACTCAAGTGGTGGGCGGACAGATCCCACCCATCTTCATTGCCATTGGTCTAATCTACTCACACACCCCCTTAACACGTCATTGGGGATTCCCATAACACTGAGAGTTTCTCGGCGCGCCGCCAGTAGCCCCATGAACCCCTGAGGACGCTACATCTGTAGCGAAACATGTCGGGGGGGCTCTCTGTTCTATTTTAACACATGCTGGAATTAGGGCAATACTAACTAACAATTTAAAAATCTAACTGCCTAGCAATCCGTTGTTGGTCTCAGTGACCGCTGAACCTGTCTGGATGCGAATACAGACGACAAACACATGTGTTCACTGGTATAGCTACTGTTTATTCAGACGGCACACTGCTACCACGGACGATACAGACGGCAGACACACATGCTTACTAGCATAGCCACGCACGGCTATTATCCCTATCCATGCATTGAAAATTTTAACCCTATGTGTTGCTTTTGTCTGTATGTCTGTTTGCTGCAATAGCACAATAAAGATTATTAACCAATTTAACGGTAGTTGGGAAATAGGGTTTTCTTTGCCTTTGGCATTTGTTTTTCAATTTTGTATATCAGACCTGCCAACTACCAAGGGCCCAACCCTCTCTATTTTACAACCAAAGATGCGCCAAATATATTGGGAGGTGTGCACCTCTTAATATTTTTGGCTAATTTTCTGCCAACATAAATTAGTTTAAAGCTGGCGTATAAAACGCCAGTCCTAATATGTTCCCCCCAGTATGTTTAAATGGTTGATGCTAAAAATGAAGCCTCTTAATTGTGACACTTACTGAATGCTGTAAGGTTAAGGGTATGTTCACTCGTTGCGTTTTCAGGTGTATTTCGATTCGTTTACACCCCCAAATTACGCTGAAAAAATGGTAGGTAAGCTCCTACAAACATCTGCCATTGAATTCAATGGGAAAAACAGCGTCTCTTTCAGATAGGTAATTTTTTACACTACCGTTTTAAAAATGGAGCATAAAAAAAATGCCCCGTAAAAAGGAACATCTGACTCCTTGATCCGTTTTTGGAGCTGTTTTTCATAGTGTAAATAGAAAAACAGCTCCAAAAAACTCCTCAAAAATGTTTTCAGCTTCATACATGGCTGAAAATCAGAGGCTGTTTTCTCTCAAAAGAGCTCTGTAATTTCGAGCCGTTTTTGACTCTGCGTGTGAACATACCCTTAGGGTATGTCCACACGGCTTATTTTCAGCCGTTTTTTGGGTCGTGAACGGGCCAAAAAACGGCTGAAAATACAGAGGCTGAATGCCTCCAAACATCTGCCCATTCATTTCAATAGGAAAAACGGCGTTCCGTTCCCACAGGGCATTTTTTACGCGCCCGTTTTTAAAAGCCCCATAAAAAAGAAGTGCATATCACTTCTTCAGCCGTTTTTGGAGCCGTTTTTCATTGTGTCAATAGAAAAACAGCACCAAAAACGGCTGCAAAAAACGCTTGATACTTAAAAAGACGGCTGAAAATCAGAGCCTCTTTTCCCTTGAATACAGCTCCATATTTTACAGCCGTGTTTTGTTAAGCGTGTGAACATACCCTTACAGTCAGCGGCCTTGCTGCAAGCGTCTTTCTAGCTGCCTCATCATTATGCAGGATTTATGTAAGAATAAAATGTTTTTATTCCTCATAAGCCATACACAACTGCTGATAAGTGACAGATTTTATATGGAGTTTCAATACAGTCTGATGTAATATACAAGGAAACAACAGCTTATAAGGGACTGTGATATCACTGAACCACTTTATCTATATTTCTTCTATATCGTTCCATTAATTATTGTGATTTTGGTCAGAGGTTCTGTTCACGTCTCCGTACTAGTGAATATCTTGAGTCGGATTTGTCTGGCTGTCAATGTGTCATTTTAGAGAAGGTTTCAGTGTGTGCAGAGACACGATCCTCACAGTAGGCAGAGATTATACAAGGTAATCTTCTTTACTAGAGCATGTTAAAACTACCACCCTTGGCCCCCTTACAATACAAGGGGTTTCTTCTACTCACAAACTGCATCAACTATACAGTTTTTTAGGAAAATCTTCAAAGAGGTTTTGAGGGTTTCAGCAAATAAAGGTTATACTTGATATAATTGAAAGTTATACAATTTTCCAATATACTTTCTGTATCAATTCCTCACAGTTTTCACAAGCTCTGCTTGCAGTCATTCAATAGGAACCTTTATTGATTACATCCAGTAGATAAAAATCTGTACTGGTCATGTGAGATACTGGTCATACAGATGCATGGCTCGTTACAGTTGCAGTATGTTTTTAGTAACCAGGATAGATGTTAAAAGTACAGTCCCACATAGCAACCATTACAAACCACGGCTGCATGCGGTGGGTGGGGTTGTCAAACAGAGTGTTATTGGCCACATGATTTTGCAGGTAGACAGCCGTTTTATCCTCAAAAACCGCACGACCATTAGGATTGATTGTTGGTGCACATTTTCATACCTCCCAACCGTTCTGATTCAGCGGGACAGTCCCGGATTTTGGGCGGTGTCCTGATGTCCCGGTTAGGCGGTGGTATGTCCCGGAATCCTGGTGTCAACTGTATCTGCGTCCTCCTGACGCAGATACAGTTAAACCCAATGCTGAAGCAGCGAACCATCAGCTCCCTGCTTCAGCATTAGTACAGAGGATCCCCAGGCACAGCGCTACTATAAGCGCTTTCCATACATGGACAGTGATGTCAGTTGCTCCTCCTGGAGCGGAATCCCTGGCCAGAGCATTGCCGACGCTCTGGCCGGGGATTCCGCTCCTAGAGGGAATACCTGATGTCACTGTCCATATATAGATAGTGACGTCAGTGGCTCCTCCTGGAGCGGAGTCCCCGGCCACAGCATGGCCGATGCAGGGGGTGTGGCATTATCTTTAAGGGGGTGTGGCATTACTTACTTGGGCACTGTGTCACTATCTACAGGGCACACTGTGGCTCTATCTACGTGGGCACTGGCACTTTATATGTAGGCACTGGCACTAGGGGCAGCTAAAGCGGCATTATACTGTATGGGGGCAGCTAAGGCGGCATTATACTGTATGGCCAGTTTTGGGGCATTATACTGAAGGGGGCAGCTAATGGGCATTATACTGTATGGTGGGAGCTAAAGGGGCATTATAATATATGGGGGCAGCTATGGGGGCATTATACTGTATGAGAGAATCTACAGGGGCATTATACTGTATGGGGCAGCTGTGGGGGCATTATACTGTATGGGGGGATCTGTGTTGGCTTTATACTGTATAGTGGCCACTATGGGGACATTTTACTGTATGGTGGCAGCTATGGGGGCATTATACTGTATGGTGGCAGCTATGGGGGGCATTATACTGTCTGGTGGCAGCTATTTGGCATGATACTGTGTGGGCTGAACCGGGTGTGTATGGGCGGGGATTGGGCGTGATTAGAGGCATGGCTTAAAAGGAAAACAATTTAATGAGCCACATGCACCGCATAGGTTGTCCCTCTTTGCTATACTTGAAAGTTGGGAGGTATGCATTTTTTGCTGGTAAAAATGCTGTTTACCTTCAAAATCGTGCAGCCAAAATCAATTTGCTTGAAAACCCTGCCTACCATATGTGGCCAAGGATTGCGGACAACTTCATGTGGGACCATACCCTTATTCACTTAAAGTAAACAATTAGGTTCCTATTAAATGAAAGCAAGCAGAAATCTTGAAAACGATGAGGAATTGATACAGAACATTTATTGCAAAACTGTATGGGGGTAATTTATGAACGTCCTGGCGCAGAAAAGTGGCTAATTCTGCAAAAGTCCTGACTTTTGCAGCATTAATGTCACTGTACTAAGAAGCGGGCGGCGATTAGTGAAAGGGGGAGGGCCATTGGCGGCCCGACAAACTGGTGTAAATTACAGTGCAAATCTATGCCAGCACATAGCTAATGTAGATTTAAACTGATGCCCCTAATTTATTTAGAGGTGTGCGTCTCTTAATAAATTAGGCGTATCTTACTCTAGCTCTCTTTAGATTGAGACTGGCGTATGAAACGTCATTCTGTAATGGCAGCCACTAGACGGTGTCAGCTATTATAATACTCGTGTCAGGGATTAGGAAAAGGCTTCACATACATTAACAGGACAACACAAGGACTTTTTAGTTTTTTTGGGGTATTTATTGTTTATTTTAGAAGAAATGGGGTAGCAGAGCTTTAGACAGAGAGCTCCTTCCACCCAGCGCTATAATTCAGCTTAATGTCAGGCCCAGTGTGCAGCCCCACATACACTGGCTCGGGGAGTTGTATAGAAGACCCTTTGGTGTCCACCAGATGAATCCTTTATGAGCATTTTCAGTTTATATACGTCTGGCATTCTATAGTGGATAGTCTGAATTTTTTTCTATAAAAAACAGCGACCACATAAGTAGCATTATATATGACCTGTACATTATTAGAAACCAAAAACTGAAAAATCTATGTTATTTTTTTTGTGTCTCATGCTCTTACAAAATACAACTGATCATCACAATCATTTCCGAGCTTCGTCCTTTGGATTTGGTTTTATGGCCACAAGTGCATGAAATACTTAACACTGTTGTTACAGTCACCTATGAAAGGGTCAGATGCATGAAGATAGGTCACCTAGAACAAATGCCGGGATGTGAAGAGAAACAAAACTGTATTTCCTGCAGCCCTTCAGATCAGCCAAGCATTAAATTATAAATCTGGAGTGCATCCAGCTCCACTTATTCAGTTACGGCTTGATGGAATTGTTTAGTGCTTTGACTAAATTTAATTATGTTTCTATCTTCAGAAAAATTCCGATAATAAAATTATAATAATATATACATATTTAATAGAAATTTACAATAAAAAAGTATTAATGTGCATATAATACCTGGAATTATGGGTAAGCCTGCATATATATTTTATTTGTATAATATATAATACATGCTTGGAGGATTTATACATTTGCTCTGCAAATTAATGAGCAGTGAGAGTGGCGCTCTGGGTATTTTACAGTGATGCCATGAAAAAAAACTTCATGTACACACGGATTATAGAATTCTAAAGTAAAATACTGGGGTTTTTCTTAAAAAAAAAAAATACTTTTTAGTTGTTTTTTTAATGTTTATTTTCTACCTTACTTCTTCAGCACAAATCATAGTTGAAAGAGGAATTACAAAAAGGGGTGTCATTTGATGGAGGAGAGATTAACTTCCTCCATCTGTGAAGAATTAAAAAAGGGTATGACATTTTTTACGCAGTTTTACTAAGGACCCTGTGACAGATAACCAGAATGGTCCAGACACAAGTGTAATGTGCTTTAAAAGAGGCAGAACTGTCAAAAGGTTTCCATTCAAACACAATTAGAACAGCAACAGATAATATAATTAGTGACAGGCCTCCTAAGAATACCAGATATGAACATACAGTCATGGATTTCGGGTGCTGTCCTGGGTGTACCTTTACCCTTCTCACCAAGTCCCAGGTAATGAAAAATGGGAAGACCTTTGGCTTTTGGAAGGCTTCTCTATAGTAAAACTAGTAGAGTCAATGAGACATTACTAATTTTACCTTCTGTTGCCAGGAGAAGGCAGCATAATTTTCCAGAACAATGCAGAGGAGTTAATTTACAGTGTGGGATGGGAATAAGGAGGAGATAAGTAGTGCTGCTCTGTGATGAGGGATTGTGTTAATGTGGACTGAAGGTACTTTGTGGGCACTGTGGGCAATAAATGTGCAATGAATGTGGCCAAAATTTAGCACTCTCTGGGCCCTGTTTGACATTGTATTGAGCACTGTATGGCACTGTTTTGATTTTAAAGGGCCACAAAACTTTTAAAAAACTTTTGACATATCATAGTGATATTTCAGAAGTTTTGATAGGTACTGAAACCCCCACCGACCGCTAAAAGTAAGAGGCAGAAGCGCTCGGGTGAGCACTTTGTCGCTTCGTTTCTGATCGGCTTTCCTTGGAAAGCTGAGCAAGCGGTGTACTCATGGACTTTCTATTGAACCTTAGATCGGTGGGGGTCTCAGCGCTCGAACCTTCATCAATCCAAACTTCTGACATGCCACCCTTTAATTAAGAGCAGGAACCTACTAGTCTATTTGGGTAATGGATATCACTTACTGGGCACTGTATGTACTATACAGTGAAGGTGACTTCGAAAATGGGGCCCTGGGCAGCAAGTAAAGTAGGTTCTACTGCCTGCCATTTTAAGACAGTTGCACCCATAATTTCCAAATATACATAAAACACACAGATACAGACACCTTTTTAGCCAAGTGTTTAGACCCAAATACTGCCATACAGTGCCCATAAAATATTGCCATTAAGTGCCCAAATAATGCCTCCATATAATGCCTCCATACACTATACAAATACTACCATATATTGCCCACATAACATAGCTATATATTTCCCACAAAATATAGCCATTCAATGCTCATAAAAAAATTATATTCAGTGTTCAAATACCGCCATACAATGCCTAAATAGTGAAGGGGTTAATGGTAGTCCTTGGTGATGTAAGGCATTGGAGGGGTGAATGGTAAAGTCCCTGATAGTCCAGGGCAGCGAAGGTTTACATATGTGTGCAGTATTTACCTGGGCACAGTACAGCACTAGTTACTCAGGGATGGTATAGCATTATATTCATAAACCCATATACACACACCGTTCAGCCATTACATTAAAACAGCCCTTCTAATATTGTGTAGGTCCTCATGCCTCCAAAACAGCTCTGAGCTATAAAGGCATGGTCTCCACTAGATCTCTGAAGAGGTCCTGTAGTATCTGGCACCAAGATGCTAGAAACAGTTCCTTTAAGTCCTGTATGTTGTGCGTTGGGGTGGAAACCAAGTCAACAACTTGAACTCTTTGTCATGTTCCCCAAACCATTCCTGAACATTTTTTTTTGCAATGTTACGGGGCACATTATCCTGCTGAAACAGGGAACTGCCCTTAGGGAATACCATTGCCATGATGGGATGTACTTGGTCTGCAACAATGTTTAGGTAGGTGGTACATGTCAAAGTAAAATCCACATGAATGCCAGGACCCAAGGTTTCCCAGCAGAAGATTGCTCAGAGCATCACACTGCCTCCGCTGTCTTGTCGTCTTCCCATACTGCATCCTGGTGCCATCCCAGATAGACAATGCATGCGCAACCTTCCATCCAAATGATGTAAAAGAAAATGTGATTCATTAGACCAGGCCACCTTCTTCCATTGCTCCATGGTCCATTTGTAGGCGTTATCAGCAGTGGACAGGGATCTGACCAGTCTATGGCTATGCAGACCCATATGCAGCAAGCTATGATGCACTGTGTTTTCTGACACCTTCCTGTCATAGCAAGCACTAACTTTTTCAGCAAATTGTCGTACAGTAGCTCTTCTGTGGGAATGGGCTAGCCTTCAATCTCCGCGCGCGTTCAATGAGCCTTAAGCTCTTTTGATCCTGTCACCAGCTCACTGGTTGTCCTTCCTTGGTTCACTTTTGTTTGCTACTAACCACTGCATACAGGGAACACCTCACAAGATCTGCCATTTTGGAGACGCTCCGACTGTCGCCTAGCCATCACAATTTGGTCCTTGTCAATATTGCTCAGAATCCAACCTATCCAATTCAAGGACTGATAGCGCTATTTTTTTTAACTGGACCCCCCTCCTTTCCAGAGATATGGCTCCCTGTTGTGTTGGCAACCTAAATGCAAATGAGCTGTAGTTATTCAATGGGGTGGAGCTACCTTCCCTGACTCTGATGCGGACCAATCAGCACAAGGCAGCTTGAGGGTAGCTCGCGCCCTGTTGGCTAACCACAGCAAATTAGCATATAAGAAGCCAAGACCACATTGGGCCATATCTCTGGAACAGGGGGTCCAGGAAAAAAAAACAGCACTGGGATCAGGAAGACAACGCTATTCAGGTCAGATAACCAGTTCAACCTATATGACCTAGTGACACATCCTCTTTAACAGGTACATTCTTTATACATTTGTTGGTTTATTTACTATGACTGTCTCATAAAACAAAACATTTGATAATCCATCACCTATTACATTCTATTGTTACCTGATCAAAAGTATTTTACATTATTAGCAACTGTATCATTTACACTTCCCTAATATTTTCTCACTAGTCGATCAGAACACAGAGAAGGATAGCCATGAGGAAATCAAACTCGGTTGTATCTGCAGCCCATCATCAAACCATAGACCGCTTTACAGCAGATTATAATTTGTCTGGCGAGATGGCGGACATAAAATCGACCCTATATGTAAAACATTTCATACCTTCTTTGAACACATTGCAGCTACTTTAATAAAAATGACCTTTGGTTGAAGTATATTGTTGCTATATTGTTATACTTTATATGTTGTTTACAGCTATTCAGTTATTTTATATGGTCACGCAATATGATCCAAGTGTCAATCTAATTTTCTGGATACAACTGTTGCATTCTGTTTGGAATGATTAAAGTTTCAAACAATGTAGTATAATATTGACAATTTAGTTCCTTTTAGGGTCAGTTCACACAGATTTTTTGCCACTGATTTTGACGCGGAAGTCACATCGGAAAACGTCCGAAATAGCCCCCAATGATATTATTGGGAGACGTGTTTTTTCCCGGGCAGCTTTTAGCTGCTTGCAGGAAAAAAAGTGTCACGTCCCTTTTTGCCGTGGTTTCTGCCCCTCATCTCCCATTGTTATCAATAGGAGACAGAATAAAACGGCGCTAGCTTCTGAGCGTTTTTTGCCTGTGTGAACAGGGCCTTGTCATTAATTACTTTTAGACCAGCAATAGCCACAATGAATAGAAATACAGAAATGGAATAAACAGCTTAAAGGCTATGTAAACCTTTCAACACTTTTTTTTCAAAGATAAAACAATGTATTACTGTGTTTAATGCCACTTTATAATTGTTTTTTTATTATAAAAATGTTTTACTTTTTGAGATAGAGCTTCTATGTATCCTATTTTGTGCTGAAGTCCGAATTCGTCAGGTTAGCGGGACTGACGGCTTCAGTGACAGCGGGTCCTGCGTGTCTCTGACACGCAGGAGCCACCTGTTATCGATCACATCTAAGTTATGAACTTAGATGTGATCGATAACAGCTGGACACACCGCACCCACTGTCACCAAAGCCGTCAGTCCCACTGACGTGATGGATTTGGGCTTCAGCGCAAAATACAGCTTCTATGTATCCAGGATACATAGAAGCTGTATCTCAAAATATATCAACAGGTTTACGACGATGTATTTGTGACTTATTAATTTTCTAGCTACTAAAAAGGGTGGGGCTAAGTCAGAGGGGGCGGGACCTCCACCGCAACGACAGATTTATCATAATTTATTCCATAAATTATGGCGCAAATCTACACCTGCTTATAATTTGCATTTCTGTTGCATCACAGCCAAAGATGCTCCAAATAAATTAAGAGGTGTGGAGGTCTTAATACAGTTGGTGCTTTTTTTGCTGACGTACATTAGTTTAAGACTAGCGTTTGACGCGCCAGTCTTAATATATTTCCCCCCGATGAAGATTGTTTCTTTATTTTAACTGTTTTCATTGCCTATTATGAAATGCAAATATCTGTCATTGTTGTCTCTGAGCAGCACAATGCGGCCAGGTGGAGATTACTGTTTGTGCTCTATGAATGAAGAACATGCTTCAAGCCCTAACAAAAGACACTGTAGCTGAGACTGTACACGTTCATTGGAGTGAACAAGCTCTTTATTATGGGACAAGGATATTTTTAACATTTTTATACCCTCCAGCGCCACACAGTATGTGCTGGGAGACAATTAGAAGGATTTTCAGAGTTCCAAAACACAACAAAGACCCATCAGAATTCTCTTCCCTCCCTTTAATGGAAATGCGCTACCCTGTGCTGTTCATATTTCAATGTGGCCTTTTCCATAAAGGATAACCCTTTTCTTTTTTCCCCCAAAGTTTCCAAGAGACAAAAGGCATCTTTGAAATGGCTGTCTGTTTGACTCCTGTGGTTTCTAAAAGGAAAAATCTGATGACCTTTCTTAGCAGAGCCTTGACTTTTTTAGAGGGTGTGATACATCAAGAAATCAAAATGTAAAATGAAAGATTCTGCAAATCAAATAAGGAACAAAGGGCATAAAACGCAGCATCATATATTTATTAATATATCTGCCTTTAAGTAGCAGGGCTGAAACCTGCAGTACACTGGCAAGTATTGATGTGGAATTAGACGTAGAGTCGTTAGTGAGGTCGTTGAGATTGAAGCCGAAGGCAAAATAATGCCAGATCCTGCACCCTATTTATCAATCCACTGGTTGTAATGGCTTGTTCTCCCATCAATCTGACACTTCTCTTGCATGTTATCAGCAGTTGAATGACTTGAATAAATCATCCCTTTGACCTTTATTGTGGTGTTTTATTATGCTGTTAATGACAGTGAGTGTGATTGTGAAAAATACATAAAGATAGACAACTGGATCCAATTAAAAATATTTTAACCCCTTTACACAAAAAGCATATACACATCATATATCCCATTCTGTGAAGGAAATGAGCTTGAGGCTGTACCTCTATGACATGAGGCTGACTGCCAGCTATGGTCCAATCTTCATTTTTTTAAAATGTTTTTATTAATACTTTACAAGTATCTGCCAAAACTTCAATCTCTGTCATTTTCCTTAGAAGTGCATTAAGGCCCCTTAACACGGGTCAATGATCGGGCAAGTGAGCGTTCATACGAAAACTCATTTCTGATCATTGCCTTGTGTAAACAGTGCAACGATCAGCCGATGAATGAGTAAACGCTCGTTCATCAGCTGATTTGCTCATTTACGTGGCCAATAAAATGGTCACTAGTGGGCAGCATGATGTTAGGGCAAAAATTTCAAGGATATTGAAGTTAATGTTTTGGTATATAAACATATGCCTCAAATTGGTCCATTGTGGACAACCCAATTTTTAAATGAAACTACCAAGGCGATCAGCTGATTCTTGGTAGTCCAGCTGCTGTAACCTTCAGGAATCAGCTGTTATCACCAGTGAAGTTACCCATGCTGACCGTGGCATGGTTGTGCCGAGTCCACTAGGAAAAGAGCTGCTCTTTGCAGTGGCTTTCCGCTCTGGCTGAAAGGGCAGAGTACCGTGCAAGAGACCTTCTCTATGATGTCCATAATAGAACATATAGAAAAGTGTTTTCCTGAGTGTACAACACCTTTTATTGGTTAAAGTGGACCTATCTATAGGTCCCCTACTCTATTTTCTTTGCATTATACTTGATATACAAAAGCAAAACAAAGGGTTACCATGGGACGCCATTCTCAAGTGAGCGAAGAATATGTGTTGAGTATATTGCTCTACCATGGGCAGGCGGAGGCATCCACTAGTAAGAATAACAGAATAGTGGATTCCCAGAATTATGCCTTATTTTAGCAGGACTTCAACTTCCACACAGGATAGGACTCTCTATGTCTGTTTGAGTATCTGTTAATTGCACTTGACACTGGACAGCTGCCTCAATGCTGGCCACTGCAGTGAAAGCGCCTGCTTGCCTGGAAGAGAGCAACTGTCGTGGACCCACTGGACCGTACCGCCTTGGCGGTATGGCAGCTGGCCAACAGGGCGCAGGAAACAGTCTATAGTTCGTATAGGGTACCTGTGGCATCTTGGACAGTAGCAAGGCAGGCTCGGCTGGGACTAGGCAACAGGCAGACATCAGGCGTGGTGTAACAGGACATGCGTGGTATGCAGCACAGTACAACTACAGCTCAGCACGGCGCTTGACCAGGATACAGGATACAGGTACGGGAAACACTGGGAACTGGAAGACACTAGGAGACAATTTGCATAGACAAACTTGGATACGACAAACAACGCTCAGGCATGGGAGTCAGGGGCTTCTTATAGCCCATGGTGCTCTGGGAGCAATTAGCTCAATCTCCCACCTGCGTGCACTTTGGCTTCTTAAGTCTGGACTGAGCTCACGAGCGCACCCTGGTGGTCACTGTGGAACAGGACGGCCGTATATGCAGACATCTCCGGAGAGAAGGGCGTCGACTGGATGGCAGGAGTTCGTGGTCAGTGACCACGGACGTTACAGCAACTATATATGAACCCTGGTTTTATTTTATTTATTTCAATTAACTAATATACACCATTGAGCCATAACATAAAATTCTCTGACAGGTGAAGTGAATGACATTCATTATCTCTATACAATGGTGCCTGACTATGGGGGAATATATTAGGCAGCAAGTGAACAGTTAGTTCTTGGAAGTTGATGTGTTGTAACCAGGAAAAATGGGCAAGTGTAAGGATCTGAACGACTTAGACGATGGCCAAATTGTGATTCCTAGATGACTGGGTCAGAGCATCTCCAAAACAGCAGATCTTCTGGGTGTGTTCCATGTTCCCGGTATGCAGTGATTAGTACCTACCAAAAGTGGTTCAAGGAAGGTGACCCGGTGACAGGGTCATGGATGCCCAAGGCTTTGATGCATGTGGGGAGCGAAGGCTAACCTGTCTGGTCTAATCCTACAGAAGAGCTACTATAGAACAATTTGCTGAAAAAGTTAATGCTGACTATGATAGAAAAGTGTCAGAACACACAGTGCTTTGTAGCTTGCTGTGTTTGTGACTGCGTAACTGCAGACCAGTCAGAGTGTCCACGTTGACCCCTGTCCACCACCAGAAGCACCTGCAGTGGCCACGTGAGCATCGTAATTGGACCACGGAGCAATGGAAGAAGGTGGCCTTGTCTGATGAATCACATTTAATCTTTTACATCGTGTGGACAGCTGGGCACGTGAGCGTCAGTTACCTGGGGAAGAGATAGCAGCAGGCTGCACTATGGGAAGATAGCAAGCCGGCGGAGGAGGTGTGATGCTCTGGGCAATGTTCTGCTGGGAAACTTTGGGTCCTGGCATTCATGTGGATGTGGTTTTGATACACATCACAAAACTAAACATTGTTGCAGACCAACTGCACCCCATCATGCTAACGATATTCCCTAATGGCAGTGGCCTCATTTTGCAGGATAACGCACCCTGCAAAAATTGTTCAGGAATGACTTAAAGGGGTTGTCCACCTTCTGACAACTGATGACCTATCCACCGGATAGGTCATCAGTATGTCATCGGTTCGGGTCCGACACCCGGTCCCCGCACCGATAAGCCGCTCCTGTGGCCTGCGGGCACCGGATGTTGTGGCACATAATGCTATGTAGGGAGCCGGAAGTAGTTGGCTCCGCACATAGCATAGCGGCCGTGCTGCAGAACTGCAGATCTGCTCCTATTCACTTGACTATTCACTTCAATTTCCTATTCACAATTTACTGCAGCTCAGCCGCTATTCCATGGCTGGAGCTAACTGCTTCCGGCTTGTACGTCTGGGGCACGAAGGCACCGGACCAGTTGATCTGTGCGGGACCCAGGTGTTGGACCCCCACAGATCATGTACGGATGAACTATCCGGTGGATAGGTTATCAGTTGCCAGAAGCTGGAAAACCCCTTTAACCCCTTAATGACCGGGCCATTTTGCACGTTAATGACCAAGGATTATTTTTTGTTTTTTCACGGTCGCATTCCAAGAGTCGGAACTCTTTTTTTATTCCGTCGACATAGCCGTATAAGGGCTTGTTTTTTCCGGGACGAGTTGTATTTTGTAATTGTACCATTTTTAGATGCTTACAATATATTGATTAACTTTTATTAACTTTATTTTAGGAGAGAATTGAAAATAAGCAGCTATTCCAGCATTAATTTTCACGTTATAAATTTACGCCGTTTACTATGCAGCGTAAATAACATGTTCACTTTATTCTATGGGTCGGCACGATTACGGGGATACCAAATATGTAAAGGTTTTATATGTTTTTTCTACGTTTGCACAATAAAAACCCTTTTAGAAAAAAATTACTTGTTTTTGCATCGCCGCGTTCCAAGAGCCGTCATTTTTTTATTTTTCCGTCGATGTGGCCGAACGTGGGCTTGATTTTTGCGGGACAATGTGTAGTTTTCATTAGTACTATTTTGGGGTACATAGGACTTATAGATTAACTTTTATTTTATTTTTTATGGGGGGAATGGGAGAAAAGAGAGAATTTTGCCGTTGTTTTTTGCGTTTTCTTTGGACGCCGTTCATCCGGCAGTTTAATTAATGTGTTCATTTTATTGGTCAAGTTGTTACGATCGCGGGGATACCATATATGTGTATTTGTGATTTGTTTTGACCGTTTTATTAAATAAAACCACTTTTTGGGGCAAAAAAGTAGTTTTATTTGACTTTGACTGTAATTTTTTTTTTTTTTTTTTCACAAACTTTATTTAACTGTTTTACATTTTTTTTTTTAGTCCCACCAGGGGACTTCACTATGCGATGTGCCGATCGCATATATAATGCTTTGGTATACTTCGTATACCAAAGCATTATTGCCTGTCAGTGTAAAAACTGACAGGCAACCTGTTAGGTCATGCCTCCAGCATCGCCTAACAGGCAGATGCTGAAGACAGACCTGGGGGTCTTTGTTAGACCCCCGGCTGTCATGGAAACCCGACGGCGACCCGCGATTTGTTTGCGGGGGCGCCGATCGGGAGACAGAGGGAGTTCCCCCTTCTGTCAAACACATTAAATGCCGCTGTCACTATTGACAGCGGCATTTAATGGGTTAAACTGCCGGAATCGGCGCGCGCTTCGATTCCGGCAGTTGCAGCAGGAGCCAGGCTGTGTAGAACAGCCGTGCTCCTGCCGCTGATCGCGTGGGTACACTGGCAGTACCCGCGCGATCACAGGACGGATATATCCGTCCTCCTGCGCGAACTAGCAGCTGCTGAGGACGGATATATCCGTCCTTCGGCGTTAAGGGGTTAAGGAACATGACAAAGAGTTCAAGGTGTTGACTTGGTCTCAAAATACCTCCAGATCTCAATTCTGATCGAGCATCTGTGGGATGTGCTGGAAAAACATGTTTGATCCATGGAGGCCCCACCTTACAGGACTAACAGGATCTACTGCTTACGACTTGGTGCAAGATAACACGAGACACCTTCAGAAGTCTTGTAGGTAGAGTCTGTGCCTCGGCAGGTCAGAGCTGCTTTGGTGGCACAAGGGGGATCTACACAATATTAGGCAGGTGGTTTTAATGTTATAGATGAACAATGTATATTGCACACAAGTATAGAAAAAGGAGCACTGGCAGATGCCATTTAAAGAGGCTCTGTCACCAGATTATAAGTGCCCTATCTCCTACATAATCTGATCGGCGCTGTAATGTAGATAACAGCAGTGGTTTTTATTTTGAAAAACGATAATTTTTTAGCAAGTTATGAGCAATTTTAGATTTATGCTAATTGGTTTCTTAATAGACAACTGGGCGTGTTTTTACTTTTTACCAACCCAATCAGCATCATACACTTCTCATTGTTTCAGCCCAACTTCTTTCTCTGTAACAATGCGCTGGAACAATGAGAAGTGTATGACGGTGATTGGTCACTGATTGGTCAGCGCCATACACTTCTTTTCACAACGCCCAGTTGGTAAAAAGTTAAAACACGCCCAGTTGTCTATTAAGAAACTAATTAGCATAAATCGAAAATTGCTCATAACTTGCTAAAAAATGATCGTTTTTCAAAATAAAAACCACTGCTGTTATCTACATTACAGCGCCGATCAGATTATATAGGAGATAGGGCACTTATAATCTGGTGACAGAGCCTCTTTAAAGTAAATAGGGCTGAGCCGCAATACTAGACCCAACCCGTGAACAAAAGTGGCACTGTTTCGGAGGAAAAAAAGCAGACTGTTTTTTTTTCTATTCCTTAAAAAACTCTTTCATTAAAGATTAAAATTTATTTTCTAGAATAATACATTTTAGTTGTCATTTTCATCCTTACATGACTCTATATAGCCAGTATGTTTTCATTTGGTTCATAGATTATCAAATACTTGAATGCATTTCAAACAAACAATTGCTATAGGGATTTTTTCTTAAAAATGTTGCTGGTCCACTGCATGTCTATGGCACAACATCTGTTTGCAAATAAAAAATATGGTGTGAGCTGTTCTACTTTAAAATAGGGATCTTTGATCCCTTTGAAGATCTCAGTTAAAGCCTCATTATCCACATGTTCTCCTGAATGAGTGCACTGGAGCTTGGACAGAGAACACTAAGCTCTGATCTGAGTGTCACAATGAATAAAAGGTGACGATAACATCTAAATACACTTGCGCCTCCAGGCACTTTCAGTGAAGTAAATGCAGAATTTAAAACAAATTGGGCAGCTAAACATATAGTAATTCCCACAATGAGACACTTCTTAATCATAATTAAAAAAAAACATAAAAGCTAATTGATGACAAGAGTGTTTATTCTAAGATCTTTAAATGTATTCAATGCCAACACAGAAGACTGAAATCAAAAGCATGGTAAGATAGAAAAAATGACTTTTGGCAATGCAGAAGTTAATTAACCGATGGTGATTATTATAAGTATATTAAGGTTACAAAAAAAAATGTAAAAAGTAATAACAAAAAAATGAAATAGTAGATACCTTATTATTTACTTTCAGCCTATACTATTTTTAAAGAGTAAAGCCTCATGCACACGACCATGTGCCCCACCCGAGTCCCGTCAGTGATCCGAGGAAAGATAGAACATGTCCCATCTTTCCTAGGATTGGAGAATCGGGTAAGTTTTCATGGACCTGATGCATCCGCTAAAGTGAATGGGTCCGTGAATACTATTGGGTGTCACTCGGATGGCGTTAAAAACGGCCCGAGTGGCACAACAGTCGTGTGCATGAGGGGTAACTGTAAGGGTATGTGCACACACACTAATTACGTCCGTAATTGACGGACGTATTTCGGCCTCAAGTACCGGACCGACCACAGTGCAGGGAGCCGGGCTCCTAGCATCATACTTATGTACGATGCTAAGAGTCCCTGCTACTCCGTGGAACTGCTGTCCCGTACTGAAAACATGATTACAGTACGGGACAGTTGTCCTGCAGAGAGGCAGGGACTCCTAGCATCGTACATAACTATGATGCTAGGAGCCCGGCTCCCTGCACTGTGTTCGGTCCGGGACTTGCGGCCGAAATACGTTCGTCAATTACGGACGTAATTAGTGTGTGTGCACATACCCTTATTTGAAAACACTTCAGACGTGTCATAGTGACAGGTCAGAAGTTTTGATTGGGGGAAGGGGGCTGCTCCGGTCCTAAATCTCCCACCGATCACTGAGACAAAGAGGCAGAAGTGTTCCGCTGAGAACTGTGCCCCATTGGCTGTTATCATAATTTCTCTGCTCTCCTTGGTGTGGTAGCAGAGCAGTGTACAGACTTCTAGAAAGTATATGAATCCGTACACCGCTCTGCACGAGTCTCCAAGGAGAGCAGAGCAAAGCCGGTAACAGCTGATGGGTCACAGCCCTCAGCGAAGCACTTCTGTTACACTTTAAAGTGTAAACTCAATATTGGTGAATCTACACTTATTTAAAGGATTTTTACTATGAGCAGTTACCTAATACAGTCAAATTCCTTTAGTCTGGCAGAGCAAATGGACAAGATTGGCACTGTTTCTGAATTATTCTATTCTGGATTAACAGGAATTGAACTGCCCAGTCCATAGCAGGTCCTTGGTGCCTTCTTGGGGCTCTCTAACATAAAGACCATGATGCAGCAGGATTGAGCACTTGACACCAGTATTCTTCTACAGTAGTGCTGATGCTTGCCTGTGAGGTTTCATTGTGAGCAGGTAAGTACATATTACACACGTGTGTGTGTGTGTGTGTGTGTGTGTGTGTGTGTGTGTGTGTGTGTGTGTGTGTGTGTGTTCTACTGTATCTGTCTATATATGTAAAAGTTAGGTGATAACAAAATAGGCTACAACCTCAATACATATTCATGGTAAAACTATAAATAACTTCACATATTGAACTAAACACAGAAAGTGTTGCACAAATAATGGTGTAGAATAGATGTTTGTGGTGTTCAATGTTCAAAAGATCCAAAAATTCAACTCTCTATTTGTCTATCTATCTATCTATCTATCTATCTATCTATCTATCTATCTATCTATCTATCTATCTATCTATCTATCTATCTATCTATCTATCTATCTATCTATCTATCTATCTATCTATCTAATCTATCTATCTATCTACAGAAACAAACAAGGATCCAGCAGCACCGGTTAAAGAATGTGGGTGCAGGCCCCAGGGAGCAGACCAAAACTCTCAATATCAACAGCGATCAAAAAAGTAGGCAGCACACCATCGGATTTAGTGAAAAAGAGGGTACTTTATTAACCCTAAGTGCAACGTTTCAGCTCTATCCACTAGAGCCTTTCTCAAGCCTGAGTAAGCTTGAGAAAGGCTCTAGTGGATAGAGCTGAAACGTTGCACTTAGGGTTAATAAAGTACCCTCTTTTTCACTAAATCCGATGGTGTGCTGCCTACTTTTTTGATCGCTGTATCTATCTATCTATCTATCTATCTATCTATCTATCTATCTATCTATCTATCTATCTATCTATCTATCTATCTATCTATCTATCTATCTATCTATCTATCTATCTATCTATCTATCTATCTATCTATCTATCTATCTATCATCTATCTATCTCATATCTATCCATCCATCCATCCATCCATCCTCCCATATTCAACTAAACACATAGAAAGGGTTGCACATATAATAAAGTACGGGTCTTTCACGCTGCAATTAGAAAAGCTCCCGACAAATGGGTTAAGCAGTGTCTATGATGGAGTGGCATCTGTCACCCATAGGCTATAATAGTATCCATTTAATGGATGTGTCATGAACTCTCATGACCCCATTTCATTATGTATCCATTAAATTGATACCATAATCGTATACGGGTGATGCATGCCACTGTTAGGCATCCGTCACAGACATCAATTTACCGCATATGTGATTAAAAGCTATTGAAAAGCTTATGACGTTTCAATTTAACGGATGCCTGTGACGTGTGCCTTACAATGGCAGGCGTCACCTGTAGGACCCATGTTAAAAGAACGTATACCGCGTGGTATATGTTTTTTTTAACTCAATGCCTCTGGATAGAATGGCCTAGTTAACTGCGCTATTCTATCCATAAAAAAGGAAACCTGATGCAAACCGTCAAGCACTCTTCTGGCCTCCATCAGTATATTTGAAGCCTATAAGTATGATTGACGTATGCGCCGGGAGCTTTCCTGATACATACGTCAAATGTGTAGCTAAAATGCAGTGTGAAAGGGCCCTAACAAACACGGATCTCTATGATGTCATATACAATTCAGATTCTATTCCCAGTAGCACCGCTTTGTACTTGCATGATGGGATTTGTTTCATGACTACATGCATTACAGGCGTATAGTATACAAAAGTGGAGATATAATCCTTAGAAAAGAATAAACCTATGTATGATATGACCTGATTATGCATAATTCATAGGAGATTTATTAAAAATTTATAAAGTACGCTCATGTTGAAGGTGAAACCTGGAATCCGCACTCTGAAATAGACGCTGCCTGCAAAGGACGGCTTTCACTATGTAGGATCACTGTCATCCATTGATTTCAATGGTCACGGTGTCAAGCTTCACTTCAGCATTACTACTGGGGAAATGAGCATTCAGTGATCAATTATAGTGATCACAGAGGATTCTTCACAATCCGCTGATCGCTGTGGGATCTGTCTGCCTAAAATGGGTTGCCCAAATCAAACCCTTTATTTTCTTACATGGCTTTGATAAATGTCTAAAGGCGACTAATTAAACTGAAGATAGTGAGATGAAGGTGGCACCAACATTGCTATTGTACCAGCGTAGTTATTAAAGGGATTTTTCAGAATTAGAAAAACGTGGCTGCTTTTTCCCAGAAACAGCGCCACACAGCGGTCCATGGGTTGTGTATTGTTATTGCAGCTCAGTTTAATACAAGTGAATGGAGCTGAGCTTCAATACCACACACAATCTGTGGATAGGCGTGGCACTGTTTTTGGAAGAATGTAGACATGTTTTTCTGAGGGTAAGGCCACACGGTGAGTCGTTGACGCGGTTTTGTTGCGTTTGAAAACCACATGCGGTCAACTGCATGCGTTTTTTGTCTCTGTAATGCTGCAGTTGTGTTGCGTTTTTAAAGGAAATAATTGACGCACATAGTTTTCACCCGTGTTGGATTGTTAGGTGCTTCCTGTATATAGGTCATTACAAGGCATTGCAGAACTGTTAGCAAAAACGCAAGCAGTTCAGCAACAACATTGGCAGCGCTGTCATTAACTGCATGCAGTCTGACATTATGAAGATGAATTCAACCACACAAAAAAACACATTGTAATATAATAGCAGCCGTCTGTCCATAACCAAAATGTCACCATTGAAAAATGACTTGCTGCGGTTTAAAAACGCAACATAAACGCACTGTGACTGCACCGTGTGGCCTTACCCAGGGGTGGGATCTGACTGGTTCGGCCCGGTTCTCCCGAACCGGTTGTTAAAAGGACTATGGTTGTGTTCAGATAGCACCGGTATCTTTGGGTGCTCGAGATAGGGTCCCAACCCGGATGTAGGTTAAGAATTGTAGTCTGCACACCTTGATTGTGTTCAAAATTATATTTATATGTTTCTCAGGATAAATGCCAGAGGCTATATGTTAAAATGACAGCCGGTTCGCAGAACCGGGTGAAGCAGGAAGCCGGAACCGGTCCTCTGCACTCAATTGTATCCATGTCCATAGGACGCGGACACAATTGAGTTCACCAGCGCTGCACTGGTCGAGGCACATGACGCCTCGCCATTCGGCGCTTTAGTGATGATGACGTCATCGCGCCGCTGCATTATTCCGATGGAGAAGGTCTGATGTCGCTGAAGGATGGCGCGGCAACGGGACAGGTAACAAAATGTGTTTTTTTCCTTCTACTGTGGGCACTATAGGGCATTGCATAGGGGACTATACAGGGAACGAGATATGTATATATACAGAATCTGTGTGTATATATATAAATATATATATATATATATATATATATACAGATCTGTATATATACAGAAGACTATATAGGGAACTAACTACAGGGGACTATATAGGGGTCCTTATCTACAGGGAACGCCTCAGGGGGCCCTATCTACAGGGTAACGCCACATAGGGCCCCATGTAACGTTCCCTGTAGATAGGGCCCCCTGTGGTGTTTCCTGTAGATAGAGCCCCTTGTAGCATTCCCTGTAGATAGAGACCCCTGTGGCGTTCCCCGTAGCTAGAGCCCCCATGTGGCGTTCCCTGTAGATAGGGCCCCATCTACAGGGAACACCACATGGGGCCCTATCTACAGGGAACACCACAGGGCCACAGGGGGCTCTATCTACAGGGAACGCCACAGGGGGCTCTATCTACAGGGAACACCACAAGGGGCTCTATCTACAGGGAACGCCACAAGGTGCTCTATCTACAGGGAACACCACAAGGGGCCCTATCTACAGGGAACACCACAGGGGCGCAGGGGGCTCTATCTACAGGGAACGCCACAGGGTGCTCTATCTACAGGGAACGCCATAAGGGCCTCTATCTACAAGGAACGCCACAAGGGGCTCTATCTACAGGAAACGCCACAGGGGGCCCTATCTACAGGGAACGCCACAGGGGGCTCTATCTACAGGGAACGCTACATGGGGCCCTGTCTGCAGGGAACGCTACAGAGAGCACTATCTACAGGGGATGCTACTACCTATAGAGGGCTGTATGGGGGGACCTAACTACAGAGGGCTCTACTGGGAGCACTATCTACAGAGGGCTCTACTGGGAGCACTATCTACAGAGGGCTCTATGAGGGGCACTATCTAAAGGGGGCACTGTGTGTGGTGCATTACTTTACAGTGTTTGACACAATTTTATTCAGGGGCGCAGTGTATGTTACTATTATATTCAGGGGCACAGTGTGTAGCGCTATTATATTCGGGGGCACAGTGTATGATATAAGACTATTATATTATATTTGGGGGCATAGAGTGTGGTACCATAAGAATTTTCTCTTCGTTTATAGGTGCAGAAATGTTGAAAAAGTGAGCTTCCGAAGACATCTGAACAGCAAATTTACCCATTTCCGCAGAAATGGGTCATGGCCAAGAGGCATCATAGAGTTCTGAACCAGATGGAAAAGTAAAGAGAATGACTAGAATCTGAGAAGTCGTCACCGCTGAGTCACTAAATGTAAATGTTTATTCTCCCTGTGACTGCTCAGTACTGTAGTCACTGTATGATCTGCAGCAAGATGATGTGTGTATCGTTCTTTTTTGTGAAACAGCAACTCCCAGCATATCCTTACCATCGTTCTGGCTATACTGGGAGCTGAAGTTTTATGCCGTACAAACTTATATGGCAGGGGTTAAACTAAATTTGCAAATTATCTCTGTACTGAGCTGTATTTGTACTGGTGCTGTATATATGTACTGAGCTTGGTTCTGGTGCTGTATATATATATATATATATATATATATATATATATATATATATATATGTACTGAGCTTGGTTCTGGAGTTATATTCAGCATAACAACCAAGCTCAAACATATATACAACTCCAGAACTAAGCTCTGCGTATAAATATAGCACCAGGACCAAGCTCAGTACATATATACAGCACCACAACAAAGCTTAGTACATATATACAGCACCAGAACCAAGCTTAGTACATATATACAACACCAGAACCAAGCTCAGAACATATATACAACTCCAGAACTAAACTCCGCATATAAATACAGCACCAGAACCAAGCTCAGTACATATATACAGCACCACAACAAAGCTTAGTACATATATACAGCACTAGAACAAAGCTCAGTACATAAATACATGCCCAGAACTAAGCTCAGTACATATATACAGCACCAGAACAAAGCTCAGTACATATATACAGCACCAGAAAAAACTCAGTACATATATATCAGAACAACCAAGCTCAAAACATTTATATTTACTGAGCTTTATTCTGGTGCTGTATATATGTACTGAGTTTGGTTCTGGTGCTGTATATATGTACTGAGCTTTGTTCTGGTGTTGTATATATGTACTGAGCTTTGTTCTGGTGTTGTATATATGTACTGAGCTTGGTTCTGGTGTTGTATCTATGTACTGAGCTTGGTTCTGGGGCTGTATATATGTACTGAGCTTGGTTCTGGGGCTGTATATATCTACTAAGCTTTGTTCTAGTGTTGTATATATGTACTGAGCTTTGTTCTGGTGCTGTATTTATGTACTGAGCTTTGTTCTGGTGTTGTGTATATGTACTGAGCTTGGTTCTGGGGCTGTATATATATAGTGAGCTTTGTTCTGGTGTTGTATTTATGTACTGAGCTTTGTTCTGGTGCTGTATATTTGTACTGAGCTTGGTTCTGTTGCTGTATAAATGTACTGAGCTTTGTTCTGGTGATGTATATATGTACTGAGCTTTGTTCTGGTGTTGTATTTATGTACTGAGCTTTGTTCTGGTGCTGTATATTTGTACTGAGCTTGGTTCTGTTGCTGTATATATGTACTGAGCTTTGTTCTGGTGATGTATATATGTACTGAGCTTGCTCCTGGCACCGTATCTGTGCATTAGTCCTCCACCCTTCTCATGTGCACAGCCTAACTAAATGGGCTGAGTACGCTTAGGATATTGAATGTGCGCATATAGGCCTATACAGTGCACATATAGGCCTAAACGTAATGGGTGAGTTTAATATAATGTGTGGGTAGGTCTGTACGCTTATGTAATTATATAAATAGTGTGGCAATCCACACTAAAATATTATGGACAGCGACTTTCTTTATTTAGAGTCCACTTTAATGTAGCAGGAAAAAAACGCCTCCGCCTCCCATTGAAATAAATGGGAGGCATTTTCGGCCGTTTTTTGGCGCGTTTTCCGACACGGTTTTCACGTCAATCAAATTTGTCAAAAAACTTAGTGTGAACTCCCCCTTAGGGTATGTTCACACAGCTTATTGTCTGACGTTTTTTGGGCTGTAAACGCCCTGAAAAACAGCTGAAGAAACGGAAGCTGAATGCCTCCAAACAACTGCCCATTGATTTCAATGAAAAAACGGCATTTCGTTCCGACGGGGCATTTTTTTACGCTGCCATTTGAAAAAACGTTGCCTTAAAAAAGTCCCGTAAAAAGAAGTGCATGTCACTTCTTGAGCCGTTTTTGATTGTGTAAATAGAAAAACAGCTACAAAAACGTCCGTAAAAACCGCATCAATAAACGCATGATGTTTTAAAAACAGTTGAAAATCAGAGGCTGTTTCCCCTTGAAAACAGCTCCGTATTTTATGGCTGTTTTTAGTATGCCGTGTGAACATACCCTTAGAGTCAATGGTGGGCCATGCATTATTTCATTCTAGCAACTTGTGGGAGTCACAGCGGTTATTGGTGGCATAACCTAGCAATATGCCATCTACATCTGTCCTGAGACAACCCCTTTATGGTTTTCTCAGTATTCCCCATTCTGTTAGTGTCTTATTGTTGACATAGGACAGTCGTACAAGTGCTGACTGTGCAGGAAATAGATAATTTGCAGTGAGATATTATATATTCCTATTAGATCTGTTATCATTTATTTATAAAGAGCTTAGGTGACGTACGGAGCCTTGTTATGTTCTCGGCAGATTATACTCGGTATTATCCTAGGTAATGGTGTGTCTTGTTGCTGGTGTGTAAATAGCTTGTACTGCAAATATCACAGCCTCATGAGATTTAGGATGCTGCTTTATTTGTATAATTCCACAGTGGCCAGAAGTGTCAGTGAAGCCTAATCTGACGTCACTAGGAGATAGTGTGCACTTACTTATTCCAACATCTAGCGAAATTGCATAGTAAAAGCTTGGCTATCGGCAACCATGCTGTGCTGGAAATATAAGGACATCGGAAACACAAATGCACTCGACATGCACAATGCATTCTCTAATATTATATGAAAATAGTGTAGCTGGAGGAGCAACACACCATGAATACTGTGCACAAGGGAAGGGGCATCCCTAAATATGGATTCCCCAATGGACATTCCAGCAAACAATCAAAGTACAATCAGTTATGTGTAATTGAATGGATCAATGCTTATTCAGCTCTTGCTGTCTAACTGAACACTTATGACAAGGAGAGAGATACATTGCAACATAGGCTCCTATTATAAAGGAGTCCTAACTGACTGGTCAGTGCATTCACAGGGCTTTATTGACCTTATTTTCACTAGCGGTTCCGAGAAAACGGGCCATTTTTCATGCATATGACTGTCCGTGTTGCGTCGGTGTGGTTTCCGTCTTTCATCCGTTTTCCTTGTCTGTGTTTCTCCTCTGCAAGCACTGGTTTTACTTTTTTTCACTGCATTTATTTAGCAACTGGTGCGTGAAAAACAGACACCACCATGGATGTCATCCCTGTGCTGTCCGTGTTTTTCACGCACCCATAGACTTCAATGGGAGAGTCTGATCCACAAGAACAGACAAGAATAGGACATGCGGTGAGTTTCACGCAACAGACAAACACTCCGTAAAAAAACACGGGTGTGTGAATAGCCCCATTGAATTGTCTGGGTCAGTGTGCTGTCAGTTATTTAAACAGACGGTATACGGACGTGAAATACATTTGTGTGAATAAGGCCTAAGATGTTTGAATCAACCTACTCAGCTCTATCCTATTCTTGCAAAAAGTCATAGCAGTAATAACCCTGAGGGGACACATTTATTTTCCAGTCATTTTATTTTAAAATGCTTACTATTTTCTCAAGACATATAAACCAAAATAACCACAGTAACATGGACTGAAAGCAGCTATTGTTGATCCAATAATTTCTCACAGGGAGCGCTCAGCATAAACTGCATTACTAAGGCCTTATTCACACGAACGTGTCCATTTTGCGTGCGTAAAAAACACAGCGTTTTCCAGAGTTGCAGTTCCGTGTGACGTCCGCGTCTGCGTTTTTACGCGCGTATGTCATCCGAATCTCACGCGTTTTTTACGTCAGCAAAAAAAACTGAAGGAGGTGTTTTTCTTATTCTCATTACTTTATTAACTGTTGCGTGAATCACGCACAGCACACGGAAGTGCATCCGTGTGCTGTCCGTGATCTTCACGCACCCATTGACTTCAATGGGTACGTGATGCGCAAAAAACGCACAAGTATAGGACATGCAGTGAGTTTCACGCAGCGGACACACGCTGCATCAAAAACACAATGTCTGAATGTCCCCATTGAATTGCATAGGTCCGTGTGACGTCCGTTATTTTAACGTGCGTAACACGGACATGAAATACGCTCGTGTGAATAAGGCCTATGAGTGGCACCTTTAGGATATAGTATGCTGCTTCACTACATGAAATACGGTATTTGATCTGAAAACATAGATCAGTGGCTGCTAGCCCCATAGAATTGATATCAGGAATATGTTCTCTTAAATATTATACGTTTTGATAGAAGTTGGAAACAAATATGATATAGATTTGAATAGTGTGAGCTCTTGTAGTGTCCCATCTGTGATTTTGGACAGATCTACTTATATTGTTTTTTGTGCATCTCCATCTTTAGAGCTGTGATAATGAATAAATTCGTAAATTCATTTTCAAAGATATAAATAAAAAGTTGTCCCTGCTTTAGCCTTTAGGCCAGGATCACGCACACCGTTTTGATGCAGTTTTTGGATCCGTTTTTTGAGCCAAAGGCAGAAGTGGACCTAAAAGGAAGGAAAGGCACATACAAAAGACTGATGCATCTCCTTTCTTTTGTGTGCAGTCCTTTGTTTGGGTAAAAAAAAACCTGATCCAAAAACTACATCAAAACTGGCCTAAGGGTATGTTCACACGCAGTGTTTTCAGATGTAATTCGGGCGTTTTACGCCTCAAATTACGCCTGACAAAACGCCCCTAACATCTACGCCTACAAACATCTGCCCATTGCGTTCATTGCCCATTGCCCATTGCGCTTCGCTGTCAAAATACGGCGCGTAAAATGACGGCTCGTCAAAAGAAGTGCAGGACACTTCTTGGGACGTTTTTGGAGGAGTTTTTCATTGACTCCATTGAAAAACAGCTCCAAAAACGGCCGTAAAATACGGCGCGAAAAACACGAGTTGTTAAAAAAACGTCTGAAAATCAGGAGCTGTTTTCGCCTGAAAACAGCTCCGTATTTTCAGACGTTTTTGGTCACTGCGTGTGAACATCCCCTAAAGGATCACGGGATAAAAAAAATTTTTTTGCTCTGGTCATAAAAGCCCCAAACCTCCCTGATCATTAAGAGGTTAAAATAAAAATCCAACATCACAAATTACTTTTTTGGAAAACAGTAGTCTTTCGTTGGCCATCGAGACTGTTCATTCGTGTATAATTTTAAACCGACGGCGGCCCGAAATTAAAATCAGACATTTTGGATGACTCATTTATGTATACGGCCAGCATTAGGTTGGGTTCCCACAGTGCAGATTTGCTGCAGATTTTGCATGCGGTTTTCTTAGCCAAAGCCAGGAATGGAACCTAAACAGAAGAAATATATAAAGAAAGGTCTTATAGGTCTGCTCTCCTGCATCCAATTCTGGTTTTGGCTAAAAAAAAAACGCATGCAAAATCTGCTGCAAATCTGCTCTGTGTGAACCCAGCCGTAGACTCTCATGAAACAGGCGCAGGACTGTAGACTACTTCCGACAATTCAATTAATCAACTGCAGTCGCTGGTCAACAACTCTTCCAAAACGGAGCAGAGCTAAAAAATAAAGCAGCCAACACAGACACAAATAAATACCAGGTAAGCCCCGAAAGGAAGTGACACACAACCGCACTTAAGCGGTAAACATTTTCAGGGCATCAACTCTATACATAGGGTGAGATTTACTAATACTGCTGTACCCTCTGAGTGGTATATTCCTCAACATAGTGCATGTCTTGGTGAGTATTAAAACAAGGCCAAGTCTGACCTAACATTGTTTTCTGACACTTGATAACAATGAATTCATAAATGCGTCACACGGAGTGACTGTGAAAACCCGCTCAATTTTCCAACAGAGGCGCATGTGTTGAAAAAAGTAGGGCAGGGGTATCAGGAATATGGTATTTGGGCCAAACACCATATTTTTCATTACTTTTCTGACAGCCATAGACTATGGGGGTATGTTCACACGCTAAGTCAAAAACGTCTGAAAATACGGAGCTGTTTTCAAGGGAAAACAGCTCCTGATTTTCAGATGTTTTTTAAGCCACTCGCGATTTTCGCAGCGGTTTTTTTTATGGTTGTTTTTGGAGCTTTTTTCAATAGAGTCTATGAAAAACGGCTCCAAAAACGTCCCAAGAAGTGACCTGCACTTCTTTTTCACGGCCGTTTTTTTACGCGGCTGTTTTTCAAAACGGCCACGTAAAAAGACGGCCCATCGGAGCAGAACTCAGTTTTTCCCATTGAAATCAATGGGCAGATGTTTGGAGTCGTTCTGCTTCCGATTTTTCGGGCGTTTACGGCCCAAAAAACGGCCGAAAATAGGCCATGTGAACATACCCTTACAAGATGAAAGATTTTTTTTGCTTTGGACAATCCCTTTTTGGCATTAAGCTGATCGCAGTCTGTCCCATCTATGGGGAATCTCAGTAGCAAATGTTCAATGCCCCAGAAGTGCAACTAGGGGGAAAATTAAACATAAAGCTGAGTTCACATCAGCGTTGCCCTTCCGTTGAGGAGTTCCGTCGGGTTAACCCCTCAATGGAAAGGCAAACTGAAACCTCAGCTTCCGTTTCTCTCAACATTTACCTTTAAAAATGTCATCATGCTGCTGAAGAGTCAGGAAAAGTGTGGTGGATATATTTAATATGTATTATTATACAAATCAATGGTACACAAAATGTGATCTTTGCAGTCTAAACTAGTATATGTTTCCATTGTCCTTCACTAAATTGGCGTTTCAAGCATGAAAGATCACCTGGAATAGACATGAAGATATAAAATATCAATAATTCTCATTACTTCAGTTCTATGACAAATGTTCCTGACACAATTGATGTGTCAATGAGAAGAGTTGACCAGGAGCCATGCTCTTTGTTCTCCGTGCAGATGTCCCTGGTTTTATCACATTATACGATTACACATTGGAAATGGAGAAATGAATGCTATCTTACAAATCAATTTGTCAATTGTCTCCAGGGCGTTCTCTCACTAGCACACATCTGAAAGGTCTTTGTGAACAACAAACTGGAACTGGATTCCCTAACAACTTGGTGTAATATAAAATAGGCAGAGTGAGATACTGGGTGAGAGATGTCTGGAGAGAAGGTGTTGTGAAGTATTCCTATAAGTCTTAGGGTATGTGCACACACACTAATTACGTCCGTAATTGACGGACGTATTTCGGCCGCAAGTACCGGACCGAACTCAGTGCAGGGAGCCGGGCTCCTAGCATCATAGTTATGTACGATGCTAGGAGTCCCTGCCTCTCCATGGAACTACTGTCCCGTACTGAAAACATGATTACAGTATGGGACAGTTGTCCTGCAGAGAGGCAGGGACTCCTAGCATCGTACATAACTATGATGCTAGGAGCCCGGCTCCCTGCACTGTGTTCGGTCCGGGACTTGCGGCCGAAATACGTCCGTCAATTACGGACGTAATTAGTGTGTGTGCACATACCCTTAGGGTATGTTCACACGGCTTATTTTCAGTCGTTTTTCGGGCTGTAAATGGACGAAAAGTGAACGAAAAATCAGAAGCAGAACGCCTCCAAACATCTGCCCATTGATTGCAATGGAAAAACGGCGTTCTGTTCCAACGTGCCATTTTTTTATGCGGCCGTTTTGAAAAAGTACTGCACGTCACTTCTTTCAGCCGTTTTTGGAGCCGTTTTTCCATAGACTCTATATAAAAACAGCTCCAAAAACGTCTGTAAAAAACGCAGCGAAAAACGCGTGTGGCTTAAAAAAAATTCTAAAAATCAGGTGCTGTTTTCCCTTGAAAACAGCTCCGTATTTTGAGAGGTTTTTAATTTTAATTTTGTGTGTGGGAACATACCCTTAGGCTGGGTTCACACTACCTATTTTCAGGCGTAATGGAGAAGTTTTACGCCTCGAATTACGCCTGAAAACATGATTCCAATACGTCGGCAAACATCTGGCCATTACTTTCAATGGGTTTGCCGATGTACTGTGCCGACGACCTGTCATTTTACGCGTCGCTGTCAAAAGACGGCGCGTAAAATAACAGCCTCGTCAAAGAAGTGCAGGACACTTCTTGGGACGTAATTGGAGCTGTTTTTCATTGAATCCAATGAAGAACAACTCCAAATTACGTCCGCAAAACGCGAGTACGAGCAATTACGTCTGAAATTCAGGAGCTGTTTTCTCCTGAAAACAGCTCCGTAATTTCAGAGGTAAATGCAGTTATCGTGTGCACATACCCTTAGGGTATGTTCACACCAGGGGCGTAGCTAAAGGCTCATGGGCCCCGATGCCCCTGCAAACTTCTCATGGCCGACGGCCCGCAGCTTTCAGTTGCATCGCTGGGTCTCCTAGGTCACCCAACAATGCAGCACCAGCAGCCAGGGGAGTCACTAAGGACTTAAAATGTCAGAGGAAATAGCCCCAATACATATGTGCCCCCCCAAAAAAGTGTGTGTGTGTATATAAGTGTGTGTGTGTGTGTGTGTGTGTGTGTATATGTGTATGTGTGTGTGTGTGTATAGGAGACAGCATATCTATAGCACTACGACCCTATAAACTATGGATAGGATTAGATACAGTAGCTCAACAGACAGTATCACACATGATAGGATTAGATATAGGGACCAGCTCGCTGACGTTGCTGTTCCAGCGCTGGACCCAGGAAAGGTAAGAATAATAATTGTTTTGCTTTTTTAGGTGTTACTAATTATTTTCTTGTGTTTTTATTACAGGTTCGATTGTTGGACTACGTCGGATTCGAGGACTACTTCAATGACAGCGTTTTTATTATTCTCAATAAAATGGTTAATGAAGGTTTTGTGTGGTTTTTTCTTTTAGTAAAAAAATTTTTCTATGTCTTTGTAATTTTTTGAACTTTATTATTACCGCCTTAGTAATGGCTGAATAATAACCTCCATTACTAAGGCGGGGCTTAATGTTAGCAGGTGCAGAGGCTAACACTAACCCCCATTATTACTCTGGTACCCACCGCCACCAGGGGTACTGGGAAGAGACGGGTACGAACCAGCACCCGACCATCTGTATTGATGGCCGGGCACCGGCTGGCGCTTGCTGCCGTGTTGTATCTGGCTGGTTATGAAAATTGGGGTCCCCCCACATCGTTCTTTCCAATTATTATTATTTTTTTTAAGTGACGTGTGGTCCCCCCCATTTTTCATAACCAGCCAGATACAATAAAGCAGCAGCAGGTTAGCATTACCAGGGGGGAAAGGGCTGCTGTTTCTGGCCTGTCCCAGCCTGATAATACCAGCCTGCGGCTGCCCCATTACCCAACCATCACTACAGATGGTCAGGTACTGGATCGTACCCGGCTCTTCCCAGCACCCCTGTTGGCGGTGGGTACCGGGCTAATAATGGGGGTTAGTGTTAGCCTTTGCACCGGAAAACACTGAGCCCCGCCTTAGTAATGGACGCTGTCAATCAGCAGGCGGCCATTACTAAGGCGGTAGTAATATAGTTTAAAAAAAAAAACACAAAGACATAGAAAAAATATTTTATTGAAATAAAACCCCCAGTCCAACGACCGAACCTGTAAGAAAACACAAACATAAAAAAAATGATTAGTAACACATGTGGTAGGCTTAGATACAGGGCCCATGTGTGATACTGTCTGTCAAGGTAGGCTTAGATACAGGGTCCAGCAGACAGTAATCTTATACAGTATAAGATTACTGTCTGCTGGAGCCTTGTATCTAAGCCTACTATGTGGTAGGCTTATATACAGGGCCCATCAGATAGGATCACACATGGGCCATGTATCTAAGCCTACCATGTGGTTATGTAAGATGCTTAGATACAGGGCCCCAGCAGACAGTAATCTTATGCAGTATAATCAGGATAGCCCATCAATAGCTAATGGGTCAGGGTCCGACTCCCGGGACCCCGCCAATCAGCTGTTTTGAAGTGGCCCCAGCGATTGTACGAGAGCTGCTTCCCCTTCATTTCCCTTACTTGCTCACACTGTGACTCGCTAACACAGATTCAGGCCTCATTTACACGAGCGTAATATACGCGCGTGCGACGCGCGTGCTTTTCACGCGTGTCGTACGCACCTATATTACTCTATGGGGCAGTTTAGACGATGCGTGAATTTTGCGCAGCGTGAGTGCGTTGCGTAAAACTCACGACATGTTCTATGATCGTGCGTTTTTCGCTCATCCACGCACCCATTGAAGTCAATGGGTGCGTGAAAACCACGCATGCCGCACGGAAGCACTTCCGTGCGAACTGCGTGATTCGCGCAAGAGCTGTCAAAAGGATGAATGTAAACAGAAAAGCACCACGTGCTTTTCTGTTTACAAACATCCAAACGGAGTGTCAAATTAGAGATGAGCGCACCGAACTTCACCGGGTTCGGCCGAACTCGTTTTGACCGAACCCGGCAAAAAATGTTCGGGTACGCGACGTCAGGAGACAGTCACTGCCCACGGTGCTGAAAGAGTTAAACTGTTTTAGCACCATGGACAGTGACTTTCGATCACAATATACATATACGTGTAAAAAAAAACAGAAGTTCGGACTTACCGATAAGTCCCGGCTCCTTCCTCCAGTCCGACCTCCCGGGATGACAATTCAGTCCAAGTGACAGCTGCAGCCAATCACAGGCCAAGCACAGGCTGCAGCCAATCACAGGCTGCAGCGGTCTCATGGACTGCCGCGTCATCCTGGGAGGTGGAGCCGGATGACAAGAGAGGGACGCGTCACCAAGGCAACGGCCGGGAGACCGGACTGGAGGAAGCAGGCGGTTCATGGTAAGTTTGAACGTCTTTTTTTATTCACAGGTTGGTGTATATTGTGATCGGAATTCACTGTCGAGGGTGCTGAAAGAGTTACTGCCGATCAGTTAGCTCTTTCAGCACCTTGGACAGTGACGGGCGTCGACTAGCCTCATCTCTATGATGGCGGCTGCGCGAAAATCACGCAGCCGCGCATCATACACGGATGACAACACGGAGCTGTCAAGTGCCTTTTGCGCGTGCAAAACGCAGCGTTTTTTGCGCGCGCAAAACGCACACGCTCGTGTAAATCAGGCCTCACAGTGAATGAAGGGGAAACAGCTCTCGTACGAGCGATGCGGACCATTCAAAACAGCTGATTGGCGGGGTCCCGGGAGTCGGACCCCGCCAATCAGCTTCAGCAGTCAGGGATATTAATCTTACCCTCCCCTTCAGCCGCAGCGGATGTCCTGACTCTATCCAGGATCAGGATGCTGTGACGTCAGGACCTCCGCTGCGCTCCGGAAGCAGGAAGGTAAGTGCTGAAATTACTATTGTAACAGGGGCCTGCGGCGGTAATCTGTATCTGGCGGTCTGCAAAAACTGAGGTTTTTTACGGTCGTGTGCATGGGGCCTAAGCAAAAAACGTCTGAAAATACGGAGCTGTTTTCAAGGGATAACAGCTCCTGATTTTCAAAAGTTTTTTTTAAGAAACTCGCGTTTTACACTGCGTTTTTGAGCTGTTTTCTATAGAGTCGATGAAAAACAGCTCCAAAAACGGCTCAAGAAGTGACATGCACTTTTTTTTTCGAAGCCATTTTTTTACGCGCCCATTTTTTCAAAACGGATGCGTAAAAAAACGGCTGAAAATAAGCCGTGTGAATATACCCTTACTCACGCTTTATTAGAGAATCTTCTTTGACTATATTATCGCCTTATGCACAGGGTGAGACTCCCTTTCCATAGGAAGGGTTCATCTAATATTAATCAATAAAACTAGCTCCAAGCTACTTAATCATGTGTTGGACTGTCACTTTTAGTAACAAATTGCTCTTGTGTGCCACAGTCATTCCCAGTAGATGGTCTTCCTGCTGCCTGGCCTCATCTCAAAATTAGGACTTAATTTAAAAAAAAACATACAACTCCGACCTAATCCAAAAATGTAATGCACCCATCTTTGTGTGGTTAATGTAACATTATTCTGGTTTGTTATTGTTTTCAACAAAAAATTAAGCTAAGGTGGACTTGATACATTTGATAGCATTAAATGAAAACTCTGTTAGGCTGGCTTGTTCACACAGAGTTTTTTGCAGGAGGAAAATTCTGCCTCAAAATTCTGTTTGGGATTTTTAGGCAGATTTTGACCTTCCTGCACGCTGTTTGCCGCGATTTTCGCTCGCGCCCATTGAGTGCTACGGGCAAAAAACTCTGCGAAATACGCTTTCTCTGCCTCCCATTGATGTCAATGGGTGGTTAGAGGCGTAACTGCGTGAAGATAGGGCATGTCGCTTCTTTCTCCCGCGAGGCGGGAGAAAACCGCCTCCGCCTCCCATTGAAATCAATGGGAGGCATTTTTTTCCGGTTTTTGACGAGTTTTGCGGAGCGGTTTCCGCAACAAAAATCTCGTCAAAATACTCTGTGTGAACAGGGCCTTATATTGTAATAACAGAGACATTTTGGAAACAGACATAAAATATTGTTACGAATAGAAACAAAATGGATTATAGATGCAAAGGCCTTCGAAAAGGAATGGTCTTAGGCCAGGCTGCACAGTTTTGATGCAGTTTTTGGCTCCGTTTTTTTTAACCAAACACAGGAGCGGACACAAAAGAAAGGAGATGTATTAGTTTTTTCTTTATACCTTTCCTTACTTTTGGATCCACTTCTGGCTTTGGCGAAAAAAACGGAGCAAAAAACTTCTTCAGTGCGCCCCAGTCCTCTCAAGATGGCGCCAGCTGCAGCTCTCCCACAGCGTCTGCTGATCCTGAGAGGGAGAATGCACATTCCTCTCCCTGCTCATCCCCGGCTCAAAGCGATGTGTCGCAGCACAAAATGGGAGGTAAGGACCACAGCAAAAGGGGTCCTTCTTTATCAACACATGCCTCCCCTTCATCCAGGGGCCCTGCTCAAAAACGGAGCATATGTACAACCAGCTTAGACGGTGACATCTCTAAATGGGACTTTCATACATTATCTCCTACTGAGAATCCAGTCACTGAAATAGCTCTAAGGGTATGGTCACACGGCCTATTTTCGGGCCGTTTTTCGGGCCGTAAACGCCCGAAAAACTGCCAAAAAATCGAAAGCAGAACGGAGCGTTTTTCTCAGTGTTTTTTACGCATAAAAAAAGGCCATGAAAAAGAAGTGCAGGACACTTCTTGGGACCTTTATGGAGCCGTTTTCCATAGACTCTATTGAAAAAGGCTCCAAAAACGGCCGTAAAAAACGCAGCAAAAATCGCGAGTGGCACAAAAACCGTCTGAAAATCAGGAGCTGTTTTCTCTTGAAAACAGCTCCGTATTTTGAGACGTTTTTGCTCACTAAGTGTGAACATACCCGAAAAGGCATGTTCCTATCCTTGCAAAAGCACCTGTGCTCTGATATGGGGAAATTAATCCATGGCCTGCAAAAGGACATTGATGATCTGGGCAATTGCACTTCACACATGGAAAACAAAATGGGTGACTTCTCTATTGCTCATAACGAGCTTGTCGATGCTCATAACTCCGCTGAGGAGGACATAAGATGGCTCAAAGATAAGGTCACCGACCTAGAGGACACATCACGTCGGAATAATATAATGTTTCGGGGAATCCCTGAAGATGTTCAACCCTCGGATCTAACAACGCTCCTGCACAATTTGTTCAAAGCTCTTCTTCCTACGGCTACCATTGTTGACTTTGTCATAGACCATGATCCCCAGGGCCGCCATCAGGAATTTCAGGGCCCCATACAGCAAAATTTTCTGGGCCCCCCTACCGTGGCACCGCCTGTTAACGGTACTCCGTCCAGCACTATATCATGCTACCCCTTCATTTCTACTTGCTCTCTGAGAATCGTCGACACAGATGTAGTGCAATTCAGAGTATTGCAGCCTCCTCATATTCACTTCATTGTGAGAAGGCTGCAATACTGTGAATCGGCGCTACATCCGTGACGACGATTCACAGTGAGCAAGTAGAAATGAAGAGGAAGCAGCGCTCGGACCGACCCATCAGCTATTGATGGCCTATCCTGAGGATGTAACTACATTGTGCTGCGCCACATGAACGTATTTCGGCCGCAAGTCCCGGACCGAACACACTGCAGGGAGCCGGGCTCCTAGCATCATAGTTATGTACGACGCTAGGAATCCCTGCCTCGCTGCAGGACAACTGTCCCGTACTGTAATCATGTTTTCAGTATGGGACAGTTGTCCCGCAGCGAGGCAGGGACTCCTAGCGTCGTACATAACTATGATGCTAGGAGCCCGGCTCCCTGCAGTGTGTTCGGTCCGGGACTGGCGGCCGAAATATGTTCCTTTACGGAGCGAACATGCTCGTGTGAATCCAGCAGCCTCAAGTTTTGTATTTTTTTAAGCTGGTTCACATAAAAAAATAATTGCAAATTCTACTGAACCAACTGCCTATTTAGAGACAGGCAGCAGCTCCAGGAGCGACATCATAAGGGACACACTAGGCGGATATGCTCCACAGCTTATCCGCCCCGGTAGCCGCAGGGAATTCCGCCAGCAAAACCGCACCAAATAGTGGCGCAGGTTTCGTGAGGCATGTCCGCTGCGGGAATCCTGCAGGGGAAAAAAAAGTTTCGACTTGCCCCGGCCGTAGTTTAGGCAACGCGTCTCTCTCTTCTGAACGAAGCCCCGCCTCCTGGGATGATGCTGTAGACCATGTGACCGCTGCAGCAGTCACATGGGATGAAACGTCATGACAGGAGGCCGGGTTGCGCTAAGAACAGAGGATCGCGTCACCTAAACTACGGCCGGGGCAAGTCTAAACTTTTTTATAAATTAAAAAAAAGACCTTTTTTTTTTCTCATTTGTGATTTTTGCGGCAGAACCGAAGCATTTCCGCAACAGAGGAGCAGCGATTCTGCAGCATAAATTGACTTAAAAAACCAAACCGCAGGTCAATTTTTTTTGCAGCGTGTGGATGAGATTTGTTCAAATCTCATCCACTCTGCTGCGACTGTAATACGCTGCGGATTTTCCGCAATAAAATGTGTTGCATAAAATCCGCAGTGTTCATGCCTAGTGTTTTCCTACCCTAACAATAAGGCCCACTTCACAGAGTTTTTGGGCCTTGATATTGACTCGGACACTGCATCGGAATCAGGGATAAAAAACATCCAAAACCGCCTCCCATTGATTTAATCTGAAATCAATGGGAGCCAGTCGCGGAAAAAATAAAAAGCAGCACGTCCTTTCTTGCCGCGGTTCCGCCTCTGACCTCCCATCGAAATCAATGGGAGGCAGAAAATGTATTTTTCGCTGCGTTTTTTTGTCTGCTGTCTTCAATCGCCGCGGGCAAAAAACGCCGCAAAAAACGCGGCAAGATAGTGTGGGCAGGTCAAAATCTGCCTCAAAATTCTTTAAGGAATATTGAGGCAGATTTTTTCTGCCTGCAAAATACACTGTGTGAACAGGGCCATACATAAACAGCACTTTGAGATACTTTACTCACTGTGTCAGAAGAGCTGCTGGCTCCCACTCCAGTCCTCGTTGTCAGGCGATGTCTTCCAGGCGATGTCTTTGGTCCAGACGTCCAGTCCTTCACTGCCAGCGAGGCTCCAGAAAATGGCGTGGATTGTAGAACGCCTGCCGCCGCGCTACATTTGGACTCCTCCCCCTCTCCTTAAGCAGCTACGCTGAGGAGGAGGACGAGGCGGCTTAGGAGGCGGAGGAGGACAAGGCGGAGGCGGCTTAGGAGGCGGAGGAGGACGAGGCGAACGAGGATGAGGCGGAGGCGGACGAGGAGGACAAGGCGGCGGAGGAGGCTTAGGAGGACGAGGCTTAGGAGGCGGAGGAGGAGGACGAGGCTTAGGAGGAGGCCTAGGCGGCGGAGGAGGAGGAGGCGGAGGAGGACGAGGAGGACAAGGCGGCGGAGGAGGCTTAGGAGGACGAGGCGGAGGAGGACGAGGCCTAGGAGGCGGAGGAGGACGAGGCTTAGGAGGCGGAGGAGGACGAGGCAGAGGAGGCCGAGGCGGCGGAGGAGGACGAAGCTTAGGAGAAGTAGGAGGCGGAGGAGGACGAGGCTTAGGAGGTGGATGAGGACGAGGCTTAGGAGGAGGACGAGGCTTAGGAGGAGGACGAGGCTTAGGAGGAGGACGAGGCTTAGGAGGTGGACGAGGACGAGGCTTAGGAGGAGGACGAGGCTTAGGAGGAGGACGAAGCTTAGGAGGAGGACGAGGCTTAGGAGGAGGCCGAGGCTTAAGACGAGGCTTAGGAGGAGGAGGAGGACGACGACGACGCTGAGGAGGAGGAGGCGGCCCAGGTAAGCTGTCTCTGCGTCGCTGTCCTTGTGTGCCCGTCGGTGTCTCGTTCGCGGGTGTGCGCTCCGGCGCTCGCGGTTACGCGCCGTCAAACACCGCCCGCGGGCGCACGCGCAAGCGGGCGGTGTTTGACGGCCCCCACGACGAAAGGGGGGCCCGCAGCTCACGACATTACTTTGGTGAAAAGAACAGACCCCATTGCAGGGGCCTGTTTTTCCTACCAAATGTAAGTCGTGGCAGTGGCCGGGCCCCCCTTTCAATTAGGGTTGGCCGGGCCCTTTACACAAGTACCCCTAATACCCCCCTGATGGCGGCCCTGGCTGCGCCACACGAACGTATTTCGGCTGCAAGTCCCGGACCGAACACAGTGCAGGGTGCCGGGCTCCTAGCATCATAGTTATGTACGACGCTAGGAGTCCATGCCTCACTGCAGGACAACTGTCCCGTACTGTAATCATGTTTTCAGTATGGGACAGTAGTTCCACGGAGAGGCAGGGACTCCTAGCGTCGTACATAACTATGATACTAGGAGCCCGGCTCCCTGCAGTGTGTTCGGTCTGGGACTGGCGGCCGAAATATGGTCCGTCCTTTACGGACCGAACATGCTCGTGTGAATCCAGCAGCCTCAAGTTTTGTATTTTTTTAAGCTGGTTCACATAAAAAAATAATTGCAAATTCTACTGAACCAACTGCCTATTTAGAGACAGGCAGCAGCTCCAGGAGCGCATCATAACGAACACACTAGGCGGATATGCTGAGTAAAACTACACAGCTTATCCGCCCCGGTAGCCGCAGGGAATTCTGCCAGCAAAACCGCACCAAATAGTGGCGCAGGTTTCGTGAGGCATGTCCGCTGCGGGAATCCTGCAGGGAAAAAAAAGTTTAGACTTGCCCCGGCCGTAGTCTAGGCGACGCGTCTCTCTTCTGAACGAAGCCCGGCCTCCTGGGATGATGCTGTAGACCATGTGACTGCTGCAGCAGTCACATGGGATGAAACGTCATGACAGGAGGCCGGGCTGCGCTAAGAACAGAGGATCGCGTCACCAGGACTACGGCCGGGGCAAGTCTAAACTTTTTTATAAATTTTAAAAAAATACTTTTTTTTTTCTCATTTGTGATTTTTGCGGCAGAACCGCAGCATTTCCACAACAGAGGAGCAGCGATTCTGCAGCATAAATTGACATGCTGCGGCTTGAAAAACCACACTGCAGGTCAATTTTTTTTGCAGCGTGTGAATGAGATTTGTTCAAATCTCATCCACTCTGCTGCGACTGTAATACGCTGCGGATTTTCCGCAATAAAATGTGTTGCATAAAATCCGCAGTGTTCATGCCTAGTGTGTTCCTACCCTAACAATAAGGCCCAGTTCACAGAGTTTTTGGGCCTTGATATTGACTCGGACACTGCGTCGGAATCAGGGACAAAAAACATCCAAAACCGCCTCCCATTGATTTAATCTGAAATCAATGGGAGCCAGTCGCGGAAAAAATAAAAAGCAGCACGTCCTTTCTTGCCGCGGTTCCGCCTCTGACCCCCCATCGAAATCAATGGGAGGCAGAAAATGCATTTTTCGCTGCGTTTTTTGTCTGCTGTCCTCAATCGCCGCAGGCAAAAAACGCAGCAAAAAACGCAGCAAGATAGTGTGAGCAGGTCAAAATCTGCCTCAAAATTCTTTAAGGAATATTGAGGCAGATTTTTTCTGCCTGCAAAATACACTGTGTGAACAGGGCCATACTTAATCAGCACTTTGAGACACTTTACTCACTGTGTCAGAAGAGAAGCTGGCTCCCACTCCAGTCCTCGTTGTCAGGCGATGTCTTCCAGGCGATGTCTTCGGTCCAGACGTCCAGTCCTTCACTGCCAGCGAGGCTCCAGAAAATGGCGTGGATTGTAGAACGCCTGCCGCCGCGCTACATTTGGACTCCTCCCCCTCTCCTTACGCAGCTACGCGGAGGAGGAGGACGAGGCGGAGGAGGACGAGGCGGAGGCGGCTTAGGAGGCGGAGGAGGACGAGGCGGAGGAGGAGGACAAGGCGGCGGAGGAGGCTTAGGAGGACGAGGCGGAGGAGGACGAGGCGGAGGCGGCTTAGGAGGCAGAGAAAGAGGCGGAGGCGGCTTAGGAGGCGGAGGAGGACGAGGCGGAGGAGGACGAGGCGGAGGAGGATGAGGCGGACGAGGACGAGGAGGACAAGGCGGCGGAGGAGGCTTAGGAGGACGAGGCTTAGGAGGACGAGGCTTAGGAGGCGGAGGAGGACGAGGCGGAGGAGGAGGACGAGGCTTAGGAGGCGGAGGACGAGGCTTAGGATGCGGAGGAGGACGAGGCGGAGGAGGACGAGGCTTAGGAGGAGGACGAGGCTTAGGAGGAGGAGGAGGACGAGGCTTAGGACGAGGCTTAGGAGGAGGAGGATGAGGCGGAGGAGGACGACTCCGAGGCTTAGGAGGCGGAGGACAAGGCTTAGGAGGACGAGGCTTAGAAGGCGGAGGAGGCAGTGGAGGACGAGGCTTAGGAGGCGGAGGAGGAGGAGGACGAGGCTTAGGAGGCGGAGGAGGACAAGGCAGCGGAGGAGGCCTAGGCGGAGGAGGCAGAGGAGGCCGAGGCGGCGGAGGAGGACGAGGCTTAGGAGAAGTAGGAGGCGGAGGAGGACGAGGCTTAGGAGGTGGACGAGGACGAGGCTTAGGAGGAGGCTTAGGAGGAGGCTTAGGATGCGGAGGAGGCTTAGGAGGCAGAGGAGGAGGAGGACGAGGCTTAGGAGGAGGACGAGGCTTAGGAGGACGAGGCGTAGGAGGAGGACGAGGCTTAGGAGGAGGACGAGGCTTAGGACGAGGCTTAGGACGAGGCTTAGGAGGAGGAAGAGGAGGAGGACGACGAGGCTTAGGAGCAGGAGGACGAGGCTGCGGAGGAGGAGGCGGCCTAGGTAAACTGTCTGTGCATCGCTGTCCTTGTGTGCCCGTCGGTGTCTCTTTCGCGGGTGTGCGCGCGGGCACGAGCGGGCGGGTGCAAGCGCAAGCGGGCAGTGTTTGACGTCCCCCACGACGAGAGGGGGACCCGCAGCTCACGAGATTACTTTGGTGAAAAGAACAGACCCCATTGCAGGGGCCTGTTTTTTCTACCAAATGCAAGTCGTGGCAGTGGCCGGGCCCCCCTTTCAATTAGGGTTGGCCGGGCCCCTTACAGAAGTACCCCTAATACCCCCCTGATGGCGGCCCTGATGATCCCTAAAGCCAAATCTGCGCCTGACAATGCACCTAGGGATGTGTTGGCAAGGGTGCACTTTTACCACATTAAAGACTGCTTGCTGCAAGCAGCCCGTAAGATGACCTCGCTACCGGATCCGTTTGCCAACATTCTGCTGTTCCCTGACCTCTCAGCTGCTACACTGCAAGCCCGTCGCACGTTTTCTCCTGTGACGAGAGCTCTCCAAAATGTGTCTATTGCATACAAGTGGGGCTTTCCAACAAAGCTGATTATCACTCGATGAGGCGTGCTACACACAGTGCTTTCGGTGGAAGATGGTTTATCGTGGTTACATAAGTGGAATATTGCTTTGACAAACTCGCTTCCCATAACTGCTTCTGTAGCCCCTAGGAAAGTTGATGAGGACTGGCAAACCATTGGAAAACGAGGGAACCGCTCTTAAAGTGCTTATGTGACATCATCTGTTACTCTGTGGCTGTGGAAGCCAATGTCGAGCTCAATGTTCGCCCCCAACTGAAGAATAAAACCCAGTTTACTGGCTGACCTGGGTGACTTCAGTTTTGTTCCTTTTGACTTTTTTTTATTTTTTATTTTTCATTGCTGTATGTTTTTCTTGTTGTTTTCTCACTCCCATATCTTTAGATCCACCCTTCATGCCGGGTATGCCGATACTCCGCGTCTTGTTACATTCTGCAGACTGTGAGTAGTGACACTTCTCCTACTACATGGTATTATCTCCTGGTTACAATGTGCACACTTTATAAAGGTTACTTTATAAAGGCCACGGTATCTTCCATTAAAGTGAAGGGTCTTAATAGTCCCTACAAAAGACACCTTATCTGAAAGGAGGTAATATCATTATAATGTGATGTTTTGTTTGCCCAAGAAACTCACTTTCATAGTGAGAAGACCCCCAGATGTAATCATCTTAAATTCCCACATGTGTATTTGGCTTCAATGGCTAGTAAAAAAAAAGGGGAGTAATGATCGCTATCAATTCTAATGTAGCATTCTCTTTTATACGCTCTATTTCTGACAGGCAGGGTAGGTTTCACACATAATACACGCCCACTTGGACTTTTACTTTAAACACGCCCACTTGGACTTTTGCAAGCCTCATTTGCATACATACAAAAATGGTCATAACTTGGCCAAAAATGCTCGTTTTTTTTAAATAAAAACTTTACTGTAATCTACATTGCAGCGCCGATCTGCTGCAATAGCAGATAGGGGTTGCAAAATCTGGTGACAGAGCCTCTTTAACCATGTTAAATTTACTCTAGTTAATGTATATGCTCCAAATTCAAAACAGAATGAATTCGTATCGAAGGTATTTGCAAAAATTAGGAGGGTATCAGAGGGCCTTGTCTTGATCGGTGGTGACCACAACAATGTTATGTTCCCAGATCTTGATTCCTCGGTCAAGACGATGCCTTCCTCATCTATTCACGGTTTGACTGTATGGGTATGTTCACACGCACTAATTACGGACGTAATTCGGGCGTTTTTGCCCCGAATTACGTCCGAAAATAGCGCCTCAATAGCGCTGACAAACATCTGCCCATTGAAAGCAATGGGCAGACGTTTGTCTGTTCACACGAGGCGTAATTTACGCGCCGCTGTCAGATGACGGCGCGTAAATAGACGCCTGCGTCAAAGAAGTGACCTGTCACTTCTTTGGCCGTAATTGGAGCCGTTATTCATTGACTCCAATGAATAGCAGCCCCAATTACGTCCGTAATGGACGCGGCGTTCAAGCGCCTGCACATGCCGTTACGGCTGAAATTACGGGGATGTTTTCAGGCTGAAACATCCCCGTAATTTCAGCCGTTACGGACGCCCTCGTGTGAACATACCCTTAGGCTGGGTTCACACGACCTATTTTCAGACGTAAACGAGGCGTATTATGCCTAGTTTTACATCTGAAAATAGGGCTACAATACGTCGGCAAACATCTGCCCATTCATTTGAATGGGTTTGCCGACGTACTGTGCAGACGACCTGTCATTTACGCGTCGTCGTTTGACAGCTGTCAAACGACGACGCGTAAATTGACTGCCTCGGCAAAGAAGTGCAGGACACTTCTTTCAGACGTAATTTGAGCCGTTCTTCATTGAAGTCAATGAAGAGCAGCTCAAGATTACAGGCGTCAAAGACGCCTCGCATAATGCGAGGAGGAGCTTTTACGTCTGAAACGACGCAGCTGTTTTCTCCTGAAAACAGTCTGTCTTTTCAGACGTAAAAGCCTCTCATCGTGTGCACATACCCTAAGGGTATGTTCACATGGCAGCGTCCGTAACCGCCGAAATTACGGGGCTGTTTCCAGGAGAAAACAGCCCCGTCATTTCAGCCGTAACGGCATGTGCAGGCGCTTGAACGCCGCGTCCATTACGGACGTAACTCGAGCTGGTTTTCCACGGAGTCCATGGAAAACGGCTCCATTTACGTCTGAAGAAGTGACATGACACTTCTTTGGCGCGGGCGTCTATTTACGCCTTTTGACAGCGACGCGTAAATATACGCCTTGTGTGAACAGACAAACGTCAGCCCATTGCTTTCAATGGGCAGATGTTTGTCAACGCTTTCAAGCCGTAATTTCAGACTTAATTCCAGGCGTAAAACACCCGAATTACGTCCGTAATTTGGCCGTGTGAACATACCCTAAAGGAGGGTTATGTGGATGTATGGAGGTGTTTACATGGTACGACTACACATTTTTCTCCAATAGTCATTCCTCTTACTGTAGAATAGATATGTTTCTGGTGGGAAGGCATGACCTCCTCAAAACCTCTAATGCTAAGATTGGCCTGACTACGTGGTCCGATCACGCTCCTATCACTTTGGACATATCAGATTCACTGCAAGGTTCCCCGATCTTTCTATGGTGTTTAAAGGACTCAATACTTAACCACTCCGGACACCGAGTAAATTATGCCACTAATCTTTAGGATTATTGTGATCTTAACCTGCACTCCACGCTGAATATCTTCTCGGTCTGGAGTGCACATAAAGCCTACATGAGGGGGTTCTTCTTACAAGCTACTTCCCGTATTAAAAGAACGCGCAACCTTGAAACATCTCGCCTTATCTCCAAAATTGCAGATCTTGAGAAGTTAAATAAACAGTCTCCTTCAAGCACTGTCACTGGGGAGCTTCAGACCCTGCGTTCTGAACTCCGCTTAGTTTTACTGAACGTACATGAGTTCATGTTGCATAGATATAAACTGAACTTCTATGCCCATAATAATAAACCTGGGAAGTTTCTAGCGAAAAAGCTGATATCGAGACTGGCTAGACAAAGGATAGGTTTTCTGAGATCCCCTGCGGGTCAAAAAAGAATACACCCCTTAGAGATTGTGGCACAATTCTGGGAGTACTATAGCAACTTATATTATCTAAAAAATTATGCAAACACCCAACAACCCTCTTCCCATGCTATTTTAAATTTTCTAGATAAATTACATCTCCCAGGGATTTCTCATACTCAGCTAGAGCAGTTATCCTCTTTGTTCACTGTGGAGGAAGTATTGAAAGCTATCCAGTCTTTCAAACTGGGTAAATCACCAGGCCCTGATGGCCTTTTGAATGGCTACTTTATACAATTTGCCACTGACTTGGCTAATTTAGGTATTACGTTAACCTCCCCTAGTTCAGCTCTTTACCAAGAGAATTTTAGGCCTCTGTTACAGTCTGTGCCCAAGCAACTTAGAAGGTATGCTAAGGTACAGTTATCTTGGGCTGGCAAAATAGAAGTTCAAGATGATGGTGTTACCAGCAATACTATACTTTTTCCGTACAATAGCTATACCGATCCCTGCTACATTTTTTCAATCGCTCCAGAGGGACGTCTCCGACTTCATTTAGTCAGGACCCCGCTCTAGAACGCAATATGGTATAATAATTAAGCATTGGAAACTAGGTAGAATGGGTGTTCCAGATCTTAAGACATACAATCTCGCTTCCCTCCTTGATCAGATGAAATATTGGTGGACGAGCATAAGGCTTGGGTACAGATTGGGGAAGATTGTCTAGCTTGTAAGGAGGTATCTTTACTAAAAGAAACAGGAGTGCCCAACACTGCATACTCACCTCCTCAACTTCTGAGTATTAAAGCTACAACTTTAGCCTGGGGTAAATATGTCGCATCCAGCTCGGAATCTGATTCCGTGACCCTCCAACGTTTACGTTTATTGTACCTTAACTCTATGATTCCCTCCATTGATATGTCAAACTGGGTAGCCTTGGGTATTAGAAAGATAGGGGATTTATATACAAACAGCATACTCTGTTCCTTTGATTACGTCTCTCGCACATATCACATATCTAGAGCTAATTTCTTTAAATATCTTCAGGTGAGACATGCAGTCTCGAAGGTTAACATTGACGCCGCCCTTTTTCCTAGATTAGCATTTATTTATTATTCTTTATTAGATTTGGCATTGTGCTTTCTTCATGCGAATAAAATACCCCCTCACGCTCAGACGGTAGGATCGCACTTAATATTAGCTGCCAGAAGTGCAAATCTAGAAGAGGTTGGACGCAGCACGAAGGACATAGGAGGGAAAGGGTTAAGAGTGAGAGAAGGAGGGAGTAGAAGGGGGAGTTGGAAGAGGGGAAGGGAGGAGTTAGGGTACGTTGCTCGTCTTCCCGCTGTTTTCGGCAGTGAGCCGGAAGCAGCGGGAGGAAGAGCAAGCAAATAGACAAGCTCGAGCAAATAGACAAGCTCCCTCTGCTACCGTGCTTGCCTGCACCTTACCTGCGCCATGTCTGAGGTCTGCATGTTGGAGCAACTGCGGGCGGCAGCTGCATTCCACGGTCCCGGGTGGTTAGAGGAGACCGTGGCAGCACTATCCAGGATGCCGGAGGCTGGCTCGTCTCCACGCCAGGCCCGGCGCTCAGGGTCAGTGGATCTGAGGGACAGGCTCCCCTCCCCCGGCCCCCTCCCTAGTGCTAGTACTGTGGCGGCGGGGGGGGGGGACTTGGCACCCAGGGCTCCAGCTCGCATTAAGCAGAGAGCGTCGTCGGGGGCGGCGGTGGCTCAGGCCGGGTCTCCCCGTCGCTCCCTGCGGTCTCGCCCACCAGAACGCCTCAGTCCAGAGGTGGTCCCGCGGACACGGCATCGCAAGGGGAGCCCTTCAAAGGACGCTGCAGGCCAGGCAGCTGGGAAGGCCGCCTCTTCCCAGGCCCTGCATCCTGGCAGAAATCCCCAGCCGCGACGAGGTCAGGGGGTCGCAGGCCGCGCTCCCTGTCACCCCACCTCCATCGGATGCCGTATGCAGAGAGCAGCCCACGGCCGCCCCGCATGGTGATGTTCCGGCCAGGGGGCAGGCTTCCTCAAAACCGTCAGGGAGGACGCCTAGATCATCAGCGGCGACGAGGCAACAGGTCCGGTCGGAAGTCTGGGTCCCTGCGGTCGGGCGGCAGGTTGCCGGCCCATCTGTCAGCATGTCGTTGTCCCCGTGTAAGAGATGTCGGTGGGATGGCCAGTCGTCGGCAAGAGAGGACCTGGAGGATGGCGAATTGGACGATTTTCAGCGAGGTCAGGATTTTCCGGCTGGCGGGAACACAGCGCCTGGGCAGCCCGGTGAGTGCGTAACTCCTTCTTTGCCGTATCCAGCGATTTTTATGTCGGGTGTCGGGGGTGGGGCAGCGAGCACGGCATCGGCTGCAGGTAGCGGCGTCGCCGGGCGCGACTGCGTTGGCTTATCGGATTTAGTGGGTTGCTTGCGGGAGTTGGTCGGGAGCTTAGATAGGGCTGCGGCGCCCGTAGTTCCGGCGGGTACTCCGGCGGTAGTTTGGGAAGGTCCTCGTGAGGTTGGTGTGTTACAGTCGCGTCCCGTGGTTGGGGAAGTGTTGGCGGCGTCTAGGGAAGCGGTCGCGGTGTCAGTTCAGACCGAGGCGCAAAAAGATGGTGATCGAATCCGGCTTGATGATCGTGCTCGTGGCGAGGTTTATGTATGCTTCGAGGGTCCTTTAGGGGCACACCTAAAACAGGAGGTCCGTGAGCAGATCTGGAAGGATGAGTATGTGGAGATCTTTTCTCTTCTGCCGCTTGCAAAATTCAATTTGGATAAAGGCAAGCGGGATGAGAGTAAGAAGGAGGAAGAGGAACGTCGGCGGTATAGGCTTATTCCGCAGACGTTTGTCAATTGGTCGCAGGCATTTGCCATTTTAGCCAGCGTGATCGGAGAGAAGGCACCTGAAAATTGCTTGGCGTTATTTTGCTATTTCGATGCCATCGGAGAGGCTCATAGGGCATACGGGGGTCAGGCATGGTTGCGGTACGATGAGCAATTTCGCCAGCGGAAGGCGGTTCGGCCGGCGATTCGGTGGGACCAGAAGGATATTGTGCTTTGGTTGAGGGTGACAGCTCCGGTGAAGCAGTCCTTTCCCGGGAGCGTTGGCCAAGGAGGTCAGTCTAGCCAGGCCGGGCAAGGTTCAGGGGCAAAACTCGAGTTCTGCTGGCAATTTAATGACGGCCAGTGTAAGTTCGGGGCCGCATGTAAGTTCAAGCACGTGTGTTCAGAATGTAATGGATCATAACACGGGGCTGCCAAGTGTATGCGGAAGAAGCGGTCAGGGAACCAGTCCTCCTCAGCTGGTCAAGGGGTTGTCGCCGGTGAGGGTGGAAAGGATGGCCCCGTATCTAAATGAATATCCAGATAGGGTTGCGGCCAAGTTAATTTATGAAGGGTTCCGTGTTGGTTTCGTTATTACTCCGCCTCCTTATGAGGTTCCGGTTACTCGGCGCAATCTTAAGTCGGCTAACTTGCATTCCGAGATCGTGTCGGAAAAACTGTTGAAGGAAGTTTCGTTGGGGCGCATGGCGGGGCCGTTTGTTGATCCGCCAATAAATAATTTAGTGGTGTCCCCATTGGGTATTGTGCCGAAGCGGGAGCCCCGGAAATTTCGTTTAATTCAGCATTTATCTTTTCCATGGGGCTCGTCGGTGAATGATGGGATTGATCATGAGTTATGCTCGGTAGTGTACACATCCTGCGACAAGGCGGTGGGATTAGTTCGCGCAGCGGGGCCCGGCACGTTGTTAGCAAAAACCGACATTGAGGCGGCTTTTCGGTTGTTGCCAGTTCATCCAGAGAGCCAGCGGCTGTTGGGTTGTTTTTGGAATGGGGCTTTTTATGTGGATAGGTGTCTTCCTATGGGGTGTTCCCTTTCTTGCGCATATTTCGAGGCATTTAGTAGCTTCGTGGAATGGGTGACGAAGGGCGTAGCCGGGGTTGATTCTTTGATACATTATCTAGATGATTTTTTGTGCATCGGCCCGGGGGGTTCGCCTATTTGCGGTAATTAGTTGCATTCCTTGCAGAAAGTTGAAAAGGACTTTGGGATTCCCTTGGCGCCGGAAAAGACTGAGGGCCCGGTCTCCACCATTTGTTTTTTAGGGATTGAAATTGATTCGGTGGCGATGGAGTGTCGACTTCCGGTGGATAAATTAGGGTCATTGAGTCAGGAGGTACGGCGGGCTTGTAGGTTGAAGAAGATTACGTTGCGCGATCTCCAGTCTCTGCTGGGGAAGTTGAATTTCGCTTGTCGGATTATGCCGATGGGGAGAGTTTTTAGCAGACGTTTGGCGGCAGCGACGGCGGGGGTTCGGGCGCCACATCATTTTGTGCGGCTCAGGGAGGAGCATCGGGCTGATCTTCAGGTTTGGGATGATTTTCTTGGTCAGTATAATGGTCGCTCTCTATGGATGGCTCCAGCACAGGATACGAGTGATTTACAAATTTTTACAGATGCGGCTGGGGCAGGTGGTTTTGGCGAGTATGGGGGTGGTCCTTGGTGTGCGGGTAACTGGCCGGCTAGCTGGGTGGCCAGCGGACTCACGCGGAATCTGGCCCTGCTCGAGCTGTTCCCTATCGTGGTTGCGGAACAGAAATCTGACAGCCTGAAATTTCTGCTATTATGTTATCTAAGAAAAACAGATCTATGCCAGAGTAGCAGCAATTTTTTTGATTATCTATAATTATTAGGGTTCAAGCATAGAGACATGAAAATTGGCATTAACCGGTGTTACAACCAGCAGGTTGTGGACCCACTGGGCTACTCCACCGGTTTGGCTTGGGGACACCTACGAGGGCGTTATCTAGGTAGCCTCCCCGGTCTTCACGCTTTAACCCCTATACAGGGATCTGGTCTTCGCTGCGAGGGGACTACCAGGTTGCTACCTCTTATGATGGTCTGGGCGGAGTAGCTGCTGACCCAGCGGGCTAGAAATAGACACTGGCACATGGTTCCTTGATGGATGGAAGCTTCTGGCTTGACACCGACAGTAGGAGGCAGACTGACAACAGGATGGAAGCTGATAGCGGATCACTGGACACAGGTGGATAGCAGATGACTGTACACAGGTAGATAGCGGACAGCTTGACACAGGCAGGTAGCTGGACACTGGCAGATAACTGCATACTGGCTGACAACAGAAAGCAATAGCAGACTGGACACAGACTGTTGGCGGATAACTGTATACAGGCTGACAACAGACAGCAATAGCAGACTGGACACAGGCTGGTAGCGTATAACTGTCTACAGGCTGACAACAGACTGCAAGAGCAGACTGGATACAGGCTGATAGTGGCCAACTGAATACAGCTGACCCCAGATAGCAATGACGGACTGCAATCAGATGCACACAGGAACCTTTGCAGGATACAAACTAGGTTGTTCCAATGTTGCTCAGGCACAAGGTGGATAGTGTAGGTGCCTTAAATAGTCCTGGGGGCAACAGGGATTGGATGAGCGACACTAAGGCCGCGAGAGGAGGACAGTAGCAGACGCTGGAAGCTTTGGACAGAGGCAGGCTCCCGAAGGAAGTATGGTTGCGCAGTCCGTAAAAAGCAAATAAAAGGACATGTCCTATCTTTTGCGGAGCCGTTCTACGGCATGGACACCTTCCCGTAAATATACGAGAAGGTGCCCGTCGGCCATAGAAGTGAATGGGTACGTAATTACGAATGGATTCTACGGTCGTGTGCATGGGACCTTTTGCTACGATTCCGCCGCAAAAAACGCAACAACTGCTATTTGTTGCGGGTTTTACCTCCCCATTGAATTCAATGGGGAAACCCTGCAACAAATAAGCAGCGTTTACGCAAATACATTTGACATGCTGCAGAATAAAATTCCGCACCGCATGTCAATTTTTCTGCTTAATATTTACGCAGCTTGTGGATGAGATTTGTTCTATCTCATCCACTTTGCTGCTGCTGTATTATGCTGCAGATTTTCCACAACTAATTCCGTTGCGGAAAATCCACAGTATTTACGCAATGTGTGAATTGACCCTAAGGGTATGTGCACACGAGAACTGGCTTTTACGTCTGAAAAGACAGACTGTTTTCAGGAGAAAACAGCTGCGTCGTTTCAGACGTAAAAGCTCCTCCTCGCATTATGCGAGGCGTCTTTGACGTCCGTAATCTTAAGCTGTTCTTCATTGACTTCAATGAAAAACGGCCCAAATTACGTTTCAAAGAAGTGTCCTGCACTTCTTTGACGAGGCAGTCATTTTACGCGTCGTCGGTTGACAGCTGTCAAACGACGACGCGTAAATTACTGGTCGTTGGCACAGTACGTCGGCAAACCCATTCAAATGAGTGGGCAGATATTTGCCGACGTATTGTAGCCGTATTTTCAGGCGTAAATAGAGGCATAATACGCCTCGTTTACGCCTGAAAATAGGTCGTGTGAACCCAGCCTAAGGCTGGATTCACACGAGGTCATTACGTCCATAATTGACGGACGTAATTCGGCCGCAAGTCCCGGACCGAACACCGTGCAGGGAGCCGGGCTCCTAGCATCATAGTTATGTACCATGCTAGGAGTCCCTGCCTCGCTGCCGGACAACTGTCCCGTACTGAAAACATGATTACAGTGCGTCTGAATAAGCCCTTAGGGTAAGGCCACATGGTACGGCCCTGACACGGTCGCGTAGTTGCCAACGACTGCGCCGACACCATGTTCGGCGCGACTGTCAAATAACCTGTTAATGGCCGCACGTTAATGCGGGTAAAATGTGCCTTTATCTGCAAAAATGTGCGGCTATTAATTAATACACCGTTTATGGCCGCACGATCTTGCAGGTAAAGAGACGTTTTACCCGCAATAACGCCATTAACAATGTGTTTCACAACCGCGCAAAACATGGTGCCGTCGCGGTTGTTAGCCACGTCATGACCATGTCAGGGCCGCGCCGTGTAGCCTTACCCTAATAGGGTGTGTATCTACACCAAGTGTAGGCAACGTAGAGAGGTAGAGATCTACTGTAGTAACTTGAGAATGTCTTGCTTGATAGCCTACTAACATTATACTATGAACAGGCTTCTTTCTGTTTGCTCTAATTTCACAGACTGCTATTTTTATATCACACATGACAATAAGATATACTACAGTCTTGTTATTAAGCATGTTTTGCCCTTGCTGACATAAGGAGCACATTCATCTACTATTTTATCATTCTGGAGGACTAACACTAGTTTAGACATACTAGAAAACATTTCTCTGTTCCAATAATAACTTTATTTTTCCAAATCAACTCTATACACTTACAAGGAGGTCATGGCCAGGACACTTCTCTGCTCCGGACTCCTGTGATCCTAATGTGCATAGGCAACAGGTTTTAAGGTGCTAATAAACTTATATTGCAACTTCTAAAATGAAAAGGCAAGATCTGGGGTTTAATAAAGAATAAGTATTTATCTGTGGAATATTTATTTCATATGGGATATAATGCTGAAAGATTTTTTTTTTATTTAGGAAGCATAGCAGCGTATCACCAGTGAAAAGTAAATCATTCGATTCTTATATACAAAACTTTTGTGGAGCCTTTCCATTCAAAGCTCAGCTATTTGTGCTGCAGACCTCTACTTCTTCCTAATTCACTATCAGGAAGTAGCTATCATGGTCTGTGACAAATAAAGGGGCGAAGCATCCTGGTCGATCATATAACACTGACATCAGCAGGGAGGAAGTAAAGGGCTGCAGTAATTAAATAGAACCTTTCACTACCCCAGACCTGTGCAGCTGAGCACACCATCTTATAGGCGCTGCTGCAGAGACCTTGGAGGAACTTTGAATTAGCTGTGTAATCTTCACCGTTCTTGTGACATCGGTGTCGTTATTATTGGCGTCTGATATGTAAATTAGCACATGTATTGTCAGTGGGGTGTTTCTGGACATTGAAAGGACAGGAGGGGCGTGATAGTCAGAGCTGTGACACTGTCCAATCAGCTGCGGACAGTGTCAGAGCGGCTTCTAGTGTGATCGCTCCCGCGAGATCACACAGTGCTCGCATCTCTTGCTTGCAGTATCAGGAGAGGAGAGTGTGCATGCACATACACACACGCAGCAGAAAGATCACACAGCAGAAGCCGCTCTGACACTGTCTGCAGCTTATTAGACAATGTTAGGCTATGTTCACACGGGGTCTTTTGCCGAGTTTTTTGACGCGGAAACCGCGTCGCAAAACTCGGCAGAAACGGCCCGAGAACGCCTCCCATTGATTTCAATGGGAGGCGTCGGCGTCTTTTTCCCGCGAGCAGTAAAACTGCCTCGCGGGAAAAAGAAGCGACATGCCCTATCTTCGGGCGCTTCCGCCTCCGACCTCCCATTGACTTCAATGGGAGGCAGGAGAAAGCGTGTTTTCTGCCCGCGGCGCTCAATGGCCGCGGGCGAAAAACGGCGCGATCATTGCTATTCACACGGAGTATTTTGGGGGAGGAATATCTGCCTCAAAATTCCGTTTGGAGCTTTGAGGCAGATATTCCTCCCCCAAAATACTCCGTGTGAACATAGAGCTCTGACTATCACGCCCCCCTGCCCTTGCCATGTCCAGAAACGCCCCACTGACAGTACAAGTGCTAATTTATATATGGGGAGTCAATAATAATGGTAACCGATATCTCCAGAACGGCGGAGGCTAGACAGCTAAATCAAAGTGCCCCATGGTCTGTGCAGCAGCGCCTATAAGATGGTGCACTCAGCTGCACAGATCTGGGGTAGTGAAAGGTTCTCTTTAAAGTCTCCTCCTACTCTGCCCAATATTGAAATTAACTGTGTAGGCGGCCTGAAAAAAATGAAGCTATAAAACAGTATATTTTTAATTCTAGACTAGAAACTTGAATTTACACACTGAGGCCCCATGCACATGACCGTGGTTTCCACGGTCCGTACATGGCCCAGGAGCCTGGACTGCAAAAAGATAGGACATGTCTTATTACGGCCGTGTTTTGCGGTCCAGGCAAATAGAAATGAATGCACACGGCCATGTGCTCGGCCCGCGATTTGCGGGCGGCCTGTGGATGACACTCTGCGGATGTCCGAGTCGAAAATCACAGCCATTCACACCACTACGGTCGTGTGCATGAGGCCTTAGATGCAAATTTTAAGAGGTTTTTAAGTATTTCACTGGAGGTACGCTTAATAGTGTTGTTTCATTCAGGTATTGATAACTGCTTCCCTGACTTTTTTGATAGCTTTGAGGGATAACTTAACAACTGCTGTTCTGTTTAGTAACTGGTATCAATAATTTAATCTCAAGCCTAAGAGTGGATTCACACAAAGTGTTTTTTGGAAAAATGCTTGTTTTTGTGTCAGATTTTAATGTTTTTTGAGCCAAGGACAAAAGTGCATTCAAAAGGAATGGGCAATATAAAGGAAAGACTTCTCCATTCTGCTTGATACAATTCTGGCTCCAAAAATTGCATAAAAACCGGCTGTGGTGTTTTTCCAAAACACGCTGTGTGTAAAACCACCCTCATAACGTAAGGCTGGGTTCACACGACCATGTTACGTCCGTAATGTACGGAACGTATTTCGGCCGCAAGTACCGGACCGAACACAGTGCAGGGAGCCGGGCTCCTAGCATCATAGTGATGTACGATGCTAGGAGTCCCTGCCTCGCTGCAGGACAACTGTCCCGTACTGTAATCATGATTACAGTACGGGACAGTAGTTCCACGCAGAGGCAGGGACTCCTAGCATCGTACATCACTATGATGCTAGGAGCCCGGCCCCCTGCAGTGCGTTCGGTCCGGGTCTTCCGGCCGAAATACGTTCCGTCCATTACGGACGTAACATGGTCGTGTGAACCCAGCCTAAGAGTTGGCACTCCATGAGCAACATACAGTCAGAAATATATGGGTGCATGGTTTGTGTGACTGAACCATTTGACTGGGGCTACACAAGTGTCACAAAACACCATTGTCCCCTATAATTTGAAGCATGGTCCATTACTTTGCACCCATGTTGCTCACCCTATAGATAATAATAGATGATGACTGCATATGACATTATTATGCAGTGTTAGGTTATATCAATGGTAAAAGGGAATGTATTATCAGCAAATGACATTATATACATCAAGTTTTTATGTCCACATTTTAACATATTAGTACAGAACCCTTTTAAACTGCATTTCTGCAATCAAGTGCAAGGCTTCGGTTATGTTGACATTTGCGTTCAGAGCTACAGTCGAAGAATTTGAAGGGAAAAATAGTGCTGCATGCGACAGACTCTTGATAGAAATGCGACGGACCGCACGTCAATGAGGTCTGTCGGGTGCCACTGGTATCCATTGTGCGATGGATCTGGCTATGCACTGTGGTTTTCTGTTATAAAGTGTGAACAGAGCCTAACCTTGACCTTCTCTCTTGTGCATAAACTTTGTTACATTGTGTAGATATATCTTGGACACTATGGCTAGTATCAGCACATTGTTGTAAGAAGGCAGGAACAGTTTATAAGGGCAGAGCCTACACAGTAAGACTCCTTGGAGTTATCTCACAAATGAATAGCCTGTCTTTACTAGATGTCTCCGTATATAAGTATTTATTCAGTGATCAGTAGCAATTGGGCTGAGAGTTAATCCTGCAGATTATAGCGGCTGCTCCCAGTTTTCTGTCTTGATTAATAGGTAGTCCTCTTTAGTTCTCTGCTCTCTTTCTACGTGTGGAAAGAATTATCCAAGTCAGTGCGCTTGTCTGCCTCACACATGTCCGCAGGGATTGTCCTTCTCTCTTCATGCTCAGACTGCTATTATATTTGCTCACTTTCCTTTCTTTAGGTTTCCTTGACCATATTTTCTGATTTATGACCCACATTCTACTCTCTTCATTTCACAATCTATCTGTAAAATATCAGAGTATTTTGCAGAATACATTTAGTATATGCATGTATCAAATGAATCCCCGAAAGATCTGAGAAAGGTTGTTTTGGTTTAAATGTATCTAACGTATTTGAAGATTCAGTCAAAGTGGGTGCTACATAAGGCTGGGTTCACACAGAGTTTTTTGCAGGCGGAAATTCTGCCTCAAAATTCAGTTTGGAAGTTTGAGGCAGATTTTCCTCTGCCTGCACGCCGTTTTTCGCCCGCGGCTCATAAAACTCTGTGAAATACGCTTTCTCTGCTTTCCATTGATGTCAATGGGAGGTCAGAGGCATAAACGCCCGAAGATAGGGCATGTCCCTTCTACCTCCCTATCTGGGTGGCATTTTCGGGCCGTTTTTGACGAGTTTTGGGGCGCGGTTTCCGCGTAAAAAAACTCTGTGTGAACCCAGCCTAAAAGTAAACGCTGCTTTCAGTGCCTAAAACCAGTATGGAATAACTTGCAACAACTGGTACAAAAAGTGGAGAAATTGTCCATAGAACTGTTTCTTTTCTAACCGTATTAAAAAGGGCTTTATAAACAAGCTAACCAAAAAACTGGACTTGCAACCAATCAGAAGCTTCACTTTGATTTGTTGAAAGCTTTGAAAAGATGAAATCTGCCCTATGATTGGTTGTTACAAAGTTTTTCTATTAGACCTTTTTGATAAATTAGGACCCATATAAGTCTATGGTTGCCATTTCATGTCATATGGCCAAGTGCCTGGGATCGAATTGTTTTTAAGATTTTGTCATAAGAATGAAATGTTTAGCTGAAAGAAATATGGAGCAAAATATTTGGAATAAATCTGACCATACACATGAAATAGATGTTCATGTGCATGTCATCACTGAAGGAAAAAGAAAAAACAAATAAGGAGAATGGGGGATAGGAGACGAGAACACAGTAGGGAAAGGTAGGCGCTGATGGATACTCCGCCACCTCCAGGGAAATCACAAATTGAGGTTTTAAATGCACTAGAGAGGTCTATACCTCGATTAACCAGCCTCAAACCCACAGTGGGTGACTTCCATGAATTGGACACTGATTCTGTCGATTTTCATCAAGCGTGAAAGAATGTTCCTCTGGCTTATCATTCTCTAAAGCAGATCAATGTTGAGCCTATAAACATATGTGCTGTTTAGTCCCATGTTTGCCTTTACAGCCTTCTTTGACTAGGTAAGTACTATAATAAGTTTTGGGATGTTGTTATCATATACTCAACGCAGAATGCCGTACATGCACATAATCTGCGGGTGCCACAGACTGCCAGTCTCCCTCTGCAACAGTCGGGATCAGAGATAACTGTGATCTCAGCCGTGTAACCCCTTAAATGCTGTGGTCAGTAGCAACCGAGGTATTTAAGGGTTTGCCAGAGGCACGGCTTAATGGATTTCCTGTCAGTTTTACGCTGAGAGTCTACACAGAGTGTCTGACAGACGCCGAAGCCTCCAAACACGACACCCCTTCGGATCAGTTAAGTGATTGTGACAAAGGTCTGGGATAGGCCGAAACATGTGAAAAAAAAAAATAGGCTGTTACAATTGTACTACTCTTACCAGGATAATACATATTTAGAAAATGTAAAACCTTTGTAAATTTTGAAAAAAAAAATTATTTTCATTATTTATTTTCATACTTGAGTGCTTAGGTTACCATCATTATACAAATTGTGGGTTGTCCAGACCCGAACCCTTAGGCTGTGTTCACACGACCTATTTTCAGACGTAAACAAGGCGTATTATGCGTCGTTTTACGTCTGAAAATACGGCTCCAATACGTCGGCAAACATCTGCCCATTCATTTGAATGGGTTTGCCGACGTACTGTGCCGACGACCTGTCATTTACGCGTAAATTGACTGCCTCGGCAACGTAATTTGAGACGTTCTTCATTGAAGTCAATGAAGAGCAGCTCAAGGTTATGGGCTTCAAAGACGCCTCGCAAAATGCGAGGAGGAGCTTTTACGTGTGAAACGAGGCAGCTGTTTTCTCCTGAAAACAGTCTGTCTTTTCAGACGTAAAAGATAGTTCTCGTGTGCACATACCCTTATAGCACCTGAATATTTCCACAAGGAGTGCAGTCCATCATTTCTTCTACACTAGTTTTGCGCTGACAGGCACTAATGCTTTGCTACATTAAGTTTACCAAAACATTATATTAGCGATCAAACGATCTCTTTGTGAAGTGTCCTAATGGGACTAAAAAAATAATTCATTACAGTAAAATGAAGTTTATTAAAAAAAAAAAAAGAGCGAACAACAAAAAGTGTTTTTTATTGTAAAAGCATAAAAAACAATACATATGCTAAAAAAATTGTTTTTTCATCCCCCTCAAAAAGATCATAAAAACGAATCAATAAGTCCCATACACTCCAAAATCGTAACAATAAAAACTACAATAGAATAATAACAACAACCTGCCAACAGAAGTGTATGGAGAGGGGAAGCATGAGCACAAAGGGAGACATAGACGCTTCTGCCCATAGAAGTCTACTGAGATGGCAGGAAAAACAGAAGGAGGGAGCAGGAGCAGAGAGAGAGAGAAAGAAAGAGACAGACAGACACAGTCACACTGCCAATAGAAGTCTATAGAGAGGGGAGGGGAGCAGGAGGAGAGAGCAGGAAGAGAAAGATAGACACGCTGCCTATAGAAGTCTATGGAGAGGAAAGGAGGGAGCAGGGAGAGATAGGAGACACAGGTTGCTGGAGTAAGAGTAAGGGTATGTTCACACGACCGCTTTTCAGACGTAGTGGAGGCGTTTTACGCCTCGATTTACACCTGAAAAGACGGCTCCAATACGTCGGCAAACATCTGCCCATTGCTTGCAATGGGTCTTACGATGTTCTGTGCAGACGAGCTGTCATTTTACGCGTCGCTGTCAAAATACAGCGCGTAAAACGACGGCTCGTCAAAAGAAGTGCAGGACACTTCTTGGGACATTTTTGGAGCCGTTTTCTCATAGACTCTATTGAAAACAACTCCAAAAACGGCTGTAAAAAACGACGAGAAAAACGCGAGTTGCTCAAAAATTGTCTGAAAATCAGGAGCTGTTTAACCTTGAAAACAGCTCCGTATTTTCAGACGTATTTTGTTAATCATGTGAACATACCCTTATATCTCACCCCAGTGCTGGATTCTCAGATACACTGCTAATTACTGCTGTATAATCTCCTCCGTGCTGCTGCAGCTTCTACTTATACTATATGGACAGCAGTATTGGGACACACCTCTTAATCATTGAATTCAGATGTTTTTATTCAGTCCCATTGCCACAGGTGTATAAAATCAAGCACCTAGTCATGCAGTCGCCTTTACCAACATTTGTGAAAGAATGGGTCGTTCTGAACAGCTCGCTGAAATTGAACAGGGTACTGTAATAAGATGCCACCGTTGCAACAAGTCAGTTCGTGAAATTTCTTCCCTCTTAGATACTCCACCATCAACTGTGAGTGGTAAATTGCAAAGTGGAAGCTTTTAGAAACCACAGCAAGTCAGCGCTGAAATTGCAGACCACGTAAATTTAAAGAGTGGAAGGCTAAGTGCTAAAGCGCAAAGTGCATAAAAGTTGCCAACACTCTGGTGATTCAATAACTACAGAGTTCCAAACTTCCTCTGTTATTAACTTTAGCACAAAAAATGTGTGCCAGAAGCTTCATGGCATGAGTTTCCATGGCACAGCAACTGCATTCAAGCCTTACATCACCAAGCACAATGCCAAGCTCTGGTGCAGTGGAAATGTGTTTGGTGGATTAATGAATGATGCTTCTCTTTCTGGCAGTCTGGAGGAGGGATCATGCTATGGGGTTGTTTTTCAGGGGTTGGCCTACGCCCCTTGGTTCCAGTGAAGAGAAATCTTAACCCCTTAGTGACCAAGCTTGTTTGGACCTTAATGACCAAGCCAAATTTGTCAAATCTGGTATGTGTGACTTTATCAGAGAATAACTCTGTGAAAGTTTTGAATATCCAAGTAATTCTGACATTGTTTTTTCGTCACATGTTGTACTTTATTTTAGTGGTAAAAGTAGACTGATACGATTTGCGGAAATAACTTAAAAAATAGAAAAATTGAAGAAATTTTGTAAAAATTATCATTTTTCCCTATTTTTAACTGCAATATGTCACATATGTACACACATACTGTACAATTTTTTTTTATTAAATATATATTTCCATCTCTTTACTCTATTTTGGCAGCACTTTTGAAAAAAAAAAATAATTTTTGAGCAATTTAGAGGACTTACAAGTTAAGTAGTAATTGTATAAATTTTGTAGTACATTTTGTTTTCCTGCACCAAGCCAGGTTTTCATAGGCTCATAGGTGTCAGAATGGTGGAAACCCCCACAAGTGACCCCATTTTGAAAACTAGACCCCTTAAGGTATTTATTAAGGGGTGTTGTAAGTATTTTGACCCCACAGTTTTTTTGTAAGAATTCATGCAAAGCAGGCATAAAAAAATATAATTTAACTTTTTTCATAAAAGTATCACTTTGAAGACCGATTTCTTTGTAAAGCGACCATGAGAATGAAGAAACACACCCAAAAATCTATCACCCTGTTTCTCCTGTTTTCAAAAATGCCCCCATTGTGACCCTAATGCGTTGCCTGGACACACGACAGGGCCCGAAAGGGAGGGAGCACCCGGAGGCTTTCAGGACTCATATTTTGCTTGAAAATGTTTTAGGCCCCACTGTACATTTGGAGAGGTTTTGAACTACCAGAACGATAGAAACTCCCCATAAACGACCCCATTTAGAAAACTAGACCCCTTAAGGTATTTATCTAGGGGTGTAGTGAGTATTTTGACCCCACAGTTTTTTGCTAAATTTAATGCATAGCAGGTGAAAAAAAATAAAAATTCACTTTTTTCATAAAAGTATCACTTTGAAGACCGATTTCTGTGTAAAGCGACTATAAGAATGAAGAAACACACGCCAAAATCTATCACCCTGTTTCTCCTGTTTTTAAAAATGCCCCCATTGTGACCCTAATGCGTTGCCTGGACACACGACAGGGCCCGAAAGGGAGGGAGCACCCAGAGGCTTTCAGGACTCATATTTTGCTTGAAAATGTTTTAGGCCCCACTGTACATTTGGAGAGGTTTTGAACTACCAGAACGATAGAAACTCCCCATAAACGACCCCATTTAGAAAACTAGACCCCTTAAGGTATTTATCTAGGGGTGTAGTGAGTATTTTGACCCCACAGTTTTTTGCTAAATTTAATGCATAGCAGGTGAAAAAAAAAAAAAAAATTCACTTTTTTCATAAAAGTATCACTTTGAAGACCGATTTCTGTGTAAAGCGACCATAAGAATGAAGAAACACACCCCAAAATCTATCACCCTGTTTCTCCTGTTTTCAAAAATGCCCCCATTGTGACTCTAATGCATTGCCTGGACACACAGCAGGGCTTGAAAGGAAGGGAGCACCCAGAGGCTTTCAGAACTCATATTTTGCTTGAAAATGTTTTAGGCCCCACTGTATATTTGGAGAGGTTTTGAACTACCAGAACGATAGAAACTCCCCATAAACGACCCCATTTAGAAAACTAGACCCCTTAAGGTATTTATCTAGGGGTGTAGTGAGTATTTTGACCCCACAGTGTTTTGCTAAATTTAATGCATAGCAGGTGAAAAAAAATAAAAATTCACTTTTTTAATAAAAGTATCACTTTGAAGACCGATTTCTGTGTAAAGCGACTATAAGAATGAAGAAACACACGCCAAAATCTATCACCCTGTTTCTCCTGTTTTCAAAAATTCCCCCATTGTGACCCTAATGTGTTGCCTGGACACACAGCAGGGCCCGAAAGAAAGGGAGCACCCGGAGGCTTTCAGGACTCCTATTTTGCTTGAAAATGTTTTAGGCCCCACTGTACATTTGGAGAGGTTTTGAACTACCAGAACGATAGAAACTCCCCATGAACGACCCCATTTAGAAAACTAGACCCCTTAAGGTATTTATCTAGGGGTGTAGTGAGTATTTTGACCCCACAGTTTTTTGCTAAATTTAATGCATAGCAGGTGAAAAAAAATAAAAATTCACTTTTTTCATAAAAGTATCACTTTGAAGACCGATTTCTGTGTAAAGCGACTATAAGAATGAAGAAACACACGCCAAAATCTATCACCCTGTTTCTCCTGTTTTCAAAAATGCCCCCATTGTGACCCTAATGTGTTGCCTGGACACACAGCAGGGCCCGAAAGAAAGGGAGCACCCGGTGGCTTTCAGGACTCCTATTTTGCTTGAAATTGTTTTAGGCCCCACTGTACATTTGGAGAGGTTTTGAACTACCAGAACGATAGAAACTCCCCATAAACGACCCCATTTAGAAAACTAGACCCCTTAAGGTATTTATCTAGGGGTGTAGTGAGTATTTTGACCCCACAGTTTTTTGCTAAATTTAATGCATAGCTGGTGAAATAAAATAAAAAAAACACTTTTTATATAAAAGTATCACTTTGAAGACCGATTTCTTTGTAAAGCGAACATGAAAATGAAGAAACACACCCCAAAATCTATCACCCTGTTTCTCCTGTTTTCAAAAATACTCTCATTGTTGCCATAATCTGCTTATTAGACGTGTGGCTGGGCCAAAAAGAGAGGGAGCACCCTTTGGCTTTCAGGGCACAATTGAATAAATTCTCGGCCCCATATCATGCATTTAGAGGCATTGAGCTGCCTGAACAAAAAAAAACCACGCAGAAATGACCCCATTTTAAAAACTAAACCCCTAAAGGTATTCATCTAGTGGTTTAGTGGGCATGCGGACCAAAAATTTTTTAAAGGAGGAAATAATGGGTATCATTTCAGACACTATGGGTATATAATGTTTTCTTCAAGCTTTTATTACGTTTCCACATGAAATAGAGGAGACGTGGTAGAAGGTTATTTTGTTAGAAATATGCCACATTAATAAATTTGTGCGGCACAGAATAGAAGTGAAGCCGTGTATTCATAACGGATACATGTTGCTATAGACGTATTTGCCTGTACTTATGACTATGTCTTGCTGAAGAAGCAGTTGGTGCCATTATGATGTCATTGTGGACAGAATTCTGTCCTAATATAAAATCAGTCAGAGAGGAAAAAATAAACTGTACTGGAGTTACGGGCAATATCTTCAAACAAATGGAGGAAAATGTATCCAACTATGTTGCAAACTCGAGTCTGTTCACTAGATAGAAGAACACCTGCAGGGCTGTCATGACAAGGATTTTTTTTTTCAGTGACTGGTTGTACAACGTCTCTTTAGCTCCATCAATCCTTATGAGGGACGAATGTGCCAAGTGACGCGGTACACCATAACAGACCCCTGCCCGGCAAGGTAGGAACCGCTATGTGCACAAAACAACCAATCACCTACAGAATATATAAAAGGACAGTGTCCAAACCATCTATAGGAACAGTAAAGGATCACTAATCCCCAAAATGAGTATTTCCAGAAGAACCGTAACAAAGCCCATGGTGTATTGATAAGGAACAGCTCGATTATTAGAGATCCTCCAAATAAAAAAAAAAGATCATGCCCGTATCACGGTACAGAATTAGGAATGTAACAGCCGTATGTGGCAGGACATAGTCATAAGAACAGTCAAAATGAAAAAATTGTGGATGTGGGATTTTGTACTGGACAATTAATTCCAGCACTAGTAAAATTAGTTTCACGGTCTGAAAAAAATGTGCTCTACAACCTCTCCCACAAGAAATAATCCCTACTTGGAAAGCCCACGAACTAAAAAGAAAATATAAAGAAATTGACTCCCTAAAAAGGCCCCCAACCCATTATTTTTTTTTGTGTTAAATTCTAGTAATTTGCAACCGTGTGAAAGGTTTCGAAACAGGGATAGTTACAAAGGGCTGGTTTTGATGGACACATGGGGCAATAAAAGCGGGTATCCCTCCTCCTGCCATGCCTGCTACATACCCGACACCTTTTTTGGGGATATTTTTGGGTCTCAGTGGAGGGAATAGGGTGTAAAAAGTGGCGCTCTGAAAGCCTGCGCACATCCTCAGATTCGCAGGATTGTGCCGGTATAGTGGACTCAAAAAGGAGATGCTCAATGACCTTCTCCTGAAATTGAAGGAAAGTGAGCGTTCCTTGGGCTTTTTTGAAAATAACAAAACTGTTATAGGTAGCAACCTGGATGAGGTAGATTGCTACCTTTTTGTACCAGGCCTTATTTTTGCGCTTCACCAGGTAAGGCTGAAGCACCTGGTCGGAAAGGTCTACACCCCCCATAAATTTGTTGTAGTCTGTTACACAGACCGGTTTCTGCTTTGCAGTGGTAGCCCCCCTCTCCGTAATTGCCACAGTGGTGTCCGTGTGTACGGTGGACAGCATGTAGACATCCTTCTTGTCGGCCCACTTCACTGCAAGCAATTCCTGACTTGCAAGGGCCATGGATGTTCCCTTTCCCAAACGCCTGGACACCAACTGTTGTGGGAGTCCCACTCTGTTCTTCCGTACTGTCCCACAGGCCCCTGTATTTGCAGCATGGAGGGCTTTATAAAGGGCAACGCTGGTATAAAAATTGTCTGTATAGACGTGGTACCCCTTGTGCAGAAATGGCTCCATTAGGTTCCACACAATTTTGCCAGAGGTGCCAATAGTTTCTGGGCAGCCTGGGGTATAAATTTGGCAGTCCCTGCCTTCATAGATTTTGAAACCGCAGGTGTAACCCGTTGTGCTCTCGCAAACTTTGTACAATTTCACCCCATATCTGGCTCGTTTGGAAGGGATGAATTGACGAAAGGAAAGACGCCCTTTGAAGCTCATGAGCGATTCATCTACTGACAAATTTTTGTCAGGGGTGTACAACTTTAAAAATAAATCATTTAGAAGGGTGATTAATGGCCTTAATTTATTAAGCCGATCATAAGCTGGGTCACTTCTTGGGGGGACTTGGGAATTATCAGTAAAATGCATGAATCGCATTAGGGCCTCATAGCGGTTTCTGGACATCACTGCTGCAAATACAGGGGTAGCGTGGACAGCACTACAAGTCCAGTAGGACCGGACAGAGGGTTTTTTAACCAAACCCATATTGAGGGTAATGCCTAAAATTTTTTTTATTTCTGGGACACTTGTGGGGCTCCACATTCTGGAGTACATAGATGCAGGCTTTTGTAGAACAAACTGCCTAGCATACAGATTAGTCTGCTGGACTATCAAGTCTAGGACCGTATCACATATAAATAAATTAAAAAAATTATAGGGGGTAAAATTTTGGACGTCGACACTAATTCCTGGGGTCGCTTCAAATTGGGGTACTTGGGGGGAAAATGATAGTGCAGGATCCCACATCACGGGAGGGACTGCAACACTCGGCCCTGCACTTGACACCTCTACAGCGACTGACGTATCCACCACCATAGGACTATGGGGTTCAGCGGTGGAATTAGAATCGTCACTGTCACTGTCTGGAACAAATTCTGAAGCGGTGTCTGTTTCGCTTTCAGAAGTGTCGGAACATAGCAAGGCGTAGGCTTGCTCCGCGCTGTACATACGCTGAGACATATTTATAGATGTGTATGTATATATATATATATATATATATATATATATATATGCCCTATAAGTCCTAACCCTAAAGTAAACCTAAAATCCTAAAAACGACACAAATTTGTATTTTTTTTTATATATATTTTTTTTTTATATTTTTTTTTTTTTTTTATATAACAGACGTAAAATTAATTCTAAACGGCCCTAAACACGAACGCTAAACTAGCCCTAACCCTAAAGTAACGCTAAACTAACGGTAAACTAGCACTAACGCTAAACTAGAACTAACGCTAAACTAGCACTAACGCTAAACTAGCGCTGACGCTAATCTAGCGCTGACGCTAATATAGATTTGATATATTATATATATATATATGTATGTATATGTAACGATGATTTTTTATCACTTTTTTTCTTTCTTCACAGCACAGGACTTAGACTGATTTCTCTCTCCTCTCAGAACAACTACAATGGGAGGAGAGAGAAACACAGCCCATGTCCTGGCTGTGTTTTGAAAATAACTGTCAGTGATCTCTGATTGTTGCTGTGCCAGATGACGACACAGGTAAGTTATGCAAAGCGCACTCGGGCGCCATTTTGGGGGGGGGGGAATCGGACCGTGGGGGGGGATCGGACCGGGGGGGGGGGGATCGGGCCGGGGGGGGGGATCGGACATGAAGGGGAATCGGACGGGGGGGGGGGCGCACTATTTACCCGTTCTCTCTCCTCTCTAAGGAGTTATTCCATGAGAGGAGAGAGAAATGGCGATTATCCGCCGGTTTAGCGTGAACGCCGTGAAATAGCGATTCACGGCGATCACGTGACCAGAGACCACTCGTTATGGTCTCTGGTCGTTGCCCCGAACTCTCAGCTACCTCCGGTAGCTGAGAGAACGGAGCCCCGATCATTAATTTCGGCGCTACTTTAGGCTAATGCGATCACGTTAAAAGGCGTCGCATTAGCCTAAAGCCCATTAGTGAGGAACGTAAAAAGGCGTACTGTTGGTCACTAAGGGGTTAATGCTTCAGCATACCAAGACATTTTGAACAATTGAATGCTCTCAATTTCATGGGAGAAGTTTGGGGAAGGACTTTTTTCTGTTCCAGCCTGACTAAAGGTGCGGTGTGGAAGAACTTTACTGGCCCGCACAGAGCCTTGACCTCAACCACATCAAATACCTTTGGGAGAAACTAGAACGGAGAATGCGAGCCAGGCCCTTCTGTCTAACATCAGTGTCTGACCTCACAAATGATCTTTTGGATGAATGGGCAAAAATTCCCACAGACACAAGAGTGGAAGCTGTTTTAGTTGTAAAGCAGGGACCAACTCCATATTAATGCTTATGGATTTAGAATGGGATGTTATTAAAAGCTCCTGTAGGTAGGTTTAACCAGTTGGATCATCTGGATGAAGGTGTATGTTGGCAAAAATGCTGAATGTAGAGCAGTAGACCGCTGATCGCAATTATGGTATAGAAACAACGAGGTCCAACTTTGAAACTATGGAGGAAACTCTGGTGACATCAATAATAGTTTCCTCCATGGTCAGGCAGTTCTTGACTCTACAGAGGACTCAGGAATGTTTGATCACGTGTTACTATGCCCTTACTTTACCTCAGATATATAGCACATCTATGGCATATACTGTACATTATCATACAGTAAACTGTTAGGTCACATAAAAGTCTTTAGAGGGCAGATAAAGAATTTTTAATTTCCCTTTTGAGTGTAAAAAGTGAAGAAAACAAAGTTTAAAAATATTACAAGATAAATAAAGGAAAGTATTTACACAACTTTTTATGTAGATTGTAACTGAAATATTGCACTTTCTCCCTCTATCAGTAAAACGGCATGATAGGAGAGGGGAGGGGGAACAAAAATGGGGAGGCAGCTGATTGGCTCATCTGAGTGCTCATAGCACTAGCATCACATAGTAAGAACCCGCCCACACAGCTAGCATGGAGAGAGAGAGAGAGAGAGAGAGAGAGAGAAAATATACATTTTCAGAAGGCATGCAGGTGGATGGAGAAAGAAACAAAAAAACATACAGAGTTACCTACAGAGTAAACTGTGATTTTATTGTTTAACGATAGGGATGCTTTAACATGTGGTTCTCTAGGCAAAAACAGGGACACAACAACACCCAACATGGGGTTCCTCGCAGTCAGCTTGTTGCTAGTGGCATGAAATATAAGAAAGGTTTGACCAACATGGACTCTTTAAACATAAACAGTCAGCGCTGAGATTCGAGGAAACATTTTCGGTCTGATCCAATATATTCCAAGATGTGGAATTTCACATAGATAATGCACAATTTATATTGCATCGTTACTGTATTACCAGTACCTTTAGTCTCACGGCGTTACGTCTCTTGCAGAACTATTTCACAAATGTGTGCTGGGAATGTAGAGGACGCTGCCTCTGTCCATCATATTGATCCAGTTTTCTACGTCTGCTTGAGTCAGACAGATCTCATGGGATGTCTGGGCATATCACATGGCCAGCTACTGATGTCACTGCATGCATAAACTTCTAGGTTAATAGCAGGGCGTTTAGCTCTGCTGCTCCAGGGTCTCCATGCTGTAGTGTACTTAGGCAGGGAAATGCATTTATTTCTGATCAGTCTGTTCTGTACTATCACAACTGAATGGAAACCAGGAGGGTGGCTTATATAAGGGGTATTCAATTCATAGTTTTTCAGTATTAAAGGGGTTGCCCAGTCCCTAAAAATTGATGGCCTATTCTCAGGATGGGCCATCAATATCTGATCGGTCAGGGTCTGACTTCCGGGACCCCCAACGATTGGTTGTTTCGAAGGGGCCGCCTCGCTGCTTTCCCTTAGTTCCTTATCTGCTTGTACTGTGAATCGCCGATACACTTGTAGCCGACTCACAGTACTACAGCCTTTTTCCATTGAAGTGAATGGGTGAAGGCTGTAATACTGTGAACCGTCGCTACAAGCGTGTCGGTGATTCACAGTACGAGCAGATAAGGAATGAAGGGGAAGCAGCGTTTGTACGAGCACTGCGGCTCCTTTAAAACAGCTGATCGCCGGGGGTCCCGGGAGCCAGATCCCGACCAATCAGATATTGATGGCCTATCCTGATGATAGGCCATCAATTTTTAGAGACTGTACAACCCCTTTAACCCCTTCCTGCCGCAGCCACTTTAGGACTTCCTGACAGAGCCCCATTTTTCAGATCTGACGTGTCACTTTATGTGATGAATTTCATTGGAATGCTTTCACCTATCCAAGCGATTCTGACACTGTTTTCTTGTGACAAATTATACTTTATGTCGGGGTAAAATTTGGTCGATAAATTCATTGATTATTTGTGAAAACACGAAAATTTGGAGAAAGTTAGCAAAAATTTGCATGCATCTGCATGTCTGACAGATAGTAATACCACACAAAATAGTTGATAATTAACATTTCCCACATGTCTACTTTATGTTTGCATCATTTTTTGAACATCCTTTTATTTTTCTAGGACATTACTTTTTTATAGGCTCCAGTTCAGTTCTGAAGAAGAAACCCCCATAAATCACCCCATTTAAAAAACTGCACCCTCAAAGTATTAAAAACACCATTTAGAAAGCTTCTTAACCCTTTAGGCGTTTCACAGGAATTGAAGCACATTGGAGGTGGAATTTACAAATTAAGAAATTCAATTTTAATCAAGTTTTAACAGAAAAACACAACTCAATATTTATTGCCCAGATTCTGCAGCTTTTAGAAATATCCAACATGTGGCCCTAGTGTACTAACGGACTGAAGCACTGGCCTCAGAAGTGAAGGAGCATTTAGTGGATTTTGGGGCCTTCTTTTTATTTTCATTATTTATTTAAATTATATTTTAGCCACTTTGTCAGGTTAGAAGAGGTCTTGTGGTGCCAAAACGAAGGAAACACCTGAAAAAAAGACCCATTTTGAAAACTACGCCCCCACAAGGAATTCATCTAGGGGTGTTGTGAGTATTTCGACCACACAGGTGTTCCATAGATTTTATTAGAATTGGGCAGTGAACATGAAAAATTACATTTTTTCCAATAAAACGTAGCTCTAGCTCAAAATTTTTCATTTTCTCATCAAATAAAGGAGAAAAAGCAACTTCTCCAGAGTAGGGAAATACCCCATATGTGGTCATAAACTGCTGTTTGGACACACGGTAGGGCTCAGAGGGGAAGGCGCGCCATTTGGCTTTTGGAGCGCAGATTTTGCTGGATTGGTTCCTCAGCATCATGACGCAAAGCCCCTAAGGTACCAGTACAGTAGAAACTCCCCAAAAGTGACTCCATTTGGAAAACTACACACCTTGAGGAATTCATCTAGGGATGTAGTGAGCATTTTGACCCCACAGATGATTCATAGATTTTATTAGAATTGGGCAGTGAAAATAAAAAATTACCTTTTTTTCTCAATAATACGTAGCTTAGCTCAAAATGTTTCATTTTCTCTACAAATAAAGGAGAAAAAGCCCCCCCCAATATTTGTAAAGCAACTTCTTCAGAGTAGGGAAATACCCCATATATGGTCATAAACTGCTGTTTGGATACATGGCACGACTCAGAAGGGAAGAAGCACCATTTGGCTTTTGGAGCGCAGATTTTGCTGGATTGATTCCTGGGTGCCATGTTGCATTTACGGAGCCCATGAGGCACCAGTACAGTGAAAACCCCTGAAAGGTGGCTTCACTTGGTAAACTCCACCCCTTGAGGAATTAATCTAGATGTATAGTAATCATTTTGACCGCACAGGTTTTTGCTGAATTTATTAAGATTGGGACATGAAAATAAAAAAAATAAAACATTTTTCCAAAAAGATGTAATTTTACCTCAAAATTTTTTATTTTCACAAGCACAAATCGGAGAAAAGAACCTCAAAGTTTGTAAAGCATTTTCTCCTAAGTACAGCAATACCCCATATGTGATCGCAAACTGCTGTTTGGACACACAACAGGGCTCAGAAGCCAAGGCGTTTTGAGCGCATATTCTGCTGAATTGGTTTCTAGGGGCCATGTCGCATTTGCAGAGCTTCTTGAGGTACCAGTACAGTAGAAATTCCCCAGATGTGACCCGATTTGTGAGACTTTACTCCTCAAGGAATTAAATTAGGAGTGGAGTGATCATTTTGACCCCACAGGTGTTTTGTGATTTTATTAGAATTGGGCTGTGAAAATGTAAATCTAAATTTTTTCATTTTTCATTTCTACAAGGAATACAGGAGAAAAGGCACCCAAAATTTTTTTATGCAATTTCTCATCAGTAAGGCAATACCCCATAAGTGGTTGTAAACTGCTATTTGGACACAAAGCAAGGTTCTAAAGGGAAAGAGCGCAATTTGGTTTTTGGAGTGGAGATTTTACAAGATTCGTTTTCGGACATCATATTGCATTGAGATAAGGTACTCCATTACCCCATTTTGGAAACTACATCCCTCAAAGAATTCATCTAGAGCTATAGTGAGCATTTTGACCCCGCAAGTGTTTTTCAGAAATTAGAACACAATAGATGTTGCAGATTGAAAATTGCCATTTTCCACAGATATGCTATTTCAGTGCCCAATGTTGTGCCCAGCTTGTGCCACTGGATTCACACACCCCATAAATTGCTAAGCGGGTTCTCCAGAGTACAGTAATACCCCATATGTGGTCATATACTGCTGTTTGGGAATGATGCCAGGCTCCGAAGGAGCGCCATTTGGCTTTTGAAGCGCAGATTTTGCTTTTTGGAAGATTTGTTTTGAGTTTTTACTGGTATTTCAGCTTATAATGTGGATGTATATGTAAACTGGGCGGAGTACATCAGGGTATATGTAAACTGGGAGGAGTACATCAGGCTATATGTAAGCTGGGAGGAGTACATCAGGGTATATGTAAGCTGTGCGGAGTACATCAGGGCATATGTAAGCTGTGCGGAGTACATCAGGGTATATGTAAGCTGGGTGGAGTACATCAGGGTATATGTAAACTGGGCGGAGTACATCAGGGTATATGTAAGCTGGGCGGAGTACATCAGGGTATATGTAATATGTGCGGAGTACATCAGGGTATATGTAAGCTGGGAGGAGTACATCAGGGTATATGTAATATGTGCGGAGTACATCAGGGTATATGTAAGCTGGGAGGAGTACATCAGGGTATATGTAAGCTGGGCAGAGTACATCAAGGTATATGTAAGCTGTGCGTAGTACATCAGGCTATATGTAAGCTGGGCGGAGTACATCAGGGTATATGTAAGCTGGGCGGAGTACATCAGGGTATATGTAAGCTGGGCAGAGTACATCAGGGTATATGTAAGCTGGGCGGAGTACACCAGGGTATATGTAAGCTGGGCAGAGTACATCAGGGTATATGTAAGCTGGGCGGAGTACATCAGGGTATATGTAAACTGGGCGGAGTACATCAGGGTATATGTAAGCTGGGCGAGTACATCAGGGTATACATAAGCTGTGCAGAGTACATCAGGGTATATGTAAACTGGGTGGAGTACATCAGGCTATATGTAAGCTGGGCGGAGTACATCAGGGTATATGTAAGCTGGGCGGAGAACATCAGGGTATATGTAAGCTGGGCAGAGTACATCAGGCTATATGTAAGCTGGGCGGAGTACATCAGGGTATATATAAGCTGTGCAGAGTACATCAGGGTATATGTAAGCTGTGCAGAGTACATCAGGGTATATGTAAGCTGGGCGGAGTACATCAGGGTATATGTAAGCTGGGCGGAGTACATCAGGCTATATGTAAGCTGGGCGGAGTACATCAGGGTATATGTAAGCTGGGCGGAGTACATCAGGGTATATGTAATGTGTGAGGAGTACATCAGGGTATATGTAAGCTGTGCGGAGTACATCAGGCTATATGTAATCTGTGCGGAGTACATCAGGGTATATGTAAGCTGTGCAGAGTACATCAGGGTATATGTAAGCTGGGCGGAGTACATCAGGGTATATGTAAGCTGGGCAGAGTACATCAGGCTATATGTAATCTGTGCGGAGTACATCAGGGTATATGTAAGCTGTGCAGAGTACATCAGGGTATATGTAAGCTGGGCGGAGTACATCAGGGTATATGTAATGTGTGAGGAGTACATCAGGGTATATGTAAGCTGTGCGGAGTACATCAGGCTATATGTAATCTGTGCGGAGTACATCAGGGTATATGTAAGCTGTGCAGAGTACATCAGGGTATATGTAAGCTGGGCGGAGTACATCAGGGTATATGTAAACTGGGTGGAGCGCATCAGGGCATAATAGGATGATGTCATAATGGGGTGAATGAATAATAAAATCAATAATCCATGAATTGGTGTGGTACGCTTTGAAGCAATCTTTTATGCACAGGCCGGGTTTTTTTTGGGGCAGGTGTCGTCGCACTGATAAATGTTGTCCTTTCTTATAGCTTTTTTGGAACACACGCTGCACTTTTTTGGGGTCCTTCCCTTGTTTGCAGTTTGGGGAACTTTGCTGAGAAAGTGTTGCCCTGCTATAAGGGCATGACCACACGTGGCGGATTTCCTCCGCAACTGTCCGCATCAATGCCGCACAGAATCTGCGTTGCAGATTCTGCTGCGGATCTGCATAAAATGTGCAGTACATTGATGCGGACTAGCTGCTGCGGACTGCGGTAAAAGTACTTCCCTTCTCCCTATCAGTGCAGGATAGAGAGAAGGGACAGCACTTTCCCTTGTGAAAGTCAAAGAAATTCATACTTACCGCCCGTTGTCTTGGTGACGCGTCCCTCCTTCGGCATCCAGCCCGACCTCCCTGGATGACGCGGCAGTCCATGTGACCGCTGCAGCCTGTTATTAGCCTGTGATTGGCTGCAGCCGTCACTTAGACTGAAACGTCATCCTGGGAGGCCGGACTGGAGACAGAAGCAGGGAGTTCTCGGTAAGTATGAACTTCATTTTTTTTTACAGATAGATGTATATTGGGATCGGTAGTCACTGTCCCGGGTGCAGAAACAGTTACTGCCGATCGCTTAACTCTTTCAGCACCCTGGACAGTGACTATTTACTGACGTCTCCTAGCAACGCTCCCGTCATTACGGGAGCCCCATTGACTTCCTCAGTCTGGCTGTAGACCTAGAAATACATAGGTCCAGCCAGAATGAAGAAATGTCAAGTTAAAAAAGCAAGACGCATCCGCAGCACACATAACATGTGCATGACAGCTGCGGACTTCATTGCGGAAATTAGAATCTCCATTGAAGTCAATGGAGAAATTCCGCCATGAGTCCGCCACTGGTCCGCAACAGACAGAGCATGCTGCGGACACCAAATTCCGCTCCGCAGCCTATGCTCCGCAGCGGAATTTTACGCCTCGTCTAAACGAACACTGCTAAATTAAAGTGTAAGTCAATGGACAAACGGCTCCGCTGCGGATTAACGCTGCGGAGTGTCCGCAGCGGAATTTAAGTGAAATTCCGCCACGTGTGAACCCAGCCTAATAAGGCAGCCTCGCTTCCAGCGGAGATGATGACATTTTGGGGTAGACGTGCTTCAGACCTCCCCGGTTCCCTAAATATATGGGCCTTGATAATTACTTGTTAAAACTGAAGGAATGTTCCCAACTGACCTGCACATCGGGATCGCAAGTAAGTGTTATACAATGCCATCAGTATGATGTGCTCCAGTATTGCCTAATCTTTAACTTCTTCACTAGCCCCATAAGCAGCAAAAGGCCCTAAAGTTTCCTAATCTCTGCAGCATCATCTGGGCCCACATGTGGGGTCTAGCAAATGATGATGCAGGGTTTTTAGAGAAAAACGACTGGACGTAAAAAATTAGTCTGGGCCGTCATTTAACATCATTTTGCATCATTGCGTTCTAAGAGTCATAACGTTTTATTTTTCCTTTGACGGAGCTGTGTGAGGGCTTGGTTTTTGTGGAACAAGCTGTAATTTTTATTGGTTCCATTTTGAGGTACATGCGATATTTTTTTATCACTATTTATTCCATATTTACATTATAAGTGCCCTATCTCCTACATAAGGAGATGGGCGCTATAATGTAGGTGACAGCAGAGCTTTTTATTTAAATAAACCATCTATTTTTACCACTTTATTAGCGTTTTTATATTTATGCTAATGAGTTGCTTAATGCCCAAGTGGGCGTATTTTTACTTTAGACCAAGTGGGCGTTGTTCAGGGGAGTGTATGACGCTGACCAATCAGCATCATGCACTCCTCTCCATTCATTTACACAGCGCATAGGGATCCTGTTAGATCCTTATGTGCTGTCTTATACTTACACATTAACCCCTTCAGGACCAAGCTCATTTTGGCCTTCAGGACCAGACCCATTTTTTAAAATCTGACATATTTCACTTTATGTGGTAATAACTCCGGAATGCGATTCTGAGATTGTTTTCTCGTGAGACATTGGACTTTATGATAGTGGAAAAATTTGGTCGATAAATTCAATATTTATCAGTGAAAAACACCAAAATTTTGTGAAAAATTGCAAAAATTAGCATTTTTCTAAATGTAAATGTATCTGCTTGTAAGACAGGCAGTTATACCACACAAAATTGTTGCTAATTAACATCCCCCATATGTCTACTTTATATTTGCATCGTTTTTTGAACGTCCTTTTATTTTTCTATGACATCACAAGGCTTAGAACTTTAGCAGCAATTTCTCACATTTTCAAGAAAATTTCAAAAGGCTATTTTTACAGGGGCCAGTTCAGTTGTGAAGCGGCTTTTAGGGCCTTATATATTAGAAACCGCCAAAAAGTCACCCCATTTTAAAATCTTCACCCCTCAAAGTATTCAAAACAGCATTTAGAAAGTTTCTTAACCCTTTAAATGTTTCACAGAAATTAAATCAACAAGGAGGTGAAATTTTCAAATTTCATTTTTTTTTTGCAGAAATTCATTTTTAATCTATTTTTTTTGTAACACAGAAGTTTTTACCAGAGAAACGCAACTCAATATCTATTGCCCAGATTCTGCAGTTTTTAGAAATACCCCACATGTGGCCCTAGTGCACTTATTGACTGAAGCACAGGCCTCAGAAGCAAAGGAGAACCCAGTGGATTTTGGGCCTCCTTTTTATTAGAAAATATTTTAGGCTCCATGTCAGGTTTGAAGGGCTCTTTCGGTGATAAAACAGTGGAAATCCACCAAAGGTGACCCCATTTGGGAAACTACACCCCTTGAGGAAATTATCTAGGGGTCTAGTGAGCATTTTGACCCCGCAGGTTTTTTGCAGAAATTATTGGAAGTAGGCTGTGAAAATTAAAATCTACATTCTTTCTAAGAAAATGTAGGTTTAGCTAATTTTTTTCTAATTTCCACAAGGACTAAAGGAGAAAAAGCACCGCAACATTTGTAAAGCAATTTCTCCCGAGTAAAACAATACCCCACATGTGGTAATAAATGGCTGTTTAGAAGCACGGCAGTGCTTAGAAGGGAAAGAGCGCCATTTGGCTTTTGGAGCTCAAATTTAGCAGGAATGGTTTGCGGAGGCCATGTCGCATTTGCAAAGCCCCTGAGGGACCAAAACAGTGAAAACGCCCAAAAAGTGACTCCATTGAGAAAACTACACCCCTTGAGGAATCCATCTAGGGGTGTAGTGAGCATTTTGACCCCACAGGTGTTTCATAGATTTTATTAGAATTGGGCAGTGAAAATAAAAAAAATCCTTTTTCTTCAATAAGACGTAGCTTTAGCTCCAAATTTTTAATTTTCTCAACAAATAAAGGAAACATTTGTAAAGCAACTTCTCTGGAGTACGGCAATACCCCACACATGGTCACAAAATGCTGTTTCGGCACACGGCAGGGCTTAGAAGGGAAGGAGCGCCATTTGCTTTTGGTGTACAGATTTTGCTGCATTTGGTTTCTGGTCGCTATGTTGCATTTGCAAAGTCCCTGTGGAACCAAAACAGTCCCCCCCAGAAGTGACCCCATTTTGGAAACAACACCCTCAAGGTATTCACCTAGGGGTGTAGTGAGCATGTTAACCCCACATGTGTTTTGCAGAAATTCGTGTGCACACGATGTGGGAGAGTGAAAATGGGAATTTTTCCTTAGATACGCCAATATGTGGTGCCCGGCTTGTGCCACCATAACAAGACAGCTCTCAATTTTTATGCGGCGTTTCCCGGTTTTAGAAACACCCTACGTGTGGCCCTAATCTTTTGCCTGGACATTCAACAGAGCTCAGGAGTGAAAGAGTACCATGTAAAATTGAGGCCTAATTTGGCGACATATAAAGTATTGGTTCACAATTGCAGAGGCTAAGATGTGAAATAAAAGAAACCCCTGAGAAGTGACCCCATTTTGGAAACTGCACCCCTCAAGGCATTTATTAAGAGGTGTAGTGAGCATTTTCACCCCACGTGTCTTTTCCATAAATGATTGCGCTGCCAAAGGTACAAATTAAAATTTTGCCCTAGATATGCCAATTCATTGTCAAATATGTCGTGCCCAGCTTGTGCCACTGGGGACACACACCTCAAAAATTGTTAAAAGGGTTCTCCCGGGTATGGCGATGCCATATATGTGGACATAAACAGCTGTTTGGGCATGCTGTAGGGCTCAGATCGGTGGGAGCGCCATTTGGCTTTTGGAGCGTGGAATTTGGTTGGTAATAGTTTTGTTTGGAGTATCACTGTTTCCGTTTATAATGTGGGGCATATCTGAGCTGGGCAGAGTACATCAGGGGCATAGTCAGGTGGTATAATAATAAGGTAAAAAATATAATAAAATGATCCATAGATGTGTGTTACGCTGTGATCGATCCTTTCTGCACAGGCCGGTGTCGCACTTATAACTGGCGTCCTTCCTTATCCCCCTTTTGATCCACACTCTGTACCTTTGCAGTTTGGGGAATTTTGCCGGGAAAGTGTTGTCCTGCTATAATACGGGCACCGTCGCTTCCAGCAGATATGTTTGGGCCCTCCCCTTCCTGGTTCCCTAATTTTAGTGCCTTGATACATCGCCTTTTGAAACAGAAGAAATGTTCCTCTCGGGCCGGCACAACCGGATATTTTTCTTTCCTGAATTATTGGAGCCTTAACTTATTTTATTTTTTCATAGACGTAGTGGTATGAGGGCTCTTTTTTTACGGGACATGCTGTAGCTTTTATTGGTACCATATTGGGGTACATGCAACTTTTTTGATCACTTGTTATCCTTTTTTTGGGAGGCCAGGTGACAAAAAAACAGCAATTCTGCCATAGCTTGTTTTTTTTATATACAGCGTTCAACGTACGTTATAAACTACATGTTACCTTTATTCTGCGGGTCAGTACGATTCCGGCGATACCAAATTTATAGAACTTTTTTATAACTTTTTGCACAATAAAATTACTTTTGGAAAGAGAATGTATTTCTTCTGTCGCGATGTTGTGAGAGCCATAACTTTTACATTTTTTCGTCGATGGAGCGGTGTGAGGGTTTGTTTTTTGCGAGACGAGGTATAGATTTTATAGGTACCGTTTTTGGATACATGCGACTTTTTGATCACTTTTTATTTCAATTTTTGGAAGACGGTGACCAAAAAAACAGTAATTATGCCAGTGTATTTGAGGTTTTTTTTTTACGGCGTTCACTGTGCGGAATAAATAACATAATATTTTTATAGTTTAGGTCGTTACGGTCGCAGTGATACCAAATATGTATGGCTTTATTATTTTTTTCAATAATAAATGACTTGATAAGGGAAAAAGGGCGATTGTGTTTTATTTTATTACTTGAAACTTTTATTGTATGTTTTACAACTTTTATTTTTCCTTTTTTTACACATTTTTTTAGTCCCACTAGGGGACTTGAATGTCCAACTGTTTGTTTGATGTTCTAATACATTGCACTACCTATGTAGTGCAATGTATTGGAACTGTCAGTTGTTCACTGACAGCAAGCCGATCAGGCTCCGCCTCTGGGCGGGGCCTAATCAGCTTACGTAATGGCAGACAGGAGTCCATTGTTAGGGCTCCTGTTGCCATAGTAGCAGTCGCCAGCCTTGCCATCGCGTAGCAAGGCTGCCGATTTGCTACAAACCTCTAGGATGCAGCGATCACAATGGATCGCTGCATCGAAGGGGTTAATGCCAGGAATCGGAGCTAGCTCCGGTTCCTGGCGATAGATCGGGGTGTCCGCTGTAACATACAGCGGACACCCACTGCTGATGACGCCGGCTCAGCTTCTGAGCCGGAAGCTGAGCCGGCGCCATCTTGCCGATGGTACCGGAAGCCTCCTGGGCCCCGCCGACGACGGGGCATAGGAGGATTCCGTTACAGGCTGATCCGGAGGTAAGTATTAGCCCTCCGATCGCCTTTGCAGCCACCGGCAACCCAGCGATCACGTTGCTGGGGTGCCGGTGGCTATAAACTCCTCACATGCTGCGATCTCTATTGAACGCAGCATGTGAGGGGTTAATCGGCCGGATCGGATGCTAGTTCCGGTCCTGGCCGATACCTCAGGGTGACAGCTGTAACATACAGCTGTCACCCGGCGGTGATGTCGCTGGCTCAGCTCCTGAGCCAGCTTCATCTCCATGACGTACAGTTACGTGAAAAGGCGGTAAGCCATCGGCTTTAATCACGTAAATGTACGTGATTGGGCGGGAAGGGGTTAACAATACTGAAGTGTTTAGACAGTGAATAGACATTCCACGGGATGTCTATTCACAATCTGTGCACTTCGTTACTGTTTCTATGGTAGTTACAGCAGAGGAAGCGTGATCTCGTTGTAACCTGTCATCTACAGCGTAATCTCGCAAGATTACGCATCCTCTGCTGTAACTACCACAGACAGAGTAACGAAGTGCAGGGATGTGAATAGACATCCCGTGGAATGGGCACTTATAATGTGGTGACAGAGCCTCTTTAAATTTATTCTGTGGGTCGATACGATTACAGCAAATTTATATAGTTGTTTTTACGTTTTACTACTTTCCCATCATAAAAATACTCCCTTCTAAAAAATCATGTTTTAGTGTCGCCATATTCTGAGAGCCATAACTTTTTTATTTTTCAGTTGATATCGCTGTGGGAGGGCTTGAGTTTTGCGTGACGAACTGTAGTTTTTGTGGGTATCATTTTGGGAAACTTGCAACTTTTTGATCACTTTTTATTTAATTGTTTTTGAGACCAGGTAATTTTTTTTACGGTGTTCACCGTGCGGTAAATATAACATGATATTTTTATAGTTTGGGCCGTTACAAACACGGTGATACCTATTATGTATAGTTTTTTTCAATTTTTTTTCCAATTATAACAGGGTGATTCTTGTTTTTATTACTTAAAACTTTTATTTATTTTTACTTTTTCACTTACCTGGGGACTTGTGATCTCCTGTACACTACACTGCACACATTTTTTCAACTGACAGCCTATTAGGTCTTGCCTTGGGCGGGACCTAATAGGCTTCTGTACATGGCTGACCAGGAAGCCATTGCTAGGCTATTTGGTTGCCATAGCAACCATCGGCTTATGTGATTGCTCGTGGGGGGGCCGATGGGGTACAGAGGGAGCCCCCTCTGTCAACCACTTAAATGTGGCGGTCGCTATTTACGGCCGCATTTAAGAGGTTAAACAGCGGCGATCAGAGGTAACTGTGATCACTGCCGTTGCAGCGGGATGTCAGCTGTATATTACAGCTGACACCCACTGCAGATGGCGCAGGCACAGATCTTGTGCCCGCTTCCTCTTCACGACGTGATTGTATGCTTATTTGCGGTAAGTAAGCCTTAATATGGACATACAGTCACGTCCATTTGCGGAAAGGAGTTAAAGGGGTTGTTACGATCTCAGAAACTAATGACATATTGATGCATTTCTGATATTTTTCAGATTGTACAGATTATTGTGATTGCTATTTTCAGCATTATAGAGGTCACAATACATGCTTCTAATGTGGTGATATCACTATGCTAATCGAGATTTATTACTTATAATCTTTATAATTAATTATGGTCTTCCAATTAGACTGTAAAAAATATTGTCCGTCTGTGATTTTTGGATAACTTGTCCAGAAAAAGGAAGAATCAGGTTGACAACCCTGGTGAGGCTCCAACTGCCAGGACCCCCAACAATCATGAGGTGGTCATAGCACTAGTTTAGTGCTGCAGCCCCTTCACTGGTTTTCCCTGTGGCGCATCCATCCCTTGTTGCATCTGTTACATTCGTGGTTGATGACATGCCACTTAAGAAGGACGGCCAATCATGTTCCTTTGCAGTGATGTGTCAACCATAGTGACATCACTACAGTAGGACACTGGCTGGCCCACTTATGTGACGTGTAATCCCAGGAGTGTAAACAGAGATAAGTGGTCTGTGGCACTGAAGACAGAACATGGCGGGCGCACTACAAGACACCCCCATGTTCTGTCCTCAATGCCTGAACCGACGCTCATTAGTGCAGCACCGGCGGCATCACCTCATGCTGACCGTGAACGCACTTAATGTCAGGATCGGGGCAATGGCTGTATTACACAGCCGCTGCCCCGCTCTATAACAGCGGAGATCAGAGAAACCTCTCCTCTCCGCCGCTATTCTCCTGAATGCTGCGATCAAAGCTGACTGCAGCATTCAGGGGAAAATGAGAAGGGGGATGCCCCTGGATCGCGTCACAGAGAATTCCTGTGACGCGATTGAGGGACATACCATATATGGGCAGACAGCCCAGGGTCCATTGAAGGACCCCAGTGCTGTCTGACCATATTTCCTGTTGTTAGGGCATACTGAGGTATGTCCTAACAACTGCCTATGTACTATCTGTACACAGGCTAATGTACTGGGATATAGATATATGCCAGTACATTACAGTTTAAAAAATATAGTAAAAACAAAGTAATGTTAAATTAAAAAAAATACACATACGCCTTTTTTACAATAAGCATTAAAATAAGTCTCAATACATAAAATATACATATAATCGGTATTGGGACGGCCGTAATAACCTACATAACAATTGCATCATTTATGATGTGTGCGCTGTAAAAAATAAAATAAAAACTGCTTTCTATCACTTATTGTGGGGCACGAGGTGCGATGATGAATTTAACCTCCATGTGCCTCACATTAAGCGCTCATTTACACGAGCGTGTGCGTTTTGCGCACGCAAAAAACGCTGCGTTTTGCGTGCGCAAAAGGCACTTAACAGCTCCGTGTGTCAGCCCTGTATGATGCGCGGCTGCGTGATTTTCGCGCAGCCGCCATCATGATGACACTCCGTTTGAATGTTTGTCAACAGAAAAGCACGTGGTTCTTTTCTGTTTGCAAACATACTTTTGACTGCTGTTGCGCGAATCACGCGCGTCCCACGGAAGTGCTTCCGTGCGACATGCGTGATTTTCACGCAGCCATTGACTTCAATGGGTGCGTGATGCGCGAACAGCGCACAAAGATAGGACATGTCGTGAGTTTTTTTCAGCGGACTCACGCTGAGCAAAACTCACGGACTGTCTGCATGCCCCCATAGACTAATATAGGTGCGTACGACACGCGTGAAAAGCACGCGCGTCACACGCACGTATATCACGCTCATGTAAACGAGCCCTAACAGTAATTAACCCCATGATGTACCTTACACATTAACCCATTATGACTGAGAAACATGATGGGGTTAATTACTATTAATGTGAGGCACATTCAAAATTCATCATCACACCTCGCGCCTCACCTCAGAAAATGGAAGAACTTATTTTTATTACTGTTGGCAAAGTAAACAAAGTATCGGTATCGTAGTGCAAATTTTGGTATCGTGACATCCCTACACTGTGGGTCGCGTCCCCCTTGGGGGTTCGTGTGAAGACCTCCGGGGGGTCGTGAGTCACTCACCGAGGTCCCGGTTCCATTCAATGCTGGAGCAAGGAGCTGACATCTCCCTGATCCAGCATTCACTGTGCCCTGAGCGGCTCAACGCAGGCTGGCGGGATGTAGCGACATCATCGCGCCTGCCTGCGCTGAGTCACTCATAGCACACACCGGAGGAGGCGAAGGATCCTCCACCCGACGTGGGAACGGGGACAGGTAAGTAATTATGTTATTTTTCTATTATGCACACATGGGGGCTGATATTGCGGGGGGGGGGGCATTATACTGCATGGGGGCTGATAAGATAGGGGGTATTATACTGTATGGGGAGCATTATACGGTATGGGGCTGTTATGGGGGCATTATACTGTATAGGGGCTGATATTGCGGGGGGGGGGCATTATACTTGCTGGGGGCTGATAAGATGGGGGCATTATACTGCATGGGGGCTGATATGGGGGAATTATACTGTATGGGGGGCTGATATGGGGAGTATTATACGGTATGGGGCTGTTATGGGGGGGCATTATACGTTATGGGGCATTATACTGTGTGGGGGCATTATACTATGGGGGCTGTTGGGCAAGGCGTCTGGGCATAGGCGCGCGCAGGGGTCTGATGCTGATGGTGGTGTTGGGGAGTGGTAGGGGGGCCCAAGCTGAATTCTTGCACCCGGGCCCATGAGCCTTTAGCTACGCCCCTGCACAAACTGATCACCCATAACATTTAAATCACCTGCCTAATATTATGTGTAGGGCCCCCTCATACAGCCAAAAAACTCTGACCAGTCGAACTCCACAAGAACTCTGAAGGAGTCCCGTAGAATCTGACACCAAGATGTTAGTTGCAGATTCTTTAAGTCCTGTAAGTTGCGAGGTGGGACCTCTATGGATTGAACTTCTTTTTCCAGCACATCCCACAGATGTTTAATAGGATTGAGATCTGGGGAATTTGGAGGACAAATCAATACCTTTAACTCTTTGTTATGTTCCTCAAACCATTTCTTTAAATTTTTGGGCACATTAACCTTATGAAAGAGGCCACTGCCATTAGGGAATACCATTGCCATGAAAGGGTGTATTTGGTCTGCAACAATTTTTAAGTAGTTGGTATGTGTCAAAGTAACGTCCACATGAATGCCAGGACATTGCTTAGAGCATCACACATTCCCATAGTGCATACTGGTGCCATCTCTTCCCTAGGTAAGCGATGCACACGCACCCAGCCGTCCACATGATAGATACACAGGGCAGCCTTTTCTATTGCTTCATGATCCAGTTCAAAGCTTGCTGCATTTGGGGCAGGGTAGCCGAAGACCGGCCAAAGTGCCCATGCTGACCACTGTCCATCAACGAAAGTGCAAACAATGGGCACGTAAGAATCCGGACTGGTCCAGGAAGCAGTGAAAGAAGGTGGTCTGGTTTGATGATCATGTTTTTACATCATGTAGATGAATGTGCATCGCTAACCTGGAGAAGAGATGGCACCAGGATGCACTAAGGGAACAAGGTAAGCTGGCCAGTGTGATGCTCAGGGCAAAGTTCTGCTGGAAAACATTGGGTCCTGCCATTTATGTGGATGTTACATTGACACATACCACCTACCTAAACATTGCTGCAGAGCAAGTACACCCCTTCACGGCAGTGAAGTATCAAAGTATTACCTAATGGCAGTGGCCTCTTTCAGCAGGATGATGTGCCCTGTCACCCTGCAAAAATTGTTCAGTAATGGTTTGAAGAACATGATAAAGAGTTCAAGGTATTGACTTAGCCTTTAAATTCCCCAGATCTCAATCTAGTCCACCTGGAAACTTATAGGTCCTAAAGGATCTGCTGCTAATGTTTTGGTGCAAGATACCACCAGACACCTTCAGAGGTCTAAAAGATGCAATTACTTAAACAATACTAACCTACAAGAGTTGTCACGGCTATGGGGTATGTGGACCCACTAGGCCATTCCGCCATAGCAGAGTAACTGCCGGCCAAAAAACAGTCAATAATAGACTTTAGCACAAGAGTACCTGGATAGAAGATTAGGAAGACACTTGGCGTAGCAGACGTTTGGTGTAGCAGACACTTTGCGTGGCAGACACTTGGCACAAATGACTCTTGGCACAGATGACACTAGGCACAGAAGATACTTGGCACAGATGACACTCTCAACTCTGACACTAGACTTTGCACTGGAAGAAACACAATTACTGAATACGAGATACAGGATACGGGAACACAGGATACGACTAAGGAGCCATTTGCAATAATGAACATTGGCAGACACAACAATGCTCAGGCAAGGAGGAAGAGGGCAGAGTACTTTTTATATTCCAGGGTGCGTTGGGATTGGATAGGGAGATTTATACAGCTGTGCACTGGCCCTTTAAGGCCGGAAACGAGTGTGTGCGCACCCTAGAAATTACAATTGAGCAGAGCGGCCACGTGTGCTGGCGTCTCCGAGGAGGGAGCCGCCGGCTTGAGATTATCAGTCTGCGGTCGCTGGCGGGTAAGTGATGCCGGCGGTCCGCGACCATAACAAGAGCATTCTTATTTGCCAGATCCATTACATGATCATTTGTTCAAGACAGATCACAACATCAGGACTTATACCAGATAAAAGCTGGCAAGTTTCACTAATCACTCTTAGAAAAGTGGGTTGTTGCTAAAGCTGTCAGGAGCTCACCAATTGCAGCATACGACCAACTGCAAAAACTCATCACAACTACGATTACAATGTTTCCTATACTTCCTGCTGCAAAAAAACTGTACTTTGGCCGCTTAGTTCTTTTAAAAAATTTACTCTGTACCTTTAAACATGCTCCGTGCTCAGATGTTGCAAGGACAATGAAGCCTATATTCCAGCTTGGGTGGTCACATATATCTTTCTAGCAGTATACTTGTGCTTTTCTACTGCATCTACTCATCAAGCCTTGTGTATTTGTACCGTTTGAAATTATAGTGGACCTACTACCGGGGAGAACGGGGGTGTCCCGACCCACCTGGTTAGACGGCAGTCGCTTCTAGGTGAACAATTAATGGATAGGTGGTCAAGTATGTACGTTACTCTCTCCATTCACTTTTATGGGAGTTACGGAAACAGCCAAGCATGCTTATTTGGCTGTTTCCATAACTCCCATAGAAAAGAATGAAAAGAGTCGTGCACATGCCCCTCCATTCTGTCTCTGCCTGGATATGGCGGCTGCCTCAGCAGGCGGGTTGGGGCAACCCTGTTTTCAACATAGAAGTGTGTCCCAGAGTCGGGACCCATATCTATCAGACATTTATGGCATGTCTCGTGGATATGCCATAAATGTTGTATTCATATATAATTTTGAGTATTTATATATTAATTGTATACTCAGTGCTGTAGCAATGAGAGGAGGACACCCAGGGAGGGACTGCAAAGGAAGGAAATGCTGCACAGGGTGCTAAGGGTAAGGCCACACGGAGCGGCCCTGACACGGTCGCAACGCGGCTAACAATTGTGCCGGCACCATGTTCGGTGCGGCTGTCAAACAGCCTGTTATTGGCCGCACGTTAATGCGGGTAAACCGTCCCTTTATCTGCAAAATCGTGCGGCCATGAATTAATACACCCTTTATAGCCGCACGATTTTGCAGGTTACAACAAGTTACCCCCTATTCATTCTCTATAGCAGCGCTGGAAAAAGCCAAACACTGCTGCGCCTACATAGTGCCAGCGCGGTTGTTGGCCACGTTGCGACCGTGTCAGGGCCACTCCGTGTGGCCTTATCCTTCATGTTGGGAGAAGCGCACTGCAATGGTCTGCATTATTTAGTAAAAGCACATAAATAATTTAAAGCCAAATGTGACTTTTAGGCCAGGTACCCACGGGTCGGATACGGTGCATAAAAACGGTGCAGCGTATTTGACCTGGAACCCGCAACACATTCCGTCCATAAATTGTGGTGCGATTTTCCTGGCAGAATTTCCGCTGCGGAAAGCAGTGCTGAAAAAAACTAAACGTTTATACCCTCCATCTCTTCTGTGCGTAGTCCGGCCTCCTAAGATTACATTGCAGGCCATCTGACCGCTGCAGCCTGTGATTGGCTGTAGCGGTCACATGGGATGAAACATCATCCCAGGAGGCCGGACTGCAGGAAGAAGCTTGGAGTTCTGGATATGATTTTTTTTTTCGAGTTGTGATTTTTGCGGGCAGCCACGTAGCCCACATAGCGCAAACTCTACGGAATTTCCACAACGGAATTCTGTGCGGAAATTCTGCATCATTTACAGTAGCAACAAGTTGGAAGAAATTTAGAAAATCTCAATGAATAAATTGACCTGCGGTGCGGAATTTAAATCCACAGCATGTCAATTTATGCTGCGTTTTCGTTGTTTTTCTGTCGTGGGTTTTCCCAATTGGGATGCAAAAGCCACAACAGAAAGCCAAGTGTTGCGACTTTTGCGGCAGAATCGCAGCGATTCTGCTGCAAAAATCGCAACTCAGGAAAAAAAAAATGCAAATTACTTAAAGTGTTCATCTGGACTGCGGCTGTAAGCTTGAAAGTTTACATTGGAAAGTTGCGCTACATAAAGTCTCCATGTAGCTATTGAGGGAACTAAGATTACACTTGCCGTCAACATCAGCGGTTTGTCCTAATTACAGAATAGTATTACAATCTATTTAAATGTAATAGTGTTTGTCAATGTTTTACATTATAGCTGTCTGTCAGAATGACATGTCTGTTTCCGGATTCTACTACATGGCATCTGTGCTGCTCATAATAACTACTCTGTGTACAAACAATCTAAAAAAAGTCAAAATATAAACTGTACAATCAAGACTAGGAGTGTTTTGGGCAGTAAATAAAGTAGTTTTGCTGTAAATAAGGTGTATCCCCTACTTGCCGTAAATGTATTGCGCTGGTGGCTGAGCCTTAACGTTCAGCACCATACACTTATGTTATCCATACAGAAGCTGTGTCCATAAAGTCACCCGCAGGGGAGGCTGGGATTGACTGCCACCAACCCCCGACAATGACTGGGATCGGAGAAAACTCATTTGTGATCACAGAATCAACAACACAATAATAAATTGCAATACACAACTATTGCAATGTATAATAATGTAAAAATGTCTTTAGTAAGATTAAAAAAAATTAAGTTTATTAAAATAATTAGTAAACAAATTTGCAAAAATAAGAAAAGAATAAAAAATGTCCTAAAAGCATTTAAAAAAAGTTAAAAAAACATTGAAAAAATATACATATTAGGCCTCGTTCACATGCTGTGCTATTGTCTCCGTTAAAATCACGGACGCCCCACAGAAAGCCGACGTAACCTATTAAAGTCAATGGGTACTGTCGGCCGCCGGCGGTGTCCGTTGTGCAGTGGAACCGTTGCTTCCTTTATTCCCTTGTTCTGCTCCTCTGATTGAGCAGAACAACGGAAGACACTGACGCAGGTGTGAACTTAGCCTTACATAAATACCCTTAACTGTCACAACCTGTAAAAAAATATATAAATATATATTTTTTTTTTACATCTCACTCAAACTAATCCTCTAAGGACCAGTTCACACTGAGTTTCGGAATCAGCGCAAAAAAACATCCCAAACCGCCTCCCATTGATTTGAAAAAAAAGCGGCATGTCCTTTCTTGCCGAGGTACCGCCTCGGACCGCCCATTGAAATCAATGGGAGGCAGCGTTTTTTTGCCCATGGCGCTCAATTGCCGCAGGTGAAAAACACTGAAAAATGGCTCAAAAACCGCGGCAAGAAAGCGCAGGCAGGTCAAAATCTGTTTTTATTCTGCCTACAAAATACCTTGTGTGAACAGGGTCTTAGTTATATGTACGAAAAAAATTGTATCATAATATTAAAATGCAATCTGAAACAAAAAAAACAAGAGCTCACACAGCAATGTCTGCAAAAAATAGAAACATTTTGCTTTCAGAATGCAGTGAGGCAAAATCTGAAATATCTGCTGTAGAAATGGTTGTCCAGGATATTGACTTTCTTCTCAAAACAGCCACAACCGTCCACACGTTGTAGCTGAGCTGCCATACCAGACACAACCCATTGACATGTGTGGCGCTGTTTTTGAAAGAAAACAGCCATGGTTTTCTAGTTCTGGACAACCCATTTAAGGGGTTAATTATTGCATGTTATGTAGCAACCAAACAAATAGCAGTTTACTGTTTTCCAGAGATAAATTAAAAATGATCTGATTGGTTACTATGGACAATTCTGAGAATTTCCTTTTAGGCATTAGGCCACTACTCAGGTATGTGTCATTCTGACAGGTTTACAGACATCTCCCATAAATAGATCAAGGAGCTGAGAGAGTTAAAGGTAAGTGATTTCCTTCATCTTGTAGATTTAATTTATTCAATGCTTGAATCACAGGCATTATAATCAAAACAAAGGGATCAATTCACATTCTATGTAACTATGTATTGTTCTGTGAAAACACCCACTTCAATGCCAGTAACATTTGAGGATGACGACTAATGGGCCCGGACGATTCTGTGAAATCACTTGTATATGAAAGAAGAGCAAAACAAGAGACTGTAGTAAGTAAAAGAAACCGGCAATGATCTTCAGACAGTACAAAGTAGGTGTGACTTGTCAAAATCCGTTAGAACGTAACAGATAAATGTAATAGAATGTAATGTTAGTGTGTTAATAGGATTGTCTGCTATAGAAAACCCTTTATGTTATAGGTTCCCTGATGCTATTGGAGAAATTGAGGCCACATGCACACAATGCGTATTGCGTGCAGATTTGCCACGTAGATTTTCCTGCGGCAAATCCGCAGTGTAAGGCCTTATTCACACGAACGTGTCCGGTTTGTGTCCGCGTGGCATCCGTGTGTGTTCCGTGTGGCATCAGCTGTTGATGTCGTTTTATGTACACATTTCTTAATTATTATTTTTCTTCTCTTCACTTCTTATGAACTTGTGCGTGAATTACGGACCGCACATGGATGTGTGTTCGTGTGCTGTTCATGATTTTCATGGACGCCCATTGACTTCAATGGGTGCGTGGTGCGCAAAAAATGCACAAGAATTGGACATTCAGTGAGTTTCACGCAACGGGAACACGCTGTGTGAAAAACACTGCATGTCTGAACGGCCCCATTGAATTACATAGGTCCGTGTGACACTTGGCCGTTTTCAGAACAGTGAAGTTCTATGGGTGTAGTCAGATGGCCGTTTTTTACCGGCCCGTGAATATTGGCTGCCAAAAAATAGGACGTCCTATTTCTGGCCGTTTTCACTGCCATACGGCTCCCATAGAAGTCAATGGATTCGTTTTTTCCACCGTTTTTCGGTAAACAATCCCTCTAACGTAAAAACTGATCCTGTCCGTGGACTCCCCGCATCCAGCTGCTTTTTTGAGCGGAGCCCGGGGAAGCCCTTGACATTTGTCCATATAAGGACACTGAGGTCGGGCTTTCAACAATGGAAACAATGGAAACCCCGGCCAGTGCATCACAAGATCTCTGGCCGGGGACTCCAGTCTTGTAGATAGTACCCCCCTGCCTGAAGATAGTGACCCCCCATCCCCCGTAGATAGCGCCACTGTAGCTCCCTGAGGGGAATCCCTGGCGGGTAAACCCCGCTGTGACAGGGGATTCCGCTACTGGAGAAGCCCCCAGTGTCACTGTCCATCTATGTACACTATACATATATGCACTCCTGGAGCGGAATCCCAGGCCCGCTCTGGCAGGGGATTCCGCTCTCCTGAAGTCACTGTCCATATATGGACAGAGACGTCAGGGGCTCTGTCTATGAGTGGAATCCCCAGCCAGAGGGATTCTGCACCTACAGTGGCGCTATCCACGGTGCACGTGGGTGGTATCTACAACGGCGGGTGCAATCTACAGGGGGGTGGTGCTATATGGGGGGTTTGGGACTACTATCAACAGGGGACACTGTGGCGCTATCTACATGGGCACTGTGGCACAAATCTAGATGGGATACTGTGGCGCTATCTACTGTGGCCCTATGTGGGCTTTTTGGCACTATCTACAAATGGCACTGTGGCCCTATGTGGGCACTGGCACTTTATATGTGGGCACTGTGGTACTATGTGGGCACTGGCACTATCTACAATGGGCACCGTGGCCCTATGTGGGCACTGGCACTTTATATGTGGGCTCTGTGGTACTATGTGGGCACTGTCTATAGTGGGCACTGTGGCACTATGTAGGCACTAGCACTTTATATGTGGGCACTGTGGCACTATGTGGGCAATGTGGTACTATGTGGGCACTGGCCCTGTGTGGGCATTATCTACAGTGGGCACTGTGGCACAATCTCCAGGGACATTGCAGCACTATCTGCATGGGCACTGTTGTGTTTTCAGGGGTTTGGGACAAAAAAAAACCCTGACAAATGAAATCCATCCTTTTTTTTTTTTTAACGCCCATCAAAAACGGACAGACGAATTGGAAATGGATGAAAATTTGGAGACACTGATGCAAAATGGTCATGAAAAACTGACATTTGATCAGTTTTTAATGGCCATTTTTTTCACTGTCAGGGTATGTTCACACGGCCAAATTTCAGACGTAAACGAGGCGCATTATGCCTCGTTTTACGTCTGAAAATAGGGCTACAATACGTCGGCAAACATCTGCCCATTCATTTGAATGGGTTTGCCGACGTACTGTGCAGACGACCTGTTATTTACGCATCGTCGTTTGACAGCTGTCAAACGACGACGCGTAAAAATACAGCCTCGGCAAAAGAAGTGCAGGACACTTCTTTGGACGTTTTTGGAGCTGTTTTCTCATAGACTCCAATGAAAACAGCTCCAAAAACGGACGTAAAAAACGCCGCGAAAACGGTGTGAAAACGCCGCGAAAAATGCGAGTTGGTAAAAAAACGTCTGAAAAACAGGGTCTGTTTTCCCTTGAAAACAGCTCTGGATTTTCAGACGTTTTTGTTGACTACGTGTGAACATACCCTCATGTGAATGTAGTCTAAGGGTATGTTCACACGGCCAAATTTCAGACGTATACGAGGCGTATTTTGCCTCGTTTTACGTCTGAAAATAGGGCTACAATACGTCGGCAAACATCTGCCCATTCATTTGAATGGGTTTGGCGACGTACTGTGCAGACGACCTGTTATTTACGCATCGTCGTTTGACAGCTGTCAAACGACGACGCGTAAAAATACAGCCTCGTCAAAAGAAGTGCAGGACACTTCTTTGGACGTTTTTGGAGCTGTTTTCTCATAGACTCCAATGAAAACAGCTCCAAAAACGGGCGTAAAAAACGCCGCGAAAACGGCGTGAAAACGCCGCGAAAAATCCGAGTTGGTAAAAAAACGTCTGAAAAGCAGGGTCTGTTTTCCCTTGAAAACAGCTCTGGATTTTCAGACGTTTTTGTTGACTACGTGTGAACATACCCTGAGGCCTAATACAGTACCAACAAAGCAAATGAGATCTCAAGTAATCTCATCTACACTTTGTAGAATTTTACCACATGTAAATTGACCTGCGGTGCACATTTTAAAATCCGCAGAAGGTCAATTAATCTTGCATTTCCGTCTCAGAAGTGTATCAGACAAGTTTATAATAAAACACAAAATCTCCATCATAAAATCTGCACCTGTTTCCACATCAAAAAGTAAAAACCGCATCTAAAAATGAGTAAAAAAAGCAATATTAAGTGCGGATTTTACCTGTGGAATTACCTGCATTTTGATACGGATTTTCCACTGTCCCTGTTTTTCACGCACCCAAAGATTTCAGTGGGTGAGTCTGATCCGCAAATTCGGACCAGAATAGGACTAGCGGTGAGTTTCACACAATGGACATTCGCTCCGTGAAAAAAACCAGACGTGTGAATAGCCTCATGGAATTGCATGGGTCAATGTGCTGTCCGTTATTTAAACGGACAGCACACAAACGTAAAATTTGTGTGAATAGAGCCTTAGGGTATGTTCACACGGCCTATTTACGGACGTAATTCGGGCGTTTTTGCCCCGAATTACGCCCGAAAATAGCGCCTCAATAGCGTTGACAAACATCTGTCCATTGAAAGCAATGGGCAGACGTTTGTCTGTTCACACGAGGCGTAATTTACGCGCCGCTGTCAAATGACGGCGCGTAAATAGACGCCCGCGTCAAAGAAGTGACCTGTCACTTCTTTGGCCGTAATTGGAGCCGTTATTCATTGACTCCAATGAATAGCAGTGCCAATTACGTCCGTAATTGACGCGGCGTTCAAGCGCCTGCACATGCCGTTACGGCTGAAATTACGGGGATGTTTTCAGGCTGAAACATCCCCGTAATTTCAGCCGTTACGGACGCCCTCGTGTGAACATACCCTTAGGCTGGAATCACACATGTAGTTTTAATGGCAGTATTTTTAGCTAAAGGAGTGGAGCCAAAAAGCAGGAAAGTATGCAGGAAAACTGATATGCCTCCTCACTTTTGAATCCACTCCTGTGTTTGGCTCAAAAAACGGCAACAAAACTGCAAGTGTGATTTCAGCCTAAAGACATTAATGTCAACAGACTCTCACAATTTCTGATATCCAAAAATCTAATGCCAGATCTCCTTAAATGTTATGTAGACCTTAGAAAATGTGTTTTAAAAAAAATGACTTTTTATTAAAAATAATTTTTACTTTTTCAGATACAGCTGCTTTGTATCCTATACAGAGCAGCTGTGTCTTGCACTGAGACCTGGATCCGTCAGGTCAGTGGCACAGGCAAATTCAGCATCAGTGGGTCCTACGTGATCCATCTGTTATCGATCACATCTAAATGATGAACTTAGAAGTGATCGATAACAGGTTGATCCTGCGTGTCAGAGACAAGCAGGACCCGCTTTCACTGAACCGGTCAGTCCCGCTGACCTGACGGATACTGGTTTCAGCAATAAATACAGCTGCTCCGTATACAGGATACAAAGCAGTTGTATCTCAAAAAGTGAAAATGATTTTTAATAAAAAGTAATTAGAAAGTTGCACCAAACACACGGATACATTTTTTTTATTTCCAAAGGTGTATATAGCCTTTAAAGGGAACCTGTCACCAGCATCTCGTCTCATTACCTGGTGGAAGTGGGTGAAAAAACATTTTTATGTAACCTATAATTATCGGTTCTGTATCTTTAGTATTCACTTATTTAGTGTTCGTGTGCTGTATGCTAATGAGCATAAAAAAGTCATATCTTCAGTCGAAAAGAGTCATATCTTCATTCCTCAAGCCTTTCTGAGTTAACCCACCTCCTTAAATGACAGGCGCATGCACACTATCTTAGATGATATTTTGTTATTTAGGGCGGGCCAGTTTTCGGCAGTGGGTGGGCATAAGAAGAGGAACGAACGAGACTGACGGATTATTACCAAAAAAAGCTGCAAAATGTTTGTAGACCATTATTTACGGTCAGAGGAAGAGTGTAGGAGAGGGGATAACGGCAATGAACTTTTGACAGCAGCGGCCAGTGAGGGATAAGTAGAGTACAATAGGTGAAATGCTGGTGACAGGTTCCCTTTAAGGCGTCAACTTTCACGGAGTGTGAAATGGTTAGCGGTTTTTCTCTTCCAACAAAAGCCTGGCTAATACTTTGAGTACTGAAATGTTCAGAGTATAATGTAAACACATGAAAATGTTATCTTTGAGGTCTGATCTTGGGGACTGTAGCTAAGAAGGGTGCAGTGTTTGTTTATATGGGGTATCCGTATATGCAGATTATAAGGTCTAGCTATGTACACACAAGTCAAAGTACGTCACACAACATTGTAAATTGATTACAGGGACATAGCCTGTAAAAAAACAAATTTCTCCCTCTTCATCAGTCTCCAAGATCCACTCTCAGTGGCCAAGATTTGACAGTCTATACATTAAAAGCAGTGTTAGTGCTCTGTCTATTAGACTTAAATTAAACCTTAGCAGAGACATAAAATCATTCCCACCACCCCTAACCTTGAATAAAAAAGTAATTGTTGCTGGATCACATCTATGGCTTCGTTCACATCTGCGTCAGGACTCCATTCCAGATGGAGCTTTCCGTCGGAACTGAGCCCTGACTGACACAAACGGAAACCATAGATTTCAATGGTGACGGACCCGATGCCAATTGTCGACTACAGTATTTATTCAGTCAAAACGACGGAACCCTTGCACAACGGAGACAAATGCAAACCATTGGCACCGGATCCATCACCATTGAAATCAATGGTGATGGAAATGGAAACCTAAGGTTTCAGTTTGTGTCAGTCAGGGCTCCGGACAGAACGGAGCCCTGACGCAGATGGGAACGAAGCCTAACAGAAGCTTAAAGTATAGTTTTATAGTTTTAAAGATCATTTAAAATTGTGTGCAAGATGCTGGGGAGCCACAGGTGCCGAAAAATCGCAAGAGAGGCTGCAGACTGCGTCCTGTGCAGCAGCATGCATGTCACAGGCAGTGCGCAACCTCCAGCTCATTTTAGACAAAGTACAGAGATGACTTGTTGGCATTAGCCTTACATCATTGACAGAGAGCAACCTGGAGGAAATTTTGTGACAATAGCAGAATACACAGGGCTATGCAACTTTGCAGTTACACTGTGCACTATTGGATTCTTGCTATGCAATAGCCCAGGCACATCTTCCTGATATTATATTACTCAACAACCTGCAGTGGCATAAAGACTTTGTGAGGACACGTGAGAATTAACAGGGGAAACAAAGTTCTCCTGTAACCCATTCGCTGTACATTTACACCACTGGAAGCCTAGAGTACTGTGCTGGCGCCATAAAAACTGTGTCGGCGCCATCAATAGTGCAGTGACGGTGGCATCTAATTGACCAAAACAAAGTGAGGGGGCTCTCTTCGTCTTCCCGTTGTGTCACAGGGCCAATTAAATATGTCCCCCGGGGCTGCCATAGGTAGATACCTATTAGGCCATGATTAGGCATAGCCTGACAGGCACTATGCATTGGGATACAGAGGTATTGCAATGTATTATTTATAAAAAAGTAATATTAATACTTTAAAGTCCCCTAGTGGGAACATACATTTATATGTATTTATGTCTATCTGTGTCCCATGAACCAGGGCTGTAGAAACACAATACTTAAATAACCCCCTGAACTGTCAATGCGGCGTGCAATGGCAAGGGGGCGTGTTACTATGGCGGTGACACTGTCCAATCAGATATGGACAGTGTTACAGCAAGAGCGCGAGAGAAGAGAGTGTGTGCACTTGTCTCACAAAAAAGAAGCCCTTATATCAAAGCCAAAATTTGCTGCATCCTTAATTGGTAATTATTATATATATATTCTGACCCATGTGCACTTTCATTTATATCTGATATGTAAAGTGGTGTTTTACTTCATAGACCACATTCACATCACATTTTTGACATATGTGTAGCGTATATATACACTACCGTTCAAAAGTTTAGGGTCACTTAGAAATTTCCTTATTTTTGCAAGAAAAGCACAGTTTTTTTCAATGAAGATAACATTAAATTAATCAGAAATACACTCTATACATTGTTAATGTGGTAAGTGACTATTCTAGCTGCAAACGTCTGGTTTTTAATGCAATATCTACATAGGTGTATAGAGGCCCATTTCCAGCAACCATCACTCCAGTGTTCTAATGGTACATTGTGTTTGCTAACTGTGTTAGAAGGCTAATGGATGATTAGAAAACACTTGAAAACCCTTGTGCAATTATGTTAGCATTGCTGTAAACAGTTTTGCTGTTTAGAGGAGCTATAAAACTGACCTTCCTTTGAGCTAGTTGAGAATCTGGAGCATTACATTTGTGGGTTCGATTAAACTCTCAAAATGGCTAGAAAAAGAGAGCTTTCATGTGAAACTCGACAGTCTATTCTTGTTCTTAGAAATGAAGGCACACCTCCAAATTATGCAAGAACTATTTAGGGAAGAAGCAGGCAGCTGGTATTCGATCTGTAATGGAGTGGCCAGCGCAGTCACCAGATCTCAACCCGATAGAGCTGTTGTGGGAGCAGCTTGACCGTATGGTATGCAAGAAGTGCCCATCAAGCCAATCCAACTTGTGGGAGGGGCTTCTGGAAGCATGGGGTGAAATTTCTCCCGATTACCTCAGCAAATTAACAGCTAGAATGCCAAAGGTCTGCAATGCTGTAATTGCTGCAAATGGAGCATTCTTTGACGAAAGCAAATTTTAAAGGAGAAAATTATTATTTCAAATAAAAATCATTATTTCTAACCTTGTCAATGTCCTGACTATATTTTCTAGTCATTTTGCAACTCATTTGATAAATATAAGTGTGAGTTTTCATGGAAAACACAAAATTGTCTGGGTGACCCCAAACTTTTGAACGGTAGTGTACGTTGGAGAAGCTCCTGACGTATACATTAAAGATAGGCTGTGCCGGATGCCTTACAGTGGCATCCGTCACCCACAAGCTATTACGACATCCATTTAACACATATGTCACGAAATGCTTATGAAAAGCTTATGACATATATTTTAAATTTCTGCCTGTGACGTATGCCATAAAGTGGCATCTGTCACCCATAGACTCCCATGTTTAAAAAAAAAAGAAGCATACTGTGCAGTATACTTTTTTTTATGGGATTCTGTTGTTTCTATTAGTCTATGCTAAAGGACACTCTTTTTGCCTATGTGAGGCTAATGGAGCCCTATGGAACGTGGCATACACACTAAACATATATCACAACAGGGCCTTAGATATTAATTTTGAAAGAAAGGGTATGCCTTCTAATATCTTCAATTGGAAAGATAAATGTGGCCTTTTATAAGTCATGTTGTGTTTGAGTTTCAGATGGGGACATGACTCAAATAAGTCGAGTCGCTTCTCCCCTTATGTAAATCTACCCTCTCAAAGCAGACACTGAAACAGAGTTGGATTTTAATGGCCACAGCAGCCGTTTATTATTTAAATAACAATAACTTTAAATACCATAAATTTTTGAATCCCCAAAAAAGGGGATACATCATAACAACAAATAACCCACTGCGACCCTATCAGGGTCATAACATTATAAACCAACCAGAATGACAGGGGCAAGTCCTTGAAGCCACCGATACTTAATTTTGGCCATCTGCCCACAAATACCTTACCCCCAGCCGTAACCCGGCCCAGGAGCACCAAATTACCTTTTTGCAGATGACCACCATATATATATAAATATATATAACCCAGCTTTCAAAAGGGGTAACACCCTAAGAAGCCGACAAATTGGGGGTGCATCCCGTGATGCATTCCCCCCCACCACTTTTTACGACCTACTTCAAGGACTCCCCCCCGCAGCTGCAATGACAAAATTTAACCTCCCCAAAGACAAATGTCAATAAGCAAATAAACTTTGACGAGAAGAACCACCATCCGCAGCAACCTCTTGCCGCGGTCAACCGATCCACATCAGGGCGGGCGGGCGGGAACATGTTCCTGCTTCTGTGTCCTGGCGAAGAGAGGGAGAGCACAAACAGGAAACAGGTACATCCCCTTCAATCCCCACCCCTTCTCACCCAAGCCCTCCTGCTGTCCCCCCCCTTTTCCTCTCATAGGCCAGCCAACTCTGTGTCCCTCCCATCTATTTTAGTCATGGAGGCCTTCCCTTATTCCTTTTTTCTTCTTTCAGTACGGCCTCTTCTTGACTCAAATAAGTCGAGTCGCTTCTCCCCTTATGTAAATCTACCCTCTCAAAGCAGACACTGAAACAGAGTTGGATTTTAATGGCCACAGCAGCCGTTTATTATTTAAATAACAATAACTTTAAATACCATACATTTTTGAATCCCCAAAAAAGGGGATACATCATAACAACAAATAACCCACTGCGACCCTATCAGGGTCATAACATTATAAACCAACCAGAATGACAGGGGCAAGTCCTTGAAGCCACCGATACTTAATTTTGGCCATCTGCCCACAAATACCTTACCCCCAGCCGTAACCCGGCCCAGGAGCACCAAATTACCTTTTTGCAGATGACCACCATATATATATAAATATATATAACCCAGCTTTCAAAAGGGGTAACACCCTAAGAAGCCGACAAATTGGGGGTGCATCCCGTGATGCATTCCCCCCCACCACTTTTTACGACCTACTTCAAGGACTCCCCCCCGCAGCTGCAATGACAAAATTTAACCTCCCCCAAAGACAAATGTCAATAAGCAAATAAACTTTGACGAGAAGAACCACCATCCGCAGCAACCTCTTGCCGCGGTCAACCGATCCACATCAGGGCGGGCGGGCGGGAACATGTTCCTGCTTCTGTGTCCTGGCGAAGAGAGGGAGAGCACAAACAGGAAACAGGTACATCCCCTTCAATCCCCACCCCTTCTCACCCAAGCCCTCCTGCTGTCCCCCCCCTTTTCCTCTCATAGGCCAGCCAACTCTGTGTCCCTCCCATCTATTTTAGTCATGGAGGCCTTCCCTTATTCCTTTTTTCTTCTTTCAGTACGGCCTCTTCTTGACTCAAATAAGTCGAGTCGCTTCTCCCCTTATGTAAATCTACCCTCTCAAAGCAGACACTGAAACAGAGTTGGATTTTAATGGCCACAGCAGCCGTTTATTATTTAAATAACAATAACTTTAAATACCATACATTTTTGAATCCCCAAAAAAGGGGATACATCATAACAACAAATAACCCACTGCGACCCTATCAGGGTCATAACATTATAAACCAACCAGAATGACAGGGGCAAGTCCTTGAAGCCACCGATACTTAATTTTGGCCATCTGCCCACAAATACCTTACCCCCAGCCGTAACCCGGCCCAGGAGCACCAAATTACCTTTTTGCAGATGACCACCATATATATATAAATATATATAACCCAGCTTTCAAAAGGGGTAACACCCTAAGAAGCCGACAAATTGGGGGTGCATCCCGTGATGCATTCCCCCCCACCACTTTTTACGACCTACTTCAAGGACTCCCCCCGCCAAAGCGAAACAGGCCTTGACCACCTCACGCCTGCGAGCTCCTCCACACTCCCACCGCTCGCTCAATTCCATCGGTCAAAGCCAGACTCCACATATCCATCCCCACCTCATTGAGGTGCACACCGTCCTCTCTCCAGTACCTGCCTGTCCCAGCCTCCAGATCCCAGTGGCGCACCGCAACCCCACCATTACGCGTCACGAAGCTCGATATGGCCCTATTAGCCTTAATGCGAGCCTTGTTAATTTTTTCCACAGAACGGGCCATCCGCCAGCTCTTCCTAGGGACCATCTCAGACCACACCGTCACCAATCTAGGATAAGTTGCCCATAAGCAGAGCAAATCATGCTTGACGTCCCGTACCAACTCCCGGAAAGGGCGTATACCCAAATCGTTGCCTCCCACATGCAACACCAGTACCTCCGGCGCCCTGTCAAGCAGTACAAAATTGTGAAACTCGGGCAATACCCTGTTCCATGTCATTCCCCGTATACCCATCCACCTCACAACCGCCGCGTCCCGCGGAATCCTGAGCTGTCGACCGTCCGGCCGTACATCCGCGCGAAGGGCACCCCAGTACACAAAAGAATGTCCCATAATCCACACCATGCATGAGTCACGGCCTGCAAAACAAATGAAGAACATACACGCACCACCTCTTGCTGCCGCGTACCATCAATACTCAGGCGGAAACGCACGCACCCGGAACATGCTATACATCAATATATCACAACATGTTCAAGCGCACATAAGAACGGAAACGCGCCGACTCCCAACGCCCTATCCGCTGCACGCCTGCATCATCTACACCCCATCTCACCGCCTCCGTCGCTGCCCCTATACGGAAAGAATGAGACGAGTATTGCTCTGCCTGCACCCCGCTAGCCACCAGACACTTTCTGAAAACCGAAATAAACTGATACCGCGACAGAAACGAGCCATCCTCGTGCCGCAGCAACGGCCCGTCTGAGAGATCTAAACCCGCCAAGTACTCCTTGACACACAACACTGGACAAACCGGATTCTTCGGGACCGCCAACAAAACCACTCGACGTCCTGCCCCTCCTTGGTCCGTTTTGGACCTTCGCAACACTATCTCCACCCTGTCTTCATACAAATCGACATTATCCTGCAACAAGCCCCCCGCTTTTACCGAACTGGGGGAAACCAATTCCCCTACCCGAAAAGCTCCAAAAAAGGCTAACGCAAAAGCCAACCGGAAAAGCTTGCTCTCATACTCTGAACGACACACCTGCCGCACCACCACCTCCAGGGAACACAACAATTGAAATGACACGGGACGCCTCTTATCCCTCACCACTACACCCCGTCTCAGCCCCTTCAATGCCTGGCCCACCAAGAACCGCTTCGTGATATCTACCAACCCCCGTAACTTACAACCGAAAGCAATGGCCGCCACGAAGCGATTAACCTTAGCGACCGTGCAACCCCGGGCAAACGCATCCCCCAACCAAAACAGCAAGGCCACCATCCTATCATCATCCGAGCACACATCACCCAAAGATCTCACCCACTCCTCCCATTGCCTCCATCCAGCCGCATACGACGACCACGTCGCACTGGCCAGTGAACGTTTAATCAATGCACCTGCCGCCTGGATACCAGCTCCCACAGATGACTGGGACAGTCCACCCCTGTTAACTCCGCGTCCGGGACCAGCTGCCGGAAACGATCCCACTGCGAGCGAGAAAGCGCGTCAGCAATACAATTCTCTACCCCGGGAACATGCACCGCCACCACCCATGCATTTAAACTCAAACAGGAAAGCACCAACTGACGCAACAAGCGAACCACTGGAGGGGACGACGCCGAAGTATTATTTATAGCCATCACCACCCCCAAATTGTCGCAATGAAAACGCACTTTTTTGTCCCGGAACCTGTCTCCCCAAATGGTGACCGCCACCACGATGGGAAACAGTTCGAGTAGGGCCAAGTTCCGCGTCAGTCCCGCCTCCACCCATGCCACCGGCCATTTTCCCGCGCACCATTGACCTTTAAAGAACGCCCTGAACCCCACAGCCCCAGACGCGTCAGTGAACAATTCCAAATCGAAGCTATCTAACGCCCGGGACATCCAAAGAGAGCGCCCATTATACTGTGCCAGAAAATGGAGCCAGACCTGTAAATCTTCCCTGTGCTCTGCAGCCAGGCGAATGAAATGATGGGGTTCCCGAACCCCCGCCGTCGCCGCTGCCAACCGCCGACAAAAAACCCTGCCCATCGGCATGATGCGGCAAGCAAAATTCAACTTCCCCAATAAGGACTGCAATTCACGTAGCGTAATTTTCCTAATCCGACACGCTCGCTCCACTACCAACCGCAAATCCCCCAACTTATCCTCCGGCAATCTGCACTCCAATGCTACGGAGTCGATAGTAATTCCCAAAAAACAAATGGTCGTCACCGGACCCTCAGTTTTTTCCACAGCCAAGGGTACACCGAACTCCCTTGACACCCAATTGACCGTCTCCAACAAATTTGCGCAAACCCCCGAACACGACGGGCCAACGCACAAGAAATCGTCGAGATAGTGAATAACTGATTCCACCCCCGCGACCTCCCTGACTACCCATTCCAAAAAAGAACTAAACACCTCAAAGTACGCGCACGACAACGAACAACCCATGGGAAGGCATCGATCAATGTAATAATCCCCTTCCCAATAACATCCCAACAACCTCTGGCTGTCCGGATGAACCGGCAACAAACGAAACGCCGCTTGAATATCAGTCTTAGCCATCAGAGCCCCTCTTCCGTAACCACGTACCAACGCTACCGCCGCATCAAACGACGTGTAGACCACAGAACAGAGATCCTGGTCAATGCCATCGTTAACCGACGCCCCCTTCGGGAAGGACAAATGCTGAATAAGCCGGAATTTGTTACCTTCTCGTTTTGGAACCACCCCTAACGGTGACACCACCAAACCTGGAACTGGGATCGTGCTAAAAGGGCCCGCCATTCTGCCCAGATCAATCTCCTTCCGGATTTTTTCCGAGACTACCCCCGCATGCTGATATGCCGACTTAAGGTTGCGCTGCGTGAAAGGGACCTCATGCAAAGGGGGCGGAATAACAAAACCGTAACCAAAACCTAAACTAATCAACCGCGCCCCCTCCTTATTGGGGTACCTACTTAGAAAGGGGGCCATCTTTATGAGTTTCACCGGAGTCTCCCCCATAACCAGACGCACCGCTGGCTCCCCCTTGTCGTTTACCCTTCTTAAAACATTTAGACGCTCCATGTGACTGCCCGCTGCAATGTGAACACGCATGCTTGAATTTACACGCCGCTCCAAATTTGCACTGCCCCTCATTGAACTGCCAACACGTCCCAAATTTTGAACCTGAGGCCTGACTACCCCCGCCGGAAGTTCCTGCTGCATTCCCGCTCCCGGGAAAGGACTGCCCCTGCTTATAAAGTGCCGTCACTTTCAACCATAAGGCTATGTCCTTATGGTCCCACCGTATATTCGGCCGCACCGCTTTCCTCTGCCGAAACTGCTCATCGTAACGAAGCCAGGCCTGGCCCCCATAAACCCGATGCGCCTCCCCCACCGCATCCAAATAACAAAACAAGCCGGAACAATTATCTGGCGCCTTTTCCCCAATAACACTCGCCAAAATTGCAAAAGCCTGCATCCAATTGACGAACGTTTTTGGAATCAACCTGTACCGTCTCTTTTCTTCCTCATCCTTTTTTGTTTCATCCCGCTTCACCTTATCTAAATTAAACTTCTCCAGCGGAAGCAAGGAAAAAATCTCCACATACTCGTCTTTCCAAATCCTTTCCTTTACCTCCTGTTTTAAATGCGCCCCTAACGGGCCCTCATAACAAACATAAACCTCCCCGCGCGCACGATCATCAAGACGCACCCTATCAACCTCCTTTGGCGAGTCTGTTTGAACCGCCGCCGCCACTGCCACCGCTGCCCCGGCATTCAACCCCCCACCGTTTTGACGAACCGGAGCGCTTCCAACACTGCCCCCCCACACCGCGGCCGGCGCCACACCTGACGGTTCTTGGGAAGGGAAACCACCTAGCCGCCCCACTAACACTTTTAAACATCCCACTAACTCCGCCAAACTATCCCCCGCACCCGCCTGTAGCGACGGGACCCCCGACTCCGCCGCGACGCCCACCGCCGCGACACCCTCTACACCGATACCCGACATCAATAAAGCTGGAAATGGTAACGTAGGTGTCAACTCACCAGGCTGCCCAGGGGCTGTGAACCCGTCAGCCGGACCCCCATGTCCACGTGGAGAGGCCCGCCGCTCACCGTCCTCCAATGCTCCGGACTCCCTCTGGTGCTGTCCGCATTGGCAATGTGTGCACGGGGAATTCCGATTTTCGTCTGAGAAAAGGGGGGGTGACATCGCATCATCCAATTGGCCGAGCTCCAGTTCATGCCTCATCCGTCCCGCTGAACCAGCTCCAAGCTGTTCCGTCCCTGGCACTCCAACCACCGACCTCATCCTGCGACCTCTGGTCATTTCCACCTCGACGACACCATGAGCCGACCCTCTGGCTGGCACATCGCCATGCAGGGTCGCCGTTGCCCTTCCGCCACGTACTGAAGAAGGAGAGGATGTGACCGGAAGTGAAGGCCGCGTCCTCCTCGCCGCTGCCGCCGGGCGCTGCCGCGTTTTGGGATTCCTCCCAGGACCAGACGAAAGAGCAGCGGCAGGCCGCCCTGGGGTCTGGCCTGCAGGGTCCACAGATGGGCTCCTCTTGCGCCGCCGCGCCCGCGGGATGTCTTCAGGACTCAGCCTTGCGGGCGGGCGCGAGCGCCTCGTGCTGCGCGTCACGCCGGGAGTGCCAGCCCTGGCCTGAGTCATGGGGGAAACGGGCTCTCCTCTTCTCCTGCCCGACCCCCTGGTACGCCGGTCCTGTACCTCGGCCTGCTCCAGCAGCCCCGCGACCACCGGCATGACAGAGCGCTCCCCGCTTGCTCCAGCCGACTCTGCTCGCTCCTAGACCGGAGCGCCCGATTGTCCCTGCAGCAGCGTCGCCACTCGTGCTCCGAGCCATCCAGGACCCTGAGAGGCTGCCGCGGCCCGCAACAGCTCCATAGCCTCCTCATCAGACGCAGCAGGGGTAACAAACATGTTCCTGCTTCTGTGTCCTGGCGAAGAGAGGGAGAGCACAAACAGGAAACAGGTACATCCCCTTCAATCCCCACCCCTTCTCACCCAAGCCCTCCTGCTGTCCCCCCCCTTTTCCTCTCATAGGCCAGCCAACTCTGTGTCCCTCCCATCTATTTTAGTCATGGAGGCCTTCCCTTATTCCTTTTTTCTTCTTTCAGTACGGCCTCTTCTTGCAGCTCAGACATCTTCTGGCACTACAGACTGCCATTTAAAATTGTAAATCCATCTTATTTTTAAGTGGCAATTTTCTATAAATGTTCAGCTCTGGAATGGGCTCATCAGTGTACGTTATATCTGCATGTATTAATAGGGCAGACCCAAAAGGAATATTTATCATGAAAAATGGCACAGTGATAAGCAAAACATTTGATTCTGAGAGATGGAAGTTCTTTATCTAATTCTGCATTAGAATACTATGATGACCAGACAGCGACTAACATAGATGGTGCTTGATTATTGTCCTTTGCAGTAGGCACAGCAGCAAAAGTGTCTACATACACGCATGAGCATTTAAAGGGTAGAAAAAAATTGTTCATAGGAGAAATCCTCCAGCTCACTTTTAGGGCTTATTCAGACGAACGGGATATACGTCCGTGCAACGCGCGTGATTTTCACGCGCGTCGCACGGACCTATATTAGTCTATGGGGCCGTGCAGACATGTGCGTTATTTTTACGCTGCGTGACTCCGTTGCGAAAAAGTCACGACATGTCCGTTCTTTGGGCGTTTTTCACGCATCACGCACCCATTGAAGCCAATGGGTGCATGAAAACCACGCAGGCCACACGGAAGCACTTCCGTGCAGACTTAGTTTTTCACGCAAGACTTGTTAAGTCTATGTAAATGAGTTGAGAAAACTTGGCCAAACAAGCACCAACCAGGAAGTGGATTTTCACTTGTTGGGCACATGCTTGATCTTGAAACCGACAACTGCTGGAATGCCTCGTGCTTGTGATGTCGAGAAGATGATCTGCCTGGTCCAGGAGAGGCCACAGTTGTGGGACACGCTGGCTGAGGCCTACCACGACCGCACGGGCAAGGAGGTCGCTTGGGATGAGGTAGCGTAGACCCTCTTCAGCCATGAGTGGGCTAAAGGCAGCACACGAGACCGCAAGAGCATTGGTAAGTACATTGTTTTATATATGCCCTGTAAAACACACATGCTGTAGTATCCTTGTGTTAACATGTTCCCAATGGCCAACGTAGCGAGTGTGTCACAGCATCATTGAGCTTGTGTATCATGTATCTTGGTGTGTAAGGGAATGGCAAAGTTTACAACAAGTGCATATTTCGGTTATGCCACCTGGTGACAGTACAATTTGTTTTTTTTGTTCCTTTCTACAGTTGATGATGTAACAAACCGACTAATGCCCCGAATGATACTAGTGGTCCTAGTGACTAATTAAAACTAAACCAGAATAAGAAACAAGTCACGACCAGGTGTTTGAAAAAATACAAATAATCTTTATTAAAGTCAATTAGACACATGGAGACAACATATAACACTTAGACATAATAAAATGCCATGGACCCTCGAACACAAACGGAATCCGAACGTAAAAGCAGAGTAGCCCCCCAGATGTAAAAATGGTCTGACACAACCTATATATGGCTAAAGTGCATAAGTACATATTGATAAGCAGGTACTAGGCATGGTACGCTTTGCACAGATGAACACATAAATAAGTATAGAGAATATATATAAGGTACAATCTAAGTAAAAACGACATGTAAAGTAGTATACCTACACCTGCGTATAAGAGGATAAATAGGAGATCAAGACCAGGAGGGGGACCTCTGCTTAACCCAACGCGCGTTTCGCTGGTGCTTCGTCAGGGGTTGATCAACCCCTGACGAAGCACCAGCGAAACGCGCGTTGGGTTAAGCAGAGGTCCCCCTCCTGGTCTTGATCTCCTATTTATCCTCTTATACGCAGGTGTAGGTATACTACTTTACATGTCGTTTTTACTTAGATTGTACCTTATATATATTCTCTATACTTATTTATGTGTTCATCTGTGCAAAGCGTACCATGCCTAGTACCTGCTTATCAATATGTACTTATGCACTTTAGCCATATATAGGTTGTGTCAGACCATTTTTACATCTGGGGGGCTACTCTGCTTTTACGTTCGGATTCCGTTTGTGTTCGAGGGTCCATGGCATTTTATTATGTCTAAGTGTTATATGTTGTCTCCATGTGTCTAATTGACTTTAATAAAGATTATTTGTATTTTTTCAAACACCTGGTCGTGACTTGTTTCTTATTCTGGTACAGTTGATGATGGAAAAACCCGGTGGAGGAGCTGCCGGGATCAATTCCGCCGTGAATATGGCGCCAGAGGTGCCGGGGCCAGCAAAAAGCGCAAATACATCTACACGCAGCAGCTAATGTTCCTCAAGGACATTATGGAGATGCGGCCGTAAGTAATGACTGTACCTTGAAGAAATGTCTGTGTTCACATGTCATAAAACCAAAACTCATTGTTTGTCCCTTGTGGCAATGTTACGAAGAACTGTACATTTTTTATTACAGATGCAGTGACAATCTTCTTGACACGGAAGAGGAGGCTGGCCATGAGGAGGCGCAGGCGCAACAAGAAGAACATCCCGTGCTACCCTTAACCCCAGAGGCGACTGCACCAGAACCAGCCCCACAGGCGTCCAGCCAACCCCAGGTGCCACGGGATGTTCTGCCTGAAACCACCGCAGCAGCCAGGCGCAGCCACATTGGATCCGCAGCTGCCCAAGTGGACTCCATGGTACTCGAGTACCTGCGTCGCAGCGCCGAGGAGGGCGGCTGTGACACCTTTGGCCGCAGCATTGCCCCACTTCTCCGGCGAGTACCCGACGACCGTATGGCGCGCCTCCAAGGCTCGATACTCAGCCTCATAGACGCGGCCACACCTCCTAACAACCCACGCCAGTGCTTCCAGGCAATTGAGCATTGGCGTGGATTGCCCAAGCCATCGGTGCCCTTCACTGCACCTGGCCCTTCACAGCCTTTACACCCCCTTGGCACGCCAACACTTCCACCGCCCAATGCCGGCCCGCATGTCACCTGTGCCGATGCGGGACCGGCCTGTACCAGCCTACAGCCGACCCGTGGTAAACTTTCCACGCGGCCCACCTCTAGGCTACCACACGCAGCATCAGCACCACTATGCTGTGGAGGAACATCCTCTGCAGGCCCATGGTGCTGAAATGGGCAGCTACAACTCCCCATCCCACCATTATCAGCAGTTGTAGTGCTGGTGGCGCAGCATAGTTTTTGTGCCGAATTTAGGCCTTATTTTGCCAAATGTTTCCAGATTGTGCATCATGTTGGTGCGTTGTTTTCTTGGGTTTTTGACCTATGTTGTATGTAATGTTTTGTTGGCCCATTACACAATAAAGTGTGGTTTTGTGGAGCAACAAAAGTGTGTGTGTTTCCCTACATATATGTTATGTTACATGCTTTCCCAAACATGTCCTTAGGTAACGATGCAACATGCTGGCCAGGGCCTAAGGTAGTTGCATGCCATAATTGAGGAATTAGTGTATCTTTTGCGGTTTTGCTCGAAACACAAACGACTTCACTGAGGCCTAGCAGTGCTATGATAATGGACGCACTAAGGAAATTTGGGATTGTATTTGCGAACATTGGATTGGCCAATGTTATTCACATACAATGAGTTGTTTGGCTGCAAAACAATACGGCAAAACAACAAAAGATATAAGCTCGCAACCCACGTCAAGGGTCCTCATTTCTTGCAAGTCCCTAATACTAAATTCCCCCCCAAAATTACTATCATTGCCCTCAGTAATGAGAAATTGTGGCAATAATCTCCACGAAGCCACCCTTCACAGAGAATCTTCCTGCCATGGCAGTGCTTTATCGGGGCTGTCAAAATATTCGGCCAAAATTTCGCGCACTCGGATACCAGATGTTTGTGCCCTTCCTAGTGGAATTTGGCCAAGAATGGTTGATGTGGTTACATTTCTCCCAATATATTCAGCATCAAAACCGGCGTCATGTATGCGACTGAAGTTATGAAGAACAACAGACGCTTATATGACACGGGTCACATTCTGCGGCGTCAGTTGCATTGTTGTGAGAAACACCCGCTATTTGGTTGTCATAATGCCAAATGCACATTCAACACAACTTCGAGCTCGGCTTAGCCGGTAATTGAAGATGCGCCTTCGGTCATCCAAGCCCCTTCTTGCAAAAGGACGCATTACTTGGCTTGTGAGGCCAAAACCCTCATCTGCAACAATGACATATGGGACTGGTGGTCCTCGCGAGCCAGGGAGGATGCTCGGTACCGGCACAGAAAGTTGATTGCTCATTAGACGATGGCCCATTCTGGATGAGCGAAATATGCGTGCATCGGCAGAGCTTCCATACGACCCTATGTGGACTATTGTGAAACAATGTCGGCCAAGGCCAACAAGACGATGGAAAAATACTGTTTGTAATTATAGTATCTTGAGCCAGAGTGGGGGGGGGGGGCTTTTTCACACGAATGTGCTTCCCGTCTAGGGCACCAATACAATGTGGAAATTGGGTGGCGGACAGAAAATCTTCGGAAATTCGAAGCCAGTGCTCCTCCGTGGGCTGAGGCATCACTGTGGGCTTTAATCTCTGCCAAAGCACCACACATGTGCCTGTCACAATGCCCGAAATTGTGCTCACTCCCAGAAGGAATTCAAAATGTAATGAATGGTAGCTATTTCCGGTTGCAAGAAATCTAAATGCGCGAGAAAAAAAGACACAAACAAATATACACTTTATAGGTAGGACATGACACCCACACACCATCCTGTAAGCACTAATTGTATAAAACACACATACCGACTTCCGGTTCCGGCGCTGGCGATGCAGGACGCGTGTGACTGAGCTCCCGCTCCCGACTAGCCTGCTCATCTGCAAAAGTCACTTCGGTGGCGAAAAACAGCTCAGTGACACCGGCCCTTCGCACAGTAACGTACCCAGGGGTATATGGAAAGATATCTCCTCCGGAGCGCACACAAGCCAGCCATGGAGGATCGAGCCGCGGGTGTGGACAGGGGAGGTAAGATGGCGGCGTTTCCCGCCACTACTCCCCCGCTGTATTCACAGGTTGAGGAACTGCTGCAGCCTCAGCCAATGTCCCCAATTTCAAGCCAGGCAGAGCCCATAGCCTCTTTGCAACCAGTACCTGTGGATTATATAGCACTAGCCCATGAAGTGGCTAAGCGGATAGCCCCTGACCTGCAAAAAGCACTGGAAAAAACGGTGCAAGCGTCTCTTACCCGCATGCATGCGGATCTGGCACAAGTAACGTCCAGGACTAATGAATTAGAGCAACGGGTAACGCTGCTAGAGGATGAAAATGAACGCTTGCAGTCCAAACTTAAAGAGGTGTTGTCTAATACCACTCAGTTGGGAGACAAAGTAGAGGATCTGGAAAATCGCTCCAGGAGGAGCAACCTGCGAATTGTGGGCCTGAAAGAAGCGGTGGTCCCTTCTGAGTTGCAACGTCTATGTGAGAGATCATTGCCAGCAGCATTGGGCCTCCAGCGCCCATGTCGGGTGGAAAGGGCGCATAGGGTGGGGCCAGACCCTAGAAATCTTCCAGCAGCAGACAACAGCAGCAACAGTTCGTATCGCCCCAGACAAGTCATCTTTAAACTGTTGGATTACAATGACAAGGTGGCACTGATGAAGGCATATCGCAGCAGAACTCGGCCCTTGGAGATAATGGGCATGAAAGTGCTACTTTTCGAGGACTATTCTATGTAGGTCGCGAAACGCAGGCGTTCCTTCAGCAAGATTTGTACCGAGCTGTTCCAAGCGAAAGTACGTTTTAATCTGCAATATCCAGCCATCTTGCGGGTGTTTCAAGCCAACGGCCGGACCGCGACATTCAATACAGCAAAAGAGGCGGAGGACGCGCGGGCAGAGCTATGTGGAAGCCGCTCCCCGCACGAGGAGCAACGCAATCCAGAACACAGCCCACGTCGCAAGCCGAGAGAAGTCGGAAGGAGTCGCTTGGATATGGAGAGGACCTGGGCAGAAGCTTTACTACCCACGCCCGGAAGAGAACGCGGAGGAAGATCCAGGAACAGAGGGGATTCTCCGAAGCCGCAGAGACGGTCACGGGGCCGTACCAGGTCCACGTCTCATGATTGAAGAGCGAAGTTTTTATAGGACCTTTATGTCTTAGAGAGAGGGTTCTGAGGACGATGTAGACCACTTGCAGGTTCCGATCCGATCTTGAGCAGATAAGTTGCCAGTTATTACAGATAATGCTTGATGATTGCATATGTTTGTTTGTTACTACAGCACTTTAGTCTGTTGTTAAATGTCCTCAGATCAAAATGTATGCATACTGATATAATGCTGTATTCACATTGCAGGGGGTTGGAATAAGAGTTAGGGCCTGTTCTAAGTTATAAGCACGCTCACTGGTGGGATACTCTGAGAGTTCCACAAGGTCGGTTCTCTCCTGAAGGGGTTTATTTGGGTAGTTGTTTGGGGCAACGTTGAAGTGAAGCAGTGTTCAGGTCAATATGGCATGTGGTAATCTGAGCGACAGCTGAAGGGCGTGACCCTTTGATAGAAGACCGAGTATTGGCTGCAAGAAATGGTTGGTTGGCGAAGGGCTGGTGCAGCTTGATCACGATAAGTGATTTGTAATCTCGGCTACGCAGGTCTGGGAGGGAGGGGGAGGGAGGGACGTGTTAGTGCACAACAGAAAGAAGTGAAGTTTCCTATGCCAATGTGTACTAGGGGGGTGACCGCCCTTGGCACAGGCGTTTTTTTATATTCCTTTTCAACAAGGTCTGTTGGCTTTGAGTTGGAGTTTAGCTTTGTTTGATAGGCCGTGTTCTGGCCATGTTTTCTATGTTTATACATGGCGATTAGGGAAAGATGGATCCGACTCCTCGAACCGATCACGGCTTTTTGACACCTTAGCTCATCTTAGACATAGTCCAATAACATGAAAATAGTCTCATGGAATGTTAAGGGGCTCAGATCCCCACAGAAACGGACCAAACTCTTACGACATATGAAGAGATTGCATCCAGATGTAGCCCTGTTACAGGAAACTCACCTTACCGAGTTAGAATTTAAATATTTACAAAAATTCTGGGTGGGCCACGTTTTTGGCTCGCCGGCAAGAGATGGCAAGGCGGGAGTTATAATATTGGTACATAAAAATTTTGCTTTCACATTGGTGTCCCAGGAACGTGATGATGAGGGGCGTTGGGTCCATCTAGTGGTGGAACATGCAGGGGAAACTATTAGTATCCATAATGTCTATGGGCCAAATGCGGCCAGCACAGGTTTTTTTGGCAAATTGGAAGCCCAACTCCAACAGGATCGCACAAAATTATTGATATTAGGGGGAGACCTTAATACTGTAAGGTCCTCTAGGGAAGATAGAAGTTTAGGGGCTGCTTCACAGAAACAGAGGGATAGGATCTTACCGGATTTTTTAAGACACACTGCCCTGGCAGATGCCTGGAGGAGTTTACATCCTGATGCTAGGGAGTATACTCATTTTTCGCACGTACATCAATCGTGGTCGCGTATTGATTACTTACTGGTGAACGTAGCTTGTTCCCGCAGATTGCGCGACGCGACGATAGAAGATCTTGTCATCTCTGACCACTCCCCGATTACCATTACTCTGGCTGACACAGTAGCTAAGGGAATGGATTTTATATGGAAGTTTCCCTCATTTCTGGCGACGGACGAAGAATTTTTACAAAAGCTAAGGGGATGGTGGACGGAATTTGAAGGGGATAATGCGTCACACCGTACGGACCCGTCGTTGTATTGGCGTACAGCAAAAGTAGTAATTCGCGGGAAAATTATACAATTTATGGCCAATCTGAAACGTAAGACCAATGAGGGGTACAAGACGGCAAGCGAGCGATTAAGGTGTGCATATACGGCATTTTTACAACATCCGTCGGCGTCTCTGGGGGAGGCATGGAGTGCAGCCAAGCGACAATTTGATCAATGGTTAGATAAAAGAGAAAGCATCTATCGGTCTCAATTTGATGCTGACCTTATGCGCTTTGGCAACAAAGCGGGCAAATTACTAGCACGCCTGGCGAGGGGGAGGTATTCACCGTCACACATTTTATCCCTTAGAGACGCCGACGGAATCCCTACAGCGGATCCGAAAAAAATTAACACTATTCTGCGTACGTATTATCAAGCTCTGTATTCGGACACGCACATTGACCCCCAAAAAGGTAGGGAATTCTTGGAGAAGGTAAAGTTACCTGGGCTCACGCAGGAGCAGAACGATTTGCTGAGCGCAGAAATCACGGTGGAGGAACTCACGAGCACAATCAGGACCTTACATAACGGAAAGGCCCCGGGGCCGGATGGGTTCACGGGAGAATTTTATAAGTCACTAAGAGAGGAAGTCAGCCCCACTTTAGTGGAGTATTATAATATTTTACTAGAGACCGGTACTTTCCCAGCGGAGGCCAAAATAGCGCATATAAAGGTGCTGCCCAAGAAGGGGAAAGATCCTCTTGACCCGGGGTCATATCGCCCGATCTCATTGATAGATCAAGACCAGAAGCTACTTACAAAAATCTTAGCTAAGCGCTTGGCCATATATTTGCCAGCATTGGTGGGGAAATCTCAAGTGGGGTTTGTAAAGGGTAGGGCGGCAGTGACTAATCTGCGTAAGGTGTTGACGGTCCTAGAAACAGTAAGGCACGATCCTCAGCCAGGGGCCCGACCGGCACTCTTGGCGCTAGACGCAGAGAAAGCTTTTGATAACATACAATGGGAATGGCTGGGGATGGTGCTGGATAAGATGACGATCCAGGGAGCCTTTCGGATCTTTTTGAAAGGGGTCTATAATAATCCCCAAGCGCGCGTCTACTCCTCAGGGTTTTTATCGGCTCCCTTCCAATTGCATAAAGGAACCCGGCAAGGATGCCCACTGTCGCCACTTTTATTTAATCTAGCACTGGAACCTATGGCTAGGTTTCTGGAAGAGTCCGCAGTATTTAAAGGTATCCAGGTGGGGTCTCGGGCAGTCAAGTTAGCCTTGTTTGCTGACGATGTTATACTGTTTATGTCAAATCCCCAAGAACACTTAATGCCGGTCTTTCATTTTTTGCAGGACTTTGGGCAATGCTGGGGACAGGGGCGTAGCTAAAGGCTCATGGGCCCGGGTGCAAGAATTCAGCTTGGGCCCCCCCTACCCCTCCCCAGCACCACCATAATCATCAGACCCCTGCGCGCTCCTATGCTCAAACGCCTTGCCCAACAGCCCCCATAGTATAATGCCCCCACACAGTTAATGCTCCCATAGCTGCCCCCACACAGTATAATTCCCCCCATAACAGCCCCATACCGTATAATGCCCCCCATACAGTATAATGCCCCCATATGTGCATAATTACTTACCTATCCCCGTTCCCACGTCGAGTGGAGGATCCTTCGCCTCCTCCGGTGTGTGGTATGAGTGACTCAGCGCAGGCAGGCGCGATGATGTCGCTACATCCAGCCTGCCTGCGTCGAGCCGCTCAGGGCACAGGGAATGCTAGATCAAGGAGATGTCAGCTCCTTGCTCCAGCATTGATTGGAACGGGACCTCGGTGAGTGACTCGCGACCCCCCAGGGGGACGCGACCCACAGTGTAGGGATGTCCCGATACCAAAATTTGGACTTCGATACCGATACTTCGTTTACTTTGCCAACAGTAATAAAAAAAAAAAAAGTTCTTTCGTTTTCTAATGTGAGGCACGAGGTGTGATGATGAATTTTGAATGTCTCACATTAATAGTAATTAACCCCATCATGTTTCTCAGTCATAATGGGTTAATATGTAAGGTACATGATGGGGTTAATTACTATTAATGTGAGGCACATGGAGGTTAAATTCATCATCGCACCTCGCGTCTCACAATTAGGCCCCATGCAAACGACCGTAAATAACCTAAGTTTTTGTGGACCGCAATTGCGGTCTGCAAAAATGGACCCATTCACTTTCATTGAGCGCGGACACATTTCCGTAGCTCTACGGATGGGTGACCGTGCCGTAGAAATGTTCCGAAAATTATGGAACATGTCCGTCCATTTGCATTTTGCGGGCCGTGCTCCCATACTTTGTATGGGAGCATGGCCCGAAAATGCGGGTGGCAATCGCGGGCCGTGATTGCGGGCACGGTCGTGTGAATGGGGCCTAAGTGATAGAAAGCAATTTTTTTTTTTTTTTTTTTTACAGAGTACACATCATAAATGATGCAAAAAAATAGTTGTGCAGGTTATTACGGCCGCGCCAATACCGATTATGTGTATGTTTTATGTATTGAGACTTATTTTAATGTTTATTGTAAAAAAGGTGTATGTGTATTTTTTTAATTTAACATTACTTTGTTTTTACTTTCTTTTTAAACTTCAATGTATTGGCCTATATCAGATATGTGCCAGTACATTAGCCTGTGGACGGATAGTACACAGGCAGTTGTTAGGACATACCTCAGTATGCCCTAACAACAGGAAATATGGTAAGACAGCCCTGGGGTCCGTCAATAGACCCTGGGCTGTCTGCCCATATATGGTATGTCTCTCAATCGCGTCACAGGAATTCCCCGTGACGCGATCCAGGGGCATCCTCCTTCTCATTTTCCCCTGAATGCTGCAGTCAGCTTTGATCGCAGCATTCAGGAGAATAGCGGCGGAGATGAGAGGTTTCTCTGATCTCCGCCGTTATAGAGTGGGGCTGCGGTACTGTAATACAGTCATTGCCCCGCTCCTGACAACAAGAGCACGCGCGGTCAGCCTGAGGTGATGCGGCCGGCGCTGCACTAATGAGCGGCGGTGCAGGCACTGAAGACAGAACATGGGGGTGTTTTGTAGCACGCCCGCCATGTTCTCTCTTCAGTGCCGCAGATCATTAGTGCAGCGCCGGCTGCATCGAATCATCCTGACGGCGCGCACATGTCAGGACTCAGGAGCGGGGCAGTGACTGTATTACACAGCCGCAGCCCCGCTCTCATAGTCATGTGTACTATACTGTATATTGTGCAGTTTGCGGTGGAGGAGGGGGGGGCTGTGATTTAACGCCCCCCCCCCTCTCCACCGCAAACAACACAATACATTACAAGGCATCACAACACAATACATTACATTACAATACATAACATTACAACACAATACATTACACTGCAGCTTATACTGCAGCTTACCTGGAGTCCTCCGCATCGACTCTTCTGCTCCGTCTGGAAGCCGTGTCACGTGACACCACGGTCACGTGGTACACTAAGTGTACCATGTGACCGTAGCCAGGAAGTGCCGGCTTCACGGAACAGAAGATTGTTCGGAAACATGCTGTATGGCAACGGGGGCCCGTGGGCCCCCCAGGCTTAGGGGCCCGGTCGCAACTGCGACCGCTGCGACCCCTATAGCTACGCCACTGGCTCGGGATACAAAATCAATATGGCTAAAAGTGAACTGCTGGAGTTGGGCAAACCGTTACCCGGGGCATTTTGGCAGTCCTTGGGATGCGAAATATCCCCGGTGAAATAATGCATAACTTATCTAGGCATTAAGATAGGGAAGGGGCCTGAAACTCTATATGGTCTGAATTATCCACCGCTGTTCAAAAAAATACAGGCGGAACTCGCCAGATGGCGCCAGCTACCTCTATCCCTGCTGGGGAGGTGCCACCTAATCAAGATGGTTAGTTTCCCCAGACTGTTATATCCCTTTCAAACGCTCCCGCTCTTGCTGAAACATGGGGATGTCTCCAAACTGAACTCCGCATTCACAAAATTTGTATGGGCAGGAAAGAGGCCTCGTATTGCACTTACTAAACTCATGATGGGCAAGCAGGAGGGGGGACTGAAGTTTCCCAACATTAGGGGATACAATGTGGTATGTCTTTTTCGTCATGCAGTGGATTGGCTTCATGAAACGAGCAATTATTCCTACTTAGAGCTGGAAGGGGAGTACGCCTCACCCTGGAACTTAAAAGCATTATTGCATTGTAGAGTGGCCTCCCTTCCGTGCCGTCTCAAAACCTCCGTTGTCCTGAGAGACACAGTCCTGGCCTGGAAAGCGGTTCGTAAATGTTTTGGCTTGCCTCACCTGCTCTCCAAACACATGCCGCTGTGGGGACACCCGGAGTTCCTGCCGGGAGTAGACAGTAGGAGTAGATTTGCCTCTTGGGGGGAAGCAGGTATTAATAACGCAGGGGATCTTATGCATAAAGAGGAAAGGAGATGGTTAACAGGGTCGGAAATCAGAGCTAAACTCAATCCATTAGAGGGCAATGTTAATGTTAATGCTGATTTTATACAAGTTTTCCAGGTGCGGTCGTTCTGTACCTCTAGGCTCAGAGATTTGAATAAGGAAGCTACCACTCATACTCTGGATGAGGTCATAGGCCCAACGGTTCTTCGGGCGACTATCTCGAGGTTGTATAGTGCACTCCGGGATTATTTTGTCCGCCCGCGCTCACGGGCTATGTTCAAAATATGGGAACGATGGACGCAAGTTCCGGCAATAGGAGAGACCATATTGGAGGGTTGGGAGACGGTACGGAAGGTGATAGTGAACGAGAGCTGGAGGGAAACCTATTTTAAACTAATACATTCGGCCATATATGGCTTTAATATTTTACCCTCGCAGTCCTTCCCCGATCGCATTACGAGCTGTCCCAAATGCAACACACCCCTGACAAATTTGTGGCACGGAGTATGGAGCTGTGTTCAGACTGAACGATACTGGGAGATGGTACGCAGATATATTGTGGATCATTGGAAGGTGAAACTTCCGATGACGCCTCAAGCGCTGCTGTTCCATCAGGCGCGACCGCCAGAGGAAGAGGGGGCTCGAGGAGCGAGATCTCCGCTCCCCTTGGTGCACACAATTTTGCTGGTGGCCTTGAGGTGCCTTCTGTGTAAATGGCTGGAAGCGGATACACCGGGTCTCGACATGATCGTGACTAGCTTGAAACAATTACTAGCTCTCGAACGGGTGGAGGTAGAAAGAAGGAAAGAAACGGGAACCAAGAAGTTATTTGCTAAATGGCAAATATTTATAGAAACGCAATGCACAGCGACTGAGGTGGAGGAAATTGTTACGCCCTTTAGACACACAGCATGGTATCACACACAATTTCTGGCAGGCACATTAGGAGGCTTACAAATGGAACCTAGATAATAGAAGGGGAATGGATGGGACGGAGATATTATCTGACGGCCTGGGTCGTGTTCGGGGATAGGGGAAGTCAGGTTGTTAGCGTTTTTAGTCGCTGGACAGATGCAAAAAGATATGCCATGAGTATATGTTATGTTATGTTATTTTATGTTGTGTTAGTTATATTCGCAAGTATGCGAGATTCAAATTGTAACTCAATTTTTCTGTGAAATGTCTGTAAAAAAGTGAAAAAATGTTAATAAAAATGATGTTTTAAAAAAACAAAACACACATACCTCAACGTCACAAGGAGTCGCTCCTCGGGGTAAGTCGATGTAGCCTCTGTCGCCTGGTGCCGATGTGTCCTCGCTCGTCCGACACGATGCAGGACCTGGGGCAGGAAGTGACGTCACAGCGTGATCTCTCGAGAACACGCTGTGTGTCTGTGCACTGCCAGAAGCTGGGTGTTGACGAAGAGAAGTGGATGATGCTGATTCGTCAGCATCATACACTTCCATTCACAACGCCCAGCTAGTAAAACAAGTAAAAACCCCCAGATGTACACGCACAATACACACCCACTTGGACTTAACTTTAAACACGCCCAGTTGTACTTAAGAAAGGCTCATTTGCATAAATATAAAAATGGTCATAACTTGGCCAAAAATGCTCGTTTTTGAAAAAAAAAAAAAAAGTTACTCTTATCTATATTGCAGCGCCGATCTGCTGCAATACGAGATAGGGGTTTGAAAATCTGGTGACAGAGCCTCTTTAAGCTGCTGGCTAGTACAGATCCCTTTGCAGGAGGTAAGTAAATGGAGGATGGGCTGGGTGAGGCCTTAACATTTAGAAAGGGGCTGGTAGGAAGAGTCCTGTTGTGACTATAATGTGAGGGGAAGGGACAAATTGAGGCAAAGCTGTGACTACTAGGAGAGACTGGGGGGCACCTTGCCGTGATAACTTGGTGAATGGGGGGTGGGGGGGGGGGGGTTACGCATGGGGTGGTAATGAAGCAGCAAAAAGCTGCAGCACAAAACACCAAGGCAAAACTGCATGTGGCATAGAAGTCCAGGCTTGCACATTCCTAACTGCAGTATGGACCCGGCCATGCAATATATCTTTGCTGGCTTCTAACTTTTTCAGCTGGCACCTTTCATCTGGCTAAATTTTTCTAGAAAGTGGCCTTATATTTCACTGTACTGTATTGACCTTTTCAATGCAAAATAACAATTTCAAGAGCAATTCCAATATCTGCTCAATTTACCATAAATTGGAGGACAATACTTTCTAATTCAGCACCTGTATAGCAAATAGATCGCAGGACATGTTCAACATATACTTCCAGTATCAGGTCTCAGAATATAAGAGCAAACTGGAATTCCGCCTCCTCAAGAACTTTCTTCCACTAGTCACGTCAGTTTAAAACCTTTCTCTGTTTGCTGCACATTATCTCCTTCAATCCTCCCTCTAAGTGCGCAGATCGCACATCTTACCCGTCGGCCATTGTCTGAAAAGTATGAGGAGACCATGCAGGAATGGGTTAGTAGCTGACATTTACATATGGTGATATATGTAAATGACATATTTTAGGCATTTTTCTAAAGATTATCACTCATTACTAAGCGCAGCTAATGAAAAGGATATTGAGGATAGAATGGGGCAGAAGGTTAATCTTTACAAATGCCACATAAAGGTAAAGCTAGATGATGATAACTGTTGTATGTGGATAGATTGGCAGTGAGTTGGGCACAAACTAGCAATGAGTTGCAGAGATAAAAGTCTCGCTTAAAGAGGCTCTGTCACCACATTATAAGTGCCCTATCTCCTATATAAGGAGATGGGCGCTATAATGTAGGTGACAGCAGTGCTTTTTATTTAGAAAAACTATCTATTTTTACCAGTTTATGAGAGATTTTTAGCTTCATGCTAATGAGTTTCTTAATGCCCAACTGGGCGTGTTTTACTTTAGACCAAGTGGGCGTTGTACAGTGGAGTGTATGATGCTGACCAATCAGCGTCATACACTTCTCTCCATTCATTTACACTCAGTGGCGGATTAAGTAGACCATGGGCCCTGGGCTGTTACCCAAACTTGGGCCCCCCTTCCTCACCGCGCCGTAACTATTTTTAACACTACCTTTTTGGGCAAGCATTAACAGTGTTACGATTTCCCTTGTCACAGCGCGGTGTCCCTACATACTGACAGGATCACACTGTGCAGGGACACAACCTCCTGACAAGGGGAATTGTCTATCAGTCCTGGACTGCAGAAAGACTTTTTGTGAAATACAAGGATTTCCTATAATAAACATGTCAGGAGAGGTGACAGATTCTCTATAAATCTAGTGACTCACAGGTGACGACGTCTCAGATTCTAGTAGTTTTTTTCCTCTTTTCTTCTCCATCCGGTCCAGCACTCATGACGACTTCTCCCGGCCATGACTCATTTCTGCAGAATTTGCCACTTAGACGTCTCCTCACTTTTCCAACATTTCCACACCTATAAACGAAAATAAAGTTATCATGGTGCCACATAGTGTACCCCTAAATATAATAGCACCAAACACTGCGCGCCTGAATATAATAATACCACACACTGTAAAACACCACATACACACAGCCCCCTGTACATAGTGCCACACACAGCCCCTGTAGATATTACACACCCCCATAGATATCGCCATACACAGCCCCCGCTATATATCACACATCCCCCTCGTAGAGAGCGTTACACACAGCCCCCTATAGATAGTGCCATACAGCCCCCCTGTAGAGAGCGCCACACAGCCCTCCCCTCTTGTAAATAGCACCAAAAAGCCCCCCCTATAAAGAGCGCCACACACATACCACTGTGGATAGCACTACACAGCCCCCCCTTGTATATAGTGCCACACAGCGCTCCCCCTTGTATATAGTGCCACAATGTTATGTACACATTTAAAAACTTTATATTATAATTATATATATATATATATATATATATATATATATATATATATATATATATATATATATATATATATGGTATGTCTGTGTATCAGTGTGATTGATTGAGTTTATTAAAAAATATTTTTACTTTTTGAGATACAGCTGCTTTGTATCCTGTATCTGTCAGGTCAGCAGGACTGACAGGATCAGTGACACGCAGGATCCACCTCAAATCTATCACATCTAAGATTATAATTTAGCGCAGGGCCCGTTTCACTGATCCCGTCAGTCCTGCTGACCTGACGGATACAGGATACAAAGCAGCTATATCTCAAAAAGTGAAAATATTTTTTAATAAAACGTAATTACAAAGTTGCCCCAAACACACATTTTTATTAAAAAAAATATAAAACCGACGTGATTTTTGCGACGTTTTTTCCGTAGACAATGCAGGTTTCGTTTTTTTAGCGTTTTTATACACACCTTTTTTGCTATTTTAGAATTTTTATTCATAAAGTTTGAAAATAATAGTAAAAAAATAAGCTTTTTTACGTTTCAGCTATTTTTTTTTGGTAATAACATTGTTTTACCCTAAAATAGACCTTTTATTTGTAATCGTCATTGTCTACCGTAAATTTTAATATATTACATGTCTATATTAGGGTAATTGGGTCAGCGCTAGCGTTACAACAATGATTGGCGGGGGGGGACGTTTTTTTTGGGGTGGGTATTTTATGTGTATTTATTATTTATTTATTTTTTGCACTTTACTATTTTTTATTACTATGGTCTGATCCTCAAAGGTCAAAAAAGACTTTTGGGGAACTTTATATATTATTTTTCTTTGTTTTACACCATGTTTTTCCACTGTAACTGGAGCTGCACAGCAGCCCCAGTTACAGGGGAAATCAGCCCTCTCATAGTGACGATTGTCACTAATAGGGCTGTGCTGGGTCTAGTAAGACCCAGCAACAGTCTGCCACTAACGGCACCCGGCGATCATGTGACCAGTCACATGATCACCGGGAGGAATAGAGACAGCGCCGCTGCTGCTGTCTCTATTCCTTTACACAGCGTTCATTGAGCGCTGCAAAGAGATCAGAGAAGACAGAAGCAGCGAAAGCTGCTCCTATCTTCTCCTCAGGGTCCCCGGCAGTCACTGACAGCCGGAGACCCGACATTCAGCTGCCCGATCGCACGGGCAGCAAGTTAAAACCCGAGCCGTAGAAAGTCTATGGCTCGGGTTTTAAGGACCCGTCCCTGACCGCTGGCCGTAAAAATACAGCCAGCGGTCGGGAACCAGTTGGGCAGGAGGATAAGCCTGTACTGACCTCAGCGCCGGTGACCGCCCGCCCGGCTCTTGTCTTGCTGCTTTGGAGTAACAGAACAGCCGTCCGTCGCTGTTCTGTTACTCAATGGCGGCGGCCCGCACTTGTCAGGGAGGCGTGTCCTACCTATTTCCCGGCCAATTCCCTGCTCCTCCTCATCTTCGGCCGTTAGCAGCGCTAGCGCGCTGAATAGATTTAGGAGATGATGTGCGTTTCGGGCTGCCATGGGCCCCCTGGGAGCCTCGGGCCCCGGGCGGCCGCCCGAAACGCCCATATGATAATCCGCCACTGTTTACACTGCACTAGCGATATATAGCTATATCGTTATGTGCAGCTACATACACACACTATAACATTACTACAGTGTCCTGATAATGAATATACATCACTACCAGCCTGGACGTGATGTTTATTCAGAATCCTGACACTTCTGAATCTTTTCTTTGAGATTCCAGCAAGGCAAGTGTAATCTCCTTTGAAATGACAGGTTACATCGTAATCTCGCGAGATTACGCTTGCCTTGCTGTAATCTCACAGAGACGCTACAGAAGGATTCTGAATACACATCACGCCCTGGTTGGAGGTAATGTATATTCATTATCAGGACACTGCAGTAATGTTATAGTGTGTGTATGTAGTTGCACATAACGATATAACTATTTAAGATATTTAAGAGCCTGTTGCAGATTCTATAAAAAATGCTGGAAAACATAACATATGCTGTGCTATTTTTTCTAGTAAGATGACAGACAAGTCCACACGTAACGTAAACACTGCAGATTTTTCGCAACGAATTTCAGTGCGGAAAATCCGAAGAGTAATACAGTAGCAGCAGAATGGATGAGATATGAACAAATCTCATCCACACGATGCGTAAAAATCCACAAAAAAAGGTTCACAAATTGACCTGCAGTATGTTTTTTTTTTAATAAGCAGCATGTCAATTTATGTTTTGGAATCGCTGCTTTTCTGTTGTGGGTTTTTCCCATTGAATTCAATGGGGAGGTAAAACACAACAAATAGAAAATGTTGCGATTTTTGCGGTGGAAAAGCTGCGATTCCACCGCAAAAATCGCAACTCAGAAAAAATACCCCTTATACTTACATAGATCTCTATACTTCACTGTCCAGGCCGGCCTCCTGGGATGACATTCCCATGTGACTGCTTCAGCCAATCACAGGCTGCAGCGGTCACATGGGATGAAATGTCATCCCAGGAGGCTGGACTGCACAAACAACAGAGGGACGCATCACCTTGACTAGGGAAACTGGGGTAAGTATAGGATTTTTTATTTAACCGCTATTTTCAGCATCGGTCATTCTGCCCGAAAAACTGCACCACATTTTGGTGCAGTTTTTCGTCCGGAATTTCCTCCGGGACCCGGGACGGATACGCTGTGTACTTTTAGGCAGCGTTCCGCCCTGTGTGAACTAGGAATGCACGATGCATCGAAAATTCGATACTGTTTTGATATCGTGCATCCCCAAACGGTTCGATACCGTTATCTCATGTATTTCGATACTTAGCTGTGCGGCTGCACAGCTCAGTATAGTAATACATGAATGTATGAGAGCGGGGCTACGGCTGTGTAATACAGTCATTGCCCCGCTCCTGAGTCCTGACAAGCGTGCGCGCTGTCAGGATGATGCGACCAGCGCTGCATTAATGAGTGGCGGCACTGAAGACAGAGAACATGGCGGGCGCACTGCAAAACACCCCCATGTTCTGTCTTCAGCGCCTGCGCCACCACCTATTAGTGCAGCGCCGGCAGCATCACCTCATGCTGACTGCGCGTGCACCTGTTGTCAAAAGCGGGGCAATGGCTCTATTACACAGCCGCAGCCCCGCTCTATAACGGCGGAGATCAGAGAAACCTCTCATCTCCGCTGTTAACCCCTGAGTGCTGCGATCAAAGCTGACTGCAGCATTCAAGAGGAAGTGAGAAGTGGGGATGCCCCTTGGATCACATCACAGGAATCCCTGTGATGCGATTGAGGGACATACCATATGGGTATGTGCACACGAGAAGTGGCTTTTACGTCTGAAAAGACAGACTGTTTTCAGGAGAAAACAGCTGCCTCGTTTCAGACGTAAAAGCTCCTCCTCGCATTATGCGAGGCGTCTTTGACGCTCGTAAATCTTGAGCTGCTCTTCATTGAGTTCAATGAAGAGCGGCTCAAATTACGTTGCAAAGAAGTGTCCTGCACTTCTTTGCCGAGGCAGTCAAACGACGACGCATAAATTACAGGTCGTCTGCACAGTACGTCGGCAAACCCATTCAAATGAATGGGCAGATGTTTGCCGACTTATTGTAGCCCTATTTTCAGACGTAAAACGAGGCATAATACGCCTCGTTTACGTCTGAAAATAGGTCGTGTGAACCCAGCCTAAGGGTATGTGCACACACACTAATTACGTCCGTAATTGACGGACGTATTTCGGCCGCAAGTACCGGACCGAACACAGTGCAGGGAGCCGGGCTCCTAGCATCATAGTTATATACGATGCTAGGAGTCCCTGCCTCTCTGCAGGACAACTGTCCCGTACTGTAATCATGTTTTCAGTACGGGACAGTAGTTCCCCGGACAGGCAGGGACTCCTAGCATCGTACATAAGTATGATGCTAGGAGCCCGGCTCCCTGCACTGTGTTCGGTCCGGTACTTGCGGCCGAAATACGTCCGTCAATTACGGACATAATTAGTGTGTGCACATAACCTAAATGTCAGAGAGCCCAGGGTCCATTGAAGGACCCCAGGGCTGTCTTACCATATTTCCTGTTGTTAGGGCATACTTAGGTATATATATATACCTAGTTGTATATATACAACTATCAGTACACAGGCTAATGTACTGGCATATAGATATATGCCAGTACATTAAAGTTTAAAAATAAACTAAAAACATACAATAAACATTAAAATAAGTCGAAATACATAAAATATATACATATTCGGTATTGGCGCAGCCATAATAACCTGCACAACTAATATATTGCATAATTTATTATGTGTACGCTGTAAAAAAAATAAAATAAAAACTGCTTTCTTTCACTTACGACTGATTCAGACGACCGTGAATTGCATCCGTGCAGGTCGCGTGGTTTTCACGCGGCACGCATGGACCAATAGAAGTCTATGGGGCAGTACAGACAGTCCGTGCTTTTTGCGCAGTGTTTGTCCACTGCGTAAAAAGCGCGGCACGTTCAATATCTCCGCGTATTTCGTGCATCACGCACCCACTGGGAGCACTTCTGTGCAAACTGCCTGTTTCGCGCAACAGCTGTCAAAAGGATGTGTTAAGGATCTGCCAGGCACAGCTTCTGTATCCACGCCCATAGGTGATCAGTCTGCACCTGCTTCTATGTCTGTGAGACTGACTCCATCTTCCACCACTCAGGATGGCAGGCTTAGGAGTGGGAGAGCCTATCACAGCCTGGCCAGACGGAGCTAGCTCCCGCCCACTGTCTATTTATACCTGCCTTTCCTGTTCCTCCTTGCTTGTGATTCTTCTCTGTTGGTTTCCTGGCCCTGCTGCAGCTTCTTGAACTACTTGTCCCTGATTCGTATTGACCCTGGCTTACTGACTACTCTTCTGCTCTGCGTTTGGTACCTCGTACACTCCTGGTGTGACTCGGCTTGTTCACTACTCTCCTGCTCTGCGTTTGGCACCTCATACTCTCCTGGTTTGACTCGGCTCGTTTACTACTCTTGTTGCTCACGGTGTTGCCGTGGGCAACTGCCCCGTTTCCCTTTGTTCTGTGTTTCCTTGTCTGGTTGTCTGTCGTGCACTTACTGAGTGTAGGGACCGTCGCCCAGTTGTACCCCGTCGCCTAGGGCGGGTCGTTGCAAGTAGGCAGGGACTGAGTGGCGGGTAGTTTAGGGCGCACTTGTCTGTTTCCCTATCCCTGTCATTACAGGATGAATGTAAACAGAAAAGCACCACGTGCTTTTCTGTTTACAAACATCCAAATGGCGTGTCATAATGATGGCGGCTGCGCGAAAAAAAAGCACGCAGCCGCGCATCATATGATGCTGCCTCACGGAGCAGGTAAGTGGCTTTTGCGCAGGAAAAACGCTGCGTGTTTTGCGTGCGCAAAAATGCCGCGTGTTTTGCGTGCGCAAAAACGCCACGGTCGTCTGAATCAGCCCTTATTGTGAGGCACGAGGTGTGATGAATTTAACCTCCATGTGCTTCACATTAATAGTTATTAACCCCATCATGTACCTTACACTTTAACCCATTATGACTGAGAAACATGATGGGGTTAATTACTATTACTGTGGGGCACATTCAAAATTCATCACACCACGCGCCTCACATCAGAAAATGGAAGAACTTATTTTTTTTATTACTGTTGGCAAAGTATCGTTTTGGTATCGAAATCGCAATACTACACGAAGTATCGGTATCAAAGTCCAAATTCTGGTATCGTGACATCCCTAGTGTGAACATAACCTTAAAGTAAAAGACACACCCATCACAGTCTTGAGTTTTGTTTTTTCCCCTTCTATGACAGAACAGAAAAATAGAATCCCTAGTGCAGATGTGAACAGTCTTAAAGAGGTTTTCCAGTATTAAATAAATAAAGCTTAATCCCATCCACTCCAAAAATTAACTAGCTTTGAATTCGTTTGCCTCAACTCCCTACTCTAAAAGGGGATAATCAGCCTTCTTTAGGCTACATGCACAGGTTGTGTATTTTGCTGTGGAAAATACATGGCAAAACCGCAAGAAATTCGCAGGAAAAAAATGCACCTGAAAGTGTGTTTTTTGCTGCGTTTTTCGGTTTTATTGCGTAAATTGCGGCATTTTCATGCTGCGGGTTTTGCTGTGTATTTCTGTAGAACTACAGGGATAGAATTCGCAAGCGGAATCGCGGGTTACCAAAATACGCACCGCGGGTTAATTTACGTCCCGAAAATTACCGCAGCGTGGACATAAGATTACCTGGAATCTCATTGTCTATGCTGTTACTGTATTACGCTACGGTTTTGCCACATGCAAATATGCGCGGAAAAACTGCACGTAATACGCATAGTGTTCATTGACCCTTACTCCTCTCTACCAAGCCTCTTACGCCCCACCTAAATATATCTACAGGTGGGAATCTGATGTGTATTGGGATTGGTCCTATATTTCTCCCTGTTTCATCAGCACCCTGACCATTGAAACGCCCTACAGGGGGCTGATAAGCTGGTATATGGTACCTGCTCGCATAGCTAAAAGTATTCCAGAGTATTCCCCCTGTGCTTCCAAGGTTGCGGTCAACAGGATGATATGCTACCCACCTCGTGGATGTGCCCAGATTTGGTCTGACTCTGGTTTATAGTGTGTGAACTTATTTTTTTACCATATCCAGCTTTGGGAAAAAAACAAAAACCTGTGGGAAGCCCTCATTTATTTTAAAACAGCCCAATTTACACCGTCACCCATTCTAGACACATTTATATTTTTTTACTGCTAAGTAGACTATTGCACGTGCCTGGAAGAAACTCCCTGTCCTCTTTGGAGAAGTAAAATCTATATTAGATGGATTTTTGATTAATGAAAAATTTCCAAACATCCTTAAAAAGTTCATGAAAAATTTTAGGAAATCTAGTCCCTCTTGAATTGGTTACATCCACCCACAACTTACGCTAGAAACTCTTTCCTTATAGCCCACTCATCTATCCCTGTTTTTCTTATTATTTTTTCTCTTTTTCTTATTTTTTTATTATCATTTACTATTTCCACCCCTGACTCTAAACTTTACTGCTGCTTCAGGTAGCTACTAATTATCTTAAATGTCAATCTTTAATGTACCTCTTCAAAGCTAACAATTTTGTAACAATTCTGCTTGTTTATTAATTTTGCTGCATATTAATAAAAAAAAAAAAAGAATGTTAAAAGAGAAGAAAGCTTAAAGAGGTTTTCCTATCTTGGACATTTATGACATATCCACAGGATATGCCATAAATATCTGATAGATGAAGGTCCCACCTCTGGAACCCCCACCTATCTCTAGAATGGGGACCTCTGAGCCCCCATACTACCATCTCTTGCTTTTGCTGTTCTCCGGCCGCTGATTGATGAGGTAGTTGGGAGTGTGGAAACAGCTCCCTGTGCTAGGCTGTTTCCATAACTCATATTAACTTCTATGGGAGCTAGAGAAACAGCATAGCTCAGTGAGCTTGACTGTTTCTATACTCCTGACCACCTAGTTAGTCAGTGGACAGAGAACAGTGAGAGCAAGGGAAGGTAGGACTGGGGTCAGGGGGCCTCGTTGTAAAGATAGGTGCGGGTCCCAGAGGTGGGACTCGCATATTTCAGACATTTATGGGATATCATGTGGATTTGACATAAACGTCCAAGATAGGAAAACCCCTATAACCACTGTATAAATAAAAAGTTCTACCACTTTCTAATATACTTTGTAGAGCAAGACATTACTTTGTTGTCAGTGAATGAGAACACTCATGTTTACATTCATAGGCTGCAAAAGTGTACATAGGTAGCGCTTCTAAAAAAAATGATGGCATCACCTTGTAATTTGCATTTCTAAACAAATACAAGCACAAGTCTAAAAATGCAAATTAGTCTGAAGCTAAAAGGGAGAGTGAATACTGACCTTAACCAGTTGTTGGACTTGGCTAATTGAAAGCAGACATGGCCACAACGAGAGACTTGTCAATTGAAACAATGGAAATGATTATAAAACTCCATCAAGATGGAAATCCAATACAGAGTGGGGCAAAAGATGCTGGATGTTCCCAGTCTACTGTGTCCAAAGGTTATAAAAGGAAAACATATGGAAGACGTCAGAGCGTCAGGATAGAAAACGCAAACCAACATGCCATGAAACTAGGAAATGCACAACAAAAGAAAAGGGCAGAAAATTAAGTCAATGTTTGTAGCAGAATTGTAAGAAATCAGCTGAATGAAATGGGATTTACATATAGAAAAATCACTGCCACAACAGCCAATGCACAGGTGTACATAGACATTTCGGACACTTTTCTTATTCCGTCAATGGAAAAAAGGTTTGGTGATGATGCATCTTGTCACAGAGCGTTAAAGCTTTTTTTCAGGAAAGGAATATCAACTCAATGACATGATATTATTTATGATTAGAGAAGTCCATGCCTTAAAGAATTTAGGACGTTATAAAGAACCGGAGGAGAATCAACAAAGTACTGTGACTTTTCTTTAATTCTATTTTTTTTTTTCTCTACTTAGTCTGGAAAAAAAATGGCATTAATTAAAATGATTTAATTTAATTTGTTTAAGGTATGTTTTATGAAGCCAGAATGTTCATAAACATTGTTTTGTGCCATCTGTGATTTGTTTAGATGCTACTGTATTCTGCTGTATGAAAATCAGCAGCTAACATGCACACGTTGCATATTAGCTTCTAACTGTGTGACAGGAGCCTATCCAATCATCATCAGTAACTGTGATATGACACCCCCCCTGTGGAAAACTTGTGTGGAACAGTCCATGCAGTTTCATAATACAGGAAGTGCTAGTGCCTGTATAAGTGATACAAGCATATTCCCATTGACTCAAGTAGAAGTGTGTCACCGAAGCCTGATTCAGACTGCTGCTATGCAACAACCCCAATGTGATTACAAAGTGATTAGAAGCAGAAAGAAAAAGAATAGCTACATGGAATTACAGACTGATACATGGAATTCCTTAATGGAACACATGGTAGACTTTAGTTTTGGTTGGAGTTTCACTTTAACTTTTTAAACGCGTCGTCCTTTGAATTAAAGATCTCCTTGATCAAACTCACCTGACTCCATTCCTTATCCTCCTGAGCCTGGCGCCGATGCCCGTTCCTACACTGCAATTTTTTTCCTGCTCTTTTTTCTTATACATACCTTGTCGCAGGTACTAAGGATTTAGCACCAAGGGACCGCAGTGGGTGGCAGCCGGCAACCTATACCTTTCCACTTCACACATAGTCTCGGAGGAGCGCCGCCAATCCCTTACCTTTTTCCGCTGTACAACTCTGTTTCATTATAGGGACACTTTATATTCAATACTGAAGACACTTCGGTGCCTTCAATGGAGAGAACTGATGTGTAGTCATCCTGCATTTTACCATCAAGCATTTAACAAACCAGTAAAATCAGAGGTTTCTTCAGAATTGTATCTTTTAGTGCAATAATGGCAGCATAAGTTACATCATCAAAGTAGGGCTGTCATAGGGATCATTGCCCCCAATACAATATTAGCTTTTACAGATGAGTTGCTCTCATGACCTCTCCAGTGCAGGTGCAGAGGCATTTGGAAAGCGCTGGTGGCAACACAAAGGAACAACTGCAAGATGAGCAATGAATAATGACATGTCCCATATACATGAACATAGGTTTGTGTGCTTTTCATAGTATGACTGTTTTGTAAGTTTGATTTTCTTCACCAAAGGCCAAAAAATAGTCGTGATCGTGACCGACTGACAAATGCAAGATTTTACACTTTTTAAACCCCCACCTTTCTCTTCACCATTTTCGGGATTCCTGGTTGTTGTCAGTTGAAGGGTATCCGCAACTTTCTCCAGAACAGGGGTCATCTGAGCCCTGTCCTGTCTGGTGAGGTGACTGCTGGCCGCATTCAGGTGGAGAATGAATGTAGAGGCGGCTCTCTCTATTCCTATGGGAGTTACGGAAACAGTCAAGCCTGCTAAAAACAGGTACAAGTCACACAGCTTTTATCGCCTAGAAAGCCTTATGTAAGCTGAATCCATCAGAATCAGAAATGTATTTCCTGCTCTAATAGTTTGTTACATATTATCAGTGAAATAAGAGGTATCAGCGTGGAGTCGTTACTTAGACTAGATACGTTTTCACAAGATATATTCTATCACCGGGAGTGCCCCGGAGAAGAAGATGGGTAAGCCATTGTAAGTAACTCATTAAAGGGGTTTTCCACTACCAGACAACTGATGACCTATCCACCGGATAGGTCCCCAGTATATGATCTGTGCGTGTCCGTCCATGCTGGAAGCAGATGGCTCCGGTCACGGAATAGCGGCCGAGCTGCAGCTCTGCTCCCATTCAAGTGAATAGGAGCAGAGCAGCAGTTTTGCAGCACGGCCGCTATGCAATGTACGGAGCCAACTGCTTTCGGCTCCGTACATTGCATACTGTGCAATGACATCCGGTGCACACAGGCAGCCGGAGCAGCTGATCTGTGCGGGGTCCGGGTGTCAGACACGCACTGATCATATACTGATGACCTATCGGGTGGATAGGTCATCAGCCATTCGGTAGTGGAAAACCCCTTTAAGATAGATAAATAAAGAATGAAAGTTGTCAGGTTCTCTTTAATAGGCCATACATCTGTGTAAGGCGCTGTTCAAATCTGACTTATAACTGGGTACGTTGGGTTCTGTCATAGTGTCCGTGGTTTTGAGGGGAGGAACGGCCCACATGCAGCGATATTCTGCCCATAAAATCTAACAGGTTCTACAACGTAGATGTAAACATAGCCTTAGTTTGATACAATCATGAACTATTTTCAAGAATGTTTCCATTCATTGATAGCAGAGATCTTGAAAATGGGGGGGAATTGAAACATAAATTATATTAGAAAGTTGAATAAGACTGAACACCCCTTTAAGTTTCAGTCCACACTGGCTTGGTTTCACTCTCTAACTCAAAACTAAGAATTGCATTCCTCCATTCTAGAGGAAACGTCTACATGCTTAAAATTTCTAGGGCCAAGTTCACACGGCATATTTTCAGGTATATTTCGTAGTGAAAAAGCTTGTATCACGCTCCGAAATATACCTGCAAACAGCTTCCCATTTATTTCAATGAAAAATACACTGTGTAGTATTAAAATACACTGAATTAAAAAACGCTTGGTAAAATGACGCTTTGTAAAAAAGAAATGGAATGTCACTTCATAAAATGTTTTACGAGTTGATTATTCCCCATTTCCCGTTGACACTTCAAATAACACTTTGAAAATATATCTCGAAATACGCTCCAAAAACGCTTTGATAATCTGCTGCAGAAACGCCTGGATCCCGAGGCTATTTTTCTCTTGAAATCTGCATGAACATATGCTGTGTGTACATGGCTTAATTGAAACCCCCATCTGGAAAAAACAGGACCATTTTTCTTGTAAAAAAAATAAATGTTATTATCAGATTAGACGTTAGAAACTTTTGCTTGAGTATTTTCCTAACCAAGGGTCTCTACAATGAATAGAGAGCTGTATAGCTGTAGGAGGTAGACCCGCAGTGGTTACACTCTGGCCCCTCTGCCATATAAGAGAACAGCAGTACTATAATTGCATTGTAGCGGAAGTGTAATAAATATAATAACAGTAATGTAATAACTGTACAAGGAACTTACCAAAAAAATCAGAGTTCAAAGTTTATCATATATACAGTAGATCCTGCGCACTGACTGGTTAGCGGAAAGAACTCCACGTTACAGTGTGGGGGGGGGGGGGTGGTACAGATTTTGTCCTGCGGCCCAGGAGCTCCAAGCTACATTTCTGCCAACTTGCGCTATAAGGTGTCTTTTTTCCATCCATAAATACTGGCGTAAATACGGGTCCTCGGTATTTGACCCGTATTGCACCAGTATTTACGGACCCGTGCCCGGTGTCACCAGTATTCCACCCATATTTACGGGCACGTTTTTGGCTGCAAAATTGCACTGCACTGCCTAATCTATCCTGCACTGATAAAGAGAAGGGGCTGCCCTTTCCGTAATGAAAGTTAAAGAAATTCATACTTACCCGGCCGTTGTCTTGGTGACGCGTCCCTCTTTTGACATCCAGTCCGACCTCCCTGGATGACGCGGCAGTCCATGTGACCGCTGCAGCCAGTGATTGGCTGCAGCGGTCACATGGGCTGTAACGTCATCCCAGGAGGCCGGACTGGAGGAAGAAGCAGGGAGTTCTGGGTAAGTATGAACGTCCTTTTTTTTTTTTTTACAGCTTTATCTATATTGTGATCGGTAGCCACTGTCCAGGGTGCTGAAACAGTTACTGCCGATCGTTGAACTCTTTCAGCACCCTGGACAGTGACTATTTACTGACGTCGCCTAGCAACGCTCCCGTAATTACGGGTGCACACACGTAGTCACCCGTAATTACGGGAGCCCCATAGACTTCTATGGGCTGCCCGTGCCGTAATTACGGCCTGAAATAGGACATGTTCTATCTTTTTCAACGGCACGGGCACCTTCCCGTAAGCATACGGGGAGGTACCCGTGGCCAATAGAAGTCTATGGGCCTGTAATTACGGGAGTTTTTACGGTCGTGTGCATGGGACCTGTCAGTCACATTCAATTTCCATTATCATGTTGGAAAAATCTATGAAAACTGTACCTTGAATTACTTTTTTGTCAGTATGTAATAACTGAAATCTCAAGTAAGTAATTTTCTATTTTCTTCTAAGAAACCAGCAGCATATGTGATATGAAGCGTCTTTGGATTTCTTTATAGTAGAGACATTTTCTATAGTTCCTCACACATTTGACTGCCTTTTGCCACTAGTGGGGAGGGTAATCATTGTAAAGCTCTTAGGGTATGTTCACACGGCCTATTTACGGACGTAATTCGGGCGTTTTTGCCCCGAATTACGTCTGAAAATAGCGCCTCAATAGCGCTGACAAACATCTGCCCATTGAAAGCAATGGGAAAACGTTTGTCTGTTCACACGAGGCGTAAATTTACGCGCCGCTGTCAAATGACGGCGCGTAAATAGACGCCCGCGTCAAAGAAGTGACCTGTCACTTCTTTGGCCGTAATTGGAGCCGTTATTCATTGACTCCAATGAATAGCAGCGCTAATTACGGCCGTAATGGACGCGGCGTTCAAGCGCCTGCACATGCCGTTACGGCTGAAATTACGGGAATGTTTTCAGGCTGAAAACATCCCCGTAATTTCAGCCGTAACGGCATGTGCAGTCGCTTGAACGCCGCGTCCATTACGGCCGTAATTAGCGCTGCTATTCATTGGAGTCAATGAATAACGGCTCCAATTACGGCCAAAGAAGTGACAGGTCACTTCTTTGACGCGGGCGTCTATTTACGCGCCGTCATTTGACAGCGGCGCGTAAATTTACGCCTCGTGTGAACAGACAAACGTCTGCCCATTGCTTTCAATGGGCAGATGTTTGTCAGCGCTATTGAGGCGCTATTTTCAGACGTAATTCGGGGCAAAAACGCCCGAATTACGTCCGTAAATAGGCCGTGTGAACATACCCTTACTGAAATGGTCAGCCTCCTAGTGGCGGCAAAAGGCAGCCAAAAGTATGGGGGGAAATGAATGGTGCTTTGTAAGAAATAAGTAAGCAGTGTAGCCTTATCAAGTATATTGCAAATCATTTATACTGATGGTTTATTAGTAAAAAATGGTAATGGTTAGGCCCCATGTTACACAGTAGTATTCTGGATTTGTCTCATTCGGATCCCTAATACGATGCCCATAGAAATCTATGGTTCACATATTGTACCTCCAATTTTACATTGAGGCACACAGACGTTTTTTCTCATTGATTCCATTAGAAAACAAGAGAAACAAAGCGTGGCATGTTCCAACGCGTTCTGTGTTATGCAGGTAATTTCACCTCGAAGCAAAGCCTAAAGAGTTTGTCCAGGATTAGACATTTTTTTGCTATAAACAACTCGATTTTAATGTTTCATTAATATTTCCAATAGCATGTCTTTAAAAATTGTTCTCCCTCCGCCCCCAACCCCCTACTGGCCGCTGGGACATAGAAACATAGTAGTCACGAGTTAGTCCGTATACAGTCCCCTCTTCTCATACATTGTACATAGCCACAGATCTGGCACTACACGATATAGCTGTGACTGCAATGTTAAAGAGTGATCGCACTTTCATCAAACTTTTGAAATGTCATAGAGACATATCAAAAGTTTGGATCAGTGGGGTCTGAGTGCCGAGACGCCCACAGTCACCGACACAAAGGTGCAGAAGTGCTCAGCTGGGTGCCCTGCACCTGCGATCGGCGCTCCTCGTCAGCCTGAAGAAGGCTCATATAGACGTTCTATGTGAGCCGTCTTTAGTCTGACAGGGAGCCCAGATCCCAGCCGGAGGTGCCAAGCGCTCAGCTGATTAGAGGAGAGCTGCTAACCGGCACAGGGTCAGTGCTGTCGACAACGATAATATTTTGTGCTGCATAAACGATACAATCAGCCAATGAACGAGCGTTTGCTAGCTCATCGGCTTATCATTGCACTGTTTACACTGATTGGGAACGAGTGTTAACCCCTTCCCTCTTTAGCCACTTTTGACCTTCCTGACAGAGCCTCATTTTTCAAATCTGACATGTGTCACTTTATGTGGTAATAACTCCGGAATGCTTTCACCTATCCAAGCGATTCTGAGATTGTTTTCTCGTGACATATTGGACTTTATGTTACTGGCAAAATTTGCTCGATATGTTCAGTATTTAATTGTGAAAAACACCAAAATTTAGCGAAAAATTGCAAAAATTAGCATTTTTCTCAATTTAAATGTATCTGCTTGTAAGACAGGCAGTTATAATACACAAAATTGTTGCTAATTAACATCCCCCATATGTCTACTTTAGATTGGCATCGTTTTTTGAACATCCTTTTATTTTTCTATGACCTCACAAGGCTTAGAACATTAGCAGCAATTTCTCACATTTTCAAGAAAATTTCAAAAGGCTATTTTTACAGGGGCCAGTTCAGTTGTGAAGTGGTTTTGAGGGCCTTATATATTAGAAACCCCAAAAAAGTCACCCCATTTTAAAAACTTCACCCCTCAAAGTATTCAAAACAGCATTTAGAAAATGTCTTAACCCTTTAAACATTTCACAGGAATTAAAGCAAAGTAGAGGTGAAATTTACAAATTTCATCTTTTTCTGCAGAAATACATTTTTAATACAATTTTTTTTATAACACAGAAGGTTTTACCAGAGAAATGCAACTCAATATTTGTTGCCCAGTTTTTGCAGTTTTAGGAAATATCCCACATGTGGCCGTAGCGTGCTACTGGACTGAAACACCGGCCTCAGAAGCAAAGGAGCACCTAGTGGATTTTGGGGCCTTATTTTTGTTAGAATATATTTTAGGCACCATGTCAGGTTTGAAGGGCTCTTGCGGTGCCAAAACAGTCAAAATCCCCCAAAAGTGACCCCATCTGGGAAACTAGACACCTCAAGGAAATTATCTAGGGGTGTAGTGAGCATTTTCACCGCACAGGTTTTTTACAGAAATTATTGGAAGTAGGCCGTGAAAATTAAAATCAACATTTCTTCAAAGAAAATGTAGGTTTAGCGATTTTTTTTCTCATTTCCACAAGGACTAAAGGAGAAAAAGCACCGCAAAATTTGTAATGCAATTTCTCCCGAGTAAAACAATACCTCACATGTGGTAATAAACGGTTGTTTGGAGACACGGCGTGGCTGAGAAGGGAAAGAGCGCCATTTGGCTTTTGGAGTTCACATTTAGCAGGAATGGTTTGCGGAGGCCATGTCACATTTACAAAGCCCCTGAGGGGACAAAACAGTGAAAACCCCAAACAAGTGACCCCATTTTGGAAACTATACCCCTTGAGGAAATGATCTAGGGGTATAGTGAGCATTTTGACCCCACAGGTTTTTTGCATAAATTTTTGCAAGTAGGCTGTGAAAATGAAAATCTACATTTTTTCAAATAAAATGTAGGTTTAGCTAATTTTTTTTCATTTCCACAAGGACTAAAGGAGAAAAATCACCATAAAATTTGTAAAGAAATTTCTCCCGAGTAAAACAGTACCCCACATGTGGTAATAAACGGCTGTTTGGACACACGGCGAGGCTGAGAAGGGAAAGAGCGCCATTTGGCTTTTGGAACTCAAATTTAGCAGGAATGGTTTGCGGAGGCCATGTTACATTTACAAAGCCCCTGAGGGGACAAAACAGTGGAAACCCCCCACAAGTGACCCCATTTTGGAAACAACACCCATTGAGGAAATTATCTAGGGGTATAGTGAGCGATTTGACACCACAGTTTTTTTGCAGAAATTATTGGAAGTAGGCCCTGAAAATAATAATCTACATTTTTTCAAAGAAAATGTAGGTTTAGCTAATTTTTTCTCATTTCCAGAAGGACTAAAGGAGAAAAAGCACCACAAAATTTGTAAAGCAATTTCTCCCGAGTAAAACAATACCCCACATGTGGTAATAAACGGCTGTTTGGACACACGGCAGGGCTTAGAAGGGAAAGAGCACTATTTGACTTTTTGAGATCACATTTAGCAGGAATGATTTGCGGAGGCCAGGTCACATTTGCAAAGCCCCTGAGGGGACAAAACAATGAAAACGCCCAAAAAGGGACTCCATTTAGGAAACTACACCTCTTGAAGAATGCATCTAGGGGTGTAGTGAGCATTTTGACCCCACAGATGTTTCATAGAATTTATTAGAATTAGGCAGTGAAAATAAAAACAGTCCTTTTTCTTCAATAAGACGTAGCTTTAGCGCAAATTTTTTCATTTTCTCAACAAATAAAGGAAAAAAAGAACCCAACATTTGTAAAGCTATTTCTCCCGAGTACGGCAATACCCCATATGTGGTCATAAACTGCTGTTTGGGCAAACGGCAGGGCTCAGAAGGGAAGGACCGCCATTTGGAGTGCAGATGTTGCTGGATTGGTTTCTGGGCACCTGTGGGCCCAAAACAGTGGAAACCCCCCAGAAGTGACCCCATTTTGTAAACTACACCCCTCAATGCATTTACCAAGGGGTGTAGTAAGCATTTTAACCCTGCAGGTGTTTTGTAGAAATTAGTGTGCGCTCAATGTTGCAGAGTGAAAATGGGATTTTTTTCCATAGATATGCCAATATGTGGTGCCCGGCTTGTGCCACCATAACAAGACAGCTCTCTAATTATTATGCGGTGTTTCCCGGTTTTAGAAACACCCTACATGTGGCCCTAATCTTTTGTCTGGACATATGACAGGGCTCAGAAGTGAAGAGTACCATGCGGAGTGGAGGCCTAATTTGGCGATTTACAAAGTATTGGTTCACAACTGCAGAGGCTCAGATGTGAAATAATAAAAATAAACCCCTGATAAGTGACCCCATTATGGAACTGCACCCCTCAAGGCATTTATTAAGGGGTGTAGTGAGCATTTTCACCCCACAGGTCTTTTCCATAAATGAATGCGCTGCGGATGGTGCAAATTAAAAATTTATATTTTTCCCTAGATATGCCATTCAGTGGCAAATATGTCATGCCCAGCTTATGACGCTGGAGACACACACCACAAAAATTGTTAAAAGGGTTCTCACGGGTATGACGGTGCCATATATGTTGAAGGAAACTGCTGTTTGGGCACGCTGTAGGGTTCAGGGCCGAGGGAGCACCATTTGGCTTTTGGAGAGCGGATTTTGCTTGGTACTATATTTGTTTGAGTATTGCTGGTGTTTTATAATGTGGGGGTACATGTAAGCGGGGCGGAGTATATAAGGGGCATAGTCAGGTGGTATAAAAAAATAAAAATAATCCATAGATGTGTGTTACGCTGTGAAGCAATCCTTTCTGCACAGGCCGGTGTCGCACTGATAAATGGTGTCATTTCTTATCCCCCTTTTGGTCCACACTCCGCGCCTTTGTAGTTTGGGGAATTTTGCTGGGAAAGTATTATCCTGGTATAATACGGGCACCGTCGCTTCCATCGGATATGATTGGGCCCTCCCTTCCTGGTTCCCTAATTTTAGGTCCTTGATAAATCGCCTCTTGAAACAGAAGAAATGTTCTCCTCGGGCACAACTGCATATTTTTTTATTTCCTGACTTATTGGAGCCATAACTAATTTTATTTTTCATAGACGTAGCGGTATGAGGGCTGGTTTGTTGCGGGACGAGCTATAGTTTTTATAGGTACCATTTTTGGATACGTGCGACTTTTTGATCACTTTTTATTGTAATATTTGTAGGGCAAAGTGACTAAAAAACAGAAACTCTGGTAACGTTTTTTACGGGTTTTTTTTACGCTGTTCACCGCGTGCAATAAATAATATAATATTTTGATACCTCCGGTCGTTACGGTCGTGGCGATACCAAATACATATGGTTTATTATTATTTTTCAATAATAAAGGACTTGATAAGAGTAAAATGGGGATTGTGTGTTATTTGATTACTTGAAACTTTTATTGTTTTCAAACTTTTATTTTTTGCACTTTTTTTTACACTTTTTTATACTTTTTTTACACTTTTTCTCAAGTCCCACTAGGGGACTTGAAGGTCCAACGGTCAGATTTTTTTTTTTCTAATACATTGCACTACCTATGTAGTGCAATGTATTAGATCTGTCAGTCATTCACTGACAGCAAGCCGTTTAGGCTTCGCCTCCCGGCGGGGCCTAAATCGGCTTCCGTAATGGCAGAGCAGGAGACCATTGTGTCTCCTGTTGCCATAACAGCAGTCGCCAGTCCCGATTGCCTGTCAGGGCTGGCGATCTGCTTGTAACCGCTACGATGCAGCAATCGCTTTCGATTGCTGCATCGAAGGGGTTAATGGCAGGGATCGGAGCTAGCTCCGGTTCCTGCCGTTACAGGTGGATGTCAGCTGTACAGTACAGCTGACTTCCACCGCTGATGACGCCGGATCAGCTCCTGACCCGGCGCCATCTTGCCGGCAGCTACGGAAGCCGATCAGGCTCCGCCGCCGGGCGGATCTTGACCGGCTTCGGTGCTAGGCAGACCGGGAGGCCAGTATTAGGCCTCCGGTTGCCATTGCAGCCACCGGAACCCCGGCAATTTCATTACTGGGGTTCCGATGAGCTGCAAACACCTTAAGTGCAGCGATCGCGTTTGAGCGCTGCACTTAAGGGGTTAATGGCGGGGATCGAAGCTAATTTCGGTCCCCGCCGTTACAGTCGGATGTCAGCTGTAAGATACAGCTGAGATCCGGTGATGATGGGACCGGCTCAGCTTCTGAGCCGGTGCCAAACGTTTGACGTACATGTACGGCAAGATGCGGGAAGTCAGTACTTTCCATGACGTACATGTACGGCAAATGTCGGGAAGGGGTTAATATGAACTTTCGTTTGCCTGATCTTTGGCCTGTGTAAAAGGGCCTTTAGTCTCTGTACATAATGGATTGTATACAAAGCAATAAGATTTGATTCAAGTGTAGAATTTCAGCTTTAATTTAAGGCATTTAAAAAAAATTGCTTTAAAGAGGCTCTGTCACCACATTATAAGTGGCCTATCTTGTACATGATGTGATCGGCGCTGTAATGTAGATAACAACAGTGTTTTTTATTTAGAAAAACGATCATTTTTGACGGAGTTATGACCAATTTTAGCTTTATGCTAATGAGTTTCTTAAAGAACAACTGGGCGTGTTTTACTTTTTGGCCAAGTGGGCGTTGTAAAGAGAAGTGTATGACGCTGACCAATCAGTGACCAATCAGCGTCATACACTTCTCCCCATTCATTTACACAGCACATAGCGATATAGCAATTTGACACATTATTAGGGTCCTCTTACACAGCCCGTGTAAACGAGCGCCGATTAACGAGACAGCTTGATGATGTTTACACAGGGAGATGTGCTGCCGACAACGATAATATTTTCAGATGCATAAACGATACGATCAGCCGATGAACGTTTGCTCATTCATTGGCTGATTGTTGCTGTTTACAGAGGGCTACAATTGGGAACGAGTGTTCATATAAAAGCTTGTTTGCCTGATAAATGGCCTGTGGAAAATGGCCTTTAGGCTGGATTCACACACAGCTTTTTTCGTGGCACTTCATATAACTGCATTTTGGTTTGTGGCGTTTTTGAGGCAATTTTGTGGCCAGTGGCGTTTTGTTCCAAACATAGCATGCTCTGGGTATGGCCATAAAACTTTCCATAAACTTCTCTTTAAGACTTCAAAAACTACAGAAACAAAGCATGTACAAATTGACACCACATAAAAAACGCCACTAAAGACGCCTTAAAAATTGGATGTTTCACGTTAATTAAGCTCGTGTTTTTAGAAGAGTTTCTTGATGCAGTTTAAAGCACCAGAACAATTCTGAGTGAAGTAGGCCTTAAGAAGGAATAGATTGGTGAGCTTAGCGACACTGAAAGGCCTGGAAGACAACTTAAAGGGGTTGCCCGATTTCAGCAAATTTATGTTCATTTTTGTAAAATGAAGTTAAACAATATTCCCAAAAACTTTCTGCATTAATTTCTCACGGTTTTCAACATCTCTGCTTGATGTTATTCTGTAGGATCATTTATTGTTTAGCTCCAGTGGATACAATTCAGTCCATGGTCATGTGATGGACACACAGGTGCATGGCTCGTTACAGTACGTGTATCAGAGCTGTGTCTTCTAACGATCCCAGCACCTGTGTGTCCATCACATGACCATGGACAGAATTGTATCCACTGGAGCTAAACAATAAATGATCCTACGGAATAACATCAAGCAGAGATCTTAAAAACTGTGAGTAATTAATACATAATGTATGTTGGAAAATTGCATAACTTTTAACTGTAAAAAATTTTTTGTTATACATTTGCTGTAGCCGGACAACCCCACACGTCAATCACATCTTCATCACTGTCCATTGTGGTGGTGTAAAAAGGCTAAGGCCTCTTGCACACGACCGTTCTGCCACTCGGGCAGTTTTTGACGGCATCCGAGTGGCACCCGATAGTCTTCACGGAGCCATTCACTTTAGCGGGTGTATCGGGTCAGTGAACAATGGTCCAAGTCTCTGATCCGAGGAAAGATAGAACATGTCCTATCTTGCCTCGGATCACTGACGGGACTGGGACGGCACACTCGGTCGTGTGCACGAGGCGTTAATGATAAAAATTGTGTTGTCCATATCGACATCATGCACCCTGGTCATGTGACCTAGACATGCGACTGCATAGACGACGGGTTGTAGCGCATTTAGACATGTATATACACCGTGATATTACACACTTTGGTAGGCCTAGAGCCTCGTAGCTATAGTAACAATGCTTCTCATGAATATCTTATATATGTTTAAATAGTTTCCTCGCAATCCTGTTGTGCAGACAATAACTAATGTCCCTCAATAATATAATGTAGGTGAGTAGTTCTTCCTCACATCCAGTCACGTCGCTTGAACATCAACAACTAGACAGATTACCTAAACCTTGTTTTGAAGCCTGTCACAACCGCGCATGCGCCTTTCCCCTTTCCTGCGTCACTGCCTATTGTCATCCCTCCCTCCGCAAGCTGTCTCCCGCCGTCCACGCCTAGACAGCAGAAGACCACAGCGCGCTTGCGCAGCTCGTTAGCTCCGCCTTTTCTCCCCCCTCCCTTGGAGCCGGCCGGTCGCTCCCTCCTCCCCTACAGCGGTTGATATGACGTCACCGCGCTGAAGAGCTCCGTTTCGTTGACAGCGCGGCGGCGGCTGCCCTAAGTGCCCGGCGGAAGGGACAGTCAGAAAAAGGAGGCGCAAGATACCGACTCGGGTTCTCCGTGGTGGAGGAGGAGGTAGAGGGTTTCTCGCTTGAGGAAAATAAAGAGCCATCAGCGGGGTCTTGTTTGGCGCCTCGTCGTCCCCTTGCCCAGCCCATTATCGCCGTCTTTTGAGTATTTTTTTTTTTACACATCTGTTTTTGCTTGTTGTGTATAAACGAGACCGGAGCTCCCCCGCCCTTCTAAAGACCTTCCTGAGGAGGAGTCACTGGCCCGGGAGAGGCCGTCACTCGTCGCCGCACTGTGTGCCCGGATGACTCCCCCGGTAAGTGCCTGACTTCGCCATTGTAACGTGTGGTGTCCCCGTGAAGGACGGAGGTGGCAGGCCGGGCCTTCTCCTGACGATGTGGCTGCTGCAGCTATTGCCGCCGCCTCCTCCCTCCTTCATCTTCTTCTCTCCTCTCTCAAAATGGCGGCCAGCCGTTACTGCTTACACACCGCAGGGGGCTGCTGGGAAGGAGGCTGGGGGGCTCGTCGCTGCTCTAGAGGGAAGATGCTGGGGCGAGGCACTGGCTGGGGTGTGGATAGCCGTGTAATTCAGCCACATCTGCAGTGTGGATGGGCACATCCCTGATTGTGATGCCCCCTCCGGTCCAAGCTGCCCATGCTGACAGCATCTCCAGGGTTGTCATTGACAGGACATTGTGGAACATGTCTTGTCCTGTGATTGTTATATATGACCGAGCCTATGGGGGAAATCCTTATGATGTGCAGAACATATGTTACCTGGAGGGGATGGCACCGCTCCATCAAGCGTCCATCACAATAAATGCAGATTCTTTAGCACTATTGGCTTCATATTTTCTTGTTTCATTGTATGTTTTGCAGCATTGTAATGTCATGATGATGTGTGAGGCTTTCTCTGTACAGCGCTGCAGAATATGTAGGTGCCATAGAAATATTGGGGCTGGCACTTGAGTGGTATATGGCCCGGCAATGACATTACTGAATGCATTCTTCCTTACAGTGATAGTGACACCAGCATTTCTCATACAGATGGGCACCTGCCATTATACCACCGCTCCTTTATTGATTAGAATAATACAGGTGCCGGATGAGGGCCTTACGTTGTACACGACCTCTAGCCTATCAGAAAATGGCAGGGATAATATAGGAACATGTCCGGATCTCACAGCTGGAGGAGCAGACCGGCACTCGGTAATGACTTAAGAGGGTCCACCCATATACTAGGGGTCTGCGGTGCTGTCATCCACCGCTGTGAGCCTGTAATCTGCTAGGGTGGCTCGCAGTAATCCACACTGTTGCTTGTACTGGAGATGGAATTGTCAGAGGCGGGGAGGGGGAGATGGCTGAATCATGGCTAGGTGTGTGGCTGTGCACACCCATGTTTTATATAGTGCTTATATCATCTCTACATGGGGATGATGCTATGAATCTACCTAGGGATTGCCCAACATCAGTGCTGGGGGTGACATCCCCCCTCTGAATGCATTGAGTGATCCCGTCTGTGATGTCTTATTCTGCTGCAGGTAAAGAATAGAAGGGAAGCTGCTTGCTTGTGGGATAGCAGGAATTGATGCTGTGCACAGACTGGGTGGAGTAAGGAGATGGCTGTGATCAGCCATGCACAATCCCTTCCTGCCATGATCCTGGTGCACCCATGTCACTATGTACATGTCAGATTTATGTTACATAATTTTGCTTGTTGCATCCCAAATGCACACTTGTTGAATTTTGATGTTTGCTGTAATATTAAATGTTGATGTCTGATACCTGGTGCATCCAGGACGTAAACCCATCCTGCATTTGATCTGTATAACCCGCACTTTATGTGAAGCCCCTGTTCAGTGCAAATTTATTGCAAACTTTAAGTGAACTTTGATGTTAGTTTTACTGCGTGACTTTGCTGGGTGATGTGGAGATAGACTTCCTGGGTGTCCCATGGACTCTATGGCAATGCTTTCGTGCGGTGTGACGTGCCCTCTTTTGTGAGCTGTCTGTACAAAGGTGCCGTTCTGCTGAGGTTTTCTTTTCTGTGTCACTATCTTTTATTGTGCTATATCTGCCACTATGTGATCTGAGTGGTTTGCCTGTATCCTCTGCACATTAGAAGTTGATTCATGTCTGTTCCTGGGCACTGCAGCACCATGTGACAATGACATCTTCTCAACATTCCATTGTTGCCTCTTCGTTTCAGAATTTGCAGGGAATATTCTTTCCTTTGTTTTTCCTGGTGTTGTGACGTGTGGTAGATACTGTGCCCCATTTTCCGGGTGTCACATCTGTCTGGTGCCCCACTTGCCTGTTTAGAAGCCCTCATTCTTTGTCTTATTGCCTGCCACTCCTACAATGCAGTGCTTGTCGAATGCTTGGAAACTTCTCCGTTGCATCATTCCCTAGCTGGAATGGATTGTTAGCTTTGTCAGGCACGTTTTTGATTTCTGTAATTTCTAAGGTCAGTTTTTCTTCCGAGTTTCTATTTGATAATAGACAGTGATTTTTTTTATCTTCAGACACAAAGGAAGTTTGACACCTGCTGTAAGCGTGTGTTGTGTGATGTTATGCCTCAGAGTTGGCTTTGTTTAGCCCGTCTTCTCCAAAGCATGTGAGCCGGCGGGTACTTCTGACATTTCAAATTTGTAGGACATGCACCTATTCACCAGTGACAGGGTTGTTTTTTTCCCCCATTGAAACTGTTTTTGTTTTGGTTTTTTTACCCTACCAAAGTATTTATTTGTTTTTAAAAGGTAACTATTCTTTGCCACCGCTCATTATGGGAAGTTTTATTTTTAGAGTTGTCACCTCGGTCTGTTGACAGATGACTGAAGTCTCGGATGACCTTGCCTAGTTTTTTTGGGTTACCTACACATTTTCTTGAACTTGCTGGTCCTCCTAGATTTAGTATTGAATATATCTTCTGAATTTTGACACTGGTGACGATCACCCACCAATGTTGAGAATGAGCAGATCCTGGCGCTGGTCTTAAAGGTGTTGGCCGGTTCCCCATAAATCCAACTTAAACATAACCAAGAAAGTTATTCCACTTACTAAATCTTTGTTGGTTTCAGTTTTGTGTCGTTCTTTTTCCAATTGTTGCACTTCCTCTAAACAATGGGAATCTCCAGGCTAGCTGTCCATATCCCATTATAGCCCTTGTGGTCATGCAATCTACCCATGTGGCCGCGTTCATCTATGCGCATATACAGGAGCTTTCACAGATCACTATAAGCCCATGCGCTGGTGGAGAACATGCTTGCAGTTCACTGCATGCATGCATGGCTTTCCCCTATATAAGCGACTGCGTGAGCAGGAGGCAAGGACTGTGACACTGACCACAAGCCTGGGGATATTATTATTTACATGAAGCTACTCCAGAATTTTTAAGTCTGCACAAAAAAAGCAACAAACAATTTAGTAACCGTTTATTTTGATAGTTGAGCTGAATTTAAACTTAAAGGCCAACCTCTGAAATGAACTTAATCATGTTCTATTAATTCTCCTTTAAGGAGGACCCGTCTGCTCTCCTGGAATGTATGTTTTACTAAATTCTTGAATTCCTTACAAAACAACCATGCTGGATAACATTTTATTGAACCTCTGCGTTGTACCGTTTCTGGAAATGTATGAATAAATTGACGAGTGTTACTATTCCCCTTGCCAATAATGTGACTCACACTGATACTGTCCAGTTAGGGACACACCTCATTGATAAGTCGAATGAAAGCACCCAGTTGTCAATATATTAATACGTTTCCAGGAGGAATAACAGAGGAATGTAAACATCTAAGGCCTCATGCACACGACCGTATTTTTTCCCACCCGTAAATACTGGCGTAAATACGGGTCCGGTGTCACACGTATTCCACCCGTTTTGCACCAGTATTTACGAACCCGTGCTCGTAAATATGGGTCCGGTGTCACACGTATTCCACCCGTATTTACGAGCACGTTTTTGGCGGCAAAATAGCACTGCACTAATCGGCAGCCCCTTCTCTCTATCAGTGCAGGATAGAGAGAAGGGACAGCCTTTTCTGTAATAAAAGTTAAAGAAATTCATACTTACCCGGCCGTTGTCTTGGTGACGCGTCCCTCTCTTCACATCCATCCCGACATCCCTGGATGACGCGGCAGTCCATGTGACCGCTGCAGCCTGTGATTGACCTGTGATTGGCTGCAGCGATCACATGGCCTGAAACGTCATCCAGGACGTCGTGCCGGATGTCGAGAGGGACGCGTCACCAAGGCAACGGGCGGGAGACCGGACTGGAGGAAGCAGGAAGTTGCCGGTAAGTATGAACGTCTTTTATTTTTATTTTTTACAGGTTTATACTGATCGGTAGTCACTGTCCAGGGTGCTGAAAGAGTTACTGCCGATCAGTTAACTCTTTCAGCTCCCTGGACAGTGACTATTTACGGACGTCGCTTAGCAACGCTGCCGTAATGACGGGTGCACACATGTAGCCACCCGTTATTACGAGAGCTCCATAGACTTCTATGGACTGTCCGTGCCGTTATTACGGCCAGAAATAGGACATGTTCTATCTTTTTCAACGGCACGGGCACCTTCCCGTGAGAAAACGGGAAGGCACCCGTCGCCAATAGAAGTCTATGAGCCCGTTATTACGGGTCGTGATTACGACCTGTAATAACGGGAGTTTTTACGGTCGTGTGCATGAGGCCTAAGAAAAAGTTCTCCAGCATTGTTACTTCATGGGGAGTATAAGTATTTACTAAGGCCGGATTCACATGAGCGTGTTCGGTCCGTGGTATACCTGCAGTATTTCCCGGACCGAACACACTGCAGGGAACCGGCTCCGATTGTCATAGTTATCTAGGAGTCCCTGCCTCGCTGCGGAAAATTGTCCCGTACTGAAAACATGATTACAGTACGGGACATTTTTCCCGCAGTGAGGCAGGGACTCCTTGCGTCATAGATAACTGACGATCTGAGCCCGGCTCCCTGCAGTGTGGTCAGTCTGGGAAATACTGCCGGTATACGGTCCGAATCAGGGACCGAACATGCTCATGTGAATCCGGCCTAAAACAGACGTGTCAGGAGAGCAGGTTTGTGGTCCACTCCCTTGAAAGAGGACCAAAGTGTCGACACATTTGACACTGTCCCTCAGACGTCTAATGGGTAAATTAAGGACTATAGGTTTAGATAGTATAGTTTGTAATTGGATTGAGAATTGGCTCAAGGACCGTATCCAGAGAGTTGTGGTCAATGATTCCTACTCTGAATGGTCCCCGGTTATAAGTGGTGTACCCCAGAGGTTCAGTGCTGGGACCACTATTATTCAACTTATTTATTAATGATATAGAGGATGGGATTAATAGCACTATTTCTATTTTTGCAGATGACACCAAGCTATGTAATATAGTTCAGACTATGGAAGATGTTCGTGAATTACAAGCTGATTTGGACACACTGAGTGTTTGGGCATCCACTTGGCAAATGAGGTTTAATGTGAATAAATATAAAGTTATGCACCTGGGTACCGACAACCTGCATGCATCATATGTCCTAGGGGGAGCTACACTGGGGGAGTCACTTGTTGAGAAGGATCTGAGTGTACTTGTAAATCATAGACTAAATAACAGCATGCAGTGTCAATCAGCTGCTTCAAAGGCCAGCAAGATATTGTCGTGTATTAAGAGGCAATGACTCACGAGACAGGGACATAATATTACCACTTTACAAAGCATTAGTGAGGCCTCATCTACTATATGCAGTTCAGTTCTGGGCTCCAGTTCATAGAAAGGATGCCCTGGAGTTGGAAAAAATACAAAGAAGAGCAACGAAGCTAATAAGGGGCATGGAGAATCTAAGTTATGAGGAAAGATTGAAATAATCCTATTTAGCCTTGAAAAAAGACGACTAAGGGGGGACATGATTAGGACATACAAAAAATATGGTGAAATCCTGTTCCATGTAAAACCCCCTCAAAAAACAAGGGGGCACTCCCTCCATCTGGAGAAAAAAAGATTCAACCTGCAGAGGCGACAAACCTTCTTTAGGCCTTATTAACACGAACGTATAATACGTCTGTGCTACGCGCGTGGAAATCACGCGCATCGCGCCGACCTATGTTAGTGAATGGGGCCGTTCAGACTGTCAGTGAATTTCACGCAGCGTATGCGCGCTGTGTGAAATTCCTGACATGTCCTATATTTGCCCGTGTTTCGCGCTGCACGCACCCATTGAAGTGAATGGGTGCGTGCAAATCGCGCTCGGCACACGGAAGCCCTTCCGGGTGATGCGTGCTACAGTGGTAAAAAACTATGAATGAAAACCGAAAAGCACCACATGCTTTTCTGTTTGTAAACATAAAACCAGAGTGTCATCATGATGCCGGCTGCACGACAATCACGCAGCCACGCACAATGTGTTTATGACACACGGAACTTTTGCGCGCTCAAAAGCAGCGTTTTTTGCGCTATCGAAACTGACATGTCCGTGTGAATAAAAACTGACATGTCCGTGTGAATAAGCCCTTACTGTGAGAACTGTGAATCTATGGAATAGTCACCGCAGGGACAGTGGATGGCTTTAAAAAATCCTTGGATAATTTCATAGAAGAAAAAAATATCAGCTCCGATGTGTAGAAATTTTTCCATTTCCTTTCCCATCCCTTGGTTGAACTTGATGGACATGTGTCTTTTTTTCAACCGTACGAACTGTGTAACACTTCTAGTACAGCTTTTGTCCCAGCATCTCATTAGGTGGCTATTCACATGATTGAATTGTCGACTACCCCCGACTCGGCCGAGCATACATGTTTATTTCAACAGAAAAGAGGGAATAAGCAGCTTCCAGACCCATCTGGCAGCAGCTTATCTCCCTTGAGAACGAAGCATGGGACGTGTTGAAATCCCACATGCCAATCATTTTTTCACCTGACATCCGCTGTCGTGGAAGTGTTGGGAGGCCCTTATACACAATCGGTCGATCCTGCCAAAATCGACGGGTACGGCTAAGTTTTGTCTAATGGGCGTGGGCACCTCATTGTTCACTTCAAAGAACCTAAACGTTTAAGTCCTAGAGTTTCAAAAATTTATTTTTATTATCTGAGCCAAAAAAAACCTTTTCCGTGTGGTTTAATAATTCACTTATTTTCAAGCTTTACTTTGTGGTAGACATATCAATTTTGACTAAAGGTTTGGTGCTGTGTAACTTTGTATGCAATTTTTATATATGTTGTGAAAGTCTATCCTTGCACTTGAATGGCTTTATAACTAGTAGCATTTACTTAGGCTATGTTTACGTCTGCGGTGTATGCATAGCTCGTATGCTGGGAAGAGCTCCCGGTGTACACGCTAAATGTATCCGTAGGGTTTCATTCTCCCGACGGATGTCAACAGTGTCATTTTTGCCTCCATCATACTGGTGTAAGTCAGTATAGAGTGAAAAAGTCTATGGGGGACGTATCCCACACTGGCAGCCTTCCCTCGGAGGTATAAGTCGGGAGAACCTCCCAGTGTATACATCTAATGTAGGCTATAAATGTAAAGTGAAGATGGCCTTACATGTACGTTTGTAAAGTTACAATAACAAAAGTGTTTCCAAGAAGTCGTTTTGAAATTGGCAAAATTGTGTCTTTATGGCTGACCTGGGTAATGTCTGACTTTTTCTTTCTGTCACTCTTGATAAGTCTGGTCTTAGGGTATGTGCACACACACTAATTACGTCCGTAATTGACGGACGTATTTCGGCCGCAAGTCCCGGACCGAACACAGTGCAGGGAGCCGGGCTCCTAGCATCATAGTTATGTACGATGCTAGGAGTCCCTGCCTCGCTGCAGGACAACTGTCCCGTACTGTAATCATGTTTTTACGAGGCAGGGACTCCTAGCATCGTACATAAGTATGATGCTAGGAGCCCGGCTCCCTGCACTGTGTTCGGTCCGGGACTTGCGGCCGAAATACGTCCGTCAATTACGGACGTAATTAGTGTGTGTGCACATACCCTTAAGGTCGGTTACATTTGTAACTTGGACCCACATTCAGCATACAATGCCAAGTCTGGATCTGCTGCGCCTTTGATTGGCTGGAAGATCCAGCAAGTCCTCATGTGTATTTTGCTGGTAAAGCACCTGTATTACTGAAGTGCATGCGCTGGCTGGCTAGTAGCACCTCTCTATAGTACTACATGCTCTGTACTGCTCTTACCTGTGTCGGGATGAGTTTCTCCTTTGTACTCCAGGTGAAGGCACAATACTATTTTTCTTCTACACTGCGGAGTGTACTGTACTCATGTTCTCATCGTAGAAAGTGACTTACGACTTCCATCAGCTATTTCTAACTTGCTTTATCTGTAGAAGTGATCTTATTTCTTATTTTTGTTTGACATTTTGAGGGTTTTGCAACCAATTTACTAGTTTCCCATAGTTTCCCATACTTACAATATTTTTAACTCCCAATGGTCATCCCGGAACCAATGAATATTTTAACCATAGGAACCATTGTATGTGCAAATATAACAGTAGATCATATAAAAATGGAAAGAAAAATAACCTCACACCATGTGCTTGATATTTGTAATTGAAATAGATAACTTTTGTCGCACAATTGGGTATGTTTGCCATTAACCACTTAACGACCGCCCGCCATCTCTTGACGGCAGGCAGTGCATGTGTTTAGTCTACAGCGATGTCTTTTGGCGTCGCTGTAGAAGGCTGATGAGCACTCATCCTCTAAGCAGGAGCTGTAACTAACAACTCCTGATCTTAGAGAAGCCTGCTGAATACAGCTGGGGTAAAAAACATTCGGACCCCGGCTATTTAAAGGAACAGTGTCATCACAAATATTTTATTTATATGTTAAAGATGTTAGTGCCTTAATATAAACGTTTATTTTCATTTGTGTGTTTGTGTTTTACTGTTTCTTTTTTTCACACTTTTTTTTCCCTATGGGGGCTGCCATTTTTTGTTCCATTTCTGTGTGTGTCGATTAACGACACACACAGACATGGAATACGGCAGCCACAGTCCCATAGGGACTGCGAACGGCTCCCGTCCCATTGACTGCCGTGTACGGCGTCTGTGTGGGAACTGCGCATGCGCCGCTCCCACACAGTCCTATTCGAAATTGGCGCCGTCCGGCGCCATTTTCCTGTGGACCGGAAGTCGCGGCCGGACAGTAAGATTACTACTTCCGGTCGCGGCTTCCGGACAAGTGCACATGTAAAAGCGGCAGCAAAGGGAGCGGACGGGCCGCGGCGGCAGGAGCAGGTAAGCGATTTCAATGTATGTTAGTGTTTGTGTGTGTTTACTACTGCATGTAAACCTACTACACTGTGGGTTACCTCAAAAAATGGCGACGCACAGTGTAGCAGGTTAAACCTTTCAAACCCCTCGTTTATCCCGTCACTAGCCAGGATAAAGGAGGGGGGGATGCTGAGCGCTCACTAGAGCGATAGCTTTTAACCCAATGTTGCAATGCTGCAATTTTGGGAACTAGCTCCAAACAGCTCCATCTAGTGACCAAAAATGGGTAGTATTATAAATTTGAAAAAATTTATAATATTTCCTGACTCGCGAAAAAAATAAAAAAAATTTGAACAATGTTTTATCACCCACACACTAAATGTTTAAATTTAAAAAAAAAAACATGTTTTTGGGGCGACACCATGCCTTTAACCCTTTGAACGCCGCGGTCCGTGACCGCGGCAAGATCAAAGGGAACTTCCCTCTGATCGTGCCACTGGAAACCTGGTGACGTGATCAAGGAGCAGGGAATCCCTCTGCAGTCAGCCCTGGGGACCTAGAAATGACCCCAGGGCTGTCTGTTTAGTTTGCCTGCTGCTAGGGCACACTATGGGCTGCCCTAACAGCAGCCGGTGCCAGTGACAGTGTAATGTATTAGCATACAAGAGTATGCTAATACATTATAAGTAAAAAATAAAGTTAGAAATAATTTTATTCATTAATGGGATTAAAAAAGTAACAAAAAAAAAAAAAAATTCCCCCAAAAAAAAATGATTGCATGAAAATATATCTTATTGCCCCTACACTAAATAATAAAAAAAAACGTACACATATTGGGTATCTAAATGACCGTAATAACCTGAAGAATTAATCGAACTGGTTATTTAGCGTATAACGTGAACGGGATAAAAATAAACAAGAAAAACTATGTCGAGAATAGCTTTTTCCTATAGTCACGCTGTAAAAATAATTTTTTTCTACCTCCAAACTGAAAAAAATACAGTTTCTCCCGCATAAAACAAGGCCTCATACGGCCATGTCAATGAAAAAATAAAAAAAAGTTATAGTTACTGAAATGCAGAGGTAAGAACTAAAAAAATCTAGCTGGTCATTAAGACTTTTCAGGCCCGGTCATTAAGGGGTTAAGAGGGTTTTACACTGGACGATTATCGGGCAGACAAACGTTCTATGAACACTCGTTGCCGATAATTGCCCTGTGTAAACGGGAACGATCAGCAGCTAAATGAGTAAACGCTCGATCTGCTGGTCGTATCGTTTTAAAGTGAAATATTAGCGTTGTCTGCAGCACATCCCCCTGTGTAAACAGGGAGACGCGCTGCTGACATGATGATGTATGGGGACGAGCGATCGGAGTAACGACTGCTTGTCCCCATCCATAGCTCTGTGTGACAGGAGCAAACGAGCGCCGATCAATGATGTCTCGTTGATCGGCGCTCGCTGCAGCTGCTGAACATCAGCAGGTGTAAAGGGCCTTTTTGTGTCAAACAACCCTTTACAAACATGGGGGGCGGTTGGAATTTATTGACTTATGTAAAGATCTTACCCATGGCAACTTATCACGTATGTTGCTTTCATTTCCTAACTCTTTGTTGTCAACTTTCCAATTGTACTAGTTTTGATCAATCTCCCCGTGATGTTTAATTTAGCAGATCTTATCAAAAATATCTTCATCCATAAATCCCATCAATTGATTGGTGTTCCTTCTTTTACTCCCTTCATAACTTGGATGACGTGTTTGACTGGGGTGTCTAAAAGTGTTCTTTTGGAACCGATCTATGTTCAGGATTTGCCCTAGGTAAATTCGCCAAGGATTTTAAAGATAATCTCCGGAAGAAATCCACAGCTGAAACTGATTTCTGACGCCGATTGGCACGTGGATTCGAGCACAGATTAGCTCCATTGTAATTCAAAAATGAACATGTGCAGATATTTCTAAGAGCATTCAAATGGAGTGTTAAAAACCTCATTGACCTATATCACTTGTGAAATTCTGCCAGGATTTCACAGCAATCTGCAACATGTGAACGTGGCCTAATTCTGTCATGTTGGCGTTTTAGTTTACACTTTTAAGACCCTTGCACACGCTGCCGATTTTGTTGGAGAAATTTCGGCGATTGGTTCCGTTCATCTAAACATATATGCAGCTTGTGCCGTTGTCCTAGAATAGACCAGATTCATGCCAATGTTCATTTGACACAAACCTCTCAATGTTTCTTTAAAATAAAAATCTGCTTTCACATGGTCTACTCATGACATTCATAAATAAGTCTTGAAAGAATAGATCTTAACATTGATGCGGCTGTGGTTGGGGATATTTTTTTTTAATATAAGGATCATGGTGGGAATTAACCTTTCTACACCAGTTTTGTGGTGAAAATTTAGACTTTTGGGCATCTTCACCCTATGGCACTTTTAAAAAAAAGGGTGGTACTTCACAAAAGTGCCCGCCCAACGGATTTACTACACTTTATGCCAATAAAAATGAATCTAGGAGCTGGTGTAGACTTTATGTTGTGGGGCGTAGCAAGGTAGAGTCCCAGAACAGACTACCCCTTCACCCCCTTCGGACATTAACAATTTTTGTAGTAACATATAGTAGCAAAGAAAAAGCAAGACGAAGCTGTAGAGTCAAACATTTTCAGGGGAAATGTGACTTCTGCAGCAATTTCATCTACAACATATATAATAGTCAGTTGCTACTTAGCAACAGGCTGGAAATTGACACTTTACTAGTAATACAGATACAGTGGGAGTGTGGAGTCTGTTGCTAAGGGCCGGTAAATGAGCGAGAGTCGACCATGTAGCGCAGCGATCGTCCCTCGTTTAGCTCCATTTACACGGAGCAATCATTGAACGGTTTGGGGATGTTTGTTCACCCCTGTACATTTTTTTAGGACCGCATGAAAGATGTGACTGGCCAACAAACAAGCTTGTTTGTCTGCTGATAGCTTATTAAATGGGCAACGAGCATGACGCCCCCCCCCCCCATCACCTGCCCACGTAAAAGGGCCTTAAGGAGAAACTAAAGTAGTTTTAAATACTTGTGTAACACTGATGTTTACCTCTAAAGCTGACCGGTATTCTGCTGGGTGAATGAATCCTACCGTCTTAACAGGTGTCAGTGCCTTTCTTAGGGCGGGTTCACACATGGCGGAATTTCACTTAAATTCCGCTGCGGACACTCCGCAGCGTTATTCCGCAGCGGAGCCGTTTCTCCATTGACTTTCACTTTAATTTAGCAGTGTTCGTTTACACGATGCGTACAATTCCGCTGCGGAGCATAGGCTGCGGAGCGGAATTTGGTGTCCGCAGCATGCTCTGTCTGTTGCGGAGCAGTGGCGGACTCATGGCGGAATTTCTCCATTGACTTCAATGGAGATTCTAAGTTCCGCAATGAAGTCCGCAGCTGTCATGCACATGTCATGTGTGCTGCGGATGCGTCTTGCTTTTTTAACTTGACATTTCTTCATTCTGGCTGGACCTATGTATTTCTAGGTCTACAGCCAGACTGAGGAAGTCAATGGGGCTCCCGTAATGACGGGAGCGTTGCTAGGAGACGTCAGTAAATAGTCACTGTCCAGGGTGCTGAAAGAGTTAAGCGATCGGCAGTAACTGTTTCTGCACCCGGGACAGTGACTACCGATCTCAATATACATGTATCTGTAAAAAAAAATGAAGTTCGTACTTACCGAGAACTCCCTGCGTCTGTCTCCAGTCCAGCCTCCCAGGATGACGTTTCAGTGTAAGTGACGGCTGCAGCCAATCACAGGCCAAGCACAGGCTGCAGCGGTCACATGGACTGGCGCGTCATCCAGGGAGGTCGGGCCGGATGCCGAAGGAGGGACGCGTCATAAAGACAACGGGCGGTAAGTATGAATTTCTTTTACTATCACTAGGGAAAGTGCTGTCCCTTCTCTCTATCCTGCACTGATAGGGAGAAGAGAAGCACTTTTCCTGCAGTCCGCAGCGGCCAGTCCGCATCAATGTACTGCACATTTTGTGCAGATCCGCAGCCGTAATCCGCAACCCGGATTAGGTGCGGCATTGATGCGGACAGTTGCGGAGGAATTCCGCCATGTGTGGTCATGCCCTTAGTTTTGTTCTTTTTTCAGTTGGTATCCACTTTATTATGCCCGGTCTAGTTAAACTTCTCGCAGTATGTATGTATATATATATATATATATATATATATATGTGTGTGTGTGTATGTTTTGCATGTAATTGCAGTACAGAGGGTTTTCAATACATATTAGGCTATGTTCATATCTGCGTTGTGTTATTTCGTTCTCAGTCAGAGGAGCAGAACAAGGGAATAGCGGAAGCAACGGTTGCCGCCGACGGAACCCATTGACTTTAATGGGTTTGCGTCGGGTTGTCTGGTTTTACTAGAGAGCATAGTGCAGCATTCTGCGCTATGGTCTCTCGTAATCTCGGCTGGATCTGCCTAACGGAGTCCAACACAGATGTGAACGAGGCCTATGTTTAATAGAAAATATTGTAAATGCATTACCTACCTTTTTTTTTTTTTTTTTTTTTTTTTAACTTTGTGCACTTCAGCCTTGGTATGTAGTTTTATGGGTGGAGTGATATTTATGCGAAAATACCTAGGACCAAACACAACACTAATCGGACTCATTTACCCCCCCTCTTCAAAATTTCATGGCAATTTTCCATTTGTTGGAATATTTTGTGGACTTCTTTTTCTTCATTAGATCAAGGAAATATTAATACAATGCATTATATCTATTGATGTATCTCTATTCTATAAAGTGGCTCCGAAGAATATGTTAGCGTTAAGGTATGTGCACACGACCTATTTTCAGGCGTTTTACGCCTGAAAAGACGGCTCCAGTACATCTGCCCGTTGCTTACATTGGGTCTTAGAATGTTCTGTTCAGACGAGGTGTAATTTTACGCATAGCTGTCAAGACTGCACGTAAAATTACGCCCGCCTAAAAAGTGCAGGACACTTCTTGGAACCTTTTTGGAGCAGTTATTCATCGACTCCAATGAAGAATAGCTCCAATTACGTCCGTAAAAGACACCGGGAAAAACGTGAGTACATGCAAAAACGTCTGAAATTCAGGAGCTGTTTTCGCCTGAAAACAGCTCCGTCATTTCAGACGTATTTTGCGTTGTCGTGTGAACATACCCTAACAGGAAATACTTCCTTTAGCTACGGGAACATTTTGAGAACATAGCCTAATGTCTAAGGGTATGTGCACACGTAGTGACCAAAAACGTCTGAAAATACAGAGCTGTTTTCAAGGGAAAAGAGCCCCTGCTTTTCAGACATTTTTTGAGCAACTCGGGTTTTTCGCTGCATTTTTCGCGGTGTTTTCGCAGCGTTTTTTACGTCCGTTTTTGGAGCTGTTTTCATTGGAGTCTATGAGAAAACGGCTCCAAAAACGTCCAAAGAAGTGTCCTGCACTTTTTACGAGGCATAATTTTACGCGTCGTAATTGCCATACGGCGCGTAAAATTACGCGTCGTGGGAACAATACAGCGTTATACCCATAGAAAGTAATGGGCAGATGTTTGACAACGTATTTGAGACGTATTTTCAGACGTAAAACGAGGCAAAAAACGCCTCGTATACGTCTGAAAATAGGTCGTGTGAACCCAGCCTTAGGCCTCCAATGCTAACACATGCAGATTTTCATTGAGGATTCTAGTACAATGCATATGAATAGGATTTTAGAAAACACTGGAAAATATGACCCCAAATTTTTCATGTGCGTTTCGCCCTATCTGTTGTGGATTTTATTTGAAGGGTAAAATCGCTGCGCAGTCCACTTGTAATTGATGCCATTTCAGGCCATTTCCTCAGGGAAAATTAAATGATCTTCAAAACAGTTCTGTAATAAATTCTTTAAAATGGTCTACACATTGTACTCTTCTAGTTCATAAGTTGTTTTTAGTTTTTGTATTTTTTTTAAATAAAAATGTCAAACTTTTCAAGAAATATAACAAAGCAAGTACAACAGTACATTCAAGAAGTGGTAGAGCAGTCATGAGTACAAGGAGGGACTGTATGCAAGTCACAATGCAGAATGATCATGCTGTAAAGTCACATAGCAATTCCTACCAAGAGATAGGAATACAAAGTAAGGGCTTATTCACACGAACGTATAATACGTCCGTGCTACGCGCGTGATTTTCACGCGTGTCGCACGGACCTATGTTACTGAATGGGGCCGTTCAGACTGCCTGTGAATTTCACGCAGTGTGTCTCCGCTGCGTGAAACGCACGACATGTCCTATATTTGTCCGTGTTTCGCGCTCGGCACATGGAAGCACTTCCAGGTGCCGCGTGTGATTCGCGCAACAGCAGTAAAAACAATGAATGAAAACAGAAAAGCACCACGTGCTTTTCTGTTTGTAAACCTATAACCAGAGTGTCATCACGCAGCCGCGCACCATATGCTGATGCCACACAGACCTTTTGCGTGCGCAAAACGCACACGCTCGTGTGAATTCGGCCTTAGACTAAGACTCCTAGTTTAGACATGTTTTTTTCCGTCTAATGGGATCAATTACGGTTTAACGCCTTAACGCTCAGCGACATACTATTCCGTCATGCTGACCGCTCCATTCGCGCTCAGTGACAGAATAGTACGTCGCTGGAGTAACGGCCGTTTCTTCCTGATACAGCTGTCTTGTACAGTGGTTGCCGCAGCTCCTATAGCGGGGACCGATCGCTGTGTCCCCGCTGATTAACCCCTTAAAAGCCGCGTTCAATAGCGATCGTGGCTTTTTAGGGGTTAAGCTACCATCGCCGGCCTGCTACACGATAGCGGCCGGCGATGGTGACTATGGCAACCAGACACCTAACAATGGCGTCCTGCTATGCCATCAACGGAAGCCTAGTGGGTCCTGACAACGTCAGGACCCACTATGCTTGCTGTCAGTGAGTAGCTGACAGCTCTAATACACTGCACTACGCATGTAGTGCAGTGTATTAGAATAGCGATCAGGGCCTCCTGCTCTCAAGTCCCCTAGTGGAACAAAGTAATAAAGTTAAAAAAAAATGTGTAAAAATAAGAAAATAAGTTTTAAAAGTAAAAATCCCCCTTTTTCCCTGATCAGTCCTTTATTATTAATAAAAATATATAAACAAACTATACATAATTGGTATCGCCGCGTCCGTAACGGCCTGAACTACATAATTATTTAGTTATTTATCCCGCGCGGTGAACGCCGTAAAAGAAAATAATAAAAAAAATGTACCACAATCACAATTGTTTGGTCACCTCCCAAAAAATGGAATAAAAAGAGATCAAAAAGTCGCATGTACCTAAAAATGGTAATGATGGAAACTACAGTTCGTTATGCAAAAAATAAGTCCTCGCACGGCTTTCTTGATGGAAAAATAAAAAAGTTCTGGCTCTTAGGCTATGTTCACACAGGGTATTTTGCCGAGTTTTTTGACGCGGAAACCGCGTCGCAAAACTCGGCAGAAACGGCCCGAGAACGCCTCCCATTGATTTCAATGGGAGGCGTCGGCGTCTTTTTCCCGCGAGCAGTAAAACTGCCTCGCGGGAAAAAGAAGCGACATGCCCTATCTTCGGGCGCTTCCGCCTCCGACCTCCCATTGACTTCAATGGGAAGCAGGAGAAAGCGTATTTCTCGCTGTTTTATGCCCGCGGCGCTCAATGGCCGTGGGCGAAAAACGGCGCGATAATTGCCGCGAAAATCGGCGTGCAGGGAGAGGAATATCTGCCTCAAAGTTCCAAACGGAATTTTGAGGCAGATATTCCTCCCCCAAAATACTCCGTGTGAACATAGCCTTAGAATAAGGTAACACAAAAAGTAAATGATTTTTTACTAAAAGTATTTTATTGTGCAAACGCCATAAGACATAAAAAAACTATAAACATATGGTATCGCCGTAATCGTATCGCCCCGCAGAATAAAGTGAATGTCATTTATAGCGCACGGTGAACGCTGTAAAAAAAATAGAATAAAAAAACAATAGTAGAATTGCTGTTTTTTAGTCACCACGCCACCTAAAAATAGAGTAAAAACTGATCAAAAAGCCGCATGCACCCCATGAAAACTACAATGAATTCCTCAAGGGCTGTAGTTTCCAAAATGGGGTCACTTTTGGGTGGTTTCCACTGTTTTGGCACCACAAGACCTCTTCAAACCGGACATGGTGCCTAATAAAAAGGAGGCCTCATAATCCTCAAGGTGCTCCTTTGCTTCGGAGGCCGGCGCTTCAGTCCATTACCGCACTAGGGCCACATGTGGGATATTTCTCAAAATCGCAGAATCTGGGCAATACGTATTGAGTTGCGTTTCTCTGATAAATCCTTTTGTGTGTTAAAAAAAAAAAAAAATGGTATAAAAAGGATTTTCTGCCAAAAAAAAAATAATGTCAATTTCACCTCTACTTTGCTCTAAATTCGCGTGAAACACCTAAAGGGTTCATAAACTTTCTAAATGCTGTTGTGAATACTTTGAGGGGTCTAGTTTCTAAAATGGGGTGTTTCATAGGGGTTTCTAATATATGGGCCCCTCAAAGCAACTTCAGACCTGGAACCTAAAAAAAAGTAAAAAATGAGGCAATACTTCGCTTCTTACATTATACTCATAATGAGCCGTGCCCATCCCGAGATGGCCCCAGTTTTGACAGTTTGTATAAACAGAGACCCCTATTAGACCGTTTCAGTGCCCGGTTTTCCCAAACATTCACCCCCGAGAATTGTATTTCTATTGATGAGTCCCTGGTACATTTTAAAGGGAGGGTTCAATTCCGCCAGTACCTGCCGGGTAAGAGTGCAAGGTATGGCGTGAAGATGTATAAGTTGTGCGAGAGTGCATCAGGGTATACCTACAGGTTTAGGATATATGAAGAAAAGGACACCAGAATGCCCCCCTTCCCTTACTGGGAGTTAATGCAAAAATTGTGTGGGATTTGGTGCACCCACTGCTGGACCAGGGTTACCACCTCTACCTGGATAATTTTTATACCAGCATCCCACTTTTCAACTGCCTCGCTTCCAGAAATACTGCGGCATGCGGCACTGCTAGAAGAAATCTGAGAGGCCTCCCTAAGACTCTGCAGGGCAAACGCTCAGAACGGGTGAGAGCAGGGCACGTTCTAGCAGCAACATATTGTGTGTCAAGTACAAGGACAAGAGAGATGTCACACCAGTACCCATGTACCAGTACAGAGACCCTCCCCCAAACCAGACTGCATCCTGGACTACAATAGGTACATGGGAGGGGTGGACTTGTCAGAACAAGTCCTGAAGCCCTACAGCGCCATGCGGTGTGGTATACGAAGCTGGCCGGGCACATCATACAGATGGCTTTGTACAATGCGTACGTGCTACGTCGATGTGCAGGCCAGAGGGGAACTTTCCTGGAATTTCAAGAGGTGATTATCAAGAACCTAATCTTTAGGGACCAAGAAGGGGGGGGGCACCCAGTACTTCTGGAAGCGAGGCCACACGCATCGTACCAGGGCGGCAACACTTTCCAGGAGAAGTTCCCCAAACTGGCAAGAAGGGAAAAAGTCAAGAGGTGCAAAGTCTGCTATAAGAGGGGGATAAGGGAGGACACAATATATCAATGTGACACATGTCCTGAAAAACTAAGGCTCGGTATGAAAGTGTGTTTTAAAAGTATCATACATCCCTTGATTTTTAATCTACTCCAGTTTTACTTACCCTGATGCACTCCGCACAGCTTATCCCCCTCATCTTTCCCTTCTGAGCCCTGCTGTGTGCCCAGGCAGCTGATAACAGCCACATGTAGGGTATTGCCATACCTGGGAGAACCCACATTACAGTTTATGGGGTGTAGGTCTCCGGTCAAAATGCTCACTACACCTCTAGATGAATGCCTTAAGGGGTGTAGTTTTAAAACGGGGTCACTTCTCGGGGGTTTCAACTGTACTGGTACCTCAGGGGCTTCTGCGTACATGACTTCGCACCAGAAAATCCCCAGTAGGCCCAATGGTAGTCCTTTGCTTCTGCGCCCTCCCATGGGCCCAAACGCCAGTTTATCACCAGAAATGGGGTACTGCCGCACTCAGGACAAATTGGGCAACAAAATGGGGTATTTTATTTCTTGTGAAAATAAGACATTTTCAGCCAAAACTACATATTATTGGAAATTTTTTTATTTTGTTTTAATTCCCAGCCCAATTCAAATAAGTTCTGTGAAAAAACTATGGGGTCAAAATGGTCACAACACCCATAAATGAATTCCGTGAGGGGTGTAGTTTCCAAAATGGGGTCACGTCTGGTGGGTTTCCATTGCTTTGATACCTCTGGGGCTCCCATGGGCCCAAACAGCAGTTTATCGCCACAAATGGGGTATTGCTGCACTCAGGACAAATTGGGCAACAAAATGGGGTAGTTTGTTCCCTGTGAAAATAAGAAATTTTGATGAAATTTTTTCCAATAAAATGTCATTTTTCATTTTTTTTTTTAAATTTCACAGCCCAATTCAAATATGTGCCGTGTAAAAACTGTGCGGTCAAAAAGGTAACAACCATAAATTAATACCTTGAGGGGTGTAGTTTCCGAAATGGGGTCACTTTTGGGGGTTCCTTACTGTTTTGGCACCTCAACACCTCTTCAAACCTGGCATGCTGCCTAAAATATATTCTAATAAAAAAAGAGGCCCCAAAATGCACTAGGTGCTTCTTTGCTTCTAGGGCTTGTGTTTTATTCCAGGAGCGCAGTAGGGCCACATGTGGGACATTTCTAAAAACTGCAGAATCTGCACAATACATATTTAGTAGTGTTTCTCTGGTAAAACCTTCTGTTACAGAAAAAAATTAATAATTGAAATTCAGGAAGAAAAATGAAATTTGCAAATTTCACCTCCACTTTGCTTTAATGCCTGTGAAATGCCTAAAGGCTTAAATAAACTTTCTAAATGCTGTTTTGAATACTTTGAGGGGTCTAGTTTTCAAAATGGGGTGTTTAATGGGGTTTCTAATACATAGGCCCCTCAAAGCCACTTGGGAACTGAACAGGTACCTTAAACAGGCTTTTGAAATTTTCTTAAAAATATGAGAAATTGCTGTTTTATGTTCTAAGCCTTGTAACGTCCAAGAAAAATAAGAATGTTCAAAAAACTATGTCAATCTAAAGTAGACATATGGGAAATGTGAACTAGTAACTATATTGGGTGGTCTAACCATCTGTTTTACAAGCAGATGTATTTAAAATTCTGAAAAATTCTATTTTTTTTTTTATACATTTTCTCTAAATTTCGCAATTTTTCACCAATAACCACTGAATATATCGTCCAAATTTCACCACTAACATAAAGCCCAATGTCTCACGAGAAAACAATCTCAGAATCGCTTGGATAGGTTTAAGCATTCCGACGTTGTTACCACATAAAGTGAAAAATGGGCTCTCAGCCTGAAGGCCCAAACTAGGCTGCGTCCCTAAGGGGTTAAAGAATAAATTAGGTAATTTGCTGTAATTTTGCTTTGTGAATGTGGCCTAAGGCCCCATGCCCACGACCGTGCCTGTAATTACGGGCGCAGACGGCCGCGGGCAGTTGTACGCATTTGACAGTCCGCATTTGCAGGCCGTGCTCCCATTATAAAGTATTGACGCACGGTATGTTAAAAAAAAAAAAAAGGCCCTTTTATATTTTTGGCGGAAGGTGTCTGTAATAAAAACAAACAAACAAATGTCTTCGAAAAAGTTAGCAATGCATCGGTGTTGTGGAAAGTACAACTCTCAAAGGTTTTGTACACTTTTCAAACTGCCATGTTTTTAGCCTGTAGCAAATCTTAGGTTTTAGCTGCAAATTTGTAGGGCAGTGGCTTCCTGGCTTCTGCGAATTGTCTAGTGCCGCACACACGAAGGCCGGGTTCCCACGTAGAGTAAATGCTGTGGAATTTCTACAACGGAATTCTGTGCGGAAATTACGCGGCATTTACAGTAGCAGCAAAGCGGATGAGATTTGGTAAATCTCGCGCCCACGCTTCGGGAAAAAAACTGCAGAGTCAATGTTAATTGACCTGCGGTGCGGAATTTAAATCTGCGTGTCAATTTATGCTGCGTTTTAGTTGATTTTCCATTGCCGGTTTCCCCATTGTAATCAATCGGGATGCCAATCCCGCAACAGAAAGCCAAGTGTTGCGAATTTTGCGGCATATTCACAGTGATTATGTTGCAAAAATCGCAACTACGGAAAAAGTAAAAAAACATACTTACCCCAGGCTGCAGTTGTCACATGGACCACAGCCTCATCCAGGGAGGCTGGACCCGCTTGCACAGGGGGGGACGCGTTGCCATAGCAGCCTAGGTAAGTATGAGCCTCCGAAAACGTGGTGCGATTTTTCGGACGGAATGTACTGCGGGTGCTAGATTGGACACAACGCGTGATTTTTACGCACCGTATCCGACCCGTGGCAATCCGGCCTAATGGGTATTTTTACACTTAGCATAAATACTGCAGAATTTTCATCCATATTTGGCACATACACACAATGTGTATTACGTGTGTATTTGGCTGCAGCAATTACTCAGTGTAATACACGACCAGTAAATGTACAAGTATCCTCATCTACACGTTGCAGAATTTTTTTTACTTGTAAATTGAAGGTCTTGTTCTCACAATGCAGAATTTGCATGCATTTTTATTTTTTTTAAACCAAAAAAAGAATTGTATGCAGGAGGGCAGACCTATAAGGCCTTCCTTATGTTCCGTTCCTGGTTCTGGCTTAAAAAAAATAACTTGGCTTTTAAAAAAAAATTCACTGTTTGAACAAAGCCTTACAGTCCCAGAAAACATCTGGGGCAGAATAAAAAAATAAATAAAAATAGGGCAGGTAAATGTCACAAAAATCTGCAGCAAATATTGCGGTTTTGCTGCGCATATTGTTGTTGGGGAAAACATTGGAAATTTTCCCCAGCAGTTTTATTTTTGAATTTAGTGTGAAGCATTGATTGTAGCAAATGTTATGTGAACCTGCAGTTTTTACAGCATTTCCGTTGCGTAAACACTGTACAAACCACAACAAAAACAACCTATTTTGGTGCAGTATTTAAGGGCCAAAGACGCAGCATCTCCGCTAAGATTACGCAGTATAAATTGTCATGTTGCGGATTTGAACACTTTTTCACATTAAATTTCTACCGTTTGTGCCTGTAATTTGCGTCATACACTTCTCCATTTTCACAGCATATAGTGATCTTATTACATCACTACACACACACACACACACACACACACACACACACACACACACACACACACACACACACACACACACACACACACACACACACACACGCACGCGTTACTGAAGTATCCTGACAATGGATATACATTACCTCCAGCCGGGACGTTATGTCTATTCACAATCCTGACACTTCTGTAGCTTCTGTGTGATATTTACAGCAAGGCAAGCGTAATCTCGTGAGATTACGGTGTAACCTGTCATTTAAAACGAGATTACGCTTGCCTTGCTTTAAATATCACACAGACGCTACAGAAATGTCCGGATTCTGAATAGACCTCACGTCCTGGCTGGAGGTAATGTATATTCACTGTCAGGACACTTGAGTAACGTTATAGTGTGTTTATGTGGCTGCACATAGTGCTGTAATAAGATCACTATATGCTGTGTAAATGAATGGGGAGAAGCGTATGACGCTGATTGGTCAGCGTCCTACACTCCTCTGTACAACGCCCACTTGGGCAAAAAGTAAAACACGCCAGTTGTCCATTAAGAAACTCATTAGCATAAAGCTAAAATAGGTCATAACTGTCAAAAATGATCGTTTTTCGAAATAAAAAACACTCCTGTAATCTACATTACAGCGCCGATCACATTATGTACAATATAGGCCATTATAGGTTTTTATTATACTGTAGCAACTTGTGAACAGGGACTTCAAATCATCTAAAAATGTGTTAGGATATACCATCACTTTGAGATGGTGAATCCCCTTTATAACTGGTAGGTTAGTAGCACAAGTAGTGAAGGGCGCACAGTGGCTTAGTGGTTGGCACTGTTGCCTTGCAGCTCTGGGTTCCTGAATTTAATTTGCACCCAAGAGAAACATCTGTTTACAGTTTGCATGTTTTGCCTGTATTTGTGTGGTTTTCCTCTGGGCATTAGGCCTTGTTCACATCTGCGTTCATTATTTCATTGTTCTGCTCCGTCAGAGGAGCAGAAGGGAATAACCCGGAAGCGCCGGGTTCGTTGCACCACAGACACCATTGGGCGGCGGACCGAACCCATTGACTTTAAAGGGACTCTGTCACCAGTTTATCAATTCCGTGTCTCCTAACAAATCTAATAGGCGCTTTGTTGCTGATCACTGCAGCGTGACTTGTTTTTTTTTTGTTTTTTTAAAGTTTTTTTGCAAAGTTGAGTATTTTTCTAAATATGTAAATGTGGCTCTAATAGCCGAATAGGAGACGACTTTCTTTCACTCTGGGCGGTGTAATGTTTTCTGTATGACGCTGTCCAATCAGCATGCAGCTTCTCCCCCTTCCCTGCCCAGCAACACCATGTGATCATATAGTATATAAATTCCATTCCCAACTGTTTTCAGCTGGTGATATCTCCTGTACAGCTAGAACTGTGATATGAAAGACTATAATCTCCTCGTTCATAAGCCACCAGAACAACTGTTCTAGTTAGTTCACAGCCCGAGATATGGCTATTTGAAATGACCCCCCCCCTCATTCCCTCCAGCCTCAGTCTCACACACAGTGTGTGTAGCAGCTTTGGTCTGATAGGACAGAGTCTGTGATGTAGCTCCACTTCAGGAGAATCACTGCTGTTACCTCCCAGTTGTATAATAAACTCTTTTACATATTTAGAAAAATGCTCATAACTTTTTTTTTTATTTTTTAAAACAAGTCACACTGCAGTGATCATCAGCAAACCGCCTATTGGATTTGTTAGACACGGAATTGATAAACTGGTGACAGTCCCTTTAGTCAATGTTTTCTGTCGGCCGTCAGTGGTGTCTGTGGTGCAACGAACCCGGCGCTTCCAATTTTTCCCTTGTTCTGCTCCTCTGACGGAGCAGAACAACGAAATAATGAACGCAGATGTGAACAAGGCCTAATGCCCAGAGGAAAACCACACAAATACAGGCAAAATATGTTTTTTCAAAATCACACTGTAGTGGTCAGCAGCAAAGCGCCTATTAGAGTAGTTTGGAGATAGGAAATTGATACATTTCGGTCAGGGTGTTTTTTTTTTTTTTTTTTACTGGAAATAAAAGTGCAGCAGTCTGCGCTATTGTTTCCAATATTTTTGGCGGAATCTGCACAGAGCCTCCAACGCAGATGTGAATTAGGCCTTAGGCTTCATTCACATCTGCGCCAGGGTCCTGTGCCGTTGGAGATTTCCGTTGAAACGGGACCCTGACTGACAAAAACGGAAATCAAAGGTTTGCGTATCCATCACCATTGATTTCAATGGTGACAGATCCGGTGCCAATGGTTTCCGTTTGTGTCCGTTGTGCAAGGGTTCCGTCGTTTTGACGCAGTCGACTACCTATGGTTTCAGTTTGTGTCAGTCAGGGCTCCGTTCGAATGGAAAGCTCCATCGGAACGGAGCCCGATGTGAACGCAGCCTTATCTGTTACTCTGATCCTTTCAGAAAGGGTAAAATGGATCAGTTAAAAATCCCATTGAAATCAAAATTAACGGATGCAAACTGATTACAATCCATTTGTTTTCCGCTTTACATTGACACCAATGATCAAAATAACCCATCCTTAGGCATCCATTTTTTTGAACAAGTATTGTACTGTGCACTATTATCTCCGTCAAATAAAAGTATGAACAACGACGGACGCAAACGGATGTAATTAAAAATCCCATTGATTTCTGACGGAAGAGCGATAAACGTATACTTACGGTAGTGTGAACTTCGCCTTAACTCCTTAACGCCGAAGGACGGATATATCCGTCCTCTGCAGCTGCTAGTTCGCGCAGGAGGACGGATATATCCGTCCTGTGATCGCGCGGGTACTGACAGTTTACCCACGCGATCAGCGGCAGGAGCACGACTGTTATACACAGCCTGGCTCCTGCTGCAACTGCCGGAATCGAAGCGCGCTCCGATTCCGGCAGTTTAACCCATTAAATGCTGCTGTCAATAGTGACAGCGGCATTTAATGTGTTTGACAGAGGGGGGAGCTCCCTCTGTCACCCGATCGGCGCCCCCGCAAACAAATCGCGGGTCGCCGTCGGGTTTCCATGACAGACGGGGGTCTAACAAAGACCCCCAGGTCTGTCTTCAGCATCTGCCTGTTAGGCGATGCCGGAGGCATGACCTAACAGGTTGCCTGTCCGTTTTACACTGACAGGCAATAATGCTTTGGTATACGAAGTATACCAAAGCATTATATATGCGATCGGCACATCGCATAGTGAAGTCCCCTGGTGGGACTAAAAAAAAAAAATGTAAAACAGTTAAATAAAGTTTGTGAAAAAAAATAAATAAAAAATTAGTCAAAGTCAAATAAAACTACTTTTTTGGCCCAAAAAGTGGTTTTATTTAGTAAAACGGTCAAAACAAATCACACATACACATATATGGTATCCCAGCGATCGTAACAACTTGACCAATAAAATGAACATATTAATTAAACCGCCGGATGAACGGCGTCCAAAGAAAACGCAAAAAACAACGTCAAAATTCTCTCTTTTCTCCCATTCCCCCCATAAAAAATAAAATAAAAGTTAATCTAGAAGTCCCATGTACCCCAAAATAGTACTAATGAAAACTACACATTGTCCCGCAAAAATCAAGCCCACATACGGCCACATCGACGGATAAATAAAAAAATGACGGCTCTTGGAATGCGGCGATGCAAAAACAAGTAATTTTTTTCTAAAAGGGTTTTTATTGTGCAAACGTAGAAAAAAACATATAAAACCCTTACATATTTGGTATCCCCGTAATCGTGCCGACCCATAGAATAAAGTTAACATGTTATTTCTGCTGCATAGTAAACGGCGTAAATTTATAACGTGAAAATCAATGCTGGAATAGCTGCTTATTTTCAATTCTCTCCTAAAATAAAGTTAATAAAAGTTAATCAATATGTTATAAGCATCTAAAAATGGTACAATTACAAAATACAACTCGTCCCGCAAAAAACAAGCCCTTATACGGCTATGTCAACGGAATAAAAAAAAGTTACGACTCTTGGAATGCGACCGTGAAAAAACAAAAAATAATCCTTGGTCATTAACGTGCAAAATGGCCCGGTCATTAAGGGGTTAACCGTACCTCTAACCAAACGACTTATGTTTTGATATTTGGTCTGGGTTATATTTGGCTGCACCAGCAGAGCACAGACCAGGAAGAGTTTATTTTAAACGTGCCTCCAGCTACATAAAAATAAAGCAGCACGGAATCAATAGCGTAGTCGACTCCGCTATTGATTCAGTCGGAAAACCGGAAACCAGCCGGAATTGTGACGAACGGAAAGCATTAGCGATGTTTCCGTCACCATTGAGATCAATGGTGACTGAAACGGAAGCTGTGCTGTCAGTTTCACTTTCCATTGCGGGGTTCACCTGACGGAACCCCGAAACGGAAATGAACGGTGATGTGAACAGGCCCTAATCAATTCTGATCATATGCTTCAGTTTTTTGTTTTTTTTTCTGTTACTGTATCACTGCCCAGTGTGAAAATGTTTGTCGGACAGAAATTGGAAGTATACATTCTAACGTTCAGTGTATATTCATATATAATAGAAGTGTGCAAGAGTGCATTATAGGCCCTGTGCACACGAACGTATTTGCGGGCGGCTCGCAGGTGACACTCCGCGGCCGTCCGAGCTGCAAATCACGGCCCTGCACACCACTACGGTCATGTGCATGAGTCAATAGTCTATAGGCACCAAATTACGGCTCTGTATAATTCGAAAGTTGTACGGAGCCATAACCTAGTCATGAGTATGACCGTGGTGCCTTACGTTCTCTATGAGCTTACAATAGGGTCCATCTGGTTCCGGCGGGGTGTCTGTCTTTTTGACGCCTCTGCATGCAGTGCAATTTTTCCTGTCAAATCTGACAATCTGTGATGTAGGCTCTGAGCACAGATGTGAACAGAGTCCTAATTAGTGAAAATATTTTCTTGATTTATAATAATCTTTAAGCAGCGCCAACATATTCCAGCTGTGTTTTTTTTTGCAAATGATTACTATCAGGGACCAAGCTGAAATTGTACAAAGAAAATAAGTGTCATGCCTTCAGTTTTGGCTGTTCTAATGGTATTTTGCTTCGTTTTCTGCGTCACCTTAAAATGTTCTGTTTTAATGCTATGGTTTTAACAGCCTGCCACCCCAGCTCCATCCAAGCATATCTTATGAAGCAGCTGGGAGGACAGGTTGTCCCAGCAAAAGAGATGTGATCTGATCTGGTGACTTCTGCATGTAAGACAACTGTTGGCCGTTTACGCCAGTATCTTTCCATCCAATTGATGGTGTGGATCTACAGCCTTTTTGTTATACCTTTTTATAGTACTATAATATGTAGGACTATTTTTCTTCTGCACTTTGATAATAATTTGAAGTAAAACTTTACAAATTGGTGCCTGTTAAAATTATATATATATATATATTTTATATATATATATAATATATATTTTTTTTTTCTTCGGCACAGCGGCTTGTTCTTAAATAGCTGCAGCACTGGGGACTGCCACCCGTACTGACAAACTGTTGAGCCTGTGTAGATATTGGTTCTGCTGATCAGCAGGAATCCTGGATGTCACACCCCCATCAATCAATCATAGATGGCCTGTGCCAATAAGGCAATAGATGTTTACAGGGATTTGGAGTCGACTGCGCTATTGGTTCCATCGGAAAACCGGAAACCAGCCGGAATGGTGACTAACAGAAGCCATTAGTGAAGTTTCCGTCACCATTGATAGCAATGGTGACTGAAACGGAAGCTGTGGTTTCACTTTCCGTTGCGGGGTTCACCCGACGGAAACCTCTGACGGAACCCCGGAACGGAAAGCGAACGCTGATGTGAACAGGCCCTAAGGCCTAACTGTCTTAAATGGTGGCAAATGTGTGAACGTTGAGTCCTCACAACTTCAATACACCTGTTAGAAATCAGAAGGGGACAGGTCATTCGCATCTGGGCATGGATTTTTAATGTTTAAATGTACATGAAGGCTGGGTTCCCACGGGTCGAATACACTGCAAAACTACTGACCTAAAACCCTAAGCACTTTTTAGCCAAAAAAACACGCAACATTGTGGTCTGCAGCATTAGAAAAAAAATTAAAATGTTCATACTTTGGTCGTGGCGACGTATCTCTCCATTGTTGTGCAGTTCGGCCTCCTGGGATGATGCTGTAGCACATGTGACTGCTGTAGCCTGTGATTGGCCGCAGCAGTCACATGGGATGAAACGTCATCTCAGGAGGCCAGCCTGGAAAAAAAGAATAGCATGCCGTTAGTACAACGCTCGGGGGTAAGTATAAGCTTTTTTATACTTATTTTTTCTGAGTCGCGATTTTTGCGGCAGGAATCACTGCAATTCCGCTAAAAAAGTCGCAACACTTGCCTATTTTTTGCAGGTTTTACATCCCCATTGAATTCAATGGGAAAAACTGCAACAGGAAACAATGAAAACGCAGCATAAACTGACACGCTGCCATTTTAGAATCCGCACCGCAGGTCAATTTCTGAACGTTTTTGCAGCGCTTTTTCCCCACAATGTGGCCATGAGATTTTCTAAATTTCATTCACTTTGCTGCTACTGTAAATGCTGCGGAACTTCCACACAGAATTCAACAGTATTTATTATACGTGGGAACCCTGCCTATGGGTATGAACTCACAGGACCAATATACTGCGTAAAAGTACCCAGTATCCGTTCTGGAAGCCGCAGGGAATTCCGCTAGAAAAACCACAAATTATGAGGGTATGTTCACACGCTTAATTAATAACTGTAAAATACGGAGCAGTTTTCAAGGGAAAACGGCCTCTGATTTTCAGCCGGTTTTTTATGCAGCAAGCGTATCTTAGTGTTTTTTACGGAGGTTTTTGGAGCGGTTTTTCTATTGAGACCATGATAAATGGCTCCAAAAATGACTTGAGAAGCGACATACGCTTTTTACCAGGCGTTTTTTACGGGCCGTTTTTAAAAACCGCCCCCTCTGAAAGGAACGCCCTTTTTCCCCATTGAAATGAATGTGCAGATGTTTGTAGGCCTTCAGCCTCCGTATATTTAGCTGTTTTTTGGGCTGTTTGCGGCCCGAAAAACGGCTCAAAATAAGCTGTGTGAACCCTAATAATAATTTAAAAAAAAACAAAAAAACCTTCTACTTACCCTGGCTGTAGTCATGGCGACTCATCCCTCACTTCTGAGCATATCCCGGCCTCCTGTGATGATGCTGTAGTCCTTGTGACTGCAACAGTTGCACGGATTGAAACATCATCAACCCAGGAGGCTGGGTTACGCTCAGAACAGGGGGTCGCGTCACTAGGATTACGGCCAGGATAAATACAAGTCGTTTTTTTTTTGTTTTTCTTGTCCTCGCTTGTCCTGCCTCCCATTGACTTCAATGGGAGGTCAGAGGCGGAAACGCCCGAAGATAGGGCATGTCGCTTCTTTTTCCCGCGAGGCAGTTTTACTGCTCGCGGGAAAAAGACGCCGACGCCTCCCATTGAAATCAATGGAAGGCGTTTTCGGGCCGGTTTTCAGAGTTTTGCGACGCGGTTTCCGCGTCAAAACACTCGGCAAAATACTCCATGTGAACATAGCCTAAGAGTTCTCTACTGCACATGGCAAGTATATTCACCAGCCTCAGAAATTACAAGCATCCATCCCACTCAGATTAAAGAGACTGTCACCAGTTTATCAATTCCCTATCTTCCAACTAATCTTATAGGCGCTATGATGCTGATAACTGCAGTGTGATTTGTTTTAGGAAAAAAAACTTTATTTGCAAAGTTATGAGCATTTTTCTAAATATGCTAATGTGGCTTTAATAGCCAAATAGGAGGTGACTTTCTTTTTATTCTGGTCGGTGTATTTTCTGTATGACGCTGTCCAAACCGCATACAGCTTCTCCCCCTTCCCTGCCCAGCATCACAGCCTGATCTTATAGTACACTGCTTCCATTCCCTATTGTGTTTTCAACCGGTGATATCTCTGATGGTGTCACAGCTAGAACTGCGGTGTCATATGATCTCCTCTCATATGCCACCAGAACCGCTGTTCGAGGTGGTCCACAGCCTGAGATATGGCTGTGTGAAGTGATCCCCTTCCCTCTATAATGGCTCTCACTGTGTGAAGCCGCTTCATGCTGATTGGACAGCGTCAGAGGCTGTGCTGTAGCTCCACCCCAGGAGAATTGCCGCTATTACCTCTCACTTGTCTAATGGCTCATTTAAATACTTTTACAAAACTTTTAAAATAAACGTTTAGGAACACATTTTTCACTAATTCTTATTGTTACAGTGCCTATTAGATTATCTGGGAGATGGGGCATTACTAAACTAGTGACAGAGCCTCTTTACAGTCCAATCCAATTGACTGCTTCAATAAGTTTAGGCTGCAGACTAATGTCCATGTCAACTGTTCAGTGGAGACTGCGTGAATCAGTCCTCCATGGTAGTATTGCTGCAAGAACTAAGAGACTAATAAGAAACATACTTGGGCCAAGGAACACCGGCAGTGGACCTCAGACCAGTGAGAATCTGTCCTTTTGGTCTGGTGAGTTTAAATGTAATATTTCTTGTTCTACCCTACATGTCCTTGTTAGGCACATAGAAGGTGAACAGATCATGTGGCTGCCACTGTAAAATGGGTCATCCGGGTTGCTAAAATTGATGGTCTACCCTCAGGATAGGCTATCAATATTAGATCGTTGGGTGTCCGACTATCCGACCCACACCGATCAGCTTTATGAAGGGGCAGTGGCGCCCATACTAGCGCCATTATATTTGTAGCGGCCGTGCAAGCTATTTCACCACTGTCCCATTCACTCCTATGGATGTTCCATAAATGTCTAAAAGGGTATTCCTGTTTTGAAGTGTAACAAAACTTTCAACAAACATCCAACATGTCATAGTGACTTGTCAAATTTTGATCACTAAAACAAAGCTGCAGAGATGCTTGGGTGAGTGCTGAGCCGCTTAGTTTCTGATTGGCTTCTTTTTGGAAAGCCGATGTAGCGGTGTACAGGCCAATAGACTTTCTATTGAGTTTGTACACTGTTACATCGGCTTTCCAAGAAAAGCCGATCAGAAATGAAGCAGCTTAGCGCTCACCCGAGCGCTTCTACCGCTTCGTTTTAGCAATCTGTGGTGGTCTCAGTGCTCGGACCCCCACAGATCATAATTTCTGACTTGTCACTAGGACATGTTAGAAGTTTGTTGAAAGCTTAGTTACCCTTTAACTATTTCAATTATTTTTTTTTTTAAATCATTTCCATGTTGCTAAGCACTCATTCATATGGCATGGACCCTGTACTGCAGCACACAGAATGACCTGTGTTCTGCCCTTTTGTGTCTCCATGAGGCATAGTAGTCTCCCCTAAAAGCAAAGCTCCTAGTGAAGAATAGAAATCGGTGGGGCTCCATATTCAGGGTCTGTATAATAATGGGTTCCTGCATACTGCCTGGTGCATGAGATAGAAGACTGAATCCGCAATACGGCATAAAAAATTTTTTTTTTTTACTGAGAATGAAGTAGGGTCTCGGGGCCCCCACCCCATTTTTGTTTTCCTGGGATGTTGGAAGGGTATAATTGTTTTTAAGACCTCTTTATCTTGTGGTATTTGTGGTCCATTATTTTAATGTTTGCTACTGTTTTAAGACTATCAAAGAATTTCTCAAACAAAAATAATTCTCTAAATAAAATATGCATCGTCACAATGAAAATCAGCACGGTTTTACAAAGGACAGAAGTTGTCAAACCAACCTGATTTGTTTTTATGAAGAGGTAAGCAGAAGCCTAGACAGAGGGGCCGCTGTGGATATAGTGTTTTTGGACTTTGCAAAGGCATTTGACACTGTCCCTCATAGACATCTAATGGGTAAATTAAGGACTATAGGTTTAGAAAGTATAGTTTGTAATTGGATTGAGAATTGGCTCAAGGACCGTATCCAGAGAGTTGTGGTCAATGATTCCTACTCTGAATGGTCCCCAGTTATAAGTGGTGTACCCCAGGGTTCAGTGCTGGGACCACTATTATTCAACTTATTTATTAATGATATAGAGGATGGGATTAATAGCACTATTTCTATTTTTGCAGATGACACCAAGCTATGTAATATAGTTCAGACTATGGAAGATGTTTGTGAATTGCAGGCAGATTTAAACAAACTAAGTGTTTGGGCGTCCACTTGGCAGATGAAGTTTAATGTAGATAAATGTAAAGTTATGCATCTGGGTACGAAAAACCTGCAAGCATCATATGTCCTAGGGGGAGCTATACTGGGGGAGTCAATTGTTGAGAAGGATCTGGGTGTACTTGTAAATCATAAACTAAATTTCAGCATGCAGTGTCAATCAGCTGCTTCAAAGGCCAGCAAAATATTGTCGTGTATCAAGAGGCATGGACTCGCGGGACAGGGATGTAATATTACCACTTTACAAAGCATTAGTGAGGCCTCATCTAGAATATGCAGTCCAGTTCTGGGCTCCAGTTCATAGAAAGGATGCCCTGGAGTTGGAAAAAATACAAAGAAGAGCAACGAAGCTAATAAGGGGCATGGAGAATCTAAGTTATGAGGAAAGATTAAAAGAACTAAACCTTTTTAGCCTTGAGAAAAGACGACTAAGGGGGGACATGATTAACTTATATAAATATATTAATGGCACATACAAAAAATATGGTGAAATCCTGTTCCATGTAAAACCCCCTCAAAAAACAGGGGGGCACTCCCTCCGTCTGGAGAAAAAAAGGTTCAACCTGCAGAGGCGACAAGCCTTCTTTACTGTGAGAACTGTGAATCTATGGAATAGCCTACCGCAGGAGCAGGGACAGTAGATGGCTTTAAAAAAGGCTTAGATAATTTCCTAGAACAAAAAAATATTAACTCCTATGTGTAGAAATTTTTTACTACCCCTTTCCCATCCCTTGGTTGAACTTGATGGACGTGTGTCTTTTTTCAACCGTACAAACTATGTAACTATGTAACTATGTAAAATACTCGATATTTTTGTCACTTAAAGAGGCTCTGTCACCAGATTTTCAAACCCCTATCTCGTATTGCAGCAGATCGGCGCTGCAATGTAGATAAGAGTAACGTGTTTTTTTTCAAAAACGAGCATTTTTGGCCAAGTTATAAGCATTTTTATATTTATGCAAATGAGCCTTTCTTAAGTACAACTGGGCGTGTTTAAAGTTATGTACAAGTGGGCGTGTATTGTGTATGTACATCTGGGCGTTTTAACTTCTTTTACTAGCTGGGCGTTGTGAATAGAAGTGTATGATGCTGACGAATCAGCATCATCCACTTCTCTTCATTACCACCCAGCTTCTGGCAGTTCACAAACACACAGCGTGTCCTCGAGAGATCACACTGTGACGTCACTCACTTCCTGCCCCAGGTCCTGCATCGTGTCGGATGAGCGAGGACACATCGGCACCAGAGGCTACAGTTGATTCTGCAGCAGCATCAGCGTTTGCAGGTAAGTCGATGTAGCCTCTGTCGCCTGGTGCTGATGTGTCCTCGCTCGTCCGACACGATGCAGGACCTGGGGCAGGAAGTGACGTCACAGCGTGATCTCTCGAACACGCTGTGCACTTGGACTTCACTTTAAACACGCCCAGTTGTACTTAATAAAGGCTCATTTGCATAAATATAAAAATGCTCATAACTTGGCCAAAAATGCTCGTTTTTGAGAAGAAAAAAAAACGTTACTGTAATCTACATTGCAGCGCCAATCTGCTGCAATACGAGATAGGGGTTTGAAAATCTGGTGACAGAGCCTCTTTAAGGAAGTGTAATATTTAGATATTTTGGTTTCCATACTAGAAGTTTAAACGCTCTATAGGATCCCTAATGTCTGTTATTTACCCTACTAAATGAAGTTTGGCTATGTTCACATCTGCGTCAGAGACGGAACCCTTGCACAACGGAGACCAACTGAAACCCTTTGCACCGGATCAGTCACCATTGAAATCAATGGTGATGGAAACGGAAACCTTTGGTTTCAGTTTGCGTCAGTCAGGGCTCTGTTCCGACCGAAAGCTCCGAAGGAACGGAGCCCTGACGCAGATGTGAAAGACGCCTAATATGTTAATGACTGTGCAGAAGCATATTTGCAGCAAATCTTTCTTCTAGGCAGAAGAGAATAATTCTTTCATATCTGTATTTGGAAATGTGCTTTTGCGGCCGCAATTCCCCCGAAAATCCACGTGAGAATTGCGGCCCCATTCATTCCTATGGGGCCATGCACGCGACCGTGGTTTCCACGGTCCGTGCATGGTCCAGGCCCATAGCAATTAATGGCTGCGGCCACGTGCACGGCACGCGATTTGCGGGTGACACTTCGCCCCCGGCCGACCCCGAAAATCACAGCCGTGCACATGGCTACGGTCGTATGCCTGAGGCCTAAGGCTACATGTACACGTTGTGTATTTTGCTGCGGAAAATACGCAGCAAAACCACAGGAAGCCACAGGAAGCCACAAGAAATTTGCAGCAAAAAAACGCACTTGAAGGTGCGTTTTTTTTAATGCTTTTTTTCAGTGCAGTTTTTAAATTTTGCTGCGTATTTCCTCATAACTAGGGAGATGGAATTCGCAAGTGGGATAAATTTACATGCTGCGGTTTTGAAAATACGCACCGCCGGTCAATTTACGTCCCGATAAATACCGCAGTGTGGACAGGAGATTCTCCGGAATATTATTGCCTATGCTGGTACTGTATTACGCTGCAGTTTTGCCACGCGACCTCTATGTGCGGCAAAACTGCACGTAATACACATAGTGTGCATTGACCCTTAAGGTGATATAGATTGTTTAAAAGTGTGAAATGGGTTGTTACCGTTTTAGACAATAACTCTTATAATTAGTTCATTGAATGAAAATTTATAGTGGTTTACTCTGACTTAACTCATACCTTTAGGATATGCCATCAATATTTGACCTGTCGGGCTCTGTCCCCCAAGACCCTGACTGATCAGCAGAATGAGGGGGCTGCAGCGCTCCCTGAAATTAAGGGTATGTGCACACACTAATTACGTCCGTAATTGACGGACGTATTTCGGCCGCAAGTAGTGGACCGAACACACTGCAGGGAGCCGGGCTCCTAGCATCATACTTATGTACGATGCTAGGAGTCCCTGCCTCGCTGCAGGACAACTGTCCCGTACTGAAAACATGATTACAGTACGGGACAGTTGTCCTGCAGCGAGGCAGAGACTCCTAGCATCGTACATAAGTATGATGCTAGGAGCCCGGCTCCTTGCACTGTGTTCGGTCCGGGACTTGCGGCCGAAATACGTCCGTCAATTACGGACGTAATTAGTGTGTGTGCACATACCCTAATAGTGCTGAGCTGCTGTACTGGGCATGGCCGCCCTAAGGGCCCTTTTACACCTGCCAATTATCAGGCAAACTAGCGTTTACAGAACACTCGTTCCTGATAATTATCCTGTGTAAACAGAGCAACGCTCAGCCGCTGAACGAGCAAACGCTCATTCATCGGCTGATTGTATAGTTTTAAATGGCCAAAATATTACTGTTGTTGGCAGCACATCTCCCTGTGTAAACAGGGAGACATGCTGCCGACATGATAGAAATGCATGGTGACGATCAATCGGAGTAACGAGCGCCCGTCCCCAGGCTGGATCGTCGTCAAAGGAGTAAACAAGCGCCGATCAGCGAGCTATCTCGTTGATCGGCGCTCGTTGTACCGGCCAAAATGGACCGTTGTAAAAGGACCTTTACTGATGGGCCAATTTGCCTATGTAATCTATAAAGGGAATATGGCAACTGCTGCAGTGCCGCTACTTCGTTCTGCTAATTGGAGGGGTTAGACACCCCCCCGCCCCCAGGGAAATATTGATGACCTATTCTACATATACTTGTAATACTATGCACAACCTGTGGTCAGATGTTAAACTGTTATTCTAATCCTCTACAACTGCTTTAATTACTTCCTTGAAGCATTGCCCTGTATTAACGGGAGTTATCAGCCGACAAAAAAAATTTACGCTCTTTGGCAGAACATCTACCTCTGTATAAAGGGGATGTGTTGCCAACAAGACGCAAATGTTTTGGAAAGCATGATCGTTCGTCGCCTTTCGTTCTGATCATTGCTCCGTTTAAATGGATCAAACAAGTGTTGATCGAGATGCTGTATTGTCGATCGGGTCTCGACCAGGACAGTTTTTCATCCTCTTTAAACAATGAAGGTTTCCATTCAATAATTACAATACAAGTTCTGTAAAACTGAGTAATTGATACACAAAGCATATTCAACTGTTGAACTTTTCATTGTACAAGCTTTATTTGCAATAACTTGTATACCCCTTTAAAAAACATGTTGTACTTTTCTCTTTTTGTGACTAGTTGACAAGTTTGGTATTTCCTCATGATTTCATTTATCTGGTGTGGTAGAGGTGATCAAGATGAACTTTGATCTTTTAGGGAGAGGCTTTTCATATATAAAAGGTCAAGTTTGTTCATTGCTATACACAGTGCAAACTTGTTGCCATATGAGTAGTGTAAGGGTATGTGCACATGGGGCTGTTTAGCGGCGGATTTATTGCATAAAATCTGCAGCGTAATACGGCAGCAAAATGGGTGAGATTTCAACAAATTTCATCCACATGCTGCATAACTCTGCAGTAGGAGACAGCGTCCTGGTCGTCTCCATGGTCCCTGTATGCAGGATGGCCGCCAGCGCTATAGAATGTAATGTGATTCTACAGCGCTAGCGGCCGTCCTGGATACAGGGACCATGGAGGCGACCAGGACGCTCCTACTGCAGCGTTATGAGCCGCCAGCAGCATGGACTATACACAGTCCGTGCTGTAGTTAGTTTTTCTAAATGACTTGTATTGGTGATTTTGCTACTTATATTGTGCATACTACTGCATTATAATTTTTTCTAAATGTCGGTGTAATTGGGGATATGCTTTAAAATAGTTTTTTTGTATGTGTACAAAAGTAGTAAAGCATAAAAAAACCCTATACATATTTGGTATCGCTGTAAACATAGACCCATAGAATAAAGGTAATGTGTTATTTACGCCACATGGTGGGTCTATATGCTGAAATAGCTATTTAATTTCAATACCACTCCTCAAAAAGGTTAGGAGTTCAAAAATGGTGCCACTGAAAAATACAACTCGTCAAGCAAAAAACAAGCCCTCCGACTGCTATATCGACGGACAAATAAAGTTATGGCTCTCTAAATGCGACGATGAAAAATATTTGGTCATTAAGGGTCAATAGAGAACTGTTGGCTGTTTGGTCAGATAGTAGTCTGCATATACAAGATACTTGTTGCGTGACCGTTTAGTCCTGTGACATTTTTTCATTTGTTTTTTGTTTTTATTACATTTCTTTTTCCCTCTCCCTAGTTGTTTTGTTGTGACCGTAATGCCTGCGTCCGCAAATTACTGTAACCTTTAGGAGACGGACACCTCTTTGTGCTTGTTCTTTCAGTTTCCGCAGCAGGCACAGAAAAGGAGTGGTATTTTACTGCTTAGGCTTTGTTTTTGTCCTGGTGCTTCTTTAATTTTCTAAATTGCTGTAGTAAAATGAAAGCTGGAATCATTGGTTGCTGGAAACTGTTCCACTTCTAGTGTATTCTAGGTTTAGAGATACATTACGGGCAAGGCCACATGTAACGTCCACTGATTGACTGAAAACCACGCCATCATGCGGTTTTACTACAAATTGTCCTGTTTTTCGAGTGCTTGTTAATGTCCATGTGGTTTTTTGCAGCTAAACCGCAGTTTGCAGTAAAACCGCATGCTGGCATGATCTTCAGCTGAACAGTGGCTGCTGTGTGTGTCCTTACCCTTAGTGCCTCATCCTGTCTTTGCCCCGGTGATCATATGGTCGATTAGTTTGCTTTTTGTATTTATTTTTTTATTTTTAAGTGTATGCTTTTATTGTCATAGGTTTTGGACAACTTTCCCTTTTTATTTTTATTTTTTTGACATGCACAAACCAAATCTAAATTGGGAAAACAAAACGTATTCTACTCCCATACCCATCTGTTTTCTGGAAGTAGATGCCTGGTACGTTATGACAATGCCAACCTGCTATTTTTCACTCATTGGGAGCGAGTTTTCTTGCAATTTTGCATCAAAACTCAATATTTAGTAAAAAAAAAAAATGCATTAAAAAGCACCTTACACGTCCAAAATCTTAAATAAAAAATACATAGGCATAACTGGCTTGTATGCACATCTTGAACTATGCCTACATGTCAATACTGAGGAGACCAAAATCTGTGATCCAGATGCCAGTACAGTCAGCGTATTGCCTGATTAGGTTCGGGGGTGATTTAGATCATGCTTCCACTTTACTTCACATGTAAGCAGAGCTGGGCAATATGTCCTATAAAAAAAAACAAAAAACATATTTTTTTCCTTTTCACACTTTGTGTAAGGCCGCATGGAGCGGCACTGGCCCGACTGCTATGTGGCCAACAACTGTGCCAGCATCCTGTTTGGCACAGCTGCCAGCCTTTTAATGGCTGCGTGTTACAGAAAAAAAGGACCCTTTACCTGCAAAATTGTGCGACCATTTTCCACAGTTAGGCTGTAAATCGCTCCGCACTGCGTCTCAGTTGGCCAGAAAACCTTGGATGGGGCTTACAAGTCTCCAGTCTCTCGCTAAGCAGCTCACTGAAACCCCTCACATTGCTGCCATGGGACTCATAGCGCAGTACCTTTCGTGCTCCACACCTCCTAGATTTTCTGCTTTCCAGACCAAACCATTCAGATGCGGCCTCCTCCAACTTGCTCCATATGGCCGTATCAGTAAGGGTCAGTTCACACATTGCGTAAATACTGCAGAATTTCCTCAGTGGAATTAGTTGCGGAAAATCCACAGCAATTACGGTTGCAGCAAAGTGGATGAGATAAATCTCAGCCACGCGTTGTGGAAAAAATGCTCAAATTGACCTGTATGTGCAGAATTTTATTCCACAGCTTGTCAATTGTATTTGCGGAAACTTATTTGTTGCAGGTTTTCCCCATTCATTTCAATGGGGAGGTAAAACCCGCAACATAATTTTTTTTTGCGGCAGGTTTGCAGAGATTCTGCTGAAAAAAACACAACTCAGAAAAAGAAATGAATCTTAGATTTACCCAGGATTCTGTTTTTTCCTCCAAGCCGGCCTCTTGGGATGTTTCATCCCATGTGACCTCTGCAGCCAATCACAGGCTGTAGTGGTGGTCACATAGAATGAAACGTCATCCCAAGAGGCCAGACTGGATGACGTCAGAGGGCCGGCCTCCTGGGATGACAGTTCATCCCATGTGTCCACTTCTGCAGCCAATCACCGGCTGCAGTGGTCTCCTGGGATGAAACGCCATTCTAGGCGGCCGCCCTTAGGCGTACAGTGCAGATACGCTACGTGCTCTTATGCAGCGTATCCGCCCCGTGTGAAAGAGTACAGTCACACTTTTAAGGTTTTGTTGCAGAAATTCCTGCAACTGAAAATCTGTTATGTTTATCTGAATGGAACTTGCAGAAATCCTTGCACCTGCTGCAGAAACAACCCAATTTGGGTGAGTGGAACTGATTTTCAGGGAGATCTCCAACAAAAGCTGCCGCATGTGACTGCACTCTTAATAGGTCTACTGTAAGGCCTCATGCACAATTCTGTTGCCCGTCGTACGGCTGCCAACGACTGATCCGTGGAACACTGATCGCACACGGGTGGCTTCTGTGCGCAATCTGTTTTAATGGACCACATGAATGACATAGCCGAGACAGTGCCGTCAAAAACTGGCAGGAGTAGGACCTGTCCTACTTTTGTCGGAACGGCCACACTGTTACCGTTAAAACAACGGAAGTATGCATGGTCCCATAGAAATGAATGTGTCAGTGTGCTATCCGGATAGCACACTGAAGAAAATAACTGAATTGGGCAATGCTGCTACTGGGAGTTGGGCCTCCTCTCCCTGCTTCTCAGTGGCTCTGCTGACACCTCTACTTCTCAAACTCCATTCGCCACTACCACTCTCTGGGGAGGCTAGCATGACTTCAAATCAGGCTGCAACCAGGGGCAGGTTCACGGCACACTGCGTTACCGCCCTGCCCGCTGCATGTGGAGTATCGCTAGCCTCTAAGAACTGAATCTGGTGGTGGACTTTTTAAAACTGTCAAATGTAGGTGCAAGAAGTGCCTAAAATGCATAAGTAGTTTGATGTGCGCCACTATTATGGTGCATTTTGCTTGGTAAATCTCCCTTCTGTTTCTTCCAGCTGTCTCTTGCAGCCCCCCCCCCCATCCAGTTGTTCCCGCTCTCCTGGACTTAAAACAATCTCTGCACCCCAAATATCGCACCTAGAGCTGGTATCATTTGAAAGCTGAGATTCTGAGCTTTAATATATAGATTCTCTGATCTGTCCTTTTTAAATGCTCGTGTGAGCGCTCAGCCGCTTCGTGTCTGTTCGGCTTTTTCTGGAAATCAATGGATTGGCGTACAGGTTCAATAGAAAGTCTATGAGCTCGTACACCGCTACATCGGTTTTCTGGAGAAAGTCGAACAGACACGAAGTTTTAGCAATTGTTGGGGATCTCAGTGCTCGGACCCCCACCAACAAAACTTCTGACATGTCACTATGACATGTTAGAAGTTTGTCAAACGTTTAGTTCCCCGTTTATAGTTATAAAGCCATATCGGATACTGTTAACCCCTTTAGGACACAGCCTGTTTTGGCCTTGTGGACACAGATGATTTTTTCAAATCTGACATGTGTCAATTTATGTGGTAATAACTCCGGAACGCTTTTACCTATCCAAGCGATTCTGAGATTGTTTTCTCGTGACATATTATACTTTATGTTAGTGAAAAAATTTGGTCGATAAATTCAATATTTATTTGTGAAAAACTTCAAATTTTAGCAAAAATTTGCATTTTTCTAAATTTAAATGTATTTGCTTGTGAAACAGATAGTAATACCACATAAAATAGTAACTAGTTAACATCCCCCATATGTCTACTTTGTGTTTGCATCATTTTTTTTCACGTACTTTTATTTTTCTAGGACGTTACAAGGCTTAGAACTTTAGCAGCAATTTCTCATATTTTCAATAAAATTTCAAAAGGCTATTTTTTCAGGGACCAGTTCAGTTCTGAAGTGGCTTTGAGGGCCTTATATATTAGAAAGTCCCCATAAATCACCCCATTTTGAAAACTGTACCCCTCAAGGTATTCAAAACCACATTCAGAAAATATTTTAACCCTTTAGGCGTTTCACAGGAATTAAGGCAAAGTAGAGGTGAAATTTACGAATTTCATTTTTTTTGCCGAAATTCATTTGTAATAAAAAAAAATCTGTAACACAGAAGGTATTACCAGAGAAACGCAACTCAATATTTATTGCCCAGATTCTGCAGATTTTAGAAATATCCAACATGTGGCCCTAGGGCGGTAATGGACTGAAACACCGGCCTCAGAAGCAAAGGAGCACCTAGAGGATTTTGGGGCCTCCTTTTTTTAGGAATATATTTTAGGCACCATGTCAGGTTTGAGGAGGTCTTGTAGTACCTAAACAGTCGAAACCCCCCCAAAGTGACCCCATTTTGGAAACTACACCCCTCAAGGCATTTTTCTATGGGTATAGTTAGCATATTGACCCCACAGTTTTTTTGCAGAATTTAGTGGAATTAGTCTGTGAAGATGAAAATCACCTATTTTTCTGTGGAAACATAGAATTTTTTCATTTTTACAAGGAATAAAGGAGAAAAAGCACCCCAAAATTTGTAAAGCAATTTCTCCCGATTACGGCAATACCCCATATGTGGTCGTAAACTGATGTTTGGACCCACAGCAGGGCTCAGAAGGGAGGGAGCGCCTTTTGGATTTTGGAGCGCAGATTTTGCTGGATTGGTTTTCAGTGCCATGTCGGGTTTGCAACGCCCCGGAGGGACCAAAACAGTGGAAACCCCCAAAAGTGACCCCATTTTGGAATCTACACCCCTCAAGGAATTTTTCTAGCTGTATAGTGAGCATTTTGGCCCCTCAGGATCTTTTGTAGAGCTAAGGTGACCAAAAAACAGCGATTTTGGCGCTTTAAATTCTTTATTTCTTACAGCGTTCACCGTGCGCAATAAATTACGTTTTAATTTATTCTGCCGGTCGGTACGATTATGGCGATACCATATGTGTATAGATTTTTTTTAAGTTTTGCAGCGTTTGCACAATAAAATTACGTTTCTATAAAATAATTTATTTTCTGGGACACGCTATTTTGAGCCGTAACGTTTTTATTTTTTCGTCAAAAAAGCTGTGGGAGGTCTTGTTTTTTGCGGGACGGGTTGTAGTTTTTATTGGTACCATTTTGGGGTAAATGCGACTTTTTGATCACTTTTTATTCTCTATCTTGGGAGGGGTGGTGAGCAAAAAATAGCGACGCTGACAGTTTTCCGTTTATTTTGTTTGCGGCGTTCACCGTGCGGAAAAATTAACATTATAGTTTCATAGATTAGGTCGTTACGAATGCGGCGATACCAAATATGTGTACTTTTTTTTAACGTTTTCATTTTTTCCCTATAATAAATGACTTATTATAGGAAAACAAAACCTTTTATTTTTACACTTTTATAAAACATTTTTATAAACTTTTTTTTACTTTTTACACTTTATATTTTTGTTTATTAACTTTTCTTTTACTTTTTACACTTAATTTTTTTGACCTGCAGCTCTGATCGCTGCTAGAATACATTACACTACCTAGGTAGTGTAATGTATTCCAACTGTCAGTGTGACGTCACAGTCACTCTGACAGTTGGTCTACGAGGATCAACAGAGGCTGATCCTCATAGGCTGACATACATGGCAGACCTGGGGGCCGTTGTCTGGCCCCCGGGTGCCATCACAAGCATCAGAAGCCCCCACGATTGCATGGGGGCTGCTGATACGCTACAAACCCGCTACATGCGGAGATCGCAATCGAGCCCCGCATGTAACGGGTTAATTGCCGAAATCAGCGGCGATGAGCCGCTGATCGGCAACACTGGAGAGTGTCAGCTGTCGGGGACAGCTGATCTCCAAGTTCCCGATGCACACTGTCGCCGACAGTGTGCATCGGGAACGACACAGTGACTTTCTGTCACTCTGACAGGAAGCCTATCAGGACCAGCCGAAGGTTGGTCCTGATGGGCTTCCATCCATGGCAGACCCGGAAGCCATTGTTTGGCTTCCGTTTGCCATACTAACTATCGGCAGACCCCGCGATTTCGGATGGGGGTCTGCCGATATGTTAGAAACCCCTAAAATTCGGCGATTGCACCCGATCGCCGAATTTAAGGGGTTAATGCGCCGAAATCAGCGGCAAAGGACCGCTGGCCGGCAAGAGGGGAGTGTCAGCTGTCGGCGACAGCTGACCTCCCGATTCCCGGTGCACACTGTCGCCGACAGTGTGCACCGGGATTAACTCAGTAACTGTACGTCCTCGTGCGGGAAGTAACTTCCCGCAACGACGTACAGTTACGTCCTGGTGCGGATAGGGGTTAATGACCTAGTTGCCTATAAACCTTAGATTGTTGCTGATATTGGTGGGATCCACTGACCGACCACCTACTGCTCTGTCCACATTGAGTTTATGGTTTGACTCCTACGTCAGGAAAATTTCATAACATTCTTATGGCATTTCGGCATACCCAATGCTTTTGTTCTGCCACGAGAAAAGCTGCTACCAGAAGTATCTGTCCTTCCTCCTCATGTACACAACATGCACGTTTATAAGAGGTTGGTAGAGATTAAAATAAAGAAGTCATTAGGTTGACATCTAATTATGGGTGGGGGAAGCTCTCAGACAATCCCCTCCATATTTCCACTGTAGGAAAGCAGCAGTCCGAAAGTCATGGCCACGTTTGTCACCATGACTACCACTGGGTTCCTAATGTGGAAAGAATTCCTGTGATGTATATAGTGTCCAGCCCTCTTGGCACCACAGACGGTTTCATTTTTAGTTTCCTCCTTCCCGCCTTCTAATAGCCATAACTTTTCAACTTCGCGTTGTGTTTTAGAGGCACCATTAAATGTACTGAAAAACTGTTACATTTTTTTTGTGGAGTGGAATAACCATAAAAAAACGAAAGGGGTTATACATCTATTTAACCCCTTCTCGCCGCAGCCCTTTTTCAGATTTTCGTTTTTCCCTCCCCACCTTCCAAAAGCCATAACGTCTGTATTTTTCCGTCGATATAGTACTATGAGGGCTTGATTTTTGCGGTATGAGTTGTATTTTTTCGTAGCACCATTTATTTTGCAATCTAATGTACTAGGAAACAGGGAAAAAATTATTTGAGGGGTAGAAAATGAAAAAAAAAAAGTGATACCTCCACGTTTTTTTGCGCGCCGTTTTTACGGAATTCACTGTGCAATTAAAACATGTTAATTTTAGTCTGCGGGTCAATACGATTACGGCAATATCAAATATATATAGTTTTTCTAAGGTTTTTACTTGTAAAAGTAGTAAAAAATAAAGTGTAAAGAATTTATTTTGTGTCGCCAAATTCGAGAGCCATAACGTTTTTATTTTTCCGTCGATTAAGTGGTATGAGTGCTTACTTTTTGCGGGCTAAGCTGTAGTTTTTAATATCATTTTGGTGTACATGCGACGGTTTGATCACTTTTTATTTCATTTTCTGTGAGACATGAGGTGACCAAAAAATAGAGATTCTGGCGTTTCCAAATTTTTTTTTTTTTTACGGTGTTCACCGTGCGGATTAAATAATGATATATTGTAATCAGACATTTACAGACACGGCGATACCAATTATGTTTTATTTTTTTTATAATTTTTTATTTATTTTCTGCTCTAGGGGGAAAATGGGAAAAGGGTGTTGTTTTGTTTTTTAACATTAATTTGAATTTTTTTTTTTACATAAAAAATAACTTTCATTTTTCCTTTTTTTTTTTTTATTCGTCCCCCCAGGGGACTTCAACCAGCGATCGTTAGATCGCTTGCACAATATACTGCAATACTAATGTATTGCAGTATATCGTGATTCTGACAGGCAACTATTAAGCCCTACTGGTGGCAGGGCTTAATAGGTGCACCAAATGGCGGACCTGGGGGCCTTCATTGTGTTGCCTGGAGCGCGATGCGCTGTTAGAGGGGGTCGCCCCCCTCCTTTCTAACAATTTAAATATTTCAGTCGTTATTGATCGCAGCATTTAACGAGTTAAACGAGCGATGCCGCTCATTACTCTGAAGTGTCGGCTGTAACAAACAGCCGACACCCGCATTGTATGGAGCGGGTTCACTCCGTGAGCCCGCTCCATACTTCCCCCTACCCGACTTTGGCGTATGGATACGTCAAATGTCGGAAAGGGGTTAAAATTGATGGCTTATCCTTAGAGGCTCTGTCCCCAGATTATAAGTGCCCTATCTCCTACATAATGTGATTGGCGCTGGAATGTAGATAACAGTGGTTTTTATTTTGAAAAACAATAATTTTTGAGCAAGTTATGAGCTAGTTTAGATTTATGCTAATGAGTTTCTCAATGGACAAGTGGGCGTGTTTTTACTTTTTACCAACTGGGTGTTGTACAGATGAGTGTATGAGGCTGACCAATCAGTGACCAATCAGTGACCAATCAGTGACCAATCAGTGACCAATCAGTGACCAATCAGTGACCAATCAGTGACCAATCAGTGACCAATCAGTGACCAATCAGTGACCAATCAGTGACCAATCAGTGACCAATCAGTGACCAATCAGTGACCAATCAGTGACCAATCAGTGACCAATCAGCGTCATACACTTCTCATTGTTCCAGCCCAGCATGATCCACAGCACAGTGTGATTGTGCAGTGAAAGAAGCTGGGCAGGAACAATGAGAAGTGTATGACGCTGATTGGTCACTGATTGGTCAGCCTCATACACTCATCTGTACAACACCCAGTTGGTAAAAAGTAAAAACACGCCCACTTGTCCATTGAGAAACTCATTAGCATAAATCTAAACTAGCTCATAACTTGCTCAAAAATTATTGGTTTTCAAAATAAAAACCACTGTTATCTACATTACAGCGCCGATCAGATTATGTAGGAGATAGGGCACTTATAATCTGGGGACAGAGCCTCTTTAAGCCATTAGATCGGCTCAGGTCAAACTCTCAGGTCGGCTTCCTGCCGATCAGCTGTTTAAAGGGGCCGCTGCGCTTGTGAATGGGACAGTGGTGCAATACCTTGCTCGCCCACTACGTATGTAACAGCACGTGCAAAGTACGAACATGGAGGAGGCTGCGGCGCTCGTACTAGTTCTGTTGTCCCTTCAAACAGCTGACCGACAGGTGTGCCGAGAGTAGGATGATCTAATATTTATGGCCTGTCCTAAGGAGGGGGCAATCAATATTAACCCGAACAACCACTTTTAATCCATTGTTTCTTGGGTTTTGATATTACGGTATTCATTGTGCAGTATAAATAGTACTAATATTAATATTTTATTAGTTCGTATAGTTACCGCCGCAGCAATACTAATTATTATGTTTATTTTTATTCATTAATTGACATAAAAAGTGGGAAATGGGTTTTCTCTTTAAATTGTATTAAGCTTTGTTTTACCATGACAGCAGGGTGTGAGCTGTAATATATAATGGACTCCCAAGCATGTGTACTGCAGATGTCCTGAAGGGGTAGAAGACTTTAGAATTTCGGCCCTAGAATTATATATATATTTTTTAAATGGGGTCAAAATTCTGTGCCGATTTCTATTCAGTTTTATATCTTTTACAGTTTTGGAGCTTTGTTTTTCTGATAGAGCTTCAAATCTCATGCAGAGACATAGACTAGAGTAAGAATGGGTAGAGCTTGCTGCATACGGTTACCCCAATGATAAGACGCTATTCAGGGTGCTCCTGTGCACCCTCTAGTGGTGGCTGCTGGCATCTAATTTTTTTAGAAGTTTATTAGTGCAATTTTTGGCTTTAGAAATTACATTAAAAAAACTAAGGTCCACTTTGAATCATATGCTTAAAATGTTAAAGCTTACAGCTCTTCAGGTAAATGGAGGTGCAAGCTGGTTGGAATCTTAAGTCAGAAATGCCAAGTGCCAGTCTTTATCTAATTGATCTGCATTGCACGTAGAAGTGATTACTGGTGCACAGCGTTCACACAATGAGACTTAGGAATGCTCATTACATTTTGCTGACACAGGACCTGAAATTTAAAGTGCCAGCAAAAACCTTTTCAAATACTGTTTGTGTAAGTAACTATATTTTATTCACTCTTAATAGAGAGCACCTCGTATAAGAAGCACTAGTGTTAGGCCCAGTTCAGAGTTTTTTTGATGCAGAAACCGTGTCGGAATCAGTGGCAAAAAAGTTTGAAACCACCTCTCATTGATTTCAGGTGGAAGCGTTTTTTTTCCTGCGGTGATTTCTAGCCACTCTTGGTAAAAAAAAAAAAAAAAAAAAAGCGGCATGCTCTTTCTTGCCGCTGTTCCACCTCTGACCTCCCATTGAAATCAATGGGAGGCAGAGAAAGCGGTTTTTTGCCTGTGGCGTTCAATGGCCGTGGGTGAAAAATGCCTCTAAAATCGCAGCAAGAATTTGCAGGCAGGTAAAAAAAAAACTGGGAACAGGGCCTTAGGCTGAGTTCAGAGTTTTTTTGCAGGTAGAAAATTGTGCCTTAAAATTCCGTTTGGAGTTTTGAGGCAGATTTTGTTCTGCTAGCACGCCGTTTTTCCACGGCATTTTCCGCTCGCGCCCATTGAGCGCCACGGGCAAGAACGCCGCGAAATACGCTTTCTCTGCCTCCCATTGATGTCAATGGGTGGTCAGAGGTGTAAACGCCTGAAGATGGGCAATGTCGCTCTTTCCCGTGAGCGGTTTGTTACCGCTCTCGGGGGAAAAACCGCCTCCGCCTCCCATTGAAATCAATGGGAGGCATATTCGGATGTTTTTTGGCGCGTTTTCAGACGCGGTTTCCACCTAAAAAAAAAAAGTGGAAGAAAACTGTGTGAACAGGGCCTTATTGTCCAGAGCGGTCTTCCTAATTGGATTAGTATCAATCCTAAAAAAATATAGAAAAACACCTTCAGGCCCTGTTGACACAGAGTTCTTTCGCAGCAACAAACGGCCAAAGTTGATTTTCAATGAGAGGTGGAGGCGTTGTTTTTTCCTCACAAGCGCACAAAAAAATAACTGCTTGCGGGAAAAAGAAGAAATCAATGGGAGACTGAAATAAATGCGTTTTTCCACTTTGTCGAAGAAATAGGAAAGATATTGCCTTAAACAACCGTTTCAAAAAACGCGTGTGGTGCAAAACCGCTTAAAAAAAGCAAGAGGTGATTTTTCCAGGCAGAGTTTTCTGTGCGAACATACCCTTAGGCCTTATTCACACACACGTGTCTGTTTTGTGCGTGTAAAAAACGCAGCGTTTTTCCTGCGTTGCAGTTCCGTGTGACATCAGTGTATGGTGCTTGTTAGCGTTTTTTACTCGCATATCTCATGCGTATGTCATGCGTTATTTACGTCAGCAAAATAAAATGGAGGTGGTTTTCTTTGTCATCATTTCTTTAGCAACTGTTGCGTGAATCACGCACAGCACACGGAAGTGCGTCCGTGTGCTGTCCGTGATTTTTACCCACCCATTGAATTCAATGGGTGCTTGATGCGCAAAAACACACAAGTATAGGACATGCAGAATGTCTGAATAGTAGCCCCATTGACTTGCATAGGTTCGTGTGACGTGCGTTCTTTTCACGCGCGTAACACGAACGTGAAATACGCGCGTGTGAATTAGGCCTTAGGGTATGTTTGCAGGCAGAAAAAAAAAATCTGCCTCAAATTCCTTTTGACCTGCCTACAATTTGATGCTACGTTTTTCGGCCGCGGCCATTGAGCGCCGCAGGCTAAAAACGCAGAGATGGAAACTCGTGAAGAAAGAACATTACTTTTTTTTTTTTTTCTCACCCGCTTATGGGCAAAAACCGCCTCTGCCCCCCCCCTTGAATTAAATAAGCCATTGGCCATTTTTCTTGCGCTGTTTCTGTCACGGCTTCTGCATCAAAAACAGCGCCAAAAAAACTCTGTGAACCAACCCTTATAGTAAAGTAGTATAAATAGACACCGTATAGTGTAATAAAATACCTGACGAACTCCAAAATCACAAGGTGAAAATGCCCCACTGAAATGAATGCACACACTAAGGCCTCATGCATAAGACTGTATCTGTATGCACATTTCGTGATTATGGCACGGACGGCCCGAGGAGTTTCACCCGCTGGCCGCCCGCAATCACGGACCATGCCTTTTTTTTTCTTCTTTCATTGCGGTTTGGGCTCCGGGCAATGCACGGACTGCGTAAACCTTGGTCATGTGCATTGCCCCATAGGATATAATGTGCCCTATACTTTCCGCAATTGTGGATAGTATGCGGATGCAATGGAGGCACCGTGCACACGTCAATATAGTTTTCCAACAAACCATTGGCAAACAGAGGTACGTGGGAGGGGACACTGCTTTTTGGTTGAATAATATTAAAAAGTAACATGAAGGCACGTTCTAGTAAATACTGCTAATATAGGATCACTAGTTCATTGCCTGATAGGGTGGTTTTTGACGCACGGATTAAAAGAACACCAAAGAAAAAAGCCATGCACCTCCCCCCCCCCTCAGACCCTGTGCTTGGCCTAACACACAAGTGATCAGTGTTTCTCTTTTCTCCGTTAGGCTTTATTCGCATCCAAACGGTGCCTAACAGAACCCATTGACTTAGAATTGGGGTCTGTCCATGTTTCTGTCCTTTTGATCACATGAAAAGCACGGCATGCTGCACTATTCTTGTATGTCATGCCCCGGCGCAGAACAGAGCTTTAGACCTGACCATACAGCAATGGATGGTGGAGTAATAGTGACTACAAGCCAAGGTCGAGGAGTAGCTTTAAAGGACTTTGAAATAGTCTAAAGTTGGGCAACAGAAATGACTCTAGTCTGGTCTGCGCTTTATGAACCAAAAAGTTACGTTTATACTCAAACATTTTGTTTTGTTTTTCAGGTGGAATGAACCTTCCGTGTTGAATGACTCAAGTTTTTTTGGGGAATTCTCTTGTGGATTTTACAGCTGAAGCCACTTAGTGGCCATATTCGTCGTAGATCCGGAGTTCCTTAGGATTCGTGAACTCCTGAAGGTCTCCAGCACTGTATTCTTTCTGGGACTAAATTCATCATGGTCCTGTCACAGAGGCAACGAGATGAGCTGTAAGTTGCTTTTAAAAACCTGTTTTTAAAAGTTTTCATTTTGTATGTGAAAATTGTCTTTACCTGTGCTTGCAATGACAAACTCTGATGTATAAAGGAAATGGCAAGGTTGTAAACCAATCCAACAACTGCCTGGCTCGGGTGCCTAATAAATGTACAGGAATGTCCCTCCTCTGTGTTACTGGGCCCTGCCTATGGCCTTCAGCTGAGTCTGGGTGTAGTAGACGTGAGGCAGAAATGAAACGGGCTTGACAGGTTTGCTTTGTGTAGAGTAGCTTATGCGGTTAAATCATCTGTTTAGAAAAAAAAAAAAATAGGCGATGATCGCGTGTTAATACTTAGGCGTCGTTCAGACGACCGCTGTTTTGTGGCTGTATACTATCCACTAGGGTTGTCAGAATTTGGACTTCGATACCAATACTTTGTGTAGTATTGCGATTCTCAATACCAAAACGATACTTTGCCAACAATAAGCCCCCAAAAAGTTCTTCCGTTTTCTGATGTGAGGCACGTGGTGTGATGCATTTTGAACCTTCATGTGCCTCACATGAATGGCAATTAACCCCATCATGTTCCTCAGTCATAATGGACAACATTGGGTTAATGTGAGGTACATGATGGGGTTAATTACGATTAATGTGAGGCACATGGAGGTTCAAAATTCATAATACCTCGTGCCTCACATTAGTACGCGAAAGAAAGATGTTTATTTTATAACCGCATAAACGTGAATGACGCTATAAAAGTGTTATTACGGTCATGCCGATACCGAATGTATATTTTATGTATTGAGACTGTTTATTGGCAAAAATGTTTGTTTTTTATTTTAATTTAACATTACCTATTTTTATTTTTTAAACTTTAATATACTGACCTATGTCTATGTGCCAGTACATTAGCCTGTGGACGGATAGTACACAGGCAGTTGTTAGGACATACCTCAGTATGACCTAACAGGAAATATGGTCAGACAGCCATGGAGTCCTTCGATGGACCCTGAGCTGTCTGCCAATATATGGTATGTCCCTCGAATCCCCGTGACTCCATCCAAAGGGCATCCCCCTTCTCATTTACCCCTTGTATGCTGCGGTTTCCTTTCAGGGGAATAACGGTGGAGATGAGGTTTCTTAGAGTGGGGCTGCGTCTGTGTAATACAGCCATTGACCTGCTCCTGACAACAAGTGTGTGCGCGGTCAGCATGAGGTAACGTGGCCGGCTCTGCACTAATGAACGCAGGTACTAAAGACAGAACATTGGAGTGTTTTGCAGTGCGTCCGCAATGTTCGGTCTTCAGTGCCGGCAATCATTAGTGCAGCGTCGGTCGCATCACCTCGTGCTGACCGCGCGCACTTGTCCGGACTCAGGAGTGGGGCAATAACTATCGCACAGCCGCGGCCCCGCTCATACATTCATGTGTTAAATGCGGCGGCACAGCTTTAGTATCGAAATCCATGAAAAAACAGTGTCGAAACCGTATCGAAGTTTCGATGCATTGTGCAACCCTACTATCCACAGTTACGGAGAGTATAAAATGCATGATTTCCATGTTTTTTTTTGTTTTTTTTTTTACAGTCCATACATTGCCAGGACTGCAAAAAAAAATTGGTAATGTCATTTATACGGTTTACATTTGCGGTCTGGGCTCATAGGCATCAATGTACATCATCTGTGTGCACGGTGTGCCTGGAGATGATACTCCGCGGCCTGTCCGTGCCGTAATCACGGTTTGTACACACATCTACAGCCGTGTGCAGGGGGGCTTTTACTGTACTAGAAGCGTACCCACTGAAATAAATAAGAATTAAAAGAGAAAAACACTGCCTTTCCGGACATTATTTCACAGATGGCATCTACACGTACTTTATAAATGCTTTTTTTTTTTTTTTTATTATTGGTTTTTTAAACTTACCTTCTTGGAAATCTGTATGTTGCTTAGGCTTTGTTCACATCTGCGTCAGGGCTCCGTTCCGTCAGAGCTTTCAGCCCTAACTGACTGGAAAAGGAAACCTATGGTTTCAGATTGTGTCAGTCAGGGCTCCGTTCCAACGGAAAGCTCTGACGTAACGTCTGAGCGGAGCCCTAGCGCAGATGTGAACATAGCCATAACTGCACTCCACAGACCATCATGTAAATTAGAGGACCGGTCAGCTCTCCTGACATGTCTGGCACCTAAGCCCCACGTGTTAGTACATACTTGTATTCCCCTTGAAAGACCAATTCTGTAGCGGTTTTTCTTAGATCTCTGCACTGTGCTATTCATCTGACTCCTAGAAATGTATCAATAAATTGCCAACTTGGTGTCATTCCCCTTGTCAAAGTGGCGCATCCCTACACAACTGTGACATACAGCTGGGCACACTGTTGCAATGGTCGAGATTAAAACAAGCTCCATTCCTGGCTGTTTAACCCCTAAGACGCCGCAACCAATAGCGACCGCAGCATCTAAGTGGTTAGACAGAGGGAGGGGGCTGTTATGGCAGCTTGGGGGCTTAACAATGGCCCCCATGTCTGCTATCTTACTACACCTTTCAGAAGCAGTGTCTAATAGGATGCCTGTATTTTTTTTTCCCTCAACAAATTATGTACAAAAATGGTGCCATCTTCCTTATTCTGAAGATGTCCGTAATTGACGGACGTATTTTGGCCGCAAGTACCGGACCGAACACAGTGCAGGGAGCCGGGCTCCTAACATCATACTTATGTACGATGCTAGGAGTCCCTGCCTCGCTGCAGGACAACTGTCCCGTACTGAAAACATGATTACAGTACGGGACAGTTGTCCTGCAGAGAGGCAGGGACTCCTAGCATCGTACATAAGTATGATGCTAGGAGCCCGGCTCCCTGCACGGTGTTCGGTCCGGTACTTGCGGCCGAAATACATCCGTCAATTACGGACGTAATTAGTGTGTGTGCACATACCCTCATACTTGTGACATTCAGAACCTCTGCTGGTTTGGACTGGGTGATGTAGGATAGGAGACCTGCATTTTATGTCACTCATGCTGTGTTATGATTTGTAAATGCAACATGTGGAAGCGGGTGAGTATTCAAAATGAAGTGTTTTTCAGTAGACTTTATTTGTAATAGATACTAAGCGTTTCAGGACCGGTATGAACCCGAGGAAGGGACCTGTCCGGTCCTGAAACGCGTAGTTTCAGTCTACTGAAAAATACTTTGTTTTGAATACTCACCTGTCAGGCGCCGTGTCCCGAATACGGCAACTTTTTCTTCTATGTACACAGAATGTCATGTATAGCGCTTGTGACACAAGGAGGTAGAGCATATTTGGTTTGGAACATTACTTTGAATCTCTTTATTGCAGATTAGGGTCAGTTCACACGGCGTAATTTGACGTGGAAACCGCAACCGGCTTTTGACCGCTCTCAGAATTTTTTTTTAGCATGCTCTTTCTTGGAGTTGTTTCTGACTCTGACCTTCCATTGAAATGGGAGGCAGAAAAAAACAAACCAAGAGACGTGGCGCTTGTTAAGAGTTCTTTTTCTTTTTTGCGGCGTTTTTTGCATATGATTTATTTTAGATAACGCATTAAAAAAAAGACACAAATGCTGGCATTTCAAAATCTGCCTGAGGGAAAAAATGCGATGTGACCTGACCCTTAATTTTTTTTTTTTTACTAATCAGTCACCCCATTTTAGGCTACATTCAATGGCCATTAAAAACTGATCAACTTGGGGCACCCTGAGGCCGCGCCTTAACCTGAGGTCATTGTCCCGTCCAAAGATGAAGGGGGGAGCTGGACTCCCGGATTTGTCAATATATCATCAGGCCGCGGTTCTCGCAAGGGTAGTGGACTGGTTTCATAATGGCCCCAATAAACAGTGGGTGGGGATTGAGCAGTCCATAATCGCTCTCTCCCTTAGATCGTTGCCGTGGATTCTTCCGGATTATCGACCGGCTCTCTTGACCTTCCCGATACTTTCCCAGCATTATCTCACTTTGTGGGACAGACTGTTGGTTAGGAAGGGCCTTTCCCATAGACCCGGGCTTCTTAGCCCGGAATTTCCACCGGCTGTCAATACCCCTTATTTTTTTAATTGGTCTTCTTCCGAAGGCACGAGACTATGTCAGGTAATGTCAGATGGGGGACGGCTCCCTTCCTTGTTGGACTTGAGAGGGAATTGCCCGGGGAGGACGCTTTCTTGGATGGAGCATGCCCATTGTCTACCGTCTTGCGTTCGGCTCTACCGGACGGAATGCGTATCGGTGTTGCTTCAAATAGAGCCTCCGGCTCGGGTGATATCTACTCTATATACCTTACTCTTTGAAGCAGGTGGGTACCAACCTCCTGCATACGTTAGCGCCTGGGAGCGAGAACTTGGAGTAAACATGTCACTAGCGGATTGGTATCGAGTTTTCTTTCTGTGTCACAAAATGCCTGTAGCTTGCCATGCACAGGAAAATAATTCTAAGATACTGAATAGATGGTACCGTTGCCAACAGATTCTGCATAGGATGTACCCTGAGGTGTCGGATTTGTGTTGGCGTTGTGGGAATGAGACCGGAACGATGTTACACATTTGGTGGTCGTGTCCAGCATTACAGACTTTCTGGAAAGCGATTTTTGACATGTATGCCATAGTGGAGGGTGCCCCGATGGTGCCCACTCCTCAGGTCGCTTTACTATCCATGATTCCTGGCCCTTTGCCGAGCATAAAGAAGGGCCTACTAAGACACTTCTTGACTGCGGCCCGAACAGTTATTCCTATACATTGGAAGTCTACTGTGCCGCCCTCCATTGGTGAATGGGTTGTGGAGATGGATTTTTTGTGTCCAATGGAATCTCTTGTAGCAGAAGACAGTGATCACTTTGGTAAAGTTGTCTCTCTGTGGAGTACATGGTCGTCCTTCAAATCTGGTCCTCACTTTGCTGATTGGCTGAGCTGAACCCTCATATAGTTGGGGGTCTGTCATACGGGGCCTGGTACTATAGTGGCTTCCGTCTGGGGAGGAAGAAGCCTATTCTTCCTTCTAGGTCTAACCCCTTCTTCTGTCCCCCCCCCCCCCCATGGGGTATGACACAGGGTTTCTCCTGTGGTTCATACTCATTAATTCTTGGCTTTTTCCTCTTGTCTTCGGTCCTTCCTTCTCTTTTCGTTTTCTTTCTTCTATTTTCTCTTTTCTTTTCCTCTCTGATGCCTGGGGAGTTGTCACACGCTCTACACAGTGTGTCTGGGTCTAACTTTAAGATGTGACGATCCTGGGTCTCACACTTACATCACATGTTATGTGTATTTATCCGATATTGTATGTGGAAGTATGAGTCCTATGTGTACCGCTGATAGTAATGCTGTGTATGTTTTCAGAGCTGTCTTTTTGCTTGTTTTCTTGTGTAACTGTTAAGTCTTCAATAAAAATCTAGCTTACGAAAAAAAAAAAAACTGATCAACTGTCAGGTTTTTTTCATGCTTGTTTTGCATTCATGTTTCCAAATTTTCATCACTTTTCAATCCGTTTGTCAGTTTTTAATCGCCGTCTGTTATCCAGTTTCCGTGCGTTGTTCATGTATGTTAAAAAAACAAAACATTATTAATTCTTTAGTCAGATTCTTTTTATACAAACTCCCTTAAAACACCACAGTGCCCACTGTATATAGTGCCGCAGGATCAGTTCTAATTCTTGGATGCTGCTGATCAAGTACATGATGCCCATGTGACCGTTTCTGCCATGTTGGTGAACTTGGAGAGGCAGAATATCTATGAACTATTGATGCTTGTTAGTGTCTTTTGCCAACTACAAAAGCGGTTTAGATCAAATAAGCCGGATTCTGCAGTATTCCTTCTCCGATGCCAAATGCTTTATTCTGACTAGCAGCGGGGGATTCTGTTCTTTCCTTTCTCTTTTTTAACCCCTTAATGACCAGCCTATTTTAAACCTTAATGACCAAGGTATTTTTTACATTTTTCCATCACATTCCAAGAGCTATAACTTTATTTTTGCGTCAACATAGCTGTATAAGGTCTTGTTCTTTGCGGGACAAGTTGTATTTTTTAATAGCACCATTTTGGGGTACATATTATTTATTGATTAACTTTTATTAACTTTTTTTGGGGGGGGGGGGGAATAGAAAAAAAAACACATTTTTATGTCCTAAATCTACGCCGTTTACCGTGTGGTATAGATATCACAATAACTTTATTCAGCGGGTTGTTACGATTTCAACAATACCAAATTTGTATAGATTTTGTATGTTTTTTACTACTTTTATACAGTAAAAACGCTTTTTTTTTTTTTGTGTCTCCATATTTGAAGAGCCATAACTTTTTTTTTTTATTGTTCCGCCGATGCGGTTGTATGAGGGCTTTTTTTTGCAGGAGGACTTGTAGTTTTTATTGGTACCGTTTTGGAGTAGATGAGACTTTTTGATCACGATCACATTTTTTTAGTCAGGATTCACAGAAAACAGCAATTTTTAAATTGATTGTTTTATGGCGTTCACCGTGCTGGTTAAATAATGTAATCGCTTTATAGTCTGGATCGTTATGGACGCGGTGATACCAAATTTTTTGCTTTATTTTGTTTTTTGAATAGTAAAGCAGTTTGTAAGGGAAAAAAGTGTATTCATTTTTTTCCCACTTTTTTTTTTAATTAACTTTTTTATTAAACTTTTTTTTTTTTTTTTTACCAGTCCCACTAGGGGACTTTAATATGCGATCCTCCGATCGCTATTATAATACACTGCAATACTTTTGTATTGCAGTGTATTACTGCCTGTCCGTTTAAAACGGACAGGCATCTGCTAGGACATGCCTCCGGCATTATCTAGCAGGCATTCGCTCCAGGCAGACCTGGGGGCCTTTATTAGGCCCCGGCTGCCATCTGAGACAAAGACACTCGGCGATCTTATCGCCGGGTGTCAGTGGGATTAGAGGGAGCTCCCACCCTCTCTCCAAAACCACTCAGATGCGGCGCTCGCTATTGAGCGCTGCATCTGAGGGGTTAAAGGAACAGTGTCACCACAATTTTTTTTTTAATATGTTAAAGATGTTAGTGCTTTATTAAAAACGTTTGGATTAATTTGTGTGTTTGTGTGTTACTTTTTCTTATTTTTAAACTTTTTCTTCTCTATGGGGGCTGCCATTTTTTTTTCCATTTCTGTATGTGTCGATTAACGACACATACAGACATGGAATACGGCACATACAGTCCCATAGGGACTGCGAACGGGGCCCGTTCCATCCACTTCAATGTACGCCGTCTGTGGGAACGGCGCATGCGCCGCTCCCACACAGTCCAATTTGAAATGCGCGCCGTCCAGCGCCATTTTCTTGTGGACCGGAAGTCGCGGCCGGACAGTAAGATTACTACTTCCGGTCGCGGCTTCCGGACTTGTGCACTTGGACCAGCGGCAGCAGACGGAGCGGACGGGCCGGAGGGAGCCGCGGCGGCAGGAGCAGGTAAGAGATTAATATGTATGTTCGTGTTTGTGTGTGTTTACTACTGTATGTAAACCTACTACACTGTGTGTTAGCTCAAAAAATGGCGACACACAGTGTAGGAGGTTAGACTGTTCAATCCCCTCGTTTATCCCGGCACTAGCCAGGATAAAGGAGGGGGGGGATGCTGAGAGCTCACTAGAGCGAGGGCTTTTTACCCAATTTTGCAGCATAAAGCAATGTGGTTGCTTTACCACATGCAATGCTGCAATTTTGGGAATGGCTCCATCTAGTGACCAGAAATGGTAAATATTATAAATTAGAATCCAATTGAATCCAATTTAGAATATTTCCTGACTCGTGAAAAAAAATAAAAAAATTTGAACAATGTTTAATCACCCACACACTAATTGTTTAAATAAAAAAAAAAAAATTTTTTTTTGCTGGCAACACATTCCCTTTAAACGGGTGAGATCAGTACTAATATCGATGTCACCCGTTCTAGCAGGGATGCCCCCAGCCCTCAGCTACATCGGGCAGCTGAGAGCAGGGAGATTTAACGGCTCCCTGCTCTGTTTATTGTGATGCAGAGCCATCAAAAGGCTTATGCATCAGAATAAAGCCCATTAGTGGCCGCCGTGAAAAGGTGTATTGGCGGTCACTAACTGGTTAATTAACTTGAGTCCCGAATTACTCCCAGAAGGCAGGAACACAACAAATTCACGGTTTGGGAATATTTCCTTTGTTCCTTCTTTTAGGTTCTGTTCTGCTAGTGAGGACGGAGTTTTTAAATTTCCCAGATCTCCTTTCTAAAGCAATTGTCGTTTACACACCTGTGTGCCGGTATGTATTGGTTTATTGTCTGTAATGAATGTTTTTCTTTGTCATCGGTCATTTAGATCACTTGTGATTCATATGAGATTGAATTCTGTGGCAAACATTATGTATACGTATTGAGTTCTGCTTTGCATTCCTAAACAGGTTGATTATTGCTACAGTTCTTTGTACACCTTCTGAGAGGAATCTGTAAAAATGGTGAAAAACTTTTGACATCTAAATTCTCATTCCTGTAATGAAAACCAAGACAAGGACATAGAATACGAGCATATCAGCAAATCGGCCAAACAAATACAATCTTGCACTGCACCTCCTGCTGTTTGGTGTAAATTTCGTTTTTAGCCATTAACAAAACACAATATCCATGACCCGCATGCATGATTCAGTCCGTCCATCCCCCCATAGTATTATTCCCCTGCTGCAGGAATTGGCAATCATTTTCCTGGTCAGATTGTGGGATATATTTCTAGATTACTTATGTAGAAGTCTTATAACAGATATAATTCTGATATCTTCCATATAAATAGTTATGAAAAATTTTCATATTTTTGAGTCATTTTTTTGGGGCTTTTTAACTTGCATTGCACAGCGGTATATTTCTTCTTGGTATATTTATGTGCTGGAGTGGTGTTTGATAGCTTTTATGTCGATGTGTGGTACTACACGATTCCTCTTGGACACTTAAAGGGAAGGTGTCATGATTTTTTATTTTTTATTATTATATTGCTTTTAATATAATAACAAAGTTTATTTAATTTTGTTCTCATTTTTTACTTTTTAATGTATTCTTACTTTTACTTCTCAATGGGGGCTGACATTTTTTTTTCTTCATCTCTGTCGATTAACGACACATAGAGATGCTATATGGCACATACAACCCCATATAGAATGTGAACGGGAGCCATTCCATTCTCTGTTGCGTGCGCTGTCTGTGTGGGAACGGCGCATGCGCCGCTCCCACACAGACCAAATCGAGCTCGTAGAGTGAAATCCGGCGCCATTTTCATGTGGCCTGGAAGCCGCTGCCGGACTTTAAGATGGCGACTTCCGGCCATATGTTCAACAAATCGAAGGCGCAAGGAAGAGCAGCGTAGACCAGCGGAGGCGGCTGCAGGAGCAGGTAATTTATGTTTGTGTATGATGTGTGTATTATGTTCGTGTGATACTGTCTGCTTAGCCCTGTAGCTAATCCTCCTACACTGTGCAGTCGCTCAGAAAATGGTGGCACACAGTATAGGTTTGAATACATTCAAACCCTTCCTTCTCCTGGCACTAGCCAGAAGAATGGAGGGGGGATTGTGTGAGGACTCTAGAGGAGTGTGTCCACTCCAAATTTGCAGCATAAATCAATGAGGTTGCTTTACCATAGTGACCATGCTGCAATTTTGGGAACTGCTCCCTCTAGTGGCCAGCACATGGACATGTTATAAATTAGAATCTGATTTATAATATTTCCTGACTTGTGAAAAAATGTAAAAAATTAAAACAATGTGTAATCCCTTAAATACAAATTGTTTGTTTAACTGAAAAAAAAATACAAATTTCTAGCGACACATTTCCTTTAAAGAATTGAATCTGCAGTATCTCTTTGCCCAGCCTCTTCTCTTTTTTTGCTATAGTAGTTTATAGTATGGCTCCCAGGCAAATTGGCCAGCGGTTGAAAGTAAAGAGCGGGCAAAAGGAGACCAAAAAGGATGACCCTATCAATTCATTTTTATTAGGATTTTGATCGGGGCCCAAAAAAAGACAGAAATAGGAATCTCCCTATAAATAGGTTGTCTTGCCAGGACTGCCCCCTATATGCCCTATCTGGGCATATGGATGCCATCGAGCAAGATCCCTTGGCTTTTTTTTTTTAAACATAGTATGTTTTTTTTGCATTGGGTTTTCCAGGATTAGAAAGTCTGGGTTTTCTGGAGGATTTATTTCTACCAGAAACCATACCACAGCTCAGACCCATTCACTTGAATGAGGATGCGCTTCAATACCAGAAACAGCCAATAGGCAAGAGTGGTCCAGTTTCTGGAGGAAAAAAAGCACACCCCTCTTTTCTTATCCATAGTTACATAGGTTGAATAAAAGACACCGGTCCATCAAGTCCAACTTTTCTCAATAAATTACCTGTCATTCATTACTTGATTAGTTATAACCCTCAATGCCGTTTGTCAGTAAATAATCATCTAGCCTTTTTAAAATGCTGCCATAGTATCTGCCGTCACTAACTCTTGGGTACGGTATTCCATAGTTTAACTACTCTAACTGTAAAGAACCCTTTCCTATATTGATGTCTGAAACTTTTTTCTTCCACATGCAATGGATTTCCCCATGTCCTTTGTAGAGTCCTTGGAAGAAACAAATTATGTGCTAGTTCTTTGTATTGGCCACACCTCTATTTATACATGTTAACAAGATCACCTCTAAGACGTCTTTTTTTTTTTTTTCCAAGCTGAACAAGCCCAATTTTTCTAGCCTTTCAATGGAAGTGCCACCACCCATCCCATTTAATAATCTAGTTGCCCGCCTTTGAACCCTTTCCAGTCCTCCTATATCCTGTTTGCAATGTGGAGCCCAAAACGGAATTCAATATTCAAGATGTGAATAAACTTTTTAATACAGGGAGCGCTAACCCATTATACGTCGGGAGCCATCACACAATGAATTTGTAATTTCCGTTGTGGCCCCCATATAGTAATGGAAGTGATACCAGTGTGAACAAATTCTAAAGAAATATTTGCTTTCTTTCTATACATTGCCTACGTGTTAATCTTTGGTCTTACCTCTACTTAACCCCTTAATGAACGCCGATTAGCCTTTTCACGGCGGTCATTAATGGGCTTTATTCTGCAGCGCCGCTATTCCACGGCGCTGCATTAGAATAAAGTAAACAGAGCAGGGAGCCGTCAAATCTCCCTGCTCTCAGCTGCTAGAGGCAGCTGAGGGCTGGGGGCGTCCCTGCTCTGCCGGGTGAGATCGATATTAGTATCGATCTCACCCGTTTAACCCTTCAGATGCGGTGCACAATAGCTGTTAATCCTGACTTAAAAAAAAATGTGATAAAAAGTGATCAAAAAGTCGCATTTACTCTCAAATGGTACCAATAAAAACTGCAAGTCGTCCCGCAAAAAACAAGACCTTATACAGCTATGCCGACGCAAAAATAAAAAAGCTATAGCTCTTCGAATGTGACAATGGAAAAATGTAAAAAATGGCTTGGACATTAGGGCCCAGAATGCAAGCAGGGGGAAGGGGTTAATCGAATCCGAAGCTTGTCTATATATTGTGCCCCATGTTTATTTTGCTTTCCCACACACTTTATAAGCCGGTGTGGTTAGAACCGCATGCGTTTTACTGGGATTTGGTGCGGTTTTATTTGCTGTTAAATTCAACCACATCGAAAAACTCCCGAAATTACTGTAAAAACTAGTGCCGTTTGCGGATGCATTTTTTTCTATGTGGTGTGAACATCTCATATTGATCATTTTACTTCTTGAGACGATGGGCGATTTTAAAGTGGCTTGTTTTAAATGCAATCCTTCTATCCAGACCATTCACAACCAGTATTGATTGACTCCCAACTGGATTTGTAAAGCACCTTTAGAAGAGATGAATGTGCTTTGTAGAAATGTCAGCTTTTCTGTGTAGGACAATTCCTGTAATCTGCACATCAACGTGCAGGATACAGACAACCTCTAACCGACCTTGGCTGCTTCACCTCTGCAATTGGCTGCTTTATACATCTATTGAAGATTGTTCAGATTTATCATTGAGAATATTTTTTTAGGCAGTTCTAATACTGAAATGCTTCTATTCTATTAGGTAACCCACACCTCCGTTTATTTGACTTGATGCCGTGTGATGCAGAAATATACACCCATCAGCCACAATATTTAAATACTTCTTGGTTAAGTGAATAACATTTCTTGTCTCAGACAATGGCACCTATCAAGGGGAGCGATATATTGGGCAGTAATGCAGCATCAGTTCTTGAAGTTGATGTGTTATAAGCAGGAAAAATGGGTGTAAGAGTCGGAGTGATTTTGACAAGGACAAATTGTGATGGGTAGACGACAAAAAGGATCATCTCCAAAAAGGCTGGGGTTGTGGGTTGTTCTCGGTAAGTAGTGGCTTTGATAGGTGTCTAATCACAGTGCATCACAGCTTGTTGCGTAGCCACAGACCAGTCAGAGCGCATATACTGACCCCTGTTTAAAGTGCGCCTACACTGGGCATCCGAACTGGACCATGGACATGTACCACTTAAATATTGTTGATGACCAAGGACATGATTTCATGCCAGCAGCATTCTTTAATGGCAGTGGTCTTTTTCAGCAGGATAATGTGCCATCACTGTACCCTCCTCGAATAACTTCTATTGCTCACTGCACATTAAGGTCAGTGCAGATGTCAGGAGATGGCGATTGGAATTGGAGGGAAACTTTGAAAACCGGTTATGTTTCCATGTTCTGTTGATTGTTATAGGTGGGTGCTGGCAGTAGGTGATTTCATGTTTTGTTGCAACATTTAGCAACTTTGTCAGTTGGTTTTTATGTGGCGTTCTTTGGGCTATGTTCACACGGGGTATTTTGCCGAGTTTTTTGACGCGGAAACCGCGTCGCAAAAAACGGCCCGAGAACGCCTCCCATTGATTTCAATGGGAGGCGTCGGCGTCTTTTTCCCGCGAGCAGTAAAACTGCCTCGCGGGAAAAAGAAGCGACATGCCCTATCTTCGGGCGCTTCCGCCTCTGACCTCCCATTGACTTCAATGGGAGGCAGGAGAAAGCGTATTTCTCGCTGTCTTATGCCCGCGGCGCTCAATGGCCGCGGGCGAAAAACGGCGCGATAATTGCCGCGAAAATCGGCGTGCAGGGAGAGGAATATCTGCCTCAAAGTTCCAAACGGAATTTTGAGGCAGATATTCCTCCCCCAAAATACTCAGTGTGAACATAGCCTTACACTGAATAATTTTGCTTTTAGAGGATTGGTGTCATTAATATTGATACTGTTCTCCTCCCTTACCCTTGACACCATAAAAAAAATATTTGCTATGTAGATGTATAAAAGTAGATCGAAGCAACATATTTGCATAGCAATACCTTGATTGATCTCTAGTGATGCACATAACAAATGAAGCGCTCAGATTTTGTAAAGTTATAATGACTTTGCCATGGATTTGTAAATGCGTGTATACAGACAGGTTTAGACTATGTTCACATCTTCATTGGAGGCTCCGGCGCTATTGTTCCTATCAAAATATGAGAAACCAAGGCAGAACCTGACGGACCCCACGTTTATTAGGCAGTTATTTTCGTGTGTGTGTGTGTGTGTGTGTGTGTGTGTGTGGGGGGGTGTGTGTGGGGGTGTGTACACATTCCAGCACTTTTCTTGCGATTCGTTTAGTCTAGAGGTGAACCGTAGGATGAGAGCCTAGCTATGGTCATTCTTCCACTATCTGCTTTAAAGAGGCTCTGTCACCACATTATAAGTGGCCTATCTTGTACATGATGTGATCGGCGCTGTAATGTAGATTACAGCAGTGTTTCTTTTTAGAAAAATAATCATATTTTTTACGGCGTTATGACCTATTTTAGCTTTATGCTAATGAGTTTCTTAATGGACAACTGGGTGTGTTTTTACTTTTTGACCAAGTGGCCGTTGTACAGAGGAGTGTATGACGCTGACCAATCAGTGACCAATCAGCATCATACACTTCTCCCCATTCATTTACACAGCACATAGTAATTTTAACTAGATCGCTATGTGCTGTCACATACACACACTAACGTTACTGAAGTGTCCTGACAGTGAATATACATTATGTCCAGCCAGGACGTGATGTCTAGAATCCTGACACTTCGCTAAAGTTTGTGTGAGATTTACAGTAAAGCAAGTGTAATCTCGTGAGATTATGCTGTAAACTGTCATTTAAAATGAGATTACACTTGCCTTGCTGTAAATCGTTAGCGAAGTGTCAGGATTCTGAATAGACATCACATCCTGGCTGGAGGTAATGTATATTCACTGTCAGGACACTTCAGTAACGTGTGTGTGTGTGTGTGTGTGTGTGTGTGTATATGTGACAGCACATAGCGATCTAGTTAAAGAGGCTCTGTCACCAGATTTTGCAACCCCTATCTGCTATTGCAGCAGATAGGCGCTGCAATGTAGATTACAGTAACGTTTTTATTTTTAAAAAACGAGCATTTTTTGCCAAGTTATGACCATTTTCGTATTTATGCAAATTAGGCTTGCAAAAGTACAACTGGGCGTGTATTATGTGCGTACATCGGGGCGTGTTTACTACTTTTACTAGCTGGCCGTTCTGACGAGAAGTATCATCCACTTCTCTTCACAACGCCCAGCTTCTGGCAGTGCAGACACAGCCGTGTTCTCGAGAGATCACACTGTGTCGTCACTCACAGGTCCTGCATCGTGTCAGACGAGCGAGGACACATCGGCACCAGAGGCTACAGATGACTCTGCAGCAGCATCGGCGTTTGCAGGTAAGTCGATGTAGCTACTTACCTGCAAACGCTGATGCTGCTGCAGAATCAAATGTAGCCTCTGGTGCCGATGTGGCTGACACGATGCAGAACCTGTGAGTGACGACACAGCTTGATCTCTCGAGAACACGGCTGTGTCTGCACTGCCAGAAGCTGGGGTAATATAGGTCATAACTCCGTCAAAAATGATCATTTTTCTAAATAAAAAACACTGCTGTAATCTACATTACAGCGCCGATCACATTATGTAGAAGATAGGGCACTTATAATAGGCCTCTTTAACCCCTTAACGCTCCAGGACATACAATTATGTCATGGTAAGTGTATCGTTCGCGCTCCATGACATAATAGTATGTCATGGAGTAAACACGGCGGCGTTCGCGCGGGGCGCGTTCATGAGCTGTGATAGCTGCTGTTTCCGACAGCAGACTATCACTGCTCAATGTGCCGGGACCGATCGCGGAGCTCCCCCGCCGATTAACCCCTCAGAAGCCGCGTTCAATAGCGATCGCGGCTTCTTAGGGGTTAATCCACCATCGCCGGCCTGCTACACGATAGCGGCCGGCGATGGTGACTATGGCAACCGGACACCAAACAATGGCGTCCGGCTATGCCATAGACGGAAGCCTAGTGGGTTCTGACAACGTCGGGACCCACTATGCTTGCTGTCAGTGAGTAGCTGACAGTTCTAATATACTGCACTACGCATGTAGTGCAGTGTATTAGAATAGCGATCAGAGCCTCCTGCCCTCAAGTCCCCTAGTGGGAGAAAGTAATAAAGTAAAAAAAAAGTTAAAAAAAGTTGTGTAAAAATAAGAAAATAAAAGTTTTAAAAGTAAAAATCCCCCTTTGTCATTATCAGTCGTTTATTATTAATAAAAATATATAAACAAACAAATAAACTATACATAATTGGTATCGCCGCGTCCGTAACGGCCTGAACTACAAAATTATTTTGTTATTTATCCCGCACGGTGAACGCCGTAAAAAAAAATAATAATAAACCGTATCACAATTGTTTGGTCACTTCACCTCCCAAAAAATGGAATAAAAAGAGATCAAAAAGTCGCATGTACCGAAAAATGGTACTGATTGAAACTACAGTTCGTTACGCAAAAAATAAGTCCTCGCACAGCTGTATTGATTGTAAAATAAAAACTTTATGGCTCTTAGAATAAGGTAACAAAAAGTGAATGATTTTTTACAAAACGTATTTTATTGTGCAAACGCCATAAGACATAAAAAAACTATAAACATCTGGTATCGCCGTAATCGTATCGCCCCGCAGAATAAAGTGAATGTCATTTATAGCGCACGGTGAACGCTGTAAAAAAAAAAAAGAATAAAAAAACAATAGTAGAATTGCTGTTTTTTAGTCACCACGCCACCTAAAAATAGAATAAAAACTGATCAAAAAGCCGCATGCACCCCAAGAAAACTACAATGGATTCCTCAAGGGGTCTAGTTTCCAAATTGGGGTCACTTTTGGGGGGTTTCCAATGTTTTGGCACCACAAGACCTCTTCAAACCGGACATGGTGCCTAATAAAAAGGAGGGCTCAAAATCCACTAGGTGCTCCTTTGCTTCGGAGGCCGGTGCTTCAGTCCAGTAGCACACTAGGGCCACACGTGGGATATTTCTCAATACTGCAGAATCTGGGCAATACGTATCGAGTTGCGTTTCTCTGATAAATCCTTTTGTGTTATAAAAAAAATGGTATAAAGAGGATTTTCTGACAAAAAAAAAAAGTAAATTTCTACTTTGCTCTAAATTTCTGTGAAACACCTAAAGGGTTCATAAACTTTCTAAATGCTGTTGTGAATACTTTGAGGGGTCTAGTTTCTAAAATGGGGTATTTGATAGGGGTTTCTAATATATAGGCCCCTCAAAGCAACTTCAGAACTGAACTGGAACCTAAAAAAATAACTAAATGAGGCAATACTTCGCTTCTTACATTATACTGATAATGAGCCGTGCCCATCCCGAGATGGCCCCAGTTTTGACCGTTTGTATAAACGGAGACCCCTATTAGACCCTTTCAGTGCCCGGTTTTCCCAAGCATACACCCCCGAGAAGTGTATTTCTATTGATGAGTCCCTGGAACATTTTAAAGGGAGGGTTCAATTCCGCCAGTACCTGCCGGGTAAGAGGGCAAGGTATGGCGGGAAGATGTATAAGCTGCTAGAGTGCATCAGGGTATACCTACAGGTTTAGGATATATGAAGGAAAGGCCACCCCCAAACCAGACTGCATCCTGGACTACAATAGGTACATGGGAGGGATGGACTTGTCAAATCAAGTCCTGAAGCCCTACAGCGCCATGCGGTGTGGTATAAGAAGCTGGCCGGGCACATCATACAGATGGCTTTGTACAATGCGTACGTGCTACGTCGATGTGCAGGCCATAGGGGAACTTTCCTGGAATTTCAAGATCTAATCTTTAGGGACCAGGAAGGGGGGGCACCCAGTACTTCTGGAAGCGAGGCCACACGCATCGTACCAGGGCAACACTTTCCAGGAGAAGTTCCCCAAACCGGTGGAAAGGGAAAGAGTCAAAAGAGGTGCAGAGTTTGCTATAAGAGGGGGATAAGGAAGAACACAATATACCAATGTGACACGTGTCCCGAAAAACCAGGGCTCTGTATAAAAGATTGTTTTAAAATGTATCATACATCCCTTGATTTTTAATTTACCCTGATGCACTCCGCACAGCTTACCCCCCTCATCTTTCCCTTCTGAGCCCTGCCGTGTGCCCAGGCAGCTGATAACAGCCACATGTAGGGTATTGCCGTACCCAGGAGAACCCACATTACAATTTAAGGGGTGTATATCTCCGGTGGCGCATGCTGGGCACAATATATTGGACACTGAAATGGCATATATATATATATATATATATATATATATATATATAGAAAATTGCAAATCTCACACTGCACCATCTGCTGCGCATTATCTTTTACACAGTACCTGTGGGGTCAAAATGCTCACTACACCTCTAGATGAATGTCTTAAGGGGTGTAGTTTTTAAAATGGGGTCACTTCTCGGGGGTTTCAACTGTACTGGTACCTCTGGGGCTTCTGCATACATGACTTAGCACCAGAAAAGCTCCAGTAGGCCAAATGGTGGTCCTTTCCTTCTGAGCCCTCCCATGGGCCCAAACGGCAGTTTATCACCACAAATGGGGTATTGCCGCACTAAGGACAAATTGGGCAACAAAATGGGGTATGTTGTTCCTTGTGAAAATAAGAAATTTTGATAAAAAATTACATCTTATTGGAAAAAATATCATTTTTTTCATTTCACAGCCCAATTCAAATAGGTGCTGTGAAAAAACTGTGCAGTCAAAATGATAACAAAAACCATAAATGAATTCCTTGAGGGGTGTAATTTCCAAAATGGGGTCACTTCTGGTGGGTTTCCATTGTTTTGATACCTCAACACCTCTTCAAACCTGGCATGCTGCTTAAAATATATTCTAATAAAAAAGAGGCCTCAAAATGCACTAGGTGCTTCTTTGCTGCTAGGGCTTGTGTTTTAGTCCACGAGCGCAGTAGAGCCACATGTGGGACATTTCTAAAAACTGCAGAATCTGGACAATACATATTTAGTAGTGTTTCTCTGGTAAAACCTTCTGTGTTACAGAAAAAAATTTTATAAAATTGAAATTCAGCAGAAAAAATGAAATTTGCAAATTTCATTTCCACTTTGCTTTAATTCCTGTGAAATGCCTGAAGGGTTAAAAAACTTTCTATATGCTGTTTTGAATACTTTGAGGGGTCTAGTTTTTAAAATGGGGTGCTTTATGGGGGATTTCTAATACATAGGCCCCTCAAATCCACTTCAGAACTGAACTGGTACCTTCAAAAAAAGGCTTTTGAAATTTTCTTAAGAATATGAGAAATTGCTGTTTATGTTCTAAGCCTTGTAACGTCCAAGAAAAATAAAATAATGTTCAAAAAACGATGCCAATCTAAAGTAGACATATGGGAAATGTGAAGTAGTAACTATTTTGGGTGGTATAACCGTCTGTTTTTCAAGCAGATGCATTTAAATTCTGAAAAATTCAATTTTTTGTAAATTTTCTCTAAATTTTGCAATTTTTCACAAATAAAGACTGAATATTTCGACCAAATTTTACCACGAACATGAAGCCCAAAGTGTCACGAGAAAACAATCTCAGAATCGCTTGGATAGGTTTAAGCATTCCGACGTTATTACCACATAAAGTGAAATATGTCAGATTTGAAAAATGGGCTCTGAGGCTTAAGGCCCAAACTAGGCTGCGTCCTTAAGGGGTTAACCTCTTAAGGTCGCATTTTGTTTGTGCCTTAAAGACGCTGCAACAGTATCCATTTTTTCATCCCTGCTGTCGGCGGGCTGTAACTTTAGTTTTTTGATGCGGAAACTTCGCTGCAAAACTCGTCAAAAACGACCCTAAAATGCCTCCCATTGATTTCAATGGGAGGCGGGGGCGGTTTTCTCCCGCGAGCGACATGCCCTATCTTCGGGCGTTTACGCTTCTGACCTCCCATTGACTTCAATGGGAGGCAGAGAAAGCGTATTTCGCTGCGTTTTATGCCCGCGGCGCTCAATGAAAAACGCCACAAATCTGCGTGCAGGGAGAGGAAAATCTGCCTCAAACTTCCAAACGGAATTTTGAGGCAGAAATTCCGCCTGCAAAATACTCCGTGTGAACATAGCCTTAATTTTTCCATCAACGTAGCCATATAAAGGCTTATTTTGTTTGTGTTTTTGCAGAAGGAATTGTATTTTTTAACCAGTTAGTGACCACCAATACGCCTTTTCACGGCGGCCACTAACGGGCTTTATTCTGATGCATAGGCCTTTTTACGGCACTGCATCAGAATAAAGTAAACAGAGCAGGGAGCCGTCAAATCTCCCTGCTCTCAGCTGCCAGGCGTAGCTGAGAGCTGGGCGCGTCCCTGCTCGACGGGGTGAGATCGATAATAGTATCGATCTCACCCGTTTAACCCTTCAGATGCGGTGCTCAATAGCGTGCACCGCATCTGAGTGGTTTTGGAGAGAGGGAGGGAGCTCCCTCTCTCCCCACCGACACCCTGTGATACGATCGCCGAGTGTCTGTGTCTCTAATGGCAGCCGGGGGTCTAATAAAGGCCCCCAGGTCTGCCTGTCGTGAATGCCTGCTAGGTCATGCCGCAGGCATGACCTAGCAGATGCCTGTCCGTGTTAAACGGACAGGCAGTAATATACTGCAATACAGAAGTATTGCAGTGTATTATAATAGTGATCGGAGAATCGTATATTAAAGTCCCCTAGTGGGACTAGTAAAAAAGTTTAATAAAGTTAATAAAAAAAAGTGAAAAAAAAATAATTAAAAACCCACTTTTTCCCCTTACAAACTGCTTTACTAGTAAAAAGTTACACATATTTGGTATCGCTGCGTCCGTAACGACCCGCACTGTGAACGCCGTAAAAAATTAAATAAAAAAAACGACTGAAAAATTGCTGTTTTCTGTGAATCCTGCCTTAACAAAATCTGATTAAAAAGTGATCAAAAAGTCGCATCTACTCCAACATGGTACCAATAAAAACTACAAGTCGTCCCGCAAAAAAAAAGCCCTCATACAACCGCATTGGCGAAAAAAGAAAAACGTTACGGCTCTTCAAATATGGAGACACAAAAACAAATAATTTTGAAAAAAAAAAAGCGTTTTTACTGTGTAAAACATACAAAAACTATACAAATTTGGTATCGTTGCAATCGTAACAACCCGCTGAATAAAGTTATTGTGTTATTTATACCACACGGTAAACGGCGTAGATTTAGGACACAAAAAAGAGTGGCGAAATGTCAGGTTTTTTTTCTATTCCCCCCCCCCCCCCAAAAAAAAAAGTAAATAAAAGTTAATCAATAAATATGTACCTCAAAATGGTGCTATTAAAAAATACAACTTGTCCCACAAAAAACAAGACCTTATACAGCTATGTCGACGCAAAAATAAAAACTTTATAGCTCTTGGAATGCAACGATGGAAAAATGTCTAAAATAGGCTGGTCATTAAGGGGTTAATGACATCTTTGAGGTATATGTAATGTATAAAAGGGACTTGTCAAGTTTTGTCATTATGATTAGATTGTTTTAAATGGAAGCATTTTGGGGTACATACAACTTATTGATGCTTTTTTATTAACTTTTTGCGGGGGTGTATATATATATATATATATATATATATATATATATATATATATATATATATAAAAATAAAAAAAATGCAATTGTTTATTGCGTTTTAGGTTTCGAACCGTTCACCATGCTGCATAAATACCGTGACCTTCAGACTACGGGCTGGCACGATTATGGCCATAGCAAATATGTATAGTTCATTTTTTAATAGTTTCTCACCGGATTCCAAATGTCATAACTTTTATTTTTTTATGTGGATATAGCCACTTGCGGGTCGAGTCATATTTTTTAATATAACCATTTGGGGGGTATATATAGATTGCTTCCTTGGGAGGGTGACCGGAAGAGAGAGAATTCCGGTTTGTTTTTTCCCCCATTGACTTTATATGTGTCGTTCTGATCGCAGGGATACCATATATGTATTTTATTATTGAGAAAAAAATTGAAAAACATATTTTTGTAATTTTTTTTTTTAAATTAAACTTTCATTTTAAGGTGGTATCCCACCACATCACCTTATTACCTATCCACATGATAGGTGATAAGAGTTTGATCTTTGGGGGTCCCTAGTAACCTGAACGAAAAGGGAAGCGCTGCCGCTCCATTCATTCTCAATGGGACTGTCGTGCTGGAGATAGCCATGGCAATGTATAGACGCCCCCTCCCTCTGTAGCCACTGTAGATGCATTCTGTTGCCATTGACCACGGTATCTGAGGGGTTAATTGGCCGGGATCTGAGTTATTTCTAGTCCCGGCTGTTGCAACTGTATATTGCAGCCGGCACCGCCTGCTAATGGCGCAGCTCATGCACTTTTTTTATTTTTTATTAAATATTTTTATTCTTTGTAGTTATTTTCATACCGTTGTACAGTAATGTCTGGAGCTTTTCCAGTCCGAGTCACTGCTCAGTGCGCTCCCAATGCCTTTGCCGGGTTACTCCGGAGTTGAAAGCCCCTGACCTCCCTGTCAATGTGAGTTGTGACATCAGGGGCTTCCCCACGGCTGGAATCTGTGCCGAGCGCTACATAATGCTCTTTTTGGGGACTTCAGTGGGGGAGCTCTCCGAGGTCTACATTTAACATATACCTCAGATGGATGCCATACAGTGGAATCCGGCACAGAGAGGTTCCCACGTTTAACAAAACAAAAACAAAAAAACTTATACCGCACGGCTTAAGTGGTGTTTTTGTTCTTTTCCTTTTCTTTGCAGGATTCCACAGGATGAAAAGGCGTAGTCTACTACGTTATTCCATACTCCAAATCAAAGGTATATTGATGTATACCAGCTCAACGGAGGCTAAAAAGGCACGTTTTTGGTTTCCTTTGGGCTAATGGAGCCCTATGGACATGTTTAGCGTGGATGTCTGGAGATTTCCTGACCTACACGCTAAAGTGCAATGTGAACCAGGCCTTATTTATCTTTGCCTATCTGTATGTGTAACATGCACTGTGCGATTATTTCTGAATGGTGAGGCTCCCTACTCTGGGGTGATGTCTCCTGATTATGTTCCAGAAATGCAGCAGCCGTTTTTAAGCAATTGCTGCTCTCACAGCTCAGTGACCCCTGTGTCTGTAATCCAGGAAAAAAGATTTCCCCCCATGAACTCTCTACTGTGGAGGTAAAGACTATAGTGTACAAAAAATTCTGAATGTATATTAGCGATAGGTTGATGAATTGATGATTATTTATTATGTCCTAAGGAAGGATTTCCTCAGGCCAGTAGTGTGCGGTACAAAATTTCACGTTATGGGCCCGTCTAAATACACCCTGAATAAAAAAACAAAAACTGATTGTTGCATCAGGGAATATCCAGCTTTAGTAAGGATAAAAACGGTCAGTAACCAGCCTGTTTTTGCCAACATTTTAATTTATTTTAAGTTTGCCATTGGCTTAGAGGCAGTTCCTTCTCTAAAAAAAAAAAACGAAAAAAAGTCTCCAATGGGTCCAGCTCTTGGAACTCGCAGCGTTCAGCTTTTATGACTGGGGGAAGCTCCACTGCCATACAGTTCTCCTGCTGCTGATTTGTACTATTGCATGCCAGCCATTGTGGCCAGGCCTGCCATAGTGGGAGCCGCTCTTAGGGGCTTTCTGCTTGTAGAGTGGTTTCTCTAGAGCAGGGTCCTCCCTCTATGACCGCTATATGTTTTAAAGGGACACGTCCATCAATGTGACTATTTTTTGTAATCTCCATCGTTTGCACTCTTCTGTCAACCAGCATTTTGATCAGTGAGGAGCTGGCGGGGGTGACTTAAAGAACCACATCTCCACTATTTGTAGAGCCCTCATATGCCCTCCCCAGACATGCCCCCAGACGTGTTCCTCCCTACTTGAGACAACCTGGCTGTCCCTTTCCTCCCTCCCTTTCTGAGAGATCCAACCTGGCATTTGATGTGACTTTAAAGAGGCTCTGTCACCAGATTTTGCAACCCCTATCTCCTATTGCAGCAGATCGGCGCTGCAATGTAGATTACAGTAACATTTTTATTTTTAAAAAACGAGCATTTTTGGCCAAGTTATGGCCATTTTTGTATTTATGCAAATGAGGCTTGCAAAAGTACAACTGGGCGTGTTGAAAAGTAAAAGTACAACTGGGCGTGTATTGTGTATGTACATCGGGGCGTGTTTACTACTTTTACTAGCTGGGCTTTCTGACGAGAGGTATCATCCACTTCTCTTCAGAACTCCCAGCTTCTGGCAGTGCAGACACAGCCATGTACTCGAGAGATCACGCTGTGACGTCACTTCCTCAGGTCCTGCATCGTGTCAGACGAGCGAGGACACATCGGCACCAGAGGCTACAGATGATTCTGCAGCAGCATCGGCGTTTGCAGGTAAGTCGATGTAGCTACTTACCTGCAAATGCTGATGCTGCTGCAGAATCAACTGTAGCCTCTGGTGCCGACACGATGCAGGACCTGTGAGTGACGTCACAGATCTGCACTGCCAGAAGCTGGGCGTTGTGAAGAGAAGTGGATGATACTTCTCATCAGAACGCCCAGCTAGTAAAAGTAGTAAACACGCCCCGATGTACGCACATAATACACGCCCAGTTGTACTTTTACTTTTCAACACGCCCAGTTGTACTTTTGCAAGCCTCATTTGCATAAATACAAAAATGGCCATAACTTGGCCAAAAATGCTTGTTTTTTAAAAATAAAAACGTTACTGTAATCTACATTGCAGCGCCGATCTGCTGCAATAGCAGATAGGGGTTGCAAAATCTGGTGACAGAGCCTCTTTAAGGCCGGGTTCCCACGTAGTATAAACGCTGCGGAATTTACGCAACCGAATTCTGTGCAGAAATTCCTCCGAATTTACAGTAGCAGCACAGTGGATGAGATTTAGAAAATATCCACGCTGAGGGAAAAAACCGCAGCGTAAACGTTAATAAATCGACTTGAATTACAGAATTTAATTCCGCAGCATGTCCATTTATGCTTGAGTTTTAGTTGTTTTTTCTGTTGCGAGTTTTCCCCATTGAATTTAATGGGGATGCAAAACCTACAACAAAAAGGCAAGTGTTGTGACTTTACGCTGCAAAAATCGCAACTGGAGAAAAAAACCAATTACCAAGAACGCCCTCCTTATTCCTGTAGTCAGGACTCCTGGGATGACGTACCGATGCAGCCAATCACTAGCTGCAACATCATCGTAGGAGGCTGGACTACGCACAGAGACTTCCGCAGCGGAAAGTCAGTCCGGAAAAAAATGTGGTGCGGTTTTTGTTTTTTTACGGAAAGTTGCTGCGAGTTCCAGGTCTAATACGCTGGTATCCGACCCTTTGGAAGCTGGCATAAGAAGATCACCCACATGCCAACCCAGAGCTTTGACCCTCAGGATTCCCACACTACTGGAGAGCCTTCCAAAAACTATATTGATTAGGAAGACCGGGGTCCTATACCAGAAACCGGTTGTAAATGCAAAAAAAAACCTTGTGTCGTCTGTACTTGCGGATCCACAACAATTCACCAATCTGCAAATCCGGACTGTAAAATTGAATTGTCCTGAGTTTTTGCGGTCAGGATTTGTAAATCACGGTTGTGTACATGGGGCCATAGAAAAGAATGGGTCTGCAATTTATCTGCAAAAAATGTGTATAAATTGCAGCCACAAAAAATACAGTTGTGTGCATGAGGCGTGATCGCAAGAGATTCTCTGCTCTGGGAGATACCAACAGTGTGAGGGGGGGGGGGGTTGTAATTTATATACAGAATCTAAATTCAAAATGTAAAGTGAAAAAAGTTTACCAAAAGTTTTGCTCACCTCATATCCTTAATTTTAAATTGCGTTTTTTCCAATGCGTTTTGTAAAGCAATGTAGACATAAAAAATCCAGAAAGCTGTGGGTGCTCGTAAATCCTCCTGAACTTGATCCTGTGTCGACAGCAGGTTGTAGAAACAAAAATAGTGTGTAGAAAAGGCAGATCCAGCACTCAAATATAAAAAATTCGATTTTTATTGGGTCATTTAAAAAAAAATTGGGATAAAACAATAATCCCGGGACCTTGCTTACGCGTTTCAGACCACTGGGGTCCTTAATCATAGCTATTTTTTTTTAAATGACCCAATAAAAATCGCATTTTTTATATTTGAGTGCTGGATCTGCCTTTTCTACACACTATTTTTGTATCTAAATTCAAAGTGGAGCCTCGTACTTGGTTCATGCCAGTATTAGGGGAGAGCGAATCCATTCACCTGTTTTGCTATTTTGTTGATTTGCTGGTCTATAGAATACAATTGGAGAATAGATTCCCCCTTTTTTTTCTTTTCTTAATTTGTCAAAAGCAAATCTCAAACCTGTTTAATTCCCCAATTCATCGTAATTGGTGAAAGACAAAGCAGGCAAAAATGTCCTCCCCTCCTGCCAGGACTCTAGGAGTTCCATGTGTGTTTTGCAGCCCATGTAGAGGCGACGACCGCTCGTTGTAAATGGTTAATCAGAGTCTCACTACGTACACTACGAGCCTAAGCATAAGGTACAAGCAGGAGCTGAGTGACCGGATTTACCCTCCTTGTATCTGTGGTGTTTCTAGTGAGTCTCTTCAGATTACCCAGCAGCCTCCTCCAACTGCTGCAGAACACACACGAGTCATTTTAGGCCATGTTCACACACAGATTTGTTCTGCGGATTGACCATCGGATACGCACACGGTTCACCCCCCTTGTAATTTAATGAATTACTGCATTTTTGCACGGAATCCACACCAATAATGAGAATGCTCTGGATTTTAAAATGTATTGCCGGCGAAATGTTAGCAGATGGTCTAGATTAACCCCTTAAGGACGCAGCCTAGTTTGGGCCTTAAGGCTCAGAGCCCATTTTTCAAATCTGACATATTTCACTTTATGTGGTAATAACGTCGGAATGCTTAAACCTATTGAAGCGATTCCGAGATTGTTTTCTCGTGACACTTTGGGCTTCATGTTCGTGGTAAAATTTGGTCGATATATTCAGTCTTTATTTGAGAAAAATTGCAAAATTTAGAGAAAATTTAGAAAAAATAGCATTTTTCAGAATTTAAATGCATCTGCTTGAAAAACAGACGGTTATACCACCCAAAATAGCTACTAGTTAACATTTCCCATATGTCTACTTTAGATTGGCATCGTTTTTTGAACATTATTTTATTTTTCTTGGACGTTACAAGGCTTAGAACATAAACAGCAATTTCTCATATTTTTAAGAAAATTTCAAAAGCCATTTTTTTAAGGTACCTGTTCAGTTCTGAAGTGGCTTTGAGGGGCCTATGTATTAGAAATCCCCCATAAAGCACCCCATTTTAAAAACTAGACCCCTCAAAGTATTCAAAACAGCATTTAGAAAGTTTTTTAACCCTTCAGGCATTTCACAGGAATTAAAGCACAGTGGAGGTGAAATTTGCAAATTTCGTTTTTCTTTCTGAATTTCAATTTTATTCTATTTTTTTTCTGTAACAAAGAAGGTTTTACCAGAGAAACACAACTAAATATGTATTGTCCAGATTCTTCAGTTTTTAGAAATGTCCCACATGTGGCTCTAGTGCGCTCGTGGACTAAAACACAAGCCCCAGAAGCAAAGAAGCACCTAGTGCATTTTGGTGGTGCTTTTTTATTAGCATATATTTTAGGCAGCATGCCAGGTTTGAAGAGGTGTTGAGGTGCCAAAACAGTAGGAATCCCCCAAAACTGACCCCATTTTGGAAACTGCACCCCTCAAGGAATTAATTTATGGTTATTGTTACAATTTTGACGCCGTAGTTTTTTCACAGCGCGTATTTGAATTGGGCTGTGAAATTAAAAGAATGACAATTTTTCCAATAAGATGTCATTTTTGATCAGAATTTCTTATTTTCACAGGGAACAAAATGCCCCATTTTGTTGCCCAATTTGTCCTGAGTGCGGCAATACCCTATTTGTGGCCATAAACTGCCGTTTGGGCCCATGGGAGGTATTAGAAGGAAAGGAGCGCTATGTGTTCTTTGGAGCCCAGATTTTGCTGGATTGGTTTTCGGGTGCCATGTCGCATTTGCAGAGCCCCAAAGGTATCAAAGCAATGCAAACCCACCAGAAGTGACCCCATTTTGGAAACTACACCCCTCAAAGAATTTATTTATGGGTGTTGTGACCATTTAGACCCCACAGTTTTTTCACAGAATTTATTTGAATTGGGCTGTGAATTAAAAAAAAAAATATTTTTTCCAATAAGAGGTAGTTTTGGCTCAAAATTTCTTATTTTCACAAGCAATAAAATACCGCATTTTGTTGCCCAATTTGTCCTGAGTGTGGCAATACCCTATTTGTGGTGATAAACTGCCGTTTGGGCCCATGGGAGGGCTCAGAAGGAAAGGACCACCATGTGGCCTACTGGAAATTTTCTGGTGCTAAGTCGAGTGTGCAGAAGCCCCTGAGGTATCAGTACAGTTGAAACCCCCGAGAAGTGACCCCATTTTAAAAACGACACCCCTTAAGGAATTCATCTAGAGGTGTAGTGAGCATTTTGACCCCACAGGTATTGTGTAAAAGATAATGCGCAGCAGATGGTGCAGAGTGAGATTTGCAATTTTCTATATATATGCCATGTCAGTGTCCGATATATTGTGCCCAGCATGTGCCACCGGAGACATACACCCCATAAACTGTAATGTGGGCTCTCCCGGGTACGGCAATACCCTACATGTGGCTGTTATTAGCTGCCTGGGCACACGGCAGGGCTCAGAAGGAAAGGACCACCATTTGGCCTACTGGAGCTTTTCTGGTGCTAAGTCTTGTACGCAGAAGCCCCTAAGGTACCAGTACAGTTGAAACCCCCAAGAAGTGACCCTGTTTTAAAATCTACACCCCTTAAGGCATTCATCTAGAGGTGTAGTGAGCATTTTGACCCCACAGGTATTGTGTAAAAGATAATGTGCAGCAGTTGGTACAGAGTGAAATTTGCAATTTTCTATACATATATGCCAATTCAGTGTCCGATATATTGTGCCCAGCATGCGCCACCGGAGATATACACCTCATAAACTGTAATGTTGGCTCTCCCGGGTACGGCAATACCCTACATGTGGCTGTTATCAGCTGCCTGGGCACACAGCAGGGCTCAGAGGGGAAAGATGAGGAGGGGTAAGCTGTGCGAAGTGGATCAGAGCGAGTAAAACTGGGGTAAATTAAAAATAAAGGGATGTATGATAAATTTTAAAACACTCTTTCATACAGAGCTCTGGTTTTTCGGGACACGCGTCACATTGATATATTGTGTCCTTCCTTATCCCCCTCTTATAGCAGACTCTGCACCTCTTTTGACTTTTTCCCTTCTTGCCAGTTTGGGGAACTTCTCCTAAAAAGTGTTGCCCTGGTACGATGCCTGTGGCCCCGCTTCCAGAAGTACTGTAAGGCTTCAGGACTTGATCTGACAAGTCCACCCCTCCCATGTACCTATTGTAGTCCAGGATGCAGTCTGGTTTGGGGGTCTCTGTACTGGTACCTCGTACAGGTACATGGGTACTGGTGTGGCATCTCTCTTGTCCTTGTACTTGACACACAATATGTTGCTGCTAGAATGTGCCCTGCTCTCACCTCTTCTGAGCTTTGCCCTGCAGAGTCTTAGGGAGGCCTCTCAGGTTTCTTCTAGCAGTGCCGCATGCCGCAGGACTTCTGGAAGCGAGGCAGTTGAAGAGTGGGACGCTGGTATAAAAATTATCCAGGTAGAGGTGGTAACCCTGGTCCAGCAGTGGGTGCACCAAATCCCACACAATTTTTGTATTAACTCCCAGTAAGGGGGGGCATTCTGGGGGCTGAGTACTGGTGTCCTTCCCTTTATATATCCTAAATTTGTAGGTATACCCTGATGCACTCTCACACGGCTCATACATCTTCACGCCATACCTTGCCCTCTTACCCGGCAGGTACTCGCGGAATTGAAGCCTCCCTTTCAAATGTACCAGGGATTCATCTATAGAAATACACTTCTCGGGGGTGAATGCTGGGAAAACCGGGCACTGAAATGGTCTAATAGGGGTCTCCGTTTATACAAACGGTCAAAACTGGGGTCATCTCGGGGTGGGTACGGCTCATTATGAGTATAATGTAAGAAGCGAAGTATTGCCTCATTTTTATTTTATTTTTTAGTTTCCAGCTCAGTTCTGAAGTTGCTTTGAGGGGCCCATATATTAGACACCCTTATCAAACACCCCATTTCAGAAACTAGACCCCTCAAAGTATTCACAACAGCATTTAAAAAGTTTATTAACCCTTTAGGTGTTTCACAGGAATTTAGAGCAAAGTAGAGGTGACATTTAATTAATTTAATTTAATTTATTAGGCACCATGTCCGGTTTGAAGAGGTCTTGTGGTGCTAAAACAGTGGAAACCCCCTAAAAGTGACCCCTTTTTGAAAACTAGAGACCTTGAGGAATCCATTGTAGTTTTCTTGGGGTGCATGCGACTTTTTGATCAGTTTTTATTCTAATTTTAGGTGGCGTGGGGACTAAAAAAACAGCAATTTTACTATTGTTTTTTATTCAATTTTTTTTACAGCGTTCACCGTGTGCTATAAATGACACATTCACTTTATTCTGCGCGGCGATACGATTACGGCGATACCAGATGTTTATATTTTTTTTATGTCTTATGGCGTTTGCACAATAAAATACGTTTTGTAAAAAATCATTTACTTTTTGTGTTACCTTATTCTAAGAGCCATAACGTTTTTATTTTTCCATCAGGAAAGTCGTGTGAGGACTTATTTTTTGCGTAACGTACTGTAGTTTCGATCATTACCATTTTTAGGGACATGCGACTTTTTGATCTCTTTTTATTCCATTTTTTGGGAGTTGAAGTGACCAAACAATTGTGATTGTGGTACGGTTTATTATTTTCTCTTACGGCGTTCACCGCGCGGGATAAATAACGACATCGTTTTGTAGTTCAGGTCGTTACGGACGCGGCGATACCAATTATGTATAGTTTATTTGTTTATTTATATATTTTTATTAATAATAAAGAACTGATAAGGGAAAAAGGGGGACTTTTACTTTTATTACTTTTAAATCTTTTATTTTCTTATTTTTACACAACTTTTTTTTACTTTTTTACACTTTTTTTACTTTGTCCCACTAGGGGACATGAGGGCAGGAGGCTCTGATCGCTATTCTAATACACTGCACTACATACGTAGTGCAGTGTATTAGAGCTGTCAGCTGTTCGCTGACAGCAAGCATAGTGGGTCCTGACTTTGTCGGGACCCACTAGGCTTCCGTCGATGGCGTAGCCAGAGTCCATTGTTAGGATTCTGGTTGCCATAGTAGCCATCACGGCCCGCTATCGTGTAGCAGGCCGGCTATGGCAGCTTAACCCCTAAGAAGCCGCGATCGCTATTGAACGCGGCTTCTAAGGGGTTAATCGGCGGGGACCACGGCGATCGGTCCCTGCACACTAAGCTGTGATAGCCTGCTGTCGGAAACAGCAGGTATCACAGCTCAAGCACGCGCCGGGATTAAATGGCGCCGTGTTTACTCAGGTCAGTAATAGTACTGACCTGAGCGCGAACGTTCTACTTAGCAGGACGTACTATTACTGACCTGAGCGCGAAGGGGTTAAGGTGTGGAATCCTTGCCTAAAATTCTGTCAGAATCCTTAGGCTATGTTAACACAGTTTTTTTTGCAGGTGGAATTTCTGCCTCAAAATTCCCTTTTGAGGTTTGAGGCAGAATTTCCTCTCCCTCCACGCCGATTTTCGCGTCGTTTTTCGCCCGCGGCCTATCAGCGCTGCGGGCATAAAACGCAGCGAAATACACTTTCTCTGCCTCCCATCGAAGTCAATGGGATGTCAGAGGCGTTAACGCCCGAAGATAAGGCATGTCGCTTCTTTATCCCGCAAGGCGGTTTTACCGCTCGCGGGGAAAAAGACTCCTCCCATTGAAATCAATGGGAGGCATTTTCGGGCCATTTTTGACGAGTTTTTTGGCATGGTTTCTGCATCTCAAAACTCGTCAAAAAACTCAGTGTGAACATAGCCTAAATGTGGAAACGTGGCCTTGCATTGCTGCTAATCTAACAATATCCAAACTGAAGTCTGATTGTAACAAAGATCTTGGCTGTACACATGGTCTCTCCCCTCACAGTGGGCTTTTCTATCTGGGAATTGACAAGTTTTACAGAGTCCTCTGCATGGAGTTTGTATGTTCTCCCCGTGTTTGCGTGGGTTTCCTCCCACACCTCAAAAACATACCAATGGGGAATTTAGATTGTGAGCCCCAATGGGGACAGTAAAAGAGGACCTCTGTACAGCGCTGTGTAATATGTTCGCTATAGAAGTAACTGAAATCAATAAATGATGAGACTGTTTGCTTACTGCTGCATGTGGAGAGCAAACTCCTCTCCGCTCTTAAAGGGCCAGAGCTTTGATAATTAAATTAGAGAACATTTTTTAAATTTCCTCTCTATAAGCAAGCCTCCTATATTCCATGAGTTTTCCCCAAAAAGTAATGGGTCATTTGATTTTATTTTTTTTAAGATGAGCCACTGCTTTTTGAAAAATGTAATGAACGTGGGAATTCAGAACTTTTCTAGGGCTTATCCTATTTGTAGAGCGCCTTCCTGTATGCCTTAATTGCACGTGTTTATTAATTAACCCTAGCCCCCACGCAGCCATTTTTTGGATTTTCATTTTCACCTTTACCCCTGTAAAGGCCCCATGTCTGCCATGACAACCGTGGGCACCCTGCAACCGCATCGTGAGGGGGCCGATCTATCGAAGACAGAACATTAGTGCAGCGCTGGTCGCATCACATCGTGCTGAGCGCACACTTGTCAGGACTCAGGAGCGGGGCTATGACTTATCGCACAGCCGCAGCCCCGCTCTCATACATTCATGTGTTACAATGCTAAGCTGTGCGGCCGCACAGCTTGGTATCGAAATACATGAAATAACGGTATTAAACCATTTGAGGGTGCACGGTATTGAAACAGTATGGAAGTTTCAATGCATTGTGCATCCCTAATACATACTCCCCTAACCCCGTTCCAATGGCGAGTGGAGGCGATGCCTCTGCTCCTCTGCTCTGTGCAGCTTGGCACGATGACGTCACTGCCTCTTGTCTAGTGATACATAGTGAATGGTTGAGCATGGACATTACGGCCCACGGCTTTGCATTGGGTCCAACGGTATCTGTGTCCTGAAGATGCAGATAGTTTAAACCGGGAAAAATAATTGAAAAAAAAGAAATAAATGTGCAAGATTACATTATTTTTTTTTTTATTTTTTTTAACTGCCCAGAAGTAAAAGTTTGTTCTCTGCAATTTTGCCAGTTAACTAAATTATTCTTCGTATATAAAGAGCCATCATGCATTCTCTACACACAGCTATAATAAGATTGGATAAACCTTTTTTTCATACTTTTAATACAATTCTACTTTTATTTCAGAAATCGAGCTATAGCAGACTATCTTCGTTCCAATGGCTATGAAGAGGCGTACTCTGTTTTTAAGAAGGAGGCAGAGCTAGATATGGTAAGACCTATTGTTTTTATATTGGGTGAAACTTCCAGGATCATTCCTGATGAAATTTGTGTATTTTTGTAATAACCGTGTTCCTGACCATCATGTCACCTATATGATGTGATCTGTAGCAGTCGTGCCCCCTCCCCTTACTCTAAAGCCTTTATCTGTAATTGACAGCTCTCAATCATTCACTGTTGTGAGTGTAATACATTGCTTGCTGGTAGAACTGCTTCTGTTTCGGAGACAAAATAGCTATTCTCCTGAAGGGGAGGCAGACCGGATATGCAGGCAGTGAGACTGAAACTTTAACTTTCATGCCTCATAATTGTGTTTTTTTACTGAATTCAGAGTTTCTGAACTGTTAGGCCTCATGCACACGACCGTAGCCGTGTGCACGGCCGTGATTTTCGGGTCGGCCGGCTGCGGACTGTCAGCGGACTGTCAGCCGCAGGCCGCCCGCACATGCACATGGCCGCGGCCATTGTTTTCAAAGAGCCCGGACCGCAGAACCGGGCCGTAATAAGACATTCCCGTTCTTTCTGCGGTCCGGGCTCCCGGGCCGTGCACGGACCGCAAAAACTACGGTCGTGTGCACGGCCCCATAGAAAAGAATGGGGCCGCAATTCTCCCGTGGATTTTCGGGGGAATTGCGGCCGCAAAAACACGGTCGTGTGCATGAGGCCTTACAGATGCCGCAATAGCTAGGGATAGAGGCACAGAGACTCAGGATAGTTCGAATAAGAGGCAATAAATTAAACAATAGTTTTAAGAATGTAAAACTTGCATCAACTTTTTAGAAGCGTTGTTTCAGGTGTCTAGAGGCTGTAGCTACAGGTGGCCACACATTTTATATTTTTTCCTCCAGTGGTCGTTGCAAGGAAAATGTAATATTCTACAGAGTCTTTCTATGGGATGCCATGTAATCCATGGTTATGCTGTCAGAAATCTCTTTATGTACCTTACTTATGTTTCAGTGCGAAATGTGCGCAAAAATCTTCAAGTCCGCACTTTAACCTGCTGCATGTGAATATAGTCTTTGGTGCAGTTGGCTAATTTTAAAGTTGTTCGGATCTTTTGGGGAATTTAAATGATTAATTTTCTAACATCAATTCGTTAAATTGTCTCAAATCGGGGAGCATCGCTATGTGTGGAAACTGAGCCAGTAACACAAATACCTATGTCTGCTTTCAACTTTCTGACCGTTCTCACCTCCTATCTTTCTGTGCATCATTGTTATTCTACACGTGTCAATAATGTGTCGAATGTTTTACTGGTAAAATGGGGCTTCTGAGCAGCTTTGTAGCTGATCACGTCAATTTATCAGGAATTGTAACAATCTAAATCTATACAGTAGGCTGCTAAGTGGTATACATGGTTTTACTACTACGTGCTCATTGTGCAAGTATAAACTGTCAAATATTAATGACACTGTTATTTATTAGAATCATAAGGCCATGTTTACGAGGATACTGCGCTGAAATCTGTGGCAAATCACCCACAAATAGTGTCCCATTGATTTCCATGGAAATTAGAATTTTAAACCACTTTGCGGAAGAAGTAACGTCACTTTTTGACACAATTTTTATGCAAAAAAAAAAAAAAAAAGAATCTGATGACACATGGATTAGCGTAATTGAATGGGGCTTATTTGCATGTGGACCTGCGGCAGATGAAACTGCAAAATCTGAACAAAATTCAAGGGTCAGACCCCGTTTCTTTTGCAAATCCACATCATATTTTTTTCTACTTGAAAATTTGTCGTGTGAACATACATTAAAAGTTACATATTGATTTTGTTCAGAAAGTGTGCACAAAATGTTTATTTTTCTACGCATTGAGCTTTCTTAACAAATTGTAGATCTCCCCGAGTTCAACCTGTGTTTTACATTTCAGAATGAAGAGTTAGACAAGAAGTATGCTGGCCTACTGGAGAAGAAATGGACATCAGTTATCAGATTACAGAAGAAGGTAACCTATTGTACAGTTTTCTGTGTGAAAGTATGTCCCTCGAGTAGTGAATTCAGAAGACACACTAAATAGATTTTGGCAGAGTAAAGATACTCCTCTTAGCATTTTACAGAGTATTTTTAGCCAAGGAGGAGTATAATATCATGAAGGGTGTTCACTAAGCATAGAACTTCCACTGTGTATAGCTGGAGCGTCCAAATGAAATAGGTGACTGGAGGGGGGGGGGGCAACGCTTAGAGGTTAAAGAGGATCTGTCGCTAGTTTAGTAATGTCCAATCTCCTAACTAATCTAATAGGCGCTGTCACACTGACAGTCCTAGTGTAAATTGTGGCTCAAAAAGTTTATTTTAAGGTTATGAGCTTTTTTCCAAATATGCAAATGAGTCTCTACTGGACAAGTGGGAGATAACAGCAGCGATTCTCCTGAGGTGGAGCTACATCACAGACTCTGATGCTGTCCAATCAGCATGAAGCTGCTTCACACAGTGTGAGAGACTGAGGCTGGAGGGAAGGGGGGTCAATTCAAACAGCCATAACTCGGGCTGTGGACCACCTAGAACAGTTCTGGTTTCATATGAAAGAGGAGATTCTAATCTTTCATATAGCACCAGGATCGCAGTTCTAGCTGTGACACGACCCGAGATATGGCCAGTTGAATACACAGTTGGGCATGGAAGCTGTATACGATCTGATCACGCTGTGTTGCTGGGCAGGGAAGGGGGGAGAAGCTGTATGCTGATTAGACAGCGTCATACAGAAAACATTACACCGCCCAGAGTGAAAAGAAAGTCACCTCCTATTTGTCAAGTATAGCCAAATTAGCATAATTAGAAAAATACTTTTCAAATATTTTTTTTAAAACCAATCACACTATAGTTATCAGCAGCAAAAGCGCCTATTGCGCCATTTAGGAGATCGGGAATTAATAAACTGGTAACAGATCCTCTTTAATGACTTCAGCAGCAACCGTCTGAAAGTCTTCGGTTTTGGGCAATGCAAATAATTTTTACTACAATCTTGCTTATAAGATAAATGATCCACCAGTTTGTGGCCTAACTCTGTGTTATTGGCCAGATTATACATTGTGTGTTCTACCGCTGTGACATTAGTGACAACCATGAGTGAATGTAAAAAACGAGGGACCCTCCGCTCTTCTAAAGAGACTCAATCACCTATGAAAACTCCCCTTAACTACAGCAATCAGTAAATGGTTTTATTTTAAAAATGATTATTCCAAATCTGTAACTTTTTTTTACATTTTTTTTATCGTTCTACTCATTTGCATTGCCCTGGTTTTAAGCCCCCAAATGGGCCATATGCTTCATGCTAATGCATGGAGAAGACTAATAAGCTCGGCGATAGAACGGAGAGGACCCCTAGGACTCGTCATTAGCATGTAGCTTACATGGCCCTCTTGCAGGCTTACAGCAAGGGAATGCAAATGAGCAGAAAGATACAATTTCCTTAATAAACAGACGTTAAAGAGGCTGTCACCACATAAGTGCCCTATCTCCTAGATAAGGAGATGGGCGCTATAATGTAGGTGATGGCAGTGCTTTTTATTTAAATAAACAATCTATTTTTACCACTTTTATTAGCGTTTAGATTTATGCTAATGAGTTGCTTAATGCCCAACTGGCCGTATTTTTACTTTCGTCAGCGTCATACACTCCCCTGTACAACGCCCACTTGGTCTAATCAGCATCATGCACTCCTCTCCATTCATTTACACAGCGCATAGGGATCCTGTTAGATCTCTGTGCTGTCTTATACTAACACATTAACAATACTGAAGTGTTTAGACAGTGAATAAACATTCCACGGGATGTCTATTCACAATCCCTGCACTTCGTTACTGTTTCTATGGTAGTTACAGCCGAGGAAGCGTGATCTCGTTGTAACCTGTCATCTACAGCGTAATCTCACGAGATTACGCTTTGCTCTACTGTAACTACCACAGACCGAGTAACGAAGTGCAGAGATTGTGAATAGACATCCCGTGGAATGTCTCACTGTCTAAACACTTCAGTATTGTTAATGTGTTAGTTCCTTATGTGCTGTCTTATACTAACAGGATCCCTATGCGCTGTGTAAATGAATGGAGAGAAGTATATGACGCTGATTGGTCAGCGTCATACACTCCCCTGTACAACGCCCACTTGGTCTAAAGTAAAAATACGCCCACTTGGGCATTAAGCAACTCATTAGCATAAATCTAAAAACGCTAATAAAGTGGTAAAAATAGATCGTTTTTTTTTTTTTTAAATAAAAAGAATTAGGGTATGTTCACACGGCCTATTTACGGACGTAATTCGGGCGTTTTTGCCCCGAATTACGTCTGAAAATAGCGCCTCAATAGCGCTGACAAACATCTGCCATTGAAAGCAATGGGCAGACGTTTGTCTGTTCACACGAGGCGTATATTTACGCGCCGCTGTCAAATGACGGCGCGTAAATAGACGCCCGCGTCAAAGAAGTGACCTGTCACTACTTTGGCCGTAATTGGAGCCGTTATTCATTGACTCCAATGAATAGCAGCGCTAATTACGGCCGTAATTGACGCGGCGTTCAAGCGCCTGCACATGCCGGTACGGCTGAAATTACGGGGATGTTTTCAGGCTGAAACATCCCCGTAATTTCAGCCGTAACGGACGCCCTCGTGTGAACATACCCTTACTGTCACCTACATTATAGCACTGATCTCCTTATGTAGGAGATAGAGCACTTATGTGGTGACAGAGCCTCTTTGAATTGATAGCTAAGATCCCCGCCCTCGTTTACACAGTCCTGGGTACCTTTTATACATAGAGATCTGGTTGGATTCGGTAATATACGACTGGTTTCACACCTGTTAAATTGCTTCAGATACAGCGGCATTGAGGCTATGTTCCTTTATCTTGGTATCAGAAAGGCATTTTTGTTCTGTTGGACATACCGCTTTGCGGTACTGAACTGCTGGGGTTTCACATCCTATTTTATCACTGCTTTAAAACTCTATAGTACTCTAATGTTTTTGTAAGATTCCATTGGTGCTCCTCTCACCTCTACTCCATCCCCCAAGGCACCTGCCAAAGCTGCCCTCTCTCACCCTTGCTATTATTGCATTTAAACCCATGGCGATTAATCTTCACCTAAATGACAATATTCAACTCATTGAAGTAGCTACGGTAGCACACAAGTTGTGTCTGTTTGCTGATGGTATCCGGCTGACAATCACCTCGCCACTCCCTATCCAACCTTTAATGTACCTTTCCCAGCTTTGGGTCAATATTAGGTTTAGTAGTCAACTATGTCCATTGCACTAAATACCTTTCTCCTTCCTCATGGTCGCTACCTTTAAAATCCCACTTCCCCTTCCATTGGGTGTCAGGCCAGCTTGACTTTATGGGCATTGGCCTTAGTAATGACTTGCGCACTCAGAATGGCAAACTCCACCCCCCCCCCCCCCATTACTACGATGACTGAGAACTATGCTGGAAGATTGCGGCAAATATCGTAATTCACGGCTGGGTCCATGCTCTAAAAATGATGGATTTCCTTTTTTCTTTTTCACGAGCTCCCAGTCCTTGTTTCAGGTTATTACCTCCAATTTTATTCCAGAGGTTGATCAACAAATTTGTATGGTGGGATGGTATTCCTAGGGTGAATAGTGCTACCTTCTACTGGCACTAAATATTATTAGGCGGCTGAGTTGCCTCTCTACAATGCTACTAGAGAACCGTCCCTATGGTCTGCGCTAGAATCGCCTGAATGCCATCCAATCCCATAAGACGGGCTATTATGGCTTCTTCCCTTTTCAGTGGTTTTCCATTACTAACCCCGTCATCACTCACTTTAATGTGAATTTGTGCTCTGCTAAATGGATTTATCCGTTTCTACTGCTGGCTCCACTCTGTGGCCACGCACTTTTCCCTCCAGGACTCGAGTCCCATCATCTTACGAGCTTTGTCTATAGGAAAGTGCATAATTCTCTTACTATGTCGAGAATCAAGACTTTCCTTGTTTTAGAGGAGAAGTTCCCCCTACCAAGTAGAGAACTTGATATTTCCAGATTAAGCACTTTGTTTCCTACCTGCTCGAACGTCCCTACCCTTCCTGCCCATATAGCTAAGGCGGTCGCTGGGACTCTCCATCCCTTCAAACGTTTATGAAAGAATGGATCGTTCTAAAGAGATCACGGATTTCAAGCGTGGTACTGAAGTAATAGACCACGTAAAGTTAGAATGTGGTCGCAGAGTGCTGAGGAGTAAAGTGCATAAGTCGCCAACGCTCTTCTGATTCAATAACTGCAGCGTTCCGAACCGCCATCCGCCCAAAAACTGTGTGCCAGGAGCTTCACGGCATGGGTGTTCATGGCTGAGCAGCCTTACATCACCAAGCACAATGACAAGCATCGGATGACCCTACATAACAATTTTCAGAAATGTATGTGTGCCTATGCAAATATTTTAGTGTTGATGGCTTTGTGCTGTGATTTCCCCATTTGATAGAAAACATGCAAGTGCTCAATTACAGGGCATGAAGAGAGAAATAGTTTTCCTTTCATACATGAACATCCATTAACCGTTCCCAAACAACTTTTATTGGCGCCATTTCTTAATTCTATGGTTGATTTGTAAAACTACGTACCGTAAAGTTCCTTTAATGTGGCATCAATGTAATCTGATCGTATAGTCGTAGAAAAGTATATAGACCGTTAAGGGAAAAAAAAGCACAGCGCAAAATGTTGACATAAAACTATATATAACTTTTTCTTTTTTTAATCCAAAAAATTTCCTGATTAACCACATTAAGTGTAAAACGAACAGATCTTCTCGATTAGAATACTGGATTAAAGGAATTTTACTGTACATTAATAAGATTTTCTTTAAAAACCTATGAAATGCTGCACAACCTTTTAGGCTTATTTGCATAAAAGCTGTGGATTTTCCATCCGGCTTTGTGGACGGATAATCCGCAGCGGTATGTAATACCAGTTATGTGAATGAGATTTAAACAAATCTCTTCTACCTGCAGCAGAACTTTTCTGCATGGAAATTGACCTGCGATGCAGATTTTAAAATCGTGCGTCTCTTGCGGATTTCACCCCTTTCAATGTAACTTGCATTTTGCAGTGTATTTTGCCGCTGTGTGGGCACCCACAATTATTTCTGCAACAGATCTGCCACATGTGAATATACCCTAAGGGGGGCTCTGTTTCTGTATGTACAGGCACATGGTAATATCACATGTATCCTTCCGTGTGTTATTTTACTGCACTGTTGAATAATCACTGAATATAAGATTATGTACAGAAACGATATCCGTAACTTTGACTTGACTTTTGCAATACCAAGTCACATGCTGAACTGCCTTTGGCCACTTTTCGAGACCTGATCTACAATTAAAGAGACAATCCTTTAACAAATAAGCATCCAACTTAATTTTTAGTTCATAGTAACCGTGGATTGTCATCTTTGAAAAAAATAAAATTTGTGCAGCGCATGGCAATGCGTTTAGTGAACCGTCTCTTGGATTTGAGATGAATCACTGTAATAGAAGAATTCAATCAAATCCTTTACATTTTCAAAACATTCCGATGAAGTCAACGTCGCGTAATTCCCAAAAGTTACCACATCTTAATGACGTTGACAAGAATCTCCGTTAATAAATGTGGAGTTTGTTATATCTGGATCTGTTATACCCCATAGGTAATGGAATTAGAATCAAAGCTTAATGAAGCGAAAGAAGAGTTTACGTCTGGAGGACCAATTGGCCAGAAGAGAGACCCCAAAGAATGGATACCACGCCCTCCTGAAAAATATGCACTTAGTGGTCATCGAAGTCCGGTCACTCGTGTTATTTTCCATCCAGTGTTTAGCGTTATGGTCACTTCTTCAGAGGATGCAACGATTAAGGTATTCTGCTCTTCGTAGATTTTTATGTAACTTAATGTGGCACGTTGAAATTATTCATAGCTGGATGTTTAAAGGGGTTGTCCACCGGATAGGTCATCAGTACATGATTGGTGGGGGTCCGACAACCAGGCCCCGCACCGTTAAGCTGCTCTGGCTGACTCCGAGCCCCGGACAAACATGCCGGAAGCAGTTCTCTCCCGCCACTGAATAGCGGTTGAGCTGCAGTACTACAGCCCTGCTCCTGTTCTAGTGGATAGGAGCAGAGCTGCAGTTCAGCAGCACGGCCGCTATGCAATGTACGAAGCTAACTGCTTCTGGCTCAGTACATTGCATAATGGGCAAAAACATCCGGGTGTCGGACCCGCAACGATGATATACTGATGACCTATCCGGTGGATAGGTCATCAGTTGTTCAGTACTGGGCAACCCCTAACTTTGTTATTCGCACAAGCAACTTGAACGCATTATAGTGAATATTTTTCAAATGGGGGGTGGTCTGCATTTTGGTGTTAAAAAAGAATTCATGAAGCAGCGTTGTGATTAAAAAATTGCAGAACTTTTCATTATAAAATGTAATAAGCTTAACCCCTTCCCTCCGCAGCCAATGTTTTCATTTATTTTTGTTTTTTTCCTACCCATCTTCCAAAAGCCATATCTTTTTTATTTTTCAGTTGACATAGCCGTATGTTGTTTTTGCAGGATTAATTGCAATTTTTAATGACACCACAAAATGTACTGGGAAACTGGGCTGGAATTGGGGAAAAAAACCAGACTCCATTGTTTGTTTTTTTTGGGTTTCGTTTTTACGGCGTTAAGCGTGTGGTAAAAACATGAGAACTTATTCTGCGTGTTTGTACAATTACGGCGATACCAAATTTATGAAAGTTTCTTTTCCCCCACTTTAAAAAAGAAAAGACGATTTGTTTTGTCGCCATATTCGAAGAGCCGTAACCTGTTATATTTTTCCATCCATGGAGCGAGCGGTGTGAGGGTTTTTTTTCACCCTAGGGGACTTTACGTTTACGTGGTACAATACTCTGCAATATCTATGTACTGCAATGAATTGTACTTTTTACTAACTCCTGTTGTCCCTTTAGGCAAGATTTAATAAGAGTACAAAGATAGCAGAGCAGGAGCCTTTCTAAGGGTATGTTCACACGGCCTATTTTCAGACGTAATTCAGGCGTATTACGCCTCAAATTACGCCTGAAAAGACTGCTCCATTACGCCTGCAAACATCTGCCCATTGCTTGCAATGGGTTTTACGATGTTCTGTTTAGATGAGGTGTCATTTTACGCGTCTCTCTAAAAAGACGCCAGCGTCAAAGAAGTGCATGTCACTTCTTTGGACGTTTTTGGAGCCGGTTTTCATTGACTCCATTGAAAAACAGCTCCAATTACGTCCGTAATGGACGCCGCAAAAACTTCTGAAATTCAGGAGCTGTTTCCGCCTGAAAACCGCTCCGTATTTTCAGACTTATTTTGTGTTTGCGTGTGAACATACCCTAACTGTTTAGATGCTGCAACATCTAAGTAGTTAAACGCCTGGGATCGGTGTTATCCTTAGAGGCTCTGTCACCAGTTTATAACTGCCCTATATCCTACCTAATCTAATAAGCGCTTTAATGTAGATAACAAGTGTTTTATTTTTGTTTTCTTTTTTTTAGAACTTTTTTATTTTGACCAAGTTATGATAATTTTTAGTTTTATGCAAATTTGTCCTTCATGCCCAACTGGGCGTTTTTTTTGTTTTTTACTTTTCACCAAGTTGATGTTGTAAAGAACGGGTCCTTCACCAGAGCGACGGAAGAGTCAACCGACATCGCCTCCAGCAGTGCCAGGATGTTTATCCGAATCTGCAGTGGCTGCAGGCGATGTCTGTTCAGTCTTCCATGGCTCCGGTGAAGGACCTGTGGGAGGAAGACCCGTCACAGCTTGATCTCGCGAGATCACGCTGTGCTGTGAAACAAGCTGGGCTGGAATGAAGATAAGTGTATGATGCTGATTGATCAGCGTCATACAGTTTTCTTTACAACGCCCACTTGGTGAAAAGTAAAAAAAACAAAAACCGCCCAGCTGGGCATTAAGGACAAATTAGCATAAAACTAAAAATGATCATGACATGGTCAAAAATAAAAGTTTTAAAAAAAATAAATAAAAATCTGTTATCTACATTAACGCACCTATTAGATTAGGTAGGATATAGGGCAGTTATAAACTGCTGACAGAGCCTCTTTAAGTCCGGGTTCCCATGTGTTGGATGCTCTGCGTAAAAAATCATGCAGCGTGTCCGACCTAGAACCCCGCAGTACGTTCCGTCTGAAAAATCGCACCACGTTCTGGTGCGGTCTTTCAAACTGAATTTTTGAAAGCACTCATTCATAACCCCTCCATCTTCACTGCGCGTAGCCCAGCCTCCTACAATGTTGTAGGCTGTGATTGGCTGCAACGGTCACATGGGATGAAACGTCATCCCAGGAGGCCGGACTACAGGAGGCGTTCTGGTTAAGCATGATTATTTTTTCTTTCCGTAGTTGCAGGTTTTTTGTTTTTGTTGTTTTTTGTGGCGTAATCGCTACGTTTATGCCGCATAAGTCGGAACTCTTGATTTTCCGTTGCGTGTTTTCCCGATTGAATTCAATGGGGATGCAAAACCCACAACAGAAAGCCAACAAAAACGCAGTATAAATTGACATGCTGTAGACTTAAATTCTGCACAGCATTTCAATTTGTTAACTTTTATGCTGCCTTTTTTTTTTTTTTCCTGCAGCGTGGTCATGAGATTTTCTAAGTCTCATTCACTTTGCTGCCTACTGTAAATGCTCACAATTCCGTTGCAGGAATTTTCGCAACGTTTACGCTATGTCGGAACCCAGTCTAACAGGGTCTAATACATTTTGGCATAAGTGGCCCAGAATGGACATGGCAATCGCAGTGTGAATAGACCCTTAATGACAGTAGTTCCACGTCAAAGGTTAATACAAGTGTAGTCTCCGTACAACATGAAACTAAACTCTTGACTTCCACTGTTTACCTCTGTCCTTGTTTAGCTGCTCCCACTAAAGCTGGCCATACACTTTGTTCGGCTGACCGCAGTTCCTACCGACCTCCCCATGGCCGAACATGCATGTCTTTTTAAGGCATTTCCAGGCTCCTGAAACAGCTGATCATCTTATGAACAAAAGGATAGGGTGTGTTGAAATCTAACAGCCCAATCCTTCAACTGGCCCATCCGCATTAAAAAATTGTCCATTCCTGCCGAAATCGTCAGGTTCGGCCAATATACATCTTGTGTATGGCCAGCTTAATACTTAGATACAAACTGAAAAGTATTTTGTTACCTTCAATATCTGAAGAACTAATATTAATGGTATTAGATCTTAATAAATCACTTGTGTTTTCTAAATCTTATGTATTCGAAATTGAATGTGCTGTGAGGCTTTGGTCGTCAGAGTTTCTTGAATGTCACCTGAAGCCCTTAGGTCGGCTAATGTTAACTGTTTAATAAACTTTTACTTTCAGGCAAACACTGCTCATCTGTAAGGGCAAAGCCACACGTGGCGGAATTGCTCTTGAATTCCGCTGCGGACACTCCGCAGCGTTAATCCGCAGCGGAGCCGTTTCTCCATTGCCTTCCACTTCTTTTTAGTAGGCTTCGTTTAGACGAGGCTGAAAATTCCGCTGCGGAGCATAGGCTGCGGTGCAGAATTTGGTGTCCGCAGCATACAATGGATGTTGCGGACTGGTTGCGGACTCATTGCGGAAGTTCTCCATTGACTTCAATGGAGATTCTAAGTTCCGCAATGAAGTCCGCAGCTGTCATGCACATGTCATGTGTGCTGCGGATGCGTCTTGCTTTTTTAACATTACATTTCTTCATTCTGGCTGGACCTATGTATTTCTAGGTCTACAGCCAGACTGAGGAAGTCAGTGGGGCTCCCGTAATTACGGGAGCGTTGCTAGGAGACGTCAGTAAATAGTCACTGTCCAGGGTGCTGAAAGAGTTAAACGATCGGCAGTAACTGTTTCTGCACCCGGGACAGTGACTACCGATCCCAATATACAGCAACCTGTAAAAAAATAGAAGTTCATACTTACCGAGAACTCCCTGCTTCTGTCTCCAGTCCAGCTTCCCAGGATGACGTTTCAGTCTAAGTGACGGCTGCAGCCAATCACAGGCTGCAGCGGTCACATGGACTGCCGCGTCATCCAGGGAGGTCGGGCTGGATGCCGAAAGAGGGACGCGTCACCAAGACAACGGCCGGTAAGTATGAAATTCGTTTACTTTCACTAGGGAAAGTGCTGTCCCTTCTCTCTATCCTGCACTGATAGAGAGAAGGGAAGCACTTATACCGCAGTCCGCAGCAGCTAGTCCGCATCAATTTACTGCACATTTTGGACAGATCCGCCGCAGAATCTGCAACGCAGATTCTGTGCGGCATTGATGCGGACAGTTGCGGAGGAAATCCACCACGTGTGGGCATGCCCTATTAGTAATCTGTGGCATGGTAACTACTAAGGTTGTGCTGTAGATTACTTGTAGTTACATACAGTATAATGTAGTGAAGCTTCACAAAGGATGTTCACTCTTTATTGTATCTATTATATATGGCCATAATATGTTTGACAAAAGGTGGTGGAGTGTGATGTGGTCACCACATATACTGCGGAGGAGCTGGCATTGTGTATTGCTGGTCAGCCCGCAGCACTTCTACATTCAGATTCTTACACTGGTTGCGGACAATATCCTGACCCCCCACTAAACCATAGATCACCTTAGAATTTATATTTTCAGTTAAGACTTTACAGACACTGCGCTTTTCCATTGACTGACCGCACACTAAGATCTTTTTGAATGGTGAGAGATTGAAACACAATCATTGTATAAATGTGCAATTTTCTTATATATATTTTAAGCTTTATTTACATAAAACGAAAAATTGCCTTTAAGGCCCCATGCACACGAACGTGCTTTTGCGGCCGCAATTCCGCCAAAAATCCACGGGAGAATTGTGGCCCCATTCATTTCTATGGGCCCATGCACACGACTGTGGTTTCTAGGGTCCGTGCATGGTCCAGGAGCCTGGACCGCAGAACGAACGGACATGTCTTATTATGGCTGTGTTTTGCGGTCCAGACTCATAGAAAATAATGGACGTGGCCATGTGCGCGACCCACGATTTGCGGGCAGTTCGCCGGTGACACTCCGCGGCTGGCCGACCCGAAAATCACGGCCGTGAACATGGCTACGGTCGTGTTCATGAGGCCTTAGGCTAAATTCAGATCTGGGTCTGTATTTCCGTTATTTTCATTATTCTTTTCCTATGACTGAAGTCCTGGATTCGTCAAATGACTGATGCTAATAGCGCCCGGCGGAATTCCTTTAGTCAGGTTTCCGTCATATGGTATCTGGCGTTTTTACTGGACTGAATAACGCGCTATTTTTTTCTTGCATTTTTGATGTGATTTGTAGTTGTGAACGAAGCCTAAGCAAGGATATAATTATATTAAAGTAAACACTCCTGTGCAGGGCCTGAGGGATTCTCTTTGGTGTTCCTTGCGTCCCTGTACACCATCATCGTTACATGTAAACCGCTTATCTTCTCACCTCTGTAATATAAAAAAGTAGACACGTCCTATCGCTTTCATTGGTAAGAGGGGTAAAGACATGAAATATAGTTCCTATGTCACCCCACTGGGGTCACTGGAAGGCTGTACAGGGATAGAGCTGATAGTTAGTTCTCCCGCCTACGTAGCATAATTGCGGTAGATTTTCGTTCCAGATTTGCGAACGGAAAATCTGCAGCGTATTACAGTAGCAGCAAAGTAGATGAATCTCAGACACGCTGCTTAAAAATTCTGTGTAGAAATTGACGGACGGTGCAAGTTTTTTAGACCGGAGCGTGTCCAGTTATGCTGTGGAATGGTTGCCTATTTGTTGCAGACTTTCCCCTTTAGTTCAATTGGGGTGAAATGAGGTGAAATTACGCAACAAACTGCAAGTAAGATATTCCTCTCAAAAAAAAAAAAAAAGAAGACAACGCTACTTTTGGCATTCCATAGCAACGCCTCAATCATCCCCCGTCTGGTTTCAGTGGTGCCAGCGTTCTAGGATGTTGTATCGCTGCGTTCAATCACATGGGAGTAAAGGGCATCTCAGGAGGCTGGCAGCACGGACACCAGCTCTTAGAGGTGTGACACTTCGCTATGGAAGACCAGGGGGCGGTAAGTGTTGACTTCTTATTTTTTAGACAGATTTGCCAATGCAGACACAAGATGAGGGTAGAAAGTCCGCACCAAATCAAACACAATTTGGTACGGACTCTCGGCCGGATTCCCCTGCGGTACCCGGGTCTGTTTTGCTGCAGAGTTTTTGCAGCAAATCCAAACAGACTTTGATCTTCCTGCTGTCACCTGCAGTCTCTCCCCCCCCCCCCCCCCCTCTTACAAAGAAACAAAACCAGGAAGTAAAACTTTTCATACTGCCCCCCGAATATTTCATACAGATCCATGTCCCTGGTATCATTTGAAAGTTTTACGCCCTTGTCAGCAAAAGGGTATTGAAAGATGAATGCGCCCAAAACCTACTTAAAAGATGCCCTAGTCTCTTTAGAAATCCTGACAATCTATTGGACATTGCTCATAATCATAGATGGTTGATTGACTAGTTTACATACCTGCACTACATTTACCACATTTTGGTTTTAGATCACTGGCTAACGAAAATAAAAAATATGTAGTGTAACTATATGTTTGTGCCCAAAAATTACATTTAGCATGCTGTTGTGTTCTACTCTATTATGTACAAATGTATTTATTTATTTGCCTTTTGGCACATTGTGAGAACATGTAACACATTCTCAGGGTGATGATGGCTGAAAAGAACGGTGGGAGGGGAGGGCAGCGCCACAAAATCTAAACCAAACTATTATCTTTTTTTTTTATTTTTTAAACTGGATTTTTGTAAACATTAAATTCAGGATTACTCAGTTTGATGAATGCCCCTTTCACTTTTATTCATACACGGGTTTTGAATGTCTTCTTCACTATGTGCAGGTTATTTAAACTTCATTTGTAAAGGGCTGAAGTGAAGGCCGATTTATGTCTCATCTGGGTGTTTGGAGCTTTTGTTTCTTTAGTTAATTATTCATTTTCTGGTGTAGAATTTGCTGGCTACTAATTGAAAGGGGTGTTAAATCAGCTACTCCATAATAATTACTTGTCATCACCTTTTCATGTGTCACATACCCAACCTGACAAGTCTTTAAATTGACTGTCATGGGTAATTGTGATGCAGGGCTGTGCGTTTCCACTCTAAGGGTATGTGCACACACACTAATTACGTCCGTAATTGACGGACGTAATTCGGCCGCAAGTCCCGGACCGAACACAGTGCAGGGAGCCGGGCTCCTAGCATCATACTTATGTACGATGCTAGGAGTCCCTGCCTCGCTGCAGGACAACTGTCCCGTACTGTAATCATGTTTTTAGTACGAGACAGTCGTCCTGCAGAGAGGCAGGGACTCCTAGCATCGTACATAAGTATGATGCTAGGAGCCCGGCTCCCTGCACTGTGTTCGGTCCGGGTCTTCCGGCCGAAATACGTCCGTCAATTACGGACGTAATTAGTGTGTGTGCACATACCCTAATGCGACGTTTTAGACGAAGGGTCATCTCTTTTTACAAAAGTAAGCTTGCAGACAATCCTTTCTTCATGACGTGTATATACAGGAGTGGGTTGGCCCCCTCCCCTTTCATATTCTGACTAGTGGCCATCATTTATTGTGCTTATAATGTAGCGGAGGGGAATTCTAGAGCTAGTAATTAACATTTGAGAAATGTTGGCCAATGTTGATTTAAGGCCGGCTTCACAAAACATTTTAAAAACTGCGTTTATATCTACAAAAATACCTGCACTTTTCTGAAGAAGTTTGTTTTATATGGTGTTTTTGCAGATTAAAATCCCAATGAAGTCTATGTAGAGAAACAGTAATAACCTCATACTCCGGGAATGTAGCGTTTTTAACAAAAAATGTTCCTCTAGTTTTAAAAGCAAATAATTGGTTAACACACCTAAATACTGTGAGGCAGGCTTATTAATACTTTCTTAGATTTAGACCGCTCCCCCATCTCGCACCCAGACGTGCTATTACATCCAAGTGCGGGGGGTGATGTTTGGAATGCGCTGAGCGCGCTCTTTATCTTGCTAGTGTCGCTGGTTCAAGTTCCCTAGGGGGTCTAATAAAGTGTGTAAAAAAAATAAGTGAACAGTTTTTATTAGTGGGAAAAAAAATACAAATTAATAGTTTCTAAAAACCCAATTTTTCTCCTAGCAGAGATCACATGATCTTTTTCAGCCAGCTGCTTCCGTAAAAGTCTGAACTATTACAATATAGCGTTATCTAATACGCACGGTGAACACCGTAAAAATATAAAACTCCAAAATCGCAGTTTTGTTTTTTTTTTTGTCAACTTACAAAAAATGTAATAAAAGGTGATCAAAAAGTTCTACGTACCAGAAAATGGTACCGATAAAAACTGCAACTCATCCCGCAAAAAAATAAGCCCCCACACCACTTAGTTGACGGAACAATAAAAAAAGTTATGGCTCTTAGAAAGCGGGGAGTGAAAAACGAAAAGCAAAAATAAAAAATTGGCTCCGTCCTGTAGGGGTTAATACTTTCTTAAATTTAGACCGCGAAGAACTTAACTAGATGCGTCAAATCTATCACAGTGGCTTCTGCTGTATGGAAAATAACATTTAAACACATACCACCTCTTGGCTGCTTTGTGTAGGTTTGTTTTTTTGTATGTAATATATGGGCAATACAATGTTTACTTTATACACTGAATTACTTTTTGCGGACCTTTTTTTTTCTTTTTGTTTGATTACTATTTTATAACCACTTAATTGTATTCTTATGTCATGGCATACTCCTCCTGTATGTTAGTGACACAATGTAATGCATTATGACACCGGCTGCTGTTTCGGCAATACTTTGTGCCCTAACAGTAGGCTTACTAAACAGACTGCCCTGGGGTACTTTCTAGGTTCAAAGGGCAGACTGCGGAGAGGTTCCCCAGTTAAAGTGCAGCTAAACTTTTGACATGTCATAGTGACATGTCAGAAGTTTGGATTGGTGGGGGTCCGAGCACTGAGACCCCCACCAATCGCTAGAACGAAGCAGCTGTAGCGGTCGTGTGAGCGCTCAGCCGCTTCGTGTCTGTGTGACTTTTTCCGGAAAGCCGATATATCGGACTACGGACTCATAGACTTTCTACACCGATGCATTTATTTCCGGAATAAGCCGAAAAGACACAGTGACTTAGCGCTCCCATGAGCGCTACAGCTGCTTCGTTCTAGCGATTGGTGGGGGTCTCAGTGCTAGGACCACCACCAATCAAAACTTCTGACATGTCAAAAGTTTAACTACACTTTAAGGATCAGGTCGGTGACCTGATCGAAGAGGTAAGTCCTCTTTGATCACACGGCGGTCATGGATTGTGGCAAATAAAGGGTTAAACGGCTGGGATCAGGAGGCTGCAATAAGTACTGGACATGTTAATAACTGTTTCTGCTAAAAACATGAGCGCTCACAGTAGTTCTAAAGTCTCTTCTGGACCTGCAGCGCCTGCCATCAAGACAGTGGGTGGTCGCTAAAAAGTTAAAGTAATTTTGCTACCGGTGACTTTATTGTAAAGTCATCGTCTCCGTTCCGGCCATTCGATCACATGACCCGCACTCTGACTCCCTGAATCCTACAGCGGCTGCTGTGTGGACCGGAATTCAGTCTCTATGCATTTGAGGCTCATAGGCATACATAGAGAGATTGGAGGAGAGTTCTCAAAACTGGTACAAGGGGCAAAGTGCAGTAGAGTTGCCCATGACAACCAATCTGGTCACTTCTTTCATATTCCACAGGGCCTCTGAAAAGTGGAATCTGGTTCTGTGGGCAGCGATGCCACATCTGCCTTGGAATAGTTTTGCATGACAGACGCTGTAGGATTCAGGGTGTCAGAGTGCAGGTCACGTGATCTGCTGGAACAGAGCGGATACCTTGTACAATAAAGCAGAATTACCTTGACCACCTTTTACCTAATACACTTTACAAATGGGTTACACCCCCCCCCCCCCCCCCCCGAGTACTCAGTTGTGCAACGGTTTTGATGGAATCAACAGGGTAGTCGACTACGGTCAAAACAACGGAAACCATTGGCACCCGATCTGTCACCATTGAAATCATTGGTGATAGAAACAGAAATCTATGGTTTCTGTCAGTCAGGGCTCTATTCTGACTGAAACCTCCGACGGAACGTCAGAGTAGAGCCCGAACGGATATGTGAACGAAGCCTAATTCTTTATGTTCAGATGACCCACTTGCTGCCACATGACCTTGTACTCTGACCCTACATGTGAACAGATGTTACCTGCTGCTATGCTTTCTGCTAGCTTTGTGGTGTATTATTTTATTGTTCTACTTAGACATCTACTTTTGCTTACTTTAGATAAACTATTGTTCAGTTATGAAACAATTATTAGGCCCAGTTCAGTTTTTTTACGCTGATTTTGACGCAGAAACCGCATTTGAATTAGTGACAAAAAAAAAACTTCTGAAACCGCCTCCCATTGGTTTCAATGGGAGGCAGTTACTCCTCTGACCTCCCATTGAAACCAATGGGAGGCAGAGAAAACGTTTTCGCAGTATTTTTTGCCTGCGGCGCTCAATGGCCCGGTCGAAAATCGCAGCAAAAAATCTGTGTGAACAGGGCCTTACAATTGGGTGAATATTTTCCACTTACTCCTATATCTACTGAAGAGGTTTGCTCAAATTCTTAATCTTTACACAACATGTAGTGGTATTTGTTGTAATGGTGGCTACGCTTTCGTTTGACAATTACTGTGTTGGAGATGCAGCAATGAGTGGATGACGCACCGCGCGCTTTCTTTGTCTGTGTGACTAGTTAATAATACAAAGAGGTGCCAGACTGCCCTGCAGAGTGCAAATGGAGGCCTCCACGACCTGTCAACCCTGCGCTGTGCTAACACATTTCTCTCTCCATGTCAGGTGTGGGACTACGAGACGGGAGATTTTGAGCGCACACTCAAGGGACACACAGACTCTGTACAAGATATTTCATTTGATCATTCTGGCAAGTTTCTGGCCTCCTGCTCTGCTGACATGACGATCAAGCTATGGGATTTCCAAGGATTTGAGTGCATTCGGACCATGCATGGTATGAGCCAATGATCCGTGTTACATGTTAACAAATGTTACCTGCTGTCTGAATGTAGATCTATATCCATTTCACACAGTTTTTTTGCAGGCAGAAAATTCTGCATGGAAAAAATCAGCTTGTTTTTTTTAAAGTGGGTTTTGTACCACACGTGTCTTTTTTTAACTCCTCAACAGGTAAAGCAAAAAAACTGCAAGGGTTTTTTTTGTTGTTTTTTTGGCTAACAACCACGTCTAAAAATGTCTGTGGCCATTCGGTATTTTTTTTTTCTGTCTCCCATTGATTTCAATGGGGTTTTTGGGGCGGAAAACGTCTCAAAGGTCATGTTGCTTTTTTTTTTTTTACCGTGAGCGGACATCAATGGGAGGAGATTTGTGCCAATTTTTTATTTCTTTTTTTGCCACTGATACCGATGCGGTTTCCGTGTCAAAATCCGCACCCAAAAACTGTGTGAACAGGGCCTGGAACAGTTGAACACTCATCTGAATAGCGTCAGGAGCTGCATGTAAAGTGCCATTGCAGAGATCACATGATCCTTTTCAGCCAGTCGACCGCTTTGAAATTTATCATGTGTCTCAGTCTGTGACTCCTGCCTTCTGTTTGAGGAGTTGTGGGGCATATATGCCACCCAATTCTTTTCACAGATTGTTGGCTGAAATGGGTCATGTGATACACCATGTGACTCCAGAGAACTAGGAGGTGCTTTCTTTTCAGGTCCCCAATTTTGGCACATTGGGGAGCTGTTAAGTGATTTCAGTTATTCTCAAGCATATCTCTGTTATTGTATAAGACTAGTGCTCTCGTTGAGGTCTGTCATATTGGCAAGTTCTCTTTAACAAGCACTTTGAGGCTGTACAGATATCTAAACATGTCTGTCAAATGCTGTAGGAAATTGCAAATAGCACTGAGGGTAAAGCTTTGTCACCATATGTTATCAAATATATTCATTCACAAGGATGGAAAAAAGGGAGAAATACTTATAGGAACTAGTAGTGGTAGGAAAACACGGAGATAGACAGGGAAAGGGACTAGAAAGTTGTGGGGTGAGGGAAAGGTCAGGCATGTTCTCTATAGGCTATGGAGTATACGTGTACATGTAGACTGAATGCACCTGAGCTAGGGAGATCCTTTTAGTATTTTCCCTATATATACACCATATAGCATTTTATCACTTCAGAGAATTGTAGATTAATTGCTGGTCCTGGTTTTAGTTGTATAGACCATTGAGTATTTAAAGGGGTATTACCAACTCCGACATTAATGACCTTTCTATAGTGACCTGACGCCTGTCCTGCCTGGTAAGGGTGGCTATCGCATCCAGGCAGAGAATGGTCGCACATTTGCCATATATTGTGTGGATATGCCATAAACGAGTTGGGAATAAACTTTTAAGGTCCTTTTTGCCTTTTATTCCCATGTCCCTCAGACACTGAGAGGACATGGGGATCAGTAGCATTTTCTAGGATTAGTATTATATCATGAATAATCTGCAGGCTTTGAAAAACTTGTCCAGAGGGAATGCAAAATGGTAGTTAATGGACTGAAATGAGAAGACAAGTTATCCATGTATGGAACATTAAATAGACTGCTAAAAAGGGTGAAAAATGTAACTTTTTTTTATTATTTGTTGTGGTCTAAACGATTTGTTTTGTCTGTAGGTCACGATCACAATGTTTCATCTGTAGCGATAATGCCTAATGGAGATCATATAGTATCTGCTTCAAGAGATAAAACCATTAAAATGTGGGAAGTTCAAACCGGGTAAGGATTCTTTATGACTTTGTTTCCCTTTCTGCAGCTGCTTTGTTAATTTGTCTTTTCTTTCTTACAAGTATGATGTGTAACTCTTTTGTTCTAGGTATTGTGTAAAGACTTTCACAGGCCACAGAGAATGGGTCCGTATGGTGAGGCCCAACCAAGATGGTACGCTGATTGCAAGTTGTTCTAATGATCAAACTGTTCGCGTTTGGGTGGTAGCAACGAAAGAATGCAAAGCAGAGCTAAGAGAACACGAGCACGTCGTAGAGTGCATCTCCTGGGCTCCTGAGAGCTCCTATTCCACTATATTGGATGCCACAGGATCGGAGGTACACGCTTGGTTTATAATGATTGTAAAAAATTCCCCTTACTATTCTATTGTCTCCTTTAGTGGGGTTGTTTGTGCATGTTGGTGAAGTCTTTTCTGTGATGTAACTGTTTTTTTTGTTTTTTTTTTCCAGATGAAGAAGAGTGGTAAACCTGGACCATTTCTGCTATCAGGATCCAGAGATAAGACCATTAAGATGTGGGACATCAGCATTGGCATGTGCCTAATGACACTTGTGAGTAACTTAAAACCTTCAGCAAAAAGCAGGTTTTTAACCGTCCGGTTACTAGTCATTTAAAGAGAACCTTTCACCTGCCCATACATCTGCAGCTTGTAATGGGCAGGGCTGCACAAACCCTGGGGCACCTTACATTTTTTTTCTACCCTTCTCCGTTATTTAGAGATCGGTGCTGTTATATTTGGCACCCGATATTTAAATGACCCCCTGAACGGTCAATGGGGCATGTAATGGCAAGGGGGTGTGTAACATGGCTGACACACTGTCCAATCCGCTATGGACAGTGTCACAGCAAAAGCTGGAGAGAGCAGAGCGTGTGTGTGCGCGCACACGCTCTCACTTTTCAGCTCTCGGCAGACAAGGACAAGACTGATTTCTCGCGAGAGATCAGTCTTGTCCTTGTCTGCCGAGAGGTGAAGAGAGAGCGTGGGAATTTTTTTTTTAAAGTTCCCCGGGGTTTGTGCAGTCTTGCCCATTACATGCTGCACTCGGCTGCACATGTATGGGCAGGTGAAAGGTTCTCTTTAACCCGTTAGTGACCGCCAATACGCCTTTTAACGGCGGCCACTAACGGGCTTTATTCTGATTCATATGCCTTTTTACGGCACTGCATCAGGATGAGTAAACAGAGCAGGGAGCCGTCAAATCTCCCTGCTCTCAGCTGCCAGAGGCAGCTGAGGGCTGGGAGCGTCCCTGCTCTGCCGTGTGAGATCGATATAAGTATCGATCTCACATGTTTAACCCCCTCAGATGCGGTGCGCAATAGCGAGCACCACATCTGAGTGGTTTTGGAGAGAGGGACGGAGCTCCCTCTCTCTCACATCGACACCCGGCGATAAGATCGCCGAGTGTCTGTGTCTTCTATGGCAGCCGGGGGCCTAATAAAGGCCCCCAGGTCTGCCTGTCATGAATGCCTGCTATATCATGCCTCTGGCATGACCTAGCAGATGCCTGTCCGTGTTAAACGGACAGGCATAATACACTGCAATACAGAAGTATTGCAGTGTATTATAATAGCGATCGCAGAATCGCATATTATAGTCCCCTAGTGGGACTAGTAAAAAAGTAAAAAAAAAGTTTAATAAAGTTAATTAAAAAAAAAAAATTGAAAAAAAATGAAAAACCCACCTTTTCCCCTTACAAACTGCTTTACTATTAAAAAACCAAAATAAAAGAAAAAAGTTACTCATATTTGGTATCGCCGCGTCCGTAACGACCCCGACTATAAATCTATTACATTATTTAACCCGCACGGTGAACGCCATAAAAAATTTAATAAACTATGGAAAAATTGCTGTTTTCTGTGAATCCTGACTTAAATTTTTTTTTTATAAAAAGTGATCAAAAAGTCGCATCTGCTCCAAAATGGTACCAATAAAAACGACAAGTCGTCCCGCAAAAAAAAGCCCTCATACAACCGCATCGGCGGAACAATAAAACGTTACGGCTCTTCAAACATGGAGACACAAAAACAAATAATTTTTTAAAAAAAAAGCGTTTTTACTGTGTAAAAGTAGTAAAACATACAAAAACTATACAAATTTGGTATCGTTGCAATCGTAACAACCCGCTGAATAAAGTTATTGTGTTATTTATATCACATGGTAAACGGCGTAGATTTAAGATGCGAAAAAGCGTGGCGAAATTTCAGGTTTTTTTCCCCCCCAAAAAAAAGTTAATAAAAGTTAATCAACAAATAATATGTCCCCCAAAATGGTGCTATTAAAAAATACAACTTGTCCCGCAAAAAACAAGACCTTATAAAGCTATGTCGACGCAAAAATGAAAGAGTTATAGCACTTGGAATGCGACGATGGAAAAACGTAAAAAATGGCTTGGTCATTAAGGTCTAAAATAGGCTGGTCATTAAGGGGTTAACTTAAGGGGGGAGTTTTAAAAACATGGTTGCTTTCCTCCAAATACCGCACCCCTCTTGTCCATGGGCGGTGTCTGGTATTGTAATGACAGCAAATGTGTAGCTGAGATATTATTATGAATATTCTGGGATCTGCATCAAATTAGATTTAAACGTGTCATATAATTGATAAATTCCACACATATCCCATATTTTGTATATAATATTTTAATTAATTTGTAGGTTGGCCATGATAACTGGGTACGTGGCATTCAGTTTCACCCAGGAGGTAAATTTATTTTGAGTTGTGCCGATGATAAGACCCTCCGTATTTGGGACTATAAAAACAAGCGCTGCATGAAGACCCTGAATGCGCACGAACATTTTGTTACCTCTTTGGGTAAGTGTGTTGTCGTCTTTTTTTGTCTCTTTTTAATAACTATTTTAATGTGCTTTTATGCATTTATGTTGCAGTAACAAAATACTGTAGCTTGGAGCAGTCATTGTACAATACACGATGGTAGTTTGGGGGCTTCCTCCAGACACTCTCCTGGGCCAGCAGCATTGCCTGAGTCTCACGCGATGACGCTGGCCTAGGGGTGCCTGGAGGAAATAGCCTCACGCTGATAGGTCAGAGGCTCTCTGCTAGCTCCGCCCATTAAGAATCGCTGGCGGCCAAACCCACTTGGCTAGCCAGCGGTTCATTTACATATTATTTAACAGAGGGGGCAATATCTCAAAAACGGGGGGACGCAGAAGTAAGGAATAAACTCCGCTGTACTCAGACATGGCGGCGATTATGTAAGTCTAATAACTCGCTTTGTAGGAGCTAGTGACCGCTCCTCTTTAAAGGGAGTCTGTCATGAGATTTTAGGCTGACACCATTAGTCAGCAATGGGGTAAAGGAATAGGAACATACCAGTGTTGAATATCTTTGGGCTTGCATCAATGTAAAAATAAATAACTTTTTTCTTCTGACGTGCACCACATGCAAATTGGGTTTTCTGAGCTCCAACTACTCCCCTTCAGTTAATTGACGGCTCTATTTGTCTTCAGCAACATACAAACAGAGCTGTCAATCAACTGCAGGGGGTGGGGCGTGGTCTAGATTCACTTCCTACCTTGTTTGGTGGACAGCGGAATTAAAGTGTTGTGTTTTTTTTTATACTGAAGCAGGTCCGAAGATCTTTAAACGTGGTATCCTACTATTCTTTTACCCTAAAGCCAACTAGCAGTGTCAGCCATTTGTAGCCTAAAATCTCACTTACTGAACAACCTCTTTGAGGCTGTTTTAAATACATGTGGCTACGAAGTATTTTTGTGTATTTCAAGAATCGCAGTTGCACGTATGCTTTAAAGGCATGGTGTTGCCAGAAAAACATGTTTTTTTTTTTAAAATTAAACATTTAGTGTGTGGGTGATTAAACATGGTTCAAATTTTTTTTATTTTTTTCACGAGTCAGGAAATAGTCAGGAAATATTATAAATTAATTCTAATTTATAATACTACCCATTTTTGGTCACTAGATGGAGCTAGTTCCCAAAATTGCAGCATTGCAACATTGGGTTAAAAGCCCTCGCTCTAGTGAGCTCTCAGCATCCCCCCCTCCTTTATCCTGGCTAGTGCCGGGATAAACGAGGGGTTTGAAAGGTTTAACCTCCTACACTGTGTGTCGCCATTTTTTGAGGTAACCCACAGTGTAGTAGGTTTACATACAGTAGTAAACACACACAAACACTAACATACATTGAAATGTCTTACCTGCTCCTGCCGCCGCGGCTCCCTCCGGCCCGTCCGCTCCCTTTGCTGCCGCTGTTCCATGTGCACAAGTCCGGAAGCCGCGACCGGAAGTAGTAATATTACAGTCCGGCCGCGACTTCCGGTCCACAGGAAAATGGCGCCGGACGGCGCCAATTTCGAATAGGACTGTGTGGGAGCGGCGCATGCGCAGTTCCCACACAGACGCCGTACACGGACGTGAATGGGACGGGAGCCGTTCACAGTCCCTATGGGACTGTGGCTGCCGTACTCCATGTCTGTGTGTGTCGTTAATCGACACACACAGAAATGGAACAAAAAATGGCAGCCCCCATAGGGAAGAAAAAGTGTAAAAATAAGAAAAAGTAAAACACAAACACACAAATGAATAAAAACGTTTTTATTAAAGCACTAACATCTTTAACATATAAAAAAAATTATTTGCCATGACACTGTTCCTTTAACAAGGGTTAATCATTTAACACATTTTTTTTTTTTCTCCCCTATTTTAGATTTCCACAAGACTGCACCATATGTGGTCACTGGAAGTGTAGATCAAACAGTAAAAGTCTGGGAGTGCCGTTGATTTAAATTCACCTTGGATCCCATTGCCTCTCCCCTTCCTCTGGATGCACTCAGATACCATGGTTACCCATTGAGCTCTGTTAAATACCTATTGTCCTTTCATGTAAATTATTCTGGATGTAGATTGAGCTTATTAAATGTTACACACAAAGTATTCATGCATGGTGAATCCAAATTGTATACTGTAAATTTACATACGTTGTCTAGAAGTACCATAGGTTTAAGAACATGGGCAGGCATTGGTCACATCAGACCGAACAGGCAAGAACTGGGTAATTCTGGGGTGTCCCTTGCTCTACCTGCAGAATCATGCCTGTCACTCTTTGTCTTCGGTTGTGGTTTCCTGGATCAGTTGGCTCACTTCAGAAGCACATCTTTGTGGGGCTTTTTGAAAAGTAATGTGGATCTACTACACTATTTTAGTGAGCTTTAAAATTGTACACTTCGTGTTGGAGTGTCTGCAAAATTGGAGTTTGTGTAGCAGCAGCACTTGTCTTTTATGTATGTAAAGATTACTGCAAAACATGGCACTAAATACTTTGTTGCAGGTATTAAACTTGCCATTACACGTGGTTTGTTTCCCTTTTTATTTATGTTGAATAACGATTTGGATGTTATACTGTTTGATTAGTGTCTAATAATTGCCACCTAGGGTTCTTTCAGGGGCATAACACACTTGATGGCCTTTAAGGAAATTGTTGGATGGTAACCAAAGACTTCACATCAGTGGTAAAGTGAGAATTATGCAACAAAATTGTCAAACTTACGAAAATTTCTAACAACCACCTGCACCGTGAGAACAGTGTAACGCGTTACCTCTTAATTTTTTTACGTCAGTCCACCGTTGTGTGCCTCCGGATTAGCTACCACCATGCCTTCATCTAGAACAGGGGTGTTTTTTTTTTTTTGTTTTTCTTTTAAATTATAACGTTTTTCACAGGCAATCCCGAATTCAACTAAATTTCTGGAATAGATTTGCATCAGACATGGATGACCACCTAAAGAAAACACTGTAGGTGCAAAAACCAACTTGCAAAAGGTTTGCATGACTAACCGATGACATCAGAAGTGAGACGGCATAAACTTGTTTGACCTTAGCGTAATTGTCAGCTTTAGCCATTTACAGCTACATCAGCAACGTAGCTTTACTGTTTCCTCAGGATGGAAATTTCTAGATTTCACTTTACTATATTTTATTTTATTCCTTCGCAAGAATCTGATGAGAAGCTAGAGAGATAAATGTTAAACGGTACCTGGAACAGAGACTTCTGAAGGGGCTTGTAGCTGAATTGTTCAAGAAATTTACTTTGCTTAGTAGGGAGCTTCATTGGACGCAAACCAGTCCTGGAAATGAAATAAAATATCCCAGAGATCTAGTCCTTGCACAAATGTATTTTGGTGAAAAATTGTGCACGATTCAGACTAAACAATTTTTTTTTTAATTTTTTTTTTACCTTGGTCTATACACTTCTATTATAGCCTAACCGCACAGTTTAGAGACGTCCGTTCTAGTGATCGGTTAATGGTTACCTGCGGTGTTGCGAAAAGGTGGAAAAGAAAAAGGAAGCCGTTATCCAGTGTGTCCTCCTGTCTTCTCCCGTATACATAGCTGTATCTTACAAATTATTGAGTGGCTATTTCAGGGAAGTAAATATAAACGTGCTAAGAAAATCCTCCTTGCTTCTGATGCAAGATCTTGTCATTGCTTTTCAAAAAGCACCTCCCGGGTCCATCAACAGAAGTAACGCTGCATTCATCCTAATCTAACGACCATGACTTTAAATCCACAAAGGGTTTCATATATTATTTTTTTTTATCGTTGTCACCTTGACTTATTTTTTTTTTTTTACCTTACGTAAATAAAGCAGAACTCAAGGTTTCCAGTACAATGAAGGCCCATGCAGGCACTGCTGTTTGTGGTATGGTCCATGTATGCCACCTTATCCAGGGATGGGAACACGCTGTTAAAAAATGACAGCAAAAAATGCACAAAAGCCTTGCGGGTACTTGGCCTGTTGTATCCAGCTACGGAGAATATGAAGAGTAAAACCGTACCTTTTAGCACTACACTAATGTTGTGTTGCCCGAACATTAAAGTCATAGACGTTTAACTTCTTGGTGTGAGCACGTAGGTCCTGCAGTAACTATTTCCTCCAGTAGGCGCTCTGCTCGGAGAAGCGCTTCTCATCCAGTCATCTGTACACTTTTTTTGTTTTATGTTTATCAAGATTGAGGTCCAGTTTTTGCTCCCTATTTTTAAAAGGTGATTTGCATAATTCAATGAAGATCTCCCTACACAGCGTAGGTCCTGCTCTTCATTTCCATCCTGAAATGTATTTATGGACGTTTTTCTCTAGGAAGCCTTGACGTTGTCAACCGTGCGAATACGATGTCATGGATTCCTTGGCTGCTGATCAGATATACAGTCGGCTTTCATATTGGCTCTTCACTATTGGGCATGTGTGAGTGTGCCTTACTGCCTCGTTACTTTGGCACCTTTTTGTATAGTCTGTTGAAGCATTCATGACCTGCTTTGTGGCGCTGCTGTCTCTTAAAGACACGGGAGAGGCCTAGTGAAAGGCTTGAGCTCACAGAGAATGCCTTTAGATATTTAGAACCAAAAGGAAATTCCATGTCCTAGATGAAGTCACTCCATGCAATGTTGCTTTCTTTGGGTCAGTTGGAAGTCTATTTGCGCCCTGTTTTTTTAAGGAATATTATCTTATAAGCCGCAGATCAGAAAGAGAAAATGGAGATAAACCATGGCAGCAAAAATGGCACTGAAGAAGGAAACCGGTGATGGGGGTGAGACCGTAATTGTGTACCATAGGCCTGAACGTTGCCATCAAAGTGTAAAAAAACCAAGTTGGATATAAGCTTATTAGCATATACAGCAGCAGCTCCTATTTATTAGTACCAACTGTTCTTGAACACCTAAGGACTTGCACTCCTTGCTTTTCCTGCGGCAATATTGAACTTTCGCTGTCAGTGCCTCTACAATGACTCTGTTGAAGAGGGCCGAGTCCATGCAAACCAACATCCGGCGTCGCCTCTATAATGGTTCCCTGTTGATGGACGTTTGTTTGCCTTGTCGCCTGTACTTAAATTTTTAGTCCTAGTTATGGCTCAAAGAAGTGCGAATATGTTCTAACAGTAGTAACCGGAAACGTGGGGACTTTGAATTCAAGTTGTTGCTGTCTAATAGCATCTTGCACTTTAGAAGTATAAGCCGTCCTGCTTTTGTGTGATGTGACCAATGATGTGCCCAGGCACTAATAAAACAATAGTTACTAGCAAGTTGTCCAGGGCCGTGGAGCACTATATAGATAAATTGACTCACAAAGCCAAGTCTACGTATAACTGTCCATCCCTGCTTCTGTTTGCCTCTTCTGCTTTATGTGAACCTCTGGTATTTTAATTCTTTAACCAGCACTTCACCAGTTCAGCGGTGACTTGATAATCCTGGAAATGTTTATCTGTTGAAAATTGGGGACAAAAAAATATCTAACAAAATAACAGGCACTTACATTATTTGTCGAGACCGTAGGTATAGATAATAAATCAAACTTACAGATTGAAGTCTGGTGAATGTAAATTCTGGGGCTCTAGTCGAATTGTTCCCTGTTTATAAATGGGGTAATGGATTTTCAAGTCTCATCTGAGATGGTTTTCTTCTAACCGATTTTTAGTTTTTGTTTTTTTAGCTGTCCCACACGATCATGTTAGTGGCTACTTTCTTGTACTCCAGGCCGCCATTGTCCCACACTTCATTCCTCACCTTTCTTCAGTTCCTTCTTGAAGAACATTTGATCTTCAGTGTAGTTGACCCCGACACGGATAGATCGTGTCCATTTTCATAAGGAAGAAAAAAAAAAAACAGGAAGGTTTTATTTTGGAGGAATTTTTTTTTTTTTAAGACTGTAAGCATTACCTGAGAAGAAAGTGACACAATTACAAGACAAATATAAAAATCAGTAAAGGAATGTATATAATACTGCTCTGTGTTTTACAGTAAGATTTGTTGCTCTCAGACTGTGTAAAACAAAATTTATTCATGTTTTCTGCATATTAAAAAAATCTTATTGTACCAATTGGTAAACTATTAAATGCATATAAAACTAGAGGTGTGCCTGTGTCCTGCTTTCGTATTGATCTGATCATGAACTATTTGCTCTGATAATTTACCCTACTTGTGTTTGGCTTTGTAGGTGTTCTGTCGTTTTTGTAAAATTGCTGTAACTGGTCCCCAGGCATCTGTGATATACAAATACAACTCAGCCCACACGTCTACAGTAAGATCTACAGCTCTACATAGTGCTCAAAGGTTTACTGGTACAATTTATATTCTGAAAGAAATACTGGTGATAGCTTCAACAAACAGCGGTTTTATTTGCTTGTGTAGTTTGCTTTTTCCAGTAGATGGCAGAATTAGTCGCTGTACCAGTGACTTGACTAGTCATACTTAAAGAGGCTCTGTCACCAGATTTTGCAACCCCTATCTCCTATTGCAGCAGATCGGCGCTGCAATGTAGATTACAGTAACTGTTTTGTTTTTAAAAAACTAGCATTTTTGGCCAAGTTATGACCATTTTTGTATTTATGCAAATGAGGTTTGCAAAAGTCCAAGTGGGTGTGTTTAAAAGTAAAAGTCCAACTGGGCGTGTATTATGTGCGTACATCGGGGCGTTTTTACTACTTTTACTAGCTGGGCGTTCTGACGAGAAGTATCATACACTTCTCTTCAGAATGCCCAGCTTCTGGCAGTGCAGACACAGCCGTGTTCTCGAGAGATCACGCTGTGTCGTCACTCACAGGTCCTGCATCGTGTCAGACGAGCGAGGACACATCGGCACCAGAGGCTACAGTTGATTCTGCAGCAGCATCAGCGTTTGCAGGTAAGTAGCTACATCGACTTACCTGCAAATGCCGATGCTGCTGCAGAATCAAATGTAGCCTCTGGTGCCGATGTGTCCTCGCTCGTCTGACACGATGCAGGACCTGTGAGTGACGACACAGCGTGATCTCTCGAGAACATGGCTGTGTCTGCACTGCCAGAAGCTGGGCGTTCTGAAGAGAAATGGATGATACTTCTCGTCAGAACGCCCAGCTAGTAAAATTAGTAAAAACGGCCAGATGTACACACACATAATACACGCCCAGTTGTAATTTTACTTTTAAACACACCCACTTGGACTTTTGCAAGCCTCATTTGCATAAATACAAAAATGGTCATAACTTGGCCAAAAATGCTCGTTTTTTTAAAATAAAAACGTTACTGTAATCTACATTGCAGCGCCTATCTGCTGCAATAGCCGATAGGGGTTGCAAAATCTGGTGACAGAGCCTCTTTAAAGGGGTTTTCCTATCTCAGACATTTATGGTATATCCTCAAGATATGCCAAATGCCTGATATCTGCGGGTCTGAGCTCTGAACCTGCAGCTACAGTGAAGGAAATAAGTATTTGAGCTCTTGCTGATTTTGTAAGTTTGCCCACTGTCAAAGTCATGAACAGTCTAGAATTTTTAGGCTAGGTTAATTTTACCAGTGAGAGATAGATTATATTAAGAAAATCACATAGTCAAAATTATATATATTTATTTGCATTGTGCACAGAGAAATAAGTATTTGATCCCCTACCAACCATTAAGAGTTCAGCCTCCTCCAGACCAGTTACATGCTCCAAATCAACTTGGTGCCTGCATTAAAGACAGCTGTCTTAAATGGTCACCTGTATAAAAGACTCCTGTCCACAGACTCAATTAATCAGTCTGACTCTAACCTCTACAACATGGGCAAGACCAAAGAGCTTTCTAAGGATGTCAGGGACAAGATCATAGACCTGCACAAGGCTGGAATGGGCTACAAAACCATAAGTAAGACGCTGGGTGAGAAAGAGACAACTGTTGGTGCAATAGTAAGAAAATGGAAGACATACAAAATGACTGTCAATCGACATCGATCTGGGGCTCCATGCAAAATCTCACCTCATGGGGTATCCTTGATCCTGAGGAAGGTGAGAGCTCAGCCGAAAACTACACGGGGGGGAACTTGTTAATGATCTCAAGGCAGCTGGGACCACAGTCACCAAGAAAACCATTGGTAACACATTACGCCGTAATGGATTAAAATCCTGCAGTGCCCGCAAGGTCCCCCTGCTCAAGAAGGCACATGTACAGGCCCATCTGAAGTTTGCAAATGAACATCTGGATGATTCTGAGAGTGATTGGGAGAAGGTGCTGTGGTCAGATGAGACTAGAATTGAGCTCTTTGGCATTAACTCAACTCGCCATTTTTGGAGGAAGAGAAATGCTGCCTATGACCCAAAGAACACCGTCCCCACTGTCAAGCATGGAGGTGGAAACATTATGTTTTGGGGGTGTTTCTCTGCGAAGGGCACAGGACTACTTCACCGCATCAATGGGAGAATGGATGGAGCCATGTACCGTCAAATCCTGAGTGACAACCTCCTTCCCTCCACCAGGACATTAAAAATGGCTCGTGGCTGGGTCTTCCAGCACGACGACGACCCGAAACATACAGCCAAGGCAACAAAGGAGTGGCTCAAAAAGAAGCACATTAAGGTCATGGAGTGGCCTAGCCAGTTTCCAGACCTTAATCCCATCGAAAACTTATGGAGGGAGCTGAAGATCCGAGTTGCCAAGCGACAGCCTCGAAATCTTAATGATTTACAGATGATCTGCAAAGAGGAGTGGGCCAAAATTCCATCTAACATGTGTGCAAAACCTCATCATCAACTACAAAAAACGTCTGACTGCTGTGCTTGCCAACAAGGGTTTTGCCACCAAGTATTAAGTCTTGTTTGCCAAAGGGATCAAATACTTTTCTCTGTGCACAATGCAAATAAATATATTTAATTTTGACAATGTGATTTTCTTTTTTTTTTATATATAATCTATCTCTCACTGGTAAAATTAACCTAGCCTAAAAATTCTAGACTGTTCATGCCTTTGACAGTGGGCAAACTTACAAAATCAGCAAGGGATCAAATATTTATTTCCTTCACTGTATATCAAGAACGGGGGTGTCTAACACCAGCCAGGAACTATGTGGAGAAGTGGCCAATCATGCGAACCTTTCTCTTTTCTGTTCAATGGGAGTTGTGGAAACAGCTGAGCAGCACTTGGCTGTCTCTGTAATTCCCATAGAACATAATAGAGAGCCACGTACATGCGTGGCCACCTTTCCACACAGTCCCTGCCTGAAATTGGTGGCCACCTCACTAGACAAGATGGGTCGGGTGACCCCTGTTGTTAGATGCAGGTCCTAGCACTGGAACCTACACCTATATCAGACATTTTTGGTCCCGCCTGTGGATATATACCATGCATGTTTGAGATGGGAATAATCCTTTAACATATTTTGACACACACAGCCCTCTAACAAGAAGCTAAACAACTTTGGTAAGAGTTCCTCGTACAGATGGTTTCCGGAATTTAATTGAGATGTATAGGAGCATAGAATATATTTAGCCTGCCAATATGTTGCAAGTGATGCTGAGTTGCCTTTTAATATGGCACCAAAATGTTCCACACCACGTGGGGAAGCACATGCATGTTTAAAAAGTACACCAAAGGTGTTTTTTTTTTGTTTTTCCCTTAACTACATGGTGGCATTCTGGTCACTAATGAAAGTGGATGAGCTCTGCAGTTAGAACAAAAAAATGTGAATCAAGAGGCGTCAATGGAAGGGCAGGTGCTTCCGAAGATCTGCCAGACGGATGTCTCCAGTAGATTTTGGTAGTGTAGATGCTTTCTCTCTCTCGCCCCCCTTCTCCCCCCCCCCCCCCTCTATTAAAGCATGTAATTATTTTCACCACATGGAAGGAAAGAGATCGCACACAGGCAGGATCAGTGTATGCAGAAGTGAAAAAGCAATGATACTATGCTAGTTCACGAGTGAATGCAGCAGCACAGAGCATGTGGCCAGCGTGTATTGGTAAGGGAACACCCACAAGAGCAAAGGTTTGAAACATAATGTGTATATACTCTTAGAAGCGTAACTAACTTTTCAGGTCACGCACATGAGGAATAAGTTGATTTCTGGCCATTAAATGACTCGTATCTTGCCCTCTCTGCAGGCTTCATCTGTAATTCTGTTTTCCCTGAGCTAGCGGGTGGAGCCGAACTGCTGTCATGTTTGACATACATAGGGGATCAGGATGTTTTCAATCGCTATACACACACACAGAAACAGCAGCATGAAGGGCATCATACAGCAATAATAAGCAGTGCAACTGAATCCAGCAGTGGGGTTGGATAGAACACTAAGCCCGGGCTTCCACGTAGCGTAAGCGCTGCAAATTTTTTCACAACCGGAGTCTGCGGAGATTCCACGGCATTTACAGTAGCAGCAAAGTGAATGATAGTTAGAAAATTGAATGCCCACGCTGCAGAAGTCATGCGGAATGGGTTTTGTGGTGCGACTTTGGTGCGACTTTCAATTACACAGTATGGCAACTTGATATGTGGGTTTTGCATGGAGATGCTGCAGGTTTGGCCCACAGACTTCAATGTAGATGACATCAGACGCCGACATAGGCACTCACACCAGAACGGAGGAAACCTGTGCTGTCAACTCTGCCACTGCAGAAATTCTCTGAATATTGATTTGCGCTGCTCAAGCACAATATGTCAAGCCTCACTTCTTGTTAGGCTATTTTAGCCAAATCTCCCCTGATGAATTCTGGCTGTAAGGAAACTCGTCAGGAGAAAGAAAATATTGATCTCTGAATCAGATAAAGAGGTTTCCTTGTCCCTTTAATGGAAAGTGGAGTTGACCCCACTGTACTTTGGAACAGGTAGGGGGGTTGATGACCCCAGAAATAGTCATATAAACCAAACTAGGGGTAACAGGAAATACCTTTCCCGCTATACAAATCAATATTGTTTAATTTTTGGAGCATTCAAATACCATGTGTACCAATTCAAAAGTTTGATAACCGCTACTGATTGTATACCTGACCAACATGGTAAAGACTGAACAGTTTAACTTATTGTTCCTGCAACAGAGAACAAGTAATTTTTCATGTATTTATGTCTATACACTTTTTAAAAAACATAGTGAAAGTTAACTCCAGTCCTACCTCTGATTTATTCGCATAGTTTAAAAAAAAGTAAAATCGTTGTCGACAACATGTCTCCCTTGTGAACGGGGAGACGCTCTGCCGACATAATAGTGTATGGGGACGAGCGATTGGAGTAACGAGCGCTCGTCCCCATACCAGCTCCTTGTGAAACGAGCTGTCTCGGCACTCGTTTACACTGCCCTGGACAGGCCATGTAAGAGGACCTTTAGGGTAAGGCCACACGGTGCAGTCACATTGCGTTTATGTTGCGTTTTTAAACCGCAGCAAGTCATTTTTCAATAGAAGTCAATGGTGACATTTTGGTTATGGACAGACTGCTGCTATTATATTACAATGTGTTTTTTGTGCAGTTAACCGCATCTTCATAATGTCCGACCGCATGCAGTTAATGAAAGCGCTGCCAAACTTGTTGCTGAACTGCTTGCGTTTTTGCTAAGGGTATGTTCACACGGCAGCGTCCGTTACGGCTGAAATTACGGGGATGTTTCAGCCTGAAAACATCCCCGTAATTTCAGCCGTACCGGCATGTGCAGGCGCTTGAACGCCGCGTCAATTACGGCCGTAATTGGCGCTGCTATTCATTGGAGTGAATGAAGAACGGCTCCAATTACGGCCAAAGAAGTGACAGGTCACTTCTTTGACGCGGTTGTCTATTTACGCGCCGTCATTTGACAGCGGCGCGTAAATATACGCCTCGTGTGAACAGACAAACGTCTGCCCATTGCTTTCAATGGACAGATGTTTGTCAGCGCTATTGAGGCGCTATTTTCGGGCGTAAATCGGGGAAAAAACGCCCGAATTACGTCCGTAAATAGGCCGTGTGAACATACCCTAACAGTTCTGCAATGCCTTGTAATGACCTATATACAGGACGCACCTAACAATCCAACACGGGTGAAAACTATGTCCATCAATTATTTCCTTTAAAAACGCACCAGAACTGCAGCAAAAAACGCATGCAGTTGACCGCATGCGGTTTTCAAATGCAACAAAACCGCATCAACGACGCACCGTGTGGCCTTACCCTTAGATGCATTACAAAGTTGCTTATATTAGTTTGTACTGTTGATTTATTTTAAGTTTGTTGAAATCTTGAAGAACCTAAGGGAAAAAAAATATATAATAATCCAACGGTGGAGTCAGTGACCGTGGTGGATTAAGTGCAGCCTGGGCTGTTCACACAACTTGGACCCTCCCCTATCTATAGTCAGCACCACCCACTAGGCTGGGGGTCTTGAGCCCCCAGTCCTCATTCACCAGCAGCTCCATTCAAACTTCTGATCACTTGGACCCCATTCTTATAGTCATCGGTGGGATCCCATGCGATGGGGCTACTAGTGGACATTTATCAGCTATCTTGTGTACAGGTGATAACGGTCCATTGTGGCACATTCCCTTTTATAAATGTGATAAATACCATAGACTCAATGGTATTTGGTATGACCCTCATTTCACAATAACCATAGATGTCACTTTTTCCCAGAGCAGGAAAAGTACCAGGTAAAGTTACAATGGTGCCACTGCCTCTGGGAAGAGACAGGCACACTAGCAGCCAAGCCAGAAAAGGGGGCACTGTTGACTGGTCTAGGGCTGCAGAGCAGCAATTGCCTACAAGCTGGTCTGGGGTGGCAGCAATGACCAGAAGAAGTTGCCGCTGGAACCTGAACCAACTCGTCACCATTTCTGAGCGCTCACCCTCAGTGGAGGACCATGTGAAGCCAGCTGCAGCAGGAAGAGAAGAGGCATATCCGATGGGGCAAGTGCAAGCAGGAGTCAGGTGGGGGTTGGCACTGCTTCATTGAAAGAACTACTGCTCTTGATAAAGAAAAAAAAAAGAAAGAACTACTGCTGGGAACACTGCCCTCCCCTGACAAATGCTAACGTTGAGTGCAGCCTGCACAGGCCGCTTTTAAGTGACATACAGTCTTTTAAGATGGTGGTCAGTTTGGGTGGCCACCTGGCCCCCAGGAGCCTTAGGCACAGTGAGGCGACTCGTGTTTTTATTAATAATTGGCCAGGGAGACTGTATTTTGAATTTTATTCTTTTATGTTCAAGCTAGACAAATACAGTTGCAAGAAAAAGTAAGTGAACTCTTTGGAATTACCTGGTTTACTGCAGTGATTACTAATAAAATGTCGTCTGAATGTTATCGAAGTCACAATTATACACAAATACAGTCTAACTAAACTAATAAAGGGTAAGAAAATCTCTGTTTTAATGAGTTCTCCAAAAATAATTGACAAAAGGTGTTTCAATTAAGGATATGAGATTGGAAGTGTGGGTTTCACAGGTGCTTTGCCTATTAAATAAAATAACAAATCTGTTCTCAAGCAAGATTGGTTAGTGTGAACCATGCTTTGAGACAAACTGCTTTCAGTAGACGTGTTATAGATGGAAAAGGCTACAACATCAAAAAAACCTGGCTGTGCATCAATTCACGGTTAGACAAATTGTCTATAAATGGAGTGTGCATCCTGTTAAGATCACTCCAAGAGCACAACGGGCAATCCTGAAAGATGAAAAGCAACCCAAGGGTAAGGCCTCATGCACATGACCTTGCCCATAATTACGGCCTGCGATTGCTAGCATGGCCAGCTGCCCCAGGCTGCATTTTCGTGCTGTGCTCCCATACAAAGTATGGGAGCACGGGCTGTAAAAATCGAAAAAGTAGGACGTACTCCATAATTCCCGGCAAGGTTCTATAGCACGGACACCTATCCGTAGTGGTATGGAAAGGTGTCGGCGCCCAATAGAACCGGGCGTGTCTGTAATGTAATTGCGGTCCACAATTACGGAGTGTTTTTTTTTTTTTTTTTTACAGTAGTGTGCATGAGGCCTAACAGCAAAGACCTGCTGAATAATCTGCAAACTGGAAAAAAATAAATCCTCTCTTCATGTGTCTACTAACAGCATCGTGGATAGAGCATTATGGATTGGGGCTGCTTTGCTTCCTCAGGGCCTGGATATGTTGTGATTGAGGGTACAATAAATTTAAAGGTGTATCAAAACAATTTACAGGAGAATGTAAGGGCAGCAGTTCATGACCTCAAGCTGAAGGGACTTGGGGGATCCAAAGCGCACATGTACGTCTAAAGAATGGTTAAGAGATTTTTGTTTTCAAATGTCCAGAGTCCTGACCTTAACCATATCGAGATGCTGTGGGATTACCAGAAGGCGGCTGTGCACGCAAAGGACCCCAGAAAAATTTATGAACTGAAACACATTTGCTGGGTGGTCCAAAATTCTTCAATGTTGTGCAAATCTTATTTGCAGCTACAGGAAACATGTGATGTGGTGGTGATGAGGATGATGATGATGGCTGCTAAAGGGGATCTATTGTCCAGCATCAGGACCCTGTGTGCCTAAAGTGGGGCCCCAGTGCAAGGAGAAGTAGCATTTAGAGTGGTCTGGTGTCTAAAAACTATTTAGAGGTCTGGGATCTGAAGTAATGTAAGGGTCATCTGGGGTCTAAAAGTAAGAGTCTGGTCTAAGGTCTGAATAGATTAGGGGGTCTGGTGTCTGAACTTAAGATCCCTTATTTTATTCTGTCCCTAGACCAGTTCCCTTAATTTATTCTGAGGTCTGGCCTCCAAATTTATTTTGGCATCTGGTCTGATTTCATTTAGGGGTCTTAGGAATCAAGACAGAAACAATGCCGCTGCCCACCCTCCCATGTGATATCGGAAGTACTGTAGACTTCTATGGGTGCTATATTATGGTTCACTCATATGACTTTATTGCCTAGTTTTTGTTTTTTTAAAACATGAGGCATGGGCTTTATGACGATCTTACCACTGTGGACAGCGAAATGTAAAGTGTTTCCCTGTAGCAAATTATGGAACCTGAACAGCTGGTACAAAGCGCAGATACAGCCTAGAAAAGCCATTACAATTAGTATTCAGCGGTTTCAGGCTTCTTAATCCTCATGAGTAGTTGTTTTCCGTAATTGCGGCAAAACTGCGACTTGTCATAACTGCTGCATTTTTCCGCAATTGCCACAATTGGAGCAAAAATCACAACAAAACAATTCAAGTGAACATACCCTTATAATATTTGTCTACAAGTTTAGAGTAGGATATAAAAAGGTTGTACAAGATTAGAAAAAAAGGCTGTTTTCTTTCAGAAACCGCGCCAGACCTCCCTGTGTCTTGTCTGGTATCGATGCTGGTCTCCATTGAAGTGAATGAGGTTGTGCTAACCTAAGGGCTGGTGTGGCGGTTTTAAAAAAAAAAAAATAAAAAAAAAAAAAAAATCTGTACAACCTCCGCCATTCAAAGGGAATGTTTAATCAGAAAATGACATTTAAAATGTAGATTCTCAGTATAGAATTTTTTTTTTACATTTGGAGTTTTTTTGGTTAGCGTTTTTTTTTTTTGTTGTTGTTGTTATGGTTTATGGTTCTATTTTCATACTTACCACTAGTGCAGTTATGAGATTTCAAGTTCTCTAGCGCTCGCTTGCCAGCTTTGCTGCATAGACTGGTACAGATGAGCATCGTCATCTCATCATGATTAGAGCGTGGCGAATTAATGACAACCTCTCTGTCAATTGATTCCTATTCATTTCAGATGCCATAAAGCACATACACACAATGCAGAACGTAAGGCTGGGTTCACACGACCTATTTTCAGACGTAAAACGAGGCGTATTATGCCTCGTTTTACGTCTGAAAATAGGGCTACAATACGTCGGCAAACATCTGCCCATTCATTTGAATGGGTTTGCCGACGTACTGTGCAGACGACCTGTCATTTAGGCGTCAATATACAGCCTCGTCAAAAGAAGTGCAGGACACTTCTTTCAGACGTAATTTGAGCCGTTCTTCATTGAACTCAATGAACACAGCTCAAAATTTACGGCTGTCAGAGAAGCCTCGCAAAATGCGAGGAGGGGCATTTCCGTGTGAAACGAAGCAGCTGTTTTCTCCTGAAAACAGTCTGTCATTTCAGCCGTAAAAGCCTCTCATCGTGTGCACATACCCTAAGGGTATGTGCACACGCTAGCTGTCATTTACGTGTGAAAAGACAGACTGTTTTCAAGAGAAACCAGCTGCTTCGTTTCACACGGAAATGCTCCTCCTCGCATTTTGCGAGGCTTCTCTGACAGCCGTAAATTTTGAGCTGTGTTCATTGAGTTCAATGAAGAACAGCTCAAATTACGTGGCAAAGAAGTGCCCTGCACTTCTTTGCCGAGGCAGTCCATTTACGCGTCGTCGTTTGACAGCTGTCAAACGACGACGCGTAAATTACAGGTCATCTGCACAGTACGTCGGCAAACCCATTCAAATGAATGGGCAGATGTTTGCCGACGTATTGCAGCCCTATTTTCAGACGTAAAACGAGGCATAATACGCCTCGTTTACGTCTGAAAATAGGTCGTGTGAACCCAGCCTAAGTGTGCGCCTGCAAAATGGCCACCCAGGGAAGTTCTTCAAAAAAAATAGCTACAACATTCAAAAAGGACAGAACAGGCACATTGGGGAACATTAATGCGGTCTATGATTGAGACAGCGTAAAATTAGATCAGGCAGAAGACGTGCCAAATTGATCACCGTGGTGCATGCTGGATGATAAATTTGGTGCATCTCACTAGACACTATCTCCCCTTATACCACCTTCTGGTTGGCTTAATTTACACCATTTTTTTGTGCCAAAATGGCGCATTTAAGCCAAATCTCCTTTACATGAGACATTGGATTTTAGTTTAAAACTGCAACACCCAGGAAAGCTCAAATAAACATGACTATTAAAAAAAAATGCTTGGCAAGAGCTGATTTCGTGGATTATATCTGAAGCTGAAACCATAAAAAATAAAAATAAAAACTCACGTGGAAAAGCACCCACATAAATTTTATGTACAGGGAAAAAAACAAAAAACCTGACATATAATGAGCAAAAATCCCCATATGGAAAAATGCCCATACGGAGCACAGGGTGATTCAAAGGTCCTGGCAATGCAGTGTTCTTGGAGAAGCATGTAACATGCTGGGTGTACAAATCTCTTATCTTCTAACGGAACAGTCAGAACTTACACAGTGACTTAAAATCTGACTATACTTGTATATATTTGTATCTAAATATACATGTAGTAAATATTTTTACATACCTATGTACAGTAAATACCATATATATACTGCATCTACATATTGCATGTATAGTACTAATATACTGCATGTACTGTAACCATATACTGTATGAATAGTATCTATACACTGTATAGTATTAATAAACTATGTACAGAACCTATATACTGTACGTATAGTATCTATATGCTGGAAGAGATGTACTAAAGATTTACACTAGAGCTTCAGGGCGCTATTACACGTCAGATAACGGCCGTGGGTAGCGCAGCACATTTACCGCTAGTTGCCAGAAGAACCTTCACTTTGGACTATTCAAACAATAGCAGCTTCAGCCCGGCAGTTAGTTGAAAATGCAATGCGCTACCCGTAGTTATTGGCCATGTAATAGCGCCCCTAAAGCCCTCTTCATACACAGGCCACTTTTCTATAGCATTTAATATACTTATACGCGGACGTCCTGTGCGTAATCCATCCTAAAGACGTCATACAGATGTAGCCATCTTTATATTAACACATTAAATACACAGTGGCAAGAAACTTTAACTTTACTTTTTCAATGGCTGTGATATTTGTGTGATATCACGCTGCAGCAAGTTCAGTCAAGATAAACTTGGCTATTTCTGTAGGTTTCAACTAAATATATATTATATATATACACACACACACACACACACACACACACACACACACGATATTGGCGCTCACTTAAATTGCAGCCCATTCTGCTGCAAGGTGGCACCCTAGGCTGGCACCTAACCCTCGTCCCGGCCCTTATACCTATTTTCATACATTGGAGATCAATTGTTATCTAGAATTATCAATATCTATGGTACTAAAAAATGTGCATATTTTTAAAATATGTTTTATAGTGTGCATTTTTCCATGTGGGCATTTTTCTGGGCGCATATGTGACAGTGGGGTTTCTTCTGGGTGTAATTTTCATTGTGTGTTTTTTTCCCATAGAACCAGCTGGAGCAAGGGGTTTGCTTGTTTGTTTATATACTTGTCTAAATTTGACACAACTGAATTCACTTTAAAACCTATTCATATTCAAAGTAAAAATAAATAATTGCAAAAAACAAAAAACAAACACACAGTAAAATTCTTTATCATCAATTTATTAAAGGCTAAAACTCATTTTAGGAATATGCTGTTTAGGACAAATGACAACAGTGCTTTTATCTACTGCGGTCTGGTAAAGTCTAGGTTATTTGCCAAAAATACACTTCCCGTTAAACAGTACAGAGCAGCAGTTAGACAATTACAAAACAGGGACTGGAGTTGAGCAGTAGTCACTGGAAATGCTAAGACACCTTCCCAAAAACCCTGCAATATGCACCAGCTTAGGGTGCGTTTACATCGGTGTTCGGTTTCCCATGATGGGTTCTGTCAGACCTTTCCGTCGGAGGAACCCATAAACGGAAAGGCAAACAGAAGCGACAGACGACTGCGATATGAATTCCGTAAAAAAAACCTGAAACCTTACGGAACGGAGACAAATAGAAACCATTAGCAACGGAAGCATTGCCATTGAAATCAATAGTAATGCAAACGGAAGCTATGGTTTCCGTTTGCCTTTCCATTGATGGGTTCCACTGACGGGAAGGTCGGACGGGACCCATCAACGGAAACCGAGCGCTGATGTGAACAGGCCCTTAGACATGAGAGCTCTCAATCCACCAAATTCAATGGATTAACCTTTCTCTGTCAGTTTAATGCAGAACAAGGAGGTCAATAGTTAATATAAGAACAAGGTCCAAAACAATATAAAATTAATGAAAACGTACAACAAATGAACTTCTAGAACATAACAGCATGAATTCATACAAGCAAACATTCAAAACAACGTAATAAACAGAAAAATAAGCCGAAAAAGAATCGAAATAAAAATATCACATTTGAATACATTTATTCATTAAAAATGTGAAGCTGTGAAATCAGATTACTAGATGGGATCTCTCCTGTTGAGAAGGACTTCCTCCCCATAATGCTTAGCAAGATGAGGGTTTAGAGTAAGGGTATGTTCACATGGCCTATTTACAGCTGTTTTTTCGGGCCGTAAACGCCCTGAAAAACGGCTAAAAATACGTAGGCTGAACTCTTCCAAACAGCTCCCCATTGATTTCAATGGGAAAAAAAGGCGTTCTGTTCCCACGGGGCATTTTTTACGTGGCAGTTTTTAAAAACGGCACGTAAAAAAACGCCCCGTAAAAAAGAAGCGCATGTCACTTCTTGAGCCGTTTTTTATTGGGTCAATAGAAAAACAGCTCCAAAGACAGCCGTAAAAAACGCTTGATGCATAAAAAACAGCTGTAAATCAGAGGCTTTTTTTCTCCTTGAAAACAGCTCTGTATTTTACAGCCGTTTTTTGTTTAGCGTGTGAACATAGCCTTAGAGCAAAACCACAAGTTTAGAAACCCAATTGCAACTTTGTTATAATCAAAAGACCTGACCTGCATAAGTTCACTGTTACACTGTAACGCCAAGTTCAAACAAAGCAGTTACACTTAACTTTTCTTTTCCAGATCAGTTCCTAGTTTTCTGTAAAGAAAACTGCATGTTGCATTTGCATTGTGTGAACCTGGTCTAACGCAACCTATCACAGGCAACCACTCAGCCCACCTTGATATATTTAATTCCTCAGAGGGATGGAGAGGCAAATGACCTTACATTACTGTTACACAGAGTGCAAATAGAAAACTGCAGAATTCTGGGATTTAAGGCAGAAGAGAGTGAAAATGCTCTTAACAATCAAATGCCGCTTAATAACAAAGAAGAGTGAGCATTCGACATCGCAGCCATACCAAACCTATGTAATGAATGGCAATAGAATATTTGCCTGACAGTTTGCGGCCTAGTTTTGCATTTGATCATAGATCATTCAATGAACCAATTGATTTTCAAAAACTTCAGACTAGAAAGTTTGTAATGAGAAGACAAATGTCTCAAAAAGGACCAATGAAGTAATCATGATACGTCGATCAATGAATATAGAGGAAAACACAAGGAATCAACCCCTTCCTCAACATAGAGCCGCAGCACTCAACAAGGGTCCTGTGGAGCTTATACATTCAGGCACTAGTTTGCGGGTGATAAGAGCACGGGCGAGGGGCTTCTCGTTGTCCTTGGACACATGCAGATATTGGGTTTCTGGATAGTCTGTGATGAACATGAATACAGGCATACTAAATCACGTGTCATAGAATCACCATAAAAAAAAATTATATAAAACCCAAAAGTCCTTATAAAAAAAAAAAAAGTAAGCTGAAAAGCAATTGGTTAACCAATGTCCTCCCCCTTACAAAATGAAAAAGTCCTACGAGGTACATCATCCATGTCTGTCTTTACCCAAACGTGCTATGGAATAATGATTTGAGGGTCGTTTCCCATTGAGTGTATGGCTTAATAATGGGGCCACAAGTTGCATCTCAGACCACAGCCTTGTGGCTCGGAATTTAGGAGATCTGGCTTTGAATTTCTCTCATGGGCTCTTTCTAGTGAAAGAAGTCCCAGCCGGCATTACTAAATGACCTGAGAAATATTCAGTCACCTCTAAGCAGAGCGATTACCTATAAGGTACAAACACAAAATGCAGAAATGGATTTCGCATGGACACACACCTAACACAATGAAGTCCAAGGATTGGGCTGGTTAAAACCCGATTCTTGTGTGTGCGCAGCCGCTTAGGGACGGAGGGTCTCAGTGCAGCAGACACAAACTCATTGATTGTTTATAGATTATTTTTTCCTTGCATTGTGAATTATCGGCATTTGTACCTGTGCAACAATATCGCCAAAGACGCACTTCTTAACCTATAGGTCTTGGTGAAAACCATGTGTAGGGGATACGGTTTGAAAAGTGGCGTCTGACAAAAGAAAAAAAACAAAACAGCTAAGCAGAATTGTGTGTCTCTGCAATGTCGTTTGTGGCCACGCTTGTTTTTGCTGCCTCTGATGTTTCAGTTTCTGTAATTTCGGTCTCCTGATTGTCGGCTTCCTTAATGGGCTCTTGCAGCTGTTGACGACGCTGGACCTCGGCCTTCAGATTTTCCAGGTCTTTTTGACTGCAAAATTTTCAAAGTCAGAAAAGCTACAATACTTAAAGGGGTTGTCCACGACCGGACAACTGATGACCTATCCACAGGATAGGTCATCAGTATATGAGCGGTGCGGGTCCTACACCCAGACCCCGCACCAATCAGCTGTTCCGGCTGCCTCCGGGCACCCGATGTTATGAACAGTATGTAGTAGTTGGAGCCGGAAGCAGATGGCTCTGATCACTGCATAGCGGCTGTACTGCAGAACTACAGCTGTACAGAACGGCCACTATGCAGTTGTTGGAGCCATCTGCTTCCGGCTCCAACTACTACATACAGTTCATAACATCTGGTGCCCAAAGGCAGCTGGAACAGCGGATTGGTGCGGGGTCCGGGTGTCGGACCCGCACCGATCATATACTGATGACCTATCCTGTGGATAGGTTATCAGTTGTCCGGTCATGGACAACCCCTTTAATGGTTCAATGGCAACAGAAAATATACAAAAACTATGTGTTAAAGGGGGGTCCACACAATCCCACCACATAGACCTGTATTCCAGGATTAAGGATGTACACAGCATGGAATATATAACGGATTTATCAAATAATAGAGTTGATTTATTTGATACTATTTGGTCCATATGGGACACATATTGGACCCTCCTGGGGAACTAAAATTTCTAAGCTCCTCCTTCGACACGGATATTTCCACGGGCACATATCAATAGTTCCCTCCCTTATGTCATTTCTACTACTAATGGCAAGTTGACCTTAGCAAATGTGACATTTTATACCTTTCTTTTAGTCACTACATTTGACGGTCATTGTTATTTTGTTAGATGAGCCGCTAGGTCTACATTTTGGTAAGAAATCTGATTTGAAAGACAATTATCTACTATGTATAGACTTATGCACAAAATACCAGCGATATAACCGAGTGAACAATAACTTTCTTATCAATGGACACTTTTTATTTGTAAAATAGTTCCCACGTGATTCACTGGTCTTTATGCATAACAAAAATGTCCAATAAAATACAATTAAAAAGACAAAAAGGGGCTTCACCGTTCTCTTCCATTGAGCAACAAAGCGTGAAGCCATGACGTGCTCGTATTGCAATATACTCTGATACAATATTAGGGTCCAAGGAGGGCGCATAGGCCCATCTATACAAGCGGTGCAGGGATGAGCCCATTTGAAATCATTTCCATGTCTTTGCACACCTGCTCTTGCTCATATCTTGTAACTCAATAAAATTGCTTAAGGACACAGACACAAAATTTCTATTACCTGAGCGGGATGAACAAGATTCCATTAATGATATTGAGCTGATCCAGGACACTGGCCATGCTGGGAGCTGTGAACTGAAAGGGAACAAACAACATATGTCAATTACATAACATTGCTTCTTAAAGATATTAAACAGAGAATGTTGAGGAAGGGATTGGATCCAGTCAGTCCTGGCATATCAGGGAAACTTTTCCCCCGATAGTAAACCGTTTAAGTCAACAGAACGGAGCTGCACTACCAGACACAGCCCAGGGACAAGAGTGGCACTGTTTCTGGAAGAAAGCAGCCATGTTTTCTAATCTCACGCAGCCTCTTTATTAAACCAGACAGGATTTCAATTTGATAACGTTATTTAACAGGACGCGGAAAACACTGGTCACCTACCTTCAGCGGCATTATATTGGCACTGGATCCGTTCTTGTAGATCTCATTCATGGTGCGCTGTAAAGCTACAGCCTGCTGGGTCAGGTACTTCAAGTACTCGGAACTTTCTTTGGTCTTTTCGTGTTGTTCCCCCAGCTAAATGCAGATTGACACAAGGAGACACATTAATATTACTGCACACAAAGCCGCTCTAGTGAAAGGCATTTACATGTAGAGCAGTCATTGTATAGGACACAGGATGTTGTGGTGGTTGATTCTTTAAACAAGCTCAAGAAGGGCCTTGATGCCGGTCTTGAAAAATATAATATTACAGGTTATGAGTATTATAATCTGGAGATAGGATGTTAATCCAGGGATTTATCCTGATTTCCATATTTGAAGTCTGGGAGGATTTTTTTCTCATAATGAGGCAATTGGCATCAACCTCATGGGGGTTTTGCCTTCCTCTGGATTAACACGGTAGGGTTATAGGTTGGACTTGATGAACCGGTGTCTTTTTTCCCAACCTTATCAACTATGTAACTATATAGGCTTTTAATGCTAAATAATATGAAGCCTATAAACAAAAGTCTGCTGGCAACGATTCATCCTCTACGCGGAACAGAACTGCACGGACCAGGCTTGTACACACTGCTGACACACAGCTCTGGAGAAACATGGAAACTACAAGACCACTCTTGTCTAGGAGTAACTTCTAATACCTCACCTGGTTCTTGTATATGGTGTATCCTTCCTTCTCATGCTGTAAGGCGGAGCGAAACTCTCCTTTAGTTTCATACACACGAGCTACAAGATGGTGACTGCAAGAAATAGGACAAAGAATCGACTGAATACAGATGAGGATGTTGTTTTTCATGGAGGATTGTTAGACGTCCTGTCTACTGTAAAGGATACGAAGCCTATCTATAATCTGCCTCCCTAAAGCCATACACACGAGATAGCAGTCGGCCAGCACTTCGTTCCGCCGACAGCCAATTATCGGGGCTCTACCATAAACATGCACGAGCGGCTTTTGCTTCAGCGTAAATTAATCATCCATTCAGACTGTTTTAACGAACGGTTATCAAGGTATATACGGAAAATACTACATCCAATAGTCTCAAAATCCCAAAACGTCAAGTGGATATAAACCATGTCTCTGCCAGAGGCACAGATGTCTATTCACCTGAGTGCAACCTTGAGGGACTTGGCACTGTGATATTTGGAGTTGATGGTAAGAGCGTTCTCCAGGAAGCGGAGAGAGAGGTCATACTCCATTACTCCATGAAGCACCAGGCCAATGTTGCTCTAAGACACAATAAAAATGTGGTTATACGAAGGCAGAGAAATAAAACAGAGGTATACGCTCTTAATATTAAAGTCAGTTTCACAAGAATTGCTGGTCTACGAAAAAATGTTTTATGTGCTCTACAGTCTTGAGAAAAATGGAGATAAAGATAAAGGGATTGTCCACTCAGGACAGCCATTACATCGTCGCTCAATGATTTCCATGTAGAGCTACTAACTCTAACAGAAGATTTTGGGGGGTTCCAGCAGTCAGACCACTGATTGTCTCAGAGGAACCGTCTCAGGAAAAGGCGTTTTGCTTGGTGGACGACCGCTTTAAGATGACCATAGGCATTCCATAGCCAGCTGTGCGGATATAGAAATAGGTAACATTTTTGGACCGAACCCTCATTAGGATGTTTGTTTATCTCAGGTATTTCATTTGAGATGGTGCCACTTTGGGGAAAAAAGCGTTACCCTGCCAACTGACATATAGACGGCTGAAATCTGGCAGAATCTGTCGACCAAAGTGTCTATGTGCAGCTTTAATGTGATGACCGGAATTCAATTCAAGGGTTAAAAAGCCAAGAACATGTATCTGCGTTGTCATCACAATGGTTATTCAGCTAGTCTTGGATACTAAGGAAACTACTTACGTCTAAGAGCGCCATCTCAGGGTGACCTTCACCGAACACAAGCAGCATGAGATAACGCGCTCGGTACAGCAGATTCAGTGCAATGGAGAGCTGGTTATTCGCAAAACAGTACAAAGCAAGATGCATCTGCAACAAAACACACAAGTCAGTGAGGACACAAAATATATTCACGAAAAAAAACTGAAGTGGAGAATGATACAGTAAGGCTGGGTTCACACAAGAGTTTTTTTGACTAGTTTTTTGACGCGGAAAACGCGCCGCAAAACTCACCAAAAGCCGACCGAAAATGCCTCCCATTGATTTAGATGGGAGGCGGTTTTCTCCCGCGAGCGGTATAACCGGCTCACGGGAGAAAGAAGGGACATGCCCTATCTTCGCGCGGTTACGCCTCTGACCTCCCATTGACATCAATGGGAGGTCAGAGAAAGTGTATTTCGCTGCGTTTTATGCCCGCGGCGCTCAATGGCCGCGGACGAAAATTCCAAACGGAATTTTGAAGCAGATTTTCCGTCTGCAAAAAACTCAGTGTGAACCCAGCCTTAAGATGAAAGACTGAGCTGGGTTCATCGGAGATACTAGCATATTAAAGAATATACTTACATATTCCTGGATGGTGCTGGGGTGTTCAGTACTCAGGATTCTCTCACTCATCAGGACTGCTTTCTGCTGATTGCTTAAGGCCTTGCATTAAAAAAAAAAATAATCAAAAAAAAAAAATCAAAACCAGAATAAATCTGTTTCGGAGACCAGCACGCGTTCTCATAGCCTCAGATGCAGATATGAATACACACTTGGATGCCTGATATTGATGGTCATGTGTCTAAGGCAGTGTAATAAAGTTCAGGCCTTGTGTAGAAGTCTCCAATTTCATGCTAAAGGCGAAATCCACCCAAAAATTATCTTCAAACAAGCCACGTGGACAGGTCACAAGAGCAGTGTCAACATTGTCAAATCCACCCAAAAATGATCTTCAAACAAGCCACGTGGACAGGTCACAAGATCAGTGTCAACATTGTCAAATCCACCCAAACATGATCTTCATACAAGCCATGGGGACAGGTCACAAGAGCAGTGTCAAAATCTTATTTAAAAGCACTGGAAATCTCTGACAAGGTTTTAACATTGGAGAAACAAATTCTATGGAAATTTCAGAAAATCTCTCGACTTCCTTGGTTGATTTTTTCTTTCGTTTTATTTAAATTGTAACATACACATTAATATAGCATCAAATGTCAATGGAGCACAAGAATAAACCATTATGTCCTTCCTTCAAAAAAAATAAAATAATGAGAAAAATAAAATGGAGGATAAAGCGATCCGCTCCTATAGCTCTATGTTGTCCAAATTTCCAATATTTCAACCGCTTAATGACAGATAATTTTCATGTTTTCATTCCTGCCTTCCAAAAGCCATAACTTTAGTTTTTGTCGCCATAGTCGTATGAGGGCGTGTTTTTTTTTTGCAGTTGTCGTTTTTCACGGCACCATTTAATGTACTGGGAAACTGAAAAAAACTTTGTGGGGAGAAATGGGCAACAAAAACAGCAATTGCTCCATTTTTTGGGAGGGTTTCGTTGGTACGATGTTAATTGTGCGGTAAAAACCACATGTTCACTTTATTCTATGGGTTGATAGGATTACGGCGATACCACTTTAATAACTAAAAAACGATTTCTTAAAAAAAAAAAATAGAATTAAAAAAAAAAAAAAAACAAAAAAAAAAAAATATAGATTTGTGTCGCCACATTCTGAGCGCCATCATTTTTTTATTTTTCCTTCAATTGATGGCTTATTTTTTGCAGGGCGAGCAGTCGTTTTTATTGGTACATGTGACTTTTTGATCACATTTTTATTGGGGAGCCAAGGTAACTAAAAAACAGCAGTTTGGGTGTTTTAATTTTTCTTTTACAGCATTCACGGAGAAGGTTAAACAACGTTATATTGTAACACTTTGGACCTTTATGGAAGCAGCGATACGAGTTATGTTAACATTTATTTTATTGAACATTTCATTAGGGGAAAAAAAAAAAATGTGAAAAAGGTTTTTTTTAACTTACATTTTGTTTTTCCTTGGTACACTACTGAAAACTTTAATTATTTTTTACATTTTGTGTCAGATCGCTGGTTCACTGCACTGCAATACCTATGTAATGTACTGCATTGTAATTTTTACAGGCTTCTGTTAAGCTCAAACGGCGCCATACTTCACCCCCTGCTCCAGGACGTACCGCCACGTTCCCGTCCGTCAAGGTGTTTATTCACCTATATTGCCAGCTATTATTTTTTTCCAGTTCTTGCCCTTTGTCTGTAAGAGGTCTTACTTCTGAAATTATTAGGACCCTAGTTTGCCTCCAGATATTAGCGACCAGTATTTCGGAATGTAAAATAACATGAGCCAATGGAACCAGAACCCGAGCGGAGATTGCTTCAGTACTCAACATAAGAAACAGACCTAGATTCTGAGGGAGAGTACCGCACAGATGTTTGGCAATGAGATGGGTATTGGGTGTTTTCATATAGATTCAACAACATATATGAGTTTTCTTGCCACTCTCGAGATCATCTCACTCTATCGAGGTCCCTACTGCAAATAAGGAAGTGGCAATAACTATGCATAAACTATTTACCTCTGTATAGTCACCCATGATGTAGTTGAGTCGGGCGAGTAGTCGTAGGCACGCACAGATCTCTACGTGCATAGCGCCATACACGTTATTAAACAAATTTAAGGCTTCATTAATAAGTTCACACCCTTCTTTTAGGAACCCTAGGGACATTTCATTGAAAAGATAATAATGTAATTATTCAGATATTTCATAGGAATGCAGAATGAATAAATGATCTAATACAATAAATCTGCTTTGCATGTTAAAAAAAAACAAAAAAAAAACACTTGTTCGTGTGTGGACTTTGTAAGGAGAATAGGTAGCCTGTCTGCGGATGATCCTATACTTTATCTGCCCGATTCAGCTGCCTCCCTGTGTACGGTCCTTGATTCTTTGGAAAATTAACTGGCACAAATCAAACAATATTTCCTCTAGACATCACTGTTTCCCTCCTGCCTTGTAATGCCATTGCAACGGTCCATTGACATAACCTACCTGGGATCGGGTATCCCGCTCCATCCAAAATTACCGCCTCCTTTGATTGATTTTATACAAAACTAAATTTCATAGTTGGTCCAGACTGATCTGGTCTGTCCTGGCTAGAGCCAGCGTTGTTAAAAATGGTCCTCCTCCCAAATATTCTCTATATCCCACTATAATCTCCCATATATATATCTCAGCCCACTTTTTTTTTTTTAAAGTCACAGTTTAATAGCTTCCTAAGTTTGGGACAATAGAAGGGCCAGACTTTGGTTTAAAGTTCTACATAGATAGGGCTGTTCCTCTATTTACCAAAGATCTGAATTTCAACTGTATTATTGGGAGTCACAGCTTTCCCATTTCATGTGGTGGATCAATTCTGATAAACCTAGGACAATGCGGATTCATTGCTTCGATGCCATTTATATTCACCTCCTATTCTGCAGCTTTCGGGGGTGGTTGAGAGCCCTCATCCAGTTAACTACCCTACGTCAATTGCTAATGTATGGACAGCGGTGCGCAAACTCTGTTATGTTACAGGATTTGATGCATACATCCCTTTATGGGACAACCCTTCCCCTTCCTAAACCCCTTGATCTCCCACGTGCCTTTAAATGGAAAGATAAAGGGGTTATTTATATGGGTGAAATGTATACAGGTGATAAATCATTTCAGCAGCTTAAATCTTAGATTGATGTAACAAACAACTATCTCCTGTTCCACCTCCAACTACGTCATTCCATATGAAAACAGTTCCCGGACTAGGATCCTACTGTAACTGCCTGGTAAAATAACTATTTTCATGCTCTAATACGATATATTGTCCTTTGGACAGGAGTGCAGTTCTTAACCGCAGGAGCCCAGTGGGAGAGTGAGCTTGTCCCCTTAAAGATGAGGAATCGTCTCTTGCACTTAAAACACGCAACCTAGTTTCTACATACACTGAGAGTATGACCCAGTTATATTTTATCCGAATAGCGGACTACCCAACCCACCACCTGAGTAAGTTCCGCACAGATCACCCTAGTATTTGCCCAAAACGTGGGAAGGCCTCTGGGACCTTCTTCCATCTTGTGTGGTCCTGATCCGTGGATTCTGGGAAAAAGTTGCTAAATTCCTAATCACGTGTGTTTCAGTCCCAGATGACCCAAAATCTGTATATCATTGGTAGACCTGGATATTACGAGCCGATTGCTCTTTTGTAACCGCAAAACTCTTCCATGCTAGAAAGACCGTTGCTAAACACTGGTTGGCTCCTTGGACACCCCACCGTTCGGGATTGAATGTGGTTGGTCAATCAGTCTCTCATTTTGATTAAGTGGTCGTACTATAGAGGCTGCGAATAAAACTGACCACAATTGTGGTAGATGGGTGGGGTCTAGAAAAATTATTATAACCCCCTCTCAGTCTTTGATGTCTTAACTGCCTGCTAAATATCCCAGAATTCCCCCTCAGTCCTAATGTCTGGCAAACATAGAATATCAGTCAGACACTTTCCACCTTTCTGAAGACGGTCTGGTAGATGCGGATAGGTTGTTTTATACATTTTCTTATTTTCTTTTTTGTTTAATGCAGATGACAATACTATGTACCCATTGTTGTTCTTTATTTGTTAGGTGTGACTCTACTGTACCCTCATCCTTTATGCCCTGCACCTGATATTTTGTTATGATATATCCGATCTATTCACGTGATCAAGCGCGTCAATAGAGTTGAATTGTTTAGCAAGAAAATGGAGAACACATAATACAATCCTAACATAGAACTATTCATAACACACTTTCCCAACCAATTGACAAGCAATATAGAAGAAAACCCTACCATGGACTCTACTCACCCTGTTGAACTTTAGCTTGTCCACTTTGGAAGAAATGAAAAGCATCAGATGCTTTGGGATTAACGTGTTTCACCACAGGGAAAATATTCAAAATATCCTCTTCAGTAAAGGTGGGTTTATGTCGATTATCAAAGTTGTACTCTTTGAGCAGGGTCTGAAATTTAGAGAGGAAATAAGATTTTCCATTTCTCTACTTTGTGTTCCATAACATAATGCACTCAATTGCAATTAATATAGTCAAATAGTTGCATTAACTCCCCCAAAAAAGTAGTTCTTAACCCCTTGCGTACCTTCGACGTAATAGTACGTCGCTGGCCGCTTATTCCAGCGTACCTTCGACGTACTATTACGGCGCAGGAATAAACTGTCACTATGTGAAATCACATAGTGACAGAACAGCGGCGGCAGCTGTCATTGACAGCTAACCGTCTCTGCTACCGGCCTGGGGACCAATTAGCAGTCCCCAATGCCGGCGATTGCTGTGATTGGTCAGCCTCTGAAGACTGACCAATCACAGCCGTCTGACGTTTTCTGCAGGAGAAAGCTCCTGTCACTTTCTCTGATCTCCTCACTTCTGTGAGATACGTGAGGAGATCAGAGAAAGCGGTGTAAAAAAAAAAAAAAACACTATTTTTATTAACCCCTTCCCGAAAATGGGCGTATAGTAACGCCCTGAGGATGAAGTGGGCAAAGGAGCTGTGCTCGCTCCATCTTCATCGGATGTCGGCTGTAATATACAGCCGACATCCCACTGCAACTACAGAGATCACTGTCCTCTCCGATCGCTGTAGTTTAACCCCTTAAATGCCGCTGTCAATAGCGACAGCGGCATTTAAGTGATTGATACAGAGGGAGGGGGCTCCCTCTGCACCTCATTGCCCCCCCCCCGCGAAAAATCGCGGGGTTCTGATGGTTGCAATGGCAACCAGGAAGCCTAGCAACGGCTTCCTGGTTGCCAGGTACGGGAGCCTATTAGGTCCTGCCCAAGGCAGGACATAATAGGCTCAACTGTCAGTTGTAAAGTGACAGTTACAATACGCTGCACTACATCAGTACATACAGAAGTAGTGCAGTGTATTGTGCAGGGGATCAGAAGATCAGATCTTCCAGTCCCCTAGTATGTGTAAAATAAAAAGTGAAAAAAAAGTAAAAAAAAAGTTTTAGATAAAAAATAAATAAATACAAGTTTTACGTAATAAAAACAATATCGCCTTGTTTCCCTGATCAAGCCCTTTATAATTAGAAAAAAAAATGAAAAAAAAAAAAGGACAAAAACTAGACATAATAGGTATTGCCGCGTTCGTAGCGGCCTGACCTAAAAAAATATCATATTATTTATCCCGCACGGTGAACACCGTAAAAAAAATACCATAAAAAACAATGGCAGAATTTCCTTTTTTGGTCACTTTTTATTCCATTTTTTTGGAAACAACGTGATCAAAAAGTCGCGCGTAGCCAAACATGGTACCAATAAAAACGACAGTGTGTCACGCAAAAAATGTATGTACTCCGCACAGATTACATATGCCCCCACATTATAAACTGAAACACCAGTAAAACACTAAACAAAACTACTACCAAGCAAAATCTGCGCTCCAAAAGCCAAATGGCGCTCCTTCTGGGCCTGGCAGTGTGCCCAAACAGCGGTTTATGACCACATATGGGGTATTACCGTACTCTGGAGAACCGCTTAACAATTTATGGGGCGTATGTCTCCGGTGGTACAAGCTGGGCCCAACGCATTGGGCACTGAAATAGCATATATGTGGAAAATGTCAATTTTATATCTGCAACATCCACTGTGCACTAATTTCTGAAAAACCTTTGGGGGTCAAAATGCTCACTACACTTCTAGATGAATTCCTTGAGGGGTGTAGTTTCCTAAATGGGGTCACTTCTCGGGAGTTTTCACTGTACTCGTACCTCAGCGCAATGCAACATGGCGTCAAAAACAAATTTTGTAAAATCTCCACTCCAAAAACGAAATTGCACTTTTTCCGTTTAGACCCTTGCCGTATGTCCAAATAGCCGTTTACAACCACATATGGGGTATTTCCGTAATCAGGAGAAATTGTGTAACACATTTTGGGGTGTCTTTTCTCCTGTATTCCTTGTGGAAATGAAAAATTCTGAGCTAAAGCTACAGGTTATTGGAAAAAAAAAATGTTTTCATTTTCACGGACCAATTCTAATAAAATCTATAAAACACCTGAGGGCTCAAAATGCTCACTACACCTCTAATTTAATTCTTTCAGGGGTATAGTCTCCAAATTGGGATCACATCTGGGGAATTTCTACTGTACTGGTACTTCAGGGACTCTGCAAATGCGACATGGCCCCCAGAAACCAATTCAGCAAAATCTGAGCTGCAAAATCCAAATGGTGCTCCGTCCCTTCTGAGCCCTGCCATGGGTCCAAACAGCAGTTTATTACCACATAATGGGGTATTTCCGTAATCAGGAGAAATTGCTTTACAAATGTTGAGGTGCTTTTTCTCCTTTATGCGTTATAAAAATTAGAAAATTCTGTGTTTTTTCCAAAAAAAAGTCTCTTTTCATCTTCACAGACTAATTCCAATAAATTCAGCAAAAAACCTGTGGGGTCAAAATGATAACTATACCACTAGAAAAATTCCTTGAGGGGTATAGTTTCCAAAATGGGGTCACTTTTGGGGGGATTCCACTGTTTAGGTCCCTCCAGGGCGTTGCAAACGTGACACGGCACTGAAAACCATTCCAGTAAAATCAGAGCTCCAAAATCCAAATGGCGCTCCTTCCCTTCTGAGCTCTGCTGTGTGTCCAAACAGCAGTTTATTACCACATATGGGGTATTTCCGTAATCGCGAGAAATTGCTTTACAAATGTTGGGGTGCTCTCTCTCCTTTATTTCTTGCAAAAATTAGAAATTTTTACGTTTTTCCAGAAAAAAAGTAGATTTTCATTTTCACAGACTAACTCCAGAAAATATAGCAAAATACCTGTGGGGTCAAAATGCTAACTATACCCCTAGATAAATTCCCTGAGGGGTGTAGTTTAAAAAATGGGGGTCACTTTTGGGGGTTTCCACTGTTTTGGCACCACAAGACCTCTTCAAACCTGACATGGTGCCTAAAATATATTCTGAAAAAAGGAGGCCCCAAAATCCAAGAGGTGCTACTTTGCTTCTGAGGCCTGTGTTTCAGTCCATTAGCGCACTAGGGCCACATGTGGGATATTTCTAAAAACTGCAGAATCTGGGCAATAAATATTGAGTTGCGTTTCTCAGGTAAAACCTTCTGTGGTACAGAAGAAAATGTATTACATATGAATTTTGTAAAAAAAAATGAAATTTGAAAATTTCAGCTCTACTTTCCTTCAATTCCTGTAAAACGCCTAAAGGGTTGAAACACTTTCTGAATGCTGTTTTGGATACTTTGAGGGGTGCAGTTTTCAAAATGGGGTGTTTTATGGGGGTTTCTAATATATAGGGCCCTCAAAACCACTTCAGAACTGAACTCGTCCCTGAAAAAAATCGCTTTTTGAAATTTTCTTAAAAATATGAGAAATTGCTGCTAAAGTTCTAAGCCTTGTGAGGTCATAGAAAAATAAAAGGATGTTCAAAAAACGATGCAAACATAAAGTAGACATATGGGGGATGTTAATTGGTAACTATTTTGTGTGGTATTACCATCTGTTTTACAAGCAGATGCATTTAAAATTGGAAAAATCATAATTTCTTCATATTTTCGCTAAATGTTGGTGTTTTTCACAAATAAGCAATGAATTTATCGACCAAATTTTTGCACTAAACTAAAGTACAATATGTCACGAGAAAACAATCTCAGAATCAATTGGATAGGTAAAAGCATTCCGGAGTTATTACCACATAAAGTGATACATGTCAGATTTGAAAAAATGGGTCTGGTCCTCAAGGCCAAAATGAGCTGGGTACTCAAGGGGTTAAAAGTAATAGTATAATATATTAAAGGCACATGGTGGTATTATGGATCCATGTTGTATGGATCCATAATACAGACACTATGGCCTGTTATGGGCCCCATTCTGTATCTCCGATCTTATATGGAGGCACATCCAGGTTATTTCTCAAAGATTCATACGTGATCCATGAGAAAAAACGAAAAGGACATGCCATATTATACAAGTATTCTACCCTAGAAGAATTGGTGCCAGGGGAGAACATGGGGCCTAGTGGAGACACCATGTGGCAGCACACAACAGCTGAAAGTATGATGCTCTGGCTCTTACGAGGATACTATTACCCATAAAACAGTCACTTTAGGAGGCACGCTTGTGTTGTGTTCTCTTTGGAATCTCTTATATAAGTAGTTTAGACGAGGGATTAAGGATCAGCTTTTAATTTAGTATAAGGACTAGACCCACAGCCTAGCGGAGCACTGGAGCATCAACTCAAGAAGGTTATGAGCCTCAGTCTATGTACTTGTAAATTGGAAAAATAAGGCATTGAAGGGCCCAGCTGTACCTGAATGCCAACTTTAATAGAGATTTCTCGGAGAAGGCTGATTTTCTGGAGGTTATACATCTCCGCGGCCTGGTCCACATGTTCACTGGAAAAGACAATTGGTTTACGATTGTGGAATGATAATGACGGATTGCTCCTGGGTTATATTTCCTAGAAATCTGGACCATCCAAATAATATTTCAGTGCTCACTTACCATTCAAGGCTGAAGTCAAAGTAGGCTTTGGCTTCGGAGCAGATGTTTTTCCACAGCTCCTGAGGGGTGATGCTGGCCCAGGATGTGTTGTCAGCACTGCTGAGATTCCGGTTTTTGCGCTTCTTGTTTTTTTTCTTGGAGACCAGCTCATCAGCGGGAAGGTGAGCAATGGAGTTGGGGAAGGAGCTGAGGAAGCAATTCAGGAAATGGCTAATGGCGGCAGAAAGACCAGACAGCTCTACTCCCTGGAGATAAAATGAAGAAAGATTTAGCTCGGAGAAGCTCCCAGTACCAAAATAGGTGCACACTAGAAATAAAAGCCGCTCTTGTATCTCATCAGGCTGTCCAAAACATTACTATCACATAACTATAAATGGAAAAATTTAAAAAGAAATAAACCCCTATTCGGAGATAAATATACATTGAAGTTACACATGAATTTTAGGCAAGATCTCCCCGAGGGCTCATGGACACGGGCTGACAAGGGCTCACGCACATGGGCAGACAAGGGCTCGGAACAACCTACAATCAATGCTGTACAGAGCTGTAATACGGCACCCATAGCAATATATGGGGCCCTACTGTACCTCTGTATAGCTCCAATTTCATACAAAGGATTTTTCTGTCAGATTCCATATGAAGCAGAAAAATAAGTCATGGCAAGCTCCATCAGTTGCTCTATTATAAGCAATTATTCTTATTATCTCTGTAATAGGTGCCATACCGAGGCACATGATCTGTATGTAAGGAACCATAGGGTACTGCTCACACGATATTGCTGTGTGCATGGAGTCTAAGGGGTTTATTTTTTTTGAAGCTGCCCCTTTCTTGGCAAGAGTTGTATTGCGGATATCACCAGAGATTATCGGTTGACAACCCACCTACAGAGCTCACTAAGTCACAAACTGGAAATTATTGGGTTATGCATAAGTAAAGAATTCAGGATCAATATAAAAAAAAATAAAACAAAACACATTGTACATAATGGAAACACGAGACAAGTTTTATAAAATTTACACTTTTTGATGTCTTACCTGTAGATAGGTCTTGAAGATGTGCTTTGCGGACCTCGTAATCACTTCAATAATTAGTATTTTCTAGAAAAATATAAGGACAAATAAAGCTTCAGACTTAGTACAACAGGTTAAGCCAAGCTGTGGCAAAAGTTCAATGAAAAGTAAAAGCAATATAGGGTTAATAAATTTGTAGAAAAAGGCAAAAGTCCAACAAGTTTTACTTGCTAAAAGTAAATAAAGGGTGGTAAACAATTAGTAAAGCAGCCCATGAAGTACTAGGGCCACCGCTGAGGTAATGTCCTGATTTTATAGTAGACAGGTAGGCTAAACTCTCATAAATTAGGTTAAAGTATGGAAAAATAATAATAAAAAAAAACCAACTGACTTCTCTCAGTACGGTTTACATATCACACTAATGATCTGATTTTAACAGAAAATAATAACAAACAATTAAAAAAAACATACTCACATAGACATGATCTAGCTGGGATGGGACAGGGAATTTTTTGACAATCTCTATAACTTTGCCTAGGTAGCGCACGTTGATTCCTCTCTGGTGCATTGCTTCAGCCAGTGTGGTTCCATCCATGGGAACTACATTATGGTCAAGACAGTCCTTGATCTGTGAAAACAGACATTTGTAAAACAAAAGAGCAGAAGGTTTTCACATTGTCACATTTGTGAAGTAAAAAGGTTGAAGGAAAGAGAAAAAAAAACACACAGGCAACAGGCGCTGTAAATGTATGGTATGTGTGGTCCTAGACTTTAAAAGGGTTGTCCGGATTCACCAAATATTATTTTTTGTATAGTTAAAATTTACATTAAAAAAATTAAATATACTTTCTATATTCCTCACGGTATTTCAAGATCTCCGCTTGTTGTTAGGTCCCATGCACGCGACCGTAATCTTGATCCACAATTAGGGATCTGTAATTGCGGATCAAAGTACGGATCCATTCATTTCTATGGCTCACAGACGCCTTCCCGTATATTTACGGGAAGGTGTCCAGGCCATATAAAGCATCTGCAGAAAATAGGACATGTCCTATTTTTTTATTTTACGGATCGTGCTCCTATACTTTATAATTGGACCATGGCCCGCAAATGCGGGTGACTGTCCGCGGCCGGCCACGCCCGTAATCATGGAGCGCGATTACAGCCACTGCCATGTTAAGGGGGCCTTGTTCAGTAGGAACAGTCATGGTTTACTTCCAGTGGATACAATTCTGTCCATGGCCATGTGATGGACACACAGGTGCTGGAATTATTAGAAGACACAGTTCTGATACACGTACTGCAACGAGCCATGCACCTGTGTGTCCATCGCATGACCATGGACTGAATTTTACGCACTGGAATTAAAATAATGTTCCTACTGAAAAACAACAACCAGAGATCTTGATAAATATGAGGAATTAATACAGAAAGTATATTGTAAAATTGTATAGCTTTTAATTATACAAAAAATAACATTCATTTGCTTAAACCAGACAACCCCTTTAACAGCTCTTTTCACATTTGTGTTGTGGCTTCTTTTCATAATGGATGCCACCATGCTGTGCCGGATCTATATATCAAAATAAAAAGTGGAGCAGCACAAATGTCCCGGCCACAGACAAGTGACACGCAATCAGATGCCGGACAAACCCCTCCCCGGCTTATCCAGACCTTGTACATGGACGACAGTACACATGCCCGGAAGAATTAAAAGGTTATTTATTAGTCTACATAACACAGCAGCAAAGTTTCAGCCTTTATAAACGTGAGGCATTTCCCAACTATACTAGAGAAAGGCCTCACTGTTTATATAGGCCGAAACGGTGCGGACATAGTGTTTTGACTAATAAATAATCTTTGAATTATACCAGACATGTGCGCGGTCATCCACGAGGTTGCTGTGGTGCATCCGTCATACATCATATCATGATTTCACCCAACTGATCGGATGGTCCATAGTTTTGCTGGCAAGATGATCGCAGCATGCATGGAGCCTCAAACGGCAGTGAGAAAATAGCCGAAATCTGCCCCATTGTAAACGTAAATCGAGTAGGTTGGACTGAGCTGACACAAATACACAACATTAAAGAACGGTTCTTACCAAGCATGGAATCTGACAGGACAGTACAAAAGCTGCGGCTTCCTTCAGCAATTGTTTCTGATTCTGTACCTCGGCCTGTGCAGACTCCGGGAAGCGCACACCTGTTGTCAGAGAGCAGACACAAGAAAGCGATATGATTTATATGTATATGTGGTTGCTGTATTTCTCTTCAAAGTTATTGTATTACTATAATAAAACAAAACTTTTTTTTTTTTTTTTTAAATAAAAAAAATTGTTGCATGTAGAATTACAGGGGTTTTTCTACTAATATTTATCACCTAGGAATGGTGAGGAGGAAGAGGGGATTGGGAACTCCCATACCGATTGTGTGGGTCCCAGCAATAAGGCCCCTAGCAATCGAATATTTAGCACCTATCCTTCAGATAGGTGACATATGTTAGTGGGAAACAATTTAACTTCTTCATTATTTTGGTGTGCGCTTATCCGGGGTGATCCCTTGTTGTTCAGGAATTACTTAATTTCCATCCCGCCACAAAGTTTATTTATTGGAGAGTCAGAACATGTCCCTAATGAGTAATTACCGAGGCAAACTTTGCTTTTCACCATACTTTCACATTAAATACTTTTTTTCTTCCGAATACCTAACATTTCAGAATAAGCTGTAAAATAAATGTGTGTTTTAAAAGGAATGTATGGGGAATATCACTGGCCATTATATGACTTATATTCTGCATTTTTTAAGCAGTTTTCCCCTCTGCAGGCTCTCTAATTCTCAGCTTTCTCTGAGCTAGTGTGCGTAACCGAACTTCTATTTGTGCAGTGTATAGAAGACATGATAGCAGAGAAGAATCCTGCTCCCCCATCTCTATCACATATATAGAACCTGCAGCAGCATGGAGGAGTTATACAGCAGCAATGAGAAGTGTAGCCGAGAATCCAGCACTGGGGTGAAATATAAACACTTACTAGAAGCTGCATCCTGTGTGCGTGCCTGTGTCTCTCACTCTGCTCCTTTCCATGGACTTTTATGGACAGCAGCGTCCGTTTCTCTCTCTATGCTCCCTCCTCTCCACAGACTTTTATGGGCATCGTGTATATCTCTTTCGCTCTACTCCCCCCTCCCCAGAAGTCTATTCGCAGGTAGCAGAGTCTTTCTCTGCTTCTTCCTCCCACTCCCCCCGGCCCTCTCCATAGACTTCTATAGGCAACATATCTGTGTGTCTCTCTGCTCTCTCCTCCTGCATAGACTTCTATGGACAGGCTGTGAAGAGACTTCCTTCAGCCTATCTCCTCTGCCATGTAACCAGAGACAGATTTTGCTTGACAACAGGGGGCGGGCAGCAGATTACAGAAAGGGAGACACCTAGTGGCAGTAACTTCAAAGAATTTGCATGGATAAAACCAAATTTTAATAGTAAGTAATTTACAAAGTTGATCTATATCAGGTATATGATTAGATTAGCATACGTTGTTTGAAAAGTTAGTTTCCATTTAAATAATTGTTTTATTTCCATTTTTTATAAATTACCTGGAGAAAAGATGTCAGGGTTGAAACGAATATCAAAAGAGGTCTCACTAACTGAACCCACAGCCTGGCAGGCCTTCCGGATAACTTCTCTGCTTTTCAGATCCACTAAAAACAAATCAATCACATAAATAGTTACACAGTAACAAAAAAAGAAAAACAAATGGTGACAGATATGCACTGCGGCTATAAGGCTTCCACTGCAATAATATTAAAGGGTACCTCTGATTACATGTTTAATTGATACTTTTCGCATAGGTTAGTACACTTTTAAGACCATTGAAACGATCCCAAAATGGTTTCTCTAACTTACTCCTGGCCGGAGTTATACCACACGATCCTCCTGCATAAATACATGTCGAGTCTTCTATGGATCCCTATTGAAAATGGCAGGCGCTTCCCGCTTGTGGCCCACTGAAGGGAACCGTTCCCACAGCAGTTCCCTTAATTCCCATGCTGCGTAGTGAGCGTTCTAGTGAATGAAAAGTTCTGGCTCTTCCTCACCTTCCTATAATTTTACTACAAGCTTGCATCGAGCGTTTCTCAAGATGCAACTGTAAAACCTAGAACCTGTAGCCAGCGTGAGAACGAGCGTGCTCCGCACAAGAACTGGCTAACTGTGTACAGACATGGAGAAGACTGGGACAAAAGCAGGAAAACCATTGGATAAAGATAATGAAGATATATGTTGAAAATATACTTATATTCTCCATATTAAATTCTCTATAAAAGACTTCATTATTAGGTGCATTTTAAAATTGGTGAAATTACAGCCATTATTCTGCAGGAAAGCTTCCTAAATAGCGGAATGGGGTTTCTGCTGCTTTGGTTTCTTGATTAAACAAGAATCAAATTATAGATGGGGGAGACCGACATTCGTGTGCGATTCGACTTGCACATCATGTTTTTTTATGGTTTCCTTCCGGAATATGGAAATAAATGTCAATAACGGTTTTACACATGCTCCCCCTATAGTTCTATAGTCTACACATGTGAAATCCTGGTTGTATTCAGCTTGTTTCTACTCTATTCAGTGTAGCACAAATGCTTGACTACGTGGAAACTGAACAAGATGCTACTTATGGATCCCTTATTAGGTCTCTATTATTTGAGGGCATAATGGAGCCTGCTGTGAATGGGTTAGAGATCTGAATGGCTCACTAGCCTCTCGTTTCAGTAACTCCCATTGAAGTGAATGAAGAAAGCCGTGCACACGGGCGACCCTCATTCTGCAGATAGGTGCAGGTACCAGAGATGGGACCTGCATCGAACAGAAAATTATTGCAAAATAAAGCTCTAATAAAGTTTCTTGGCAGCAGTTTATTCATCTCACACATTAATACATTTCATACATTCACTTGTCCTTGTTTATTACTATTGAAAGACAAAAAAAATACCCGTTTCATTGTTAGATGCCACAGTTTCTGCCAGTTCTTTGACTTGGGCCTCTCCGTCTATACTGTCCACTGTCTTGTCAGCAGACTGGCTTTTTTCCTGAGGCTCGCTTTGGGCTGAGGAATCAGATGAGGCTGCAGATACGCCATTCTCCAGGGCAACGGAGTTCTCATGTAAGGAGGTCTTCTGCTGCATGAGCTGCATGGCAGCCAATTTCATAAACAGGAGGTATCTGAGGAAGCACAAGTAATAGGTCAATGCGGCATAGGAAGTTCTAGGTACTTTTTGGTCTAACAAAGTCAGAATCAGGGAGTGGAATGGAAGGGGTTATAGGTGTAACATGTGTCATGTCTTTTGGCCAGAACATCCTATTTAATAGACAACGCATTTCAATAACCATGCAGTTACCAGTTTGTCCAACAATTGGGCCAACCCTAAGCAATACTATTTGCCGACAGGTCCACCATATTACAAGCACTTGCTTAATTGAATGGGGTTTAAAAGAGGGTCTGTCACATACTTATGCTGTCCTGTCTGAGGGCAGCATAAAAAAGTGACAGACACTCATTTCAGTACGCTGTCACTTATAAGTTAAAGAGTGATTTCACTTTCATCAAACTTAAAATGTCAGAGACCTATCAAAAGTTTGTATCGGTGGGGGTCCGGGTGCGGAGACCCCCACCGTGGCTGAAGCTAAGGCGCAGAAGCCCTCAGCTGAGCGTTTTGCACCTTTGGCTATGATCAGTGCTCCCGGTCATGAAGAAGACGGCTGACATGGAACGTCTGAGCCGTCTTCAGGCCGACGAAGGGCGCAGATCATAGGCGAAGGTGAAAAGCACACATTTGAGCGCTTCTGCAACTTCGTTTCAGCACCCAGAGCCCCACCAATCCAAACTTTTAAAATGTCTCTACAGAACAAAAGTTTGATGAAAGTGCAGTCACTCTTTAATGTTCCGTAGTTTAGGAGTAATTAAGTACTTGTAGCGCTGGACACGTGCCGCAATTATGAGTCTAAGTATATTCATATATTCATTCACTGACACTTTTTCTCTTTATGCATAGGAATAGAAAGAAAAGTGTCAATCAGCAGCTACAGGCTTTTAAGGCTTAGTAAATGTATAAATAAAGTTATGCAACTTTCTAACAAACTTTAGGGGAGAATTTATTAAGATTGGAATTTCATATGTCAATCCAGAGTCAATGCAAATAGCGCTGGAGTAAGATGCGCCTAATTTATTAATCCTCAAAAAAAAAAGCATTTTTGGCTGTCCATATGACAGCTGTAGATTTGCGCTATCACTTTCTGCCATAAATTATAGTAAATTTGTCGGGCCGCGGTAACCCTGCCCCTTCCGCTAAGCTTCGCCTCTGTTGTGAGCGACATCAATGCGGCAAAATTTGCAATTTTTTTTTTTTCATTACGACTTTATGCCAGAAAACTAGCAAAGTGAATACATTTCCCACTTTGTATGTCAATTCCCTGCCATTTTCAAGATCTCTTGCGGCGAGCGAATGGGAACATCTGCACAGGTTCAGAAGTATCTGGTAAAAACGGTTTTATATTTGACCATAAATAGGAGTCTCCTTAACCTCCCAATTCTTAAAGAATTCTCATCAAGATAAAAAAACAAGTAACCATTGTCTTCTTGTGTAAACTCTTATTATTTTCATCAGTTTGAGTTTTTTAGGTCTCCACCATTGGTAACAGAAGCGGTGTGACTAACCCTAATGAGTCATTACCGTGGTCACGTGGCATTGTCAGCTAGAATGGTATATTAATCTGCACTGCAGGTGACATTTCAGATCAGTAAAGACTTATATCCATTCATCTTTTGTGGAAAGATCACTGAAAAGACTAAATATTAAGAAGACTTCGCAAGGGGAATCTCATGGAGCCATTTGAGGTATAATTTTTTGGGAAGATGGGCTTTAGAAATGACGTTCCTTGCCTTAAAACAGATATTACGCCAACACAGAATTCTAGTTAACAGGGTATATCTTTTGTACCTGGCAGCAATCTTCAGAGGAGTTTGACTGATCGCCTATGTCTCCATCCGATAATATCACCATTCCCTGAAACGTTGGTCTATAACACAACAGTATTTTGTCTATTAAACGGCTATACTACATCACTTCTGCACAGGGGAGCCACGTTACCTGTGTTCCACAAAGGCGTCCACCAACTCCTGACGTAGACAGCATAACTTGTGTCTGTGTTCTTTGGGGAAACCCATCTTCTTACTATCTTCTGGCATATCCTCACCTTCTATAGGTAGGAAATTGAGGTCTGGAGGGAAAGTGCGTAGCAAATCCAAAATGTAATGACGTCCATCGTTGCCAATGATACCCTTGCACTCCACCGAGGAGCACAGCTCCACCTCCTGTTCTTTATCATTAAGGACTTTGTGTTTCAGGATCTTAAGAGGCCGGCTTGTTTTCTCTAACAACTCCATGTACTTAGGGTGGGACACAACAGTTTTGCCAAAGTCAATGGACCCGTAAATGACACTCTGCTCTTGTTCCCGCTCCAAAATCCCTGGAATAATGGATTGTGCAGTAACCCTGTAACCTCGATAGTCCACCACCACTGTCCCCAATGTATATAGTCCATCTACATCCACTGCATTGTATGTCCTTACTCCATTAAGATCATTTGAGGGCGATACATAGGCAGCACTATCCCCACCAAAATCTTTATAGTGATCTCGGACATCAAATCCCAAACTGAAGAAGATATTGTTCCAGATAAACATTTGCATTTTTGTCTCCTCACTGGGATTAATGGCCATGACGTTTCCATCAATGACTGCCATGGCACCTCTCGTAGCAGCTGCTGTAAAGTCACTGTGGACCTGAAAGACAAGCTCTGTGAGGAACAGGAAACCATTTGCAGCTGTTAAAAGCCAATCGATCACATGGGATGTCGTAACAGAAAGTTTACAAGATATCGAGGGGAGAGTACATGATTGCTGGCTTGGAATTGCAATAGAGCAAGTAAAGTAGGAAAGGTTAAGAGCTCCCTCTAGGTCTTGGAGACAATTGGATTAGCATGGGAATGCATGAATCAGGTTCTTTTATAAAACTATAGCCAAAGAATATTTGATAAAGAACATTTAGAGCAAGTATGTGTTGTTTCTCTAGTAAACAATATGATATCATATACCTATAAGTTTTGTGTAATAACATGAGATTATATATTTTTGACTGTACTTCCATTTAGGGCCTTAAAGGGAGTCTGTTATGAGCTTTTAGGCGGACACCACTAGTTAGCGATTGGATAAAGGCGTAGGAACATACCGGTGTTGAAAATCTTAGGTCTTGCATCAACGTTAAAAAAAGTTTAATTCTGCCACACGCGCTATGGAAATTAGGCTTTCGTGTCCGGCATGGAGCGCTCCAACCACTCCCCTCTGCAGTTGGCTGACGATGAAGAAAGGCAGAGCCATCAATCTACTGCAGGGGGAGGAGAGTGTTTGGAGCTCAGCACCGCTAATTTGCACATGACGTGCAGCAGAATAAAACGTCTTTTTTACCCTAAGGTCTTCAACACTGGTAGATTTCTACTCCTTTTACCATTTTGCTAACTAGCGGTGTCAGCCTTTAGCCTAAAATCTCATGACAGACTCCCTTTTAAAAAAAAAAAGTAAACCAACAGCATGTGGACTACAGTATTATTATCCATGTAGATCCATTCAGTGGTTACATTTGGAACCACAACAGACTTTTTCCATTTACCCCACGGGAGTAGCAAAAGGAAAGGCACCTGTCCAAACGTGCCATGTAGGTAGCCTAACACTATGGGTCCAAGCAGTGATATCTGAAACTTACAGATAAGGTTCCTATGACTCACAACCCAGGTATGGACCAGAGAAGACTTGATATCACCTAGTGCCAAAGACCCTGTAAGTTAGAGATATACTGGGAACGTTTGAATGGTGGTCTTGAGTTGCTACTTCATTTCATTGACAACGTATAACACCAAACGCTGCAATTTCTCTGACCTTGAAAATAGCCCTCTCCCTTAACAGTCTTTCTGGCAAGTTTTTCCGGGGTAACTCTCTTGTGGTCTGCAGCTCTTCATTCCAGTCCCTGGTCTGAAATAGAATATACCAATAGATTCCCATCACATGTATTGCCTTACTTCTTACTACACATTATTAATTAGATCTATATTATATATGATAATCCATGGTAAATCAATATAAACTATATACAAGGTGTTATTCATAATCTAATCGCTCATGAATGAATAATGCAGAATACTGAATGCTTACAATGACAAGGAAGCACGTATTACTTTATGAAAACCGGTCAACAAAACCCCTCATTACCTGGCCTGGAATGTGCTCCTCATAACCGAGACGGGATGTGTAAGCATCTTCTGCTCTTACACAGTCCATGGCGTGTTCAACCTGGGGCGCAGTCCAGCTGTAGAGCTGAAACGGGGTAGCAATCCGTTCAAAAGGATGTCTCTGAACCCTGCACAAAATGAAGACATTAGATTTTTGATTTTTTTTTCAATTCATCTCTCTAACAGCACTTTAAAGGGTGCTTCACCATTCTCTGCACTTATTAGGACCCCACAATTAAAATATGTAAAGTCTCCTACTTGCTTTAGAGGGTATTTTCAAGAAATGAGTGAAGTAACAAAAACGTACAAACATATGTTGCAGAGACAAAAGTACCAAAAGCTCTGGCTAGGTGACTACTCCTGCATACAACAAATGCTCATGTCACCACAGAGAGACCGAAAGAAAACAACTATCCTATATAATATAGAAATATCCACAGAGTCAGTTATTGAGGGGGGGGGGGGGGGTATACACAAATCCACTATGTATGATGCACAGAAACATATGGCTCCATGCAAGAGAGGAGATATGATCCGATGCTTTACTTGCCTCTAAAATGGCCTCTCTTTATTGAGATGCGTTGCACGCAAACAATACATAGAAGTTAACTGCTTCCCGACATCCGCCATACATGTACAACGGAAGTCGGAGGGGGAAGTATGAAGCTAGCTCATGGGCGAAGCTCGCGAAATATGCCGTGGCTGTCAACTGCATATTACAACTGACACCCTTCTCTAACAGCCAAGATCTGAGATAACTCTGATCCTGGCCATTTTTTCCACTTAGATGCCATAGTCAATAGTGACCGCGGCATCTAAGCCGTTAGACAGGCGTGGGCCCCCTGTCACCCTGATCAGCCCCCCATGACCCAAACTCGGGGTGCCTTATGGTTGTTTTGAGCTATTTCGTTAATAGATTACTGAAAGGGGGCTCTCTCTCTCACATCGGTGCCTCCAGTGTGTTGTTATGGCAGCCTAACAAAGGCCTGAGGCAGGGCCTAGGTTGCCTATCAATGTAAGACTATGCTCACACAGAGTTTGACGAGTTTTTTGACGCGGAAACCGCGCCGCAAAACTTGTCAAAAACGGCCCTAAAATGCCTCCCATTGATTTCAATGGGAGGCGGAGGCGTCTTTTTCCCGCGAGCGGTAAAACCGGCTCGTGGGACAAAGAAGGGACATGCCCGATCTTCGGCCGTTTACGCCTCTGACCTCCCATTGACGTTGGGAGGCAGAGAAAGTGTATTTCGTGGTGTTTTATGCCCGCGGGGCTCAAAGGCCGCGAAAAACGCAGCAAAAATCGGCGTGTAGGTAGAGGAAAATCAGCCTAACACGGACAGGCATAATACATTGAAATAAAGTGGTATTGCAAATGTATTTAAAAAAATAAATAGATAAAATAAAATTAAAAAAAAAGCAGGTTCAGGTTCCCACGTACTTTATACCGTATGTTAACCTGGGAAAAAAATAAAATGTTTAAACCACCCCCCACAAACAAAAAACAACCGAATTAGCTTAAATTGTTTCTATTCCCACTATTTGTTTTTTTATATAAAAGTTAACTAATAAAGTTATATGTACCCCAAAATGATTCCATTGCAAAATGCAACTCGACCCACAAAAATAAATAAATAAATAAATAAATATAAAAAAAAAATGCATCCATGGAAAAGCTTTCATTGCCAATATCTAGAATTTAACTAAACCAGACACCACGGTTTCCCATCCAAAATTACTCTTTCTGTGAAAGTTCCCAATGAAAACAAGAATCCGATCTATTCAGCTCATGCTGGGTTACACTAATGATGAGATATAATGAGATAATAGCATAGATTCTGAGCAGCGAGACATGCCATCCACTTGTCTCCCGCAGAGTTTCAGCAACTTCCCAGCGCAGTAAGTATAATAATTCCATGCTCCATCTAGAAGAATGTCATGTAATTGACACCACCGCAGACCGAGCACACACAAACTAAGCTCCATGCAGAGACGCAGGTGCCGCACACATACAGCTGGTACAAAGCCTTTATTTTATGCCAGTGTTGATATCACAGCCCAATAAACACAGATCCATGCCGAGGTTCCCCTGAGTATAAGTGGCAAATAGAGGGAACATGTCACATATAATAAAAAAAGAATAGATCTATGTTCACATTTATCAGTCCACTCCCAGACTAGGTCTAATGAGCTATAGATCTGCATGCACAGACTGTACGTTTCTGCATGTTATTGCTACATGTCTGCATAGGAAAATGCCAAGCACGAAAACTATTCATAATTTCTGGTTCATACATTGGAAAGTCTACAATAATCTAGAGAAATATTATTCTAAAAGGTAAAGCTAGGTGAAAACTGGCAATAGATCCTAAAGTGATTAGAAGTATAAGGCTCTGTACCCAGTGGCACTTAGGACGGCAAGAATAGCGCAAAATGCCATCAAAGCTGCAGACACCCCGACAGAACCCTATTGGAAGTCAAGCAGGCGTCATTGGTATCCGTTGTGCGCTGAAGCCAGCACCGCGTCATAGCTTCCAATATAAACAAAGCTACGGCGCAGATTAATACTTCTGCCTTCAAGTGCTGAAAAAACGACAAAATGTGAACTGGAATTCCGCCAGAACTAAAAGGCCAGTTTTTAGGGACATTTTCATTCAACGCTGAACTCCTTTATTTTACAGTTTGTCATCACTTTACGTGTACACCTTACTTATTACATATTTTGATGGTCAGTTCAGTAGATTTTTTTACTTTAATAAACCTTACCTTTTCCTCTGTAGTGCAGCAAAATTTTTCTTGAATATAGGGCTGACTTGATTGAGCAGTTCCACCAAGGAGTGACTAAGGAAGCTGGGGTTGGCTGGTTTGGGATTAAAGGTGTATGCTGTAGATCTGCAAAACAGTTCGAGATTGTTAAAATATATTAGTTTAGTTGAGAAAGGTATAAAGTAGTTCAAATAGTCAAGCGATTGGATTTGAAAAACATGACATGTAAGGAAAAATTAATAGATATACAGAGAAGAAATAGACTCAGAACTGAAACAATCATATCTGTAGTTTGTTCAAGTGTAACAAAACTTTTAACATGTCATATTGACAGGTCAGAAGTTTTCATGTGTGGGGTGTCCAAGAACGGAGACCCCCACCGATCACTAAAACGAAGCGGCAGAAGCAGCCGGCTGAGCGCTGTGCCGCTTAGTTTCTAATTCAGAAAGCGGAGTAAGCTGTATTTGGACTCGGCCTTTCTATTGAGCCCGTACACTGCTCCGAGGAAAGCTGATCAGAAACTAAACAGCACAGAGCCAACTCAAGCGCTTCCGCCGTTTTATTTCAGCGATCAGCGGGGGTCTTAGCGCTCGTATCCCCACTGATGAGAACTTGTGAAATGTCAATTTTTTTATAAAATTTTAGTTACCCTTTAATATAAAGTACAGCTCTGAAAGCCCCTTGTTTTGTATGGGCACCTTGTAATTTCCCAATTGACAAGATCAAAGGATATCTTCACACCTGATTTGTTTGTAAGATGTGTGTGTGCTCAGATCTGAGGGAAAATTGCCCCAAACACAACACTTACTGGTTGAGGTAGAATCCCCGGGTAGATGCCGTGATGCTGACATGACGGTCCTCCATAGTTATCACATATAAGTACATCAGATCTCCATGCATCTTCCTGTTCCCGGGAGGGGGGTTCCAGCCACTCATAGTGAACACTTTCAAACACTGCAAAGGCTATAACAAAAAATCCTCAATCAGCTGCTAAGACAAAAATCAAAAATTGAAATTTTTATATATTTACAGTTTTCTTTTTAGACGAGTTGAAGTACAATTACTGAACAGCTGTAGAATACACATTGAAGAGCAAAATATGAGTTCGTCCTAAAGTAGTATAAACGGAAGGCTTAAAGGGGCTTTCCAGTCCCTAAAAATTGATAGCCTATCCTCACAATAGGCCATCAATAGCTGATAGGTCCGGGTCCGACTCCCGGAACCCTCGCCGATCAGCTGTTTTGACGGAGGTACAGCGCTGCTTCCCCTTCATTTCTACTTGCTAACTGAATTGTCGACAGATGTAGCAGCGATCCACAGTATTCCAGACTTCTCTCATTCACTTCAAGAACTGAAGGAGGCTGCAATACTATGAATCGCTGCAACATCAGTCTCGACGACAGATGAGCAAGTGGAAGTGAAGGGGAAGCAGCGCGCTTACAAGCGCTGCACCCCCTACAAAACAGGAGATGAGCAGGGGTCCCGGGAGTCGGATCCCGAGCGATCAACTATTGATGGCCTATCCGGAGGGAATGGAAAACCCCTTTAAATCCGCCACAGCATAATCTACAGTTTGTTATAAACTCTCCACTCTGGCTCATAGAGGGGAGGCCTCCATACTGTAATGTCCATAGAGACTAAAAGTAGAACTCTGCACATATTACAACATTAAAGCCATCACATACCTTCCAGTCCTTGTTCTGTGGTTGCAGGGGACAGAGAGGTCTCTCTTTGCCTCCAGGTACGATATATTCAGGAGGGGTACAATCTATTTGTTCAAGTTCAGTTCCCTTCTTTTTTTTTTTTCCACTATCTGAAAATGAAAAGATGAATATCTAATGTTCCTTCCTTTAAGAAACACCGGTTACATTACATTGAGACATAGCAGTTATGGTGTGGTTAAAACCGCACGCATTTTTGCTGCAAATGCATTGGAAAAACGCACCAAATCACGTTACAAACGCATGTGGTTTTGAGGCGGTTTTATATAACTGCAATGTCTTAATACCCCCTAAAGAGCATAGACAGACCCACACAGCATCTTACAAACGGTCTGCTTTATTGGTTGGGTCAAAAAGTTCTGTTCACACTGGTGTGATCGCTACCGTTTTTATGATGGATCCATTCTGTAATGGATCCCATTGACTATTTTTTCCACAGTAGGCCATGCCAAGTGTGAACAGAGCCTTATCCTTAGTACAGATAAAACAAGTATTCTAGTCCATAATTCCTTGGATTTACTTTAAAGTTTAGCCGGGACTCCTAGGGATCTAAACTTACATACCTCCAAGGTCACCATCTGTAAAGATGCTCAAGAATGACAAAGAGTTGCAGTCCACTCCATTGAAAGCATCAGATGGGTCCAGGCTTTTCAACAAGTCTCTTATGTGGCGAACATGGATCCTGGCTTCACGCACAGTGTATGGTTCTAGAAGACGTAATACACAAGAAAAAAACACAATAAGGACTCGTCCAAATGTTTTCTCATTAAACGTTGGCATTTTTTAGGTCTGCTTCTACGATCTAGTTGGTCTTGGATATGTTGTGAATAAGTAGGTCTAAACCTTCACAAGGTATATAAAAGTGTAAGCGTTTATTCAGACATATTTTTGTTGCACCCATTCGAGAGAGGCCAAAGTGTTCAATTCTGCCACAAAATATAGGGGCCCGAAGTCTACATATAGTGGAATGAAAATACCCAAGCTTGCTGCCCGTTCTCTACACTTCGCTCAGTGCCACTGCACCAATTGCTTGAATATACATTTGTCATATGACCCACCTTCAACAACTTTTAAAACAGAACCCTCCTCAAATCCTTCTATGGTCTTGAGCTCTGCAAAGTTGTCCAGCACGTTTCCATCTAGCTGAAGTGAAAAACATGTCCTATGGCAGGTGTCCTCTCTATCCATAAGAACCTGATGGATCTCCTGAACCATCTCCTGTGGTGACACCTGAAGAAAGATCATCAAATACGTTGGCGTTTCTAGAGAAATGTTTCATGAGGAAGGAAAATGTCACTAGTTTTAACTAGTTACCTGAATTGAAAAAGTCTCTATCCCAGGGACTTGTATCTTCACGGTGAAGCCGGTATCCTGAATAACGATAACCTCCTGTTCACTTCCGTCCTCTGCTTGCTCACCATCATCGTGTCCGTTTTGCTTTGGCTCCACCTCTACTTGATGCTCATGGGCCCCATCTCCATTCATCAAAGTCATGCTGCTTGGATGTTCTGATAAAAAAAGAAACTTGTAGATATAATAATATGTGAAAACCAGGTAAATGAGCGAGTAAACTATTGCTGTGGCTGTATCAACATGGGTACAAACCACTACCCACATACCATTTAGAACCAAGTGGCCAGGTGGCCTCATAGATAACCAGTCTCCCATCTCCCAGGTGTCACCTTGCTAGTGAGCGCATATGACAAACGTAGTGGAATGACCAGGTCATTCCTGAACATTTACAACAGTGGTTCCCAAAGTGGGTTCTGGAAAACCCCAGGGATCTATTGCAAGTTCTCTTGGGTTTCACATCATGGTTCATGCCGATGGTGGACACCTGCGTGCTTGCAGCTGATTTATATAGGCTTTCTGCCACTTTTCCGCGTTGAAAAGTGGTTAACAACTCCAGGCACCGTATTTTTCGATCAGTGCAAGTGACACTGTAATCGCATACTGGTGTACCTCTCGTCTAGCCTCACCCCCCCCCCCCCACTTCTAGCCGTTCATGATGTTGGGTCGTTCATGCTTGACGACAGGTCATCTGGACTTGGCGGCCTATCAAAGCTTGCAGCTATTTACATCAGGACAGCAAAAGTGTGGTCGGGTTAGAGATCCTCCGTGGGTTTTCTCCCTGTTTCGGGGTTTCCTGACCTGAAGAAGTTTGGAAGCTGCTTTAAAACAACCATTCAATCTCTTAAAAAAGAACGCCAATGAAAATTTGTATTGCTTCGCCCGCTTGTAATGAGCATCTTGTAAATGTAGAGTCAAATTCTAAGTCTCATAGACTTCCTAGAGAAACTAGCTTCTGGTCCACACATAGGACGCTGTGTGAATCGGGGGAGCCGAACGGAGCCTGCGTTTTGAAAACTAGAGACGCTCGGTGAGCAAATAAATGTACAAGATGCCCATTACAAATGGGCAAAGAAATAAAAAAAAAAAACTTTCATGGGAGTGCTTCTTTAACCCCTTCCCGACATTTGCCGTACATGTACGTCATGGAAAGCATTGACTTCCCGCATCTTGCCGTACATGTACGCCGAATGTTTGGGACCGGCTCAGAAGCTGAGCCGGTGCCATCATCACCGGATCTCAGCTGTATCTTACAGCTGACATCCGGCGGGGACCGAAATTAGCTTCGATCCCCGCCATTAACCCCTTAAGTGCAGTGCTCAAACGCGATCGCTGCACTTAAGGTGTTTGCAGCTCATCGGAACCCCAGTAATGAAATTGCCGGGGTTCCGGTGGCTGCAATGGCAACCGGAGGCCTAATACTGGCCTCCCGGTCTGCCTAGCACCGAAGCCGGTCAAGATCCGCCCGGCGGCGGAGCCTGATCGGCTTCCGTAGCTGCCGGCAAGATGGCGCCGGGTCAGGAGCTGATCCGGCGTCATCAGCGGTGGAAGTCAGCTGTACTGTACAGCTGACATCCACCTGTAACGGCAGGAACCGGAGCTAGCTCCGATCCCTGCCATTAACCCCTTCGATGCAGCAATCGAAAGCGATTGCTGCATCGTAGCGGTTACTAGCAGATCACCAGCCCTGACAGGCAATCAGGACTGGCGACTGCTGTTATGGCAACAGGAGACACAATGGTCTCCTGCTCTGCCATTACGGAAGCCGATTTAGGCCCCGCCGGGAGGCGAAGCCTAATCGGCTTGCTGTCAGTGAATGACTGACAGATCTAATACATTGCACTACATAGGTAGTGCAATGTATTAGGAAAAAAAAAATCTGACCATTGGACCTTCAAGTCCCCTAGTTTATTACCACATGTGGGGTATTGTTTTACTCTGGAGAAATTGCTTTACAAATTTTACGGTGCTTTTTCTCCTTTAGTCCTTGTGGAATGAGAAATTTAATTTTCACGGCCTACTTCCAATAATTTCTGTAAAAAACCTGTGCAGTCAAAATGCTCACTGTACCCCTAGATAATTTCCTTGAGGTGTGTAGTTTCCCAGATGGGGTCACTTTTGGGGGATTTTGACTGTTTTGGCACCGCAAGAGCCCTTCAAACCTGACATGATGCCTAAAATTTATTCTAACAAAAATAAGGCCCCAAAATCCACTAGGTGCTCCTTTGCTTCTGAGGCCGGTGCTTCAGTCCAGTAGCACGCTACGGCCACATGTCGGATATTTCCTAAAACTGCAGAAACTGGGCAACAAATATTGGGTTGCATTTCTCTGGTAAAACCTTCTGTGTTATAAAAAAAATTGTACTAAAAATTTATTTCTGCAAAAAAATATGAAATTTGTACATTTCACCTCTACTTTGCTTTAATTCCTGTGAAATATGTAAAGGGTTAAGACATTTTCTAAATGCTGTTTTGAATACTTTGAGGGGTGAAGTTTTTAAAATGGGGTGACTTATCGAGGGTTTCTAATACACAAGGCCCTCAAAGCCACTTCACGACTGAACTGGCCCCTGTAAAAAATAGCCTTTTGAAATTTTCTTGAAAATGTGAGAAATTGCTGCTAAAGTTCTAAGCCTTGTAACGTCATAGAAAAATAAAAGGATGTTCAAAAAACGATGCCAATCTAAAGTAGACATATGGGTGATGTTAATTAGCAACAATTTTGTGTGTTATAACTGCCTGTCTTACAAGCAGATACATTTAAATTGAGAAAAATGCTAATTTTTGCAATTTTTCGCTAAATTTTGGTGTTTTTCACAATTAAATACTGAACATATCGAGCAAATTTTGCCAGTAACTTAAAGTCCAATGTGTCACGAGAAAACAATCTCAGAATCGCTTGGATAGGTGAAAGCATTCCGGAGTTATTACCACATAAAGTGACACATGTCAGATTTGAAAAATGAGGCTCGGTCAGGAAGGTCAAAAGTGGCTAAAGAGGGAAGGGGTTAACAACTGAAACAAAGGTGTTGTTGCAGCTCCTATGTTACACATGGTCAATACAATAAAATTACTTTTTTGCCTTTAACATTGTTATGTTTTTTTATATGCCATGGAGTGGGGGCGTCCTGGCACAAAAATTATGAATTATTAAATAAGCCTCAAATATGGAAAGTGCTGAAGGCCATAGAAAGTATCGTACTGAACAGTATTTCGTAACTTGATATTAGCCTCAAAGTTCCCACAAAGCCTAGCAATAAACGTCTTCATAACGCAAAGATTCAGGGATTTAGAAACCAGATACTAATTAAAAAGATGACAGATCAAGAAAAACGCTCCATAATTATTAAGTTATCCGTTTTAAGCCATAAACTTTTCTGTTCCTGGAAGAGTAAAAGATAAGAAAGCCCAAAAGAGAAAGACAATGTAATAAAATGACACTAAAGACCTTTCAAGGTACAAAGATTTGCATCTTGCTCTTGAATTTGAAGGGGAATTTGTGTTTCAGCAAATAATGTTATTCCATTGTATAGTGAAAAGTTATAGAATTTTTCAATATGCTTTCTGAACCAATTACTGTTTTCAAGATCTCTGCTTGCTGGTCATGTAATAATCACTTGGACTGCGCTGTGCTAGTTCCCTGCACAGCAGTTGTCCGGGAGCGCCGCTGTGCAGGGAAAAATTGTGAAGGGGCCGCAGGGCTAAAGAAGTGATGTGGACCCATCAGAGGGTGAGCAGGGGTTCCGGCATTTAGAACCCCGGCGATCAGAAAGTGATGGCGTCTCCTAGAGGTACGTGATTACATTATGAGATAGAAAATCTGTTTTAAGTTTACACATAAACAGCAGGTCCTGTAATATAAAAAGCACCCTGAAAACATAGCAGGGAATCGGGGTGAACCAGAGAAGTGTCTATACAGGAGTGGAGCGTATTGCTCTTATGTAACTATTTAATCAAATGACATAGGTAAGATTTGCTGACGTGCTGGCAGACAGTAAGGACTGGTGCCAATAGCTTGGCACGACTAGATGTGGATCACTGTTCCAGCCATACAAAGTGGCAGCACGCAGAAGAAATCACATGCTGCATAACGCATACATTCTAGCAGACAACAAATACAAAACTGCTTGCTGTTATGATGGATGTAGTCAGAAACCATTACTAGAGACCATTTTGTGTTAATTCATAAAAATAAATTGGTAAAATGTTAGCGACGCATAATAAAGTGGCGGACAAGATACTGTAGGTTTTCATTTTTTGGCGTTTTCCAAGTAATAAGATTCTACACAGATATCAAGACAACCCAAACATTTGGTGCACCAGTCTCATCCATGGCATTAGACTGCGCACATGTAAAAGCTTTTCGGATGCAGGTTTGGTTATATTTTAGTGAAAAGGTCCTTAAAAATGTCTGTTTGGATCATGTCAGACACTGTGGTGCAGTTTCAATGTTATGCTCCAATTTTTGTCAAACTACAGCATGCCCAATCTATGGTTCCTATGTACGCCAGCCTAAAACGGGACAAACATTAATAATTCAATGATCCGGATGGTGGGAATCCAAATTCATAGCGTGAACATCTCGCGTCTTTATTTCACTTTAAGCTGGTCATAGGCATTTAACCCCTTAAGGACACAGCCAATTTTAGCCTTGAGGACAGAAATTTTTTTTTTACATTTCCCTCTTTGCATCCCGACGCTCATAACGCTTTTATTTTTTGTACGACGTAGTTGTATGAGACTTTGTTTTTTGCGGGAGGAGTTGTACTTTATGTACGTACCATTTTTTGGTACAAATACATTATCGTTTAATTTCTATAAATTTTTAATTAGATTAAAATGCAGAAAAAAAAGCAGTTGTGCAGCAGTTTTAATATTTTTTTTTTTACACCATACACCGATCATCATAAATAATGGTATACATTTGTAGTACAGGTTGTTACGGTCGTGGCAATACCAAATATGTCTATATTATTTCATGTTTTGGGACTTATATTTTAAAAAGTTGATTATAAAAAATGTGTGTTTGTGTATTTTATTTACTTTTTATTTATTTATTTACCATTAATTTTTTTTTACATTCATTTAACTTTTTTTTTTAATCCCATAAAGGGATTTATCATTTTGATTTTGATTTTGTAACTGTAATGTACTGGCATAGATCTATATGCCAGTACATTAGCCTGTGTACTGATTGTACACAGGCAGTTGTTAGGGCATACCTCAGTATGCCCTAACAACAGGAAATATGTTCAGACAGCCCTGGGGTCCCTCACTGGACCCTGGGCTGTCTGGTCATACGAGTTATGGGCTTTGATCGCGTCACAGTTATTTTCTGTGACGCGATCAATGTGCAGTCCCCTCTCCTTGAACGCCGCGATCAGCTGTCATCGCGGCGTTCAAAGGGTTAACAGCGGAGAGAAGATGTTTCTCTTCTCTCCGCTGTCGGAGCGGGGCCGTGGCTGTATATTACAGCCGTTGCCCCGCTCTCGATCGCGCGCACAGACGCGCGCAGGGACGGCTGTCACACAGGACGAGTATGCTCGTCCTAATGCGCGAAGTGCTCGCCACTCAGGACGAGCATACTCGTCCTGTGTCGGCAACCAGTTAATGATTGTCAGGCAATAATATATCCCACTTCCATTGAGCAGCTGTGTCTGTAGGTCAGTCCTCAACTGTCTATTCCATGCATTAGACAACATTGTCATTTTCCTTTCTCGTCGAAAAAAAAAATTATATCATTTTATATTATATATTATATATATATATATATATATATATATATATATCTCCAAACGAAATGTAAGCCGCACAGCCTCAATCGTACGTGGGTGCGAGGGTCAAGGCCTAAAGACCCAATGCAAATAAATCCAAAAATCAGGCAGCACTCCAAGTGCGGAGTGCTGCCTGATTTTTGGATCTATACACACACACACACACACACAAATATATATATATCCTTGGGAGAGATTAACACCAGAAATCCCCTTAAAACCATAGAGGCAATGACATGTGAATGCAGCTTTTTTGCAAGTAAATGGACAGACATGCAAAATATAGCATCATGTAAAGAGAGAACAAAAAAATGCCTAAATTACCTGCAAACAGTCAGATTTCCATGATTATCGGGCACATAGGTAGCTCGTCATGCTAATACCCTACATGAGACTAGAAGACGTTTGCTGTGTCACTGCAGTGGTAACTCTATGAGGGAGCAGATTATCTTCAACACTTGCACAAAAGTTTAAAAAATGCTCGGCTCTGGGTGTGTCCGCGACCCGAGGCAGAGGGAAGAACAGGCTCAGTAGGTTTAGAGAGTCTATAGAGAGTCTACCTCCTGGTTATGGAAGCCGCTTAATGTACATTCCCAGAGAGTAGCGCAGAAACAGGTCATGCTCCAACAAACCGCGACTCGGGAATGTCATATGATCCAAACAAAAAGGATAGTATGTCTTATTTCTGCAAAGCTAACAAAAAAGCCTTCAAGTGAACAGAAATGAAGCGACGCCAGAGGACGCATAATTAGATCACAAAACAGTTCTCACTTTCCGCTTTGTTTCTTATATCAGGTTTTCTCCATCGTGCATTTCTGATATACACGTCAAATATTGTCCTACGCGGAGCTTTATTCATTTTTGTTATTTCACAATAAAGTTGCCATGGTTACAGGCTTTTTGTTCGCTTCAAGATGCGTAAAAATTATATAATACTGGTTCCCTAGTGAAGTTGCCATACTCCTAAAACATTAGGCCTTAGTCACCTATAGTACGGCTGCACAGCACGATATCTGCTCTATATGATGCTCTGATATGGCTGGTACAATCTGATTGGTAGAGCTGTAGTAAACAAATGATTAGAAAAAATATACACAGTTTCATACTGAAAACAGCACCACTCTTGTCAATGGATGGTGTCTGATATTGCAGCTCAGCCCCATTCACTTGAATGAGGCTGAGCTGCAACACCAGACAAAGCCCATGAACAAGAGGCGCGGTTTCAGAAGGAAAAAAAATAGACCCTTTTTCTAATCTCAGACAACCCCTTTAATCTAGCGCACTAGACTTGACTCGCAAACTTTGCCCCCTGTGGACACAAAGCATTTTCTTTGTGGGGCCATTTTTTTTTTTTTTGATAGTATGCTTACATATATGGTAAAGTGTGACATAATTTAGTCTTGAAAATGCTATTTTGCCATAAAACCCACCTTGGAACAGGTATCCAGTCTAATGGGATTTACTTCCATTATGTCCAGGGAACCCACAGGGTTAGGAAACACCTTCTACATATAATAATTTGGAGTATGGGGGTGAACAAGCACTGGGTCATTGTAGAGCAGGGGTCTCAAGCACGCGGGCCGCATGCGGCCCCTAACGCTGTCATCTGTGGCCCGTGGGACAAAGAGCCGCTTTTACAAGCTCTGCTCCGGGACTCTGTGGAATTCCCTGACATCGCTGTCCATATATGGACACATGATGTCTGAGTCTTGCCCAGAGCGGAGTCCCAGGCAGAGCGCTAGTATAGGCTCTGCTCCGGGACTCTGTGGAATTCCCTGACATCGCTGTCCACATATGGACAGCGATGTCTAGGGCTTCCCAGAGCAGGACCGTGATGTCAGGAGAACAGCTGGAGTCCCAGGCAGAGCGCTAGAAGCGGCTCTGCTCCGGGACTCCAGCTCTGGGCAAGCCCCTGACACAGTGCCATATATGGACAGTGATGACAGCATCTACAGAGGGCACTGTGACAGCATCTACAGAGGGCACTGTGGCATTTTCTTAAAAGGGGCTGCCCAATCTTGACATTTGAGTGTCTGCCAAACGCTACCAACTGAGCCGCCGGACTGCATATAGCAACACTTAAAGAGGCTCTGTCACCAGATTATAAGTGCACTATCTCCTACATAATCTGATCGGCACTGTTATGTAGAGAACAGCAGTGGTTTTTATTTTTAAAAACATTCATTTTTGAGCAAGTTATGAACAATTTTAGATTTATGCTAATCACTTTCTTAATAGACAACTGGGCGTGTTTTTACTTTTTACCAACTGGGCTTTGTTAAGAGAAGTGTATGAGGCTGACCAATCAGTGACCAATCAGTGACCAATCAGCATCATACACTTCTCATTGTTCCAGCCCAGCTTCTCTCACTGCACAATCACACTGTAACAATGGGCTGGAACAATGAGAAGTGTATGATGCCGATTGGTCACCCTCATACACTTCTCTTAACAACGCCCAGTTGGTAAGAAGTAAAAACACGCCCAGTTGTCTATTAAGAAAGTGATTAGCATAAATCTAAAATTGCTCATAACTTGCTCAAAAATTATTGTTTTTCAAAATAAAAACCACTGCGGTTATCTACATTACAGCGCCGATCAGATTATGTAGGAGATAGGGCACTTATAATCTGGTGACAGAGCCTCTTTAAACTGGATTGTTGAAATGCGGCCCGTCAATTTTTTCTATATGTGGCCCACTTACCTGGCCGAGTTTGAGACCCCTGTTGTAGAGCATGGTTGTGTGGATATGAGAAACAATCTCCTTTTTTGTAGTCCCCCGACAACTGGTATCCAGTTCCCCTGACCTAATTCCATAACGGACTGGAAATCTGCATGCCTTTACCATAATCCGAAGTGAAATCCTCAGAGCTTGCATCTTTTTCATTTTGCAGCGTTCCTTTATTTGTCTTTGCAAAGTCCACAGGCCGGTCAGCCGTTCCTCCCGGACTCTGTAGCTGTTGTGTAGCAAAGTTCAAATCTGGAGCAACACAGGCCGGGAGGGAGGGATGGGGGCCTGGCACATCCGTTATGCCAGCTGGAAGGTCACTGTGAAAGACATTGTAAGTGTGAGAGGACTCTGAAGAGCGCCCTGAATGACAGGAAGGGGGGTGAAAGTTTTTACAACCACAGATTCCCTCGTCTTCCTCAGAGTCATGGCCATCACGCTGCTCAAAAAGCACCTCAGAGGTATCTTGGTAGAACAATGGTGCTGGAGTTTGAAGCTCATCTTTACACAAAGTTCCGTACTGACAAATGTCATAATCCCTGCCGGCTAAGTCCCAGATTTTTGTCTTCCTCTTTGAATCCTGCAAAAGTAAGACTGCTTCACCATCCGCCTGAGTGCCAAGCTTCTCAAAAATAAAGTGACGGCAGCGTCCGCAGCACTGACAACAAAGGCCGTTCCCCATAATCCTTGATGAGAACACGAGAAACTTGCAGCGTTCACATGTAGGTTATAAAGGACAAGCACTGCGCACCCTGAACTTGCCACTTGTGTAGTAATGTTACCATTAATAAAAAAAGAACTGATAAGTCTGCAGATCCTGAATGTAATTCTACAGGGTGGTGCATGGGCCACAAAGGTTCATTGACTCATGGCCAATACTGGGCATCTTGCAAGGCCCAGGAACTCTACAACACAGGGGGGGATGTGCTGGAATCCTGGGATAGAGGCATAGACAGAAGCCTAAACCAGGCAGAACACGTCCTCCCGTAATCGCAAATCAAATTTACTCTATAGTAACAGCTACAAAATGCTGCATGTTTTTGTGATCAACTGATGCATTTTTTTGCCTGAATAATTCCGGGTTCACATCTCCGTTCGGGTTTCCGTTGCGCTGCTCCGTCATAGGAGCAGAACAAAAATACTGGTACCGTAGCTCGGGATCAATTGCATGACAAATATCATAGGCGCCTGACAGAACCGATTGACTTTAACGGGTTTCGTCTGGTCTCTGACATGGTGTCCATCATTTTGCCGGATGTAATAGCGCAACATGCTAAGCTATTTTGCCCGTCAAGAAAAATGGAATCTGTGACGAAAGCTCCTAGCGGAGCCTCCAACACAGATGTGAACAGCCCCTAACTGAGCAACATTTTGGGTATATTCAGCATTTTGCAGTAATAAACCGCTATTTGACCGCAGTCTGAATATACCCTTAAGAAAAAAAAAAAAAGTTACTTTTTTGTTTGTTTTACCAGAATAAAAAAAAAAGACTAAGCACATGGCATTATTATGTTTTAGGGCTCCGATTAAAGTGCATGGGGATTCTACTGTAATCGGAGGAATACGAGCGAGGGTGTTTTTCTGAATTACATACGAATCCAACACAAAAGAAACTGTGGCATATCGGCAATGGATGCCGTACGTAGAGAGGAGTTCCCCCCTAGAAGCATTGATGCTAGGGAAAAACATTTCCATACAGACACCACTCGTCAGAGCCGGAATCAAATGCCTAATTTGATAACAAAAAAAAAAAAAAAGTGTGATCCTCCCCCAATAGTAAATGTTATATTTCCTTTATTCCAAATTGATACAGTGCCATATCTTTCTTAGATAACGTTGCTTTTAATCCTGCCACAGGTAAAGGTCATCCATATAATATTACGTGACCACATCTTCCATAACCTCCGGCTCGGCGTATAGGGCCTGATGTTATATGGCAGCCATAATGTTTATATATGGCTGTGGGTATTCCGCAGCGCAGAAGAGGCAGAATTAGGCTATGTTCACACGGGGTCTTTTGCCGAGTTTTTTGACGCGGAAACCGCGTCGCAAAACTCGGCAGAAACGGCCCGAGAACGCCTCCCATTGATTTCAATGGGAGGCGTCGGCGTCTTTTTCCCGCGAGCAGTAAAACTGCCTCGCGGGAAAAAGAAGAGACATGCCCTATCTTCGGGCGCTTCCGCCTCCGACCTCCCATTGACTTCAATGGGAGGCAGGAGAAAGCGTGTTTTATGCCCGCGGCGCTCAATGGCCGCGGGCGAAAAACGGCGCGATAATTGCTGTTCACACGGAGTATTTTGGGGGAGGAATATCTGCCTCAAAATTCCGTTTGGAACTTTGAGGCAGATATTCCTCCCCCAAAATACTCTGTGTGAACATAGCCTTTGGCCTAGTTCACATCGTTTTTTGCAGGCAGAAAAAAATCCACCTCAGAATTCCTTCAGGAATTTTGAGGAAGATTGTGAACTGCCAGGGTTGTCTTAACACTTTTTTTTCCCAGAGTTCAGAAACAGCTCAAAGAAAAAGCATGCCGTTTTATTTTTCCACGAGCGTCCAAAAGCTGCTCGGTAAAAGAAAAAAAAAAAAAGATGCCTCTGCTTCCCATTGAAATCAATGGGGAGGGGGGGGGGGAAGAGGTGGAGATTTGGGCGGTTTTTGCCGCTGATTCTGACGCAGTTTCCCTGTCAAAACCAGCGCCAAAAAAAGGCTGAATCATCCAATGACCTGTTTACCGTTTATATAGCAATATTATGTCATTTCAAAGGGGAGGTCGAGTTTCAGGTGGTTAAGTTTTAATCCTGGAATTTAATGTATGTAAGTAATCCTTCTCTGACATCTAGGTGATCTCTAATGTCCCTTTTAAACCATTGTGTCAGGGAATTGACACAGCATGAACAGAATGCCCTGTATCTGAGGCAGAGAAGGTTGTCCAGGTTGAACTATAAATTAAAGGGAGTCTGTCACCAGAAATGTTCCTATCAAACTAGCAACAGAGTAATATGGTGTAGGCTCACCTCAATCTAACGTTTATATTTCCTTTTTCACATGGGTGCCTCCTTTGCAAAGAAAATAGTTTTATTCCTTATATGCAAATTAGCATTTTGGAGCGACGAGGGCACTTTGTCTTCTATCCCCAGTCCAAACCCCCCTCACGTCTTTAATTGATTGACGGGGCCAGGCAGTGTAAGGGTATGTTCACACACACTATTTATGGACGTAATTCGGGCGTTTTTGCCCCGAATTACATCCATAATAGCGGCTCCAAAGAGTCGGCACACATCTGCCCATTCATATGAATGGGTCTTACGATGTTCTGTGCAGACGGTCATTTTTTTTACGCCCCGCTATCAAAAGGCGGGGCGTAAAAAAGACGCCCGCATCAAAGAGGTGCCTGTCACTTCTTCAGACGTAAATGGAGCCGTTTTCCATTGACTCCATGGAAAAACAGCTCAATTTACGTCCGTAATGGACGCAGCGAAATAGCGCCTCAACATGCCATTACGGCTGAAATTACGGTGCGCTTTTCTCCTGAAAACAGCACCGTAATTTCAGCCGTTACGGACGCTGCCGTGTGAACATACCCTAAAAGCAGAGTTCACACCTGACCCTGTATTCTCCTGAACGCGCGCGGCTCAGGCTCGACGCACGCGCAGTAAACCCTTGACGTTTCACCAGTTTAATCGGCAGTACTGCGCATGCGTCGGGATAGATAGATCGATAGAACACAAAAGTTTGAACAGCGCATTCCTCCAAAATGAAGCAAAACATGTATACAGGTGCAAGAACGCCTGTGACTGCAAATATACAGCACACAAAAAAATGGCGCCAGCACACTGCGAACACTAATGTAACCTAAACCGCTAAATATACATAAATATGCATTACTGCTAAATCTACCTCAATACATAATCTCATTGTTATATACACGTAACAGATTATAGAAGGAAGAGGTTATATGGTTATTGGGGTAAATTCACAAGTGGAAGATTTGTTGCAGAAATTTTTGCGCCTATCCTATTCATCAGACACAACCACGTTCAGATGTATGGAACAGATTTTAAGTTGCAGGAATTTCGGCAACGAATCTGTCGCACGTGAATATACCCTAAAGATGTCTTCCAGTGAACATTATACTATGCACGGATACATCATGTAAGCGGATTACGTCGGAAAGACAATAGATTATTACCACACTGCTGGCAGACATGTGACCTTGTCTCTAAGGCCCTGTTTAGATCACGTTTTTGGCCTACGCTTAACCAATATGCCGGGTAAAGCTCCCAATATATACGTTAAACCTAGGCTGTGACTGATGTCTTAGGCCCTGTTCACACAAGGTTTTTTTTGGCGCTGTTTTTGACACGGAAACCGCGTAAAAAAAAACCAGCCAAAAACACCTCCCATTGATTCGGAAGCGTTATTTTCCCACGAGCAGAAAAAAACTCCTGCGGGAAGAAGCGTCGTGCCCTTTCTTCAGGCGTTTCTGTCTCTGACCTCCCATTGACATCAATGGGAAGCGTAAAAGAGGTTTTTGCATCATTTTGGCCGCAAAAAAAAACAAAAACATGGCAAACAAGAGTGCAGGCAGGTCAAAATCTTGCTTTAAAATTCCTAAAGGAATTTTGAGGCAGATTTTTCCACCTGCAAAAAAACCTCAGTGTGAACAGGGCCTAATAGTGGCATCCGTCACCAGAGACTATTATTAACGGATATGTCATGAACTCTCATGACTATTCATGACGTAGCAGATTTGTTTCAAATGTGTGCAACTGAAAAATCTATTCCATACATGCGAATGGGGTTGTTTCTGCAGCATGTGGATGGATTTCTATAGGAAAGTCACAGATTCCTGCAACAAATCTTCCGTGTGTAAACTTATTTTTAGTATATGGGGAAATCCGACAGATATTTACCAGAGAATCTGCGGCAGAAATCCAATTTTGACACTTAAATTTGTACGGCTGATGTGCTGCAGATCGGCACGAGGATTAGACCCATTCACTGGTGCTCATCCGCTGGCTTTTTCCTGTAGATCCACCAGAATAAGGGTATGTTCACACGCAGTGTTTTCAGACGTAATTCGGGCATTTTGCGCCTCGAATTTCGCCTGAAAAAATGGCTCCATTACGCCTACAAACATCTGCCCATTGCTCGCAATGGGTTTTATGATGTTCTGTTCCCACGAGCGTTAATTTTACGCGTCGCTGTCAAAATACAGCGCGTAAAATGACGGCTCGTCAAAAGAAGTGCAGGACACTTCTTGGCACGTTTTTGGGGACGTTTTTCATTGACTCCATTGAAAAACAGCTCCAAAAACGGCCATAAAATACGCGAGTTGCTACAAAAACGTCTGAAAATCAGGAGCTGTTTTCGCCTGAAAACAGCTCCGTATTTTCAGACGTTTTTAGTCACTGCGTGTGAACATACCCTAAATGGTATGCTACTTAGGCCTCATTTACACGAGCGTGTGCATTTTGCGCACGCAAAAAAACGCAGCGTTTTGCGTGCGCAAAAGGCACTTGACAGCTCCGTGTCTCATCAGTGTATGATGCGCGGCTGCGTGATTTTCACGCAGCCGCCATCATAGAGATGAGGCTAGTCGACGTCAGTCACTGTCCAGGGTGCTGAAAGAGTTAACTGATCGGCAGTAACTCTTTCAGCACCCTCGACAGTGAATTCCGATCACAATATACAGCAACCTGTGAATAAAAAAAAAAGACGTTCATACTTACCAAGAACTTCCTGCTTCCTCCAGTCCGGTCTCCCGGCCATTGCCTTGGTGACGCGTCCCTCTCTTGACATCCGGCTCCACCTCCCTGGATGATGCGGCAGTCCATGTGACCACTGCAGCCTGTGATTGGATGCAGACTGTGCTTGGCCTGTGATTGGCTGGAGCTATCACTTGGACTGAATTGTCATCCCGGGAGGTCAGACTGGAGGAAGAAGCCGGGAGTTATCGGTAAGTCAGAACTTCTTTTTTTTTTTACACGTTCATGTATATTGTGATCGGAAGTCACTGTCCAGGGTGCTGAACCAGTTTAACTCTTTCAGCACCCTGGACAGTGACGGTCTCCTGACGTCGCGTGCCGGGTTCGGTCAAAACGAGTTCGGCCGAACCCGGTGAAGTTCGGTTCGCTCATCTATAAATTCTGACACTCTGTTTGGATGTTTGTAAACAGAAAAGCACGTGGTGCTTTTCTGTTTACATTCAGAGTTTGACAGCTCTTGCGCGAATCACGCAGTTCGCACGGAAGTGCTTCCGTGCGACCTTCGTGGTTTTCACGCACCCATTGACTTCAATGGGTGCGTGATGCGCGAAAAACACAGAAATTTAGAACATGTCGTCAGTTTTTTTCAGCGCACTCACCCTGAGCAAAACTCACGGACTGTTGGCATGCCCCCATAGACTTGTATAGGTCCGTGCGAGCCACGTGAAAAGCACGCGCGTCGCACATCACGTTCGTGTAAATGAGGCCTTATTCTTGGGTTTGTTGCCACAGCGTGGACAAAACTTTGTACTGATTTTTTTCCGCTGCATGTGAACTGGATTACAAAAACCTTATTCACATGCATTGGATGTGGAATGTTAGAGAATTTGATGAAGATTTCGGCACAGAATCAGCATCAAAACCCTCATCAAATCCTGAACGTGTTGACAAGTAAGGCCCTGTTCACATACAGTTTTTTGCAGGCAGAAAATTCTGTCTGGAAAAATCAGCTCCAGTTTTTTTTAAGTCGTTTTGCACCACAAGTGTTTTTTGGCACGTTTTTTTTAGCTATCTCTTCAACAGAAGGATGGAATAATCGCGAGCGTTTTTTGCAGAAAAACGCGTAAAAAAACCACGTCTCATTGATTTCTGTTTTAATATGTCTTTATTAAACAGTTGAGACATCAGAAAATATATGGGAACAGTTCTACTCGCAGGTAGAAGTAAATAGTTAGTCTCAAATAATAATTAAATTGTTAATTCCTATGAGTTTTAACATTTTGTGAAAATGGGATTCAAAATAATATGGATAATAAAAGAAAGGTAAATAAAATAAATGTTGTGAAGGGGTTTTTAAGGCGGAAAACGACTCAAGATAGGGCATGTCGCTTCTTTTTCCCACAAGCGTTTTTTTTGTTCGCGGTAAAAGAAACGCCTCCACCTCCCATTGAAATAAATGGGAGTCAATTTCGGCTGTTTTTTGGAACGGTTTCCGCGGCAAAAAAAACTCAGTGTGAACAGGGCCTACCACTGCATTCTAGGAGCTAAACGGTCAAGGGTGATTAGAATTATCAGTAAAATTGTCAATGTGGCTCAGGACCATAAAGCCGGCTGTAAATCAGAATCAGTATAAGTAGGCCCCATGCACACGACCGTATTTTCATCTTTCCGTAAATATGAATCCGTAGCCATCCATATTTTATCCGTAAAAAAAAAAAAAGGGAGGATGGCTGCAAATGATGTCACCAACATGTTGCATAGCAACGCTTCCGTAAATACGGACGGTTTATGGATGGACATCTGTAGCCGTCCGTATTACGGATGCTCCCATAGACTTCTATGGGATTGTCTGTGCCGTAATTACTGACAAGAATAGGACAGGTTGTATAATTTTTTCAGCACGGACACCCATCAGTAAAAATACTGAAAGGTGTCCGTGGCCAATAGAAATTAAAGGGTCAGTAATTACGGATGAAATATACGGTCGTGTGCATAATACAATCACGGCCCGCAATTGCAGGCACGGCCGGCCACCTGACAGACGCATTTTCGGGCCGTGCTCCCATACAAAGGCCTCATTTACACGAGCGTGTGCGTTTTGTGCACGCAAAAAACGCGGCGTTTTGCGCGCGCAAAAGGCACTTAGCAGTTCTGTGTGTCATCACAATATGATGCGCGGCTGCGTGCTTTTCGCGCAGCCATCATGATACTCCGCTTGGATGTTTGTAAACAGAAAAGCACGTGGTGCTTTTCTGTTTTCATTCATCCTTTTCACAGCTGTTGCGCGAATCACGCTGTTCGCAAGGAAGTGCTTCCGTGGGGCATGCGTGATTTTCACGCACCCATTGACTTCAATGGGTGCGTGATGCGCGAAAAACTCTCAAATATAGAACAGGTCGTGAGTTTTTTGCAGCTGACTAATGTTGCACAAAATTCACGGATTGTCTGCACTGCCCCATAGACTAATATAAGTGCGTACAACTCGAGTGAAAATCCTGCGCGTCGTACGGACGAATAACACGCTCGCGTAAACGAGGCCTTAGCAACACTTCTGTATTTGCGGATGGCTATTCGTATTTGCGGACACACCTCCGTAGCCATCTGCAATTTTGGCTTCCCCCATAGACTTCTATGGAGGAGTCCGTGCCGCAAATGCGGACCAAGAACGGACATGCTCCATAAGGCACCATGCACACGACCGTGCCCGCATTCACGGCCCGCGATTGCGGGCACGGCCGGCCGCCGACTGACAGCCGCATTTTCGGGCCGTGCTCCCATACAAAGTATGGGTGCACAGCCCGCAAAATGTAAAAGAACGGACATGTTCCATAATTCCCGGAACATTTGCACGGCACGGACACCCTTCCGTAGTGCTACGGAAAGGTGTCCGCGTTCAATGAAAGTGAATGGGTCAATTTTTGCAGACCGCAATTGCGGACCGCAAAAACTGAGTTTTTTTTACGGTCGTGTGCATGGGGCCTAAGTCAATGTCACCAGAACCCATTTCTTCTAAGACTAAGGCCGGATTCACACGAGCGTGTGTGTTTTGCGCACGCAAAAAACACTGCATTTTGCGTGCGCAAAAGGCACTTAACAGCTCCGTGTGGCATCACATAGGATGTGCGGCTGCGTGAATTTCGCGCAGCCGGCATCATTATGATACTCCGTTTGGATGTTTGTAAACAGAAAAGCACGTGCTTTCGATACGCCTGAAAACAGCTCCGTAATTTCAGGCGTATTGAACGTGTACGTGTAAACATACCCTTAGCCCTAAAAGTCATGTGAGGTCTTCCTGTCTGGAGGTGTACACTACCTGCCACATTCATTTTTGCCCCACAATGCCATTTATAAACCAACATTTTTGGAAACCAGTGCAAATAAAAAAAGGAGGTGTTGACAAAACAAACAATTAGGCGACTTATTTCATTTTCTAAAGCTGGCCATACATAGAAAAGTTGTCCAAAATGGCCAACCATCACTTAAAAATGATAAGCGAATAATGGTTTGTGATGGCCGACGGCAGACTACCGTATGCCACAACACGTGATCTGTCAGGTTGGATCTTTTCGGACGTTGTCAGCGGATTATGACCGATCATCTGCCACTTTGCACAAGTCCACTGTCGGTTTACATTTTTTTAAAACTACGTCCAATTATTATAATTAGCGCCATATAATACTATGCTGCAGCAAGAATGAGTAGATGCACAAACCTTCCCCCTTAAATATCAGCTGATCATCAGGGGTTCAGAAACTGGACCTGCAGCAATCAACTGATCGCCAGGCAACTGCATTTTAAAAGTGGGTCATGTTGAGACAATACCTTTGAATTGTGGTGGTGGGAGTTCCATCTATTAGACAGTCATTACATTTCCTATGAATATGCCATGAATGTATTTGGCTGATATGTCCCTTTAAATCGGAGGTCAATGGATTTAGAGGAAGGGAGGAGCAGGTAGGGAATGCGATGGCCATGGTTTAGCTTTTTATACAGACAGGCCGGGTCTTTAGAAAGAAAAGAAGTGCACGTTTGTTTACATTTAATGACTGCGGTGATTACTCTTGGTCTACTTTATGTACTAGTACTTCATCGTAAAATGCAATCATACAGGCTGCAAACTATGAGAATGTCGCAAAGGTTAGCTGATCTACGGCACATATCTCTGTGATCAGTAACCTAGTCCTCAGTTCCTGTTTCCACTTCCAGCCCCAGCATGGCGCGCAATCACTTCCGGGGTTACGGAGCGCAACCAAGTATCTTAAACTTCACGGGGTTTTCTCGTTTACATTATCTACTCCCGGCGTTTGTTGTGCAACGCTCTAGGACGGAGTAGGATTATATATAAAGAGAAAACATAGCGATTCGTTTATATAAAAAAAAACATCCAATCACTGACGACACCTCCGCTTAGAAATGCTGTAAGTATATTTGCTCAGCCCCCCTAAAAGTTTGAAAAAATGGTTTGGTCGGATGAAGGTGACCTTGATTAAAGCTCTGGAAGCAGAAGCCATAGACACGCTGGGGGTAGTTGTGTACTGCGTGTTCCCATGGTGCTATACTGTCACCTCCAGCACTAGTGTATACAGATTACTGTCACAACCAGCTATGGCGACCCAAGTCTGTGCCCAGAGTCCGCTATCTGACAGTGTTTTGCTACAATAAGCTGTATTTAATTACTGCAAACCTATTATTTTCAGCCTGTGCTATTTATGGTTTTCCTATACATGGAATTCTAGTGTTTTGTAAAGAAAAATATGGACGGTAATTTTCACACAGTGTTCAAATCACAGTTTATTGCAGAGATTACTGCAAAATGTAAGCACTTTGCCACGGTTTCCCGCAATTTCGCTGTTATCGCAGCAATAAACCACAATTTCACTTCACCGTTTGAATATACTCCAAGGCCTTGTTCACACAATGCAGACCTACAAGGCCTTTCTTTATATATTTGTTCCGTTCCTGGTTTCGGCTTAAGAAATACTGGCAAAATCCGTAGCAAATCTGCACTGTGTATTTAAGGCCTGAGGGGGCAGTCACACGTGGCAGATTTTGTTGCAGAAATGTTCTGCGACTGAAAATCAATCCCATTCATCTGAATAGAATTTGCCGAAATCCATGTGCATACTGCAGATACAATCCTATTCAGATGAATAGAGCGGATTTTTAGTCGCAGGAATTTCTGCATCATCCTTACAAAAACCGATAATGTGAATCCAGCCTAAGGCCACATTCACATGGCAGTATTTTGAACAGTTTTTTTGCTTCAGTATTTGTAAGACAAAACCAGGAGTGTATCCATAATATGGAAGAGGTGCAAATCTTCCCACTATAAGATATCTGTAGGTTCCACTCCTGGTTTTGGCTTCCAACCACGGATAGAAAATGCTGCGTTGACTCTGGGTCTTGCGGTTGTAAAGCTGGGTTCAAACGACCTATTTTCAGACGTAATTCGGGGCGTAAAACGCCTCGTTTTATGTCTGAAAAAACGGCTCCAATACGTCGGCAAACATCTGCCCATTACTTTCAATGAGCTTTACGATGTACTGTGCCGACGACGTGTCATTTTACGCGTCGCTGTAAAAAAAAGGAGCGTAAAAAGACGCTCTGTAAGGCTATGTTCACACAGAGTTTGACGAGTTTTTTTTACGCGGAAACCGTGCAAAAAAAGCGTCAAAAACGGCCCGAAAATGCCTCCCGTTGATTTCAATGGGAGCCAGGGGCGGTTTTCTCCCGCGAGCGCTAAAACCGCCTCGCGGGAGAAAGAAGCCACATGCCCTATCTTCGGGCGTTTCCGCCTCTGACTCCCATTGACTTCAATGGGAGGCAAAGAAAGCGTATTTCGCTGCGTTTTATGCCCGCGGCTCAATGGTCGCGGGCAAAAAACGCCACGAAAATCAGCGTGCAGGGAGATGAAAATCTGCCTCAAACTTCCAAACGGGACACATTTCTGGCATAAATTTGATTTTCTGCTTAAGAGGTCAGAATGTATCAAATTTAATGACATGCGCCTTTTCGTAAATTTGGCGCAAATTAAAATGGAGGTAATTGAAGTGACCATTAGATATTAGCGATTGTGGCAATCCTCTATGTTCCCGACTTCAACAATCAACGATTTTCAAGACAAATAAGGCCCAGTTCACACTGAGATTTTTTTAAACACAGAAAAAGTCTGCCTCAAAATTCCTTTGGGAATTTCGAGGCAGATTTTGATCTGCCTGAGCTTTTTTGCCATGGTTTTCATGGTGTTTTCTGCCTTTGCAGCTAATGCAATGACCGCAGGCAAATAAAGAAGCGGAAAACGCTCGGAAACAAGCGGTTTTACCTGCCTCCCATTGATTTCAATGGGAGGTAAGAGATGGAACCTCGGCAAGAAAGGAAATGTCGCTTTTTTTTCCTGTGAGCGGCAAAAAGTCACCCGTGGGGGAAAAATAAAATGCCCCTGCCTCCCTTTAGGATCAATGGGGAGCGATTTCGGGCGGTTTTTGACAATGATTCCGACGCGGTTTCCACGTAAACAAAAAAGGGTGTGAAAAGAGCCTAAATAAAACAACCAGACGCTGACAACATATAGTAGCGATCCATCTACAAATGAATAAGGGATAGAAAAAAAGTGTCAAAAGAACTTGTATAAACACGGTCATATTTTTCTGTAATAACTTAGAGGTAATGCACCATACACATTTGTAAGCAATTTATTTTTATTAAATAAATGTACTTTGTGTTTAAGCAACTTTACAGCTTTTATGCATCCTGTATGCGTATAAGCGGTATAGTACTAGCTCAGCCGATTCCGTCAGTTCAGCAGCCCTGACAGCTCAGCTGAAAGCGGCTCCTGCATGTCTCTGATGCAGGATCCAGCTAATAACAGTCACATCTAAATTATGAACCCGATCTCAGCCAAGCCGTCAGTGCAGCTGTACTGACGGAATTGGCTTTGACAGAGGATACATAGAAGCTGTATTTAAAAAGTAAAAAAAAAAATATATATATATATATAATGTGATTTGGATGCTTAAACACACAAAATACTCATTTAATGAAGAAAAATAATAATTTGCTTTCAAAAGATGTACAAAGCTTTCAATAACACGATCTACGAGGAAATACCACAATGCAGCAACATGTCAAGTTCCAAGACCTGGGGAGATCGCACAAAGAGTCCCATGGACCCACAATCGTGTGTGATCATTAGGAGGGACCACACAACAACTGCAGGCCTGGAAGGCAAAGATGAATCATGTTTACAATGGCAAATAAAATTGTTCTGCACTGGTGACCATTCCAAAATGTAGCGGAGGGTGATCAGATCTGGCTGGAGTCATGTCATGCCCAGCACAAGCGTCTTTGACCATTTGAGTTTACACACTGCACAAGTCACTGGTAAAATGTCGATCGTCATTTCTCAAAATGCAGATACCAACCTCAGGCCTGTGATTCTGCAGTAGCCACATTGTTGCCCACTTTACAGATCACGGACAAGCGGCTGTTTACAATGTGACCACAGTCATTGCCCAGTGCAGGCCGCAAGCAAACAGCAGGGGAATAGTACAGGAGCAGGAATACAAGGGCATTGTAAGAGTCTCATAGCAGCACCACTCCCAAGGGCATCAAGTCAACATTGTCCATACAGCAGGGCATCAAGTTGCTAGGCGCGCACATGCCCATACAATCACAAGGCGCATATTGCGTGTAGAATCCAGTTTGCAGTATGAGAAGATTGTAGAGTCCTTATCTTCTCATTATAATCTTATTGATGCCCCCAGTATTACAGGGTCTGTCTGGTGAAAATACATGTGAAAGTAATGCGGTATTACAGATCATACACCAGAATACTGAAGTCACCAGTTATGGGACACCTTGCCCTTTATGTACAGTGCAATGTGTGTCAATATAACCAGATCGTGAAAGATCGCCGGCGCTTTTCTCTCCCATTTTTTTTTTTTATATAATGGTAAGATCACTGATTCACATTTTAGGAATGGTTTTGAAGCCCAGGATTAGCCATCAGAAAGAGAAAAAAAAAAAATATCTTTATAGATTGGACAGCCACAATGACAAGTTACCCGTGTATCAGTGGGCAAAGCCTATATTCCATCAATGTCAGTGCCACCCCAGCATGGGTGCACTCCGATCTGATCGTCATATACTATGTATGACATATAACAATAATATAGATACATGGAGATATCGATCATCTGTGTTACCCCTGCAGACCTCTATGTGTCAGCTCTAACAAGTGTCTCCTGTAAGTCATACCCTCCACTGCTCTATACTAGTCGCTTACCGCAGCAGGGCCTCTTGTCGGAGCAGTGTGCGGGGGCAGCGGGGCTCTGCACGCCGGGCTCCTCCGTCTTGCTCACCATGTCCTCTGTGCTGGATCTCGCTGCTGGAAGGACAGAGCCGGCCGCTCAACACATACACACACACGTGGTGCAGCTGTAACCTCTGCCACCCGACCTTCCAGATCAGACTCCAGCAACGGCAGCCGCTGAAGGACAAAAGTCTAGCTGCCTGCTGACTCAGTGAACGCCTTAAAGGGACAGGACTATTTTTTTCCCTTCCAGAGTAGTTACGTATAACTGGTTCAGTCTAGTCACCGCAGATGACGGTCCCTGTTGGTTTATTCAGAGAAACTGAGCAAATAATGTGTAATAATTTGTACAAGGAAAATATACACAGTAAAATTCAAATACTATTTGATCTATCTATACATCTATCCATGTATAGATATATAAAAGTTGGGCAACTTATGAATACATTGCATTGCTCTGGTTACAGCCTGTGGTATAGAACATAGCTGCATTTACAATAATGCTGTTTGCTCACACATGTGTCATCAGACAATGACCTATTGTTTGAATCAAGTTTTTCTTATATTAAACATATATTTAAGAATTGTTGGTGATTTTTTTTCTAGGTCATTGTATAAAAAAAAGTCCTAAAATTGATTGGCGTTTTTATTCTTGCCACATAAATATGACAATTACAAGTGCTAGAACGCACTTGTGATTGCCTCATTTATGTGGCTAGACTAAAAACGCCAAAAAGATTTTAGGATATTTTTTTATATAGATAATGGCCTAGAAATGTTCTTATTTTTTTCTTTAAAAAAAAAGCGTTTTTGGATACAAAAAATTCAGTCGACCTCTATTAATGCCTGCAAATTCTACAAACCACAGATCTGAGTTTAAAGAGACTCTGTCACCACATTATAAGTGTCCTATCTCCTACATAAGGAGATTGGCGCTATAATGTAGGTGACAGCAGTGCTTTTTATTTAGAAAATCGATCTATTTTTACCCCTTTATGAGCGATTTTAGATTTATGCTAATTACTTTCTTAATGCCCAAGTTTTTACTTTAGACCAAGTGGGCGTTGTACAGAGGAGTGTATGACGCTGACCAATCAGCGTCATGCACTTCTCTCCATTCATTTAGTCAGCGCATAGGGATCCTGCTAGATCAATATGTGCTGTCTTCTACTAACACATTAACAATACTGAAGTGTTTAGACAGTGAATAGACATTCCTTCCAGCCAGGACGGGATGTCTATTCACACTCCCGACACTTCGGTAACGTTTCTGTGGTACTTACAGCAGAGCAAGCGTAATCTCGCGAGATCACACTGTAACTGACAGGTTACAGCGAGATTACGCTTGCTCTGCTGTAAATACCACAGAAACGTTACAGAAGTGTCGGTATTGTGAATAGACATCCCGTCCTGGCTGGAAGGAATGCCTATCCCCTGTCTAAACACTTAAGTAATGTTAATGTGTCAGTATAAGACAGCACATAAGGATCTAACAGGATCCCTATGTGCTGAGTAAATGAATGGAGAGAAGTGTATGACACTGATTGGTCACTGATTAGTCAGCGTCATGCACTCCTCTGTACAACGCCCACTTGGTCTAAAGTAAAAACACGCCCAGTCGGGCATTAAGAAAGTAATTAGCATAAAGCTAATATCGCTCATAAAGTGGTAAAAATAGATAGTTTTTAAAAAAAAAAAAAGCAATGCTGTCACCTACATTACAGCGCCCATCTCCTGATTTAGAAGATAGGGCACTTATAATGTGGTGACAGAGCCTCTTTAAAGAGGCTCTGTCACAAGATTATAAGTGCCCTATCTTCTACATAATCTGATCGGCGCTGTAATGTAGATAACAACAGTGGTTTTTATTTTGAAGAACGATCATTTTTGAGCAAGTTATGAGCAATTTTAGATTTATGCTAATGACTTTCTTAATGCCCAACTGGGCGTGTTTTTACTTTAGACCAAGTGGGCGTTGTACAGAGGAGTGTAGGACGCTGACCAATCAGTGACCAATCAGCGTCATACACTTCTCTCCATTCTTGTCCATTGGTATTCACTGCGCAGCTTGATCTCACGAGATCACGCTGTGCTGTCACATACACCCACATTAACTTTACTGAAGTGTCTTGAGAGTGAATAGACATCACCTCCAGCCAGGACACGATGTCTATTCACTCTCCCGACACTTCACTAAAGTTTGTGTGAGACTTAATCACAGCACAGCGAGATCTTGCGAGGTCACGCTGTGAATGACAGCACAACGTGATCTCGCAAAATCCCACAAAAATGTTACCGAAGTGTCGGGAGTGTGAATAGATATCGCGTCCTGGCTGGAGGCAATGTCTATTCACTCTCAAGACACTTCAGTAAAGTTAATGTGGGTTTTATGTGACAGCACAGCGTCATAAACTCCTCTGCACAACGACCAGTTGTCTATTAAGAAACAAATTAGCATAAATCTAAAATTGCTCATAACTTGCTCAAAAATTATCGTCTTTCAAAATAAAAAACAGTGTTGTTATCTACATTACAGCGCCGATCACATTATGTAGGAGATAGGGCACTTATAATCTGGTGACAGAGCCTCTTTAAAGTGGCCACTGGCTCTCTTTGATAAAGGGGATTCTGAGAGGGGAACTCAGCTCACCATGCAGATGAAAAGGGCATGGTCTAGAGCTTAAATGGGTATTCCCATCTAAAAACCTTTTTACACTGCCAAATTATCAGGCAAACGAGTGTTTACAGAATGCTTGTTGCCGATCATTGTCCTGTGTAAAAAGGGCAACGATCAGCCGATGAACTAGCAAACGCTCATTCATCGCCTGATTGTATCATTTATGCAGCCAAAAATATTTTCGTTGTCAGCAGCACATCTCCCTGTGTAAACAGGGAGACGTGCCTCTGACATAATAGAAATGTATTGAGACGAGCGATCGTAGTAACGAGTGCTCGTCCCTATACTAACTCCTTGTGAAAGGAGCAAATGAGCGTCGATCAACGAGCTGTCTCGTTGACATAGGATATGCCATAAATGTGGGATAAATACAAGTCCCAGCTCTGGGACCTGCACCTATCTCGAGATTGGGGGTCCCCGCCCACACCTAGCGAGATGTCTGCTGGCTGCCGCCACAGGCGGGGAATCAGTGCAGAGGTGGTCAGGGTTGAACTATGCTGTTTACCTAACTCCTATTCACTTCTATGGATATGCCCAGTGGCGTAGCTATAGGGGTCGCAGCGGTCGCAATTGCGACCGGGCCCCAAAGCCAGGGGGGCCCGCAGCCCCCCACACCACATCAATAAAAAGTTACTATAGTAACTGGGGCCGCGGGCCCCTGTTACTATAGTAACTGACAGTACTTACCCTCCTGGTTCCGGAGCGCAGCGGAGGTCCTGACGTCACAGCGCTATGCACCGCGCACAACATCCCGACCCTGGATAGAGTCAGGACATCTGCTCCGGCTGAAGATGAGGATAAGATTAATATCCCTGTCTGCTGAAGCTGATAGGTCGGGGTCCGACTCCCGGGACCCCGCCAATCACCTGTTTTGAACGGGCCGCAGCACTCGTCCGAGAGCTGCTTCCCCTTCATTCCAGTCACTTGCTCACACTGTGAATCTGTGTCGGCGATTCACAGTGTGAGCAAGTGAGGAAAATGAAGGGGAAGCAGCTGTCGTACGAGTGCTGCAGCCCCTTTAAAACAGCTGATTGGCGGGGGTCCCGGGAGTCGGACTCCGACCTATTAGCTATTGATGGCCTATCCGGAGGATAGGCCATCAATGTTTATGGACTGGACAACCCCTTTAAGCCAACAATGTAGCAGACTTAGAGGGCACATGAGACAGGATCACAGATTGTGTGATTCTGTCTGGTGGCCCCTGTATCTAAGCCAATCACATGGTAGGCTTAGATACATGGCCCATGTGTGATCCTGTCTGATGGGCCCTGTATATAAGCCTACCACACGGTAGGTTTAGATGCAGGGCCCCAGCAGACAGTAATCTTATACAGTATAAGATTACTGTCTGCTGGGGCCATGTATCTAAGCATCTTACCATAACCACATGGTAAGCTTAGATACAGGGCCCACATGTGATACTGTCTGTTGGACCCTGTATCTAAGCCTACTACATGGTAGGCTTAGATACAAGGCTCCAGCAGACAGTAATCTTATACAGCACCAGCACAGATACAGCTCAATTTAGTGCAACCCCTGCTGTACAGGTTTGTACGGCATAAAACTACAGCTCCCAGCATGGCCCGAACAATGGTAAGGATATGCTGGGAGATGCTGTTTCACAAAAAATAAATCATATCATAATCATACCACCCATCATCTCGCTGCAGATCATACAGTGACTACAGTGCTGATTAGAGGCAGAATGAACATTTACATTAAGTGACTCACCGGTGACGTCTCAGATTCTAGTTCTATTTCTCCATCCGGTCCAGACCTATATGATGACTTCTCCCGGTCACAGCCCATTTCTGCAGTTTGCAGCTCAGATGTTTTCAGCTTCTCACTTTTCCAACATTTCTACACCTATAAATAAAGATAAAGTTCTCATTATACCACACACTACGCTCCTAATTATAATAGCGCCATACACTGCACCTCTAATTATAATAGCACCATACACCATGTCCCACACACACACACTGTGCCCCCTGTAGATAGTGTCTGCCATAGAGCCCCCTGTAGATAGTGCCCCCATAGAGCCCCCTGTAGATAGTGCCCCCATATAGCCCACCCCTGTATATAGTGTCCCACAAATAGCTCCCCCTATAGTGCTCTACAGATAGCCCACCCCCGTATATAGCCCCGATGTAGAAATAGCCCAGCCCTGTCGATAGTGCTCCACGTATAGCCCAACCCTGTATATAGCCCCCTGTAGATATAGCCCACCCCTGTATCTAGTGCTCCACAGATAGCCCACCCCTGTATATAGCCCCCTGTAGATATAGCCCACCCCTGTATCTAGTGCTCAACAGATAGCCCACCCCTGTATATAGCCCCCCTGTATATATAGCCCACCCCTGTATATAGTGCTCCACAGATAGCCCACCCCTGTATATAGTCCCCCTGTAGATATAGCCCACCCCTGTATATAGTCCCCCTGTAGATATAGCCCACCCCTGTATCTAGTGCTCCACAGATAGCCCACCCCTGTATATAGCCCCCTGTAGATATAGCCCACCCCTGTATATAGTGCTCAACAGATAGCCCACCCCTGTATATAGCCCCCTGTATATATAGCCCACCCCTGTATATAGTGCTCCACAGATAGCCCACCCCTGTATATAGTCCCCCTGTAGATATAGCCCACCCCTGTATATAGTGCTTCACATATAGTCCACCCCTGTATATAGTGCTCCACATATAGTTCACCCCTGTATATAGCCCCCTGTAGATATAGCCCACCCCTGTATATAGCGCTCCATAGATCGTCCCCCCCTGTATATAGCCCCCCTGTAGATATAGCCCACCCCTGTATAAAGACCCCTGTAGATATAGCCCACCCCTGTATATAGTATCCCACAAATAGCTCCCCCTATAGTGCTCCACAGAAAGCCCACCCCTATATATAGCCCCCCTGTAGATATAGCCCACCCCTGTATATAGTGCTCCACATATAGTCCACCCCTGTATATAGTGCTCCACAGATAGCCCACCCCTGTATATAGCCCCCCTGTAGACATAGCCCACCCCTGTATATGGTGCTCCATAGATAGCCCACCCCAGTATATAGCCACCCCTGTAGATAGACACCCCCCGTAGATAAAGCCCCCCCATAGATAAAGTTCCTCCCCGTAGATAAATTCCCCCTTGTAGATAAAGCCCCCCCCCCCCTAGATACAGCCACACACTTTTTTATTACAATAAAAAAAAAAAACTATTCAAACTCACCTTAATCCCGTTCCCACGCCGGCTGGCAGCAATGGAGACCTGCTCTCTTCTGCGCAGGTCTCCTGGGGGTTGAACGAAGCGTCTATGAAAGGCGCTTATTGGTTGGGCAGGATGACTTTGCCTGTCATTCAGCGCCTTTCAGCGATGGAAGCGCGACTCGTACCAAAGATCTGAATGGACAGGCACGGAATGTACCTGGCCATTCATGCTTCTAATTGTACCGGTGTCCTATAGACACAGGTACAATTATAGTGCAGGAGGAGGTGGCGCTGGCGCCCCACTCTAAGTTGCCCCCCCTCGGGGGGCCCAATAAGAACTTTTGCATCGGGGCCCATGAGCCTTTAGCTATGCCCCTGGATATGCCATAAGTGTCTGTGATGGGAATACTCATTATAAATCCCTTTAATGAGAAATTGTGCATTCATTCTCCACAATAACTGAACATAACTACTCTAGTATTTCAGTCTGCAAGTAGGGTGTTGACCACAGATCCAAAGTACACTGTTCTGTTTACTGCTCCTGAATGTACTTTGAACAAGTTATTTTAGGGAAGCGCTTCTAAATATGTTGGTAGCATTTTGTATACCAACTAGTCTTCTTTTTATAATATCAACTTGTTCTTGTGTCCTAATGTTGTTTCTACAGGTTGAGTATGACATTGTAAGGGTATGTTCACACGCAAACGCAAAATACGTCAAACTACGGAGCTGTTTTCAGGTGAAAACAGCTCCTGAATTTCAGACGTTTTTGCAAGTATTCGCGTTTTTCGCGGCATCCATTACGGATGTAATTGGAGCTGTTTTTCAATGGAATCAATGAAAAATGACTCCAAAAATGTCCAAAGAAGTGACATGCACTTCTTTGACGCGGGTGTCTTATTAGACGCCGTCTTTTGACAGCGACGCGTAAAATTACACCTCGTCTGAACAGAACATCGTAAAACCCATTGCAAGCAATGGGCAGATGTTTTCAGGCGTAATGGAGCTGTCTTTTCAGGCGTAATTCGAGGCGTAAAACTCCCGAATTACGTCTGAAAATAGGTCGTGTGAGAATACCCTAAAGGGTCTGAGACCTATAATAGATGCCCAAGAGGTTAATAAAGCTGCAATTGTCCCATGGTGGGATCCTGAGTGAAAGCGTGTTTAACAAAATGTGTTAACATTGCAGGGTGCCGGGCTCCTAGCATCATAGTTATCTATGACGCTAGGTGTCACTGCCTCGCTGCGCGAAAACTGTCCCGTACTGTAATCACGTTTTCAGTACGGTAGAGTATTCCCGCGGGGAGGCTGGGACACCTAGTGTCATAGATAATTATGATGCTAAAAGTCCGGCTCCCTACAGTGTGTGCGGCCAACATACGGACCGTATATGACGGACCGAACACGCTCATGTCAATCCGGTCCAAGGTTCATGTCTCTATTATATATCAAAGTTTGCTGAAAGTGCAGTTACCCTAAAATTTTTTTTTTGTAAACATATTTTTATTGATTTAAAACATTTTTTTTTTTCAAATAACATCAAATACGTCATACAATAACAGGAATACATTCGTATGTGATAGTGGTTACATCCTTGCAATGTCATCAAGATCGGAATTGTATTATCAGTATTTAACAGATATTGCCAACCATCGCAGAATTTCCCATAGCGCTATGTAGACAGCGCTGTTAATCAGTATCCCTGTGAACAATGTACCATTACATTCTAACTATAAACTGGAGCCCAGTGAAGCTGCATTCCTGACCAAGTCGGCTAATATATGACATCAAAACTATAGATACTATGTTCGAGAAACTTTCATCGCGCCCAAAGTGCCCTTAAAGTCTTCTATCAAGTACCAAGGCGAACCTGTAAATAGGTCGATTATTTTGCGTATTTCCTCACTAGAGAAATGCTTTGTAAGGAACAGTTTCCATTTCCCAAATAATTTTTTTCCCCTGCGTATCCTTTTGTTGTAAGATGCTGATTCTATCCAAGTAGAACAGATTTCTCAACCCCTGAACAACCACAATCAGGCGTGGGATATCCACTACCAACCAATTTTGAAGTATACAACGTTTTGCCACCATCAGTGTGGCATGAGCTATGGGAGGAAGATGTGTCACCTCCGCATCCTCCAACTCCCCATCATGCTGTACATGAAAAAACACCTCCATTGGCCCCAAAATCCCCTTACATTTACTCACTTGCTGCAGTAGAGATGCTATCTCTCTCCAAAATGGCTGTATGTTTGAGCATGCCCAAAAGCCATGGTACATGTCTGTGCGTGGTGTACCACACCTCGGGCAAGAAGTCTTCCTATCTGGTTTGGTTATAGAAGGGGGCAAAGTAAAAGCATATATTGCATGATGGAGAATTTTTAGATGGGTTTCCCTCCATTTCTCATTTGTAACATGGGCCCTAAAATCTACCAACCCCATCTCAATATGTTTTGCAACACCTGGCAAGCTAAACAATTTTTCCCATCTCCCAAATGCCTGGTCGGGTGACATCTTCAATAGCAGCAGTCTCAAACTTTTATACAGTTGTGGTATGGACCTTCTTTGCGTGACCAAGAACCATGAGTCAAACAAGTTAGATGGAATTTCACAAGTGATATCAGCGAGTTTAGTTTTACAAGAGGATAATATTTGATAATTCTGTGGTTGTGCTCGATGTTGTATTTTATCTGAATTTCTTGTAAGGTCAAACACCTCCCCTCCTGCTCATGGAACATATCTCCCAAAGTCACCATCCCTCTCTCTCTCCATCTCAACAATAACTGACTGTATCTTCCCGCTGCAAAATCTGGGTGTTTCCATAAGGGCATGTGTTTTGAGATACGATATGGAAGACCATAGTGCTTGCGTAATACTTTCCAAGTAATGATGGTGTCTCGTAATAGGGATGATCTCTTAATGACTGTTGGGAGAGATGCAAAGGCTGTGTGAACCAGTGCCATGAGATCCCATGGCTCCGCTAGCTGCCGTTCCAGGCTGATGTTGAAATGACACCCCGTACCATGTTTCCAATCCAGTAAGTGTCTGCACAAACATGCCAGGTAGTACCCCCGAATGTTAGGAAAATGTATGCCACCCTCTTCTTTCCGTAGCATGAGTTTTGCTAGCGCTATTCTCGGTTTTCTTTCCCCCCAAATGAATTTAGTAAAGGATGAATTGAGCATGTTGATATCCGCATGCTTAATCAGTAAAGGGATGGTCTGTAAAGGGCAGTGGCGGATCATCATGCCCGGTGGCATCGCTAGCACCGGAGGGAGCCCCGGTGCCAGGACCGCACCTGTCATGAGGCGAGGTGAGCTTCGCTCCTACTTAGCAGCCGTGGTCTGTGCTGAAACTCCCCCTCCAGCCTCCCTTCCCTGCTCTACACACCTCTCCTCCTGCTGCTAGCAGTCGGGACATGGGGGAGGGGAGACTGTCTGAGATTCTCTGCGTCTAACAAAAGTAGGGCAGGGTGTTCATCTGGAACTGGGCTATGCTGTACCCTATCTAATACCGCCAGGACCGTTCTGATATTGGGAACCGCTGATCTCCCCTTAATGAAACCTACCTGTTCGGGGGCTATGAGATGTGGCATTATACTCGCCAGCCTATCCGCAATGATTTTAGAAAGAAACTTAGCATCTACATTAATCAGAGATATGGGTCAGTACGACGCGGGCAGTAGGGGATCCTTTCCAGGTTTTAATAAAAGTTTGATATACAATGTGTCTGCCGATGGTGGCAGTCCCTCACTACCCAGAGCGTTGTTAAAGAGCGAAACCAAAGTCTCAGTCACCTGCTCCCTTATAGGTTTATAGAATTCTCCTGACAGTCCATCGGGACCGGGTGCTTTTGCATTTTTCAGGTTTCTAATAGCCCCATCTACCTCCTCTCTAGTAACCTGTGCATTCAGGATTTGCAGCTGACCCTCCGAGATGGCAGAAAGGGTTGTTTTGTCCAAGAGCGTGTCATCCAACGATGGGGAAGATTCGTCAGAGTACAGTTCCTCATAAAATCTAGCCAGTATAGCATTAATACGAGAAGGATCACTAGTGTTTTGTCCCGTGGAGTCCCGCAGTTTAGCTACGTGTTGTGTAGGGCGTTGTCCCCGGGCTACATTTGCCAGCAGCTTTCCCGCCTTGTTCCCATACCTATTTAGTTTAGCCTCAAACTCGTGGCTGCACATCAGTTCTTTCTGAGCAGCCCATTCATCAAAATTTTGTTTTGCCTGAACCCAGGCCCGTTTAGCTTCCTCCGTTGATTACGTATGTTGTGTAAGCTGTCCTCAAGGTGAGACTCCCTTTTTTCACTCACAGAATATGCAAGTATCCTACCCCTCAACATGGCCTTGGCCGTGTCCCAGAAAAGGGAAGGATTGTCCCTATGCCCTTCATTCGCTGAAGCGTATTCCAACCACCACCCCTGCAACAAACGCACGAATGTGTCATCCGATGCTAAGTGGGACGGGAAGCGCCATATAAAATCAGAGCCTCTTGGGTAGATTTCCTGGAGGGAGAACAATATTGGAGCATGATCGGAAATCACTAGATCCCCTATGTTAGAGGATCCCAGCCGTTGCTGCAAGGATGAGGACACGAAAAATAATCTATCCTTGACCACGACTGTTGAGCGTGCGAATAGTGCGTGAATTCCCTTGCATCAGGATTACCCACCCGCCAGGCGTCTATTAGGTGAGTGCTCTCTAGCAAAGAGCCCAAGGCCCTGTCATGTTTTCTAGGGGCCCCTGTAGGAATGAAACCTGGGTCTTGAGTTTTGTGTGAACTCCTATCCCCTCTGTGATCTAGAACAGAGTTGAAATCGCCCCCCACCAGTTTATGTGGGATATCATCTGTTAACAAGGAGCTTTCTAAACTATTACAGATGGAAACATTATCACCATTGGGTCCATATATATTGTAAATGCTTAAAACCCTGCAAGGAGTGTCAAGAGCAACATTGAACAAATGTCCTTCCTTGTCAGAGTCTATGTGCAGCACCTCATGTACTAGATTTCTATTTATAAAAATGAGTACACCTGCTTTACGGCCACAAGCTGAAGAGCCGTATACTGTACCCACCACAATTTTTTCATGCGGTGGAAGTCACTCTCCTCCAAGTGAGTCTCCTGTAGGAGAGCGATGTCAGTATGTAATTTTTTTAGGTGACGAAGAACCATCATCCTTTTATTTGGGGAACGAAGCCCCTTAACATTCCAAGAGGTCATCTGCATGTTCTAAGTTTCACTATAAGGCTCAATAATGAGCGCTCATGAATATCTATTTCCGTGCGCGTATGCCCCGCTCCTATGTTATCCACTAGGTTATATCTGCTCCATTTTGCTCCCAACATTACAACAATGTCATGTAAAAACAACAAAAAAACATTAACACAACCAGTGAAAGCATAATACCCAACCAGTAATATCCACATCAATCCCTGTGTCACAGGCAGTAAATTGATGCACATGACTTCTCTTTTTTCTGGGCTAAGACCCTTCCCCCCTCCCTCCCACCCCCAACCTAGTTACTGCTATGGCCATCGTAAACTTCGAGGCCTCCCCAGCCACCTAAGTTATCTCACATGTTCAGTGTCCAGCAGTCAAGTGAAACCGTACAGTGTATGTGCCATTGCTGGTACGTACAACTAACAAAGAAACCACACTTGTATATGTCAGAAACAAAGTGCAGTCGCGTATCATGGCATGATATACTTATCAGTCCGGTATTGTCGCAATCAGCCGTTCCAAGCGCGGTCGTTGTGGGTTCTTAGATGACTCTGCCCGTTGCTGCTTGGGTGAGGGCACCCAAGCAATCTCGGACCAGGAATAGTCTCATGGAGATGATGCTGATTCAGGCGGGGCAGTCTTCCCTGTTCTTGTACTCTGGGCTGTCGTCTCTGATGTGCTGGGACTCCCAGACCCCGCCCCACGAAAAGTGTTGCTTCTTCAGGCGTATGGAATATCTTGATGGAGCCATCTGGTTTCGTAATCTTCAAGGTGGCCGGATATTGCAGCTGGAATTTGATTTTGCGCTTGTACAAAGCAGTACATACTCCCCCAAAGGATCTCCGTCTGCGTGTGAAATCCGCTGCATAGTCCGCGAAAAGAATTATTTTTGCTCCCCGAATATGTAAATGAGTATTGCGATTTCTGAAGCTGTGTAAGAGTTCTTCTTTGTCGTTATAATCCAGGTAGCGCATGATCACTTGTCGTGGTCTGGTTTGCGTCTCCCCTTTGGTAGTAGTTACTGATCCAGGGGGGCTGACCCGATGCGCCCTCTCCACTCTGCATGACCTGGTCAGACCCAACGCTGCTGGAAGTTCCGTTTCACAGATCCCATGTAGGTGATGGGGTTTAACATGTTCAGGCAGACCGACAATCCTGAGATTGTTCCTCCTGGAACGATTCTCCAAATCCTCCAAACGGTGTCTGAGCTTGGTGTTATCTTGCAGTAAAACTCAGATGCAGGTATGGGCCCCTGCAGATTCATCCTCCATGAGGCCAACACGTTGTTCTAGCTCGTCAAGCCGTGTGCCATGTGAAGTAACCTCGTTTTGGAGCTTCTGCAGCGTCGTCGTTACCGTGGCCACCAGAGAGTCTCTAATATCGGGGGCTAGGTGAGTGGCAACCTCAATCGCCAATCCTTGGTAATCCAATGGCAGTTCAGCAACCTCAGGCAGCTGTGATCCCTCTGTATGGGGCGCTGGACTCTATGGCCTGCTCAGAGACGGCGATGCCTGTTGCGGCGCCGCCATCTTGGATTTCTCCTCTCCCTGCATCGTGCGTCCGGACGAGCGGTAGATCTCACGGCTGCCGCTCCTGAGGAGATACCACTCCATACACGGTCTGTGCCCACTCTCCGTGCCTCCAGCTAACTGCCGGGGTAAGTTTCACTTGCGGGTGTGTGGCGACGGAGGGTCAGGGGATCGGGGTCTCAGGAGCTCACCTCACGCCGTCCTCACATCCCAGCTCCGGAACCGGAAGTCTACCCTAACATTTTATTTTAAGCTCCCTTCTCTGCCCTTACAAAAGATATTTAAATGTTTTTTTCATCCAATAATTCCAAATCTTATAATTTGACACCACTCAGGATTTATGGATGTAGGATTAAAGGAATTATGCTGTATTTTTAATTACATTAAGAAAAAGGCCTTGTTGATAAAGTCTAAGGAACTGTTCACACTGAGATTTTGGTGCTGATTTTGACATGGAAACCGCATCTAAATCAGTGCCAAAAAAACGGATGAAATCTCCCCCCATTGATTTCAATGGGAGGCAGAGGTGCGTTTTTCCATGGCGGCTTCTACCAGCTCGCAAGAAAAAACTGCATGTCCTTTCTTGCTGCGGTTCCGCCTCTGACCTCCCATTGAAAAACCTGCGGCGCTAGTTTCCGAGTGATTTTCACAGCGTTTTTTGCCCGCGGTCATTGTATTAGCTTAAATGGCCGCTGCCGAAAAACCCTGCAGAAACCGTGGCAAAAAAGTGCAGGCAGGTCAAGATCTGCCTCAAAATTTCTGAAGGAATTCTTAGGCAGATTTTTTCTGCCTGCAAAAAATTCCATGTGAACAGGGCCTTACTGTGCTAGGTGTCAGAAAGAATTTTTTTCTAGTTACAACATATTGGACCAGATTTTAAAGGATTTTTTCCTTTTTCCTGGATAGATCAGGACAGACGTAACTTCTTGTTTTTCTGGTTGAACTTCATGGACAAGTGCCTTTTTTAAGCAAACTTTTGCTTTACTCCTTAGTGTATTAATTATTTGTAGCAAGGCTTTCACTCCTAGCAGGCTGGATCTAGGGCATTATAAACGTGATAAAATAAGCTGTCTATATATTGTAAGTAAACACTGCTGATAGCACTAGGAAGAAATCCAAAATTTGTTTAGGCACATTAAAAGACCAACAAACTCAGCATCACAACGTGCTCATGAATATTTTGCAGTGTTTACTTATTAATGAACTAGAGCATCCATTAAACAAGAAATATTGCCAAAATATTAATGTTACATTGTGAGCGTGTACAATTATAATGCACCATTGTGTATAATGTACAGTATATATAGTGTATAATGCACCATTGTGTATAATATACAGTATATATAGTGTATAATGCACCATTGTGTATAATATACAGTGTATGCAGTGTATAATGCACCTGTCAGTGTAGCCAGCCTTGGAGTTCAAATCAGGATATCGATGCATCGGAGAGAAGACACGGACAAGTGCTTCAGTATTTCATGTGGCATTCTCTGTAGAATCATGCCCTGTTCGGCTTATTTATACAGGACAAGATGCCAAAGAGAGATAACATACAAAAGCCAATAGAAGATAGACACGATTACAAGTTTAGCTTCATTGCAGAGGTAGCTTAACCAATTAGGTTTAAGATCACTTATGGTACATACATACATACATGTTAAAAAAAAGATAGAGTCTGTCGGATATGCTCTGAGCCCCCACTTTTGGAAAAAACAAGTTAAACTGAACTTTAAACTTTCCTGGGGGTTTTACAGACCATGTACACAAAAAACAATCATGAACTCTTTATCTCATTCCCATAGCCCGAATGTACAGGGTAAACTACTTAACCCTTCGGTTACTTTTATAAACCCCTCTTTTGTATATACTTATATAATTCGGCTTACAGCAGATCCGTATGCCTCACAGAGGTACTTCTCCCCAGCCAGGGTCTTATTCCTAGCGGGTACAGGGAAGCTTCACCAACCTTCTTCACTCCATTCTCCCCGTCAGAGCACCGGACATGCTTGGTCACCTATCCCATTTGTACGGAGTCTCATTCAGTACTCTTTTGTCCCATCTGTATAAATTCATGGGTCGAGAGTTCTGGCCTGTTGGCTGGCCTGTGGGTAAGAGTTTTTGCCACTTTAGATATACGTGCAGGCAATTTACTTATGGCCCATACAGCTAATTTGAAGGCGTGATATAGCAGCAATAAGACTATAAGCAGCTGGGTGGCAACATGTAGTAGTCCAGAGATCCATCCACCTATCCCACTAAACCAGTTAGCTGGGTTCATAAATGAAAGTGTCCCCCAACCATGAAATCTCTTTTTCTTGGTGTTCTTCTAGCCACTTTTTCCTCATTTAATCTAGTATTTTTTATTTGCATGTCGCCTTTCGAATCTATATAATGACAACACGTGGGACTTCTTACCTTGCACATTCCTTCTTGTGTAGCAGTGAGGTAGTCTAGGACTATTATATGTTGGCTGCAGTGGTGTAACTAGGAAAGACTGGGCCCCGTAGCACACTTTTGGCTGGGCCCCCCTCCCCTCGGTGCCACACACAGTCCCCCCTTGTAGATAGTGCCCCCCTGTGGATTCTGCCACACAGTGTCCCCTTGTAGATAGTGCCCCCTGTAGATGGTGCCATACAGCCCCATGTAGATTGTGCTATACAGCCCCCCTGTAGATAGTGTCACACCCACTTGTAGATAGCGTCCCAACCTCCCCCATGTAGATAGTGCAATACAGCCCCCCCTTGTAGATAGCACCATACAGCCCCCTCCTGTAGATATCGCTATACAGCCCCCTCCTGTAGATAGTGCCACGCAGCCCCCATTCCTGTAGATAGCACCATACAGCCCCCCTCCTGTAGATAGCGCCATACAGCCCCAACCCCCCCCCAAAAAAAATGTCCTGTAGCCTAGTTAAAAGGGTTGTCCCACAAAACACATGTATCCCCTATCCACACGATAGGATGCTACATGTGTGATCGCTGGGGGTCCGACCGTTGGGACCCCCAGTGATAATAAGAACGGGGAACCAAAAGTCCCCCAAAGTGCTCCATGCTAAGCATGGGACTTCCATGGTTCCATAGAAATGAATGGAGCGCCGGCCACACATGCACAAGCCCCCTGTGGATGATGCCACACAGACCCCCTGTAGGTGATGCTGCACAGACCCCCTGTAGATGATGCCACACAGACCCCCTGTAGATGATGGCTCACAGAACCCCTGTAGATGATGCCACACACCCCCACTGTAGATGATGCCACACCCCCCTGTAGATTATGCCACACACAGCCCCCTGTAGATAGTGCCACACACCTCCCTGTATATATTGCCACATACTCCACCTTTATATAGTGCCACATACTCCCTCCAGGGGCATAGCTAGGGGGGGCAGGCGGGGCATGTGCCCCGGGTGCAACTAAGAGAGAAGGTGGGGGGGCGCCGGGCCAGGCGCACATGTGTCAGGTTGAGCTGCTGGCTTCAGGCGGCGGCTTTCAGCATTGTGTGGGGGCAGCAAACAAGAGGCCACCACACAGACGCTGTAAACATTGGACGAGTGTGCTGGTTAAAACCTCACTTGTTGCATCATGCAGGACTTGTTTTTCCACCCTGCATATCCCTTCTCTGCTCCAGCTGTTCTATCATTAGCTGTGAGTAGTCGGGGACAAGCAGGAGGGAAGGGGAGGAAGTCTGCACGGACAATACAGGCAGAGAGCAGGTCACGGCATTTCACATCAGGCTCTCCTCCTGTCATATCGGACCTAAGCAGTGATAACAGCAAGAAGCTAATAACAGAGCCTGGTGTGCACTCTTCCTGACCTCCTCTAGGGGCAGCACTATATCTGCAGGCTCTCTTCCCCTCCTCCTCCTCCTGACTACTGAACTCAAGGCAACTATCACTGCTGACCTATTAAGAGGCTCCACGTTCTTGATCAGACTGTCTGCATGTGAAAAGTCCAGCTACCTACAAAAGGTAAGTGTATGTGTGTGTGTGTATTCTATCTATCTATCTATCTCTGCAACAAATGTAAAGTCCCCAAAAAATAACCCAGTATTTTTTCATAGTTTAAAATAAGAAAGACTATACTCGCCTCCTGTGACGCTCTTGTGGCAACACATACCTGGTCCCTTGATGGTCTCTGTACAGCAGCCAATCACAGGATGACAGCTGTACAGAGACCATCCAGAGGACCAGGGAGGCGAGTATAGTCTTTTTTTAAATTATCTTAGCTGTTTCCCACAGCACGATTTTGTGCAGATTTTCTGGCAGATTTCCCTGCGAATTCTGGGTTGCATTTGCTGCAGAATTGTCTGCAGCAAATTTTATCCATGTGTACATACCCTAAATGGACACAAAAATTACAAATTCTCCACTAGTATACAGGTTTATGCCTCCCAAAAACAGATGTAAACCCCCCCAAAAAACAAACTATACTCCATGGGGGCATCTGTGTGAGAATTATACTGCATGGGAGAATTTGTGTGGGCATTTTACTGCATGGGGGCATCTGTATGGGAATTATACTGCATGGGAGAATTTGTGTGGGCATTATACTGTATGGGGGCATCTATGTGGGCTTTATACTGTATGGGTGCATCTATGGGGGCATTATGCTGTATGGTGACAGCTATGGGGGTATTATACTGTGTGGTGCAGCTAGAGGGCATTATACGGTGTTGCTACGTGCGCCGCATCAGTTTTCCCTCTTTGTGATACTTGAAAGTTGGGAGGTCTGGTGGAATCCCCAGTCAAACCGTTGCCGAAACTCTTCCTGGGGATACCGCTCCTGGAGAAGCCCCTGATGCCACTATCTATATATGGACATTGACGTCAGGGGCTCCTCTAGGAAGCCCCAATGGCGCTATGTACAGGGAGGGGGGTGTAGCGCTATTTAGAGGAGGGTGTGTGTGGCACGATCTACAAGTTGTGGGTGTGGCACTATCTACAAGGAGGGGCGTGTGGCACTATCTACAGGGTGTATATGGTGCTATTTATAAGTGGCTGTATGTGGCACTATCTACAGGGGGCTGTGTAAGGCACTATCTACAGGGGTATGACACTATCTACAAAGGGGGTGTGTGGCACTATCTACAAGGGGGGAGTGTGAACGATCTACAGGGGGGCTGCGTGGCACTATCTACAATCGGAGGTGTGTGGCACTATCTACAGGGGGCGTGTATGGCACTATCTACAGGGGGTGTGGCACTATCTACAAGGAGAGGTGTGGCACTATCTACAGGGGGCTGTGTGGCACTATCTACAAGGGGAGGTGTTGCACTATCTACAGGGGGCTGTGTGGCACTATCAATAAGGGGGTGTATGGCACTATCTACAAGAGGAGACCGTTCATTATTTCACCATATATATCCTCATTAGCCTGTTGTACAATCTGTTTAGTCCGGCACTGACATCTTTATTTATTTTCTTTTCATTTATTGTTATATTAACTACTTTATATAACTATATCGCTTATAAAATGTACAAATGGTTTTATGCTCGAGTTACATAAAAAAAAAGATGAAAAAAAAAATTACATGTCCCATTCATTTTTCAAATCTTCATTTAGGGTTGAGGCAAGGGGTGTCATCAGGCAGAGGAGGACGACGGTCTAGGCTCCTGCACCTGCTCGCAGTGGCTGGCGTGGACCCATGACGGTTTTCCCTCGAGCTTTACTAAAGTGGCCATGATCAGCTGGACATGGTAGGACCCGTCAAACCTTGGCTCGAGGCTTTTCCTCACGTGTCTTTTGCGGATGACCCAATCTCCTGATTGTATTGTGTGTGTACCTTCTGTGGTGTTAGGATCTGGAAAGGAAGAAAATACACGTTTATGCACTTGTAAATATTTTTGTACGGCCCCGACGTACTGGTAAGGTCCCCATGCATAGCCTGTAACTGCTGAGGGAAGTACAAGCCTGTCTTGGTGACATTTTAAAACAAGATTTCATATGGGCTAATGCTCAACTTCCGGTTAGGCGTCACTACATCGCGCCTGCCCTCGACGAGCCGCTCACGGCAGAATGAATGCTGGAGCAAGGAGCCATTGCTGCAGCATTCAAGAAGCGGGACCAGTGCTGTGTGGCTACATGAGGCTTAGGGGCCCGGTCATAATTGCGACCGTTGCGACCAATAGAGCTATGCCACTGTGTACAGTAGCCTATGGCAGAGCCGTGAGATACCTCCCTGCTCTGTCATAGTGTTCAATAGCATCTTGTTCCGAAGGATGCAGACACTATTGAATGTGGCGTCGCTACCGCAGCCATAGTGGCTGCTAGCGGAGCATCCGGGAATGGGGGGGGGCCATGACGGCTGGCGGCAATGGCCCCCTCATGCTGCGGGCCCCATAGCAGCCGCTATGGCTGCTACAGCTGTAGTTACACCACTGAATACAAGTATTAGAAAATGTGGGGTAGTGTCTTTCTCCATGAAAGTAACGGTGGCATCAGTCACCATGACTATTGCTCGGATTGTGCTAGATCCTCTTGAAGAAAAGATATTGAAGAGTACTCAGTATAAAGCTGTATCTAGTTATTTATTATAGAAAGATAGTGAAATTTAAAGTCTTTCACCAAGACTATAATTCAATAGAGTCCTCCACAATTATTAAAGAAAAAAATCACTGAAGTAGAACTGGAGTTTCTTAAAACATAACTGTTACTGTTGTTCCTTCTTAAAAATGTGTTGCACAGTATTAACACACATATAATATACGGTACTTAGGAAGTAAATTTTTTTCCTCTTTGTTACAAAACATTCAATAGCACAATTCAATATATCAGCTTGTGAGATGTACAATTGGAAAAGACAGTCGTTTATACTGTAAACTTTCAGGGTTGTCAAAAAGTAAGCTCCATTTTTATATATCTTATTTATCCCACTCGTCACCTTGCAAATAATTTTAGAGCCACTGGAGTAATTACCCCCCTACCCGTTCTGTTGTCAGGTGTACTTGGTTCGACTCATCAAAACCAGGGGACTGGGGAACCTCTTTTCAGTGTAAGGCCTCATGCACACGACCGTAAAAACTCCCGTTATTACGGGTCGTAATTACGACCCGTAATAACGGGCTCATAGACTTCTATTGGCGACGGGTGCCTTCCCGTTTTCTCACGGGAAGCTGCCCGTGCCGTTGAAAAAGATAGAACATGTCCTATTTCAGGCCGTAATAACGGCACGGACAGTCCATAGAAGTCTATGGAGCTCTCGTAATGACGGGTGGCTACATGTGTGCACCCGTCATTACGGCAGCGTTGCTAAGCGACGTCAGTAAATAGTCACTGTCCAGGGAGCTGAAAGAGTTAACTGATCGGCAGTAACTCTTTCAGCACCCTGGACAGTGACTACCGATCAGTATAAACCCAGCATTGTGAGAAACCAGACATGGACCACACAATCCACAGTATATACGTTGATCTGAGCCGCTAGGCATAATTTAGAAACATGAACATGAGGTTCTTTGTAAACATTTTGATCAAACTGTATAAGCCCACTTGCCACTTCACGGCGACCTCTTTAAAGTGGGTCCCTACTCTAGCGGTTGCAGCACCGCATGGCGGCTACTACCACCGCAGCACCACTCCTGCAGAGGGAGCAACCCAGCGACCCAAAAGCACCCATGCCTTCAGACCGTGCCAAGCCTCCTTGGCTCTGGGCCACGTCCCCCCACAAGTGCAGCACTACAGCAACAGACACCACCATACAGCACCACAACATGTGAACAGATGGAATGAGCTCACCTTGCCATGCGCCCCCAGTGGCCAACTGAGAGCACAAGCAAGAGCAGGAACACTTATGAGGTCATTCTGGAATTAAAATCAGCTGGGTATTTTTTCAAATGCGTGGAGTGCTGGTACCAAGTAAAACAAAGGAAATGAGGAGGATAGACTATACAATATCAGCATTGTGAGAAACTAGACATGGACCGCACAATCCACAGTATATACGTTGATCTGAGCCGCTAGGCATAATTTAGAAACATGAACATGAGGTTCTTTGTAAACATTTTGGGCCCCTGGGTTGCTCCCTTTGCAGGAGCGGCGCTGCGGTGGCGGTAGCCGCCATGCGGTGCTGCAACCGTTAGAGTAGGGACCCACTTTCAGAGGTCGCCGTGAAGTGGCAAGTGGGCTTGCATACAATTTGATCAAAATGTTACAAAGAACCTCTCGTTCATATTCATATATTTTGCCTAGCCGCAATTGATCATTGTATACAGTGGATGTGCGGTCCATGTCTTTTCTCTCCCCTTTGACCGATCAGTATAAACCTGTAAAAAATAAAAATAAAAGACTTTCATACTTACCGACAACTTCCTGCTTCCTCCAGTCCGGTCTCCCGCCCGTTGCCTTGGTGACGCGTCCCTCTCGACATCCGGCCCGACGTCCTGGATGACGTTTCAGGCCATGTGACCGCTGCAGCCAATCACAGGTCAATCACAGGCTGCAGCGGTCACATGGACTGCCGCGTCATCCAGGGATGTCGGGCTGGATGTGAAGAGAGGGACGCATCACCAAGACAACGGCCGGGTAAGTATGAATTTCTTTAACTTTTATTACAGAAAAGGCTGTCCCTTCTCTCTATCCTGCACTGATAGAGAGAAGGGGCTGCCGATTAGTGCAGTGCTATTTTGCCGTCAAAAACGTGCCCGTAAATACGGGTGGAATACGGGTGACACCGGACCCATATTTACGGGCACGGGTTCGTAAATACTGGTGCAAAACGGGTGGAATACGTGTGACACCGGACCCGTATTTACGCCAGTATTTACGGGTGGGAAAAAATACGGTCGTGTGCATGAGGCCTTAGTCTAATTTTTTCCTCCTGACACATTTCTTTATGGCCCAAATTCAACAGGGGAGATTGGGCATTCCTCAGGCCTGAGGAAGACGCTGGTACAGCGTTGAAACGCGTAGCCACTATTGTTTTACAATAAACAGATATTTTTCATATCATTTCGTCCTCCACTGCCAGTATTTTCCAACAGACACGCAGCAGCGCCTTGCAAGATCCTCCCTTTTCTACCTTTCCTCCTTTATCTCATCAAGCGGTGACCGTATGGTTTACCGGTTTGGATCCTGGCAGCAGCACTTGTGGATTTTCTTACAGATCACCTTTCCTATTACTTTATCAAAGTATTACCTGGATGAGCATGGTATATTACTACAGGTAATTTACTTAACCCGATTGACCTGTACCATGTGGCGCCGTGTTTTTTGTTTTTATTTCAAAGTCAATATAAAGTCCGAGCACAAGGGTACCTGTAATAGTCCGGACAGTAGCAACGGCACAGATGGGACCTTGGCTCCAGACGATGGAAAACATGGCAGATGACACCAGACGTGGTGTAAGTCAGCAGGCGTAGTAGGCTCCAACTCTGTAGATGGCACAGGAACAAATACAGCACGGGATACAGGATACAGGTAGCAGGGCACGGGAACACAGGTAACAGGATACCACTAAGGGACTATTTGCAAGACTATCAGAGGAATACAAACAACGCTCAGGCAAGGAGAGAAAGGGTAGAGCCCTTTTTATAGTCCAGGGTGGTCTGAGAGTAATTAGTTAATTCTTAACATGTGTGCACGATGGCTCTTTAAGGCCGGGAATTAGCCTGTGCGCACACCTTAGTGGTCACTGCAGGACAGAACAGCCTCTGCTGGCATCTGCGGGGAGGAAGATGTCGGCAGGATGAAAGGGGTCTGCGGTCTGCCACCGCGGCCGTTACACCTGGTTGTTTTACCTATATAGTCCATAGGACATGGACATGTGATTTTATACACATTTTTAGAGCTACAATTTATAAAGTCCTTAATCATGTAACTGTCTCCTGTATGTGGACCTGTAAGTTGTTTCACAGTTTGTACTACCGTACATGCTTTATAGTGTCCACATTTGTAACAGCCGTTTTCTGTCCAACGATCATCCTTCCCTCCGAGAATTTTTGAAGTGACTATTTGTGACTCTATCTTTTATGCTCCTCCCTTACCTGTATGTCACCTGTGCCCAAGGGGATAATATCTCTTTTAAGTCCATATCCATCTGGAGAACACAACAATGTTTTTTCAGGTGTTTCATCACCTGATTTGCCCTGTCAAAAGTCCCTATAAGTCTAATGGGTTGTTTTATAACTTATTTTCTTCGAGGAATGAGGAATTCTTCCCTTTATTGTATATATGCATGCTTGTAAGCTTCCTTCAATACTTTAGGGAAATAACCAAGAATCTAGATTTTAGCTCCTTCGCCCGTTCTCGGAACACTTTCTTCTAAGGCGTAGGTACTGTTTTTGGGTATAACCCTCTTGAGTGGACCGGGATGGCAGCTCTCCCACCTCAGCAGACTGTTCATGGAGGTTGGTTTTCTATATATTTTTGTCCTCAGTCCTCCCTCTCCATTCTTGGATATAAGCACATCCAAGAACAGTAGGGCACCAGGATTGGATTCAAAAGTGAACTTTAAACCAGTACAGTTATGGTTTAGACCAGGGGTCTAAAACACGTGGCCCGCATGCAGTCATGAAGGAGTGCAGTCCCTTTCCCGCGCTTTTGGATGGTTGGTGGTAGGTGAGCAATGGCCACCTAGCCCCCTGTAGATAGTGCAACAGTCCACCTTGTTGACAGTGCTACACCCCCTCCCTGTAGATAGCTCCATTGGGGCTCCCCCTAGGAGTGGAATCCCCCTATAGATAGTGCCACACACCCCCCTTATAGCTCCGTTGGGGCTCCCTCTAGGAGTGGAATCCCCAGCCAGAGTGTTGCCGACACTCTGGCCGGGGATTTCTCAGCTGGAGGAGCCCCTGAAGACACTGTCCATATATAGACAGTGATTTCAGGGGCTCCTTCAGCAGAGGAATCCCCGACCAGAGTGTTAGACAATCTCTGGCCAGGGAATCCAGTCCAGGAGGATTCCTTGACCTCACTATCCATATATGGACACTGACTTTAGGGGCTCCTCCAGCAGAGTAATCCCCTGTCGGAGGTGCAGCAATGCTCTGGCCGGAAAATCCGGTCCAGGAGGTTCCCCTGACGTCACTATCCATATATGGACAGTGACTTCAGGGACGCATCGAGCAGAGGAATCCCTGACCAGAGCGTCAATGCTCTGGCTAGGGATTCCACTCCTAGAGGGAGCCCCAATGGAGTTATAAGGAGTGTGTGTGTGTGTGTGTGTGTGTGTGTGGCACTATCTACATGTATGTGTGTGTCTGTGGCACTGCCTACATGTGTGTGTGTGTGTGTGTGTGTGTGTGTGTATCTACAGAGGGCACTGTGTCATTACCTACAGAGGGAACTGTGTCCTTATCTAGGGGGGTGTGGCACTATCGACAGAGGTCACTGTGGCACTATTGACAGAGGTCACTGTGGCATTATCTACATAGGCTACTGTGGTACTATCTAAAAAGGGGTTGCCCAATATCACTGAGCAGCCAGACTGCATTTAGAGACACTTAAACTGGAAAACTGGATTGTTAAAAAAAGCATGTGGAGTAAACTCACAAATTTCTGGTAAGTTTAAACTTAGCGTATTATTATAGCAATATAGTATTGTTATAGTAGTTCAAATAACGAATTGATTAACAATAATTTGGTATTGTGTCAAATTTGAAAGTAATACGGCCCGTCAACGTCAAATTTTTTCTATGTGCGGCCCATTTACCTGGCTGTGTTTGAGACCCTAGTTTAAGGACTTTAATTGTAGCACTAGAAATGTGGTATATAAAATCACATGTGCATGTCCTATAGACTATATAGTTAAAACAACCAGGGAATGGAGAAAAAGGGTTCTAGAACACCTGGGAGACATTGGAAATGATAGAGACAAACCAGTGGGCAGACATGTCCGATCTACTACAAAGGGGGGACCCAAAATGTTTTAAATTTACAGCCTTAGAATTAATACATCCAACACCGAGGGGGGGGGGGGGGGGGGGGTATAGACAGAATAGTATTACAAAGGGAGTCTAAATGGATCTTCAAACTTGGCTCAGTTATGCCCAATGGGCTGAACGAACAGCTTAACTATACTTCTTTAATATTATCAAATCTTTTACCTATAGTTTAGAACTACGTCCTTTACTATTTAACGTAACATCTTTCTTTGGAATAATATATGAGGAGGTGTCTATTATTGTGGTCTTTAGCATCGAATCACCATGACTCTTGTACTACACCGCCCTGGATGTCACGGGGGGGGGGGGAGGGGGGGGGTGTCTTTCGTGGGAGGAACACCTGCATAAACAGGATAGGGAAGCACCGGAGGGTGATGATGTCAGGCGCAGTGAGATTATAACCTATTTGTTCATCCACACACTAACGCTCTGTGCAGTAACGGGACATCCCTGTAATGGAAATGTCTCCAGATTTATTATGGACACAATCCATTATAACGTTCATTTTTATATCCATGTTACAGACAATTTTTTTGGTTATTGATATAAATTAGACTTTCAATGTTAGTGTTTACTGAAAATGACAATGTTATATATGTCTCATAATGAGAGCCACTGTAGTTTATATGAGAAGAATGTATTGTGCTGGTTACTATGGTGATAGCAGCCATCTTGGGTCTTATGTCAGAAGATTGCATTGTGCTGGTTGCTATGGTGATACCAGCCATCTCGTGCCTTATATGAGAACAATGTGTTGTGCTGGTTGCAATGGCAGACATCTTGGAACTTATGGGAGAAGATTGAATCTCATTTAACACAGCTGTCTAATAGAAAAACTGGACTTGTTGACCATAGCAACCAATCACAGTGCAGCTTTCATATTTCCAGCGCATTGTTTACAAGAAAGCATTGGAATAGAAACATGCAGTCCTAAATCAACACTATATAAATCTGTAATGAATATATTGATTCATTTCTTTTATGCTTCCAATAACATTATTTACACTCTCTAGCAATTAAATTAAAATCGAGAGGTAGCAATTAAATTCATACTAAGAGGTATTTAAATAGTGAGCTTTTACTCTATCCATACCATAAGTCAACCTCCCGAGCAACGGCGGGTATAACAGCTAGTATTATATATGTGTAAGGCTGGGTTCACACAAGCACATTAACGTCCTTAATGGACGGACGTATTTCGGGCGGAAGTCCCGGACCGAACTCAGTGCAGGGAGCCGGGCTCCTACTATCATAGTTATGTACGATGCTAGGAGTCCCTGCCTCTCTGCAGGACAACTGTCCCGTACTGTAATCATGTTTTCAGTACGGGACAGTAGTTCCACGGAGAGGCAGGGACTCCTAGCATCGTACATAACTATGATGCAAGGAGCCCGGCTCCCTGCACTGAGTTCGGTCCGGGACTTCCGCCCGAAATACGTCCGTCCATTACGGACGTTAATGTGCTCGTGTGAACCCAGCCTTTAGGCCCCATGCACACGACCGTGCCCGCAGTCACGGCCCGCGATTGCGGGCACGGCCGGCCGTTGACTGACAGCCGCATTTTCGGGCCGTGCTCCCATACAAAGTATGGGAGCACGGGCCGCAAAATGCGAAAGAACGGACATGTTCCATAATTCCCGGAACATTTCCACGGCACGGACACCCTTCCGTAGTGCTACGGAAAGGTGTCAGTGTTCAATGAAAGTGAATGGCTCAGTTTTTGAGTACTTCAATACCTGAATAGGTAGCCTTCTTGAATATGTATTGTAATGGGCTGGTACTAGTTAAATTCCTTTATTTTCAAATCTGCCGATATATGCAGAGAATATAATAAACTGCTAGCAACAATATATATTATTACTGTCATGCCCATGGCCGCGGGCCGTCAGGCTCACTCACCTCCTGACGGCCGCAGCTATGGATCTGCGAGCACTGGTCCCAGCCTCCTCCTCAGGAGACACCAGCGCTCACTTCCGCTTACCTCGGCCGGGTCCCGTAGGGTGCGCGCGCACGCTCGTGCCCGCTCTTAAAGGGCCAGCGTGCGCACCTGAGTTTAAGTCAAAATTAGCCCATGAGCACCCTGGACTATAAGAGGGGCCCAGCCCCTTCCTGCCTTGCCTGAGCATTGTTGTCCTACCTTAAGTTTGTCTAAGCAAATGGTCTCCTAGTGTTTTCCAGTTCCCAGTGTTTCCCGTTCCTTCTGCCTGTAATCTGTATCCCGTGCTATCCTGGTCAAGTGCCGTGCTGAGCTGAAGTCGTGTAGTGCTGAGTACCACGCCTGTCCTACTACTCCACGCCTGGCGTCTGCCTGCTGCTTAGTCCCAGCCGAGCCTGTCTTGCTACTGTCTGAGCTTCGACAGGTACACTATACGAACTATAGACTGTGTCCTGTTGGCCAGCTGCCATACCGTCAAGGTCCACGTACCCAACATGACAGTATGCTCAGGCCATGGACCCCGCTGGTCGATCCAAGACCAGGAAGACGTCACAAGAGATGCGGGCGAATATGCTAGACCTCCAGTCTCGACAGGACCAACTCCTCCAGGCCTTGAACATTATTGTACTTCGGCTCGAGGTGCAAGCTGCCGTTCCTCCCACTACACCTCCTGGCAGTACTGATCCTCCGACTACACCTCCTTGCAGTTCTGATCCCCAATTTTCTTTGCTACTTCCTGACCACTATGATGGAGACGCAAGTACCTGCCGTGAATTTTTGAACCAATGCCAGATCCATTTCAGCCTGCATGCAAGAGCATTTTCGTCTGATGACGCAAGGGTCGCTTTCATCATCTCTCAACTCACTGGCAGGGCCCTTGCATGGGCGAATCCTGTCTGGGAGAGACAAGGACCAGAGACCCGTGACTTCCAGGGGTTCCTCTGGACATTTCGCACGGTGTTTGAGGAGCCTGGTTGAGTCTCGTCTGCAGCCGCTTCCTTGCTGAACCTACGCCAGGGAGACACCTCTGTGGGCGAGTACACCATCCACTTTCGCACCCTGGCGGGAGAACTGTTGGGGAACAATGGGGCCCTGGTGGCTACATTCTGGCAGGGACTGTCCCCTAAGATTAAGGACGAGCTTGCCGCTCGAGATCTACCGTCTACCCTGGATGACCTCATCCTTCTGTCCGCCCGGATTGATATAAGGATCCGAGAACGGCTACAAGAAGCTCATTGGGAGGGAGGACTCCCTAGTTCGGTCCCTATTTTGCAGCAACCCCTGCTGTCCTCAGATGCCGATCCTCCTAAGGAGTCTGTGAGGATGGACCAGTTTAAGCTATCTACCCAAGAGAGACAAGGCAGACGCACCTCGGGACTCTGTCTATATTGCGGCCTCGGAGGCCATCTTGTGCGTCTGTGTCCCCAAAACCTAGGGTTGGTTGGAGAGACAACCTTGGATAAAGAGGGACTTTCGTCTAAATTGTCCATTCCGTGACCATAATGTCCATCGAAAAAATGCATTGGTTCCCTGCGTATCTGGACTCGCGATCCGCTGCTAATTTAATTCGTAGAGATCTGGTGGATCTACTCCAATTGCCCACTACCCCTCTGGAGAGGCCGTTCATGGCTGCATCTGTAAATGGACTACCTCTGCCAGACCCAATTATAGCTGTGACCAAGCCGCTGAGGCTCCAAGTAAGAGCCACTCTGAGCTGCTCTCGTTCTTTGTCTTGTCCAAGGCCGTTAACATCGTGCTGCTGGGTCTGCCTTGGCTCCGACTACATACCCCAGTCCTGGACTGGAACTCTGGAGAGGTTCTCCAGTGGGGTCCCGAGTGTCTGAACCGCTGCCTGGCACAGATTAGTTCGGCTCAGCCTCCTCTGCCTCGGTCATTGGCAGGATTGCCTGGTCATTATGCTGCATTTTCGGACGTCTTCAGCAAGAAAGAGGCGGAGACGCTGCCCCCCACTCCGGGCTTATGACTGTCCTATCGAGCTGATTCCTGGTGCATCCCTTCCCCGTGGTAGGGTATATCCTCTCTCCTTGCCAGAGACTCTGTCCATGTCCGCCTATGTTAAAGAGAACTTGGAGAGGGGCTTCACATGGAAGTCTTCCTCCCCGGCAGGAGCCAGGTTCTTCTTCGTCAAAAAAAAGGATGGTTCTCTGTGTCCTTGTATCGACTACCGGGGTCTTAACCAGATCACGGTGAAAAATAGGTATCCGTTGCCATTGATCTCAGAACTGTTTGATCGTATACGTGGTGCCAAGATTTTTTCAAAACTAGACCTGCGTGGGGCTTACAACCTAGTCCGGATTCACCAAGGTGACGAATGGAAGACTGCATTTAACACACGTGACGGACACTATGAATATCTAGTAATGCCCTTCGGCCTGTGTAATGCTCCCGCGGTCTTCCAGGAGATCGTTAATGACATCTTCCGTGACCTCCTCTATGTTTGTGTTGTGGTCTATCTTGATGACATCTTGATTTGTTTCTCCAGATCCTATGTCTCATCAGAGACATGCCCATCAAGTTTTGCTGCGGTTAAGGGAGAATCGCCTGTACTCCAAGTTGGAGAAGTGCGTGTTTGAGAGAGATGCGCTACCCTTCCTGGGCTACATCGTCTCGAATCGAGGTCTCAAGATGGATCCTGAAAAGGTAAAGTCCATCCTGGAATGGCCACTCCCTCAAGGCTTGAGGGCCATACAGCACTCCCTGGGATTCGCTAATTTCTACAGACAGTTCATTCCAAACTTCTCCTCACTGACATCTCCTATCTATAACCTCACCAAGAACGGAATGAACGCCAAGTTGTGGACTCCAGAGGCAGAGTTCACATTCAATAGCCTGAAGAGTGCCTTCACGTCAGCCTCTATCCTCCATCTTCCAGATGTTTCTCGACAGTTATCGTTGGAGGTGGACACATCCTCTGTCGGTGCTGGTGCACTCCTGTTTCAGAGAGGTTCCAAGGGCAAGTCAATGCTATGTGGCTATTTCTCTAAGCTCTTCTCTTCCGGAGAACGCAACTACTCGATTGGGGATCGGGAGTTACTGGCCATCCAATTGGCTCTGGAGGAGGGGAGACATCTACTAGAGGGCGCAGCTCATCCCATCCTGATTTTTACGGACCACAAAAATCTCACCTATCTCCAGACGGCCCAAAGGCTGAACCCTCGTCAGGCCAGGTAGTCGCTGTTCTTTACCAGGTTCCAGTTTGAGCTCCATTATCGCCTGGCTGAGAAGAATGTGAGGGCCGATGCCTTGTCCACGTCATTCAAGACAAAAGACACCATGGAAATTCCGCAGAATATTATTGACCTGTATTGCATTGTCTCTGTCAACCCCCTGCAAGTTGGGGACAGGGAGGACCTTTGTGCGCCTGGCTGACAGAGGGAGAATCCTCTGCTGGGGACACTGCTCTAGACTGGCAGGTCACGCGAGTACCCGTAAGACCCGAGACCTGATTGCCCATCATTTCTGGTGGCCCACGCTGGCCAAAGACATCATGAACTTTCTTCCTGCTCAGTGTGTGCAGCTAACAAGGTCGCTCACTCCAGACCTGCTGGCCTGCTCCAGCCGCTGCCTGTGCCCGATTCTCCCTGGCAGCATATAGCTATGGACTGTATCACGGACCTGCCTCCCTCTGTGGGATGCAGTACTGTCTGGGTGGTGGTGGACCAATTTTTGATGATGGCCCACTTCGTTCCGCTGACCGGCCTTCCTTCTGCTCCTCAACTGGCCAACCTTTTCATCCAACACATCTTCCACCTGCACGGCCTGCCGCTGCATATTGTGTCTGATTGGTGGGTCCAGTTCACCTCTAGGTTCTGGAGAGCCCTCTGTGGACTCCTCAATGTGAGATTGGACTTTTCCTCAGCCTACCATCCTCAGTCCAATGGTCAAGTCGAGAGGATCAATCAGATCTTGGAGAACTACCTACGCCACTTCATCTCCAAGCAGCATGATGACTGGGTGCAGCTTTTTCTGTGGGCTGAGTTCTCATATAATAATCACACTAGCGAGTCCACAAGGAATACTCTGTTCTTCATTGTCTACGGCCAACACCCATGAATTCCTCTCCCGATGCCCGTTATGTCCGAGGTACCAGCAGCTGATTCTGCTTTTAGGGACTTCCTGCAGATCTGGCAGCAGACTCGATCCTCCATCCTACTGCCAGTTGACCACATGAAATGGAAGGCAGACACGAGAAGAGAACTTCCTGAATTTGTCCCTGACACGAAGGTCCAGCTGTCCTCTAGGAATATCCGACTGAGGGTGCCATCATATAAATTTGCTCCCAAGTTCCTCGGACCCTTCGAGATCCTACAGCAGATTAACCCTGTCGCCTACAAGCTTCAGCTGCCTCCTACCCTCAAGATCCCCAACTCCTTCCATGTCTCCCTTCTGAAGCCGGTGGTTCTGAACCGCTATACCAAGACTCCTAGCCCTGCGGTTGCCTCCAGCGGTCCTTCAGACACCTTGAAGGTTAAGGAGATCTTGGAAACCAAGAGAGTAAGGGGAAGAACTTTTTATTTGGTGGATTGGAAGGGGTTTGGTCCTGAAGAGGGGTCCTGGGAACCAGTGGAGAAACTCAATGCTCCTAACTTTCTGAAGAAGTTTCTCTCTTGCTCTGGTCCCAAGAGGAGGGGGTGTAAGAGGGGGATACTGTCATGCCCATGGCTGCGGGCCGTCAGGCTCACTAACCTCCTGATGGCCGCAGCCATGGATATGCGAGCGCTGGCCCCAGCCTCCTCCTCAGGAGACACCAGCGCTCACTTCCGCTTACTTCGGCCGGGTCCCGTATGGTGCGAGCGCACGCTCGTGCCTGCTATTAAAGGGCCAGCGCGCGCACCTGAGTTTGTCAGAATTAGCCCATGAGCACCCTGGACTATAAGAGGGGCCCAGCCCCTTCCTGCCTTGCCTGAGCATTGTTGTCCTACCTTAAGTTTGTCTAAGCAAATGGTCTCCTAGTATTTTCTAGTTCCCAGAGTTTCCCGTTCCTTCTGCCTGTAACCTGTATCTCATGCTATCCTGGTCAAGTGCCGTGCTGAGCTGAAGTCGTGTAGTGCTGATTACCATGCCTGTCCTGCTACTCCACGCCTGCCTGCTGCCTGCTGCTTAGTCCCAGCCGAGCCTGTCTTGCTACTGTCTGAGCTTCCACAGGTACACTATACGAACTATAGACTATGACCTGTGTCCTGTTGGCCAGCTGCCATACCGTCAAGGCGGTACGGCCCCGTGGTTCCACATACCCAACGTGACAATTACCACTCTATCTGCATTACACATGTTATCTGGAATTGAGTCAAAGTTGCTTACAAAGGAAGCACTTAACATTTTTATCTTCTTCCTTCTATTTAGTATAATATATACAGCATTATATGGCTTCAATTACTAATCAAAGACAAACCGTGATGGATATGATGGTGGTGAGCAGAACTCGATTTTTCATTAGGCACAAGAAGACTGTGCCAATTGGTGCTCCTGCTTGCAAGGGCAGCTGGTCCACAGGGTAAGGACCCGTTTTCATGCAGTGGGAGTTGGTGCAGCAGTCTCCATTATGTGGATCATCAAATCTGCTGTAGAAACAAGTTCTGTAAGGCTCTGTTCACATCTGCGTTGGGGTCTTGTTCTGGCGTTCCGTCGAAGCTTTCCATCAGAACGGGACCCTGAGCAGACACAAACGTAAACCAGAGGTTTCCGTTTCCATCACCATTGATTTCAATGGTGACGGATCCGGTGCCCATGTTTTCCGTTTTGTCTCTGTTGTGCACCAGATTCGTAGTTTTGCCGGAAGCAATAGCGTAGTCGACTATGTCAAGATCATATCCCTAACACTTGGGAAAAAAACAGGTTAAAAAGGAATAGGAGCAAAGCTTCATTGTTCCATCACAGCTGCTATACAGTGGTCGGAGCAATCTGCTTCCGGCACCGACCACTGCAAAACTTTCGGCTGCCTCCGGGCAATATGAGTCAGAAAAACAGGCATCAAACAATCTGTTATTCTTATTGGTAGCATTGAAAACAAAAATCTTAAACTTTAGTCACATTTCACCAGGGGTGGGTGGGACAACGCTACTTGGTGCCTAATGCAGGTGTTTCAGAATGTACCCCACCACCCTTGGCTCTAGAAGTTCAGCATTATGGATGACTGATGGGAAAATATTCTTCAATTACCCCTTGTCAAGCCCACTTCCCCATCAATCCCTACCATTTTATTTACAGGCTCTATACTCTTATCAAGAGCTCACAGCTCACTGTAACCTGGCACCTACAGCGTTACCAGAAACTTGGACACAGTATCCACTTTGGTGTACAAAAAAATGTAAAAGCCGAATGTTGTTCCCCCCCCCATAAATTGCCCCCCCCCACAATGGTGCCCTTGTTATGGTATAAATATATGTATAATGTATCTGGGGCCCCAAGGAGTGAAATGTTATAGAGGAGAACATGTGTTACAATAGAATGGGTATTTTAGAAAGGTTAAGAGAGGAAATAGTTTGCAGCTGCTTCTGCCGTCTCTTGAAATTGCAAACAGATGGTGGACAATCAATTGACCAACTCCCCCCCTAAGCATAAAGGAAACGTAAGGGAATACCTTATGTTCCACCAATGGGCTTTATGGGAAAGAAGGATGTAAGGATTGAATATACAGATGACTCATATGTTATGGAATGTTCTTTGTTCTGATGCTATAAAAGCGACCACTACAGTTAAATAAAGGCAGAAGGATTTTTACTTTGAGAAACGTCTCAGTGTATCTGTTGCTTCTCCGAGCTCGCACCCCCCCACCTGATTTGAGCCTGCATGGAGATCAAGGCGTAACGTGACTCAAATTGCGATCACAGAAATTGGCGCCCGAACCAGGGACTTGACCAGAAGGACGGCACCCCACCTAGGGGATCTCCCGGGACTAGAGTGGCGACTCTCCAGACTAAGGAACGGGCAGACCACAGCTGCAGCAAGGTAAGAAGACTTAATTCTTACAAACTCTGCTCTGCACCTTCCTGTCTGGTAGGTCACCTTCCCGGTAGTACTCCTGAGGAATAGAGGGGCCACATGAGGGTATTTTTAGTGTAAAAATCTGGTCAAGTCTATATGTAATCCTACCCTCAGGATAAAGTGCCTGATCTCCATGGCAGTATTTGTATGAATGTTGAAGAAACCCAGTTTTGTGTCACAAATGCATTTTAGAATAAGGAAATTGTTTTTTGGAAAAAAACTTCCGATAATCCGGCAAATTACCAGAAACATGTGTACATGCTTCAGGTGACTACGGGGATTATGATAGGCTAAATTTAAGCCCGGAAATCGAAAATTTTGTGCAATCTGATAATCCGGCAAAATACCGAAAATGTGTGTACAGCATTGAGGTACTTGCGGAGATTATCATGCACTGATTTTCAGCTCAAAATTCCAGAATTTTCTGCAATCCGATAATCCGGCATGTCAAATGAACAGCTTGATTTTACGTTTGCCTTATTATTTGGATCAGGAATATTTGTCATATTACTGTTATGGTGTGGAGGATATCTCCTTGAGTGGTGTTTAAAGTGAATAAGAAGAAAGTAAGCTAGTTATAAAAGGAATTTAATTCTCTGGCCAGAGTAGAAGAAGGTTTAAAAGGGTTTTGAGGGGATAAGTAACTGTATAAAATAGGTGAGAAAGGTAGTGTGGGACTTTCCCTAACAGCCAATAGCCATAGTGTTTGTTAGTGAAGATAAAAACTGAGAGAGAAGGGTAAGAGTCCCCTCCATCATAGCAGGGCTATGGGAAACAGTCACGGCAAACGAGAGTTTGAGGTATGGCATATGGGTGAGCAAGCACCTGTTAAAAGGGTGTAAGCTTACTAGGGGATCGTAAATCCAGAAATTCACCTATCAGGAAAACTACCCCCTACATAACTTAGGGTCTGCCTATAGGCGACCACTTATAACTAGACAATGGGGAACTGGTGTCCCTATTAAGTACGGAAATTAGAAACTGTCTAAAACAGATGAGAATGGAATTCGTCTGTCAGCTAAAATCTGTAACAAGAGTAAGTACGGAAGCTAGAAACTGTATAAAATAGATGAGAATGGAATTCATCTATCAGTAGCTAAAATCTGTAACAGGAGTAAGTACGGAAACTAGAAACTGTATAAAACAGATGAGAATGGAATTCATCTGTCAGTAGCTAGAATCTGTAACAAGAGTACGAGATGAGCACCCCAAAGGACAAACCGCCAAACAGGTAGTAGCAGAAAGAGAAGGTAAAAAGGCAACGCAGGGAACAAATAAATAAATAAAAAAAATAAAAAAATTAATGAAAGCATGTGGTCTAGAATCCCATGGACGGTTAGACGCAGAAAAATGGAATGAATGTTGTGACACAAAACGTGTATGGTTGAAAGATAAAAAGTTACAGGGGAAAGCAGAAGCATGGAGAAAAGTGTCAGAAGAAGTAGTACGAGGAGGTTGTCAGAGGAAATTCATATTTTATAAAGTAAAGTTTAAAGCAAAGGAAGTGATAGAAGTAGTAGCTGTTTTAATGTTGCAAATGACCTTATAGTAAATTCCCATATGGTATAATTTAGAATCAACTAGTGTGATAAGAGAAGGGGGAGGTGAAGAACAGCTGCTGGTGATATAAGAAATGTAATCTTGTTCTTGAAATGAATGGACACAACATTGAATGCTGATATAGATATTTTGTATGACTTTGTGTCATTTTGTAGATTGAATCAGGAAAAGTGATAAATGTAATAATGTATAAGCAGTCCTTCACAGCCAAACCACCAGACACCTCTGTCTTATATGATGAGACCCTTGATCCTGGCATACATTCTGCACAGAGTGCAGAGTTGCTTGCCCTGATCAAGGCATGTAAACTGGCAGAGGGAAAAAGAGGAGGGCGGCTCCAAGCCGCAGATTGGGCAAAAGGTATTCTGGAGAACAAAGGGAAGTTGGAAGGTAGAAAGTTGATAGAAAGTGCTTTAGAGGGATTTGCAGAAGAGGAAGTTAGGAATAAGAAAGGTATTGTATGTTATATGTATTAGAAAACAGGACCAGCCGATGCCCGGTAATGGCGTCCGTACCTCATGTTGAGTGTGTCCTCATTGTTGGTGGGAAACCCCCTGCGCACTGTTTCCAATGGGAGAGGCTGCCCCCCCTGCCCCTGATGTGGCCACGCCCGGCCCAACCAAATCAGTATGAAATAATCACCTTGTTAATTTTGTCATTTGTAGTGTTTTTTCTATTTACAGAAGTTCCAGTCTAGTTCACTGATGAAACAACACGTCATCATAATATAGAGATGGTGGCCGTCAGATTGTACGGTTAAACATTAACGTAGATAATTCCTATACAATGGTGTGATAAATGATTGCAGATACGTATGTTGTTTTGCCGGCATTGAAAGTGTTAAGATTGTGAGAGAAGAAGTTGTGAGAAGCTGCGAGTTTGTGACCCCCCTCCCTCCCCCCTAAAGTGTGCTGTGTTTGGGAGGAGGAGGAGGGGGGCTGACTGGGTGCAGTCTGCAGGGCTGATGAGACAAAGGGATCTCAATATGCACTGCTGAGATATATATATATATCAGTAATGTGTACAAACTGAAATACATTTCTTCTCTTTTGCGCAAGCGCTGTTGGTTATAAAAGTTACGATATTTATGTGTTATGATGTGATCAGATTTCATGTGTTTTGATGTTAATTCAGATGTATTAAACTACAGATACTGTGAGACACGGGGTTTTGAAAATGTATGTGCCCCCACCGTTATACTGTTTATTGGTTTGCAGTAATTAATGTTATCAGAGATAATATTTTCTGTTTTATTGAATAACTAACTACAATTGTTTTATTTTTTGATTTCATACATGAGTTATGTCATTGTAAAGATCAAATGTTTGTCAGGAAAAAGTCATTTTTGTTTCAGGCTGTTGTACATTACAGAGGGTTAAATTAGTGTTATGTTGAGATGTAGTTTTGAACTCTGCTACATCACTCTCGCAGAGTCCACAAAGGGGGGAAGGGTGAAGGAACTGATCAGGTACAATTTTGGTTTATGTGTAAGAGACCATCCCCCTCCAGCAAAGTTACACAGGAGGCGATGTGACGTCACTCACACGAGTTTTTATGGATTTAGATGAGGGAGAAGGCAAAACAAAACTTGTCTGGACATTGTTAATTTGATGTAAAGTTTTTGGGAATGTTTTATTTTTATTTGTTTTTGTATTAATCAAGTATTTGCAGAACCTGATAAAAGTGAGATTCTCAAAGTATTGTGGATTATCAGCTGAATGAGGAGGAGTTGTGTTTGGTAGCGGCTCGTGACACCAATCCATGGAGTACCTCTACGCAAGCATATACTTTGTACTGTACTGAACAAAATGGACATGACACTGCGGTTCTCACACAAAGTCATGGACCACAGCAGCGCCCGGTAGCATGTTATTCAGCTAGACTAGACCCTGTGGCCCGAGGTTCCCCATCATGTGTGAGAGCTATCATTGCTGTAAATTCAATGTTAAACAAGGCCTCAGATTTGGTCCTGGCATTTCCACCACATGATATTACTGCTATTCTAACTCAAGTACAACCTAAGCATTTGTCAACAGCAAGACATTTGAAATTAACCTGTGCTCTTCTTCTTCCTGAGCAGGTTACTTTACACCGCTGTACTACATTGAACCCAGCTACCTTACTGCCTTTGGAGCAAGGGGGAGAAGACGTAGGTAAAGTATGGTCACAATTTTTGTCTGAAACTGATGAACATGATTGTATGGCCCTTATGGCCCAGGAAACAGTGGGCTTCGCACATGTAAAAGATACCCCACTCCAAAACCCAGACCTAATGCTCTTTGTGGATGGTTCAAGGTATTGTGTAGAAGGATCTTTTCTTACAGGATATGCAGTAACCACCGAAGATGTAGTCCTAGAAGCAGCCTCCTTACCAGCGTCCCGCTCAGCACAAGAAGCGGAGCTTAAGGCCCTGGCAGCAGCATGCCAACATGCAGAAGGAAAGACAGCAAATACATACACTGACTCTCGATATGCTTTTGGGATTGCACACGATTATGGCCCCATATGGAGGGCAAGACAATTTTTGACCTCTGCAGGTACACCTGTAAAGAATGCAGACTTTGTAAAATACTTGATGGAGACCCTGATGTTACCCACAGAAGTAGCAGTAGTAAAAATTAAAGCTCACACTAAGGTGAGTTCACCAGAGACAAAAGGGGAAATGCTTTGGCAGACGAAGCAGCAAAGCAAGCAGCACAGAAGCTACCCGTGTTAGCAGCCGTATGTCAGATAAAAGATCCAGAGGAAACAAGACCAGCTGTAAGCCCGGAACTACTGCAAAAACTTCAAGGACAAGCAACAAAAGAAGAAAAAGACAAGTGGACGGCCCAAGGAGCAACGCTACGAAAAGATGGCCTCTGGCAATGTAAGAATAAACTGTGCCTGCCTAAGACAATGTTCCCAATGATGGCCCAGATAACACATGGAGAGACACACCAGTCAAAAACGGCAATGATGGACTTGGTTAACAAAACCTGGTATGCTCCAGGGTTTAGTGTGATGGCCAGCAGTTTTACACAAGGATGCATGATCTGTGCAACACATAATATTGGAAGAACTGTAAAAGTACCACAGAAGCACACACCCAGACCAATTTACCCATTCCAGAGACTGCAGATAGACTATATTCAATTACCAAAAGTCGGTACCTATGAGTATGTGCTTGTTTGTATTGATCTCTTTTCAGGATGGCCAGAAGCTTTTCTAGTAACCAAAGCTACAGCCGTAGCCCCAGCAAGGAAACTGATCAACGAGGTGGTGTGCAGATATGGAGTTCCAGAGGTGATCAAGAGCGACAGAGGAACTCATTTTACGGGTGAAATCATGAACCATGTGTTGTCAGCTCTAGGCATAAGTCAAGCCCTACATACACCATACCATCCACAAAGTAGTGGGAAGGTTGAGAGACTAAATGGGACTCTCAAATTGAAAATCCAAAAAGCAATGGTAGAAACCGGGAAACCATGGACCGAGTGTCTACCATTAGCCTTGTTCTCAGTAAGATACACGCCCACAAAAAGAACAGGTCTCAGCCCATATGAGATCTTACTTGGGTCGGCTCCCAGATTAGGATGTTATTTTCCACAGGTGCTCCAAATGCAGTATGGTAGACTAACAGATTATGTATCAACGCTTGACAAACAATTGACCAAGGTGCATGCACAAGTCTTTGCTTCCATTCCAGGTCCTGATTCAGTTGACGTATAAGCTAGAACCAGGAGATTGGGTCGTTGTCAAAAGACACGTGAGGAAGAGCCTTGAGCCAAGGTTTGATGGTCCTTTTCAAGTCCTACTCGTTACAAGCACCTCAGTGAAGCTAGAAGGAAAGACAATCTGGATTCACGCCAGTCATTGTAAAAAGGTTCTTCAGCCAGAAGAATGAAGATCTTTGCGGTTGTTGCGGCGGTTGTTGCGTGTGCTCTTATACAAAAAGGCAGAACTGCTACTCCTGTACACGTAATCAGTACAGAATCACTGGAACAGTTCAGGACAGGGTGGGCGAATGCCACAGTGGATAGAAAGCAGGGTAACTACACCTGTAAGGCCAATGCCTCGTGTTATACTACAAATGTGACTACAACCGAAGGGACTTGGAGAAAAGGACCACATGGAGGGACTGTGTACCTTCACATAGACAAAACAGCCAACATTAGCATACAAGAAGAGACGCCGGGGCTGTTGCTTTGTTGTTATGAACCAGATTTACAGTATCTACAGAAATATACAACCAGTAAAAATAGAAACAAAATGATAAATAAGACTTATGAAAGATGCAACAAGGAGAGGCTCAACTCTACGATTGTAATAAAAGAAACTGATGGGATGATATTATGTATGAATAATAGCGAAATAAGAAATAGAATATATTTTGTATTCTTGATAACAATTTTAAGAGATAGTTTTAAGCCACATATAACAGTACAAAGTCTGGAAAGAATCGCACACACTTGTAAGAGCGCTGTAACCCAACAGCAGAAAAAGAATGTACACTTCAATATTTCCTTCCCTGAATCCCCCAGCTGTCATAGACAAAAAAGAGAATGGCATGACACGCTATTAGGAGGGGCAGGAACGGGATTAGGAGTATTGAATGGTATACAGTTAGAAACAGTTATGAACAAATTAAACTCAGTGGGAGACGACACATCTACTGCATTAAGGATAGGTGCCTCATGGTTACCTACTACCTTTGACTTACAGCGAAAAGAGTTAGCTATAGATGAACTGTTTCTAAATGTTTTTAATGAAAGTATGCTAACCGAATATAGAACATTACAGAATGTATCAACTTTTGTAAATTGGACAGTATGTACGCTTAAAACCATGTGGCAACAAGAACAGATGAATAATTTTAAGAATAAATTGTTTAGTAGTCATGTTAGGCAATGGACAGACATTCTGCCCATAGGAGAGAGAAATGATACGTGGTTATTGTTACAGCCTGAGTATACTGAGTGTACACCTAAATGGTGCGCGGGAAGACTAATAGCATTCAATGTGAAAAATCCTACTCTATTATGCAAATTTATTGTTATGCCAATGGTAATGATTGATCTGGTGACATTATTAGGACAATATTGGATGCCAGAAATGAAGGGAACACACATAGATTCTCAAAATAAGACAAGGAATATAGATTTGTGCCAATTAACAGAGCAAGGATATGTATGTAATCAGCAGTCAGGGATATATGAACCCTGTCTAATGCAGCACCAGGATAATGTATGCGCACTCACTATAATCCCAGAAGCTAACCTACAGGTTTATATTGAAGTAGGTCCACAGCATGTATGTTTAATAACTAACGACAAGCAGACCCTTAGCCAGTTTAATCTCATAGGACCATTTTCAGGATGTCTATACAATGTGACGCATTTGACTTGGGGGAACCAAACTATAGTGTTCCTGCCTACTTTAGAAGAAATAATGTCCACTGTGTGGGTACCTGAACCTTTGCCCTATGGAAATTTTAGTTTGCCACTGGAAGAGTTAATTAAAAGTCTAAAGACGTAAAGAAATTGATAGCAGCCCATAATGTAACTCTAAGTAAAGTGAAAGTATTGGCTACAATAGCAGCTAGGGAAGTGATAAATTTATCGTCAGCAATAAAAGATGCTAGTGCCCATCACTGGTATGACATATTTACAGGATTTTCCCCCACTGCCACTAAGATACTGCACGTGTTATTCCAACCCTTGATATGTTTCATAATATTGTTTATATTGCTTACATGTTTTAATTGTTATACATTTTGCAAAATAAGGGAAGCATTCAATCAGAGGCCTATACATTATGATGAAAGAGTGTTGTGAGATTACCCCACCTACATACCTGTGTGAATCAAGTGAAGAAATGGATCGAAGCCTTGCTATCAGGAGATAGAAGTAGCATTGGAATTTAGGTGTTGGTAAAATCACAAAAGGAGGGATTGTTATGGTATAAATATATGTATAATGTATCTGGGGCCCCAAGGAGTGAAATGTTATAGAGGAGAACATGTGTTACAATAGAATGGGTATTTTAGAAAGGTTAAGAGAGGAAATAGTTTGCAGCTGCTTCTGCCGTCTCTTGAAATTGCAAACAGATGGTGGACAATCAATTGACCAACTCCCCCCCTAAGCATAAAGGAAACGTGAGGGAATACCTTATGTTCCACCAATGGGCTTTATGGGAAAGAAGGATGTAAGGATTGAATATACAGATGACTCATATGTTATGGAATGTTCTTTGTTCTGATGCTATAAAAGCGACCACTACAGTTAAATAAAGGCAGAAGGATTTTTACTTTGAGAAACGTCTCAGCGTATCTGTTGCTTCTCCGAGCTCGCACCCCCCCACCTGATTTGAGCCTGCATGGAGATCAAGGCGTAACGTGACTCAAATTGCGATCACACCCTAAACGGCCATTAACTCCCCTTGTCCCAGCCCAGTGTTTTTAAACTGTTTAGATGTAGCCTAAACTTGGCTGTACACATTAAAAAAATAAAGTCTGAACTAGCTGATCTTCAACTGACCATTTAGGGTGAGTTCACACGTAGCGTAAATACTGCAGATTTTCCACAACTGACTTTGTTGCAGAAAATCCACATCCTAATACAGTAGCAGCAGAGTGGATGAGATGTGAACAAATCTCATCCACATGCTGAGTCAATAATAGCGGAATAAACGCTAAGAAATTGACATGCAATGTGTTTTTTTAAAATCCACAGCATGCCAATTGTATTTGGTAATCGTTCCTTTTTGGTTGCATGTTTTCCCCATTGAATTCGATGGGAGGTAAAACCTGCAACAAATAGCAGGAAAAAAACAACTTAATAATTCTGTGCTGCTTCTTCTTCCAGGTCTGCCTCCTGGGATGACGTTTCATCTCATGTGACCACTACAGCCAATCACAGGCTGCAGTGGTCACATGGGATGAAACCTCATCCCAGGATAGTGGGCTGCAGGACGTCAGGGGGTAAGTATGCAGGTTTTTTTCTTTCTCTTCAGTTTTCTGAAGCGGAAATCCCTGCTGAAAAACGGCACCACAATTTGGACCGGACTTCCCTGCGTAACTTTACGCAGCGTATCCATCCTGTGTGAACTTATCCTTAGGCCCCATGCACATGACCATTTTTCTCATCCATAACTACGGACTGTAATTACGGATCGTAATTACAGACCAATTCATTTCTGTGGACTATGGACACCTTTCCGTATTTCTGTGTCGTATTTTTGTGAACATGTCCTATTCCTGTCTGTAATTACGGCAGGGACTCCCCATAAAAGTCTATGGGTGCTTCCCTAATTACGGAGGGCTACGGATGTGCACCTGTAGCCGTCCATAATTATGGAAGCGTTGGTAGGTGTTGCCAGGTTTGCAGCTGTTGCACATAATTTGTGGTTTTCTTCTTTTTGCGGATCCATATACGGATATACGGATGCATTAGGGATGCACTATGGATCGTATTTGCGGATACCGTTCCGTATATGCGGATAAGTTGCGGTTTACTACGGATCCGTATTTACGGATGGATGAAAATACGGTCGTGTGCATGGGGTCTGAGGCCTCATCACACGGCCATGCCCGTAATCACGGCCCGCATCTTCGGCTCATTCTCCCATACAAAGTATGGGAGCACGGCCCGTAAAAGATAAGAGATAGGACATGTTCTATCTTTTGCGGCACAGTTCTACGGCACGGACACCTATCCGTAGCGATACGGAAATGTGTCCGCGGTCAATAGAACTGAATGAGTCCATAATTGTGGACCGTATTACGGTCCGCAATTATGGAGATTTTTTACGGTTGTGTGCATGTGGCCTAAATCTGTATAAGACAGCCCAACCATCCCTTATGTTTCCCGTCGGCTGAAAGAAGGATTGGGCATGTTAGGGTATGTGCACACGACCTCTTTTCAGACGTAATGGAGGCGTTTTACGCCTCGAATTATGCCTGAAAAGACGGCTCCAATACGTCGTCAAACATCCGCCCATTGCTTGCAATGGGTCTTATGATGTTCTGTGCAGACGAGCTGTCATTTTACCCGTCGCTGTCAAAAGACGGCGCATAAAATTACGTCGAATTCAAAGAAGTGCAGGACACTTCTTGGGACGTAATTGGAGCCGTTTTTCATTGACTCCAATGAAGAACAGCTCCAATTACGTCCGTAAAAGACGCCGCGAGAAACGCGTGCACTTATAAAAACATCTGCAATTCAGAAGCTGTTTTTGCCTGAAAACAACTCCATAATTTCAGACGTATTTGGCGTTGCCGTGTGAACATACCCTAAGATCTCAACATGTCTGATATTTTGTTCCGCCAGTAAATAAGCACTATCATAGGTGTCTGGCAGTATCTTATTCCTCTATTAAATTGACATGAATGCTCAGCCTATCTGATCTGCTTGTTTTTGTTGGATTCAGGAATCATAGTTGTCGATGTTTATCTTATATGTATGGTATACGAAGGTAGATGAAGTCTGTTATATAGCCAACTCTTGTAATAATGCAGTAGCATAACTATCAACGAATTCACATAACACAGCACAAATAAGACATAGAGTCATACATAGTCATTCAAAGATGTCAAGGCGTATGTTTATTTAGCTGAAAAATAGCAAAAGGAGCAAAACACATCTTCTAAAAAAAAATCTATCTACTAACAATATATATTTACTGAAATATACATATTCATATACATTAATGACTAGATCTTCTTGACAACAGTTCGTGTTCATTCAATGGATAAGTGAGAGTGAAATTGAGAATCCTCTGGATTACATACAGCATATGTGAGTGGCAGATAGACATCACTAGCTGTTCAACGTTGGTTTTCATGTATGTTTGCTAATTATGTACAGCACTGGCTCTTCTAACAAACACTAAGGCACTCAAGTCATCTTCATTACATAAATAGCATGGATAAACATTCAGGGTCATGTTTACCAGCAGTGAACGCACACATTATGCTTTACTGTTGCTTTGGATACATGAATTATTTTTGCTCAGTTTCCACTTCAAAGTTCAATGTTACTTTAATTCAACAAAACTTCTGTTTTAGCAATACTATTTCCCAAATGGCCACAAATCTTGGTAAATCTAAGCCTGGATATGTTTTTATTGTAACCCGGCACCTACAGCGTTACTAGAAACTTGGACACGGTATCCACTTTGGTATACAGAGAAATTTAAAGGCCGAATATTGTCCCCCCCCCCCCCCATAAATTGCCACCCCCAGCAAGTCCAATCACTATTGATGTCAGGTAATCAACCAGTTAAAAGGGTTTTCAAAGTACAGACATTGATGGAATATCACTAGGTAGGGGTTCGATGTCTGTGACCCCTGTTGATCTCTAGAACGAAGAGGAAGCGGCGCTAGCAAAGTGTCACGCCACTTTGTCTCCTATCAGCTTTACTTAGATTTTCTGGTGACCGTTTGGTTGCCTGTTGACCCCCAACGATTGAACATTGATGGCTTCTTCTAGCGATGTGTCATTAATAACTGTACTGAGAAAACCCCTTTTAGATGATAAAACATGTAAAAAAAAAATCACTCCCATGATGCCTCAAAAGGGACTTTAGATTTTAAATTCTTTTTTTTTCCTGGGATGTGCCTTTTCTTATTCTCAATGTTGCCCCCTCTGAGTAATGCACTTCATATGATCAGCCAAGAGGAGTTTGGGAAGTTATGCTGCTCTGAGCATATTTCTGGTTCATAAAAGGGATCCTCTGCATAGGAATATGGATGAAAATAACTAGTAGAATAACTAGGAGATTAACTAAGAGATTTTTTTATCTGAATATAGTTGCTCTTTAGTAAAAAAAATAAAAATTCTAACATTTGACATACACAATGAACACATAACTTTAAAGAGTTTTTCCCACAAATAACATTTATCACCTATTCACAGCACAGGTGATAAATGTATGATTGCTGGGACCCCCACCGATCTCTAGAACGGGGATCTCGATTCAGGTTCATCTTCACTGCATGATCACAGTGAGGATCTTTTTATATGGAGCAGAGGTCACACATGTGCGCTGCTGCTCCAAAGTCTAAGGGAATGACGGAAATAGCCGAGCACTGTATTTGGCGGTCACCTTCGGCCCCATAGACCTTGAATGGAGCGGCAGCACACATGCACATCCACTGCATCATTCCGAATCCTCCTCACTGCGATTGTGCAGTGAGGAGGAACGGTTCTAGAGATCAGTGGGGGAGCCATTGGTGGTGCCCCCAGCGATCATACATTTATCACCTATCCTGTGGATAGGTGATTAATATTAATTGTAGGAAAACCACTGTAGAAGAACAAATGCAAGAATCACAAGTAGTACAACCCAACAGAGCCTATTATAACTAGTAGAACCCAGTTATAATCAAATGTCCCAACTATAGTCCAAACACAAACCGTATACAATGCAATGGATTTTTATTTGTGAAGGAAGCATGGATATCCTTTTCATTAATATCCGTGTTCTCTTTACAGCAAAGCAGAAATTTAATTTTTCAAGAATATCCATGGGAATAACCTCTTAGATACCATCTACTTTACTACTGATATCACTAATTTCAGTTTTTCACTAGCAGCACATTAATTTAATTGGATATGGTCTCGATTTCAGATCATTAATGCATAGAAACCTGAAATTACAATCAGATCAGTGCACCAGTCATGTGGATTTTATACTTCTTTATTGCTATCCAACATGGCCCTGGAAAACAATGGAAAAATAAAAACAGGAACATTTGACATAATAGTTTGGATGGGGCGAAAGGTCAACATACCGTATGTATTCCAGCACTGTAATCATAATCATTAGTTTTACAAAACCCTCTTTTCACCAATGCTTCAGAATTGCTCACATTTTAGAATTATGTAATGACAAAATGTATTAGAAGATATTAGGAAGTATGAAAAATGTTCTCATAATAAAACAAAAAATATTATTTTTATTATAAATATCATACAGGAGTGTAACTATAGTGGGTTTAGAGGTAGCAGGTGCACCAGGGTCCTGATGCATGAGAGGGCCAATAGCCCCTCTGCCACATAAGAAGACACCAGTTTTATAAACTGCACGTGGTACAGTAGGCCACTGTTACAGATTTTGATTAGGCCCAGTCATTATTATGATTAGTTTAGTAGTAAAAACTAAAAATGATGAATCTTATCTTTATAACCATGTTATAAGTGTCCATACTTGATCCAGTAAGAAAGATGTGTTTCTATGATATGAATTGATAAATTGCCCCTTAACCACCAAATCTATTCCCAGCTATTCATTATAATAGTACTATACATTTAGGATAAGAAAGGGCTTAATACCAATAATGGTTGATTTAGATTCAGGACTGATGACTGTGTTTCCAAAGCTGACTATACCTGATCTTGAAAATTACATTATGTACTAATCTCAGAGCAAGCTTATTGGTGCACACATGCAGCAGCTGTCAGAAATTAAAGGCTATCTAAACTTTTAAGAAAGTTTTGACATGTTATAGTGACATGTCAGAAGTTTTGATCGGTGGGGGTCCGAGCACTGAGAACACCACTGATCACTAAAACAAAGGGGCAGAAGCGCTCGGGTAAGTGCTGTGCCGCTTTGTTTCTGATCAGCTTTCGTGGGAGCGGTGTACGGGTTCAGTAGAAAGTCTATGAGCCTGTTAATATAATAACTACATATAGATCTTTATTGGAAGAGCAAATGCTTAAGCATGGAGCATGCATAAAATATGTCATCACATTCAGAGTTTTCAGACTGGTTTCTATGGCCCATTTTAAGAGTATGATAAGGTTCTGATTCAGTTATCATCCAACATCTATCATGGAAACTCAAAAACCTAAGCTCAAGTCATATGTATATGTATGGAATTAGTAAATGGCATACATAGGGGAGAGAGGGCCACATGGCAAAAGTCTTCTCTTCCTGGTGCTTTGTCATGGTAGCACATTCACCCATTCCATGACATGAGCAACCCAACCCATGCTTGTACAACCCCTAGGTGGTATAGCCTATCCAAAAGTATGGAGAAAGTACTATTGAATGCTCAGTACCCACAAAACTTTAACACTACACTTGAATAGGTTGTAGATCAAATACAACTGTTGGAGTAGGCAATATTGGAGGCAATAGCAGACTACTATGTGTAACAATTTACCATAAAACAGTATATAATATAATTAGTCATTGATATAGTCCGTTTGTTAATGAATGTGCGCTTTTACGCAACAAATAAATTAGAGCATTATGTTAATTTTCTTTAAAGGATATTTGATGTACAACTGAGCAGGAACAGCTGTACTCTGGCATAGAGCCCAGACAGATTTGTATGTCATTATATCAGTCTAAATGTCTAACGAGAAGTGTGATAGCCAGAATGTCTTATAAGACCTTAAAAATAAACGAAAGAATGTTATTGTCTCCAATTATCTCAACTGACAACGTTTCAGTGACCACAAATTGTATAACAATTCTTGTAACTGCCAGACAAAACAATATACTGTATGTATTGTATATTGACATTGTGGAAGGTTAGAAAATACAGCATTCGTCTTGATCTCTGATAGTATTAGAAAACATTTTCGTTTTCTTGAGCAATGGCAGAATCCTCAAGGAACGCTCCACTTTTTTACTTTACTGACTACAAACAGTGCATTCTATATTTCCTGGTATAGGAGATATATAGTGCATGCTAGAAACGCAAATAATGCCTAAGATCAGCACTTATACAATGTATATTTCCAGATATTGCTGAAGGTTACATTCACATCCACTAACAAGCTTGATCATGACAAAATCAATCCTTGGATGGTCTCAATTAAGGAATAGTGGAAATTGAATTGGTGGGATTGAGTCATCTATTTGTATAAACATGACTTTGGTGGTCTTTCTATAGTCAGGTGTGCACCTAGAATCTCATATCAGTGAAGATGAGGGAAAAAACAAACAAAAATAAATCATTCTTTATAATTCTATTATTTTATCCTTTTACACATATGGGATAAACAGTTTTACATCCAATCATCAAAGGGTTAACTTCTACACACCTCAATATTGAAATTGCAACACCAAAATAGATACGTTTTGGAATTGTGGAAATCACAGGATGGATAGACATGTTAATGATTTGCAAATGATAAAAAATGGAAACAAAATATTCCAAACATCTTGATTTATTCTGTATCAAGTATGAGCGCCACGTGCAGAAATACACACACTTACACACCTTGGCATGCTATCAATGAGGTTATTAATGGGTGTCTGAAGAATGTTATGCCGCGCTGAATGCACTTGGGCACACAAATCATTGAGATTGACTGCTGGCAGCTCCCTTTGCAATTGCCGACCATTTGACGTCCCAGATGTGCTCGATGGGAGACAAGTCCGGAGATGCTGCAGACCATGGTAACACATTTAGGCCACGCAGCCTGCTCACAGTAGCACGAGCAACATGCGGCTTGGCGCTGTCCTGTCAAAACATTCCTTCTGCAAAACTTTGGAGAAATGGACGTACCACTGGTTCCACGACCAAATCAATGTAACGCCAAGCTAATAGTGTACCTGAAATAAAGAATAGAGGGGTCCGGCTACAGTACATTATGCCACCCCACACCATAATCCTTGGTATAGGACTGGTGTGACGTTACCTAGTGAAGGTCTCTTCATGGCGTTACCCACGTGGTCTCCAGACCAATCTCCAGCTATCATTGTGTCTGAGACAAAAGTGGGACTCATCGCTGAAGAGGATAGACCTCCATTCCAGCCTCCATTGCCGTCTTTTTGTGCACCATGACAGCTTTTGAGAGCGGTGGCATTTGTCAATGGAACACCTGTAGCTGGACGTCTGGCTCGTAGCCCAATGTTGTGCAAACGCATTCTGGTGGTTTGTGATGACACTAGTTGCCGTCTTAGGCTTGGGATGTGACGTCCAATTTCACTTGCAGTACAGAATAGATCACTATGCGCCATTCTTCCATTTAGACAATCTGTTCGTGCAGAGCTTTGCCCCTGTGCACCTCTTGCTGTCATTCCCGTTCGTTGTTTTTCTTCCAATTTCCAGGACACGTTGAACAGCGCTGACATCTCGGCCTAGGCGCGTAGCAATCTGCTGGAGCGATAAACCAAGGTCTCTCAGTTCAAGGATTCTGTTCCTCTCAGTGTGTGACAAGTGGTGATAACTGTCACGTCGACGAACAGAAGGCATCGCACAATCATTCCACACCACTTGATCCAGTTTTTGAGGTTTTATATGGCTAAAAAACTGCTTTCAATCTGTCTTTTATCCTCCCACATGCCACAAATTGGAGCTAGGTGCTTGAAAATTTGATCCTTTACAGATCTTAGCGACACCTGCTACTACCTCGAGTTGCATAACCTTACGGCTTGCCCTTCCTGGTGTTGCAATTTCAATGTTAAGGAGTGTATATACCCTATTAGGGCACATGGAAGTCATAGAGGGGGTGCCTGCTCATAATCGTCCTCTACCAGCCAGAGTAAAGTACTGTAATACTACAGTAATACCACATTCACTTGCACGGTAACTGCCACAACTGACCTGCACCGATCAGCTGATCGATAGGCTGACTTCAATGTAAAAAGGGGTTGTCTTGATTAACAAAACCCCTTTAAGATATAGACTGTCAATAATCCGTCTAACCTAAAGCATTACTGGTGTATATATATATATATATATATATATAGTACTGGCTTTTCCCTTTCTTAAAGAGGCTCTGTCACCAGATTAAAAATGCCCTATCTCCTACATCATTTTATCGACGCTGGAATGTAGTTAACAGCAGTGTTTTTTATTTTGAAAAACTCTTTTTATGACCTTTACTACATTTATGCAAATTCGTTTCTTAATGCCCAAGTGTGATGCTGCCTCCTCCACTGCTGCTGCTGCAGATCCGACGACTGTAACTTCTTAAATGCCTGGAGACGATCTATGTTCATTCTTCAGACGCAGGGATGAAGGACCTGTGGGCGGAAGTGACGTCACAGCGTGGTCTCGCGAGATCACGCTGTTCAGTGAAACAAGCTTGGGTGTAATGGAGAGAAGTGTATGATGCTGATTGGTCAGCGTCATACACTTCTTTGTAATACGCCCACTTGGTTAAAAGTTAAAAAACGCCCACTTGGGCATTAAGAAACTAATTTGCATAAATGTAATAAAGGTCATAACTTGCTGAAAAAAGATTGTTTCTCAAAATAAAAAACACTGCTGTTAACTAAATTCCAGCACCGATACAATGATGTAGGAGATAGGGCATTTTTAATCTGGTGACAGAGCCTCTTTAAATGGCTTTGTCCTTTCTATCTATACATTTATTGCTTTAATAGTTGTGTATCTTTCTCTTCCACTGAAGGAAACATCAGATAATACGGGTCAACATGTTCAAAGATTTCCTCCACAAGCTGCCAAACCTGACACGTTCTTGTAGGAGTCCTTAGGGGAATTTAATTGTAGGGTGGAGTTGCTATTTTTAGGCATGGTGGAACCATGTAATCTTTTTTTTTCAGGATAATGAAAAGTCAAACTTTTTAAATTGCCTTTAATACCATATTTATACCTGGGAGCTTATGACATCTATGTACAAACATTATTCGGATGCACATCGTTTATATAGGCGATCCATGACTTTTTTTCTGCCTAGTTTCTAACTGATCTCTGATATAGCTTGTTGTTTGCTACGCTCCTAGATTCCAAACTTGTGGTACATGTACTCGAGGGGAGACATGTCTCTAGGGGATATTTGCATTTCAGTTTAATGTACATGCTTCTAATGTACATCAAAGTGTATGACCATAGCCTTGGGGGTACACTGATGCAATTTATTTGAGCTAGGGGGTACTTGACTTAAAAAACCAAGAAACATGACAATTGCATGAATCTTTTTGGTTTCACTGGGCAACATTGACATTTCTTTTATAAGAGGGATACCACACAAATTCTCACACATTAAATGGAAGCAAGGACATAAAGAGCCAACTATACAGGTTTCCTGAATCCTCTACACAGTGTACCTCAGACTACATTTGGAAAGATGCTTTTGGGCTTCATATGTGAAAACTATATCTTAAGTATCCTTTACTTTTCTGGTGCATTTTTGAAAATTTAAGCACCCTACTGATTGGTTACTACTATGATAAATTTTCCTAAGACACTTTTCATATATGAAGGATATTATGTTTTAATTTAGAATATCAAAGCCATTGTGATCTTCACTACAGTATATCTAAATGCATATAAATGCAGTTTTAAAATACTCCTGAAAATATGTATGTATACTTTGGAAGCTCATTTTCTTTTCAGTTAATAGAGCTTTAACTTAAAGCGAACTTAAAACGTTTTACCTACCTTACAAACGAATTTATTTTTAGTTTTTGCATAGCCTCATAAAACATGTAATAAACAGTGCCTTGCTTCTCCTCTTAAAGAGGTTGTACAGGATCAGAAAAACATGGTTACTTTATTCCAAAAACAGCGCCAAAACTGTCCACAGTTTCTGTCTGGTATTGCAGCTCAGCCAATTTAGTTTAAAGCGTACCTCAACTTTCGCTGAAAAAAATATTATACTGCACGAGTGTGCACAATAATAGTTTTTTTAAATAACTTTTATCAGCAATTCTGCTTCTAACTACAGCACGGGGGCTCATAAATCTACAGTAGCAGAGAGAGAGAGCGTCCTGCTCGTCTCCATCGCTCCCATATGCAGAGCAGCAATTAGCACAAAGGATTCGATAGTTTGTTACTTGCTACTTAGTTATAGAATATCAATTACAATATTTAAAGCATATTTTTTTAAGATTTTTTCATATTTTTTATGAAATTATGTGTTCATTTGCTTCTTGACCCAACAACATCTCAAACAGCTAGGGTTGGATATTCATTATGGCTCACAGGTGACACACATATGGTTTATAATAAAACAGTTTACAGAAAACAAACTATTACACGCTTCTGCTCCCCAATCCATACTTTAAACAAACTTTGATAAATGAAATTTATAAAGACAAAATATTGAGTGAATTATTCTTCAATTATACATCTACTGTCAGCGATAAGGATATCTAGTAATATATGAAGATGGCTAAAATGACAGAGCAGTAGATGAGCTCCATATGTCCACTCTGTGCTGAGTCATTTCTTAATATATCTTTATTGTGGTTGGAGCAATATTTTTCTGCTAAAAAGATCCAAAGCCTTTGAATAACCATAGGGTTTAATGTAAAAATTCAGTCTGCCTGCAGCCTCCAATAGGACAAGCGTTGGGGCTTACTGCATACTGTTTATGTATTGAAGTCAATAATAAAACCGTATTCCACAGGCTCCTTACCTTCCCTATATTGGTGACTGCAGGCAGACAGAATTTTATCATTTACTATATGAAAATGTAGGGAATTTGCAGCCCTATATGAGTAAATATCAAAACATTCACATTATAAAACAAAAGAATCAATATAAAGTCACTGCAACAATGTTAAAGAAAGCAAAAACCTAAAATATATTGAAATACAAAGATTTTGTAGGAAGCTTTAAAATTAATTATGGTATTATCAATATACAATATCAAATATTAAAGATCATTTTACCGCACAAAGCCTTATTATTAGTAGCAAGCAACTGTTAGGATCTCCTGTAGCAGAACTTTATAATGTGAAATATTAACTTTATTGTTGTTACAGTAATTTTAGTTTAGACATCTATGACAAAGGTTACAGATCAGTTTTATGACTAAAAAGGAGGTGAAAGAGCACAGTGCAAAAGTGTGATCTCTATAGTAGTTGTGTATGCAGGAAGAGGAGTCAAGCTTGGTGGCAATGGCTCAAACAGTTTAAAGGATACAACTATATAAACATATAACCCATCTGTAATTGTACTTGTGGAGGATTGCCGGTTTCAAAATATGATGAAATCTTCTTTGTTGCTCACTTCCAACATTCCCATAGCATTTATGGACATATTTACAAGACGCTCCTTGCTCCTTCCATTTCTATCCTTCATCCAATGCATGACGGGCTTCCTAAGACAAATTTCAATAGAATCTGGAACCAGCAATGAGGTTCAAGGTCAGGCATATTACAAGACAAGGTTACTGGGGACAAGTACATTTTCATGTCCTTCATGGGTAGATGGGTAGAAAAGAGACCCCAATTCTGCCACTTGGAAAAGGGACACTCTCATAATCCTTTGTGAAAAGCATATATATATATATATATATATATATATATATATATATATATATATATATATATGCAAATTGCAGAGCTATAAAAAACATACATTCGCAAAGCAGTTCTAGATGTAAATGTTTATGGTTTCCACATTGCCAGGGGATAAATCAATGAATGAGAAAATCACTTTAGAAACTATTTGGAGAGATAGAGAGGCCCTGTCTTATCATGTGCTCGTTGGGCATTTCCTCTAAGATTTTCATGAGTAAGGTAAAAGCAAGGACTATATGAAAATTTTATGAAGATTGAAATGCAAGGATGGAACTAGAAAAGTAATTATTTTATAAAGATTAGATGAAGCCATAACACAGCACACTAATGAATAAGTAAAGTGTCTTCTTGTCTAGCCATCAATGACATCATCACATACTTCGAAGCATAATAATACTGTCTATATGGCATAAAGCTCTACAGGAGATATTACTTCAGCTTGTTGTGATGTAATTATTACTTTGGTATGTACTAAAAAGATTTATTGATGTAAATCAGATCTTGAGAAACCAGCTCATTCTTGTTCAGTTGTGCAAACCGGAATATACAGTTTCGGTCAATGTAAAAATAAATAGAATATCTTTTTCCTCATTGTAGAAAAATCATACTTTAGTCCATTCACCTGATTCCTGAATTCCTTGAGCAGATATTACGATTTTGTAGTGACATCCATTTTAATAAAAATTATAAATTTTTACTTGCAATTCCTTAAATGAAACGAACGTTCAGTATTTATATTTACCATGGTCAGATTTTTCTGAACCAGGAGTCAATTAAACATTTGTCTCTGATGGTACATAGTAAGGCCAAGCAGCAAAGAGACCTACTGTATGTGAATCCTATGAATAAGCAAATACTGAATTGGGAAAGCGGAACAATCTTCCTAGAGTAGTGAATAGTTTTAATTTTGCTTTTCTGAGGTTTCATGAACATTTAATTTAGGAGAATTATGATTATTGTTACTTGTATTCACCTGTCCCTTCAGAACTGAGATGAATGGTATAAAAATAGAATTATAACAAAAAGAAAGTCACAAGAACTATTAAAAGTGGGGCATGGAGAGGAAAAATGTGGTCCAGCTGAAAATACTCTGCCATTAGGCGTTGGGAGTAAACTGCATCTAAACACAGGAAGACAAAAAAAAAGAGAATGTTCCTTTGAAATCCAAAATGTTGGTGGACATTATATATATATATATATATATATATATATATATATATATATATATATATATTACTAAAGTACCCGTTTTTTTTATTCTTTACAGCCAGTCTACTAGCTGACTGGGTGCTGCTACATATCCTTCCAATAGGGTGTATGGGACTTCATAATATGTGTACTGCTTTATTCTGAATCCCGTGAGTCTTGTCGGGCCACAGCCCGCCTCTTTCCTCTCTCACTTTTTGGAAGTTTTGCTTTGACGACAGGAATAGAAGGTGGCATGTCCTCATTATCTGATGAGAGTTTCTCAGACCACTGAGTACCAGCTGCCAGACCACCAGCAGACCCTGAAGCACTTTTATCAAAGTGGGATTTTGTGTCTGATCTATGCCGGTGAGGCTGTACATACCTCTTAGGGTATAAAAATAGAGCTGGGTCTGGCATAGCTTCCAACTCATCATAGTTGGTCATTTGCTCTCCCTGAAAAGAATCTCTTGACATATCTATGCCCAAGGAACAGTCAGGCCTCCAAACACTGTGAATCTTATGTACTCTCCTTTTGACTCTTCCTTCATGGTGAGGTTGCTTGACACCAACTATGTCCAGTGGCCGTGATGTCACTTGGCAGCTGCTTTGTGAGCTTTGCTGCTTTTGCTTGGAGGCATGCGACTGGAAAGATAAATAAGCTGCTGCTTCAGTTTGTTTATGCAACTCTGTATTTAATATGGTCACTCTGTGACTTCTTCTCTTCAGCTCCTCCAGGAACCGTCTTTCTTTGTCCCTTAACTTAGATCTCAAGGCTGCAACTCGATTCTCCCGGAGATAGACATCCTTTTTCAACTGGAGGTTCAGCTGTTCTTTTTCGGTGTACCTGGCTTCCAGAATTCTGCACTTTTCCTCCATTTCAAACTCAAGCTGATCTGAAAAAGTATGAAGAGTTATTAGAAGGACCTAGTTAATAATAATGTTTTTGCTACCACTTTGACAGTTCAAATATATGGATTGGCTTTGGAGAAATTCGAACAAATTCCTAAATAATACTACACAGTCTCAAAATAATGCCATCATATACTCTATACATAAGTAATACCTCTATAAAATTTATACATAAATAATACTGCCATATACTGTACACATTAATAGTGCTATATATATATAAATAATAACTCCATGTACTGCGTGTATTTATATTTATATATGCTGTCATATTCTGTATATATATATATATATATATATATATATATATATATATATATATATATATGTTAAGGATCTGCCAGGCACAGCTTCTGTATCCATGCCCATAGGTAATCAATCTGCACCTGCTTCTATGTCTGTGAGACTGACTCCATCTTCCACCACTCAGGATGGCAGGCTTAGGAGTGGGAGAGCCTATCACAGCCTGGCCAGACGGAGCTAGCTCCCGCCCTCTGTCTATTTATACCTGCCTTTCCTGTTCCTCCTTGCTTGTGATTCTTCTCTGTTGGTTTCCTGGCCCTGCTGCAGCTTCTTGAACTACTTGTCCCTGCTTCGTATTGACCCTGGCTTACTGACTACTCTTCAGCTCTGCGTTTGGTACCTCGTACATTCCTGGTTTGACTGGGCTTGTTCACTACTCTCCTGCTCTGCGTTTGGCACCTCGTACTCTCCTGGTTTGACTCGGCTCGTTTACTACTCTTGTTGCTCACGGTGTTTTCGTGGGCAACTGCCCCGTTTCCCTTTGTTCTGTGTTTCCTTGTCTGGTTGTCTGTCGTGCACTTACTGAGTGTAGGGACCGTCGCCCAGTTGTACCCCGTCGCCTAGGGCGGCTCGTTGCAAGTAGGCAGGGACTGAGTGGCGGGTAGATTAGGGCTCACTTGTCTGTTTCCCTATCCCTGTCATTACATAATCACAAGCCCATATACCTACTCTACCCTGGTCCCTCACACCACTATGGACCCCCTTGAGACCCTGGTTCAGCAAATGCAGGGTCTCTCCCTACAGGTCCAGGCCCTGGCTCAGAGGGTCAACCAGCCTGATGCTACCATGGTAGTTCCCCTCACCTCACCTCTTGAACCCCACCTCAAGTTTCCTGACCGGTTCTCAGGGGACCGGAAGACTTTTATCTCCTTTCGGGAGAGTTGTAGGCTCTATTTTCGTTTAAAGCCCCACTCCTCAGGTTCGGAGAGCCAGCGGATGGGTATAATTATGTCCCGGCTCCAGGAAGGGCCCCAAGAATGGGCCTTCTCCTTGGCTCCTGACGCCCCTGAACTTTCCTCCGTTGATCTTTTCTTTTCTACTCTCGGACTCATTTATGACGAGACTGACAGGACTGTCTTTGCCGAGAGTCAGCTGGTGACCTTACGTCAGGGTAAGAGACCTGTTGAAGAGTATTGCTCTGACTTTATGAAGTGGTGCGTAGCTTCTCGGTGGAATGACCCTGCCTTAAAGGAACAGTGTCACCACAATTTTTTTTTAATATGTTAAAGATGTTAGTGCTTTATTAAAAACGTTTGGATTAATTTGTGTGTTTGTGTGTTACTTTTTCTTATTTTTACACTTTTTCTTCCCTATGGGGGCTGCCATTTTTTTTTCCATTTCTGTATGTGTCGATTAACGACACATACAGACATGGAATACGGCAGCTCCAGTCCCATAGGGACTGCGAACGGGGCCCGTTCCATCCACTTCAATGTACGCCGTCTGTGTGGGAACGGCGCATGCGCCGCTCCCACACAGTCCAATTTGAAATGCGCGCCGTCCGGCGCCATTTTCCTGTGGACCGGAAGTCGCGGCCGGACAGTAAGATTACTACTTCCGGTCGCGGCTTCCGGACTTGTGCACTTGGACCAGCGGCAGCAGACGGAGCGGACGGGCCGGAGGGAGCCGCGGCGGCAGGAGCAGGTAAGAGATTTCTATGTATGTTCGTGTTTGTGTGTGTTTACTACTGTATGTAAACCTACTACACTGTGTGTTAGCTCTAAAAATGGCGACACACAGTGTAGGAGGTTAGACCGTTCAATCCCATCGTTTATCCCGGCACTAGCCAGGATAAAGGAGGGGATGCTGAGAGCTCACTAGAGCGAGGGCTTTTTACCCGATTTTGCAGCATAAAGCAATGTGGTTGCTTTACCACATGCAATGCTGCAATTTTGGGAATGGCTCCATCTAGTGACCAGCAATGGGAAATATTATAAATTAGAAATTAGAATCCAATTGAATCCAATTTCTAATATTTCCTGACTCGTGAAAAAAAAGAAATAAAATTAGAACAATGTTTAATCACCTATACACTAATTGTTTAACAAAAAAAAATAAATCATGTTTTGCTGGCAACACATTCCCTTTAAGGTGCCAGTTTAGGTTGGGTCTGTCGAACGCCCTGAAAGACCTGCTAGTTAGCTATCCCTCTTCTGACTCCCTAGACCAGGTTATGGCTTTAGCGGTACGACTTGACCGACGTCTCAGGGAACGACAACGTGAACGTTTATGTGTTTTCTCCTCTGACTCCCCCATGATGCCTCCCGAGGTTCCATGGCTTCGTTCTTCCACGTAAGATTTGGAGGTACCTATGCAACTCGGGGCCTCCGTGTCCCCCCAACAACGTAGAGAGTAGAGGTCTGCTACCGGCAGTGCCTTCGTGGATTCAGGGTCGTCTGCTAATATCATGTCTGTGGAATTTGCTATGTCTCTAGCTATGCCTTTGATTGATTTGCCTAAACCTGTCCCGGTAGTGGGTATCGACTCCACTCCTCTTGCTAATGGTTATTTTACACAGCATACCCCTGTTTTTGAACTCCTTGTCGGCTTCATGCATTTGGAGCAGTGCTCTGTACTGTTGATGCAGGGATTATCGTCCGATTTGGTTTTAGGCCTTCCCTGGTTGCAGTTGCATAATCCCACGTTTGACTGGAATACTGGGGATCTTACCAAATGGGGTAATGAATGCTTGACGTCATGTTTTTCTGTTAATTCTATTTCTCCCACTGAGGAGGTGAACACGCTACCTGAGTTTGTTCAGGACTTCGCTGATGTTTTCTCTAAGGAGGCCTCCGAAGTGTTACCTCCTCATAGAGAATACAATTGCGCTATCGATTTGGTACCAGGAGCTAAGCTCCCTAAGGGTAGGATATTTAATCTCTCTTGTCCCGAACGTGAAGCCATGAGAGAGTATATCCAGGAATGCCTGGCCAAGGGTTACATTCGCCCCTCTACTTCTCCGGTAGGTGCTGGCTTCTTCTTCGTAGGGAAGAAGGATGGTGGTCTTAGGCCATGCATTGACTACCGTAACTTGAATAAGGTGACTGTAAGGAACCAGTATCCCCTTCCTTTGATTCCTGATCTCTTTAATCAGGTTCAGGGGGCCCAATGGTTCTCCAAGTTTGATCTACGGGGGCGTATAACCTTATCCGCATCAAAGAGGGGGATGAGTGGAAGACTGCGTTTAACACGCCCGAAGGTCATTTCGAATACCTCGTCATGCCCTTTGGGTTGTGTAATGCTCCCGCGGTCTTCCAGAATTTCATAAATGAGATTTTAAGAGATTACCTGGGGGTATTTCTTGTAGTGTACCTTGATGACATACTTGTGTTTTCCAAGGACTGGTCCTCCCACATTGAGCATGTCAGGAAGGTGCTCCAGGTCCTTCGGGAAAACAAACTGTATGCGAAGACCGAAAAAAATGTGTGTTTGGGGTGCAGGAGATACCATTATTGGGTCAAATCCTCACTCCTCATGAATTCCGCATGGACCCCGCCAAGGTCCAGGCTGTGGCGGAATGGGTCCAACCTGCCTCCCTGAAGGCGTTACAGTGCTTCTTGGGGTTCGCTAATTATTACAGGAGATATATTGCTAACTTCTCAGTCATCGCTAAGGCTGTCCAGGCTTTTGAGGCCCTTAAGAAGTGCTTTATCTCGGCCCCGGTGTTGGTTCAGCCCAACCAAATGGAGCCATTTATCATGGAGGTTGACGCGTCCGAGGTGGGAGTGGGGGCTGTCTTGTCCCAGGGTACCAGGTCCCTCACCCATCTCCGTCCCTGTGCCTACTTCTCCAGGAAGTTTTCGCCCACTGAGAGTAACTATGAAATTGGCAACCGCGAACTCTTAGCCATTAAATGGGCATTTGAAGAGTGGCGCCACTTCCTGGAGGGGGCTAGGCACCAGGTAACGGTCCTTACCGACCACAAGAATCTGGTTTTCCTAGAATCGGCCCAGAGGCTAAACCCGAGACAAGCTCGATGGGTGTTATTTTTTACCAGATTAAATTTTTTGGTTACCTATAGGGCTGGGTCTAAAAATATTAAGGCTGATGCACTGTCGCGTAGCTTCATGGCCAGCCCTCCTTCGGAGGAAGATCCTGCTTATATTTTGCCTCCAGGTATAATCATTTCCTCTATTGATTCTGATTTAGTCTCTGAAATTGCTGCTGATCAAGGTTCAGCTCCCGGGAACCTTCCTGAGAACAAGCTGTTTGTTCCCCTGCAATTCCGGCTAAGGGTACTTAGGGAAAATCATGACTCCGCACTATCTGGTCATCCAGGCATCCTGGGTACCAAGCACCTCATTGCCAGAAACTATTGGTGGCCTGGGTTGCCTAAAGACGTTAAGGCCTACGTCGCCGCTTGTGAGGTTTGTGCTAGGTCCAAGACTCCCAGGTCCCGACCAGCGGGCTTACTACGTTCTTTGCCCATTCCCCAGAGACCTTGGACCCATATCTCCATGGATTTTATCACCGATTTGCCTCCATCTTAAGGCAAGTCGGTGGTGTGTGTTGTAGTAGACTGCTTCAGTAAGATGTGCCACTTTGTGCCCCTCAAAAAACTACCCAATGCTAAGACGTTAGCTACCTTGTTTGTCAAACACATCCTGCGTCTCCATGGGGTCCCTGTCAATATTGTTTCTGACAGAGGGGTACAATTTGTTTCTTTGTTTTGGAGAGCCTTCTGTAAAAAGTTGGAGATTGATCTGTCCTTCTCCTCTGCCTTCCATCCTGAAACTAATGGCCAAACCAAGAGGACTAATCAGTCTCTAGAACAATATTTAAGGTGTTTTATCTCTGACTGTCAATATGATTGGGTCTCATTCATTCCCCTAGCCGAATTTTCCCTTAATAACCGGGTCAGTAACTCGTCAGGGGTCTCTCCCTTTTTCTGTAATTTTGGGTTTAATCCACGGTTCTCCTCCGTTTCACCTGGTAGTTCCAACAATCCCGAGGTAGAGGTCGTTCATCGGGAACTGTGCACAGTCTGGGCCCAGGTTCAGAAGAACCTAGAGGCGTCTCCCAGAGCATACAAAAAACTCAAGCAGATAGAAGACGTTCTGCTAACCCCTTGTTTATGGTCGGGGATCTGGTGTGGCTATCGTCAAAGAACTTGCCCCTTAAAGTCCCATCCAAGAATTTTGCTCCCCGGTTTATAGGGCCGTACAAGGTCATTGAAGTCCTCAATGCTGTCTCCTTCCGATTGGAGTTGCCCCCATCTTTTTGAGTACACGACGTGTTTCATGCCTCCCTCCTTAAACGCTGCTCCCTGTCCTTGGCTCCCTCGAGGAAACCTCCTGTCCCCGTTCTCACCCCTGAGGGGGCAAAATTCGAGGTGGCCAAGATTGTGGACAGCAAGATGGTCCAAGGCTCCCTCCAGTACCTGGTCCATTGGAGAGGATACGGTCCTGAGGAGAGGACTTGGGTACCCGCCCGGGATGTTCACTCTGGGGTATTGGTCAGGAGGTTCCACCTTCGTTTCCCCAATAAACCAGGTCCATCTAGAAAGGGTCCGGTGGCCCCTCATAAAAGGGGGGGTACTGTTAAGGATCTGCCAGGCACAGCTTCTGTATCCACGCCCATAGGTAATCAGTCTGCACCTGCTTCTATGTCTGTGAGACTGACTCCATCTTCCACCACTCAGGATGGCAGGCTTAGGAGTGTGAGAGCCTATCACAGCCTGGCCAGACGGAGCTAGCTCCCGCCCTCTGTCTATTTATACCTGCCTTTCCTGTTCCTCCTTGCTTGTGATTCTTCTCTGTTGGTTTCCTGGCCCTGCTGCAGCTTCTTGAACTACTTGTCCCTGCTTCGTATTGACCCTGACTTACTGACTACTCTTCTGCTCTGCGTTTGGTACCTCGTACACTCCTGGTTTGACTCGGCTTGTTCACTACTCTCCTGCTCTGCGTTTGGCACCTCGTACTCTCCTGGTTTGACTCGGCTCGTTTACTACTCTTGTTGCTCACGGTGTTGCCGTGGGCAACTGCCCCATTTCCCTTTGTTCTGTGTTTCCTTGTCTGGTTGTCTGTCGTGCACTTACTGAGTGTAGGGACCGTCGCCCAGTTGTACCCCGTCGCCTAGGGCGGGTCGTTGCAAGTAGGCAGGGACTGAGTGGCGGGTAGATTAGGGTTCACTTGTCTGTTTCCCTATCCCTGTCATTACATATATATATATATAAAAAATCTAACCTATACCGTAGCAAGCAAAAGAATTGAGGCAGCACTCTAATGTATACATAAATAATACTGCCATATACTGTACACATTAATAGTGCTGTATATATAAATAATAACTCCATGTACTGCGTGTATTTATATTTATATATACTGTCATATTCTGTATATATATATATATATATATATATATATATATATATATATATATATATATAAATCTAACCTATACCGTAGCAAGCAAAAGAATTGAGGCAGCACTCCAAGGTAGTGGATGAAAAAAGAGGTGTGTTTATTCACCCCACAGGCAGGCAACATTTCGATCTGCCTTGAGAAAGATCCCAGTAAGCCGGATCGAAATGTTGCCTCACTGTGGGTTGAATAAACACACCTCTTTTTTCATCCACTACCTTGGAGGGCTGCCTCAATTCTTTTGCTTGCTGTTTATCTGAGGGCTCTTAGCCTCAGCCTAGGAGGAGTTGCACCCACCACTGGAGCTGTGCTGCTTTCTTCTTTTTTCTAACATATACTGTGTATATATAATGACTCTATATATTGTACACCTATATAATACCGCTATGTATTGTATATATAAATAATACGGCTTGATACTTTACACATATAATACCACTATATACTGTACTTGCATATAATACCGCTATATACTGTCACACCTATAATATCGTTGTGTCACGATCTGCGGGTATGTGGACCCACTGGGCCGCACCATCGTGGCGGGATAGCAGCTGGCCAACAGAGTACCATGTCAATATATAAATAGTCCAATCTCAAGGGTACCTGTAGTGGTTCAGACAGTAGCAACGGCTAGGCACAGAAGGGACCTTGACAGCAGACACTAAACGTGGTGTAACACAGCAGGCAGAACCAGTAGCACAACATGACTCCAACAGGTTTAAGGCACGGGAACAAATAGCACGGGATACAGGGTACAGGTAGCAGGGCACGGGAACAACGGGAACAGGATAACACTAAGGAACCATTTGCAAGACTAACATAGGAAAACACAAGAACACTCAATAACATTAATGATAATTCCAATGTGCGCGAGCTGGCCCTTTAAGGTCGGGCACAAGCGTGCACGCGCACCCTACGTGGCACAGTGGACCGGAGCAGAAGTGAGCGCTGGTGTCTCCTGGGGAGGAGATTTGGGCCAGCACTCACAGATCCATGGCTGCGGGCGTCGAGTAATCCTGACGGTCCGCGGCCATGGACGCTACCAGGGGCGTAGCTAAAGGCTCATGGGCCCCGATGCAAAAATTCTTACTGGGCCCCCCCCCCCGCAAACTTCTCATGGCCGACGGTCCGCAGCTTCCAGCTGCATCGCTGGGTCTCCTAAGTGACCCAACAATGCAGCACTAGCAGCCGGGGGCGTCACTAAGGCTGGGTTCACACACCCTATTTACGGACGTAATTCGGGCATTTTAGCATTGAATTACGGCCGAAAATGCGGCTCAAAAGCGTTGGCAAACATCTGCCCATTCATTTGAATGGGTCTTACGATGTTCTGTGCCGACGGTCATTTTTTTTAACGCGCCGCTGTCAAAAGGCGCTGCTGTAAAAAAGACGCCCGCGTCAAAGAAGTGCCTGTCACTTCTTCAGACGTAAATGGAGCCGTTTTGAATGGACTCCATAGAAAAACAGCTCCAATTACGTCCGTAATGGACGCAGCGAAAGACGCCTGCACATGCCATTACGGCTGAAATTACGGTGCGGTTTTCTCCTGAAAACAGCACCGTAATTTCAGCCGTAACGGACGCTGCCGTGTGAACATACCCTCAGGGCTTAAAATGTCAGGGAAATAGCCCCAATACATATGTGTCCGCCCCCAAAAAAATGTGTGTATAGGAGACAGCATAGCATATCTATAGCACTACGACCCTATAAACTATGGATAGGATTAGATACAGTGGCTCAGCAGACAGTATCACACATGATAGGATTAGATACAGTGGCTCAGCAGACAGTACCACACATGAGAGGATTAGATACAGTGGCTCAGTAGACAGTACCACACATGATAGGATTAGATACAGTGGCTCAGAAGGCAGTATCACACATGATAGGATTAGATACAGTGGCTCAGCAGACAGTATCACACATGATCGGATTAGATATAGGGCCCAGCAGACAGTATCACACAAGATACGATTAGACACAGGGCCCAGCAGACAGTATCACACATGATTGGATTAGATACACAGCTCAGCAGACAGTATCACACATGATTGGATTAGATACAGGACTCAGCACGCTGACATCACGGCTCCAGCGCTGGACCCAGGATAGGTAAGAATAATAATTTTGCTTCTTTATGTGTTACTGATTATTTTTGTGTGTTTGTGTTTTTTTTACAGGTTCGGTTGTTGGACTTCGGATTCGAGGACTTCAATAAAGGCGTTTTTTTTATTCTCAATAAAATGGTTAATGAGGGTTGTGTTTTTTTATTTCAATAAAATATTTTTTCTATGTGCTTGTATCTTTTTAAACTTTATTATCACCGCCTTAGTAATGGCCGCCGGCTGATTGACAACCTCCATTACTAAGGCGAGGCTTAATGTTAGCCGATGCAGAGGCTACACTAACCCCCATTATTACCCTGGTACCCACCGCCACCAGGAGTACTGGGAAGAGCCGGGTACGAACCAGTACCCGACCATCTGTAGTGATGGGCAGGCACCGGGGTGGCCGCAGGCTGGTAGTATTAGGCTGGGGAAGGCCAAAAACAGTGGCCCTTCCCACCCTTGTAATGCTGCCTGCTGCTGCTGTGTTGTATCTGGCTGGTTATGAAAATTGGGGGGGACCCCAAATCGTTCTTTCCAATTTTTTTTTTAAATGACGTGGGGTCCCCCCCATTTTTCATAACCAGCCAGATACAATAAAGCAGCAGCAGCCTAGCATCACCAGGGTAGGAAGGGCCACTCTTTTTGGCCTTTCCCCTCCTGATAATACCAGCCTGCGGCCACCCCAGTGCCCGACCATCGCTACAGATGGTCAGCTACTGGATCGCACCCGGCTCTTCCCAGCACCCCTGGTGGTGGTGGGTACCGGGGTAATAAAGTGATAGCCTCTGCACCGGCTAACACTAAGCCCCGCCTTAGCAATGGATGCTGTCAAACAGCCAGCGGCCATTACTAAGGCGGTAGTAATATAGTTTAAAAAAAACCACAAGACATAGAAAAAATATTTTATTGAAATAAAAAAAATCCCACACAGCCCTCATTAACCATTTTATTGATAATATAAAAAGCCGTCATCGAAGTAGTCCTGGAATCCGACGTAGTCCAATGACCGAACCTGTAAGAAAACACACAAAAAACTATTAGTAACACATGTGTTAGGCGTAGATACAGGGCCCATGTGTGATACTGTCTATGGTACCCTGTATCTAAGCCTACCACAAGGTAGGCTTAGATACAGGGTCCAGCAATCTTATACAGTATAAGATTACTGTGTGTTGGGGCCCTGTATCTAAACCGACAGTGTGGTAGGCTTAGATACAGGGTCCCACAGACAGGATCACACATGGGACATGTATCTAAGCCTACCATGTGATTGTCTTAGATACAGGGCCCAGCAGACAGGATCACACAATCTGTGATCCTGTCTCATGGGCCCTCTAAGCCTGCTACATCGTAGGCTTAAAGGGGTTGTGCAGTCCCTAAACATTGATGGCCTGTCCTCAGCATAGGCCATCAATAGCTGATGTGTCTGGGTCCGACTCCCGGGACCCGCCAATCAGCTGTTTTGAAGGGGCCGCAGCACTCGTACGATAGCTGCTTCCCCTTCATTTCCCTACTCGCTCACACTGTGAATCACCGACACCGATTCACAGTGTGACCGGAATGAAGGGGAGCAGCTCTCGTACGAGTGCTGCGGCCCCTTCAAAACAGCTGATTGGCGGGTCCCGGGAGTCGGACCCCTTTAGTCAGGGCAACTAATCTTACCTTCCTCTTCAGCCGCGGCGAAAGTTCTGTCCTCTCGATATTGTGCGCGGCGCATAGCGCTGTAACGTCAGGACCTCCGCTGCGATACGGAACCAGGAAGGTAAGGTCAGTCTGTTACTATAGTAACAGGGGCCCGCGGCCCGAGTTACTATAGTAACTTTTTATTGATGTGGTGTGGGGGGCTGTGGGCCCCCCTGGCTTCAGGGCCCGGTCGCAATTGCGACCCCTATAGCTACGCCAGTGTAGATATGAGATAAATAGATAGATGGATAGATAGATAGATAGATAGATAGATAGATAGATAGATAGATAGATAGATAGATAGATAGATAGATAGATAGATAGATAGATAGATAGATAAATAGATAGATAGATAGATATGAGAGAGATAGATAGATAGATAGATAGATAGATAGATAGATAGATAGATAGATAGATAGATAGATAGATAGATAGATAGATAGATAGATAGATAGATAGGATAGATACTTTGTTATGCTAAACTGTCAGCCCTGAAGTGTGACTGCTCAGCATGACAGACACACACACACACACACACACACACACACACACACACACACACACACACACACACACACAGTGAAGGGGTTAAGAGCTGGATTACTAGTTGCTACTTACATCTGCTGTGGGGTCAGAGAGCAGCTGGTACTGCGGGGGAGCAGCAGACACGCACACCATCTTCTTGCTGTAGCCATTCCTTTCCCTCTGAACAGGTCACGAGGAAGAGGGAAACAGCAAGAAGTGAGCTGATTGGGTGGACAGTACAGTGGGCGGGGCTGGGTCTCGTAAGATGAGTGGATTCATCTATCATTCACTTTCCACCCTCTTGTTCCCCCTCCACGCAATGGCTGTCTGACAGCTGAGCTGCCACCAATACATTACTGGGTCTCTTTTGTACCACAGCAGGGACCCAGCAATGTAGAGTAATCATTGCAGCGCTAGTGTGGTGAGGGGGGCCTGCGGGCCCCCCTAGCTACGGGGCCCGGTCGCAGTTGCGACCGCTGCGACCCCTATAGCTACGCCACTGGACGCTACACGTTGTATAATATACATGCATATAATACTGCTATATACTTTACTCACATTTAATGATGCTATATAATGTACTCACCTATAACACCGCTATAATGTACTCACCTTTAATACTGCTATATATTGTATAAATAATACAGCTTTATACTGTACACACATATAATAATGCTATATACTGTACTCATACATGATTCCACTATATACTGTACTCACATATAACACCGCTACATACTGTATATATCTATAATACAACTATATGCTCCACAAACATGTAATACCACTATATACTTTACTCATCACAGTATTGACACTTTTTATACAAAAACACAGGAAAAACAATGTTTTCCAATCCTCAGAATGAGTTTACCTTTTACTAAAATATATAATCAGGGCATTATTCAAATCAAGGCATAAATTGTGTTTCAACTTCGTATAATGCAGGCGAATATTGTTACCTAACGTTTATATCACAGTCATAGTATATACCAGTTATGAGAACCACCAGAATTACCAGAATCAAGCCATTTAACTTACACATCCTCCATCCTAATCCTTCACCAGCCCATCTGATACCTCCACCCTACACAACAAACACATAATAATTCACTTTCATTTGAGTCACAGATGCAAAATGTACATGTTAAAAGCAGACACCTCTTAGAAACCTGCTAAAACAAGACTTAATGAGCGCTGCTTCTATTAATTATTTTGGATATTCTAGCCAAAAGTCTTGCTGGAGGTATAAAGGACTGAGCTTGTAAGAAGCTTGTGTTCTCATGCCATAAGGTGTTCCATGTATGGGAAAGGAGGAGGTAAAATATGTAATGGATAAAACATCCCAGAACCTGTAATCAGAAGTACTTCTGATTTCCATATATTGTATTTTTTATTAGAAATGAGCAGGATATATTTTTTGGTAGGAGTACAAATGCTGGCTTCTGATATACGTCTGGTGCATGCTACCTTGAGTATGCTTTCTTCTTTCGATACACATTTAAAGGGGTTTTCCACCTTCTGACAACTGATGACCTATCCACCGGATAGGTCATTAGTATATTATCGGTGCTGGTCCCACACCCGGAACCCGCACCTTTAAGCCGCTCTGGTGGCCTGCGGGCATAATGCTATGTACGGAGCCAGAAGCAGTTGGCTCCGTACATAGCATAGCGGCTGTGCTGCAGAACTGCAGGTCTGCTCCTATTCACTTGAATGGGAGCAGAGCTGCAGTACTGCAGCTCGGCCGCTATTCCATAGCCGGAGCCAACTGCTTCCGTCAAGTACGTCCGTTGCACGGAGGCATCGGACAAGCTGATATGTGCGGGGTCGGCCCCCCACAGATCATGCACGGATGACCTATCCGGTGAATAGGTCATCAGTTGTCAGAAGGTGGAAAACCCCTTTAATGTTTATTATCATGTAAAGCAAAATACCTATGAGGTGACTTCTAACATCCCAGTATATTGCCAATGTGTATGCCAATTCTGTTCTGTTTTTATATTATGGGCTATTGCCCCTTTGGTTATAATGAGATGAAGTTAATGGGTAACAACAATCATAGGTCACCATCTCTATATGGAGTTATCACTGGAAAGGCAGCTCACCTCTGCGCACCTTGCCCAGACATCCCTCCTCCCGAAATTAGATTGTCAGGACACAGGCAGAGACTGAAAACAGTGCAAAAAGCTCACAAGAAGTTGCTAAGATTTCACTCCCGAGAAATGCAGAGTATTGTCAATAGTTCATGGGTGATGTAGCAGATAGAGAAAGTTATCTCTTGTTATTCAGTAGGAACATTCATTGTTTACTTCCAGTGGATAAAATTCTGTCCATGGTCATGTGATGGCCACACAGGTGCATGGCTCGTTACAAGACACAGCTCTGATACACATACTGTAACGAGCCGTGCACTTGTGTGTCCATCACATGACCAGGCCAAAATTTTATCCACTGGAAGTAAACCATGAATGTTCCTACTGAATAACAACAAGCAGAGATCTTGAAAACTGTGAGGAATTATTACAAAAAGTATATTGATTTTTTTTTATAACTTTTAATTATAGAAAAATAATTTTAATGTGCTCAGACCGGACAACCCCTTTAAGAACTTTGGATATGCCACCTTGTCATAAAACATAGTGGCAATGCTTAGGGGGCCAATTTTGGGGAGAAGCAGCCGTGACGCCACATTTAATTATGAATACATATTTCCCTCAGGTATAAATGCCTTTTATGTAGAGACCTTCTTTCAATCATCATTATTCACCAAACATAAACTAATGTTTTACAGGATAATTTACAATGATGTTGTAATGATACATTGTATAATATGACAAAGAGTCACTTAGAAGTAACATGCGAATATTGAATCTGGCATTCATTTCTGTTCCGCAGGATCTAGGGGTTAATCTGTTAACATGAATCTTTTCCTACGGCTGACACAACACTAAGTGGCAGCAAAGTACAGAACATCACGTGACTTCCTAGTCTGCAGACCATGAAACCTGATGTACATGGTAATACACCCTAGAACATGGACACTCATATGTCATGAAGATCACAATGCATACTGTGTATTGAAGTGCGCCTCCACTTTTTAGTTACTTTAGATAAAATGTTAGAGGAGTTGTATGATGAGGAATTCTGTAATACAGTATAGAGTTGTTAAAGGGGTTCCCTCATTAAGACAACTCGTGTTCATGTGCCCTATTAGCGCATATGGACGTCATAGAGGGGGGGGGGGTACCTAAGAGCCAGAATGGAGAGCCACTCTGTAATACAGGGACATCCATTCACCTGAAGGAGTGCCATGTAGTACCACATTTCCCTTGCAGCCACTACAAGTGAAAAGTCTGGCTGGCCGCAGCTTCGCTTGCCAAAATCAGCTGATCGCTGTGGCAGCTCACATATAAGAGGAGTTGTCTGAGGTGCGACAACCCCGTTAATGGTTGGCAAGTTGTTCAAACGTGAATAAGAGCAGTCAAAGTGCAAAACCAACAAAGAAATGGGTATGTACAGTATATGGCAACTAAATAATGAAAACATGAAAAGTAGCACAAAAATCTTTTATTTCAACAGAAGTACCACATATACAGAATTAAAATCAATTAAAATAGCAAACACATGTTAAAAATTACTTCTAAAGGAGGAGTTAGTCACCCTGATAAGTAACCAAACAAAAGTCCACCAGAACCCCTCAACATATGTAGCTAACCATAAATAAATCAAACAGATGGGTAATAAATACCAGAATATGTGAAAATATGCAGCGTAGAATCCTAGGAGGGGAAAGGAGGACTGAAAACCCCACGCGTATCGCTACAATGTGCCTTCCTCAGGGGTAAGAGCAAAGTACACTTTTTTTGCCAGACTGGTGGCAGTCTATTTTCCCCAGCTGTAGTCTTCACTCTATGTGGTCTGGCCCAGCACCTCTTTCAATTTGGCCCCTCTCATTCTGTATTGGGAGGAGGCTCTTGACACGCTACTCTGAGGCCTGCATAAAACATGGGGTGGAGACCACCATAGGATCTCAATGTAGGAGCCACTGAGCAGGTAAATGAGGAGGGCTGGGGGAAGAGGGTGGTATGTCACCAGTCCAGGCAAAGCTCAATTTATGATTTTGGCACAGGATTTCCCTTCTTTGTTAATGAAGAAAGGAGAGGTATGCACCAATGCTGATTGGCGTGGAAATAATTTACAACTTACTACAGTAGCAAAAATAAAAAGCATATTTGTTTTTATTGTTTTTTTATGTCATGGAAGTAATGGAAAATTCTATTTAAGTATTCCTTTACCTATAGCTCATTTTTAATTATAGTTGATACTGTTATACCATTGTTGGGGGTCATAATTTATAAATATATCTATATAAAAAGTCTAAACACTGGAATTGGCATTTCTTTACATACATTGGATCTGTTTTGAAAGTTTTGAGTTCAATTACACTGTATAACACTATCCTGGGGGCAGATAATTTTTTAAACTCTCTATTGTCTTTCTCTTACACATTAAATGTACACCAACTTTTCAAACAACTTCTGTTAATCTAATAATATACCTGATATAGATCAACTTTGTAATTTACTTGCTGTTAAAATGTTGTCAACGTAGGACTCTTGGGAGGTGCAGAGATTGCCAAGATTAAAACCAAAAATGTGCTGGAAATGGAAAAGCATTGTGTCTTATGCATTATGTTCACACGGCTTATTTTCGGCCGTTTTTTGGGCCGTAAATGCCCGAAAAACGGCAGAAAAATCGGAAGCAGAACGCCTCCAAACATCTGCCTATTGATTTCAATGGGAAAAACGGCGTTCTGTTCTGACGGGCCGTTTCTTTACGCGGCCATTTAGAAAAACGGCCGTGTAAAAAAACGGCCGCGAAAAAGAAGTGCAGGTCACTTCTTGGGACGTTTTTGGAGCCGTTTTTCATTGACTTCATAGAAAACAGCTCCAAAAAACGCATCGAAAATCGCGAGTGGCTTAAAAAACTTCTGAAAATCAGGATCGGTTTTCCCTTGAAAACAGCTCCGTGTTTTCAGATGTTTTTGAGTTTGCGTGTGAACATACCCTTATACTCGGCCCGCACCAATAAAACTTCTGATATGTCTTTATGACACGTCAGGAGTTTTATAGCTGTATTATATGGAAATGCTGCAGACTTTTAGAAGGACTTTCAAGACTACAGCTTCATGACAACTTTTAGTTGCGTAATAGTCGAGTAGTTATTGTGACCATAGTTGCGACCTCAATGCTTCCCCATAGGATGGTTGCAGCAATCAGTTCTTTTACTGTAACTAAAAGTTGCCATGGTGCCATAATGACGTGGCATGTGCCACTGTGACAATTTTGGTGCAGTTTCTGCCTGTCTTGTCTAGATTTATGCAGTCAAAATTATAAACAGTATTAATAAATATGCCCCATTATTTTTATTATGGCAGATACTGCAAAGTAAGTATTGGCAGTATTATGATGTAGTAACTAAGAAAATTATAACGTTGTTGTTTTTTATTATCTGATCTAAAGATATTTCCATTAGTAGAATTTATTTCACCAAATGCAGCGATCTCTATACTTGTGATCTGTATCAGTTCTTTATCTGCACACTGTGCACCTTCCTGTCTACATGTCTAGTCATAATAATGAACGACTGGGACACTGTCTTATGCATGATAAAATTAAATAGGAAACACAGTAAAGCATTATTCATCACATATTTTCGTGTTTCTACATTTAGAATACTGCTGAATAGAACAGTCAGTGTCACCGTAACAAAGTGTAGCTGTTAGAAAAACACCTGTTCCCTTAAAGAGGCTCTGTCACCAGATTATCAAATCCCTATCTCCTATTGCATGAGATCGGCACTGCAATGTAGATAACAGTAACGTTTTTCTTTTTAAAAACGATAATTTTTGGCCAAGTTATGAGCAATTTTATATTTCAGTGTGTGAAGAGTGGGAGAAGAGGGTTGCATTGACAATCCAACACAATGGGCAGCACTTTGAACACATTTTATAAGTGGTCAGAAACTTGTAAATAACTCATGAAAGAATAAAGTAACGTTAAAACCAAGCACACCATTGTTTTTCTTGTGAAATTCTCGATAAGTTTGATGTGTCACATGACCCTCTTCCCATTGAAAAAACTAAAGTTGGATACAAAATGGCCGACTTCAAAATGGCCGCCATGGTCAACACCCAGCTTGAAAAGTTTCGCCCCTCCCATATACTAATGTGCCACAAACAGGAAGTTAATATCACTAACCATTCCCATTTTATTTAGGTGTATCCATATAAATGGCCCACCCTGTATATTCACTGTCAGGACACTTGAGTAACGTTATAGTGTGTTTATGTAGCTGCACATAGTAATCTAGTAAGAACACTGTGTGCTGTGTAAATGAATGGGGAGAAGTGTATGACGCTGATTGGTCACTGATTGGTCAGCGTCATACACTTCTCTCCACAATGCCCACTTAGTCAAAAAGTAAAACACGCCCAGTTGTCCATTAAGAAAGTCATTAGCATAAAGTGAATATAAGTCATAACTACGTCAGAAATGATAGTTTTTTCTAAATAAAAAACACTGCTGTAATCTACATTACAGCGCCGATCACATTATGTACAAGATAGGCCACTTATAATGTGGTGACAGAGCCTCTTTAAGGACTGTTCCAAATGCCCAGAACGCCCGGCTCTGGAAAACTGCAGAGCCTAGATGTTCCCCAGGAATGCCATCTGGGCAGCCAGGTTTTCCCTACATTTTCTAAAAAAAACCTTCTGCCTGTTGATATGTGTTTTGATAATGTTCGTGTTTCTGGACAAACTTTTGTGGATTGTGGTTCTGCAGCAAATTTCTTAGATTTTCAGGTTGCTAAAAAAATGGTCTATCCCTTTTGTTCAGTTGAGTACCCCAGTCAAGGTTTCCGCTATTGATAATACCCCTCTTGCTCAAGGGTTAGTCAAGTTCTCTACTCTGCCTGTTATATTGAAAGTGGGTACTTCGCATACTTAACAAATTTATTTTATTTTAGAATATTTGCCCTTCCTAATGCTAAGTTGCCCAAGGGGCGGATTTAGAATCTTTCTGCTCGGGAAAGACAGGCCATGAAAGATTATATAAAGGACAGTCTCCGTAAGGGTCATATTCGTCCATCTACTTCTCCAGTGGGAGCTGGTTTTTTCTTTGTTAAAAAAAAAGATGGCGGTTTAAGGCCCTGCATCGACTATCGTGAATTTAATAAAATTGCTGTTAAGAATCAATATCCTCTTCCACTCATCCCAGACATGTTTAATCAGATCTTAGGAGCCAGGTGGTTCTCTAAAATACATTTACGCGGGGCCTACAATTTAGTTCGTATGCGAAAAGGGGATGAGTGGAAGACGTCATTTAATACTCCAGACAGTCATTATGAGTATTTGGTCATGCCTTTTGGTTTAAGTAATGCTCCAGCAGTTTTTCAAAACCTGGTGAAAATTTTCAGGAATTTTGTTGGACACTTTGTGGTGGTATATCTGGACGATATTCTCATATTTTCTTCCGATTGGTCTTCTCATGTCCAACATTTAAGGTCAATCCTTCAAATACTGACGAAAAATTGTCTTTACGCGAAATTTCAAACATGTCCTTTTGGAGTACTGGAAATTTATTTCTTAGGATATGTGCTGTCTCCTCATGATTTTCGTATGGACTCCACTAAGGTTCAAGCAAGCCTTGATTGGGTTCAACCCGCTTCATTAAAGGCTCTGCAGAGGTTCTTGGGTTTTGCTAATCATTACCGAAAAAGTATTTATAATTTTTCCTCCATTTCCAAACCTTTGACGGATCTTACTAAAGTGGGTGCTGATCTTGTAAACTGGAAACCTAGTGCGGTCTCTGCATTTGAAACCTTAAAACAGTGTTTTATGAAAGCGCTTGTTCTTGTTCAACCTGATCTTTCTAGTCCCTTTATTGTTAAGGTTGATGCCTCAGAAATAGGTGTGGGGGCTGTGTTGTCTCAAAGATCTCTGTATTAACCATCTTACACCCCTGTGCTTTTTTCTCTCAGAAATTTTCTTCCACTGAAAAGAACTATGATATAGGTAATCATGAGCTTCTTGCTATTCAGAGGGCATTTGAAGAGTGGGACCACTTTATAGAGGGGGGCAGATATCAAATTACTTTACTGACTGACCATAAAAACCTGACTTTTTTTTAGAATCTGCCAAAACACTTAATCCTAGACAGGCTAAGTGGGCCTTTTTTAAACATTTTTTTTTTTTACCAAATTTGACTTCATTGTAACCTACAGACCCAGGTCTAAAAATGTCAGGGCCGACGCATTATCCCAAAGCTTTTGTTTCTCACAGGTCCCCGACTTTCATCCTGAACCTATTTTATCTAAGGGGAGAGTGGTTTCTGCAATATCATCTGATCTTACAATTGAAATTAACCCCTTCAGAACCCAGCCTGTTTTGGCCTCGTGGACACAGATGATTTTTTCAAATCTGACATGTGTCACTTTATGTGGTAAGAACTTCGGAATGCTTTTACCTATTCAAGCGATTCTCAGATTGTTTTCTCATGACATATTGTACTTTATGTTAGTGAAAAAATTTGGTCGATAAATTGAATATTTATTTGTGAAAAACGTCACATTTTAGCGAAAATTTGCAAAAATTAGCATTTTTCTACATTTTAATGTATTTGCTTGTAAAACAGATAGTAATACCACACAAAATAGTTACTAGTTAACATCCCCCATATGTCTACTTTATGTTTGCATCAATTTTTTTCACGTCCTTTTATTTTTCTGGGACGTTAAAAGGCTTAGAACTTTAGCAGCAATTTCTCATATTTTCAAAAAAGTTTCAAAGGCTATTTTTTCAGGGACCCCCATAAATCACCCAATTTTGAAAACTGCACCCCTCAAAGTATTCAAAACCACATTCAGAAAGTATTTTAACCCTTTAGGCGTTTCACAGGAATTAAAGCAACGTAGAGGTGAAATTTTTTTTGCTGAAATTCATTTGTAATAATTTTTTTTCTGTAACACAGAAGATTTTACCAGAGAAATGCAACTTAATATTTATTGCCCAGATTCTGCAGTTTTTAGAAATATCCAACATGTAGCCCTAGTGTCCTAACGGACTGAAGCACCGGCCTCAGAAGCAAAGGAGCACACAGTGTTTTTGCAGAATTTAGTGGAATTAGTCTGTGAAGATGAAAATCACCTTTTTTTCTGTGGAAACATAGATTTTTTTCATTTTTACAAGGAATAAAGGAGAAAAAGCACCCCAACATTTGTAAAGCAATTGTTCCTGATTATGGCTATACCATATGTGGTAATAAACTGCTGTTTGGGCCCACTGCAGGGCTCAGAAGGGAAGGAGCGCCTTTTAGATTTTGGAGCACAGATTTTGCTGGATTGGTTTTCAGTGCCATGTCGGGTTTGCAACATCCCAGAGGAACCAAAACAGTGGAAATCCCCCATAAGTGACCCTATTTTGGAAAAAACTCCCCTCAAGGAATTTTTCTAGGGGTATAGTGAGCATTTTGACCCCACAGGTTTTTTGTAGAATTTAGTGGAATTCGGCCGTGAAAATGAATATCAACATTTTTGTCCACTAAAGGGATAAAAGAGGAAAAGCACCCCAACGTTTGTAAAGCCATTTCTCCCAATTACGGCAATACCCCACATGTCATCATAAATGTTATTTTATTAGAAATTAATTAACCCTTTCAGGACTGATCCTTTTTTGCTTTTTCATTTTCATATTTCACTCCCCGCCTTCCAAGAGCCATAATTTTTTTATTTTTCCGTCAATAGAGCAGTGAGAAGGCTCATTTTTTGTGGGAAGAGTTGTAGTTTCTATTACCACCATTTAAAGAGGCTCTGTCACCAGATTTTGCAACCCCTATCTCCTATTGCAGCAGATCGGCGCTGCAATGAAGATAAGAGTAACGTTTTTTTGTTTTTTAAAACGAGCACTTTTGGCCAAGTTATGACCATTTTTATATTTATGTAAATGTGGCTTTCTAAAGTACAACTGGGCGTGTTTAAAGTAAAAGTACAACTGGGCGTGTATTGTGTTCGTTACATCGGGGCGTTTTTACTTCTTTTACTAGCTGGGCGTTGTGTATAGAAGTATCATCCACTTCTCTACACAACGCCCAGCTTCTGGCAGTGCACAGACACAGCGTGTTCTCGAGAGATCACACTGTGACGTCACTCACTTCCTGCCCCAGGTCCTGCATCGTGTCGGACGAGCGAGGACACATCCGCACCAGAGGCTACAGTTGATTCTGCAGCAGCATCGGCGTTTGCAGGTAAGTAGCTACATCGACTTACCTGCAAACGCCGATGCTGCTGCAGAATCAAATGTAGCCTCTGGTGCCGATGTGTCCTCGCTGGTCCGACACGATGCAGGACCTGGGGCAGGAAGTGAGTGACGTCACAGCGTGATCTCTCGAGAACACGCTGTGTCTGTGCACTGCCAGAAGCTGGGCGTTGTGTAGAGAAGTGGATGATACTTCTATACACAACGCCCAGCTAGTAAAAGAAGTAAAAACGCCCCGATGTAACGAACACAATACACGCCCAGTTGTACTTTTACTTTAAAAACGCCTAGTTGTACTTGAGAAAGCCTCATTTACATAAATATAAAAATGGTCATAACTTGGCCAAAAATGCTCGTTTTAAAAAAAAACAAAACGTTACTCTTATCTCCATTGCAGCGCCCATCTGCTGCAATAGGAGATAGGGGTTACAAAATCTGGTGAAAGAGCCTCTTTAAAGTACCATAAAATGTACTGAGAAACTGAAAAAAATTTGCGGGCTTAAATTGGAAAAAACTGTAATTCCTCCATTGTTTTTGGGGTTTTGTTTTTAAGTCTTTCGCCATGCGGTAAAAACGACAACTTTAGTTTTATTCTGCGTCTCAATACGATTACGGTGATACCAAATTTATATAGGTTTTTCTTATATTTTACTACTTTTACAAAGAAAAGACTATTTGTTAAAAAAAATTAATTGTTTTGTATCATCACATTCTGACATCCAGAACTTTTTTATTTTTTGGTCGATTGAGCGGTGTGAGGGCTTATTTTTGGTGGGACGAGCTGTAGCATTTATTGGTACCATTTAATGGTACATACATCTTCCTGATCAGTTTTTATTACATCTTTTTTAGAGCTAAGGTGACCAAAAAACAGCGATTTTGGTGTTTTAAATTCTTTACTTCTTACAGCGTTCACCGTGCGCAATAAATGACATCTTACTTTATTCTGTGGGTCGGTATTATTACGGCGATACCATATGTATATAGTTTTTTTTACGTTTTGCAGCGTTTGCACAATAAAATTACGTTTCTATAAAATTTATTTTCTGAGACACCATATTCTGAGCTGTAACTTTTTTATTTTTTAGTCAAAAAAGCTGTGGGAGGTCTTGTTTTTTGTGGGACGGGTTGTAGTTTTTATTGGTACAATTTTGGGGTAAATGCGGCTTTTTGATTACTTTTTATTCTATATCTTGGGAGGGGTGGTGACCAAAAAATAGCGATGCTGACATAGTTTTCCGTTTATTTTGTTTGCGGCATTCACCGTGCGGAAAAAAATAACATTATAGTTTCATAGCTTGGGTCGTTACGAACACGGCGATACAAAATATGTGTACTTTTTTTAACGTTTTCATAAATGACTTATTATAGGAAAACAAAAACTTTTATTTTTACACTTTTCTAAAACATTTTTAATAACTTTTTTTTTACTTTTTACACTTTTTTTTTTTTTACCTGCAACTCTGATTGATGCTAGAATACATTACTACCTAGTAGTGTAATGTTTCCAACTGTCAGTGTTACGTTACAGTCACTCTGATAGTAAGTCTACGAGGACCAGCCAGAGGCTGGTCCTCATAGGCTTCCATACATGGCAGACCAGGAGGCTGTTGCCTGGACTCCGGATATCATCACAAGCATCAGCAACCCCCACAATTGCATGGGGGCTGCTGATGTGCTTCGAACCCCCTAAATGCGGCGATCGCAATCGAGCGCCGCATTTAACGGGTTAATTGCCGAAATCAGCGGCGATGAGCTGCTGATCGGCAACACTGGAGTGTCAGCTGACCTCACAGTTTCCGATGCACACCTTGTGGCCGACAGTGTGCATTGGGAACGACACAGTGACTTCCTGTCACTCTGACACGAAGCCTATCAGGACCAGCCGGAGCTTGGTCTTGATGGGCTTCCGTCCATGGCAGACACGGAGGCCATTGTTTGGCTTCCATTTTCCATGCTAACTATCGGCAAACCCCGCGATTTCGGACCGGGGTCTGCCGATATGCTAGAAACCCCTAAAATGCAGCGATTGAAACCGATCGCCGCATTTAAGGGGTTAATTTGCCTAAATCAGTGGCAAGGGACCTCTGGTCGGCAAGAATGGAGTGTCAGCTGCAGACGACAGCTGACCTCCTGGTTCCCGATGCACACTGTCGCCGACAGTGTGCACCGGAAACAAATCAGTAACTATACGTCCTCGTGCGTGAAATAACCTTCCGCCACGACGTATAGTTACTTACTCGTGCGGATAGGGGTTAAAGAATGTCATCAACTTGCTCTGAAAACCATTCCTGCAGGGAAGTTGTTTGTACCTCCTCAGTTCAGATTTCGTTTGCTCAATGAGTTACATGATTCTGTTTTGTGTGGTCATCTAGGGATAACTGGTACTAAAAAATTGGTCTCACAGCTCTATTGGTGGCCACCCTTGTCTCGTGTTGTGAGTTCCTATGTCTCTGCTTGCAATGTCTGCGCTCACGCTAAGACTCCTTGAACTCGTCCTATGGGTGAATTTCTGCCATTGCCTGTTCCGCAGAAACATTGGTCTCATCTGTCCATGGATTTCATCACTGATTTACCTCCCTCCGAAGGGAAAACTGTCATTTGAGTTGTGGTGGACCGTTTTAGTAAGATGTGTCATTTCATTCCATTGCCTCAGCTCCCTGATTCCAAAACCTTATCTAAATTATTTATTGATCAAGTGGTTCGTCTGCATGGTATTCTGGAAAATATTGTCTCTGATAGAGTTGTACGATTTGTGGCTGGCTTCTGGAGAGCTTTCTGTAAAAACCTTGGTGTACAATTTATCATTCTCTTCTGCATTCCACCCTGAAACTAATGGTCAAACTGAGCATTTTAATCAACCTTTGGAACAATATCTTAGGTGTTATATTGCTGATAACCAGGTTGAATGGGTCTCATATCTTCCTTTAGCAGAGTTTGCTATAAATAATCACCACCATGTTGCTCTTGATTCCTCGGCGTTATTCTGTAATTATGGTTTTCATCCTCGTTTTGGTTCATTTTCCACCTATTCTAGTGATAACCCTGAGGTGGAAGTTGAATCAAATAAACTGTGCACAGTTTGGGCTCAGGTTCAATTGAACCTGAAGAACTCCCAAATTATTCAAAAGAAAAATGCTAATAAAAAAACGTACTGTGGGTCCTGTATTTTGTTTGAGTCAAAAAGTATGGCTTTCTATGAAAAACCTACACGGAAGTTTGCCCCTAGGTTTATTGGTCCATGTGAAATAGTTGAAATAATAAACCCTGTGTCGTTTTTCTTCCTGCATCCTTTAGGCTATGTTCACACGGAGTATTTTGGGGGAGGAATATCTGCCTCAAAGTTCCAAACGGAATTTTGAGGCAGATATTCCTCCCCCAAAATACTCCGTGTGAACAGCAATTATCGCACAGTTTTTCGCCCGCGGCCATTGAGCGCCGCGGGCATAAAACACGCTTTCTCCTGCCTCCCATTGAAGTCAATGGGAGGTCGGAGGCGGAAGCGCCCGAAGATAGGGCATGTCGCTTCTTTTTCCCGCGAGGCAGTTTTACTGCTCGCGGGAAAAAGACGCCGACGCCTCCCATTGAAATCAATGGGAGGCGTTCTCGGGCCGTTTCTGCCGAGTTTTGCGACGCGGTTTCCGCGTCAAAAAACTCGGCAAAAGACCCCGTGTGAACATAGCCTGTGGGTTCATAATGTATTTCACAAATCTTTCGTAAATTTTTTTTTACATCATCTGGTCCACTCAAGAAACCTCTTCCTCCAGTTCAGGTAAAAGGAGATATGGAGTTTGAGGTTCAGAGAATTGTGGATTCTAGAAGGGTCAAGGGTACTCTAAAAATACTTGGTACACTGGAAGGGTTATGGGCCAAAAGAATGTACTTGGGTTTCTGCCAATTCAGTACACGCCAGTCGTTTGGTTACAATTTTTCACTTGAAACCTAGGCCAGGGTTTAAGGGTCCGGAGGCCCCCTCGGGGGGAGGGGTACTGTTAGGAAAACACCTGTTCCCTTAAGGTCACTATGACAACCAGCCTAGCTTCTGGGCGGTTCTTCTTTTACCTTGAGCCTAATTCTCTTCTCTGTCCTTCTGCCAATCAGCTGTGTGGTTGTATTTATACCTGTCTTTTCCCACCTGTCTTTGCATGTGAATTTTCCTATCTCCTGGTTTCTGATCAAGCTCCTGACTGCTCCTGCACTTCTGTTTTCTGGACCTCGTGTATACGGACCTCGGCTTGTCTCTCGTTAACCCTCTGCTTACCGATTCTGATTATCCGCTCCCGTGGCTTGTCTGATTAAGTCTACTGCGTTTCTGGACTTTGTTAACCTATTGCTGTCTGGTTTCCAGCTCAGGTTTGCCTGCATTGCACCTCTTATGCGAAACTACACTCTGTTAAGACAAACTGGGTTCTAAGCAGCAAAGTCCATCCCACCTTGCGGTCGGCTCTTGCGAACAACTTAGAGTAGCCTTAGGCACTGTCGATCAGAGTGGTTACGGATTTTAGGTTGCGGGTTTACGTGCACGCTCTCTCCCATCAGACTCCAGCAGCCCTGAGGTATCGCTCCACTTGCATTTCCATAACCGCAGCATTAATAGTCTGCATTTGCCTATAAATAGTATGGCAAGGTGTAACTCCTTAACCCAATTTTCTTTTTTTCATTTTCGTTTTCCCATCATTGCATTCCAAGAGTCAGAATTAAAGTCACTAAATTTTCCGTTCATATAGCCATAGAAAGGCTTGTTTTTTTTGCAGGACAAGTTGTATATTTTAATGGTACTATATAATGTACTGAGAAACTTTTAAAAATAATTTTGTAGGGTGAAATTGAAAAAACCCCACAATTCTGCCATCATTTTTGGTATTTAAATTTTATGCCATTCACTGTGTGAACTTTACTCTGTGTCAGTATTATTACGGCGATACCAAATTTATATCTTGTTTTTTTTGTTTTACTTCTTTTACAAAATAAAAACAAATTGTTTTTTGCAAGATAGTTTTTATTAGTACAGCTTTGGGCTATATTCAACTTTTTGATAACTTTTTTTGAAAAACATTTTTTTTGGAAAGCGTGGTGACCAAAAAGCAACAATTCTGGCATTGTGATTTTTTTTTCCTATGGTGTTCATCCTGCAGGTTAAATAGTATGATTGCTCATGCAATACACTACAATACTTTTGCTGTGTTACCTTTTTCTATGCTCCACTATTAAAGGCCTTAGTAGAGCAAATTATGCAGACCTGGAGTATTTTACTGGGGCTCTGACTACCACGACGACTGCTCAGTACCACGTGACTTCGTCCTAAGAGCATGCGCCATATTGACACACCGAAGATTGCATGGTTAGAATAAATAGAAGAAAAACACAACAGTCAGTGGCGCATGCAGGGGGGTTTCTAAATCCCCATGTGAGCAGGGCCAGGAGGCCTTCACATACAATTGACAGCACTGGTGAGGCAGAGAAACCATCAGTTCCCTTCCCTGCCATTCGGCGCTTTCATTGTGATGCAGGCAGCGAAATGATATCAATGCCCACTGCATCATTCTGCTGGAGCAGGCCTGGTCAGAAGAGACCAAGCCTTCATCGCTGGAGGACAACATAGGAACAGGGACAGGTGAGTGTGGCACTATCTATAACTGTGGCATTATTTACAGGGGTACTGTGGCACTATCTAAGGAAGCAAAGTGTGGCACGATCTACATGGGACAGTGTTTGGCACTATCTACATGGGACAGTGTTTGGTACTATCTACATGGGACAGTGTTTGGTACTATCTACATGGGACAGTGTTTGGCACTATCTACATGGGACAGTGTGTGTCACTATCTACAGGGGGCACTGTGGCACTATCTACATTGGCACAGTGGCATTATCTACATGTCAGTGTGTTGCACTCTTCATATGGGCAGTGTGTGGCACTATCTACATGGGACAGTGTTTGGCACTATCTATATGGGACAATGTTTGGCACTAGCTACATGGGACAGTGTGTGGCACTATCTACAGGGGGCACTGTGGCACTATCTACATGGGCACAGTGGCATTATCTACATGTCAGTCAGTGTGTTGCACATTTTACATGGGCTGTGTGTGGCACTATCTACAAGGGAGAGTGTGTGGCACTATCTACATGGGCACTGTGGCACTATCTACATGGGCACTGGGGCATTATTTATGGGGGCAGTGTGTGGCACTCTCTACAGGGGGCAGTGTGTGGCACTATCTACAGGAGGCACTGTGACACTATATACACTGTTTTTTTTATGCTACGATTAGTTTTCAGCACATATCCACTAGCCTAGCGCTTTACATTAGAGCTTGTAATGTAAAGGGCTAAGCTGGTGGATACGTGCAGACCAATACTTGTAATGTGAAAACCAAAGGGTAGCAGTAACATGGCGAAAATAACTTGGTTTAAAAAGTATTCATAGTGTTTGTCAGTCTGCAGGATTTTCTAGAATTCTCAACAAATCTTGCAGAGAACACAGGAATTCATTTCTTCTCGATCAATTTCATTTTCTTCTGGCAGACAGCTCATAGGGACAGTGCTTTATTAAGGGGTGTATGTCTTAGCATGCCTGGTGTTCTCCTGCAATAGACAATGATCAGCACCCCAGGAGTAGTAGGTTAGCGCACATGGGAGGAGTATCTCAATCTCAATGACCATTTAGAAGAAATCCATGGCACTCATAAACATAGAAGGTACTGTAAGTTACATTTATTTTCATGATCCAAAGATTCAAGTATATAAACAATATACATTAGGCAATGCTTTTTATTCAAGAACTGGACGTTATATTCCTCCTGAACCTTGATCTCCAGTATCGCAAAGTAGCAATATGGAAGTATTGCCGGCTGCTGCCATGGCAATGAGAGAACACTACTCCGCATGGATTTTTCTCATTGCCATGGCGGCAGCTGGCTTTACTTCCATACTGCTACTTGTGGTTTTCTTTTATTACATGGTGGTGGTCAGTGTTGGAGATCAAGGTCTGGAATGATCTTAACATCCAGTTCTTGAAAAAAGAGTATCACCTAATGTACATACTTTATAAACTTGAATCTTTAGATCAGAAAAATAAATGTAACTGACATTCTATGTTTGAGTGCCGTGGATTTCTTCTACATGGTCTTGTATTGCAGACAGAGCAGTGGGGAAGGGCTCCTGCGGCAGTCAGTGCCTAACGGTGACCTTACACCTTCAACAGCTGTTGGCCGAATTCGGGCATCAGCTATTCCTCCCAACCTCCCCATACACATTTACGCTTGTTTCTGGCTGAGGGTGCATGTGTTATGAATGGGGAGAGTCGAATAAGTTCTTGCCAGACATCTCAGATTATCTCCCTTAAGAACAAAGAATCGTGCATGTTGAAATTGAACATGCCCAACCTCCCCCCCCCATGACTTCTGGTCAACGAACGTCAGACGAACATCTAATACACCTTTACAGAAATACACAGCTTTGTGAGAAGGTGGGGGGCCACCGGACCCTTTCTAAGTGGACCTGGTTTACTGGGGAAACGAAGGTGGAACTTCCTGACCAATACCCCAGCGTGAACATCCCGGGCGGGTACCCAAGTCCTCTCCTCAGGCCCGTATCCTCTCCAATGGACCAAGTACTGGAGGGAGCCTTGGACCATCTTGCTGTCCACAATCTTGGCCACCTCGAATTCCACCCCCTCAGGGGTGAGAACGGGAACAGGAGGTTTCCTCGAAGGAGCCAAGGATGGGGAGCAGCGTTTAAGGAGGGAGGCATGAAACACGTCGTGTATACGAAAAGATGGGGGTAACTCCAGCCGGAAGGAGACAGGATTGAGGACTTCAATGACCTTATACAGCCCAATAAACCGGGGAGCAAACTTCTTGGACGGGACCTTAAGACGCAAGTTCCTAGATGATAACCACACCAGATCCCCGACCATAAACTAGTGGTTAGCAGAACGTTTTCTATCAGCCTGAGTTTTTTGTACGCTCTGGGACGCCTCTAGGTTCTTCTGAACCTGGGCCCAGACTGTGCACAGTTCCCGATGAACGACCGCTACCTCGGGATTGTTGGAACTACCAGGTGAAACGGAGGAGAACCGTGGATTAAACCCAAAATTACAGAAAAAGGGGGAGACCCCTGACGAGTTACTGACCCGGTTATTAAGGGAAAATTCAGCGAGGGGAATGAATGAGACCCAATCATATTGACAGTCAGAGATAAAACACCTTAAATATTGTTCTAGAGATTGATTAGTCCTCTCAGTTTGGCCATTGGTTTCAGGATGGAAAGCAGAGGAGAAGGACAGATCAATCTCCAACTTCTTACAGAAGGCTCTCCAAAACAAAGAAACAAATTGTACCCCTCTGTCCGAAACAATATTGACAGGGACCCCATGGAGACGCAGGATGTGTTTGACAAACAAGGTAGCTAACGTCTTGGCGTTGGGTAGTTTCTTGAGGGGCACAAAGTGGCACATCTTACTGAAGCGGTCTACTACCACCCACACCACCGACTTGCCTTGGGATGGAGGCAAATCGGTGATAAAATCCATGGAGATATGTGTCCAAGGTCTCTGGGGAATGGGCAACGAACGTAGTAAGCCCGCTGGTCGGGACCTGGGAGTCTTCGACCTAGCACAAACCTCACAAGCGGTGACGTAGGCCTTAACGTCTTTAGGCAACCCAGGCCACCAATAGTTTCTGGCAATGAGGTGTTTGGTACCCAGGATGCCTGGATGACCAGATAGTGCGGAGTCATGATTTTCCCTAAGTACCCTTAGCCGGTATTGCAGGGGAACAAACAGCTTGTCCACAGGAAGGTTCCCGGGAGCTGAACCTTGATCAGCTGCAATTTCAGAGACTAAATCAGAATCAATAGAAGAAATGATTATACCGGGAGGCAAAATACAAGCAGGATCTTCCTCCGAAGGAGGGCTGGCCATGAAGCTACGCGACAGTGCATCGGCCTTAATATTTTTAGACCCAGCCCTATAGGTAACCAAAAAGATGAATCTGGTAAAAAATAGCGCCCATCGAGCTTGTCTTGGGTTTAGCCTCCGGGCAGATTCTAGGAAAACCAGATTCTTGTGGTCGGTAAGGACCGTTACCTGGTGCCTAGCCCCCTCCAGGAAGTGGCGCCACTCTTCAAATGCCCATTTAATGGCTAAGAGTTCGCGGTTGCCAATATCATAGTTACTCTCAGTGGGCGAAAACTTCCTGGAGAAGTAGGCACAGGGGCGGAGATGGGTGAGGGACCTGGTACCCTGGGACAAGACAGCCCCCACTCCCACCTCGGATGCGTCAACTTCCACGATAAATGGCTCCATTTAGTTGGGCTGAACCAGCACCGGCGCCGAGATAAAGCACTTCTTAAGGACCTCAAAAGCCTGGACCACCTCTGGAGGCCAGTGGAGAAGATCAGCACCTTTGCGAGTGAGGTCCGTAAGAGGCTTAGCGATGACCGAGAAGTTAGCAATGAATCTCCTGTAATAATTAGCGAACCCCAAAAAACACTGTAACGCCTTCAGGGAGGCAGGTTGGACCCATTCCGCCACAGCCTGAACCTTGGCGGGGTCCATGCGGAATTCATGAGGAGTGAGGATTTGACCCAAAAATGGTATCTCCTGTACCCCAAACACACATTTTTCGGTTTTTGCAAACAGTTTGTTTTCCCGAAGGACCTGGAGCACCTTCCTGACATGCTCAATGTGGGAGGGCCAGTCCTTGGAAAACACCAGTATGTCATCAAGGTACACTACAAGAAATATCCCCAGGTAATCTCTCAAAATCTCATTTATGAAATTCTGGAAGACCGCCGGCGCATTACACAACCCAAAGGGCATGACGAGGTATTCGAAATGACCTTCGGGCGTGTTAAATGCAGTCTTCCACTCATCCCCCTCTTTGATGCGGATAAGGTTATACGCCCCCCGTAGATCAAACTTAGAGAACCATTGGGCCCCCTGAACCTGATTAAAGAGATCAGGAATCAAAGGAAGGGGATACTGGTTCCTTACAGTGACCTTATTCAGGTTACGGTAGTCAATGCATGGCCTAAGACCACCATCCTTCTTCCCTACGAAGAAGAAGCCAGCACCTACCGGAGAAGTAGAGGAGCGAATGTAACCCTTGGCCAGGCATTCCTGGATATACTCTCTCATGGCTTCACGTTCGGGACAAGAAAGATTAAATATCCTACCCTTAGGAAGCTTAGCTCCTGGTACCAATTCGATAGCGCAATCGTATTCTCTATGAGGAGGTAACACTTCGGAGGCCTCCTTAGAGAAAACATCAGCGAAGTCCTGAACAAACTCAGGTAGCGTGTTCACCTCCTCAGGGGGAGAAATAGAATTAACAGAAAAACATGACGTCAAACATTCATTACCCCATTTGGTAAGCTCCCCAGTATTCCAGTCAAACGTGGGATTATGCAACTGCAACCAGGGAAGGCCTAAAACCAAATCGGACGATAATCCCTGCATCAACAGTACAGAGCACTGCTCCAAATGCATGGAGCCAACAAGGAGTTCAAAAACAGGGGTATGCTGTGTAAAATAACCATTAGCAAGAGGAGTGGAGTCGATACCCACTACCGGGACAGGTTTAGGCAAATCAATCAAAGGCATAGCAAGAGACATAGCAAATTCCACAGACATGATATTAGCAGAGGACCCTGAATCCACGAAGGCGCTGCCGGTAGCAGACCTACCACCAAAAGAGACCTGAAAGGGAATCAAGATCTTATTACGTTTCATATTTACGGGAAATACCTGTGCGCCCAAGTGACCTCCCCGATGATCACTTAGGCGCGGAAGTTCTCCGGCTGCATTCTTACACTTAGGACAGTTGTTCACTTGATGCTTGTCATCCCCACAGTAAAAGCAGAGACCATTCTTCCTGTGGAAATCTCTACGTTGTTGGGGGGACACGAAGGCCCCGAGTTGCATAGGTACCTCTGAGTCTTCCGGGGAAGAACGAAGCGACGGAACCTCGGGAGGCATCATGGGGGAGTCGGAGGAGAAAACACATAAACGTTCGCGTTGTCGTTCCCTGAGACGTCGGTCAAGTCGTACCGCTAAAGCCATAACCTGGTCTAGGGAGTCAGAAGAGGGATAGCTAACTAGCAGGTCTTTCAGGGCATTCGACAGACCCAACCTAAATTGGCACCTTAAGGCAGGGTCATTCCACCGAGAAGATACGCACCACTTCCTAAAGTCAGAACAATACTCCTCAACAGGTCTCTTACCCTGACGTAAGGTCACCAGCTGACTCTCGGCAAAGGCAGTCTTGTCAGTCTCGTCATAAATGAGTCCGAGAGCAGAAAAGAAAAGATCAACAGAGGAAAGTTCAGGGGCGTCAGGAGCCAAGGAGAAGGCCCATTCTTGGGGCCCGTCCTGGAGCCGGGACATAATTATACCCACTCGCTGGCTCTCAGAACCTGAGGAGTGGGGCTTTAAGCGAAAGTAAAGCCTGCAACTCTCCCGAAAGGAGAGGAGAGAAAAGCCCTCCGGTCCCCTGAGAACCGGTCGGGCAACTTGAGGTGGGGTTCAGGAGTTGAGGTGAGGGGAACTACCAAGGTAGCATCATGCTGGTTGACCTTCTGAGCCAGGGCCTGGACCTGTAGGGAGAGACCCTGCATTTGCTGAGCCAGGGTCTCAAGGGGGTCCATAGTAGTGTCAGGGACCAGGGTAGACTAGGTATATGGGCTTGTGATTATGTAATGATAGGGGTAGGGAAACGGACAAATGAGCCCTAATCTACCCGCCACTCTGTCCCTGCCTACTTGCAACGACCCGCCCTAGGCGACGGGGTACAACTGGGCGGCGGTCCCTACGCTCAGTAAGTGCACAAGACAAACATACAAGGGAATATAAAGCAAAGGGAAAGGGGCAGTTGCCCACGGCAACACCGTGAGCAACAGAGTGGTGAACAAGCCAAGTCAAACCAGGAGAGCACGATGTACCAAACGCAGAGCAGAAGAGTAGTCAGGAAGCCAGGGTCAGAATGGAGCAGGATCAAATTGTTAGGAGCTGTAGCTGGGCCAGGAAACCACACGGAAAGAATCACAAGCAAGGCTGAACAGGAAAGGCAGGTATAAATAGACAGAGGGCGGGAGCTAGCTGAGTCTGGCCAGGCTGCGATAGGCTCTCCCACTCCTAAGCCTGCCAGCCTGAGTGGTGGAAGCTGGAGTCAGTCTCAGAGAGATAGACTCAGGTGAAGACTGGTTACCTATGGAAGTTAACCCCGAAGCTGTGCCTGGCAGATCCTTTACAACTTGGCTTCTCTTACCTATTCTCACTACCTGGTATCTCCTCTGACTGGACCGAGCGTATTTTATCCAGATTTAAAAAGCAATTCCACAGGAAATCGTGGTGCTCTGAAGAATTGTTGTAAAATCACCTCTATCATTTTGAAATAAGTTCTGGGAAGTTGAATGCTTAAAACTGGTTGCTATATGAAAAAACTCACGCATGTTCTTAGGCATGAGGCCAATTGTAATGACAGGGATAGGGAAACAGACAAGTGAGCCCTAATCTACCCGCCACTCAGTCCCTGCCTACTTGCAACGACCCGCCCTAGGCGACGGGGTACAACTGGGCGACTGTCCCTACACTCAGTAAGTGCACGACAGACAACCAGACAAGGAAACACAGAACAAAGGGAAACGGGGCAGTTGCCCACGGCAACACGGTGAGCAACAAGAGTAGTAAACGAGCCGAGTCAAACCAGGAGTGTACGAGGTACCAAACGCAGAGCAGAAGAGTAGTCAGTAAGCCAGGGTCAATACGAAGCAGGGACAAGTAGTTCAATAAGCTGGAGCAGGGCCAGGAAACCAACAGAGAAGAATCACAAGCAAGGAGGAACAGGAAAGGCAGGTATAAATAGACAGAGGGCGGGAGCTAGCTCCGTCTGGCCAGGCTGTGATAGGCTCTCCCACTCCTAAGCCTGCCATCCTGAGTGTTGGAAGATGGAGTCAGTCTCACAGACATAGAAGCAGGTGCAGACTGATTACCTATGGGCGTGGATACAGAAGCTGTGCCTGGCAGATCCTTAACACCAATTATGCTTTCCCGATGGGCGTAAGTATAGCTGTAGCAACAGCTACAGGGTCCAAAGGCTGAGGGTACCTACTCAGGTGAAGAATAATGCCGCTCGGAAAAGCAGTTACAAAGCCATACAGTAAAAGCGCCACTTGAACAGGCAGTGGCACTTTAGATATAGGTCCTTATGTGATACCTAAGGGTTAGAACAGAGAGTTCATGGTGCTCGTCTGAACCTAAGCTGCTCAGTCCAAAGGATGTGTGGATGGTTCCTCTGATGGAGGAAGCTTTGTGCCCACTATAGCTACCCTTGTGTAGCTTATAGAAATCTGTATGTAAAGTGCCACTGTCTTTTGACCTTTCTTTTTCTCCGATACGAGGGGGAGCTCTTCACAAAGATGTAGATAGTATTAAATGCAAAAGTAGCTGTATAAATCTGTATACAGTGAGCTGCCCCTAGTGGTAGCTTCAAGCAGCCACCTCAATCAGTTAATTGTATGACTGTGTGAAGGGAAGCAGAGGATTTGGAGTTTTGTTTTTCAGACTATCTATCTAATCTAATCTAATCTATCCTTTTTTCTATTTATCTAGATTAATCAGCACAGACTTTAGGTTATGTTTAGATCAAATAATTATAAAATTATATGTACACTTTAATACTTTACTGCTTTAGACCATCACAAAAAAGTCCATTGGGCTCTATGTTACCCTACACCAGGGGTAGGCAACCTTTTTTGTATGGCGTGCCAATTAAAAAATAAAATAAAAAAAATAAAAGATGACGTACTCAGTGTGCCATGCAGTACATGAAAGTCATGTAACTCAAACTCATTTCTTTAGTGAAATCTCATGCAAGCGCTGTGCATTCCCTGGCCCTGAACAAACCAGTGATGTTGATGCAGACTAGAGCCATTAATCAAGCCAAGGAGACGGTGTTGGACTATGGCTATGATGGAGAGCACATGCGGGGCTTAGGACTCACCGTGCCAGGCAAACATGTCCCGCGTGTCGGCTGCGGCACACATGCCATAGGTTGCTGACCCCTGCCCTATACCATCACAGAGGGATTAACCACTAAACCAATCTAGACCACTAGGAATATTACCAGAAATACTATGACTAATCCCAAAATAAGTATACCAGGGGGATTGGCATTTTCCATCTTTGCTGTGGGCACCAGCAAGAGAGGGTAAATGAAAGAGAGAAACTTACAGTAAGACAGAGATTTGCATACCTTGCAGAAAGTCTTCCACTTGTTTTTCTTCGAGCTCCTGAGTTAGTTCTAAGAAAAAACATATAGCACTCTATTAGAACAGTCAGTGTAACACATGAACAGTATAAATAATCCAGCAATTCTTGGAAGAAAAAAAAGAAGAAAAGAAAAATTGGTCCAGTCTATCTGCATCTAATAGTCTGGGAGCTTTGATTGGAACACAATATATTTTCATGGGACTCATAGAGTAAGTGGCCTATTGTTCTTATTTTCCTTCACAATGTAATGTCTGTTTAGATCATCATCATACTATAGTGGCCCATAATGTTAAACGTGGTTGATGTTTGGTTCACTATCATTGTTTATGTTTGTTGCTCATAAATTTATTGTTTCACTGGTTTGAAGGTACTTTACATAAAATATTAACGCCATTAAAAAATTTTGTAAAATTCAAGGACAATCTAGTATTTATCTTGCTGAAGGGAAACCAGGCCAACCCTGCTGACAAGTTACTGTGCGACACCACCATAACACAACCACTATGTCGCACAAGAACTTGAGCCCACAAAGCCTGATGAAGGACGTATTCTCGAAATGTTGCTACATGTCTCATCGTAGTGTTTTGTCTGACATGGATTAATAAAATTTACAGTACAATTTAGCAGTGCAAAAGTTTTTAGGCAGTTGAGAATAAATGCTGCAAAGTAAGAATGCTTTCGCAAATAGAAGTGTTAATAGTTGTTTTTATTTATCAATTAACAAAATACAAAGTGAATTAACAGAATAGAAATCTAAATCAAATCAATATTTGGTGTGTCCTCCCTTTGCTTTCAAAACAGCATAAATTCTTCCAGGTACACTTGCACAAAGAATGAGAACAGTAACAAGACACAAGGTAGTTATACTGCAGCAGCAATGTCTCCCTCAGGCAGAGATTTCATATCAGACTGGGGTTTCAAGATGTGCTGTTCAAAATCTTTTGAAGAAGTACAAAGAAACGGGAAACGCTGAGGACCATAGATGCAGTGGTCGGCCAAGGAAACCGTGCAAAAGATCAAAGGCACATCATGATTACTTCCCTTCAAAAATCGGAAGATGTCCAGCAGTGCCATCAACTCAGAACTGGCAGAAGCCAGTGGGACCCAGGTACACCCATCTATTGTTTAGGGAAGTCTGCCCAGCAGTGGTCTTCATGGAAGAAACCATAAAACTATACTTTTGACGTGGAAACAAGGCCAAACCATTCAACTATGCATAAAATTATAGGAACAAGCAGAAAAATTGCAGCAGGTGCTCTGGACTGATGAGTCAAAATGTTAAATATTTGGCTGTAACAGAGGGCAGTTTGTTCGCCGGCGGGGGGGATTAATGGTGTCCTCAATGCTGAGAAATACAGGCAGATACTTATCCATCATGCAATACAATCAGGGAGGCGTCTGAGTGGCTCCAAATTTATTCTGCAGCAGGACAACGACCCCAAATATACAGCGAATGTCATTAAGAACTATCTTCAGCGTAAAGAAGAACAAGGAGTCCTGGAAAAAGGGCCGGCCTTAGGCTACAGGGTGCCCTGTGCGGAATTGCCCTTTGGTGCCCCCCACTGCATTTATCATTGTTAAGTATTGTCGGCATTTGGTGCTTTTGTTTGTGCATTTGTCACGCAGAAAAACACGTAAAAAATGCTTGGTTTAAGCGTCCCATTGACATCAATGGTATAGCGCCCCATTAGTGCATACGACACGTTTTGTTTAAAAATGTGTCGCGTAAAAAAAGAAGCGTTAGGCCAATTCTTTAGCATGTAAAATGCTCCGAAAATGCGCCAAAATCGCACCTAATTTCTATAGGCAATGGGAGTTCTGATTGAGCGTCAAAAAAACCCGCCGAAGGCGTGCAAAAAAAGCAATGAATACGCGTCAAAAGCGCCTGTAGTTTAAAAATAATTTTACAAAAAGACTAGTGTTTTTAAGGGTATGTGCACGCACAAAATAAAAAACATCTCAAAATATGGGCTGATTTTCAGCCGTTTTTTATTCAAAGTCGCGTTTTTAACAGCCGTTTTTGTACAGAGACTATGAAAAATGGCCCCAAAAACGGCTGAAGAAGTGACGTGCACTTCTTTTTCGTGGCCGTACTTTTCTGCGGCCGTTTTTCAAAACGGCCGCGTAAAAAACGCCCTGTCGGAACAGAACGCCGTTTTCCAGATGTTTCCAGTGTTCTGCTTCCGATGTTTTCCGCCGTTTTTAGCACAGTGTGAAGAAGGCCTATGTTTTGGTAAGGCTGTATTAACATTACATCCTGCCTGTCCATTTATCATATGCGGTGGAAAAGCTCCTGGCGCATACATTAAATGGACACAAAAAACTTGCAGTATCATTTTTTGTACTGGACGCCACGACATAAAATAGCGCAGTCCCCACCGAACTGAGGCTTTTTTAACCTCCATCAGGTGTATGGAACTGTTTACCATACTTTCTAGGAGCTTTCCCGGTGCACACATTACACGGATGGGCAGGATGTAATGGAATATTACTTTCAGGCTGAGTTCACACGGGGCACTGCAGGGAATTTGGGGCAAAAAAACGCACCAAACTGAGGGGCAGTTTCTCGCCTGGAATGTCTGCTGTGAAAAACTGCAGCACTTAGCCAGCGGTCACATGGGATGAAGCATCATCCCAGGAGGCCGGCCCTCTGACATCATCCAGGCCTGCCTCCTGGAATGACGTTCATCCATGTGACCGCTGCTACAGCCTGTGTTTGGCTGCAGCGAAGGTCACATGCGATGAGGCGTCATCCCAGGAGGATAAAACACAGATTCCAAGGTAAGTATAATATATTGTGTGTTTTCTGAGTGGCGTTTTTTGCGGCGGGATCGCTGCGAACCCACCGCAAAAAAACACAACTGCTATTTGTTGTAGAATTTACCTCCCCATTGAATACAATGGGGAAAACCCGCAACAAATAAGGCGCGTTTACGCAAATACAATTGACATGCTGAGAATAAAACTCTGCATCGCAGGTCAGTTTTTTCCGCTCAGTGTTTACGTAGCGTGTGGATGAGATTGGTTTTATCTCATCCACTTTGCTGTTACTGCATTTGCTGCTGTCCATGTGGCAATGTTGGTACTTTTTATTACTTCTTATTTAACTCACACTGTGAAGGCTGTAAAATAGCCCAAATCGCTGTTTTTTGTTCACATTAGCTCTAAAAAAAATTAATAAAAAATGTTGAAAATAGTGGCATATACCAAAATATTGTACCAATAAAAGCTCCCCAGACTAAGGCATTAGCGCCGAAACGCGCGTTGGGGTGGACGTTCGCTGTGTTCTCTATTTTGCATCTACCATGGGTATGTTATATCCTTGTAACTTGCTTTAGAACTTTCCTGTGTATTATTGCCTTCCCTTATGTTCATATGGACTTCATAATTCACTCCTGCTACCATCTTATATGAATTATTCTTATGCAGCACATTGTTTTTTTTATATATATATACAGTGAAGGAAATAAGTATTTGATCCCTTGCTGATTTTGAAAGTTTGCCCACTCTCAAAGACATGAACAGTCTAGAATTTTCAGGCTAGGTTAATTTTACCAGTGAGAGATAGATTATATATATATATATATATAAAAAAAAACAACAAAAAAACAGAAAATCACATTGTCAAAATTAGATATATTTATTTGCATTGTGCACAGAGAAATAAGTATTTGATCCCCTACCAACCATTAAGAGTTCAGCCTCCTCCAGACCAGTTACACGCTCCAAATCAACTTGGTGCCTGCATTAACCCCTTAAGGACGCAGCCTAGTTTTGGCCTTAAGGCTCAGAGCCCATTTTTCAAATCTGACATATTTCACTTTATGTGGTAATAACGTCGGAATGCTTAAACCTACCCAAGCGATTCTGAGATTGTTTTCTCGTGACACATTGGGCTTCATGTTCGTGGTAAAATTTGGTCGATATATTCAGTGTTTATTGGTGAAAAATTGCAAAATTTAGAGAAAATTTTGAAAAAATTGCATTTTTCAGAATTTAAATGCATCTGCTTGTAAAACAGACGGTTATACCACCCAAAATAGTTACTAGTTCACATTTCCCATATGTCTACTTTAGATTGGCATCGTTTTTTGAACATTCTTTTATTTTTCTTGGACGTTACAAGGCTTAGAACATAAACAGCAATTTCTCATATTTTTAAGAAAATTTCAAAAGCCTTTTTTTTAAGGTACCTCTTGAGTTCTGAAGTGGCTTTGTGGGGCCTATGTATTAGAAACCCTGATAAAACACCCCATTTTAAAAACTAGACCCCTCAAAGTATTCAAAACAGCAGTTATAAAGTTTTTTAACCCTTCAGGCATTTCACAGGAATTAAAGCAAAGTGGAGGTGAAATTTGCAAATTTCATTTTTCTTGCTGAATTTCAATTTTATTCATTTTTTTTTCTGTAACACAGAAGGTTTTACCAGAGAAACACTACTAAATATGTATTTTCCAGATTCTGCAGTTTTTAGAAATGTCCCACATGTGGCCCTATTGCGCTCGTGGACTAAAAGACAAGCCCTAGAAGCAAAGAAGCACCTAGTGCATTTTGAGTCCTCTTTTTTATTAGAATATATTTTAGGCAGCATGCCAGGTTTGAAGAGGTGTTGAGGTGTCAAAACAGTAGGAATCCCCCAATAGTGACCCCATTTTGTAAACTACACCCCTCAAGGAATTCATTTAGGGTTGTTGTTACCATTTTGACCGCACATTTTTTTCACAGCACGTATTTGAATTGGGCTCTGAAATGAAAAAAATGTCATTTTTTCCAATAAAATGTCATTTGTGATCAAAATTTCTTATTTTCACAGGGAACAAAATACCCCATTTTGTTGCCCAATTTGTCCTTAGTGTGGCAGTACCCCATTTGTGGTGATAAACTGCCGTTTGGGCCCATGGGAGGGCTCAGAAGGAAAGGAGCGCTATATGTTTGTTGGAGTCCAGATTTTGTTGGATTGGTTTTCGGGTGCCATGTCGCATTTGCAGAGCCTCAGAGGTATCAAAGCAATGGAAACCCACCAAAAGTGACCCCATTTTGGAAACTACACCCCTCAAGGAATTCATTTATGGTTGTTGTTAGCATTTTGACCGCACAGTTTTTTCACAGCACCTATTTCAATTGGGCTGTGACATTAAAAAAATGTCATTTTTTCCAATAAGATGTAATTTTTAACCAAAATTTCTTATTTTCACAGGGAACAAAATACTCAATTTTGTTGCCCAATTTCTCCTGAGTGCATCAATACCCCATTTGTGGCAATAAACTGCCGTTTGGGCCCATGGGAGGCCTCAGAAGGGAAGGAGCGCTGTGTGTTCTTTGGAGTACAGATTTTGCTGGTTTGGTTTTCGTGTGCCATGTCGCATTTGCAGAGCCCCAGAGGTATCAAAGCAATGGAAACCCACCAGAAGTGACCCCATTTTGGAAACTACACCCCTCAAGGAATTCATTTATGGGTAATGTGACCATTTAGACCCCATAGTTTCTTCACAGAACTTATTTGAATTGGGCTGGGAATGAAAACAAAATTATTTTTGTCAAATAATATGTAGTTTTGGCTGAAAATTTCTTATTTTCACAAGAAACAAAATACCCCATTCTGTTGCGCAATTTGTTCTGAGTGCCGCAATACCCCATTTGTTGTGATAAACTGCCGTTTGGGCCCATGGGAGGGCTCAGAAGGAAAGGACCACCATTTGGCCTACTCGGGATTTTCTAGTGCGAAGTCATGTATGCAGAAGCCCCTGAGGTACCAGTACAGTTGAAACCCGCAAGAAGTGACCCCGTTTTAAAAACTACACCCTTAAGGCATTCATCTAGAGGTGTAGTGACCATTTTGACCGGAGACCTACACCCCATAAACTGTAATGTGGGTTCTCCCGGGTATGGCAATACCCTACATGTGGCTGTTATCAGCTGCCTGGACACACAGCAGGGCCCAGAGGGGAAAGACGAGGGGGGATAAGCTGTGCGGAGTGCATCAGGGTAAGTAAAATTGGGGTAAATTATAAACCAAGGGATGTATGATAAATTTTAAAACACTTTCATACAGAGCTCTGGTTATTCGGGACACGTGTCACATTGATATATTGTGTCCTCCCTTATCCCCCTCTTATAGCAGACTTTGCACCTCTTTTGACTTTTTCCCTTCTTGCCAGTTTGGGGAACTTCCCCTGGAAAGTGTTGCCCTGGTACGATGCGTGTGGGCTCGCTTCCAGAAGTACTGGGTGCCCCCCCTTCTTGGTCCCTAAAGATTAGGTTCTTGATAATCACCTCTTGAAATTCCAGGAAAGTTCCCGTCTGGCCTGCACATCGACGTAGCACGTACGCATTGTACAAAGCCATCTATATGATGTTCCCGGCCAGCTTCTTATACCACACCGCATGGCGCTGTAGGGCTTCAGGGCTTGATCTTACAAGTCCATCACTCCCATGTACCTATTGTAGTCCAGGATGCAGTCTGGTTTGGGGGTGGCCTTTCCTTCATATATCCTAAACCTGTAGGTATACCCTGATGCACTCTCACAGCTTATACATCTTCACGCCATACCTTGCCCTCTTACCCGGCAGGTACTCGCGGAATTGAACCCTCCCTTTAAAATGTACCAGGGACTCATCAATAGAAATACACTTCTCGGGGGTGTATGCTTGGGAAAACCGGGCACTGGAACGGTCTAATAGGGGTCTCCGTTTAGACAAACGGTCAAAACTGGGGTAATCTCGGGGTGGGCACGGCTCATTATCAGTATAATGTAAGAAGCGAAGTATTGCCTCATTTATTTATTTTTTTAGGTTCCAGTTCAGTTCTGAAGTTGCTTTGAGGGGCCCATATATTAGAAACCCCTATCAAATACCCCATTTTAGAAACTAGACCCCTCAAAGTATTCACAACAGCATGTAGAAAGTTTATGAACCCTTTAGGTGTTTCACAGGAATTTAGAGCAAAGTAGAGGTGAAATTTACATTTTTTTTTTGTCAGAAAATCCTCTTTATACCATTTTTTTTATAACACAAAAGGATTTATCACAGAAACGCAACTTAATACGTATTGCCCAGATTCTGCAGTTTAGAGAAATATCCCACATGTGCCCCTTGGGCGGTAATGGACTGAAGCACCGGCCTCCGAAGCAAAGGAGCACCCAGTGGATTTTGAGGCCTCTTTTTTATTAGGCACCATGTCCGGTTTGAAGAGGTCTTGTGGTGCCAAAACATTGGGAACCCCCCAAAAGTGACCCCAATTTGGAAACTAGACCCCTTGAGGAATCCATTGTAGTTTTCTTGGGGTGCATGCGGCTTTTTGATCAGTTTTTATTCTATTTTTAGGTGGCGTGGTGACTAAAAAACAGCAATTCTACTATTGTTTTTTTTTCGTTTTTTTTTACAGCGTTCACCGTGCGCTATAAATGACATATTCACTTTATTCTGCGGGGCGATACGATTACGGCGATACCAGATGTTTATAGTTTTTTTTTATGTCTTATGGCGTTTGCACAATAAAATACGTTTTGTAAACAATCATTCACTTTTTGTGTTACCTTATTCTAAGAGCCATAACGTTTTTATTTTTCAATCAATAAAGCCGTGCGAGGACTTATTTTTTGCGTAACGAACTGTAGTTTTGATCAGTACCATTTTTAGGTACATGCGACTTTTTGATCTCTTTTTATTCCATTTTTTGGGAGGTGAAGTGACCAAAGAATTGTGATTGTGGTTCGGTTTATTATTATTTTATTTTACGGCGTTCACCGTGCGGGATAAATAATGAAATAATTTTGTAGTTCAGGCCGTTACGGACGCGGCGATACCAATTATGTATAGTTTATTTGTTTGTTTATATATTTTTATTAATAATAAAGGACTGATAAGGGAAAAGGTGGGATTTTTACTTTTATTACTTTTAAATCTTTTATTTTCTAATTTTTACACATCTTTTTTTAACTTTTTTTTCACTTTATTACTTTGTCCCACTAGGGGACATGAGGGCAGGAGGCTCTGATCGCTATTCTAATACACTGCACTACATGCGTAGTGCAGTGTATTAGAACTGTCAGCTACTCACTGACAGCAAGCATAGTGGGTCCTGACGTTGTCAGGACCCACTAGGCTTCCGTCTATGGCATAGCCGGACGCCATTGTTTGGTGTCCGGTTGCCATAGTCACCATCGCCGGCCGCTATCGCGTAGCAGGCCGGCGATGGCAGCTTAACCCCTAAAAAGCCGCGATCTCTATAGAACGCGGCTTTTAAGGGGTTAATCAGCGGGGACACAGCGATCGGTCCCCGCTGTAGGAGCTGTGACAGCTGCTGAACAAGACAGCAGCGTCACAGCTCCTGTATGTGTCGGGAGGACGGCCGAAACGGCCGTTACTCCCGAGACGTACTATTACGGCATGGAGCGCGAACGATACAGCTGCCATGACGTAATAGTACGTCAAGGAGCGGGAAGGGGTTAAAGACAGCTGTCTTAAATGGTCACCTGTATAAAAGACTCCTGTCCACAGACTCAATTAATCAGTCTGACTCTCACCTCTACAACATGGGCAAGACCAAAGAGCTTTCTAAGGATGTCAGGGACAAGATCATAGACCTGCACAAGGCTGGAATGGGCTACAAAACCATAAGTAAGACGCTGGGTGAGAAGGAGACAACTGTTGGTGCAATAGTAAGAAAATGGAAGACATACAAAATGACTGTCAATCGACCTCGATCTAGGGCTCCATCCAAAATCTCACCTCGTGGGGTATCCTTGATCCTGAGGAAGGTGAGAGCTCAGCCGAAAACTACACGTGGGGAACTTGTTAATGATCTCAAGGCAGCTGGGACCACAGTCACCAAGAAAACCATTGGTAACACATTACGCCGTAATGGATTAAAATCCTGCAGTGCCCGCAAGGTCCCCCTGCTCAAGAAGGCACATGTACAGGCCCGTCTGAAGTTTGCAAATGAACATCTGGATGATTCTCAGAGTGATTGGTAGAAGGTGCTGTGGTCAGATAAGACTAAAATTGAGCTCTTTGGCATTAACTCAACTTGCCGTGTTTGGAGGAAGAGAAATGCTGACTATGACCCAAAGAACACCGTCCCCACTGTCAAGCATGGAGGTGGAAACATTATGTTTTGGGGGTGTTTCTCTGCTAAGGGCACAGGACTACTTCACCGCATCAATGAGAGAATGGATGGAGCCATGTACCGTCAAATCCTGAGTGACAAACTCCTTCCCTTTACCAGGACATTAAAAATGGCTCGTGGCTGGGTGTTCCAGCACGACAATGACCCAAAACATACAGCCAAGGCAACAAAGGAATGGCTCAAAAAGAAGCACATTAAGGTCATGGAGTGGCCTAGCCAGTCTCCAGACCTTAATCCCATCGAAAACTTATGGAGGGAGCTGAAGATCCGAGTTGCCAAGCGACAGCCTCGAAATCTTAATGATTTACAGATGATCTGCAAAGAGGAGTGGGCCAAAATTCCATCTAACATGTGTGCAAACCTCATCATCAACTACAAAAAACGTCTGACTGCTGTGCTTGCCAACAAGGGTTTTGCCACCAAGTATTAAGTCTTGTTTGCCAAAGGGATCAAATACTTATTTCTCTGTGCACAATGCAAATAAATATATATAATTTTGACAATGTGATTTTCTGTTTTTTTTTTTTTTATTATATAATCTATCTCTCACTGGTAAAATTAACCTATCCTAAAAATTCTAGACTGTTCATGTCTTTGACAGTGGGTAAACGTACAAAATCAGCAAGGGATCAAATACTTATTTCCTTCACTGTATATGGTCTTTACTATAGTCTATACTCTAAACTTAATGGAAGGTGTGCTTTTGGCACAATTTTTGCACTATTTGTTCATCTGTGAGATACACGGCCCACTGTCCATTTTTTAACCTGTTGGTTTATGGATTCTTTTATCTATTGTAGGTCATTATGTAATTTCAGTATTTTTCTATTTTCGCATACTTCCTTGTCTCTCTAGCATCTTTTTCTTCTAGGTGATATATATATACATATATATATATATATATATATATATATATATATATATATATATATATATTCTTGATGCTTCCGGGTATACACCCTAGGTTCTAGCCCATACAATTTACATATATACTGATTGTTGCTTTGCACGTGTCGGGATACCATGGTTTTGGTTAGGTTATCAATAAAAGCTACAGCGCGTCCCACAAAAAATAAGCCCTCACACCGCTCAGACAAAAATATAAAAAAAGTTATGTCTCTCAAATAGTTTTCTTTGTAAAAGTAGTAAAATATATAAATAACCTATATAAATTTGGTACCACCTTAATCGTATTGAGCCGAAGAATAAAGTGAAGTTGTCGTTTTTTACCGCACGATCAAAGCTGTAAAATCGAAAATCAAAAAACTATGGAGGAATCACAGTTTTTTTTTTAAATTTCAGCCCACAAAGAGTTTTTTTCAGTTTCCCAGTACATTATATGGTACTTTAAATGGTGCCAATAGAAACTACAACTCATGCCGCAAAAAATAACCACCACCCTATTGACGGAAAATGTAAAAAAAAGTTATGGCTCTAGGTAGGCGGGTAGTGAAAAACTTAAGTGAAAAAGTAAAAAATGTCTCAGTCCTGAAAGGGTTAAAATAAGAAAGCAGCCCATACTTACCTCTCCCTTCCCAGACGTTCCTGCGTTGGGGGCTCCCGTCACCTCTGTTCTCGGTTTGTATACAGAGCGGCTGCAGTAGTGACATCACGTCGATAGTACATCACCACTGCAGCTGCTCTGTATACAAACAGTGAACGGAGGTGACTGGAGCCCCCAGCGCAGTAATGTTTGGGAGGGGAAAGGTAAGTATAAGTTCTTTTTTATTTTAAATTCTCCTCTACTGCTTCCACAGAATTTCTTTTTAACCACCCTTTAACGTAATGTGCACAGGGTCTAAAAAGGCAACAAATGGTAAATGTGCACTATGGAGCAACTGAACAATGTGCCCATCTGCCATTTATTAACAGTGTAGTTCAGTGCCACCTTGGTGCACATTTTCCACTTATTTCCCCTTTAGTGTCCTTATGTTCAGTGCCCCCTTAATGCATATTTGCCATTTACTGCCCCATTAGCACCCTCTGTCACAGAAGACAAATAAATGGGCAATAAATGGCAAATGGGCAACGAAGGGGCACTGAACAGGACACTAAAGGGGCAATAAGTGGCAAATGGGCACCTAGGTGGCACTGAGCCCTCTGCCCATTTGCTATTTTTAGACCCCCATCAGTGCCCCCATACGACCAAAGCCCACAGTCTGACTGACCTGCTGGGCTTCTTGCAGTGCACGTTGCCCGCTGATGCTGCTGGAGCGGAGCCCTGGGAAAATAGCCAGACCAGGAACGCATGGTAAGATAGTCTCCTCCCTGTCTTGCGTCCTGAGTGATGTCATCACGTCAGATCATCACTCAAGATGTAAGACGAGGAGGGGGAGCGGGGGAGCGGTAGTCGCGGCGTGGGGAAGCCAGTAGTGAGTGACACCTGACCTGCTGGCGCCCCGAGCAGTAGCCGCAGAGCGGGAGAAATTCACCCGCTGGCGCCCCCCTTATAGCATGGTGGCCGGCGCCCTGTGCGAACGCACGTGTCGCACGTTGCTAAGGCCGGCCATGCCTGGAAGTGATGATATGGCCCCCGCAGAGCCCTGATCTCCACATCATAGAGTCTGGGATTACATGTAGAGACAGAAGGACTTGAGGAAGCTTACATCCACAGAAGATCTGTGGTAAGTTCTCCAAGATGTTTGGAACAACCTTCCTGCCGAGTTCCTTAAATTGTGTGCAAGTGTACCTAGAAGAATTGATGCTGTTTTGAAGGCAAAGGATGGTCACACCAAATATTGATTTAATTTAGATTTCTCTTCTGTTCATTAAATCTATTAACTATTTTTAAAAACATGCCTAAAACATTTGCACAGTACTGTGTATGATTTGATTCCACCTGTAAATTGGAGTGCTGACTTCCTTCTTTTTGTTGGAATATAACAGCATCATTTCAATTGGGTCTTGGAGCAATGGGTATAATGTATGCAAGATCTTGCATGCACATGAGTTGATGGTCAAAGTCACTTAAAAATATAGGCAATCAATAAGAGATTGTTACAGCTGTTTTCCCCCTCCATCAGATTGCCCTCTGAGAATAACATTTCAAGGAAGACAGATTTCATTTTGACAAAATTCCCTCAGTACAGCAGAATGCTAGTAATTTAACATATTGCGCGTCTAAGGCATTAGTCACGTCCAGCTGGAATGGGGAGAAAATTTAATTTGGGTGTTCCGGCAATTGGTTTCATGATAAAGACTTAAACCTGAATTCCATGATTCAGCGGGGTAGTTTCTAAGTGACTGAGACTACGCCGAAGGCATGAACATATCATAATGGGATTAATGCTTCCTCATACGCTTTACTTCCTAATTCTTAGTGAAAAACTGTGGAAGCTGATGAGAGTTAGAGTCACAGCAGGGGATCCCAGAACTTCTCATGTAGCGTCTGAAGATAAGATCTGGTGACCTCGTTCTGTACTGAAGAAGATTCAAACTGGTTAATCTAAATGGAAAATGTCATTGATTTAAGTCATGAGTTTTAGAGCTCTGTGCTGATGTAGAAGAATGGATTGTTCTCTTTAAGTATTATGCCAAAAGCTTGTGATATTCTGATTTGCAAAAAGAGGTCTTCAGTACAAATATAAAGGGTGCTTATAGGCAAATCTTCATAGCATATTTAAAAAGTCATAATCAATGGATAAAAGCTGAGTTAATCGAGTATTTCAGCCTAAAGCATTTTTTTACCTATCCACAGGATAGGTAATAAATGGTAGATTGGTGAGGATCTGACTGCTGGGACCCCCACGATCCCCATTCCCCTTAGCTACAAGATAGCTAGGAGGAATTTGAATGAAGCGACGTCCGGTCATGCGCCCTGCTGTTCCATTCAAATTCTACGGTACTGATGGAAACAGCCGAGCACTGGCTGCCGTCCCATTCAAAACTCCTAGCCACCGTCTTTCGACTGGGGGGAATGGGGTTCCCCATTCTGTTGACCCACCAATTTAGCATTTATCACCTATACAGTGGATAGGGGAAAAATGCTTTAGACTTGAATATCCCTTTAACTGGTTGCCGACACAGGACCAGTATGCTCGTCCTGAGCGGCGAGCACTTCGCGCATTAGGACGAGCATACTCGTCCTGTGTGACAGCAGTCTCTGCCGTCTCTGTGTGTGCGATCAAGAGAGGGCCAACGGCTGTAATACACAGTCACGACCCCGCTCTGACAGCGGAGAGGAGAGAAACATATTCTCTCCGCTGTTAACCCTTTGAACGCCGCGATGACAGCAGATCGCGGCGTTCAAAGAGAGGGGACTGCACATTGATCGCGTCACAGAAAATAACTGTGACGCAATTAAAGCCCACAACTCGTATGGCCAGACAGCCCAGGGTCCAGTGAAGGACCCCAGGGCTGTCTGAACATATTTCCTGTTGTTAGGGCATACTGAGGTATGCCCTAACAACTGCCTGTGTACAATCAGTACACAGGCTAATGTACTGGCATATAGATCTATGCCAGTACATTACAGTTACAAAATCAAAATCAAAATGATAAATCCCTTTATGGGATTAAAAAAAAAAGTTAAATGAATGTAAAAAAAAAAATAATGGTAAATAAATAAATAAAAAGTAAATAAAATACACAGAAACACACATTTTTTATAATAAATAAACTTTTTAAAATATAAGTCCCAAAACACGACATAATATAGACATATTTGGCATTGCCACGACCTTAACAACCTGTACAACAAATGTATAACATTATTTATGATGATCGGTGTATGGTGTAAAAAAAAAATATTAAAACTGCTGTGCAACTGCTTTTTTTCTGCATTTTAATCTAATTAAACTTTATAGAAATTAAACGATAATGTATTTGTACCAAAAAATGGTACGTACATAAAGTACAACTCGTCCCGCAAAAAACAAAGTCTCATACAACTACGTCGTACAAAAAATAAAAGAGTTATGAGCGTCGGGATGCAAAGAGGGAAATGTAAAAAAAATTGCTCTGTCCTCAAGGCCAAAATTGGCCGTGTCCTTAAAGGGTTAATGTCATATTTCTGTAAACATCTTACTTGTAAAGTTTGTATACTTACTGTCAGTAAGGAAGGCATGTATAGCACCTTTCACGTCTGAGGCTCCATTCGGAGCCTCTGCTGCAAATTCTGTCAGATTTGACAGGACGAATAGCACTCCATGCACCCAATGAACCCCATCATAAGTCAATAGGGTTCCTTGGAGGTCAGTTGTATTCAGATCTGGCAATGCTTTGTGATACCATGATGCAGATGTCATAAGAGCCCAACGGTGCTTGTCCTGAATATAGTGCAAAGCAAAACAATGTGGTTTCACAGTACTCAAATTCACAACCATGCAAACTTCTTTGAGTGACCCTATTCTGAGGCCTCAACTCCTGTGTGAGTCGCACTGTGATCTGGGTGTGCCAAACTAACTGAGGACTCTACAGTGCTACCTAGAAAAGGACACCTTTCTAGGCAAAGGGGCCTCAAATAGGCCACCATCTACCACGCAGCCTAGTCTCCCCTCTAGTGTGACCTCATTAAGATGCGACCTCCTCCTCTTTTTTTCTTGCCATTCTCTAGAAGACTCTTCTAACAGCAAGCGAACACTCCAGCACATACCTCCTAACTTTTGAATTCGGAAAAGAGGGACATTTAAGCCACTCCCCTAACCACGCCCAATATCCCGCATCAACACATCAAATCACGGCCAGATCCTTCTGCAAATAACAATTGCACATTGTCACTGCGGATCTCTAGACTGTCTAGATAGCACAGATATTAAGGATCCGGTTATGTCGTCTTTATGTTACTTTTCCTATCTTGGGTATAACATTTGCTCATCACAGCAGCAGCTGCAGGACAAACCAAAAGGCTGAGAACAATGAAAGTCAAGAGGGAGACCCTGTGGTTGATGATTTTCAATTGACAGGTAGCAGAGTTACATGATGGGGATTTTTTTTTCCAGTTGTGTAACTCTGCTACCGGTCAATGGAAAAATCATCCACCAGAGCCCCCCTGTAGATTGCTCCACACACAGCCCCCCTGTACATAGCGCCAGACACAGCCCCCCTGTACATAGCGCCAGATACAGCCCCCCTGTACATAGCTCCAGACACAGCCCCCCTGTAGATAGCTCCCCACACAACCCCCCTGTAGATAGCTCCAGATACAGCCCCCCTGTAGATAGCGTCAGATACAGCCCCCTGTACATAGCACCAGACACAGCCCCCCTGTAGATAGCTCAAGATACAGCCCCCCTGTAGATAGCTCCACACACAGCCTCCCTGTAGATTGCTCCACACACAGCCCCCTGTACATAGCACCAGACACAGACCCCTCCTGTATATAGCGCCAGACACAGCCCCCCTGTAGATAGCTCCACACAGCCCCCTGTACATAGCGCCAGACACAGCCCCCCTGTAGATAGTGCCACACACAGCCCCCCTGTAGATAGCTCCACACACAGCCCCCCTGTAGATAGCTCCAGATACAGCCCCTCGTAGATTGCTCCACACAGCACCCCTGTACATAGCTCCAGATACAGCCCCCCTGTACATAGCTCCACATACAGCCCCCCCTGTAGATAGCTCCACACACAGCCCCCCTGTAGATAGCACCACACACAGCCCCCTGTAGATAGTGCCACACACAGCCCCCCTGTACATAGCGCCAGACACAGCCCCACTATAGATAGCTCCACACACAGACCCCCTGTAGATAGCGCCACACACAGTCCCCCCCTGTAGATAGCGCCACACACAGTCCCCTGTACTTAACGCCAGACACAGCCCCCCCTGTAGATAGCTCCACACATAGCCCCCCTGTAGATAGCGCCACACACAGCCCCCCTGTAGATAGCTCAACACACAGCCCCACCTGTCGATAGCGCCACACACAGCCCCCCTGTAGATAGCACCACACACAGCCCCCATGTACATAGCGCCACACACAGCCCCCCCTGTAGATTGCTCCACACAGCCCCCCTGTACATAGCGCCACACACAGCCCCCCCTGTAGATTGCGCCACACAGCCCCCTGTACATAGCACCAGACACAGACCCCTCCTGTACATAGCGCCAGACACAGCCCCCCTGTAGATAGCTCCACAAAGCCCACTGTACATAGCGCCAGACACAGCCCCCCTGTAGATGGTGCCACACACAGCCCCCCTGTAGATAGCTCCACACACAGCCCCCCTGTAGATAGCTCCAGATACAGCCCCCCGTAGATTGCTCCACACAGCACCCCTGTACATAGCTCCAGATACAGCCCCCCTGTACATAGCGCCAGACACAGCCCCCCTGTACATAGCTCCACATACAGCCCCCCCTGTAGATAGCTCCACACACAGCCCCCTGTAGATAGTGCCACACACAGCCCCCCTGTACATAGCGCCAGACACAGCCCCACTATAGATAGCTCCACACACAGACCCCCTGTAGATAGCGCCACACACAGTCCCCCCCTGTAGATAGCGCCACACAGTCCCCTGTACTTAACGCCAGACACAGCCCCCCCTGTAGATAGCGCCACACACAGTCCCCCCCTGTAGATAGCTCCAGATACAGCCCCCCTGTACATAGCGCCAGACACAGCCCCCCTGTAGATAGCTCCCCATAGGTAGCGCAACACAACCCCCTTATAAGAGGTAGCCGGCCCTACTGCTGCCACTCTCCGGTCTGCTTTCACTCACCGTCAGAAGAAGGCAGGAGTCTTGCGGCGCCGTTCTCACTGGTGTCGATGCCGGCCCGGGAGTGGACCAGTCCAGTCACCTGGCCTGTCACCTGACCGGTGAGGTCAGATGACAGGTCAGGTGACTGGACTGGTCCACTCCCGTGCCGGCATCGATCCCAATGAGAACACCGCTGCAAGACTCCTGCCTTCTTTTGATCACTGCTGCAGTCGTCTGGCATGCAGGGCGCCTGTCAGCAGCGATCAGCTATTTTGATACAGCTGCAGCGCCCAGCGGGACATTTTGCAGACTGTTCGGGACGGCGGGAGAGCGGTGAGAAACCGGGACTGTCCCGCCTGATCCGGGACGTCTGGGACGTATGCTCCCGCATAGTGCCTACACCACAACGTGCATGCAGAGCACTCTGCTTGCTGCAGAGGGACTACAGGGGTGACAGACTGGTAGGGAGACATGGACAGACATACACAGACAGTAAAGAACACAGGTGATTGCTGGGCAATATTTACTGATGAGAGCCGCCTCCCTAAGGGTATGTGCACACGTAGTGACCAAAAACGTCTGAAAATCCAGAGCTGTTTTCAAGGGAAAACAGACCCTGCTTTTCAGACGTTTTTTGACCAACTCGCAGTTTTCGCTGCGTTTTTCGCGGCGTTTTCGCTGCATTTTTTACGTCCGTTTTTGGAGCTGTTTTCATTGGAGTCTATGAGAAAACAGCTCCAAAAACGTCCAAAGAAGTGTCCTGCACTTCTTTTTACTAGGCGTAATTTTACGCGTCGTAATTGCCGTATGACGCGTAAAATTACGCGTTGTGGGAACAATACAGCGTTATACCCATAGAAAGTAATGGGCAGATGTTTGACAACGTATTTGAGACGTATTTTCAGACGTAAAACGAGGCAAAAAATGCCTCGTATACGTCTGAAAATAGGTCGTGTGAACCCAGCCTAAGGGTATGTTCACACGAGGGCGTCCGTTACGGCTGAAATTACGGGGATGTTTCAGCCTGAAAACATCCCCGTAATTTCAGCCATACCGGCATGTGCAGGCGCTTGAACGCCGCGTCCATTACGGCCGTAATTAGCGCTGCTATTCATTGGAGTCAATGAATAACGGCTCCAATTACGGCCAAAGAAGTGACAGGTCACTTCTTTGACGCGGGCGTCTATTTACGCGCCGTCATTTGACAGCGGCGCGTAAATATACGCCTCGTGTGAACAGACAAACGTCTGCCCATTGCTTTCAATGGGCAGATGTTTGTCAGCGCTATTGAGGCGCTATTTTCGGGCGTAATTCGGGGCAAAAACGCCCGATTTACGTCCGTAAATAGGCCGTGTGAACATACCCTAACAGGCGACTTTTTCTATGAGATCGTTTAATGGGTTTACATTAACCTAATAATTAACATTATTAGTTGTTTTTTTTTTATGTATAGCTATCACTGTATAATAAAAATGGCTGAAAGTTTCTAATAATCTTTGCGTTCCAGTTTTTAACCAGTTTTTAACCATTTTCAGTATCTCTGTTTGCTGTCAGAGAATGGAAGCATTCTTGTTTACATCCAGAAGCTGAAAACCCGAACTAATACTTCTCACAGCTTCGCAGCAGCTGATGATAATAATCTATCACTTTGTCATTAATCGACCATGCTAACAAAATAGCACTTGATCTTCGCTTTTAAATGTCAAACTGAACAAAACAGAAAAATGCTAATATCTCTGTAAAACAGAAACAAGATTACCAAATTGTTCATGCTGCTCTAACTTTTTATTTACTACTATATAACCAATTAAAAATATTGGGTGGAAATCCTTTTTTATTGTTCTCCCCATTGTCCTAGTCTAGACATCATTACTATTGGCTGTTTCCTTATTTCTATACTGGTATCATCTGCTGAATGTAACTGGTGCTACAAACTGGTGTCTCGCTATACATACATGATTCGTTCAATATCTATGTTTCTGACAATCCCATAATCATTCTCATTGACTCTGATAATAAGGAAAGTGAGATAAGTGGATGAAAGACATCGCTGGTGTCACTTATATCCCAAACAAGGAATCGGACAGTTTAAAATCCAACTCGTCCAACAATTCTTGGATGGCTTGTTGTAAATGCCACTTAAACTACACTTCAGAGGGCAGCATGCCCCTAAAAAAAAAAACTTGCTTGTTTCCAGGTGAATCTTAAGGGTATGTGCACACCGCTTATTTTCAGGCTTATTTTGGAGCGTAAAAGTCTTACGCTCCAAAACACACTTGAAATAAGCCTGCAGTTTCCCATTGATTTTAATGGGAAATACACTGTGCTGTTCACATGAGGTGTATTTTTACGCTGCATGTCACTTATTGAGGCGATTTTGGAGCTGATTTTCCATTGACACTATGGAAAAACGCCTAAAAAAACGGTTAAAAAAAAGTCTCAAAATAAGATTCAAATAAAAAAAGCTCAATTTTCAGCTTCAAAAACGCCTTGAAAACAGCCTTGTAATTTTCAGCCACTTCTTTTTGTATGTGTGAACATACCCTAGCTACTGTGACCACTCTAACTTACCTGAATTGATGAATAATCTGGAAAACAATAATCATTTATAGAGTAGTAACAAATTATGTTCAATAAAGTTTAATAAAAAAAAAAAAGTTTCCCCCAAAAAATGAGAAGACATTTTTCAGTTTTTTTTTTTTTTAAATAGTAAAAAAAATATATGACTTGATATGGTATCGTCATAACGACACATAAAAAAAAGAACACATTATTCAAGAACAAAAGCAAAAAAAACAAACGATGGCGGAATTCCAGTTTTTCTCCGTTCCTCCCATAAAACTATTTCTAAAAATTAAACAATTACCTATTTGTGCCCCAAAATAATGCAAAAAAATAAATAAATAAAAAAAACTACTAGAAAAAAAACCAAAAAAAACATCACATGGCTATGTCGACGGAAAAATTAAACGTTATGGGTATCAGAATGTGGTGACACAATTTTTTTTATCTATAAAACATGCTTTTATTCCGCAAAAGTAGTAGTATAGTAAATCATTAAAAAACTATATCAATTTGATAAAGCAATATATTATTTATACAGCACGGTGCATGGCAAACCTACAAAAACCTCAATAAATAATATGTACCTTAAAATTATACCACTAAATAATATAACTCACTTGGTCCTGAGGGCACAAAATAGGCCTATTATTAAGGGGTTAATAAAAACAACACATCTGCTTTTGTGTGACTGCAGAGCTGATCCTAAAATAGCAGTGACACTTTGTACAAAAGGTGCAATGTGAAGTATAAGATATTCATAAACCAGTGGTGGCAAAATAGTAGATCATGATCATCTACTGGTAGATCTCAGAGCAGGAATCAATAGATCTTGATGATTGTTGGTTTGTTGGAGCCACACACTTCCTGCTGGCTAATATACGGTGGACTCAAGCACAAGGCAGAAGAGAAGAGCAGTCATGCTTGAAGAATATGCAAAATGCAATAAGGTAATAACTGTGGCCGCTATTACTATGATGGCAGAGAAGAGGCATCTGAAAAAGGGCAAGCAAAAAAAAAAATTTACAAATAGTAGATTTCATACCAGTTTGACCACTCCTGTGTTAAACCAACATACCAGATAGGCAGATGTTGGTACGTTTAACATAAACTTATCAAAATCTGAGGTTCCTTGACTCCTGGAGAGTGTCCCTTGTTCAACGACAGAACTATAGTTTTAAATGTATCTTGGAAGGATAGGTCATAAGACTCATTCATTACTAGTTTTAATCGAGCTGGTAGTAGATCATTTTTTTGCATATTGAGTTGATTAATTTAGAGTGCTAAGATATGGAATATAAAAAAACGGCAGCAAGATGGTGGTAATTTAGGTAATTTACTGGAACAGCAGCAGAAAACCGGGGATCTAATACAATATCAATAAAAATGGCATGCACTGAAAAATATAGTGTCTTGCAGAGTTGTTATACAAAAGTAAATGCAACATGGATACTGTGAGCCTAGATCAATCAAGGGTGACCGCAAGGGCAACTATAGAAACTTGTCTCTCACTAATTCAGTTTCCTGTGAAAAAGTCGACTATTCTACCAATTCCTCAGGATTGTACGGAATATGTAAAGTACAAAGCAAATTACAGACGCCACAAGATGAGGTCTGATGCAACCAGAGCGATGATGCTTACCAGATGGAAGAATATTTGTGATGTCACAGCAGTTACCATATGGCAAACTGTGCACTTGCCCCGGCCCCTGGCGGCGGCACCATTTCCAACTCTACCTAGTAAGCCATAGGTCTCTGGGCTCAGGGCAGGCGGCGGCAATGTAGTGGCTGCATTGCGGTGCGGTGCCTGACCTGGGCCAAAGCCGAAGTAGCCCAGGAGACAGAACAAAAGGCGCGGATGACTGCAGACAATGGGAGTCTTATTACAAGCTTTTTTCACAAAGAATCCAACAAGGAAAACGTGTCAGAATCAGCTTGAAAATTCCACCGTGTGAAGAGTTCGTTACATGTTTTCTGTTGGATTTGTAGAAAAAGAATAATCATGGTGGGAGGCATCGCACACCAGACGGATTATGTAGACAGACATTCTAAGACTAGAAATTCCTTATAATAGAAGATATTTGTATTTATTTATGTTGTTTTATATAGCGCCAACATATTCCACGGCACTGTACAGAAGTAGTATTCATTTACTTTCTTCAGTTTGGCTCACAATCTAAATCCGCCCTCAGAATGTTTTTTTTGTATGCTTTACTTTTAAGGGATTATCCGGGTTGTGAACAATTTTGTGTAAGGCCTGAAAATTAAATAGATAAGCATAAAAAGCAATACTTACCTATCTTTGCCCCCAGAAATCCAGCGATGGTGCTCCAGCGGCACCCCCGGTGGTTGTTTACATGCACATAACATGTGACTGCTACAGCCAATCAGAGGGCTCTACATGACTTAAAAAATGTCATGAAAAACACATGTACAAAATGACACTAAAGGAAAAACGCCCCAAAATGCACCACTAAAACGCCATAAAAAAGGATGATACATTTAAAAAACGCTAGCGTTTATAGAAGTGTTTTGTTGTTTTTTTTATTTGCCAGAAATGTTTTGTGTGGGAAGAAGGCATTAAAGAGGCTCTGTCACCACATTATAAGTGCCCTATCTCCTACATAATGTGATAGGCGCCGTAATGTAGATTACAGCAGTTGTTTTTATTTAGAAAAACAATCAATTTTGACCCAGTTATGACCTATTTTAGATTTATGCTAATGACTTTCTTAATACCCAACTGGGCGTTTTTTAGCTTTTGACCAAGTGGGCGTTGTGGAGAGAAGTGTATGACGCTGACCAATCAGTAACCAATCAGCGTCATACACTTCTCTCCATTCATGTACTCATTCATGTTTCAGCCAGGACGCAATGTCTATTCACAATCCCGACACTTCGGTAACATTTGTGTGGGACTTAATGACAGCAAGAGTAATCTTGCGAGATCACGCTGTAAATGACAGCACAGCGTGATCTCGATGTGTGTGTCAGTAAGTCACATACAAACGTTACCGAAGTGCGGAATTTTGACTAGACATTGCGTCCTGGCTGGTGGGTGATGTCTATTCACTCTCAAGACACTTCAGTAAAGTTAATGTGGGTGTATGTGACAGCACATCGTGATCTTGCGAGATCACGATGTGCTGAGTACATGAATGGAGAGAAGTGTATGACGAAGATTGGTCACTGATTGGTCAGCGTCATACACTTCTCTTTACAACGCCCACTTGGTCAAAAGCTAAAAAATGCCCAGTTGGGCATTAAGAAAGTCATTAGCATAAATCTAAAATAGGGCATAACTTGGTTAAAATTGATAGTTTTTTTAAATAAAAAACACTGCTGTTATCTACATTACAGCGCCAATTACATTATGTAGAAGATAAGCCACTTATAATGTGGTGACAGAGCCTCTTTAAAGCTTCATCCAATAATTGCCTTTCTGTCATTAACGTGCTAAAAAAAAATTGCAGCACAAATTTGTATCTACTAGCTGCAGTCACTATATTCACTAATTGCAAAATAGATAAATAAAAAATAAGTAACTAAATGATAAAAATCCAGGTAAAAATGTACATAAGTACATGTAAATTTACTGTTAATAACGTACAATATACATTGCGGATTATAAAAGATCTGTATATATGACTGCCATATTCTTAATGCAGCGGTAATGTCTCGAAACAATGAAGCACTATGTATGCAGGGCGCAATAATATACTACAAATAAATGACCAGTATAAGAATTGGAGCTTTCCAAGTACAAAGTACGTAACAACAATGTCTCTTTTGCTGCTGTTTAATCATTTATATAAAGCAAGTAATTCATAACGGTTACTTCACAGAAAAATAAATGGTCCACACAAAGTGCACAGTGCAGGGAAACATGACCGTCATTACTGCTGCTTAATTGTTTGATTTCATTCCAGCAATAGTCAGTAAAAAATAAATGAATAAACAGCAAAAGGGTATTAGGAGACATCAAAACTAGATAGACTACAGAAAGCTCACATTTTATACTGCCATTTCCAGGTTTTAAAGAGGTTGTCCACATTTGAAATCATTTTTTATTGCTACAATTCATTCATATATAGTTAAAAAATTAAGTAATTTTTCAAATACTCTTAATAAAAAAATCCTATAATTTTGTGTCTACAACTCCAATGCGGACGTATGTTTCTCGATAGTTACAGACTACAAACAAACCCTGTGTTATCTGATCCTGATGTCATATTCCCTTCCATCTGTCCTTTATTTACTAATTTATTAAATGTACGTAAGCAAAAAGGGGGGCATGGTCGGAAGGGAGCATGACTGCAGCCAGGGTTGTAAGTAACTATGTGGCACAATAGCAAAACATGGAATGACACCTTACACTACTATTACACTTTAACTTGACAAACTTTTGGAAGACCGTGGGAGCGTTACACAGACCGAAGGGCATTACCAGGTATTCGTAGTACCCGTCTCGAGTGTTAAATGCCGTCTTCCATTCGTCACCCCGGCGAATCCAGATTAGGTTGTAAGCCCCCCGCATGTCTAGCTTAGAAAACATTTTTGCTCCTCGTATGCGATCAAACAGTTCTGAAATCAATGGCAGCGGATATCTATTTTTTACTGTGATCTGGCTGAGACCCCCTTAGTCGATGCAGTGTCGAAGAGATCCGTCCTTTTCCAAATTCTCCTTAATATAGGCGGACATAGACTGACAAGGAGAGAGGGTATACTCTTCCACGGGGAAGGGATGCATTAGGACTAGATCAATAGGGCAGTCATACGCCCAGTGTGGAGGCAGTGTCCCAGCGTCCCTTTTGCTAAAGACGTCCGCAAACTGTGAGTAGTGAGAAGGCAATCCTGCCTTGACTGAGACTGAGGAGACTGGGCCGGATGGATCTGACCCAGGCAGCGGTTGAGGCACTCGGAACCCCACTGGAGAACCTCTCCAGAATTCCAGTCCAGAACTGGGACATGTAGTTGAAACTAGGGCAGGCCCAGCAGCACAGGGTTGACAGCCTTGGACAGGACAAAAAACGAGATGAGCTTAGAATGAAGGGCTCCCACTTTGAGCTTCAGTGGTCTGGTCTGTCACCAAGCGGGTTAGTGGACCCACTAGGCCGTACCGCTGTAGCGGGGAGGCATCTGGCCAAACAACAGGAAACCCCAGCAATACAATGTCCCGCACAAGGGTACCTGGATATTCCAGACAGTGGCCGCAGATCTGGCACTGATGGAGATGGGTGCAGCAGATAACGCCAAATGTGGTGGATGACACAGGTGCCGCAGGTTGCGCCAGACAAGGCGGATTCCTCCGGACGTGACAGATCACACAGGACGTGGCAGATTCCTCCAGACATGGCAGATGACACAGGACGTGGCACGACTCGATACTATAGGCACAGCACGGGAAACAGGAACAGGTAACAAGGCACGGATAACAACTGGAACGGGAAACACTAAGGGACCATTTGCAAGACAGACTGGGAAAACTAACAGCGCTCAGGCAAGGATCAGAAGGCCTGGGGCCTTCTTATAGACCAGGAAATTGTGGCAGTTGATGATGATGATGATTTCCTTTGTCCTGCGGGACACAGCAGACTGGAGCGGAAGTGAGCGCTGGCATCTCCTAGGAAGGAGATGGGGACCAGCGCTCATGGATTCATGGCTGCGGGCGTCGGGAGGTGAGTAAACCCGATGGCCCACGGCCATGGACGCTACATGGTCACAGCTACAATAGGGTCAGGCAGAGGCAGTCAATTCAACAAGGCAATGATCAATGGTCTCTCCAGGGGGGTTGTGGGCAACTGGAGAAGATCTACCAGGTCTGTCCGAATGAAGTTAGCTGCAGATCCAGAGTCCAGATAGGCAGAGATCGGTGCGTTCTCTCGCCGGGCACTATGGTCCACAATTTGGAAGAAAGTCCCTCCTCCCCCAGGGTTGACTCTCCAACCAATCCTAGGTTCTGGGGGTTTTGGGGGCACAGACAAACAAGATGGCCTCCGAGGCCGCAATACAGACAGAGTCCCAAAGTATGTCTGCGTAGTCTCTCCTGGGTAGACAGCTTGAGATGGTCCACCTTCAAAGACACCTTAGGAGGACAGCAGGGGTTGCTGAAATGTGGGAGCCGGAGTAGGGAGTCCTACCTTCCGACGAGCCTCTTGGAACCGTTCTCGGATCCTTATGTCAATCCGGGCGGCCAGAAGAATGAGATCGTCCAAGATAGATCTCGAGCGGCAAGCTCGTTCCTTAATCTCGGGGGACAGTCCCCAAAATGTTGCCACCAAGATCTCGTTGTTGCATAACAACTCTCCCGCTAGGGTGTGGAAGTGAATGGCGTACTCGCCCACAGAAGTGTTTCCCCGGCGAAGGTTCAGCAAGGAGGTGGCTGCCGACGAGACTCGTCCAGGTTCCTCAAATACCATGCGAAATGTCCGTAGGAACCCCTGGAAATCACGGGTCTCTGGTCCTTGTCGTTCCCAGATGGGGTTCGCCCATGCTAGGGCCCTGCCAGTGAGGAGAGAGAAAGCAACCCTTGCGCCGTCAGTGGAAAATGCTCTTGCATACAGACTGAAGTGGATCTGGCACTGGTTCAAAAATCCCCTGCAGGTCTTCGCGTCTCCAACATAGCGATGTGGTAGTGGCAGAGAAAATTTGAGATCAGCATTTCCAGGAGGTGTAGTCGGAGGATCCGTACTGCCAGGAGGTGTAGTAGGATGAACAGCAGCTTGCATATCCAGCGGATGTGAAATAATGTTCAGTGTCTGGAGGAATTGGTCCTGTCGAGACCGGAGGTCTAGCATATCCACCCGCATCACTTGTGACATCGTCATGGTCTTGGATTGACCAGCGGGGTCCATGGCTTGAGCGTACTCTCACGATCTGTGGGTATGTGGACCCACTGGGCCGTACCGTAGTAGCGGTATAGTAGCTGGCCAAACAGGGTACAAAGTCAATGCCTATATTTCAGATAAAGGTACCTGTGGCAATTCAGACAGTAGCGATGGTTTAGGCTCGGATAGAACTCTGGCAGCAGGCAGACAACAGGTACGATGAAACACAGCGGGTGTAGCAGGCGAAACAACACGACTCCAACTCTGTACAGCATAGGAACACGGTAGCACGGGATACAGGATACAGGTAGCAGGAACACTGGGAACTGGAGAACACTCAAGGGACCATTTGTAAAGACTGACACTTGAAGGTACAAACAACGCTCAGGCAAGGAAGGAAGGGGCAGGGCCCTTATAGTCCAGGGTGATCTGGGAGCAATCAGCTCAATCTCACACATGTGTGCGCTCTGGCTCTTTAAGACTGGACTGAGCTCGCGCGCGCACCCTAGTGGTCACTGCGGGACAGGACGGCCGCATGTGCTGGCTTCTCTGGAGAGAAAGGCGTCGACAGGATGAGAAGAGTTCGTGGTCAGTGACCGTGGACGTTACACATGTGCTCTCTTTGATAAATCTGTCACAACATACACCACTGTCATTAACTTTCACACTGCCTAAAATGACAACACTTTTTCAAACCCAGGGTCTTTATCTAGTAAGGATGCAACTTTTTTTTTTCTCATTTTAGAAATGTGACTAACTTTTGGCCAAGCATTAAGCCACACGGAAGATTTACTCCAATTTTACAAACTCACATGCAAGTGGCTCTAAATTTTGGATAATGGTTGAATAGTAAATATATTGCATGGCACATCAGACACTTCTTTCACTACATCCCGAACGTTTAACCCCTTAGACCGAAACTGCTGCATCTAAGTGGCTACAGAGGGAGGGGGCTCCTTCTGTCACCCCATCGGTGCCCCACGACACAAGGTCCCCAGGCATGCCATAGACATATGTCTATTAGATCATATTTTGAAGGCCACTAGGTAATTTAAAGTTTTATAAAGTTTATTAGGGAAAAAAGTGTTCACAGTAAAAATAAAATCTTTTTTTTTTTCATAAAAAGTAAGACTTATTTACCAAGTGTTAAAACAATAAAATAATACACATATATGATATTGCCTCAATCGTATCGACCTGTATAATAAAGTTAACATATTATTTAAACCACATGATGAACGGCGTAAAAAAAAAAACTTCAAAAAGTTGGAATTGCTTTTTTTTTTTCCATTTCCCCCCCAAAACATCAAGAAAAGTTAATAAATTATGTGTACTCCAAAATGGTTATATTAAAAAATATGGCTCATCCCGCAAACAACAATCCCTCATACAGCTCCCTTAGGGTTTAATAACACGAACGTGGAATATGTCCATGTGATGATCATTAAAACAACCGCTGTTTAAACGGACCATGTGAAGGGTCTGTTGAAAAATAGAACATGTCCTATTTTCTTCCGTTTTCATGGATCCCTTGATGGACTCAAGTCTATGGGGATCCGTGAAAACGGGAACCGCACAGGTGCAACTCGGACGTGAAAAAATGCAATTTTTCACTTCCGAGTTTGCACTCGTTCGTGTGACTCTGGCCTGAACGGTAAGGCTGGGTTCACACGACCTATTTTCAGGTGTAAACGAGGCGTATTATGCCTCGTTTTACGTCTGAAAATAGGGCTACAATACGTCGGCAAACATCTGCCCATTCATTTGAATGGGTTTGCCGACGTACTGTGCCGACGACCTGTAATTTACGCGTCGTCGTTTGACAGCTGTCAAACGACGACGCGTAAATTGACTGCCTCGCCAAAGAAGTGCAGGGCACTTCTTTGCAACGTAATTTGAGCCGTCCTTCATTGAAGTCAATGAAGAGCAGCTCAAGATTACAGGCGTCAAAGACGCCTCGCATAATACGAGGAGGTGCTTTTACGGCTGAAACGAGGCAGCTGTTTTCTCCTGAAAACAGTCTGTCATTTCAGCCGTAAAAGCCTGCTACCGTGTGCACATACCCTAAGAAAAAAATGATGTCTCCCAGAATTTGTTAAAAATAAAATAAAAATCTTAACAGAAAAATAGTAAAACATAAAAAAACTATTTAAATTTGGTATCGCTGTAATCATAACGACCTGCAGAATGAAGTTAACATATCATTTTTACCGCATATTGAACTCCGTAAATGCGAAACCCAAAAACAATGGCAAAATTATTGTATTTTTTTCTATTCCCCCCTAAAAAAAGCTAATAAAAGTTTTTTTGTTAATGCATTTTATGTACCCCACAATGATATAATTAAATAATATGACTTGTCCTTCAAAAAACAAGCCCTCATACCGCAACAGAAAAGTTAAAATGTTACGGCTCTTGGAACACAGTGATGAAAAAATTGCTGTGTCCTCAAGGCCCAAAGTAGATAGGCGATAGGCGATCCCGGGGGTCCTCTGTTGCTAAAAATGATACTCAAGCTGTGTACTCGACAATCTCCATCCATTTTATAGAGTTGAATGGATGAATCCTGTGTGATACCCTTAGCATAATATTAGGCTGCTAACTATTGTTAAAGGATACAAAGGACTATAAAATCATTGAAACCATATGAATTAAGCAGTTCAATTTATTGGTTGTTAGAAAATGGTTCCTTTATGTTATTTCCTGTTGCTTTGATGTGCCAAAATATGATAAACTTGCTTTCAGAGACCCTTCTATCTGCTGCATGCTATAATCTGCTATTATCTGCAATCTTATCAGAATCTTTCCTTTACATATATATATATAAAACATTTTTTTATAGAACACAATGGATCCAAAAAATGTAGTATACTAAATGTAGGGCTACACAGCCATTGGCATAAAAATCTGTCTAATATTCCCTATGGGAACAAATATTGCTCTCAACTATTGCAAACATATCTCCAAACCATTTTTCCAAAATTAGGTAAAATCTTATTGTTTGCTATAGTAACAATCAAATATGAGCATGCAGTGATGCAATCCGTAAATGTCAGCAACAAAAAATACCGCCAATATGGCCTTTCTTCCTGTAGAGAACTATCCAGATAAAGAGACGTCATGCGGTATTACTGGAGAGACCTTCTAAAACAAGCAGAGACCAAGATCCCATTATATAGCACAAGTACCATTACCCTATATGCTACCACTACCCCATATACTACCACTACTCTATATACTACTACTACTACTACTACTACTACTACTACTACTACTACTACTACCAGGGCCACAATCAGGGGGGTATTAAGGGTACTTCTGTAAGCGGCACGGCCAGTGGCATAACTACCCCACCATGGCTGGAGGCTCCGCTAGCAGCCGCTATGGCTGCTACAGCGCGACGCCACTGAACACTACGGCAGAGCAGGGAGGTATCTCCCCACTCTGCCATTAAACAAAAGGCATGTATCCCCTATCCACAGGGATAGGGAGAACGGGGGACTGAAAGTCCCCTGAAGTTCTCCATCACAAACCTCAGACTTCCGGGGTCTGTGTCGGCAGCTCCGTAGAAATGAATGGGGGGGGGTTGGGGCTGCATGGCGCTACCTACAGGGGGGCTGTATAGCGTTACCTACAGGGGGGGCTGTATAGCGTTACCTAAAGGGAGGCTGTATAGCGTTACCTACAGGGGGGCTGTATGGCGTTAGCATCATACAGCCCCCTCTGTAGAGAACGCCATATAGCCCCCACTGTAGAGAACGCCATACAGAGTCCCCCTTATAGATAACGCCATACAGCCCCCTTTGTAGATAACGCTATACAGCCCCCCTGTAGGTAACGCTATACACTCCCCCTGTGGGTAACGCTATACAGACCCCCTGTAGATAACGCCATACACCCCCCCCCCGTAGAGAATGCCATACAGCCCCCTCTGTAGAGAACTCCATACAGCCCCCTCTGTAGAGAACTCCATACAGCCCCCTCTGTAGAGAACGCCATACAGCCCCCTCTGTAGAGAACTCCATACAGCCCCCTCTGTAGAGAACTCCATACAGCCCCCTCTGTAGATAACGCCATACAGCCCCCACTGTAGAGAACGCCATACAGACCCCCTTGTAGAGAACGCCATACAGACCCCCTGTAGATAACGCCATACAGCCCCCTTTGTAGATATCTACAGAGGGGGCTGTATGGCGTTATCTACAAAGGGGGCTATATGGCGTTATCTACAGGGGGGGCTATATGGCGTTATTTACAGGGGGTCTGTATGGCGTTATCTACAGAGGGGGCTGTATGGCGTTATCTACAAAGGGGGCTGTATGGCGTTCTCTACAAGGGGGGCAGTATGGCGTTAAAGTTGTATATAAGAAAGTTTGTTACAATGTATCAGTCAATCATCTGTGAGCTAAACGCAGCAACAGCACAAACCCCTCTCCTGTGCTGGACTCCAGGCACATGGCTCTTATCTACACTGATACATTGTAACAAGACCATCAGCTGTGAAAGTAATAAGCCAGGACTGGTTTTAATGTTCTCATTCACAGACAGCAGGCAGAGATCTTGAAAATCATGAGGAACTGAAGCAGGAAGACAGAAATCTGCAGAATGTCATTATACAGTAGGCTGGGGTGCTGCACCACTCGCAGGGAATTTATACGTATAAGGCTATGTTCACACAGAGTATTTTGACGAGTTTTTTGACGCGGAAACCGCATCGCAAAACTGGTCAAAAACGGCCCGAAAGTGCCTCCCATTGATTTCAATGGGAGGCGTCGGCGTCTTTTTCCTGCGAGCAGTAAAAGGGGGGCCCAGAAAATGTAGCTGTATGGGGCCCTGAAATTCCTGATGGCGGCCCTGACTACTACTACTACTACTACTACTACTACTACTACTACTACTACTACTACTACTACTACTACTACTACTACCCCAAACAGATTGAAGTAAGAAAGCTGCACATATCACCAGTACATACACACTTCATCTATTAATCATTTCCCTGCTACATATTTTGCCAATATGACTGGTAACTAGAGTTGAACCTATCTTTAAGACTTTCTGAAGGCTGAACTTTCCCTTTAAGATGCTATAAAGTTCACATTATCATGAATGGTATTTTAATGCTAGTAACTGGGGTACCTTATGCCTTCTACACTATTCTCTGTCGAAACCCTAGCAAACTTGCAAAGGCTACTGGTTCTAGGATTTTTAGCATTGCCATCTATGGAGGACAGGAGATATCAGTTATGTCAGTCAAAAGCATTGTTATTTTTGACTCTTGTCAGAACTTAGTTATGCAATCAAAAATTATTTCCTGGATAACCAAGCTAAGGCCAGGTACACAGGACAGTCTGGTTCAGTTTTTAAGTATAAACAGTTTAAAGAAAAGACTTAGGCCTCATTCACACGACCGTAGCCATGTGCACGGCCGTGATTTTCGGGTCGGCCGGCTGCGGACTGTCAGCCGTGAGCCGCCCGCAAATCGCGGGGCATCCACATGGCCGCGGCCATTATTTTCAATGAGCCCGGACCGCAGAACACGGCCGTAATAAGACAGGTCCGGTCTTTCTGCGGTGCGGGCTCCCGGGCCGTGCACGGACCGTAAAAGCTATGGTCGTGTGCATGGCCCCATAGAAATGAATGGGGCCGCAATTCTCCCGTGGATTTTCGGGGGAATTGCGGCCGCAAAAACACGTTCGTGAGCATGGGGCCTTATAGGGTTTTTTTTTTTTTTTAAACAAGTCTTTTTTTTTTTTTAAAACAAGTTTTGGGTAAAATACATGCATAAAAAATGCACTGTGAGAACTTGGTCTAAGGCCTCATGCACACGACCGTAGCCATGTGCACGGCCGTGATTTTCGGGTCGGCCGGCTACGGACTGTCAGGAAATCGCGGGACATGCACATGGCCGCGCCCATTATTTTCAATGAGCCCGGACCGCAGAAGACGGCCGTAATAAGACAGGTCCGTTCTTTCTGCGGTGCGGGCTCCCGGGCCATGCACAGACCGTAAAAACTACGGTCGTGTACATGGCCCCATAGAAATGAATGGGGCCGCAATTCTCCCGTGAATTTTTGGGGGAATTGCGGCCGCAAAAGCACGTTCGTGTGCATGGGGCCTAATACTTTATATTTTCTAGTGTAAAGGTGTTGTCCTACGAAGACAACCCATTTTTGTAATGAAGCCGGGAGTCAGCTTATCACCGCTGCTTCTGAAACCCCCAATGATCAGCGGTTATCACTTGGGGATGTTGTGACCAGTTATAGAATTTCCCTGCAGTGCCCACTGCTGGGGAACTGTAATATTACAATGTGGGCATTCAAATAAATGTCCATGTAATACATGGACGTGCCAAGTTTTTCTGAGCAGGAGCCTGTGATATTTGGCAATACTTTGCTCTGGCTCATAGGGGTGCTCTAGAGTTGGGGACCCCCTTTATGATGTCCATATACCCTAGTAGGAATTATAGAAAGGGGCTGTATTTATGTTTAGTGTTTACTGGAAGAATATACCAAATATAGAATCATCATTCTCTGTAAGTAACCCTTTTAAGTAAGGTACTTATTTTCTATCATAGCCACCTTTAGGCTGCATGAGGTATCATTTCCTTTGAAAACCTTGCTTTTGCTCTCAAAATCTATACTCTATACACGTCACACTTTTCCCCCTTTCTGCTGTCGGCACTGTGCCAGTCCAGGCTTGAGCTGAACAGCTGTGTCAAGTTTGTCAGTCTGGTTGCTAGGGATACTCTGTATAACAACTACATTGTTCTCAATGGATCTTCATAGATACTAGTCTACCTTAGCTTAAAGGGGTTGTCTTATGGGACAACCCTTGTCCATATGCCCTATTAGGGCATATGGAAATCAAAGAGGGGATCACCCACTTGGGACCCCCTCTCTATGAGGGAGAGCGGCTCTATTAGAACAGCTCCCGTTCTAGTGGGCTCGAGCCGTCAATGTATTACATGGACTGCCATAAATTCGTAATGTCGCCATGTAATACTACATTTCTCCTGCAATACCTTGTTGCAGGGGCAATGTCTGACCAGAGAAGACTTTCTTTGGCAAAATGTTCTGTTTGCCCAAGGGTGGATTTAAGTGGAAACTTTTTTTAAGAACACTGTTTGATTCATTGAATTTCAGAATAATATTTTCTTTACATTATCAAAATGCTGCTGATACTACTAAAAGTTATAATATTATAATTATATGCTACTATATTTATTCCTCTCTCCGGGAACATAAAAGCCGTACTCTTTCTATTCTGCTTCCATAGTACATTTGAGGAAATTGAATTATTTAGAGCTTGGCCTTGTAAGTAGAATTCTTACATTAGTCGAGTGAAATCCTTCACTATCTGCAGTGAACCTCAAACCCTCCAGGTACTGTATTTTTCATACGAGTCTGCACTGCAGCATTTGTAGAGTGAACACATATTTATATGGTTGAAAGATTAACAATAACTGTGTGTCACCGCTATAAAGTAAGCAGCAAACATACCTGTGTATTTTAAATGAGAAAAAAAACGATGGATGAAAGGGGGTAAACAGTGAAGAATGGAGAATTGTGGATAACAAAACAATCAAGTTTTTTTGCATGAAGACATTAAAAATAAAGGTGAAATATGATTTCTTATAGTTACTGTATACCTATAATGTCAATAATCATTGAACAGGGCCCGTTGGTTTCTATGCTTATATATCCCCAAACCAGTGGCGTAACTACCGCCGTAGTAGCCGTAGCGGCTGCTATGGGGCCCGCGGCATGAGGGGGCCCGTGTCGCCCGCCGGCACGGGCCCCCACCATGGCTGGAGGCTCCGCTATGGCTGCTACAGCGCGACGCCACTGAACGCTACGGCAGAGCAGTGAGGTATCTCCCCACTCTGCCATTAAACAAAAGACATGTATCCCCTAACCACAGGATAGGGGATACATGTGTGATCGCTGGCAGCGATAGGGAGAACGGGGGACTGAAAGTCCCCTGAAGTTCTCCATCACAAACCTCAGACTTCCGGGGTCTGTGTCGGCAGCTCCGTAGAAATGAATGGAGCGCTGGTCGTGCTTGTGCGCATGCGTGACCAGCGCTCCTTTCATTTTTATTGAGCTGCACATACGCCGGAAGTCAGAGGTTAGCCATGGAGAACTTGGGGGACTTTCGGTCCCCCGTTCTCCCTATCGCTGCCAGCGATCACACATGTATCCCCTATCCTGATGCATGGCGTTACCTACAGGGGGGGGGGGACTCTGCATGGCGTTACCTACAAGGGGGGGGGACTCTGCATGGCGTTGCCTACAGGGGGGGGACTCTGCATGGCGTTACCTACAGGGGGGGGACTCTGCATGGCGTTACCTACAGGGGGGGGACTCTGCATGGCGTTATCAACAGGGGGGACTCTGCATGGCGTTACCTACAGGGGGGGGACTCTGTATGGCGTTACTTACAGGGGGGGGACTCTGCATGGTGTTACCTACAGGGGGGGACTCTGCATGGCGTTACCTACAGGGGGGGGGGACTCTGCATGGCGTTACCTACAAGGGGGGGGGGACTCTGCATGGCGTTGCCTACAGGGGGGGGACTCTGCATGGCGTTACCTACAGGGGGGGGACTCTGCATGGCGTTACCTACAGGGGGGGGACTCTGCATGGCGTTATCAACAGGGGGGACTCTGCATGGCGTTACCTACAGGGGGGGGACTCTGTATGGCGTTACTTACAGGGGGGGGACTCTGCATGGTGTTACCTACAGGGGGGGACTCTGCATGGCGTTACCTACAGGGGGGGACTCCGTATGGCGTTACCTACAGGGGGGGGACTCTGTATGGCGTTACCTACAGTGGGGGTACTCTGTATGGCGTTACCTACAGGGGGGGACTCTGTATGGCGTTACCTACAGGGGGGGGACTCTGCATGGCGTTACCTACAGGGGGGGACTCTGCATGGCATTACCTACAGAGGGGGCTGTATGGCGTTATCTACAGGGGAGGACACTGCATGGCGTTATCTACAGGGGGGGGGACACTGCATGGCGTTACCTACAGGGGGGGGGGACTCTGCATGGCGTTACCTACATGAGGGGGACTCTGCATGGCGTTACCTACAGGGAGAGACTCTGCATGGCGTTCTCTACAGAGGGGGCTGTATGGCGTTATCTACAGGGGGGGCTCTGCATGGCGTTACCTACAGGTGGGGACTCTGCATGGCGTTACCTACAGGGGGGGACTCTGCATGGCGTTACCTACAGGCGGAGGACTCTGCATGGCGTTACCTACAGGGGGGGACTCTGCATGTCGTTACCTACAGGGGGGGGGGACTCTGCATGGCGTTACCTACAGGGGGGGACTCTGCATGGCATTACCTACAGAGGGGGCTGTATGGCGTTATCTACAGGGGGGGGACTCTGCATGGCGTTACCTACAGGGGGGGACTCTGCATGGCATTACCTACAGGGGGGACTCTGCATGGCGTTACCTACATGGGGGGGACTCTGCATGGCGTTACCTACACGGAGGGACTCTGCATGGCGTTCTCTACAGAGGGGGCTGTATGGCGTTATCTACAGGGGGGGCTCTGCATGGCGTTACCTACAGGGGGGGACTCTGCATGGCGTTCTCTAAAGGGGGGCTGTATGGCGTTATCTACAGGGGGGACTGTAAAAAAGGCTCTATCTACAAGGGGGGGTTGTGTGACACCCAGGGGACGGGGGGCCCCAGTCAAAAGTTTGCTATGGGGCCCAGTCTTTCCTAGTTACACCCCTGCCCCAAACGTTATTTCTTTTGTTCATATTCACTATGTTCTGATAATACAATTAGGGGGAGATTACTGGAGACAGATTTAGTATTAATTGTAATGGAAGCTTTATAAAGCTGGCTTCAGTAAGTTGAGGATTTCAAGCTCAGTATATAAAAAAAATTGAGCTTCAATCCCTATAAAGTTATTATAAAATAAAACACCACAGAATTTTAGACTTATTTAGAAATTAAATGATAGATACATTTTAATTATACCAGTTCTGGATTTTATTCCTGTTTTTCTTCTTTCTATTTCTATTATTTCTATGTGCTGTTACTGGCGCATAATAGTTGTAAATTAAATTGCTGTGCTACAAAAAGTTTGCATGCAGTCACTGCCCCAAAACAAATTAAAAAAACAAAAACACCAAAATTGGTTGTGTTTATGGGTGGCGGTGGAAATTATAGGTGTATTTTGCCCATTTATTTTCCTTTTATGTCTCATCATATACTGTACATCAATTAGAGAAAGGACAAAAAAAAAAAAAAAAAGATATGTTGTAAACCACACTACTACAAATATTGTCTACATAGTTTGCTATGATAGTGTTTGGGGCATTTCTTAAAGAAATAGTTTTGGGAAGTATAGGGGGAGATCTATGAATGTATTTAATCCAACGTTCTGGCATAAATACATTGAAAAATATGATAGTCGGGCCAAACTCCATATTTATGAAGTCTCTGAGCCACTTTTTCTGCCACATTCAAATGTATCAGAGAAAGTGGATGAGTGAAAATCCTTTGCCAGTTTACTGACATTTTTCTAAGTAGAACCTGGAAGATTGCGGCAGATTCATCGACAGGGGGTATACCCTGCTGATGAATCTGGTGTTTACTTCACATGGGAGAGACTGGCGCAATGATATTACGGCGTGCCAGTATTAATAAATATTCTCCATTGTTTTTCCCATTGTGGTTAAACTCCACAGACACTTCCAAGCTAGACCATGAGGCTACCAAGGTCAGGCCTTATCTACTAATGCATGAGCACTACACAAAGGGGCGAGATCAATCCAGTTTACATGATACACCATCTGAATAGCTTGCAATTCACTATGAGAGTGGGAAAATGGGTTGACTCTGTGGTGGCAGCTGTTGGAGAGCTAGGCATTTTCTGTGTTGAATCACATTGTATGGGCAATAACAGCTCGTCTCCAAGTCCTTCCTAAAAACGTAGGGCAAAGGTTCATTATAATATTTCTTTCACTCACACAATGGTCCTATTCATGAAACAATATGGTACATAAAATGTAATACAGCTATTGTTATAAAGAAACAATACTGATTATAATATTATCCATCTACAAGAATAATAATATCTATTAGTTGAAATCAAGTAATGTGCTGCACCATTCAATAGCTGTTGGTGTGTGCTCCTTTTTGTCACAAAGAACCCCTTCCCCCATGTGCTGGTAGGAAGATTTACAGTACATAATTGTCTATGGTAGGAACTCTTGGGGAATTGCACATGACAGCTGTTCCTTAGCTTAACTGCAGTGTGCTCAGGTGGTAAATTGGAGGAAAATGTATCTTGTGTGAATTCTAATTTACAGAACATGAATCCCATTGATTTCTTATTACACTGTATGACAGCTCAGCTATTTGACGTAGATCATCTATTTGAAAAAGTACTAGAACATCAGGGATAATTAAACCTTATTATAGCAAATGTTATTTCTTTTAGAGCAGTGGTGGGCATTGGTGGCCTAGGGGTCGTACATGGGCCACTGGTGCTTACCCTGCTAATACTTGCTCCTCTCTGTCACTGTTACTACTACTGTTCTGTGTGGCATCATATGGACTATAAAAGGAGTTTTACCACTATACGCATTTATGGCATATGAAAACGTTCAGTAGGAGTTCAACTACTAGAACACCCCACTGATAACAAGAATCCGATTTCTATTTACACTGTTTGCAGAAGAGAGTGGCCACACATTCAGGGTCACCTTCCATAATAGTTAACAAGATATGAGGAAGCAGCCGAGCGTATTCACTTGGCTTTTTTATGTATCTGCTATAGACTTGGCAATTGCCTATGGCCTCTTTCCATAGAGGCCTGAGTACAGGACACCCATTAGCAACTTAACAGTGAAGCAGAAAAAAATTCTACTTCACTGTCAATTTCAATAATCTAATTTTCAAAGAGTCCAGAAATGGGGAGAACTGTGCAGCTGTTAAAGCAAAGCCGCAAAGTCCCCGCTGTCCCTAGCTCCGAACTGATTTACAGTATATGTGGTATAAGTACATTGTATGGCAGTATTATTTAGGCAACGTATGGTGACAAACATTGAATGGCAGTGAGGGCACTATAAGGTTATATTTGGATACTGTATGGAGGCATTAGTAATGGCGTTATGACATTGTATTGCGGTATTACTTTACATATGCAGCTTTTGAAATTTCGAGAAAAGATGTCTAAAAGAGGAGATTAGGGGTATGGTAGATTGACTGTCATTGCTCTAGAGACCTACAAATCAATCTATCTATCTATCTATCTATCTATCTATCTATCTATCTATCTATCTATCTATCTATCTATCTATCATCATCTATCTATCTATCTATCTATCTATCTATCTATCTATCTATCTATCTATCTATCTATCTATCTATCTAATAAACAACACAAAAGTTTGAACAGCACACACAAAATTATACAAAACATATATACAGGTGCAAGAACGCCTGTGACTGCAAATTTATACAGCACACAAGAAAATGGTGACAGCACACTGCGAACACTAATGTCACCTAAGCCACTAAATATAAATAAATATGCATTACTGCTGAATCTACTTACAATAGTGAGGTTCTTAGCACACATTTTATCTATCTATCTATCTATCTATCTATCTATCTATCTATCTATCTATCTATCTATCTATCTATCTATCTATCTATCTATCTATCATCTATCTATCATCTATCTATCTATCTATCTATCTATCTATCTATCTATCTATCTATCTATCTATCTATCTATCTATCTATCTATCTATCTATCTATCTATCTATCTATCTATCTATCTATCTATCATCTATCTATCTATCTATCTATCTATCTATCTATCTATCTATCTATCTATCTATCTATCTATCTATCTATCTATCTATCTATCTATCTATCTATCTATCTATCATCTATCTATCTATCATCATGTGATGATCACGTGCAATTTATTGCTGTAGAGTTCTGATTTAAGAAGGTTGATTTTATTGGCAGATCAATTCTCTGATATATGTACTTATTTAATCCATTAAGAGATTACCGCTTTCTCTATAAGTGCCAATTCCTGATTTTCGTTGGTTTATGTAAACTAAAAATCCACATATTCCACAACCTAAATGCAATTAACTTTTTTTTTAAAATAACTTGCCCTGTGTACCTGCTGTCTCCTTTATGGCCTTCTACAGAATCTCCACCAGTTTGCGTCTCCCTTTTGAGCCCTCTTCTGCCCCTGCCACTTTCCATTTCCACCCCTCTACATCCCCCAACAGAGCCCTGCCTTTTTTGTGTTTCTCCTACATACACCTTACGGAACCCTGCCGGCTTGTGTCATTCCTTCCCCTTCAGATCATCTGTCAAGGTGTCAACCACCTTTTCCTTCCTCACACGGCAATAAGGAGGTCCCAGATTCCTTGGCTGTAATGGGCCCATAATTTCCTAATGGCGACCCTGTGCAGGAGAGCTGCAGTGTCACAACAGCTGGAGAACCACAGGTTGAAGACCACTGATATAAGGAAAAAAAATGTGGAGAAAAAAACAAGCATCAGCTCACCTGTACATTGTTTCTGCAGGCGGAGAATCTCCACGTGAAGATCATGCAACAGTTCTAGCTGTTCCTTTTTTAGGAAAGTAACGTTGCGCTCCACACTTTGGATTTGCTGCTCCAAAGACTGAGTCTCCATTACGAGAGTCAACTCCTGTGAGGGGGTTAAAACATACAGGATTATACATGCATTACTCAAACATAAAATCAATAAAGCAAAAAAAAAAAAATTGTCTGAATGCCAAAAATATTGGAATTATGCAAACAACTTCTTATTATCCATTATTTCAAACCTCAAATCTCAGCTGTGTTCAATATCATTATTTTATCATTTTTATATTTACTAAATCTGTGATATTCCTCTAATTCACATATAGCTATATTAGTTTTTGAAAAATTTCTCAACTCAACAGCCTCTGTTCAAATAAACACAGGTAAAGATAACCGTTACCAGTGTGGAAGCCTGGCACCTATACCAAAGTGCCACACGGTAGAATCTAACTCTATGAAAGAACTTCTAAATTGTGTTCAAAGCCATAGTGGAAAAATATGAATTCCTTGTCATTGTATTGCTATTTATTTATTACCCTATGTTTATACCGTATAGCACCATCATATTCCACAGAGCTGCACAAAGAATGCTTTAGACCAGTCCCTAACCCCAATCACAATGTCAAGAACACCAATTCAATTTAATGTGAAGCCAAGCTAGCCATGTTTTCAAATGAAGGTTATGTTGTCTGTATGTCCGTGGTATACGCCGTGAAAATTTCCCAATGTAATGCTCTACATATCCATAGATTTCTATAGACAGAATTTATGACAAAATAATGTTCTTTTGACATACATCAGGTTGGTATACCTTTTTTCACTGTATTGGAAAGCTTAGTCGACTACACTTTCCAATGCAAGGAATCCTGCAAAACAACTGGTAGTAAATGGCAGATGTATACAACTAGAAGGCATACGGTTGCATATGTTGGGAGATTTTCTGGTGTGTGCACTGGACGTAAACACCATACGAGATGTGAACCAAGCCTAAGGAATCCACAGAACACCAGGCAAACATGTGGAGGAAATCCAAACACTATTCAGATGCTACCCTGGTGGATTTTAGGTCTGCAGAGGTAACCACCCAGCTATCAATACATTATTTAAAGAGGCTCTGTCACCACATTATAAGTGCCCTGTCTCCTACATAAGGAGATCGGCGCTTTAATGTAGGTGACAGCAGTGCTTTTTATTTAGAAAAACAATCTATTTTTACCACGTTATTAGCGATTTTAGTTTTATGCTAATGACTTTCTTAATGCCCAAGTGGGCGTGTTTTTACTTTAGACCAAGTGGGCATTGTACAGAGGAGTGTATGACCAATCAGTGACCATTCAGCGTCATGCACTCCTCTCCATTCATTTAGTCAGCACATAGTGACCCTGCGTTGTTCGCTATGTGCTGTCTTATACTGACACATTACCATTACTGAAGTGTTTAGACAGTAAATAGACATTCCTTCCAGCCAGGACGGGATGTCTATTCACTATCCCGTCACTTTGTTAACGTTTCTGTGGTACTTACAGCAGAGCAAGCGTAATCTCGCGAGATCACGCTGTAAATGACAGGTTACAGCGAGAATACGCTTTGCTCTGCTGTAAGTACCAAACAAATGTTAACGAAGTGCAGGGACTGTAAATAGACATTCCGTCCTGGCTGGAAGGAATGTCTATTCACTGTCTAAACACTTCAGTAACGTTAATGTGTCAGTATAAGAGAGCGCATAGCGAACAATACAGTGTCACTATGCGCTGAGTAAATTAATGGAGAGAAGTGTATGACGCTGACTGATTGGTCATACACTCCTCTGTACAATGCCCACTTGGTCTAAAGTAAAAACTCGCCCACTTGGGCATTAATAAAGTAATTAGAATAAAGCTAAAATCGCTAATAACGTGGTAAAAATAGATCGTTTTTCTAAATAGAAAGCATTACTGTCACCTACATTACAGCGCCGATCTCCTTATGTAGGCGATAGGGCACTGATAATGTGGTGACAGAGTCTCTTTAAGGTAGTTAAAAAAAGTCCAAACATTGTATTTCAATTTGCTGTTTGGATAACAAAATGCAACCATTTTCTGCTCTCCATTCTACAAATCTATGGTAAGCCATGTTAATAGCTATAGCCAGAGCTGCTAGTCCACCATTCAGACATAGTTAAAGAGGCTCTGTCACCAGATTATAAGTGCCCTATCTCCTACATAATCTGATCGCCGCTGTAATGTAGATAACAACAGTGGTTTTTATTAAACACTTTTAGATTTATGCTAATTAGTTTCTTAATAGACAACTGGGCGTGTTTTTACTTTTTACCAACTGGGAGTTGTACAGAGGAATGTATGACGCTGACCAATCAGTGACCAATCAGCGTCACACACTTCTCATTGTTCCAGCCCATTGTTACAGTGTGATTATGCAGTGAAAGAAACTGGGCAATGAGAAGTGTATGACGCTGATTGGTCACTGATTGGTCAGCGCCATACACTTCTCTGTACAACGCCCAGTTGGTAAAAAGTAAAAACACGCTCGGTTGTCTATTAAGAAACTAATTAGCATAAATCTAAAATTGCTCATAACTTGCTCAAAAATGCTAGTTTTTCAAAATAAAAACCACTGCTGTTATCTACATCACAGCACCGATCAGATTGTGTAGGAGATAGGGCACTTATAATCTGGTGACAGAGCCTCTTTAAGCTTTACAATTCATTATTTATAATCTCATCTCGTATGTTCCACACAAGAAACTCACAGCTGGCTGCAGTTTAATGAACAGTGACATTTCTAGCTTGATTTAGTACCATACATGCATTTTTAGACCTAATCCAGAATTAGATAGACCTAAGCTGTTATTATAAGAATATCCATAGTACAAATACATGCAGGTCCAAGGTCCAAAATCAACACAGGGACTGAATTAGACTGAGCAAAATCTGAATGTGGCCTTCAGTTTCCAAGAATACTTTTGTCTCTAAAAGTCTTATACTGAAACGGTGGATAGGATTCTAGATTTACTATATATGCAAGCGTTTTTAAGGTGTCCTTAGAGGGACATATATTTGTTTACTTTTCATCTGTTCCTTTATGCTTCTACACGTCATTCAGAACAGTTGTATGGCCTGTTATGACTACTCTGGACAATGCTAAGACCCAGTGCAGCAGCCCCAGAGATGAAGAGTAGCCGTGAGCAATAAGGTTAAGTTTATGGTCTGGTTTTGGGTCTTAATTTGTGGGTTTTTTCGGTCTGGTCTGAGGTCTGAATAACTTTAGGGGTCTAGTCTGGGGTATGACTATATTTAGGGGTCTGGTCTGGGATTTTCTCATTTAGGGGCCTGGTCTGGGTCCTTAATTTATTTTGGAGTCCTAGGTCATATTAATTTAGGGGCCTGGTCTGTGATCTGAATTCATTTAGGGGTCTACTTTGGGGTCTGAATTAATATAGGTGTCAGATTTGGGGTCTGAATTAATTTAGCAGTCTGGGCTGGGGTCTGATGAATTGAGGGGTCTGGTGTCGGAATTTATTTAGGGGTCTGGTCTAAATTAATTTTGGTGTCTGGACTGAGGTCTGGATTAATTTAGAGTTCTGGTTTTGGGTCTCATTTTATTGTGCTGTCTGGTGTAGCAGTATTATTTATGTGTACATTATAGAATACTATTTATGTGTTACTGTGAATCCAAATAGCAAATGTTGTCCTTCCTCTCTAAACATTTATAGTATACTAGTATATACATACAGCATGTTCTCCAAACATCATAGATTATCTGGTGCTAATCTTAATATTAATTATTATTAATTCTTAATATTAATAAAAGATATAACATAAAAAAAATGAATTGGCTAAATAAAAGATCATGAACTGATGACTAAAATGTACATATAAGACTTTGTGATGAACCTATTAGCGTAATCACTATGTTTCTCTTGCTTTGTACAGGGTTATATACTTTTATATACAGCTGAAGATAGTTCTCTGCTTATCTAAGTCTCCTAAGAACTGAAGTCCTCTGAGATACTATTATTAATGATCCTTGAAAAGCTATAAAAGAAAGATAAGTGTATAACCTATCATGATGTGATATTATCGTACAAATTTACAGGTAATACAGATAAAACATACATCATACTCAAGCATAATCTATCTGCAGTATCTTGTACTATGTACGAACTGCACATTACTAGAAATTGTTCCCCAAACTTTTGGTGATGCACTGGTTAACACAGATGGTCATCACCATCTTTTTCGGGGGTAACATTTATAAAAGAAGTGGCAGTGTTTTAGACAACTCCTTAGGGTGGTCCAACAAGTGGGAACCGGCTTCTACATTCTAGGGGTTATTCGCGCAGGAGAATCCTGGTCCAGATCACAGCCATGTCTAAAGATTTCAGGGGGACTAAACAATACACAAGAACAAAAATGAACTCCCCAGATTTCTGTTCTCAGTTACTGTATTGGGAAGGAGAGTGGCAAGACCAATAGCTGCCAAAACTTGTCCCCAGAGTAGTAATGTCTCACAGTGCAATAAAGAATTTAACAGAAGGATGAACTTGATCTTTAAATCAATTGTATGTAAAAGGCAAAATAAATTTTGTCTGGCTTGCTTGATTTTCTAGGAAAACTGTTCACACATAATCCCCAATCTTCCACTAAAGGTCCTTTTACATGGCTCGACAAGGGCCGTGTAAATGAGCGCCGATCAAAGAGACAGCTCGTTGATCGGCGCTCGTTTGCTCCTGTCACAAGGAGCTATGGATGGGGACGAGCGCTGTTACTCTGATCGCTCGTCCCCATACAGTTGTATCATGTCGGCAGCACGTCTTCCTGTTTACACACCAAGATGTGCTGCCGACAATGATAATATTTTATGCTGCCGAAATGATACAATCAGCCGATGAACGAGCGTTTGCTCATTCATCGGCTGATCGTTGCCCTGTTTATACAGGGCAATTGTCGGGAACGATAATTGGCTGTTGTAAAAGGGCCCTTAGTTTTCCACATAGCCATAAATTCCAGTAGTAGCAGTCTAGTATTATGACTCACGGACTGGGAAACATTGATATAGTATTCTCATGGTAATGCACAGTACATCAAATTACTTGACAGATTTACCTTTACTGAAGTGTACCTTGATAATATAGCTATTATATCACAATGATTCACCCCCCAATATGGCTACTCCACTGCGGAAAGAATTGGAGCATTTTAACTAGTACCTGTTGTCTCTACACAGTTTTGCTAAACATAATAAGAATGAACTAGTTTTTATGAGATTGACCCTAATAGAGATTGCACCTACTGTAGCATTCATGTCACTGATAATCTTAATTTTTTATAAATGACCATTAGAGTTACTACAAATGTCATGGAATAATGGTTACAGTTGAAGAGAAGGAAAGAGAAAAGATTTCAGCACATTTTGCAAAGTTGAGTATGCTGAAATGGGACAAAGGGGGGAAGAGAAGAATATTATCCTGTACTTCTACAAGGTCTGGAGGAAGTCCCATAGTCTATTGAAGTCAAAATTTGCAGCTGACCTAAGATTGTAGTGTTATTTGGCACTGCCATGTAATAGTCATTCCATAAAAGTCAACATGAATTCCATTTCTGCGGAAAGAAAAAGAAACTGCAAAACACTCACTTCGACTTCATAGATTTGTGTATCATGAATAATAGTGTAGCCTGCTACTTATACAGTCTTCCTATGAAAAACAGGTATGTTGTTTTGGTGTCTTTCCTTATATAGCAGTGGTCTCCAATTTGTGGCTCTTAGAGTGAGCCCTGATGGCTGCAGGATGTTAGGGCATGCTGGTAGTTGTAGTTCCACATCAGCTGGAGAGCAACTGGTTGAAGACAAGCTATTCAATTATGGAGCCTTTTTTTTTTTTTTTTTTTTTTTAAAACCTGGCATTTTATATATGTCAGTCTTAATAGTAAGAGAAGTTGGGGTAAACTACGACACATTTATTAAGAAACCAAAGCCTCTAAATAAATGTATTGCAATTTTCAGCTGCTCTGTGCGCCACAATTGACTGCGGCCATGCGCTATCCATTCCTCCACAACGACAATAAAAAAAACAAAAAAACCTTGTATGTTTCACTCTTGAGGGAGGAGGGGAACATAAGGATAAAGAGGAGCGGGAAGGTAAGTATGATTCATTTTTTTCATTAATTTTTTTTTGGAACTATCCAATAAGGGGGTAGTCTGACGACGGGGCAAGGTAGGGGCCCACAGGCCTCTACCATCCTACACTCTATAGAATGAAATCTATGCCAGCTAGATTTCCGTTATAATTTACCCCAGCCTTCTGCTGTAAAATATAATACATTTGTTGGGCCGCTGTGGCCCCGCACCTTTTTCTGTAGCCATGCCCCTTGCCATAAGAGTGGGGAGGGTGTGCCATAAGGTCAAAAGTTGCAATTTGACTTTTGGGTGCTTTTGCGTATTTTCTATGCCAGAAAACTGATGTAGAAAGGTTGATAAATTAGATTAGCCCCTATGTGTTTTATTATTATCCCCATATTTGTGGTGATAGAATGCAGGGGTCCATACACTAAGTTAGTAACAACCATTGGCGTAGCTATAGGGGTCGCAGCGGTCGCAATTGCGACCGGGCCCCGAAGCCAGGGGGGCCCACGGCCCCCCGCACCACGTCAATAAAAAGTTACTATAGTAACTCGGGCCGCGGGCCCCTGTTACTATAGTAACATATTTTACTTACCTTCCAGGTTCCGGATCGCAGCGGAGGTCCTGACGTCAAGCGCTGTGCGCAGCGCATGACGTCACAGCGCTATGCGCGGCGCACAGCATCGAGCCGACAGAACTCCCGCCGCGGCCGAAGAGGAAGGTAAGATTAGCCCTGACTGGCGGCGTCCGACTCCCGGGACCCGCCAATCAGATGTTTTGAAGGGGCCGCAGCACTCGTACGAGAGCTGCTCGCCTTCATTCCTGTCACTTCATTCCGGTCACACTGTGAATCGGTGTCGGCGATTCACAGTGTGGGCGAGTAGTGAAATGAAGGGGAAGCAGCTCTCGTACGAGTGCTGCGGCCCCTTCAAAAGAGCTGATTTGCGGGTCCCGAGAGACACATCAGCTATTGATGGCCTATCCTGAGGATAGGCCATCAATGTTTAGGGACTGTACAACCCCTAAGCCTACGATGTAGCAGGCTTAGGGGGCCCATGAGACAGGATCACAGATTGTGTGATCCTGTCTGCTGGGCCCTGTATCTAAGCCAATCACATGGTAGGCTTAGATATATGGCCCATGCGTGATCCTGTCTGCTGGGCTCTGTATCTAAGCCAATCACATGGTAGGCTTAGATACATGGCCCATGCGTGATCCTGTCTGCTGGGCCCTGTATATAAGCCAATCACATGGTAGGCTTAGATACATGGCCCATGCGTGATCCTGTCTGCTGGGCCCTGTATATAAGCCAATCACATGGTAGGCTTAGATACATGGCCCATCTGTGATCCTGTCTGATGGGCCCTGTATATAAGCCTACCACACTGTAGGTTTAGATAAAGGGCCCCAGCACACAGTAATCTTATACTGTATAAGATTACTGTCTGCTGGACCCTGTATCTAAGCCTACGTTGTGGTAGGCTTAGATACAGGGTCCCACAGACAGTATCACACATGGGCCATGTATCTAAGCCTAACACATGTGTTACTAATAATTTTTTGAGTGTTTTCTTACAGTTTCGGTCGTTGGACTACGGTGGATTCCAGGACTACTTCGATGACAGCTTTTTTTTAATTATCAATAAAATGGTTAATGAGGGTTGTGTTTTTTTATTTTATTTCAATAAAATATTTTTTCTATGTCTTTGTGTTTTTTTTTAAACTATATTACTACCACCTTAGTAATGGCCGCCGGCTGATTGACAGCATCCATTACTAAGGCAGGGCTTGTGTTAGCCGATGCAGAGGCCAACACTAACCCCCTTTATTACCCCGGTACCCACCGCTACCAGGGGTGCTGGGAAGAGCCGGGTACGATCCAGTACCTGACCATCTGTAGTGATGGCCGGCCACTGGGGTGGCCGCAGGCTGGTATTATCAGGAGGGGAAAGGCCAAAAACAGTGGCCCTTCCTACCCTGGTGATGCTAGGCTGCTGCTGCTTTATTGTATCTGGCTGGTTATGAAAAATGGGGGGGACCCCACGTCATTTTAAAAAAAATGTAATAAAAAATAATTGAAAAGAACGATGTCGGGTCCCCCCACAATTTTCATAACCAGCCAGATACAACACAGCAGCAGCAGGCAGCATTGCAAGGGTGGGAAGGGCCACTGTTTTTGGCCTTTCCCAGCCTAATACTACCAGCCTGCGGCCACCCCGGTGCCTGCCCGTCACTACAGATGGTCGGGTACTGGTTCGTACCCGGCTCTTCCCAGTACTCCTGGTGGCGGTGGGTACCGGGGTAATAATGGGGGTTAGTGTAGCCTCTGCACCGGCTAACATTAAGCCTCGCCTTAGCAATGGAGGTTGTCAATCAGCCGGCGGCCATTACTAAGGCGGTGATAATAAAGTTTAAAAAGATACAAGCACATAGAAAAAATATTTTATTGAAATAAAAAAACACAACCCTCATTAACCATTTTATTGAGAATAAAAAAAACGCCATCATTGAAGTCCTGGAATCCGAAGTCCAACAACCGAACCTGTAAAAAAAACACAAACACACAAAAATAATCAGTAACACATAAAGAAGCAAAATTATTATTCTTACCTTTCCTGGGTCCAGCGCTGGAGACGCAATGTCAGCGAGCTGGGCCCTGTATCTAATCCAATCATGTGTGATACTGTCTGCTGAGCTGTGTATCTAATCCAATCATGTGTGATACTGTCTGATGGGCCCTGTATCTAATCGTATCTTGTGTGATACTGTCTGCTGGGCCCTATATCTAATCCGATCATGTGTGATACTGTCTGCTGAGCCACTGTATCTAATCCTATCATGTGTGATACTGCCTTCTGAGCCACTGTATCTAATCCTATCATGTATGGTACTGTCTGCTGAGCCACTGTATCTAATCCTATCATGTGTGGTACTGTCTGCTGAGCCACTGTATCTAATCCTATCATGTGTGATACTGTCTGCTGGGCCACTGTATCTAATCCTATCATGTGTGATACTGCCTTCTGAGCCACTGTATCTAATCCTATCATGTGTGATACTGTCTGCTGAGCCACTGTATCTAATCCTATCCATAGTTTATAGGGTCGTAGTGCTATAGATATGCTGTCTCATATACACACTTTTTTTTGGGCGGACACATATGTATTGGGGCTATTTCCCTGACATTTTAAGCCCTGAGGGTATGTTCACACGGCAGCGTCCGTTACGGCTGAAATTACGGTGCTGTTTTCAGGAGAAAACAGCACCGTAATTTCAGCCGTAATGGCATGTGCAGGCGTCTTTCGCTACGTCCATTACGGACGTAATTGGAGCTGTTTTTCTATGGAGTCCATGGAAAACGGCTCCATTTACGTCTGAAGAAGTGACAGGCGTCTTTTTTACGCGCCGCCTTTTGACAGCGGCGCGTAAAAAAAATGACCGTCGGCACAGAACATCGTAAGACCCATTCAAATGAATGGGCAGATGTTTGCCAACGCTTTTGAGCCGCATTTTCGGACGTAATTCAATGCTAAAACGCCCCGAATTACGTCCGTAGATAGGGTGTGTGAACCTAGCCTTAGTGACGCCCCGGCTGCTAGTGCTGCATTGTTGGGTCACTTAGGAGACCCAGCGATGCAGCTGAAAGCTGCGGACCGTCGGCCATGAGAAGATTGCGTGGGGGGGGGGCCCAGTAAGAATTTTTGCATCGGGGCCCATGAGCCTTTAGCTACGCCCCTGGTAACAACTGATATTAACATAAATGGCTCTAGAAGCTAGGCAGCATTTATTCTTAGAGTCATTGACTTCGGAATTTCTGGGAATTGGCCACATATAGATTACTTTGTTGAAATTTGTGAACTTCCAACCTCTAGCCTATTAGACTTGCTTTAAAACAGTGATTTCAGTCATAGCTGCTGTGATCACATCATCTCAGTACTGCAGTATTAGGTAAATCACATTGATTTTCGGTAGCTCGTGTAAGCATGATGAAATATTTCTGTGCATAATTCTGATTCAACAATATGGAACAAAGATCTATTTCTGGAAATGCAGCAGATTTGGCTTCTTTCAGGAAGCCACTTAATGATACTACTCTAGCTCACATTAAATTTCCAGCTCAAGAGAAAATCAATAATGTTGTCCATTCAAGCAGAAAAAGGTTGACTGCTTGCTGACTGTTACACGTACACACAGCACAACCTACCATTAACATTAGTTACACAAGTGGTAAAAATCTTAAAATATCGAACAGACTGAAGATTTATGAAAATTACACTTGATGTATGGAAATATTGATATAGTGTTGTACGTGCTATCGCTCCTTATATAAAAAGTGGCCATTATTGTATCATATTAGAACGATTATATAAACTATGTCTAGATATTCAGGCTCAAAGTGAAGATAACTCCATTAAAAAGCTTCCTTAAATGGAAGTGTAGAAGTTGGGACCCTGATAAGGATCAGGGCTTTCTATTTTTCTTTTTTCCCAAAAGTATTTAGTATGTGCAGTTTATTGTATAAAGTTATACAGTTTTGGTATAACAAACACAAAGTACAACATTATGTAGACCTGAAAAAAGTTGGCAACAGTTTTTCGGTGAGCAGTTATATGTTGCCCCAATAGGAAAAGGTTGCCTGTAAAACACCATTGCTTTACCGTGCATATGATCTTTGTTCAAAGAAGACATCATGTAAACAACAAAACTTTCTTCTTTATCTTTCACTTAAACAGAAGATGGGCTAAGACCTCCTTTGGGTAAACTTCATGTAGATGTCAATATGAAGTATATACCAAAAATCAACCTTGGGCTGGACCTTACATTCCATACTGGGAAATGTCCACATCTGGTGGTTCATTGCCTGCAATACATTGCTAATGTGGCCAAAAAACAGTGCTCCCCAATTTGGTCCAAACCACAACTATATGGTAAAAGGTGGGATATGGGACATTTAACATTTGCTTTGGGTAAGGTTTTGTAATCAAAGGGACTTCATTTTAAAAGAAGTTCCTCAACAACCAAATCAAAATACACTTAATATTAACTACATGGCTACCAGGCAGATTTTGATGGACTATTTCCACTGCATCGTGTCATTTGTTGGCTTCTTTACAGTTGTACGCAGAGCTTGATTACAAAGTGCGTCACAGAGCTGACTACCCTGAAAAAAATGTACGGAGATGACAGGATCTGGTGATGAAATGGATTCTCAGCCAAAGCAACTGGAGAAAGAGATGACTTTGTCCTTACCACAAATCTTATAGTTAAATGACCTTAAACTACAGCAAGATGGAACGAGGAGACAGTCAAAATCAAAGCAATGTTAGAATTAAACCAGATGGGCTTGAAAGAGTTGAGGATTTCAATGAGAACCTATCTCTGAAAGCGGACTGCACCATTGTCATGTTTAATTCATTCTAGGCAGTATAGATGTAATGAATGCTGGTAGGGCTTTCTAATGGAGAATTACAATATTTTATTTTTTATACATGATATTCAGTCAGTTATTAAAAGTACTTGCAAACCATTAACTGTATGAGGTCACATTAAAAAAGAAATATTTCTTCAGTTGTTCATTATAGTTACGGATCAGTCAATTCGACTCTATGGAATTCATTAAGTATCATGAGAGCTCTTGGTTGTTCTTTGAGTGCTAGGAACCTTATCTCTAGTAATGATGACCTTAATGTCAAGGTTAGCATTATTGACATCTTAAGAAATTCCGTACAAAATAAGAAAAAATGCCAAAAAGTGAAGACTGATAAAACACCAGTTAGAGAAGTGACACTTATGAATGAAAAGCGGACAAGAGACTAGAAAGGTCATAACGCAACACAGTATGGTCAATAACCCTTGGATAGGTTGCGGTATCCTGGATTTCAGCACCATGGACGTATCACATGATCTATATCTGGGAACTTTAAAAAGTGATTCTACTGAGAAAATGCCTGTTACTAGCAATTCGACACATCTTCAGCACATTCTCTCATCCCAGCCTTAAAGAGGAGATATATGGTGCCCACCCCTCTAATTATCTAGATGGACTGCCGTATCACACTAAGCACGTTTCCTCCTCACATCCCCTATGAGTCAGGCAGCCTGGAATGAATTGTTTACATGCACAGAGCACAGCCATCTTACCTGCAGAGAAGGAGAATGTTAGGAGGGGTTTGCTGCGGCTTCACCTCATTAGGACTACATAAGGGCAGGAAAGGACCTATAGGCAAGGACAGGGTTGATGCACTGGAAGTTCACTGCAGTGGGGAGTGGGGGTAAATCCAATGTAAACATTCCATAGCAGAATATATACCTCCCATTCTCAGTCCTTGGTGTCTGTGCTATGGGACTGGGTATCCTCCTTTGCGATATGCTGCAGGCCTCCCTCTATGTAACAGGGCATCAGGCCAGGAGGCTGGGCACAGGATAAGGCGTAAACAGAACAACGTGACAGGAGCTGGTGAGCTCAGGCTGGGTCTCTCCTCTCCGTAACCGGAGGGGGAGGGGGAGGCAGCCTCATCAGCATGATGAAATCATCACTGCCACCTCCCAAGGGATTTGCTTTTAGTGCACAGAATGCTACATCTACAAATGATGCCTATTCTCTGCAGAAGAAAAGCAGGGCTGTCCACTTTAATCTTTTAATTTGAACTCTCCTGTCAATGGGTGCAGGACAGGGGCGGACACAGACAACATAGGACCCCCAAGCTATATCAGTATATAAGCTCCTTGCTCTTGAATATCTCAGCATATAGCACTGCCACTTACGTCTCTCTCTCTCAGGCTATGTTCACACGCAAACTCAAAAACTTCTGAAAATACAAAGCGGTTTTCAAGGGAAAACAGCTCCTGATTTTCAGATGTTTTTTAAGCCACGGCCGTTTTTGGAGCTGTTTTCAATAGAGTCAGGGTATGTTCACACTCTCAGTCAAAAACGTCTGAAAATACGGAGCTGTTTTCAAGGGAAAACAGCTCCTGATTTTCAGATGTTTTTTAAGCACCTCTCGATTTTCGCTGCATTTTTTACGGCCGTTTTTGGAGCTGTTTTCAATAGAGTCAATGAAAAACGGCTCCAAAAACGTCCCAAGAAGTGTCCTGCACTTCTTTTTCGCTGACGTTTTTTTACGCAGCCGTTTTGAAAAAAAAAGCAAAAAACGGAACAGAACACCGTTTTTTCCATTGCAATCAATGGGCAGATGTTTGGAGGCGTTCTGCATCCGATTTTTAGGCTGTTTTTCGGGCGTTTACGGCCCGAAAAACGGCTGAAAATAGGCCTTGCGAACATACCCTCAATGAAAAACGGTTCCAAAAACATCCCAAGAAGTGTCCTGAACTTCTTTTTCGCGGCCATTTTTTTACGCGGCCGTTTTTCAAAATGGCCGCGTAAAAAAACGGCCTATCGGAACAACACTGTTTTTCCCATTGCAATCAATGGGCAGATGTTTGGAGGCTGAAAATAGGCCGTGTGAACATACCCTCACAATCCACCAGTCATTTTGAGTCATAATATGCATTAGCTATGTCATTTACAATCTAATAGATTGTAGAAAAAAGTTTTAAGGTGACAGTAGGCCCCCTAATCTACTGGGTCCCTGTCGTACATATGGCATGTCCGCTCCTGGTGCAGGACTCCTCAACTTTTTTTTGGGTGGATTACGCATGCTTTGGTGTTGCTTATATATGATAATGGATGCACCTCTCAGCTGTTATTGAGACGCAAGCGAAATCTGGCAAAATGTTACTGTTTATTGGTGCGTCTATATAAAATATACTTCAATTGCTTCATGCAGTGTTATAATACATGCTTGTGCGTGTGTACAATTGTTTTAAGGTTGTACATATGCACAATTTAAGGTAAAACACCAGCATATGCTTCCATTTTATAAATAAGTGACAGCATTTAAAATGTTTTTCATGTTCTGAGTAATCACATGAATACATTTGCGCACCATAATGACGGACTTGATCTAAGCAATGCCAACCGTTCTCAACACTACCAATTTATTATTCGTGCGAGACAGTGAACATTATGTTCATAAATGACAATGACTTCTAATATATAAAATCACCAATGATATCACTGTATAAATGGTAAGCTGTGATGTCATTGTTTAATCAATAAATGCTGATGACATCACTAGTGTTTTTATAAGAACAGGAAAGCACATCATTAACTATGTTATTGAATTTGGGGTTGAATTTTCTTTATTGGCTATTGAATTTTCATGACATAGATAAAACCACCATGGCCACACCTATATGTTTTTAGAATGGGAGGATCCTGTCTCCATTTGTTTCATTGTAAATTGTTTTGGAATATGTTGATATTATCTAAAAGATGTTTTTTTATTATTTATTCGTTCTTGGCTGTGTGGATTAGTATTGTGTCACCTGGTTGCTAATAGGGGCAATACACTGGCAGTGGGGCTTACAGTCACCTCATTTGCATAGAAAAAAGTGAGACTTGTTTTTATGAAGATAGTTTAAACAGCATTTTTCCTATAAAATAAAATAAAACATCATGTGATCCTAATGTTGGCCAAACGCATTAGATAGCTGTCAGTTGAACCCATTCGGCTGGCAGGTATCTCCCCCATAAAAATGCATGATCGTATCAGTACAAATTTCTTTTAAGTGGTAGAGTGAAAAAGCCGCTTGTCTCTAAAGTGGACAAACAATCAGAGCTGCTTGTCTCTAAGGTGGACAAACAATCGGGTGCTTCTCCCATGTCTGCAGGGCCGTCCCCATACTCATTAGATTATCGGCTGATCTTAACAAATTGGTGGGTCATCCAACATTTATCTAATGTGTATAGTCAGCTTCAGGTCTTACTAATCTCCATTTTCTGTGCAGATGGATACAATCTGTTGTTCTGTGTTATCAGCCATTTCAGGCTGTGGAGTAGTGACCGTAGTATAGTGAGGGAGCTATCCAGAAAACATCTGCTTCCATGATGACTACATTATCTCCCATATCTCCAGTTCTGAGAACCTCAAATAACATATACATACATATGCGTGATATTAGCAGCTCTTTATTGATCCTTTAATGAACGAGGTTGTACAATGATAGTGATAGCAGCGCAACAGTTTCCTTCATGTTTTAATCAGTAGTCTGGACCAGAGAGCAGATCGTGGGTAGCTGCAGTCTGCCTCTGCATTGGCCTATGTATAATACATGAGTGTTGTGCATATGTGACTCAACAGCTGCGGGAAAACAAAACTTTCTCCACCTTCGCCATCCCCTGTTACTAAAGAATATATTTCATGGTTGACATGTAGTGATATTCTGTATCTATATCAGAGGTTCATATCAAAAGTATTTGTATGTTGCATCATTTTATGAATATTTGCTTGCCACAAACCAGAAGGACTTTTAATACTTGCACAACATAGCCATCATTTTACGACACAAAAATGTTCATATGTGCATAATTGTATAAGGTTAACACACATGACTAACAGGATTTAAAGGGAGACTCCTCCATACATTTTCATGTGCTCTATTAGTGCATATGGACATCATAGAGGGGGGGTCCACTGCTGTCCACTAAAAAGAGCAGCTCTGGTTCCGGCAGACTCAACCTGGCCATGTAGTTAATAATTTATTTTGAGCAGAATGTAATACTACGTTTCCCCTCCTCTGACTATACTAGAAAGGCCCCATACAGTGGCGTAACTGCAGCATGAGGGGGCCCGTGCCGCCCGCCAGCACGGGCACCCTCATGCCCGGTGGCGCAACTAGCAGCCGCTGTGGCTGCTACAGCGGTAGCGACGCCACATTCAATAGTATCTGCGTCCTTAGATACGCAGATGCTATTGAACACTATCACCTCCCAACTGTCCCGGATTCAGCGGGACAGTTCCGGATTCCGGGCGGTGTCCCGCTGTAAACTGTATCTGCATCCTCAGGACGCAGATACAGTTGAACCCAATTCTGAAGCAGGGAACCAACAGCTCCCTGCTTCAGAATTAGTTCAGAGCGGAGGAGCAGAAGGAGCTCCTCTACTCGCCGAGGACTCCCTGGGCACAGCGCTACTTTAAGCGCTGTGCTGGGGAAGCCCTTGATATATATATACACTATCGTTCAAAAGTTTAGGGTCACTTAGAAATTTCCTTATTTTTGCAAGAAAAGCACCGTTTTTTTCAATGAAGATAACATTAAATTAATCAGAAATACACTCTATACATTGTTAATGTGCTAAATAACTAATTAATAATAATTCTAGCTGCAAACGTCTGGTTTTTAATGCAATATCTACATAGGTGTATAGAGGCCCATTTCCAGCAACCATCACTCCAGTGTTCTAATGGTACATTGTGTTTGCTAACTGTGTTAGAATGCTAATAGATGATTAGAAAACACTTGAAAACCCTTGTGCAATTATGTTAGCACTGCTGTAAACGGTTTTGCTGTTTAGAGGAGCTATAAAACTGACCTTCCTTAGAGCTAGTTGAGAATCTGGAGCATTACATTTGTGGGTTCGATTAAACTCTCAAAATGGCTAGAAAAAGAGAGCTTTCATGTGAAACTCGACAGTCTATTCTTGTTCTTAGAAATGAAGGCTATTCCATGCGAGAAATTGCCAAGAAACTGAAGATTTCCTACAACGGTGTGTACTACTCCCTTCAGAGGACAGCACAAACAGGCTCTAACCAGAGTAGAAAGAGAAGTGGGAGGCCCCGCTGCACAACTGAGCAACAAGACAAGTACATTAGAGTCTCTAGTTTGAGAAGTAGACGCCTCACAGGTCCTCAACTGGCAGCTTCATTAAATAGTACCCGCAAAACGCCAGTGTCAACGTCTACAGTGAAGAGGCGACTCCGGGATGCTGGCCTTCAGGGCAGAGTGGCAAAGAAAAAACCATATCTGAGACTGGCTAATAAAAGGAAAAGATTAATATGGGCAAAAGCGCACAGACATTGGACAGAGGAAGAATGGAAAAAAGTGTTATGGACAGACGAATCGAAGTTTGAGGTGTTTGGATCACACAGAAGAACATTTGTGAGACGCAAAACAACTGAAAAGATCACCATCTGTCAAGCATGGTGGAGGTAATGTGATGGTCTGGGGTTGCTTTGGTGCTGGTAAAGTGGGAGATTTGTACAAGGTAAAAGGGATTTTGAATAAGGAAGGCTATCACTCCATTTTGCAACGCAATGCCATACCCTGTGGACAGCGCTTGATTGGAGCCAATTTCATCCTACAACAGGACAATGACCCAAAGCACACCTCCAAATTATGCAAGAACTATTTAGGGAAGAAGCAGGCAGCTGGTATTCTATCTGTAATGGAGTGGCCAGCGCAGTCACCAGATCTCAACCCCATAGAGCTGTTGTGGGAGCAGCTTGATCGTATGGTACGCAAGAAGTGCCCATCAAGCCAATCCAACTTGTGGGAGGGGCTTCTGGAAGCATGGGGTGAAATTTCTCCCGATTACCTCAGCAAATTAACAGTTAGAATGCCAAAGGTCTGCAATGCTGTAATTGCTGCAAATGGAGCATTCTTTGACGAAAGCAAAGTTTGAAGGAGAAAATTATTATTTGAAATAAAAATCATTATTTCTAACCTTGTCAATGTCTTGACTATATTTTCTAGTCATTTTGCAACTCATTTGATAAATATAAGTGTGAGTTTTCATGGAAAACACAAAATTGTCTGGATGACCCCAAACTTTTGAACGGTAGTGTATATGGACAGTGACAGTGGGGTGCATTATGCTGCATGGGGCAGCTATGGGGCATTATGCTGTATGGGGGAATTTGTTTGGGCATTATACTGCATGTGTGCATTTGTATGGCCATTATACTGCATGGGAAAATCTGTGTGGGCATTATACTGTATGGGGGCATCTGCGTGGACATTATACTGTATGGGGGCATCTGTGTGGACATTATTTTGTATGGGGGCTTCAGTGTGCGCATTATACTGTATGGGTGCATCTATGGGGCATTATACTGTATGGTGGCAGCGATTGGGGCATTATACTGTATGGTGGCAGCTATTTAATATTATACTCTGTGTGAGGCACTATGGGAGCCTGATACTGTGAGGGCTGAATCAGGTGTGTATGGGCTGGATTGGGTGGGATTAGAGCCATGGCTTAAAAGAATTCGCACAGCATCAGTTGTCCCTCTTTGTGGTAGTTGAATGTTGGGAGGTATGAGCTTCAGGGAGATATCCCCCTGCTCTGCCATTTACTAGGCTACAGCCTACAGGCCACGTTCAGCATGCAACCTACAAGGCACAGGGACTGGATGAGGACGTCACTGGATCACGGCGGCCTACGCAAGGATCCTGTCAGCATTGAGGATGCTTTGGAGAAGCTCAGTTCATCACGGTAATGGGGCCTAGGTGAATATAATTTTTTTTTATTTGTTTGGGGGCACTATCTTCAAGGGGGAGATGGGGGGTGCGATCTACAGGGGGGGCTGTATGATGCTATCTACAGGGGGGCTGTATTGCAACATCTACAGGGGGGCTGTATGGCAGAATTTACAGAGGGGCTGTGTGGCAGATTCTCCAGGAGGGCTGTATGGCACTATCTACAGGGGGACTGTATGGCACTATCTACAGGGGGGGCTGTATGGCACTATCTACAAGGGGGGCACTATCTACAAGGGGGAGCCGTGTGTGGCACCCAGGGGAGGGGGAGCCCAGTCAAATGTTTGCTATGGGGCCCAGTATTTCCTAGTTACGCCCCTGGCCCCATAAATTGCAGTTACATATTATAATGACGGGGTAAGGAGACAAACAGGTGAGCCCTAATCTACTCGCCACTCAGTCAATGCCTACTTGCATGACCCGTCCTAGGCGACGGCGCTCTGGGACGCCTCTAGGTTCTTCTGAACCTGGGCCCAGACTGTGCACAGTTCCCGATGAACGACATCTACCTCGGGATTATTGGAACCACCCAGTGAAACGGAGGAGAACCGTGGATTAAACCCAAAATTACAGAAAAAGGGGGAGACCCCTGACGAGTTACTGACCCGGTTATTAAGGGAAAATTCGGCGAGGGGAATGAAGGAGACCCAATCATATTGACAGTCCGAGATAAAACACCTTAAATATTGTTCTAGAGACTGATTAGTCCTCTCAGTTTGGCCATTGGTTTCAGGATGGAAGGCCGAGGAGAAGGACAGATCAATCTCCAACTTTTTACAGAAAGCTCTCCAAAACAATGAAACAAATTGTACCCCTCTGTCAGAAACAATATCGACAGGAACCCCATGGAGACGCAGGATGTCTTTGACAAACAAGGTAGCTAACGTCTTGGCATTGGGTAGTTTCTTGAGGGGCACAAAGTGGCACATCTTACTAAAGCGGTCTACTACAACCCACACCACCGACTTGCCTTGAGATGGAGGCAGATCGGTGATAAAATCCATGGAGATATGGGTCCAAGGTCTCTGGGGAATGCGCAAAGAACATAGTAAGCCCGCTGGTCGGGACCTGGGAGTTTTGGACCTAGCACAAATTTCACAAACGGCGACGTAGGCCTTAACGTCTTTAGGCAGCCCAGGCCACCAATAGTTTCTAGCAATGAGGTACTTGGTACCCAGAATGCCAGGATGGCCAGATAGTGCAGAGTCATGATTTTCCCTGACTACCCTTAGCCGGAATTGCAGGGGAACAAACAGCTTGTTCTCAGGAAGGTTCCCGCGAGCTGAACCTTGATCAGCCGCAATTTCGGAGACTAAGTCAGAATCAACAGAGGATATTATTATACCTGGGGGCAAAACACAAGCAGGATCTTCCTCCGAAGGAGGGCTGGCCAAGAAGCTACACGAATCTTCGCTGGTTCCGATGGTTGTTATAGAAGCCTGGGGGCCTAATGAAGGCCCCCAGGTCTGCCATCTTTGTGCTCCTTTTAAGCCCCGCCAGAGACAGGAGTTAATGAGAGCTGGTAAAAATGACAATACACAAATATTGCAGTGTATTGTACCAGCGATTAAACAATCTCTTGTTCATGCCCACTAGTGGGACAACATTTTAAAAATAAATGGTTACATAAAGTTTTTTGTACTTTACAAAAAAAATTCAGTTAATAAAAACCCTTTTTCTAAAGTAATGTAAAAAATAAGAAAAAGAAACATAATATAAATATCCAAAATATTCTAATATAATGTTTAACCTGCAGTGTGAATGATATAAAAAAAACATAAAAAAAGCTAGAATTGCTATTTTTTGGTCACCTAAGGCTCCTTTCACTCTACCGTTAAGCTCCGTTTAGCTCTCTTCTGTCAGAGGAAAAGATGAATGAGAGTCCAAACGGAAAGCATCGCTTTGATTTCAATGGTAATTCTTTTGTTTCAGATGCATTTCCTTTGCCTCCGATAGCTAGGTTTCCGTTTCTTTCACGGAAGCAAAAGTGCTGCAGACTGCACTTTTGCTTCCCTCAACAAAACGAAAACCTAGCTATCGTAGGCAAATCTAGCTGAAACAAAAGAATTACCATTGAAATCAATAATAAGAGAAGCAACGCTTTCCGCTTGGACTCTTGTTCACTTCTTCCTCTGACGGAAGAGAGCTAAACGGAGCTTAATGGTGAACTTAGCCTTAGCTCCCCAGAAAAATGGAAGAAAAAAGTAATGGTTCAAAAATTCTAATGTACCCGAGAAAACTACAGCTCGCCACGCAAAAAACAAGCCCTTAAACTGCTCCATCAACGGAAAAATTATATAGTTATGGCTCCAGAAAATGGACACAAAACAAATGTATTTATCAAAAAAAAGTTTTTTCTTTGTAAAAGTAACACATCATAAAACAGACTATATAAATGTGATATCGCTATAATAGTATTGAATCACAGAATAAAGTTAACATGTCGTTTTTACTGCACGGTGAACGCTGGAAAAAACGAAACCCAAATGACAATTGATAAACTGCTGTTTTTTTTCCCATTCCACCCCACACAGAATTTTCGTTTCCCAGCACATTATATGGCATATTAAAACGTGCCATTAAGAACTGCAACTCATGCGACAATAAACAAGCTTTCATACGGCATGTAGACGGAAAAATTTAAAAAGTTGTGGCTGCGGCGGCACGGGGTTAAACATAATGCATGGGGAGAGCCTAAGTGAAAGCTTTAACTAATCTGTTCTGACTAGAATACATTTAGACAATGGCTTGCTTACCACTGTGAAGCTTCTCATTGTCAGGAGACATGTAAATGCACTTTACAATTTATAGGAAGGACCACAGCTACTATGTGCTTGTATTGACCTGTCCATGGTGCTGAAACTGTAACTGTTCTTCATTCCTGCAGAAAATAGGGAATCGGAGAGGCAACCTATATGTACTATATTACTTATACTGAGACTAAGCACATCAAATACTTAGTAACTTCAGAGGCAAATTGCATTATGTATGTAAAGCTGCAACAGAAAGATGAAATAATATTAATTAATAGATGGAAAAGTTTAATGTGTATATAGCATTTTTCCTCTTAGATTGTTTTATCTCGGATAAAGAATTATTTCGAGGAGCTAGTGGCTAATGGGGAGACGGATTAGGATTAACTTAATTTATTTTACATATGAATACACTGAATAGAATCTGTCACAATAAAAAACTTAATTTAAAGAGGTTCTCTGTTTAAAGGGGAAATCCGTTGGAAATGATGGTCTGATATGTCAAAGATACATGTGAGAAGATCACATTGGTGAAGTCTGTGATCTCAGACCAGCGATGATTTGCAGAATAGAACACTTAGTGTATATTACTTTGGCACTGCTCTTAGGTTTGCGTTAAGGAAATCTGATACAACATTTTGAGTAAATTGTCTTTCAATTCAATGGCTCTTTGCTTAAAATGTTGCATCACAAATCTTTGAGACCTGCCAAAGTAATTTAAGTGCTATATAAAGCCCTTTCATTCTGGATATCAGCGATGGTGATCCTTTCTTATGTACGTAAAATATATCAAATACCCCCATAAGTACTCAGCCTATTTTGGGAATTATAGATGGATATATATATAATTTTTTTTTTATTGCCACCATTTAAATATACAAGTTGTATTTTTTTATGGGACCTTAAAATTTATATTTTTTTTTGAGGAGGGATGAAGAATCATAGCAATTTTGCTGTTGTAGTTTAATGTTCTTTTTTATGGCGTTCACTGTGCGATATAACATGTTAATTTTATTTTACGGGATGTTTCCATTAAGGGGATACCAAATATATATCGTTTTTTTTTTATCTTTGCCACATTCGAGAGCCATAACTTTTTATACTCCTGTCGACATAGCTGTATAAGCTCTTGTTTTTTGCAGGACGACTTGTTGTTTTCGTTATTAAGATTTTGGAATACATAGTACTTATTTATAATAGCCAACAATAGCCACGACAAGTCTGGGGGCCTTTGCTAAGCCCCTGGCTGCAATGACAATCTATTTTAACCCATCGATCACATCATGGGGGCGCCGATGGGATATCAGAGGAAGCCCCTTCCACATGTCAAAAGACCTAGATGCAGCAGTTTCTTTTAACCAATAAGTGGTTGGGATGGGATGTCCAAAATATAATGCCCAAAATAGGATGTGTATATTATAGCTAAGGTATATTATAGCTCCTTTTTCCCAAACTTTAAATTTAAGGCCCAATGCGGGAAGTACTTCCTGCTCTTGCATGGTGGGAAGGGGTTACATTTATTTATACAACCATGCTAACTATGGTAGGGATTGAAGTACTGCTAAAGGTCCTTCTACACAGGCAGTTATTCTGCCCATTAAACGAGCGCCAATCAACAATACACCATGTCTGTCAGTGGATAATTGCTCCATTTAAACGGAACAATGTTTGTAAGTATGGGGACAAAGATCATGATTGTCGCCAGTGGCGTAGCTATAGGGTTTGCAGCGACAGGGCCCCCGTTGCCACACAGCGTGCTAACACTAATTATTTATGTGCCGTGACGCTGGCACTTCCTGGTTACGGGCAGGGCTCCTTTAGACATCACAATCACATAGTACATGGGCGTTCCAGCCATTGGGCGTTGGGCGTTCCAGCCATTGTGGAAGAGCTGGTGCAGAAGAGCATGGAGGACTCCAGGTGAGCTGCAGAGGGGGCCCGTAATGTTTGTGTGTTGTATTGCATTGTCTGTGTTTGCAGTGGAGAGAGGAGAGGGGGGGCTTTGAATTACAGGCCCCCCCTCTCCTCTCTCCACCGCAAACACAAACTGCATGATACAATACATTACAAACCGTGTTGGTCGCGACACCCTGGGGGGTCGTGTGAAGACCTCCGGGGGGTCGCGAGCCACTCACCGAGGTCCCAGTTCCAACTGTATTTGCATCCTGTATTTGGTTTCAGTTTGACTTTCCGTTGCGGGGTTCACCCGACGGAAACCTCCCACGGAACCCCGGAAAGGAAAGCCAACGCTGATGTGAACAGGCCCTAATCCTTCCCCATAAACCTGCCCCCGCTAATTAAAATAAATATATTATATAATTTATATAGCGCTGTATCCTGTATCCGTCAGGTCAGCGATGTGCCGCTTCATTTATGATCGACTTTCTGCCGAGTGAGCGGTGTACGGACTCCTAGACTTTCTATTGAGCCCGTACACTGCCCGTACACTGCTCCAAGGAAAGCCAAACAGAATTGAAGCGGCACACCGCTCACCCGAGCACTTCTGCTGCTTCGTTTTAGCGACTAGAGGGGGGTCTCAGTGTTCGGACCCCACTGATAAAAACTTCTGACATGTCAAAAGTTTTTTCAAAAGTTGTTACACTTTAAAGAGAATCTTTCACCTGCCCACAGATTTGCATTTGAGTGCAGCATGTAATGGGGAGGGCTGCACAAACTCTTGGGCACTTTATATTTTTTTTCCGACCCTCCGTCCTTATTTAGATATCGGTGCTGTAATATTTGGCGCCCGATATTTAAATAATCCCATGAACTGCCAATGGGGCGGTAATTGGCAAGGGGACGTGTAACATCGCTGTGACACTGCCCAATCCGCTACGGACAATGTCAACAGCAAGAGCTGGAGAGAGGAGATCATGTGCGCGTGCACACGCTCTCACTCTTCAGCTCTCGGCAGGCAAGTACAAGACTGTTATTTCAGGTGAGAGATCAGTCTTGTCGTCCTTGTCTGCCGAGAGCTAAAGAGTGAGAGCGTGCACGCACAGCTCCGATGCCATGAAACAGAAGAAGAAGAATTCACTCTTCTTCTCCTCTTGTGTTCCTTAGTGGTGGCGGAGCTGCGTGCACGCACTCTCTCTCCAGCTCTTGCTGTAACGCTGACCGTAGCTGATTGGACAGTGTCACAGCGATGTTACACACCCCCTTGCCAATTACCTCCCCATTGACAGTTCATGGGGTTATTTAAATATTGGGCGCCAAATATTACAGCACTGATATCTAAATAACGAAGGAGGCGAGGAAATTTTTTTTAAAGTGCCCCAGAGTTTGTGCAGCCCTCCCCATTACATGCTGAACTCAGCTGCACATGTATGGGGAGGTGAAAGGTTCTCTTTAACGCCTTAAGGACGCAGCCTAGTTTTGGCCTTAAGGCTCAGAGCCCATTTTTCAAATCTGACATATTTCACTTTATGTGGTAATAACATCGGAATGCTTAAACCTACCCAAGCGATTCTGAGATTATTTTCTCGTGACACATTGGGCTTCATGTTCGTGGTAAAATTTGGTCGATATATTCAGTGTTTATTGGTGAAAAATTGCAAAATTTAGAGAAAATTGTGAAAAAATTGCATTTTTTAGACTTTAAATGCATCTGCTTGTAAATCAGACGGTTATACCACCCAAAATAGTTACTAGTTCACATTTCCCATATGTCTACTTTAGATTGGCATAGTTTTTTGAACATTCTTTTAATTTTCTTGGACGTTACAAGGCTTAGAACATAAACAGCAATTTCTCATATTTTTAAGAAAATTTCAAAAGCCTTTTTTTTAAGGTACCTCTTGAGTTCTGAAGTGGCTTTGTGGGGCCTATGTATTAGAAACCCTGATAAAACACCCCATTTTAAAAACTAGACCCCTCAAAGTATTCAAAACAGCATTTAGAAAGTTTTTTAACCCTTCAGGCATTTCACAGGAATTAAAGCAAAGTGGAGGTGAAATTTGCAAATTTCATTTTTCTTGCTGAATTTAAATTTTATTCATTTTTTTTCTGTAACACAGAAGGTTTTACCAGAGAAACACTACTAAATATGTATTGTCCAGATTCTGCAGTTTTTAGAAATGTCCCACATGTGGCCCTACTGCGCTCGTGGACTAAAACACAAGCCCTAGAAGCAAAGAAGCACCTAGTGCATTTTGAGTCCTCTTTTTTATTAGAATATATTTTAGGCAGCATGCCAGGTTTGAAGAGGTGTTGAGGTGCCAAAACAGTAGGAATCCCCTAATAGTGACCCCATTTTGGAAACTACACCCCTCAAGGAATTCATTTAGGGTTGTTGTTACCATTTTGACCGCACAGTTTTTTCACAGCACGTATTTGAATTGGGCTCTGAAATGAAAAAAATTTCATTTTTTCCAATAAAATGTCATTTGTGATCAAAATTTCTTATTTTCACAGGGAACAAAATACTCAATTTTGTTGCCCAATTTCTCCTGAGTGCAGCAGTACCCCATTTGTGGCAATAAACTGCCGTTTGGGCCCATGGGAGGCCTCAGAAGGGAAGGAGCGCTGTGTGTTCTTTGGAGTGCAGATTTTGCTGGATTGGTTTTCGGGTGCCATGTCGCATTTGCAGAGCCCCAGAGGTATCAAAGCAATGGAAAAACACCAGAAGTGACCCCATTTTGGAAACTACACCCCTCAAGGAATTCATTTATGGGTAATGTGACCATTTAGACTCCATAGTTTCTTCACAGAACTTATTTGATTTGGGCTGGGAATTAAAAAAAAATATTTTTTTTCCAATAATATGTCATTTTAGCTCAAAAATTCTTATTTTCACAAGAAATAAAATACTCCATTTTGTTGCCCAATTTGTCCTGAGTGCGGCAATACCCCATTTGTGGTGATAAACTGCCGTTTGGGCCCATGGGAGGGCTCAGAAGGAAAGGAGCGCTGTGTGTTCTTTGGAGTACAGATTTTGCTGGATTGGTTTTCGGGTGCCATGTCGCATTTGCAGAGCCCCCCTGGTATCAAAGCAATAGAAACCAACCACAAATGACCCCATTTTGGAAACTACACCCCTCAAGGAATTCATTTATGGGTGTTGTGACCATTTGACCCCATAGTTTTTTCACAGAACGTATTTGAATTGGGCTGGGAATGAAAACAAAATTATTTTTTTCAAATAATATGTAGTTTTGGCTGAAAATTTCTTCTTTTCACAAGAAACAAAATACCCCATTCTGTTGCACAATTTGTTCTGAGTGCCGCAATACCCCATTTGTTGTGATAAACTGCCGTTTGGGCCCATGGGAGGGCTCAGAAGGAAAGGACCACCATTTGGCCTACTGGGGATTTTCTAGTGCGAAGTCATGTATGCAGAAGCCCCTGAGGTACCAGTACAGTTGAAACCCACAAGAAGTGACCCCGTTTTAAAAACTACACCCTTAAGGCATTCATCTAGAGGTGTAGTGAGCATTTTGACCTACACCCCATAAACTGTAATGTGGGTTCTCCCGGTTATGGCAATACCCTACATGTGGCTGTTATCAGCTGCCTGGACACACAGCAGGGCTCAGAGGGGAAAGACGAGGGGGGATAAGCTGTGTGGAGTGCATCAGGGTAAGTAAAATTGGGGTAAATTATAAACCAAGGGATGTATGATAAATTTTAAAACACTTTCATACAGAGCTCTGGTTATTCGGGACACGTGTCACATTGATATATTGTGTCATCCATTATCGCCCTCTTATAGCAGACTTTGCACCTCTTTTGACTTTTTCCCTTCTTGCCAGTTTGGGGAACTTCTCCTGGAAAGTGTTGCCCTGGTACGATGTGTGTGGGCTCGCTTCCAGAAGTACTGGGTGCCCCCCCTTCTTGGTCCCTAAAGATTAGGTTCTTGATAATCACCTCTTGAAATTCCAGGAAAGTTCCCGTCTGGCCTGCACATCGACGTAGCACGTACGCATTGTACAAAGCCATCTGTATGATGTGCACGGCCAGCTTCTTATACCACACCGCATAGCGCTGTAGGGCTTCAGGGCTTGATCTTACAAGTCCATCCCTCCCATGTACCTATTGTAGTCCAGGATGCAGTCTGGTTTGGGGGTGACCTTTCCTTCATATATCCTAAACCTGTAGGTATACCCTGATGCACTCTCACAGCTTATACATCTTCACGCCATACCTTGCCCTCTTACCCGGCAGGTACTCGCGGAATTGAACCATCCCTTTAAAATGTACCAGGGACTCATCAATAGAAATACACTTCTCGGGGTGTATGCTTGGGAAAACCGGGCACTGGAACGGTCTAATAGGGGTCTCCGTTTATACAAACGGTCAAAACTGGGGTCATCTCGGGGTGGGCACGGCTCATTATCAGTATAATGTAAGAAGCGAAGTATTGCCTCATTTATTTATTTTTTTAGGTTCCAGTTCAGTTCTGAAGTTGCTTTGAGGGGCCCATATATTAGAAACCCCTATCAAATACCCCATTTTAGAAACTAGACCCCTCAAAGTATTCACAACAGCATTTAGAAAGTTCATGAACCCTTTAGGTGTTTCACAAAAATTTAGAGCAAAGTAGAGGTGAAATTTAAAATGTTTTTTTTTTGTCAGAAAATCCTCTTTATACCATTTTTTTTATAACACAAAAGGATTTATCAGTGAAACGCAAATTAATACGTATTGCCCAGATTCTGCAGTTTTTAGAAATATCCCACATGTGGCCCTAGTGCGGTAATGGACTGAAGCATCGGCCTCAGAAGCAAAGGAGTGCCTAGTGGATTTTGAGGCCTCTTTTTTATTAGGCACCATGTCCGGTTTGAAGAGGTCTTGTGGTGCCAAAACATTGGGAACCCCCCAAAAGTGACCCCAAATTGGAAACTAGACCCCTTGAGGAATCCATTGTAGTTTTCTTGGGGTGCATGCAGCTTTTTGATCAGTTTTTATTCTATTTTTAGGTGGCGTGGTGACTAAAAAACAGCAATTCTACTATTGTTTTTTTTTTCGTTTTTTTTTACAGCGTTCACCGTGCGCTATAAATGACATATTCACTTTATTCTGCGGGGCGATACGATTACGGCGATACCAGATGTTTATAGTTTTTTTTAATGTCTTATGGCGTTTGCACAATAAAATATGTTTTGTAAACAATCATTCACTTTTTGTGTTACCTTATTCTAAGACCCAGAACTTTTTTATTTTTCAATCAATAAAGCCGTGCGAGGACTTATTTTTTGCGTAACGAACTGTAGTTTCGATCAGTACCATTTTTAGGTACATGCGACTTTTTGATCTCTTTTTAGTCCATTTTTTGGGAGGTGAAGTGACCAAACAATTGTGATTGTGGTACGGTTTATTATTATTTTCCTTTACGGCGTTCACCGTGCAGGATAAATAATGAAATAATTTTGTAGTTCAGGCCGTTACGGACGCGGCGATACCAATTATGTATAGTTTATTTGTTTGTTTATATATTTTTATTAATAATAAAGGACTGATAAGGGAAAAGGGGGGATTTTTACTTTTATTACTTTTAAATCTTTTATTTTCTTATTTTTACACATCTTTTTTTAACTTTTTTTAAACTTTATTACTTTGTCCCACTAGGGGACATGAGGGCAGGAGGCCTGATCGCTATTCTAATACACTGAACTACATGCGTAGTGCAGTGTATTAGAATTGTCAGCTACTCGCTGACAGCAAGCATAGTGGGTCCTGACGTTGTCAGGACCCACTAGGCTTCCGTCTATGGCATAGCCGGACGCCATTGTTTGGTGTCCGGTTGCCATAGTCACCATCGCCGGCCGCTATCGTGTAGCAGGCCGGCGATGGCGGATTAACCCCTAAAAAGCCGCGATCTCTATAGAACGCGGCTTTTAAGGGGTTAATCAGCGGGGACACAGCGATCGGTCCCCGCTGTAGGAGCTGTGACAGCTGCTGAACAAGACAGCAGCTGTCACAGCTCCGGTATGTGTCGGGAGGACGGCCGAAACGGCCGTTACTCCCGAGACGTACTATTACGTCATGGAGCGCGAACGATACAGCTGCCATGACGTAATAGTACGTCAAGGAGCGGGAAGGGGTTAAAAGAAAGGTGTTATAATTTTTTATTTTTTTTATTTGATATGTTTTATTTTTTGGGCCTAATTTTTCTAATTATTTTAATATGTTTAAGGTAACTATTTATTCATATGTTTGTACGTCTGTTGGGGCAGCCATCTTTATTTTTATTTTTCATACTGCTAATTTTTGTTTTGCAGGTTCCGCTGGACCATTTGGACTACGTCGTAGATTCGTTGGACTACTTCGCTGATTTAAGCTTTATTTTATTTTTTTAATAAAATGGTTAAAGTGGATTGTGTGGAAGAGTTGTCATTTCAATAAAATAAATTTCTTTGTCTGTTTTTTAATACTTCATTACCACCTTAGTAATGGCAGCTGTCTGATTGAGAGCGTCCATTACTAAGAAGGGGCTTAGTGTTATCCAGTAATAAGGCTATCACTAACCCCTATTATTACCCCGGTACCCACCGCCACCAGGAGTACCGGGAAGAGCTGGGTACGATCCAGCATCCGACCGTCTGAAGAGAAGGGCGGGTACTGGGGTGGCCGCAGGCTGGTAATATCAGGCTGGGAATGGGCAAAAACCATGGCCCTTCCCACCCTGGTAATGCTAAGCTGGTGCTGCTTTATTGTATCTGGCTGGTTATGAAAAATGGAGGGGATCTCACGTAATTTTTTTTCTATTTATTTTTAAAAAAAGACCCCACGTTCCCGCTATTTTTCATAACCAGCCAGATACAATACAGCAGCTGCAGCCTAGCATCACCAGCGTGGGAAGGGCCACGTTTTTTATCCCTTCCCAGCCTGGTAAAACCAGCCTGTGGCCACCCTGCTGCCTTACCGTCGCTTCAGAGGGTCAGGTACTGGATCGTACTCCCCTCGCGGCAGTGAGAATTGGGGTAACAATAGGGGTTAGTGATAGCCTTTTTACTGGCTAACACTAAGCCCCTTCTTAGTAATGGACGCTCTCAATCAGACAGCAGCCATTGCTAAGACCATAATAAAGTATTAAAAAAAACAGACATAAGAAAAACTTTTTTATTCAAAATCTAAACTCCCCCATGCAACCCTCTTTCACCATTTTTAAAAAAAAAAAAAGTAGATCATCAAAGTAGTCCAATGAATCTACGACGTAGTCCAAACACTCCAGCGGAACCTACCAAAAAAAAGCAGTATAAAAATTAAAAAAACGTAAATTTGCCACAATGGAAACTAGAGGTCAAGGAAAAATAATTCCCCTTCATGTAACTGTTTCCTGTCAACTGAAAAGTCATCCGCCAGAGGGAAAAATGTTTCCCCATGGTGCAGTACAAGAAAGTCTAAATCCCAGGTCAGGCTTTCCAGTACTCCGCCATCAAGAAACATTTTTCCTCCTGGCGGATGATTTTTCCATTGACAGGTAGCAGAGTTCTTCCACAGCGGTGTTAGGTGGGGCAAACTCGCCAATTGCCCAGTGCCCCCAGAATGGGCCGCTACTCTTGGGCCAGTGCTGTGTGCTTGCCCCGCAGACTAAAATTTGCCAGCCAACCCCTGGTCATTTGCTCCCTGCTCCGCCATTTGCTCTTGTAGGCCCCAATCTGGTTTAGACCTGAGGCCTACTAGAGATCGGGAGCATGCTGATGACGTCAACTGCCCGGCACAATGACATCACTGCATCATGCCATCTACGCTGGGCCACGGAACTCAGTTAAAATTCATGTCTATTAGGTAATAAAAAGGGGGCAAAAAAAAGTAGTATAAAGGTATTATTCAGTAACAGTATGGAGGTATTATTCAGTAACAGTATGGAGGTATTATTCAGTAACAGTATAAAGGTATTATTCACTAACAGTATGGAGGTATTATTCAGTAACAGTATGGGGGTACTATTCAGTAACAGTATAAAGGTATTATTCAGTAACAGTTTGGAGGTATTATTCAGTAACAGTATGGGGGTATTATTCAGTAACAGTATGGAGGTATTATTCAGTAACAGTATAAAGGTATTATTCAGTAACAGTATGGAGGTATTATTCAGTAACAGTATGGGGGTATTATTCTGTAACAGTATGGGGGTATTATTCAGTAAGAGTATGGAGGTATTATTCAGTAACAGTATGGAGGTATTATTCAGTAGCAGTATGGCGGTATTATTTGTAATGTTGGTCTTACAATCTATGTACATTACTGTGGTGGGGGCTGTGGGGAAGTGTGAGTGGCAGCAGATGATCAGGCTAATAGACAGTCTGCAGAGTGGCATGTGATTCACTTTGACATGTAGGTGAGACTTAAGTGTAGGGTGTGGGCAGATAACTTATGCACAGCCCAGGGCCTAAGATCATATTAATCCACCACTGGCATCGAGCCAGCACAGGCAGACCACTACAATACAGCAGGTAGAGCAAAGAAACCAGCCCAGGACGTGCCGCTTCAAAACAGGCCTTGAAGTTTCACCTGGCAAGAAGATGTGTTAAACCATTTTCAGTGATAATGCTGCGTTGTTGATCTATGATACTAAAGTAATACAGTAAGAAGAATTCTTTATTTAAATCTTTTCTATACTTCAAACAGCACTTTAACAAAAAACAACAAATGTTTTCCTATTTAAAAAATTTATATATTGCGTGTTTGTTGTGTAAAGCTAGTAATGAGAAAAACTCAGATAGATTTGGGGGGGGGGGGCGTCTTTTTATAGTTCGCCTCAGGCAGCAGAGAGGCTAGGTTCACCCCTGTATGGGGGCATTTATAAGGGGCATTATACTGTGTTGGGCAGCTATGAGGGCATTATACTGTGTGGGGTCTGCTAAGGGGGCATTATACTGTATAGGGGGGCTGATATGGTGGCAGCTATGGGGCATTACACTGTGGGGAGACATCTATGGGGGCATTATAATATGTAGGGGTAGCTAAGGGGGCATTATACTGTGTGATGGGCAACTATGAGGGGCATTATACTGTATGGGGCTGCTATGGGGGTATTATACTGTATGGGGGCATTTATAAGGGGAATTATACTGTGTTGGGCAGCTATGAGGGGAATTATACTGTGTGGGGTCTGCTATGGGAACATTATACTGTATAGGGGGGCTGATATGGTGGCAGCTATGGGGCATTACACTGTGGAGAGACATCTATGGGGCATTATAATATGTATGGGTAGCTAAGGGGGCATTATACTGTGTGATGGGCAACTATGAGGGGCATTATACTGTATGGGGCTGCTATGGGGGCATTATACTGTATGGGAGCATTATACTGTGTGGGGCAGCTATGAGGATTGTTATACTGTATGGGGTCTGCTATGGGGGCATTACACTGTGGGGGCAGCTAAGGGGGGCATTTTACTGTATGAGGATGTTATGGAGCATTTATGGGGCATTAGTGGGGGGCATTATACTATGTTGGGCAGCTATGAGGGGCATTATACTGTGTGGGGCTGCTATGGCGGAATTATATTGTATGGGGCTGCTATGGAGGCATTATACTGTATGGGGGCATTTATGGGGGGTATTATACTGTGTTGGGCAGCAATGGGAACAGGGAGCATTATACTGTATGGGGTAAGCTACAGGGAGCATTATACTGTATGGGGGCAGCTATGGGGAGCATTACACTGTGTGGGAGTGGCTATGGGGGGAATTATACTGTGGGGGCATCCACGTGGGGCTGTTGGGCAGGGCGGCTGGGCATAAGCGCGGCAGGGGTCTTGTAGTGTTGGGGAGGTGTATGGGGGCCCAAGCTGAATTCTTGCCCCAGGGCCCATGAGACCTTTATCTACGCACCTGATCATCCCTATACAATTTGCATTTTGTTGGCAGCAAATCACCCGTTTATTGGCCCATGTAAAGGGGCCTTAAGCCTCCTAGCCCTTCGTCTGCCCACAGATCTGTATCAATATGGCCTTGACCTGAATACAGAAGAATGACTAGTTACTAGGGAGATGTTACCTGACAACTCCAAATAAATGTTAGCAGCGGCTAGACACTGTCTGTATCTCTGAGGCCGGGTTCACACGACCTATTTTCAGACGTAAACGAGGCGTATTATGCCTCGTTTTACGTCTGAAAATACGGCTCCAATACGTCGGCAAACATCTGCCCATTCATTTGAATGGGTTTGCCGACGTACTGTGCAGACAACCTGTCATTTACGCGTCGTCGTTTGACAACTGTCAAACGACGACGCGTAAAATGACTGCCTCATCAAAGAAGTGCAGGACACTTCTTTGGACGTTTTTGGAGCCGTTTTCTCATAGACTCCAATGAAAACAGCTCCAAAAACGAACGTAAAAAACGCTGCGAAAAACGCTGCGAAAAACGCTGCGAAAAACGCTGCGAAAAACGCTGCGAAAAACGCTGCGAAAAACGCGAGTTGCTCAAAAAACATCTGAAAATCAGGGGCTGTTTTCCCTTGAAAACAGCTCCGTATTTTCAGACGTAATTGCAGTTATCGTGTGCACATACCCTAACAATCACTTTGTCTGAAATGGCTCAGCTTTGAAGATCACACTCACTTGACTGAAAATATGCAGAGAATACCAGCAGCCCAGCAATGCCCTTATAATATCTGACACCATTAGGGGACGCTTAGGAGCTTAATGCATACTGTGTGTATGTTGAACTCAATAAAAATACATTATGCAGTAAACTCCCAAGCCCCCCCCCCCCCAATGGTGTATTGAGAAACACCTTAAAGAGGTTATCCGTAATTTTAAAATTAGTGGCCTTCAATATTAGATTGGTGGGGGTCCGACTCTTGGCTCCCCGATCAGCTGTTTGAAGGGGCCGCGGCCGCAGCCTTTTCATTGTTTATATGGATTTAATTTTTTATTGTACTTGCACACGCCATTACATTTGTTGCAGCTGTGCAAGGTATTGCAGCACTGTCCCATTTATTTCCCTTTGGAAGTGGAAGCGTTCAGGTACCAGAGCAATTCAGCTACGAAGTGGTAGACCATGTATCGTTACAAGGCGGGGTCGCTAAGTGATAAGGCGCCTAGTGCATAATTGCCATCGGGGACTTCATGACATGGGTTTTCATGGCATAGCAGCTGTATGCAAGCCTCACATCACCAAGCACAATGCCAAGCGTCGGATGGAGTGGTGCGGACTCGTGTTCTGTGGAGTGATGAATCACACTTCTCTATCTGGCAGTCTGATGGATGACTCTGGGTTTTGCGAATGCCACGAGAACGTTACCTGCCTGACTGCATTGTGCCAACTGTAAAGTTTGGTGGAGGAGGGATAATGCTATGGGGTTGTTCTTTAGGGGTTGGCCTAGGCCCCTTAGTTCCAGTGAAGGGAAATCTTAATGCTTCAGCATGCCAAGACATTTTGGACAATTTTATGCTCCCAACTTTGTGGGAACAGTTGGGGAAGGCCCTTTTCTGTTTCAGCATGACTTTGCCCCATTGCACAAAGCAAGTCCCATAAAGTCATGGTGGGTGAGTTTGGGGTGGAAGAACTAGACTGGCCCCCACAGAGCCCTGACCTCAAACCCCATCGAACACCTTTGGAATGAACAATTTAGAAAATTGTTTATATAACGGAGCGCCTTGCAAAAAGTGGTCAGTCGTGACACACCGTTCTATTGTGTTCATTACCTTTGGGATGAACTAGAATGGAGATTGGGAGCCAGGCCCTCTCATCCAACATCAGTGTCTGACCTCACAAATGCTCTTATGGATAAATGGGCAAAAGTTCCCACAGGCACTCCAAATTATCTTGTAGAAAGACTTACCAGAGAACTGGAAACTGTTTTAGCTGGAAGGGGAGGGGGTTGGCAACTCCATATTATCCCCTATGGATTTATAATGGGATGTCATAAAAGGTATCTTGTAGGTATAACGTGTAGGTATCCCAATACTTTTGTACATATAGTGTATGTATGTAAACTATGTATGACTATGAATGATATTAGAATTTGCTTTTCATAGACTGAAGATTCTTTAATCCTTTAATTATTACATTGACCTAGATACATTACTCAACATTCATTCACAGTGACGGTCATCCACTATATCCCAGCCCAATTTGCCATTTTAGTAAATTATTTCTGTAGTGAATTGTTGCTTTTGCTTGTGTTAACTGCATTAAAGAGTTTAATGCCTTCTGTCAATGTAGACATATTGTTACCATCTTCAAAGTGATTGATATACACTGAAAATGACAGACTTTAATTCCGTCTCCTTATTATCTAGCTAACAAAATTTGCATAATCTAAATAAGATTCTTTCAATCCTTCAACTCTAATCTTTTAAACTGTTTTCTACCACTTTTTATGATCTCCTATTGCATTATATGCTTATGTAAAATACTTTTCTATAGGATGGCATGTTAAAATCCACATATGATAATTAAAATGTTCAAAATCCAGATTAGTATTAATATATTTGTGGAAGGAAACTAAACTAGATTAGTGTGAGTGACCTTTGATAAAACGGTGCTGAAGTTTAAGCAGGAATGATCTCTAATAAAATGGCCACATCTTGAAAATAAGAAAAAGCAGTATATTTGTTACTGAACATTGCTTCCTAAGTATGCCCCCCAGGCAAGTAAAAAGTTTCACGGGGGAGTCATTGGAATTCTTAAAAAGGCATTGAAGTCTATGAAAAATCTTTGGAACCTTTGATTTTAAAATTAAATGGACATTAAAGGTGATATTACATGGTCCGACGTGGACCGCGTAAATGAGCGCCGATCAACGAGACAGCTCATTGATTAGCGCTCGCTTGCTCCTTTCACAAGGAGCTAGCATGAAGCCGAGCGCTCGTAAGGGTATGTGCACACGCTAGCTGTCATTTACGTGTGAAAAGACAGACTGTTTTCAAGAGAAAACAGCTGCCTCGTTTCACTCGTAAATGCTCCTCCTCGCATTTTGCGAGGCGTCTGAGACGCTCGTAAATCTTGAGCTGTGCTTCATTGAGTTCAATGAAGAACAGCTCAAATTACGTGGCAAAGAAGTGCCCTGCACTTCTTTGCCGAGGCAGTCCATTTACGCGTCGTCGTTTGACAGCTGTCAAACGACGACGCGTAAATGACAGGTTGTCTGCACAGTACGTCGGCAAACCCATTCAAATGAATGGGCAGATGTATGCCGACGTATTGGAGCCTTATTTTCAGACGTAAAACGAGGCATAATACGCCTCGTTTACGTCTGAAAATAGGTCGTGTGAACCCAGCCTTACTTCGATCGCTCGTTCCCATATATTTTTATCATGTTGGCAACACATTTCCCTGTTTACACAGGGGGATGTGCTGCTGACATAAATAATATTTTGGACATTTAAAACGATGCAATCAGCTGATGAACGAGCATTTTCTCATTTATCGGCTGATTGTTGCCCTGTTTACACAGGGTAATTATCAGGAAGAAGCATTCTATGAACGCTCGTTTGCCCAATAATTGGCTGGTGTAAAAGGGCATTTAGTTTTCTGTCTCTAATATCAATCACATTTAAGTTCATGAACCCATGTGATCGGTATTATGGTTATATTGAGTTATGGAGACACACATGAGCCATTGGTCAAGCAGACTGACGTAGGTATACCATGAAATTAATATTTTTTGTCAAACTTTACCATGAAGAATGACAAAGGTGGAATTTTAATTGTATTTCTATTTGCCTAACGTTTAATATCCTTTGATAATTATGATGTTGTTTATTGTACTTGTGTACCATTTTAGTGTATGAGATAATAGGAACACAGAAGGTAAGCTAATAGGCATAGCAGAAGGTTGAAGACCTGCCATCGTATACGATGGGCGTTATGGAAATGTAACTACGTACTGTATGGTTAAAGCTCTGTTCTCCTGGGATCTAGAGCACATCTCAGCTGACGTTTTATGAAATCACTTGGGACCATCTAATGTATATACCAAAGTAACAACTGTAACAAATAACAATAATAATAATTCTGAAATTGATGATTAGATTTAAAAAACTCTTGGAAACAATAAAATATGCTAGATATGTTAGATAGAGACAATTAAATATCATGGGAGTATAGTTTGTATCATACAGTTTTTCATGTTGCAGTTAAAAGACAACTTCACCATTTTGGAAATTTCTTCTCATAGATTTAACAAAGCTGTCAAAATTGCAATCACTTTAACAGGCATTGTATAAAACACCATAGAAATAAATTATATTCCTTTTATACACAGATTTTTTTAAATGAACAAACTGGAGATGTCCTTCAAGTGCTGTTAACCACTTCCCGCTGCATGTTGGATATACATGTCTTCGGCACAGAGTAATTTATGCTCCATGACAGACATACACGATATGGTCATATCTCTGGGTGATCACCCATGGGGGGGGTGTTTGATAGCATCCTCCATTCATCATCCTGAACTAACAACGGGAAGGGTGAATTCTATTACTGTGGTTGACTGCCATAGAGATTTGAGAGGAAAGGGAGGACACACTGATGGCAGTGGACCCATAAACAGTTGAACTTCGGACGGAAAGACTGCATACAACTATTGTCCATCCACATGTACATCAATGTGTAATACATCATATTAAGAAAAGTGGCCTCTTCATCACTTTCTATCAGTCTATAGTTCCCATTTCCTTGCCTTAAGGCGTTAGTGTAAATAGTAATTAGAAGACGGGGAGAAAGGGAGAGGAAGAGGATGCAGATGCAGAGGAGGAAAAGCAGCAAGGAGGGCATGTAAATGGCTCCGAGCACATAGCACACCTCTCCCACTACACTCCAGGAAGAGCCCAAAGACCCATAAAAGAAACAACATTTTTCGTTTCAATAGTTTTTTATTGTTATTCAAGCATAAAAACAAGACAGTATATTCGCATTACCTTGTGGAAAACAGTATCCACACATATTCATACAATAGTATTCATACAGTAATATTTACAATAGGTAGTGCATAATTGAATGAGAATTCGTTCTGGGATATGGAGAGGACAAAGTAAACAGCCGTGTTCATCGCGATATCCCGAACTCAATCAAGGTATACATATAAGTGTAACATAAACATCAGAAAGTATGAAAGAAAAAGAAACAAACATCGTGCATAGATTTTCTTCCCTTATTTAACCAAATTTTATCATCCTTGGGGAGAGGGAGCAGGTTCTATTACCAGTTTTTCACGTGTCTATAAATAAAAAGTTATGGGGTGAATGAGGCGCTCTGGGTCCACGGATTCCATATGGAGTAAAATTTTTGGTGGTTCCCATTTCCCAATGCGATGGTTTTCTCATACGTGTATGTGGTGTTTATCAGGCCTTTTAGTTCCTCTATGAGGGGAGGAGAGGTCTCTTTCCAGTGTCGGGTTATAGCCAGTTTCGCCATTGCCAATATTTTGCAAACCAAGCATCTAATCTTCATAGGAAATTTATCTAGATCGAGAAAGAGTAATGCTATTTGAGGAGCTTGAGGAATTCGACAATGAGTAACAGTATGTATGAGACGGAACGTTTGACTCCAATATGTAGTCAATTGAGGGCATTCCCAGAGTACATGAAATAGCGTTCCAATGTGTCCACAACCTCTCCAGCATACAGGAGAAGCGCCGGGAAACATTTTGTGGAGCCTATCTGGTGTGAAGTACCATCTCAGGGATGTCTTAACCGCAGTCTCCAGATGCTGAACACAAGGTAGCGCTATATGAATAAGTTTAAAGGAGGCCATCCACATGGACTCAGTGAATGTGAGGCCGATCACTTTTTCCCAGACTTTCAAAGGACGAGATTTGGAAAAGCTACAGTTGAAGTTCAATGTGTTGTATATACCTTTGAGCCCTCTTTGGTGGTTCGAGAAGATCCCAAATAAAGTAAAGTTGCATGAGGCCGTGAAATTATTGTTTTTTGAGGCGCAGTGCCTAATTTGTAGATACTTATAGAAATCAGAGTTAGGGAGATCGTATCTGGAGACTAGATGTTCGAAAGTGACAAACTGATCTTCCTCAAACATTTGAGAGATGTTAAGTATACCTTTGTCTACCCAGTGAGAAATGTCCAGATCAGGGATTAAAAGCATAAGGAGATCCAAGGGGATATATTTTTTAGGCAGTGTGACCCGGGTGTGTGTATTGCTCTGACTGAACGACCAGCACTCCAGGGAGGTTTTTGTCATTGGTGACAAGTCGCAAGGGGGGGAAGCACCCCAGAACCCCAAAAACAAAGCCGTTTTTAGATTTATTGGAGCTAAGTATGATGCTTCTATTTGTAGCCACTGTTTCCCTCTATCATTATTCCACCAGCTAGAGATCTGGGCCACTTGAGTGGCTATGTAATAATTGTGAATATCCGGGACTCCCAGTCCCCCCACTTTTCTATCTTGCGCTAGGATCTTGAACGCTATTCTCGGTTTATGCCCTTGCCATATAAATTTAGAAAGGGTGGATTGGGCCGCAGAGAAGAATTTCTTAGGTACTTTAATGGGAAGGGCTCTAAATAAGTATAATAATTTAGGAAGAAGCATCATTTTAAAAGCCGCTATCCTTCCCAGCCACGACACTTCAAATTTAAGGAGATTGTTTGTATCAGTTTGTATGATCTGTAGTAGAGGAGCATAATTGGCCTTATATAAGTCTTTGAAAAAGGGGGTTAACGTAATTCCAAGGTATTGAATTCCCTTCAATTTCCAATCGAACGGGTATTTTGTTTTAAGAAAGTGTAATGTAGACTGGTCTATGTAGAATGGTAAAACCTGAGTTTTCTGGGTATTTAATTTATAGTACGATAACTTCCCGAAGGCGTTGATTGTGTCCATGACTGAGGCAATGGAGGCCTCAGGATGTGATAAGGATAGGATAATGTCATCGGCATAGAGGGATATGATATGTTTTTTGTCTGCGAAAGGGATGCCTAGAATTCCAGCGTTGTATCTGAGATGCTGAGCCAACGGTTCCATCGAGAGGATAAAAATTATGGGAGATAATGGGCAGCCCTGACGAGTCCCGTTAGATATCCGAAAATCGTCGGAAAGAACACCATTGTTATATACTCGTGAAGAAACAACATTTTTAATTGCACTACATCTAATACACATCTACGACTGATGGGACATTTTTCTGCGGGTTTGGATAATAGGAGTATAGTCCAGTAGCTGTGACATGCTGCCCTTACATAGAAAAGCATATTCAGCTGACAGATTCACTTTAAACAAGGGACTTTATCTGTTGACCATTACACAATACAGTTTTGGACTCTGGCATCTGAGTGGGCCTTCAATAATAAGACCCCCATAGCAGCCTTTTGGTAATGCCTGTCTGGGCAAACTTGCGGGTCGAAATTTACCATCTACCATGTACAATTTGATGTCATTAGCCACCAGAATTGATATTCGCTTTCAAGAAAGGCTCTGAGAATTGGAACCAGTGGCGTAACTACCGCTGTAGCAGCCACGGCCGGAGGCTCCGCTAGCAGCCGCTATGGCTGCTAGAGCGCGACGCCACTTAACACTACGGCAGAGCAGGGAGGTATCTCCCCGCTCTGCCATTAAACAAAACACATGGGATAGGGGATACATGTGTGATCGCTGACATTGATAGGGAGAACGGGGGACCGAAAGTCCCCTGAAGTTCTCCATCACAAACCTCGGACTTCCGGTGTCTGTGTCGGCAGCTCCGTAGAAATGAATGGAGCGCCGGTCGCGCTTGTGCGCATGCGTGACCATCGCTCCTTTCATTTTTATTGAGCTGCGCAGACTCCAGAAGTCAGAGGTTAGTCATGGAGAACTTCGGGGGACTTTCGGTACCCCGTTCTCCTTATCGCTGCTAGCGATCACACATGTATCCCCTATCCTGTGGATAGGGGATACATGTCTTTTGTAGGACACACTATAGGTCGGATTTTTTTGGGGGGTTGGGGCTGCAGGGCGTTACCTACAGGGGGGGCTGTATAGCGTTACCTACAGGGGGGCTGTATAGCGTTACCTACAGGGGGGGCTGTATGGCGTTACCTACAGGGGGGGGCTGTATGGCGTTACCTACAGGGGGGCTGTATGGCGTTATCTACAGGGGGGCTGTTAAAAAAGGCACTATCTACAAGGGGGGGGGTTGTGTGACACCCAGGGGAGGGGGGGCCCCAGTCAAAAGTTTGCTATGAGGCCCAGTCTTTCCCAGTTACGCCCCTGATTGGAACGTTCCTCGAATGACCCTACATTTCAAAAGCCCTACAGTCTGCTGCACCTTCATCCTCTGAAGAATCTATGCAAGTTAAAGCCTGTATCATTCTGAGTTTGAGAAATATCCACCACCAGAATAATCTCTTTTTATTCTGTGCTGGTAAAGAACATTTTGTCTGCAATTGTCCCAATAAGCAAGGAAACGTCTCTGCCTAGACTTGGTAGGGGAGGTTCCCCTAGGCGAGAGTCCTACCTCGCCAATGCCGAGAATTACTTTCTCTATTCAGCTGTGCACCCAAAACACCAACTTCATGATTGACGCCTTTCTTGATTTCAGGTCTGCTGGAAATTTCATTTACCAGGCTGGAATCAAACTTTACTGCATTCCGCTGCAGATTCTGCCTAATTTATTCTACATTTCTTCCGTGGATGGCAAAGTGTTACCTGGTGACATTTTAGCTTTTCACTATTTGTTTGACTCTGAGTGTGGGTGCACTTCATGAGGAAGAAACTTCCTTTTATGTCATTAAAAGGTTTATCAAGCCTCCTTAGAACATGGGTCTGCTGTGGTTATGTCTACATTCACCTGCTAATGACTGGTTGTCTGCAGATATCCTGCGTTGGGGTCCTGCATGCTTCCAGAAATGTCTACTCTCTGCTCAACTTTCTTGCTTCACACTATGCTGATGTGTACGGAAAACATTAGGCAGAAGAATGTCAACCAGACAGAGGCCATGCCCCAGCACATCAAGGGAAACCTTGAAAGAGGATTTAGGGTATGTGCACACACACTAATTACGTCCGTAATTGACGGACGTATTTCGGCCGCAAGTACCGGACCGAACACAGTGCAGGGAGCCGGGCTCCTAGCATCATACTTATGTACAATGCTAGGAGTCCCTGCCTCGCTGCAGGACAACTGTCCCGTACTGTAATCATGTTTTCAGTACGGGACAGTTGTCCTGCAGCGAGGCAGGGACTCCTAGCATCGTACATAAGTATGATGTTAGGAGCCCGGCTCCCTGCACTGTGTTCGGTCCGGTACTTGCGGCCGAAATACGTCCGTCAATTACGGACGCAATTAGTGTGTGTGCACATACCCTTATCGGAAAGTCATCCTCCCCATGATGGTGTGGGATTTGTCCAAAAAGAAGAACAGGTCCGTCAGTCCTTGTATTGATTACCATGGACTTAACCAAATTACCATCAAGAATAAATATCTGTTGTCCTTTTCAGAACTATTTAATTGTTTCCAGGGGGCTAGGATCCTTGTGAAACTAGATCTGAGGGAAGTCTACAACTTGATGCACATTTTCCAAGGCGATAAGTGGAAGACAGCATTTAATATGCGGGATGGCCACTACGAGTATTTGGTCATGTCATTTGGACTGTCCAATGCTAAGCTGTCTTCCAGAAATGTGTAAATGACATTTTCCAGGACTTCCTCAACACCTGTGTTGTCATGTAGCTAGACGACATTCTAAATTTTCTTCCCAGATGTCCAGTTACATCGTGCTCATGTGCTTCTGAAGTGTCTGGAGAACTTGAAAAGTGCCTGTTTCTGGTACCACAGCTGCCATTCCTGGGATATATTGTGTCTGCAGAAAAATTGGAAAGTGATCCCCAGAAACTTTCTTCAGTCCCGTCCTGCCCCCTGCCTCGGGGGCTAAAGGTTATTCATTATTTTTAGTATTTTGCTTATTGTTATTGCCAGTTGATCGATCACTTCACCACCTACTGTATGTGGCTCCTATCTCTTATCTGTTAAAAAAGGAGTTTGCTTCTGCTCCAGTTCTTCATTGTCCTGATTCCAGTTGTCAGTTCATTCTGTAAGTCGATGCCTCATTCATGGGAATTGGTGCAGTGCTCTCACAAAATAACTCTTTGGGATAATTCTGGCCTTGCGGTTTCTTCTTAAACACCTTCAGTCTTGCTGAATAAAATGACTCCATTGATGATGAGGAGTTGATTGATATTAAAATGGCATTAGAGGAGTGGTAATATCTACTGGAAGGAGCTCATTATCTGGTAATTATATCTACCAATCACCTGCAAACTGGCCATAGACTGAATCCTTATCAGTTGAGATGGTCTATGTCTTTCTTCAGATTTTACTTTGAGCTCCACTTCTATCCTGCTGCTATGACACAGCCATGTATCATCCATTCACCCATTGGCCATAAAATAAAAAAAACACATACTCATCTCACCGCTCCTCTTCTCCCCTCTGGCTCATACAAGGTCTGATGCTGAGCAGCGTCAGAGCCATATTTGTGACGCAGCACTTCAACGTCATCAGTGCTGCATCGCATACAACATCCTGACGCGGCGTCATTACGTTGCATGAGTCGTGTCATGCTGAGGAGATCCGACGAGGAAAAGTGCAGCACTGAGGTATTATTTTGTTTTGTTTAAAAAAAAAAATCTTTATCTCTCCAATAGCATAGGCGGGGGGTAGTCTGATCGGTGGGGGCAAGGTACGAGGCCCAGCACAGGCCTTTACCTAGCTATTACATCAATACACAAACATGGCCCTGCCTTCGTTTAAGAGCAATCACAAGCTTTTGTGGAGGGAAATTCAAATTCCACATGGTGTCTCTCCTAATTTGTCTACAGATTAGACACCGCAGTTTATAGCAGTTTGTTATCTGCAAATGTAAGGCAACGGGGCCTTAAGCTTAGGGGCTACATGGGATCACGGCACCCGTGTTATTTAAGTGATAAGCTCCTGTGTTTTCCTCTCTACCCCTCCTCCCCCTTTATGGGGGTTTCTTGGTACTTACCTTGTCTCTGAGTTTATTGGCCTAGGTTATTACCAGGAAAAACGCTGGATTCTTCTGGAATCTGCGTGAGGCAAGCTGTGAATCACCTTGATTGGCCTGCAGCAGTTTTTGCCGGGAAGGTTTCTTCTATAAATAACTGAGCTTCGGCTGAAGAGGTGTCAGTCTGACTAGGCCATTTGGTTTATGAGTTTAATTATTTGCCATTTGCCGTTTGTTTGGTAACCCTTAATAAATACAGCGGCCTTATTTATTCCAAATGATCTCTTGTGTCTTTATTTATTTATGTTTATTATTATTATATGAGTGGTGCCTGTGAACCCATGTGATATGCACCCCGATCAGCCATAAACCACAAGTGCAAAAACATATTTCCTGTTCACCACACAGCAGGTGGGCCTGCATGCTTTCAAATGCCAGGGCTGAATTTCAGTCCCAGTCCGGCCCGGTGTACATCTACAGTATTTACATTTATAGATTTCCACCAACCAACATTTTATATACTGTACCCAGAAATAAGGAATATGATACCGTTTTTTACACGTTGCTTTGTCATAGAATACACACAGATAACCTCTCCCGAGTGCAGTACATGGAAATATAACTGACATATGCTGCCACCTGCTGATATTTCATTTACCAGCAATGATGCTGGAAATATGGAGACAGAGAAAGGCTTGTTCCAGGAAATGTTAGTAAATATTAACCACGGAATGAAATCTGCCGCTGCATATGGACAGTCGACTAAAATGACCCAAAGTTGCTATAGCAATCATCCTTTATTCATTATCTAACACTGCACACCTCTTATCCTGCAAATGTAACAAGTATAGGGCGGCTCTTTTTTTCAATACATATTATAATACAAAATAAATATTGTGTACGCAGCTGAAATTAACAGGACACCATCCTCATATGTTTTCTAATTGCATCTGTTTTCCGATCTATGAACATGCTGAGTTACTTTATTTTTTACATACGGGATATAGTTATTACAAATTATATTAAAATAATGAACAACTAAAATAAGTGTCACGTTGGGTTCGTGGACCCACAGGGCCGTACCGCCTTGGCGGTATGGCAGCTGGCCAGCAGGGTGCAGGTAACAGTCTATAGTCGTATAGGGTACCTGTGGCAGCTCGGAAAGTAGCAAGGCAGGCTCGGCTGGGACTAGGCAGCAGGCAGAAGTCAGGCGTGGTGTAGCAGGACAGGCGTGGTATACAGCACAGCACGACTACAGCTCAGCACAGCACTTGACCAGGACAGCACGGGATACAGGATACAGGAAACACTGGGAACTGGAAGACACTAGGAGACCATTTGCATAGACAAACTTAGGGTACGACAACAACGCTCAGGCATGGGAGGAAGGGGCTGGGCCCTTCTTATAGTCCAGGATATGCATGGGCTAATTATACATTAAATACCGGTGCGCGCGCTGCCCCTTTAAGAGCAGTCACGAACATGCGCGCACCCTATGGGACCCGGCCGAGGTGAGCGGAAGTGAGCGCTGGCGTCTCCTGAGGAGGAGACTAGGGCCAGCGCTCGCAGACCCATGGCTGCGGCCGTCAGGAGGTGAGTGAGCCTGACGACCCGCGGCCATGGACATGACCGTATTCCCCCTCTTACTGGGCTCTTCTTGGAACCAGAGCGAGGGAGAAACTTCTTCAGAAGAGTAGGAGCTTTGAGCTTCTCCTCTGGCTCCCAGGACCTCTCTTCAAGACCCAACCCCCTCCAATCCACCAAGTAAAAGGTCTTTTCTCTTACTTTCTTGGTGTCCAAGATCTCCTTGACCTCGAAGGTTTTTGAAGGACCGCTGGAGGCAACCGCAGGGCTAGGAGTCTTGGTAAAGCGGTTCAGAACTACCGGTTTTAGGAGGGAGACATGGAAGGAGTTGGGGATCTTGAGGGTAGGAGGCAGCCGAAGCTTGTAGGCAACAGAGTTGATCTACTGTAGGATCTCGAAGGGTCCGAGGAATCTGGGAGCAAATTTGTATGATGGCACCCTCTGTCGAATATTCCTGGAGGACAGCCAGACCTTCGTGCCAGGGAGAAACTGAGGGGGTTCTCTTCTCCTTGTGTCCGCCTTCTGTTTCATGCGTTTGGCTGCCAGCAGGATGGAGGATCGAGTCTGCTGCCAGATATGCAGAAAGTCCCTAAAAGCAGTGACAGCATGTCACGATGCGGGTTAGTGGACCCACTAGGCCATACCGCCGTAGCGGGGAGGCAGCTGGCCAAACAACAGGATACCCCAGAAATACAATGTCCCGCACGAGGGTACCTGAATAGTCCAGATGGTGGCTTCAGCTCTGGCACAGATGGAGATGGGTGCAGCAGATGGCGCCAAACGTGGCGGATGACACAGGAGCCGCAAGTTACGGCATACTTGGCGGACTCCTCCGGACGTGGCGGAAGACACAGGACGTGGCGGACTCCTCCGGACGAGGCAGGTGACACAGAACGCGGCGGATTCCTCCGGACGTGGCAGATGACACATGACGTGGCGGATTCCTCCGGACATGGCAGATGACACAGGACTTGGCGGATTCCTACGGACATGGCAGATGACACAGGACGTGGCACGACTTGATACTAAGGCACAGCACGGGAAACAGGAACGGGGAACAAGGCACTGGTAACAACTGGAACGGGAAACACTAAGGGACCATTTGCAAGACAGACTGGGAAAACTAACAATGCTCAGGCAAGGATTAGAAGGCCTGGGGCCTTCTTATAGACCAGGAAATCGTGGCAGTTGATGATGATGACGACTTCCTATTTGCACGCGCTGGCCCTTTGAGGCCAGGTGCGAGCGTGAGCGCGCACCCTACGGGACACAGCCAAACGGAGCGGAAGTGAGCGCTGGCGTCTACTAGGAGGGAGACGGGGACCAGCGCTCACGGATCCATGGCCGCTGGCGTCGGGAGGTGAGTGAACCCGACGGCCCGCGGCCATGGACGCTACACAGCAGCTGGTACCTCGGACGTATCGGGCACCTGGAGAGGAACTCGTGGGTGTTGGCAATAGACAATAAAGAACGGTGTATTCCTTGTGGACTCGCTGGTGTGATTATTGTATGAGAATTCAGCCCACGGGAGCAACTACACCCAGTCATCCTGCTGCTTGGAGATGAAGTGGCGTAGGTAGTACTCCAAGATCTGATTGATCCTCTCGACCTGACTATTGGACTGAGGATGGTGGGCTGAGGAAAATTCCAACTTTATACCTAGGAGTCTGCAGAGGGCTCTCCAGAACTTCGAGGTAAACTGAACCCCCCGATTAGACACACTATGCTGTGGCAAGCCATGCAGGCGGAAGATGTGTTGGATGAAAAGCTTGGCCAGTTGAGGAGCAGAAGGAAGACTGGTCAGAGGAACGAAGTGTGCCATCTTCGAAAATCGATCCACCACCACCCAGACAGCACTGCATCCAGCAGAGAGAGGCAGATCAGTGATAAAGTCCATAGATATAGGGAGCATCGGGCACAGGCAATGCCTGGAGCAGGCCAGCAGGTCTGGAGTTAGCGACCTTGTTAGCTGCACACACTGAACAGGAAGAAACAAAGTCCATAATGTCTTTGGGCAGCGTGGGCCACCAGAAATTACTGGCAATCAGATCTCGGGTCTTACGGGTACCCGCGTGACCTGCCAGTTTAGAGGAATGTCCCCAGCAGAGGATTCTCCCTCTGTCAGCCAGGCGCACAAAAGTCCTCCCTGGAGGAATATCCCCAACTTGCATGGGGTTGACGGAGACAATACAAGACGGATCAATAATGTTCTGTGGAATCTCCATGGTGTCTTCTGTCTTGAAAGACCTGGACAAGGCATCGGCCCTCACATTTTTGTCAGCCGGGCGATAATGGAGCTCAAACTGGAACCTGGTAAAGAACAGCGACCACCTAGCCTGACGAGGATTCAGCTCTTGGGCCGTCTGGAGATAGGTGAGATTCTTGTGGTCCGTAAAAATTAGGATGGGATGAGCTGCGCCCTCTAGTAAATGTCTCCACTCTTCCAGAGCCAATTTGCTGGCCAGTAACTCCCAATCCCCAATCGAGTAGTTGCGTTCTGCGGAAGAGAAGAGCTTAGAGAAATATCCACATACCATTGACTTGCCCTTGGAACCTGTCTGGAACAGTAGTTCACCAGCACCGACAGAGGCCTCCTCCAACGAGAACTGTAGGGAAAATCTGGATGATGGAGGATAGAGGCTGACGTGAAGGCACTCTTCAGGCTATTGAATGCGGACTCTGCCTCAGGAGTCCACACCTTGGCGTTCATGCCCTTCTTGGTGAGGTTAGAGATAGGAGATGTCAGTGAGGAGAAGTTTGGGATAAACTGTCTGTAAAAATTGGCGAATCCCAGAAAGTGCTGTATGGCCCCCAAGCCTTGAGGGCGTGGCCATTCCAGGACAGACTTTACCTTTTCAGGATCCATCTTGAGACCTCGATTTGAGACGATGTAGTCCAGGAAGGGTACAGCATCTCTCTCAAACAAACACTTCTCCAACTTAGCGTACAGACGATTCTCCCTTAACCGCAGAAAAACTTGACGGACATGTCTCTGATGAGTCATAGGATCTGGAGAAAAAAATCAAGATGTGATCAAGATAGACTACTACACAAACATAGAGGAGGTCACGGAACATGTCATTAACGAACTCCTGGAAGACCGCGGGAGCATTACACAGGCCGAAGGGCATTACTAGATATTCATAATGTCAATCACGGGTGTTAAATGCAGTCTTCCATTCGTCACCCCGGCGAATCCGGATTAGGTTGTAAGCCCCACGCAGGTCTAGTTTGGAAAAAATCTCGGCACCACGTATACGATCAAATAGTTCTGAGATCAATAGCAATGGATACTTTTTTTTTACCGTGATCTGGTGGAGACCCCGGTAGTCGATACAGGGACACAGAGAACCATCCTTTTTCTTGATGAAGAAGAACCCGGCTCCTGCCGGAGAGGAAGATTTCCGTATGAAGCCCCGCTCCAAGTTCTCTTTAACATAGGAGGAAATGGACAGAGTCTCTGGCAAGGAGAGAGGATATACCCTACCACGGGGAAGGGATGCACCAGGAATAAGCTCGATGGGACAGTCATACACCCGGTGTGGGGGCAGGGTCTCCGCCTCCCTCTTGCTGAAGTCGTCCGAAAATGCAGCATAATGACCAGGCTATCCTGCCAATGACTGAGGCAGAGGAGGCTGAGTCGTACTAATCTGTCCCAGGCAACGGATGTGACACTCGGGACCCCACTGGAGAACCTCTCCAAAGTTCCAGTCCAGGACTGGCGCATGTAATCGGTGCCAAGGTAGGCCCATCAGCATGGGGTTAACGGCCTTGGACAAGACAAAGAACGATAACAGCTCGGAGTGGAGAGCTCCCACTTGGAGTCTCAGCGGCTTGGTCACAGCTATAAGTGGGTCTGGCAGAGGTAGTCCATTTACCGATGCAACTGTCAATGGCCTCTCCAGAGGGGTAGTGGGTAATTGAAAAAGATCCACAAGGTCTCTACAAATGAAATTAGCAGCTGATCCAGAGTCCAGATATGCAGAGACCCGATGCGTTTTCTCGCCGGACACTATGGTCACGGGTATGGACAATTTAGACGGAAGTCCTTTTACCCAAGGTTGTCTCTCCTAGCAACCCTAGGCTTTGGGGCTTTTGGGGACACAGACGCACAAGATGGCCTCCGAGGCCGCAATATAGACAGAGTCCCGAAGTGCGTCTAAGTTGTTTCTCCTGCATGGATAGCTTACACTGGTCCATCCTCACAGGCTCCTTAGGAGGATCGGCACCTGAGGACAGCAGAGGTTTCTGCATGGGTGGGGCCGGACTAGGAAGGCCTCCCTCCCGACGAGCTTCTTGGAGCCGTTCTCAAATCCTCATATCAATCTGGGTGGACAGAATGATGAGGTCATCCAAGGTAGACGGTAGATCTCGAGCGGCAAGTTTATCCTTAATCTTATGGGACAATCCCTGCCAGAATGTAGCCACCAGGGCCTCATTGTTCTGCAACAGTTCTCCCGCCAGGGTGCGGAAGTGGATGGCGTACTCGCCCACGGAGGTGTCTCCTTGGCGTATGTTTAGCAAGGAAGCCGCTGCAGATGACAGGCTCCTCAAACACCATGTGAAAAGTCCAGAGGAAGCCCTGAAAGTCACGGGTCTCTGGTCCTTGTTTCTCCCAGATAAGATTCGCCTATGCAAGAGCCTTGCCAGTGAGGAGAGAGATGATTAAAGCGACCCTTGCGCCATCAGACGAAAATGCCCTTGCATACAGGCTGAAGTGGATCAGGCACTGGTTCAAAAATCCATGACAGGTAACTGCGTCTCCATCATAGCGGTCAGGAAGTGGCAAAGAAAAACGGGGATCAACACTGCCAGGAGGTGTAGTCTGAGGATCAACACCTCCTGGAGGTGTAGTAGGAGGAACGGCAGCTTGCAACTCCAGCCGACGTACAATAATGTTCAAGGCCTGGAGGAGTTGGTCCTGTCGAGACCGGAGGTCCAGCATATCCGCCCGCATCTCTTGTGACGCCATCTTGGTCTTGGATCGACTAGCGGGGTCCATGGTGTCTCCTGAGGAGGAGACTGGGGCCAGCGCTCGCAGACCCATGGCTGCGGCCGTCAGGAGGTGAGTGAACATGCCGGCCCGCGGCCATGGGCATGACAATAAGTAAGACACTAATCACCATTCTTCATTCCCTATTCAAAGAGCTTTTCTTGTTTGGACAACCCCCTGTTGTTATATAGCAATGTGGCTGGTACAATTCTGTGGCTATCACTATAATATGTGTACCATTGGTGTCTCCATATATATTATTTATGGACTCTAATATTATGTGATCACCCTCACTGGTAAACCGCCACCACTGCGTTTTAGTGTGTATAACTAGCTGCCAGACAAAAGCAAATAATAGACTCATGTAACTGGCGGTATATGTCCATAAGGTCTTATTCAGACGGGCATATTATACGTCTGTGTGCTGTCCGATAAAAGAAACATGAACCTATGCAATTCAATGGGGCTATTCACACGTCCATTGTTTTTCACGCAGCGTGTGTCCGTTGTGTGAAACTCATTGTATGTCCTAATTTGGTCTGTTTTTGCAAACCATTGCAGTCAATATATCCATTGTGTATTATTCCATTATCTCCATTGTGCATCATCTGAACCTGCCCTGCAGTCCGCTTTTAGTATATCAATATCAGATTACCACAATGTTTTAAAATACAGAGAGCCACCACGAGATGTTTCGCCACAACCTCAGGGGTGAGGACAATGAAGTGCTACTGAAAAGCTCATGACATATTTGTTTAACGGATGACTATAACATATGCCATACAATGGCATCCATCACTCATTGGTTACCAGGTTAAAAAAAGTATATATTTTTTATGTATATGTTTTTTTAATGGATGCCTCTGGATTTATTAGCATAGTCTACTACGCTATTCTATCCAAGAAAAAAATACAGGATACCCGATGTATACTGCCCGACGAAGGAAAAGAGAACACTGTTTTGGCCTCTGCCGGTAAAATGGGCCTATACATGTAGGTACATTGACCTATGTTAAAGGGGCCTAACTAAATATGCCTCACAAGTCTACGGTACTGAATGTGCACATATAGGTCTATAAGTAACGGATGAGTATAATGTAGAGAACGTGAGTAGTTATGTATGCATTCATAGTGTAAACAAGAAACTTTTAACACTTTTAGAAAAGCTGAACAGAAAGCAAGCAGCTCAGCGCTTACAAGAGCGCTTCTGCCACTTTGTTTTAGCGATCGGTGGGGGTCCCAGTGCTCAGACCCCCAGCGATCAAAACTTCTGACGTCACTATGATTTGTCAGACGTTTGTTGAACGTTTAGTTGCCCTTTAAGCCTAAGAAGGAGGGGGCACACAAGTTTGGATAATTTATAGGAAATAAAGGTTATATACAATCATATCTATTTAGAAACCACATCAATATTTAGTGTATTTGGGATACTGTTATTATCTTATTTGGCTTACAACCTTTCAGTGACCAGCCTATTTGGGGCCTTAATGACGGAGCGTTTTTTCATTTTTTTGTTCTCGCATTTCAAAGACAATGCTTTTTTATTTTGCCATAGACATTGCCATGTGAGGGTTTGTTTTTTAAGGTATAAGTTGTATTTTTTTAATAGCACTATTCTGTGATAAATTTAATTTAATGATTAACTTTTATTAACTTTTTTGGGGGGTAATGAAAAAAAAATTTAATCTCTCAAAAAAACTTGAAATTAATATTTTTTTTGTCGCCATATTCTAAGAGCCATGACTTTTATTTTTCTTCCCTTGTAGCTGTATGAGGGCTTATTTTTGGTGGGATGACTTGTATTTTTTTTTTGTTTCATTTTAGATTACATACGGCATTTTTGGGGAGGCAGGATAAGTAAAAAACAGAAATTCTGGTGCTGTTTTTTTATTTGATTTTGTATGGCATTCACCGTGCGTGTTAAATAACTTAATAGTTTTATAGTTGGCGGTTATTACAGATGCGGCGATACCAATTTTGTGGAGCTTTTTCTATTTTTTTGTGCATAATAAAACATATTACAAGGGGGAAAAGTGGGTTTTCATTTTCTTTTAGGCAAACGACTGTAGTTTTTATCCGCAATTACAGTTTCATAATTGTGGATAAAATACTGACACATTCATTTCTATCAGCCACGGACACCTTCCCGTATATTTACGTCCTGTATGTCCTATTTTTTGCATCTACAGACCTTGCTCCTATTCTTATTACTGTGAGCATGGTCCCCAAATGCGGTTTACACTCCGTGGCCCGTCCGTGCAGTATTTACTACCCGTAAATACTGCACGATCATGTGCATTAAGCCTAGGGATTCTTCATTTCTTTATTAGTAATTTTATTTACATTTTTTTTACTTTTTATTCAGTCCCACTATGGGACTTCATTATGTGATCGTTTGATTGTTTTTATATTACACTGCAATACTTCTCTATTGCATTGTATTATGTCTGTCAGTGTAAAACTAATAGGCATTTTATTAGGAATACACTGAAGGCAGACCTGGGGGCCTTTGTTAGGCCCCCAGCTGCCATGGAAACCATCCCCAGCCCACGATCGAGTCACATGGGGGTGCAGATGAGGTGACAGAGGGAGCCCCTACCTTTGAAACCTCTTAGATGCCGCTGTCGCTATTGACCGTGGCATCTAAGGGGTTAAACAGGTGGGATCAGAGATATCTTCGGCTGCCTTTAAACATTGCCCTCCTTAAACATTACAAGGTGCCTATTTAAATCAATGGGCCATCCGTGTATGTAACAAGGAGATGAGTCCTCCAGAGGGAAAGCCTCAGTTTGCAGTGCAGGTATATAAGGTTTATAAATGGGTGGTCCCAAGCATCGGACCCCCCTCTATTACATTCATATGTCCTAACAGGGCATATGGATAGGGGTTGCCTAGACCACCCCTGTAAGTAAACACAGATAAAGCTCTTAGAGGATCACAGTGTAAGTTATTTAAAGAAAATAGTCCAGAAAATACATTATATTATTCTAAAATCATTTGTTCACAAAACAAGCATGTTTCCTTCCCTCTGTACCTCCATCCTTCCACTTGTCATATTTGCTGTACATTTTCGTCTCTACTAATATTTTAGCAGCAGTGACATCATATTCTTTGATTCTTAACCTCTTCCTGCATTTGCTGATAGCTCCTGCTTGGCAATGTCTGTTCAATATAATGAGCATCAATGGCAGAACACTGAGAAGAAGTGGTTGAGATTGGAGTCAAGATAAGCCTGACCTATTGCAGAGAGAGCAATGAGGAGGTGGGCGAGATCTCGGTTCTTATTATACAGGTCATGGTGCAGGCCACATTGCTTTCCTTCTCCGTTACACATGAGAAATGGCTTCTGACTCTCATCTTCCATGCATACTGGAGCAAACACGGGAGGATTACTTCATTCTCCTCAGTAACATGCATCACTATATTGTCAACTTGAACCATAACTCCAGTTCCATCGTTATTCTGCGGAGAACACTTACAGACTCACATGTAATCCTCCGTTCTTATTTACAGTGTATTACACATAAAATATCCTGAGACCCTCACTGGTTTTTCTAGTTCTGTTCATAGCGCTGCGTGACTGAATGAGAGAGGCTGCAGCATGACTACACTGGATACCACACAGGAAATACTCAGTTTGTAATGTCGTTTTTAAACTAAGAGTTTTGCAGAATTAGGCTATATTCACACGGAGTATTTTGGGGGAGGAATATCTGCCTCAAAATTCCGTTTGGAACTTTGAGGCAGATTTTCCTCTCCCTGCACGCGATTTTCGCGGCGTTTTTCGCCCGCGGCCATTGAGCGCCGCGGGCATAAAACAGCGCGAAATACGCTTTTTCTGCCTCCCATTGAAGTCAATGGGAGGTCAGAGGCGGAAGTGCCCGAAGATAGGGCATGTCGCTTCTTTTTCCCGCGAGGCAGTTTTACTGCTCGCGGGAAAAAGACGCCGACGCCTCCCATTGAAATCAATGGGAGGCGTTCTCGGGCCGTTTTTGCCGAGTTTTGCGACGCGGTTTCCGTGTCAAAAAACTCGGCAAAATACTCCATGTGAACATAGCCTTACGGTGGTAGGAGTAAGCTGTAGAATAGGTTTTAATCTTGTTTGTGTGAATACTTACAAGGATGAACCTACTTCTATAGAAACATCTATAATTTATTTTTTATGTACTTGCACTGTTTGGGCCTTGAAAAAAAACAAAAACATTTTAGAAAAACGTAAGTTTATAGAGAACTTCTCTATCATTGTCTTTCTTCTGGTAGCTCAGTCCAGAAAATAGCTGTGTTATAGCAGCTATGAACTTATCATTTAGGGCTCATTCAGACGAGCGTAATACTCGTCCGTCGGCTGTGCGTTGAAATAACTGACATCACATGGACCCATTAATTTCAATCGGGCTATTCAGATATGCGTGAGTTTTCCGTTGTGTCCGTTGCGTGAAACTCACTTCATGTCCTATATTGGAGCATTTTTGCGCTTTTAGTCGTCCATTGAATGGGTGTGTGAAAACCACGGACAACATCCGTGTGCTGTCCGTGTTTCACGCATCAGTTACATAGAAAAGCAGAGAAAAAAAAATTGCTTGCACGGACGTGAAAAACGCATGCACACAGACATGAAATTTAGGAAAAACGCTGCGTTTTTTTGTGCGAAAATCGTACACGCTCGTCTGAATATAGCCAAAGTCTGAGAATCACATGGTACCCAGGGCCGGCCTTAGGGGTGTGCGACCTGTGCAACTGCACCCTCCCAGCATGTAGGGGGCGCCACTGGGCTCTGCCTCTGCTCCTCGTTACACACACAGAGGAAAGAAGAGCTGAAGAGCAAGAGCAGAGGAGGAAGCTCCGCCCACAGCCCATCCTGCAAGAAACCTGTGAGCAAGGAGAATGTGTAAAGGAGCCCATGAGCTATGATGTGGCCGATTTTCTCAATTCTGTAAAGGGGAAACCCACATCTCCTGTTTTATACATATAACTTAAAGCCAAGGTACAGACTATAGAGGGTACCCAATTTTGCAATATGTCTTTTAAGATTTACTGCCATTTTTTCTATGCCCAATCAGTGCTGACAGTGTAGGGACCCACACTATAAGGGCGGATTTACACGAACGTGATATACGTCCGTGCAACGCGCGTGATTTTCACGCGTGTCGTACGGACCTATGTTAGTCTATGGGGCCATGCAGGCAGTCCGTGATTTTTGCGCAACGTGAGTCCGTTGCGTAAAACTCACGACATGTCCTATATTTCTGCGTTGTTCGCGCATCACATACCCATTGAAGTCAATGGGTGAGTGAAAATCACGCGCACCACCCGGAAGCACTTCCGTGGGATGCGCGTGATTTGCGCAACAGCAGTCAAAAGTATGTTTGCAAATAGAAAAGCACCACGTGCTTTTCTGTTTACAAACATCCAAACGGAGTGTCATAATGATGTGATGACACACGGAGCTGTGAAGTACCTTTTGCGCACGCAAAACGCCGCGTTTTTTGCACACACTCGTGTAAATCCCCCCTAACAGAGCAACGGCACAACACAGAGTTATATGAAGCAGTGCTGCATCAATCATGTGAAATACAAATTTTTACTATAACAGACATGTTAGGAGAGCCAACCCTGCGAACGGCTAAATCCCGCCCAGGAAAAACAAAACGCGTCTGCCTCCTATTGAAATCAATGGGGGAAATTTCAGCCGTTTTTTGGCGCTGATTCCGACGTGGTTTCCGCGAAAAAGTCAGCGCCATAAAACTCAGTGTGAACAGGACCTTACTCCTCATCAGTATTCAGTTTGCATCATTTATGTTCTGTTGACTCGATACCAAACTGGCAAGTGTCGAGCCTGCAAAGAGCACATGAGTCTTACTGGCTCAGATATGAAGCGGTAATTGTCTTCTGTAATTATAGGTAGGTCAGGAAAACCTATTTTCCCATTCATCCAAGAGCAGCAAAACATTGTTCATTTCTAATGCACGACTTCACAAAGCATTACAGTGATTAAAATGTCTGCTTTCCAAAGTGTTCTGCAGCTGCAGTCATTTCAGAGCTGGCTTCTGAGGTGGACAAATGACTCATCACGAACGCTCTTGAGGCAATGAGCACACCCCTAGTTAGCCATGTACAGCTTGGAAATGTCATGTCTCTGCAAGGTGTTAAAAGAGAAAAATACTAATAAAACTCATCACTGTATGGGATATTTTCTTTAAATAATGAACACTTTCCAGCATTAATTTAATAAACTGGAATTAGGGCCTGTTCACATCACCGTTCATTTCCGTTCCGGGGTTCCGTCTGAGGGTTCCGTCGGGTGAACCCCGCAATAGAAAGTGAAACTGACAGCACAGCTTCCGTTTCAGTCACCATTGATCTCAATGGTGACGGAAACATCGCTAATGCTTTCCGTTCGTCACCATTCCGGCTGGTTTCCGTTTTTCCGACGGAATCAATAGCGTAATATACATTTCCGTCCCCTGTCGCACTGATTCTGAGATTTTCATTGATTTTTATAGCGCTGCTGAGGGACGGGAAGTCTAGTTGCACAAACTTCTTTGAGGACAATACAACTCTTCGTCATGTGACCGGCCCCCACTGTACTCTATGTACAAGCAGTAGCAGTAGTACAGCGACTACATAGAATACAGCTAGGTCGGCCACATGACGAAGAGTCGTATCGTCATCAAAGATGTCTGTGCAACTAGACTTCCGTTACCCTGTCAGCGCTATAAAAATCTATGAAAATCTCATAATCAGCATGACGGGGGACCAGAATGTATATTAGTGAGTACACTGCTAATACTTTTTGGTCCCCACATAACCACTTTAATAGTATATTAGTAAATTGCTCATAATAGAATTCCTTAAAAATTTAATAGAACTGGAGGTACAATTTATGTTATATACGATGGCTACATCCTACAAGATGTTTCTATAGATATTACCATATTAAACAATATTATCAAATTTAGTTGTGCATAGACACATCTTCTGCAGTATGAGGCGGGATTCACACGACCGGGTCGTTCCCGAGCCCGTGTGTCGGCCGGTAAAATCGGCCATTTTGCCCGGCCGGTTTGCATAAAGTTATGCATCCGTGCCGGGCCGGGCAGATCCGGACAGTGACATCAGCGGCAGCTCCTGAAGGGGAATCCCCATGTGTTCGGGGATTCCGCTTCAGGAGTTTCCCCTGATGTCACTGCCCAGATATGGACAGAGACATCAAGCGCTCTGTCCAGGAGCGGAATCCCCGAAAACACGGGGATTCCGCTCCTTCAAGGAGCTAAAGTGCGGCTAGCACATAGCAGAGCGGGGAGATACCTCCCCGCTCTGCTATAGTGGCGTCGCTACAGTAGTAGCAGCCTCAGCAGCAGCAGCTGCTGCTACTAGCGGCGCCATCGAAGGTGTCGCCGAGCCAGGGTGCTTTTAACAAGCAGGGGAAGGGAGCCAGCGCAGCGCTCCCTCCACCTGCTGTACACCCCGGCCCTGCAACACAGTGTACAGCGATGCCATTCGTCAGAATGGCATCAACTCCTCCTCCTCACATGCACTCTGCGCTGTGAGGAGGAGGAGATAGAGCGCAAGCGCCGGGAAACCCGGCCATCACTCGGAACACATTCCGGTGATGGCCGTGTAATACCCGGCCCCATAGACTTCTATGGGAGCCGGGCGGCCGGGTGCCCGGGCGAGGATAGAGCATGTCCTATTTTTTGACGGCCGGATTTCCCGGCCGTCAAAAAATCGGTCGTGTGAATAGCCCCATTAGGGGTCTATCATTCCTAATGCAGCCGGGTGCCGGCCGATTTATGAACGGCCGGCACCCGGCCGGGAAACCCTGCCATGTGAATGAGGCCTGAGACCTTCTCCTGATTTTCCTAGTTATAACTGATAATAATTCATTGACAAATTTTCTGTAAAGCTTTCTATGCAGCCCTATATTATGCCAATTTGTACTGTTGGATGAGGAACATGCTAATACTTTGATCACATATAATCATGCATATGACACAGCCGTGCACAAAGTCCATTCAGTGGCAAACCGAGTCCCAATGGCTTCGTAATACAGAAACTCATAGACTTCTACAGTGCCTATAAAAGCTTCAGAGACTCATAGACTTCTATAGGTACTATATTACTGGAGCCTGTGTGGAGCTGTGATACAGCTATGTGCATGAACCTTAAATTGACAATTTATGCTAATCTAATAATATACTTGATAGAGATCAACTTTGTACTTTACTTACTATTAAAATTTTGTTGTTCTATTCATGCAAATTCTGTGTGAAGATACTGCCACTAGGTGTCTCCCTTCCTGTAATCTGCTGTCCACCCCCTGTTGTAAAGCAAAGTCCATCCCTAGTTACAGAGCGGAGGAGACGAGCTGTAGAAAGTGGGGTTGTGTCACCTCACTGCCTGTCTATACAAGTCTATAGAGAGGGGAGGAGAAGCAGGAGGAGGGAGCAGAGAAAGGACACACACAGACACGCTGCATATAGAAGTCTACGGAGAGAGAGGGGGAGTAGAAGGAGGGAGCATAGAGAAAGTGAATCAGCAACAGACACGCTGCATACAAGTCTATAGAGAGGGGAGGGGGAGCAGGAGAAGGAAGCAGGAGTCAAGTGAGAAGGAAACATGCTGCTGGTATGATTTCATCCCAGTGCTTGATTCTCAGCTACACTGCTCATTACTGCGGTATAATCTCCTCCATGCTGCTGCAGCTTCTATATAGGTGATAGATAGAAAAGGAGAATCCTGTTCTCTTATCTCTATGTGTACAGTGTATAGAAGACATGATAGCAGTTAGGCTCCGCCCACTAGCTCAGAGACAACTGAGAATTAGAGATAGATCCTGCAAAGGGGAAAACTGCAAAAAAAAAAAGAAGGATACAAGTCATATAATGGCAAAAAATTGTGTTTTCCTCATGACCAGCTTATTCTGAAAAATTACCTGAACATTTAGGTATGCTTAAAAGCTAAGGATCAATTTATAAAAATAATCTGCTATGAAAAGTGTACAAGCATGTCCCCAATATGTCCTCATTTATATAAAAGTCAGTTACATATATTTATAAACAAGACGAAGAATATATACAGAACATATGAATCAAATGTACACAACATAAATAAATACATGTGATATTCTAATATTCTATTATACGTATGATGCATTCAGTTATTTGCATTACAAAAGACTGAAATAAATTCCAATTTCTGAAGGGTCAGTCTCCCAGTGTTCACAGATCTAATTGCATGTATTCAATAAAATAATCCGACTATATAAGCACGGGCCAGAGATAAATCACAGGGATATAATTCTGCCTAATCTATGGATAAATTGGACAGTAGAGGTCACTGTATGAATATAAGTCAATCGCTGCGTCTCACAGACCTCATCTGTTTTACATACATATGAAACTGCAGAGACAAACTAATAATAATAATGATATCAAGATGAAATAGGAGTCATCTCTCTCATATCTCTCTGCAGCATCTTCTCCAAACTTTTCCTGGACTTGCCATCTGGAGTGAGTGGGTGGATGGTTCTGGGGTTGTGTTGAAGGAGGAAGATGCTGCAGGCTTTGTGGGAGACGCTGTTAATATAAGGAAGCTGAAATAAATGCATGAATGTAACTACTGTCCAGTAAACAAATAATTATATTATTCGCTTATTTTGTGGAATTTTCACTTTAATGACACATCTGGCAGATGATGAAATGTGACTCATTATATTGAAAAATAACATTTATCTATATATAGTACAAATGAATAACTTTAGAAAAAGACTTGGAAGTAGATATATCTGTCAAAACAATCCATGTTTGTAGGCACAACTCCAATTTTTCCTCGATTATTTTTTTTTCTCTCCTAAAATAATGATTATATGTAGATATGGCATAGTTAAAGGGCCAGACTGGCCCTCCAGACCACTAGATTATCCACTGGAGGGTTAAGGGTATGTTCACACGGCAGCGTCCGTTACGGCTGAAATTACGGGGCTGTTTTCAGGAGAAAACCGCTCCGTAATTTCAGGCGTAATGGCATGTTGAGGCGCTTTTTCGCTGCGTCAATTACGGACATAAATGGAGCTGTTTTTCCATGGAGTCAATGGAAAACGGCTCCATTTACGTCTGAAGAATTGACAGGCACTTCTTTGACGTGGGCGTCTTTTTTATGCCCCACCTTTTGACAGTGGGGCATAAAAAAAATGACCGTCTGCACAGAACATCGTAAGACCCATTCAAATGAATGGGCAGATGTTTGCCGACGCTTTGGAGCCGCTATTTCGGACGTAATTCGGGGCAAAAACGCCCGAATTACGTCCGTAAATAAGCCGTGGGAACATACCCTGATGCTGTGGTTATCTGGCTCCTAAAAATTCCATTATTATGTAACCTGTATATTATTTTATGCTTTGGTGTCTTTTGGTGTATTATAGTAACCCTTTCTGCAGTTTTGTAGCTACGGGGAAAATGTCTTAGTAAATGTTAGTTTATGACCTCAAGGCTTGATTCACACGAGCATGTTCGGTCCGTAAAGGACGGAACGTATTTCGGCCGCAAGTCCCGGACCGAACACTCTGCAGGGAGCCGGGCTCCTAGCATCATAGTTATGTACGACGCTGGGAGTCTCTGCCTCTCCGTGGAACTACTGTCCCGTCCCGTACTGATGCCTTAGGCATCATGGACACTGCCACATCACAGCTCAGTCCTGAGATACACAGAGCCTTGATATGACACTCATAAAAAACTATGAGATAATACTAAGCCTATGTATGTCTCTGATCTCATACGGGGACATACGGAGGTTTTGCTCTCAGATTCGTAAAAAATACAAAAGAAGAAAATGTCTATCGACTTCCATATTACGGAGATCTTTTCTTAGAATAATTTTTTCTAGAAGATAATACCTCCACAATTTGTTGCCGTATGGAGGCACTATATTGTAACGCAGAGTGCCAGTAGGGACTCAATTTGCTGTCATACAGACCATATGTATAGGGGCTTTATCATGTGCATATCATGTGAAAATTCACCTATGGTAGTGGCTGTTTAAATGTGTCAGCATGCCAAATCTAAACATCAAAATATAATTGGATTTATTTTTTATTCTTACTATAACTTTATGGTTACGGTATGTCCTTTTCTGTTAAATGACTGCACTATTAATTAACAGTTTAAGGCTACGGATACATGACGAAGTGTGCTGTGTGCCCCTGGGGGCAGCAAACGTTATTAAAGAGAATGTAGCTGCGTTGAGACTCGCAGCTTGCCGCAATTTTGACCCGACAGTCACTAGAAATCTAAATGTGCTGGATTTTTTGCGACTGGTCGCGGTAACACGGTCGCACGGTGACACTTGTTCAAGTCCCCTTTGGAGACTAATATACAGTGAAGGAAATAAGTATTTGATCCCTTGCTGATTTTGTAAGTTTGCCCACTGTCAAAGACATGAACAGTCTAGAATTTTTAGGCTAGGTTAATTTTACCAGTGAGAGATAGATTATATTTTTTAAAAAAACAGAAAATCACATAGTCAAAATTATATATATTTATTTGCATTGTGCACAGAGAAATAAGTATTTGAACCCTTTGGCAAACAAGACTTAATACTTGGTGGCAAAACCCTTGTTGGCAAGCACAGCAGTCAGATGTTTTTTGTAGTTGATGATGAGGTTTGCACACATGTTAGATGGAATTTTGGCCCACTCCTCTTTGCAGATCATCTGTAAATCATTAAGATTTCGAGGCTGTCGCTTCGCAACTCGGATCTTCAGCTCCCACCATAAGTTTTCGATGGGATTAAGGTCTGGAGACTGGCTAGGCCACTCCATGACCTTAATGTGCTTCTTTTTGAGCCACTCCTTTGTTGCCTTGGCTGTATGTTTTGGGTCATTGTCGTGCTGGAAGACCCAGCCACGAGTCATTTTTAATGTCCTGGTGGAGTGAAGGAGGTTGTCACTCAGGATTTGACGGTACATAGCTCCATCCATTCTCCCATTGATGCGGTGAAGTAGTCCTGTGCCCTTAGCAGAGAAACACCCCTAAAACATAATGTTTCCACCTCCATGCTTGACAGTGGGGACGGTGTTCTTTGGGTCATAGGCAGCATTTCTCTTCCTCCAAACACGGCGAGTTGAGTTAATGCCAAAGAGCTCAATTTTAGTCTCATCTGACCACAGCACCTTCTCCCAATCACTCTCAGAATCATCCAGATGTTCATTTGCAAACTTCAGACGGGCCTGTACATGTGCCTTCTTGAGCAGGGGGACCTTGCGGGCACTGCAGGATTTTAATCCATTACGGCGTAATGTGTTACCAATGGTTTTCTTGGTGACTGTGGTCCCAGCTGTCTTGAGATCATTAACAAGTTCCCCCCGTGTAGTTTTCGGCTGAGCTCTCACCTTCCTCAGGATCAAGGATACCCCACGAGGTGAGATTTTGCATGGAGCCTCAGATCGATGTCGATTGACAGTCATTTTGTATGTCTTCCATTTTCTTACTATTGCACCAACAGTTGTCTCCTTCTCACCCAGCGTCTTACTTATGGTTTTGCAGCCCATTCCAGCCTTGTGCTGGTCTATGATCTTGTCCCTGACATCCTTAGAAAGCTCTTTGGTCTTGCCCATGTTGTAGAGGTTAGAGTCAGACTGATTAATTGAGTCTGTGGACAGTAGTCTTTTATACAGGTGACCATGTAAGTCAGCTGTCTTTAATGCAGGCACCAAGTTGATTTGGAGCGTGTAACTGGTCTGGAGGAGGCTGAACTCTTAATGGTTGGTAGGGGATCAAATACTTATTCCTCTGTGCACAATGCAAATAAATATATATAATTTTGACTATGTGATTTTCTTTTTTTTTTTATTTATATATAATCTATCTCTCACTGGTAAAATTAACCTAGCCTAAAAATTCTAGACTGTTCATGTCTTTGACAGTGGGCAAACGTACAAAATCAGCAAGGGATCAAATACTTATTTCCTTCACTGTATATGATGGAAAAATAAAAAAAAATTAAAACCCAAAAATTACTACGGCTGCAGGGGGTTAAGTCAATAAGAAATTTAAAAGTCTTTTAATCACATTTACAAAGGCTGTCCTACCACTGAGTGGTATGCCACTCCACAGAACTAGTCTACCATGCACAATATTCACTAACACAATGCACACCTATTAGGAATATACTGTACTATACTGAACAATGCCAGGTTATACTGGATTTTATGCCATAGAAAGTGGCGTTGAATGCTAGTAAATCAGTTGCATGTTAGGCCACACCCCCAGTCACAAGCTAAAATTGTCGAGCGCCATGACAGCAAACTGGCATAATTGCAGTAATCGGTCCCCCCCATGTAGACTCAATTATGCAAATGTCTGCTTATCAATACAGCTGCTGTATAGTATATACTGGTAGTTTATTTCTATACATTATTATATGCACCACAAGTTTTCGTGTTGCTGGCAATGAATTTTAATTGTGTTAGCAAACTGACTATTTTCTCAGCTTGGTGCTCCTTTCATGTAAATGACACAGTCAGTGCTACATCCTATGTGGTGCATAAGGACTAGGTTGTCCCAGACAATGTATTGGTACAGTGCCATATACTACAGATGATGACATTGTTCCACTGGCTATGCTATTTATGTTTAACTCAAGAACCTATATTTGATGAGTAAACAATTGTGCATTACTGACGCATTATACACATGCAAAGTAGGTCCCCACCGCTCAAAATTTTTCGACTTTTTTTTTCTCGTAATTTAGCATAATCAGCCATAACAATTGTATAATAATATACTTTTATGATATAATATAGTAATAAGAGCAAACATAAGATTTAAATGAAAGGTGCACCTTGGATTAACATTAGCTATGTAGCAACAAAAATATATCCTCTTGTAAAAATACATTTGAATACAGCTTCACTAAACGTTTTCTGTTTTTACTTATTTTACGGTTGTAGTGCAGTAAAAATGTCCTGATACTATATAGAAAAAACTGTCAAAAAGTTGCTGTTTATGGATTTGATTTTATTATTGCCTCTATTAGGCCCCATGTACACGAACGTGCTTTTGCGGCCGCAATTCCCCCGAAAATCCACGGGAGAATTGCGGCCCCATTCAATCCTATGGGGCCATGCACACGACCGTGGTTTCCACAGTCCCTGCATGGCCCAGGAGCCCGGACCGCAGAAAGAAAGGGCAAGTCTTATTACGGCCGTGTTCTGTGGTCCAGGCTCATAGCAAATAATGGCCGCGGCCATGTGCACAGCCCGCGATTTGCGGGTGTCCTGCGGGTGACACTCTGCCCCTGGCCGACCAGAAAATCATGGCCGTGCACATGGCTACGGTCGTGTGCATGAGGCCTAAATCTCTTAAAGGTTTATTTCCATCACAGAAAGTGATAGCATATCGCTAGGATTGGTGGAGGTTGGTGCTGCATTTCGCTGCACAGAGGGTGGCTAGGCGGTTGTGCAGGGAAAAACTGTGAAGGGGATGCAGCGCTAAAGCAGTGCTGAGGTCCCTTTAATTTCAGGATCTGTGGCAGTGGAACAGGTAATTACTTCAAAGGCCTGGGCTACATGGAGACTTTTTGTAGTGCAACTGAAAGATTTGAACTATTTTAAAGGGTAACTAAATGTTCAACAAACTTCTGACATGTCATAGTGACATGTCAGAAGTTTTGATTGGCGGGGGTCCGAGCACTGGGACTCCCACCAATCGCTAAAATGAAGCGGCAGAAGTGCTCGTGTAAGCGCTCAGCCGCATAGTTTCTATTCGGCTTTTTCCAAAAAACCTCACCAGCCAATCGTTCCCAATAATTTCCCTGTGTAAACAGTGCAACAATCAGTAAATGAACGAGCAGACACTTGTTCATCAGCTGATTGTATCGTTTTAAATGCCGAAAATATTATCGTTACCGGCACCACATCTCCCTGTGTAAACAGGGAGATGTGCTGCCTACGTGATAGAAATGTATGGGGACAAGCGATCGTAGTAACGAGCGCTCATCTGCATACTAGCTCCGTGCAAAATGCGCAAATGAGCACCGATCATCGAGCTGTCTCATTGATCGGCGCTCGTTGACACGGCCCACGTTGAGCTGTGTAGGAGTACCATAAGTTCTCTGGTAGATGGACTGACAATACTCCAAAAATCAGTTTACCATTCTACCTCTAGCTCCAGGCTCTTTAGCTCACATGATGAAACGTTTGCACATGCTTTTTTTCGACAGCAGTCAGAATAGTGATCCCCAGACACTGGAGGACCTCTGTGGTGCCCTCTCTATGTAAATGGTCATCTGAACTGAATAATATTATATGCATGAAAGAACTTGTTGCTTAGGAACACAATAGTTTGAATAGTTTCAATGTGGTCTGGTCCACATAGACTGTCTTACGGAACTTATCTGTGTTCTTTCCTAAGGGGGAGGGTTGTTTATGTTTTTTCCCCCCTTCCCTTCTTTTTCTGTTTCACCTTTTCCGTGTCTAGCTTATTGGATGTGAAGAAGGTGCAGCGTTATTTTTTTTACATTCACAAGCCATTTTTATGATTTATATGTCTTTGTCCTAGTGTTCCTGTATTATGATTTCAGGACATATTCATATTTTGCACTTTGTTACTGATATTTGTGTACTTGCTGATTTGCATTGGCTGTACATTCCTCTTGTCTAAAAGGGATTGTCACGAGAATAAGAGGTGGTCTTGATGGCCATGCTATTCCCCACCCAGGGGCGTACATAAAGCTGAGGGGTGTCCATAGCACAGATAGGGCCCCCTTTTAGTGCTGGCTAACACTACCACACCTCTAACCCTTCTTTGCTAATATTGTAGGGTCTGTGAAAAAGGGATCACCAATTATTAAAATAACATGCAGTTAAACTTGAATGGCCCTTCTCTCTCCAGGCTGTTTCTGTAACTTCTATAGAAGCAAATAAAGAGAGCCATGCACTGCCACCTCTCAAATTATTCTTTGGCTAGATTTGGTGGCTACCTCATCAGGCGGGTCGGGGATCCCCATTCTCCAGATACAATTGGGACCCACACCTATCAGATCTATATGGCATATGGAATACCCCTTTAACAATAGAATAAAGATTTTTAAGACAGTCATTCCATTTAGATGATTATTTTTCCTGTCCTACACATTTAGTAAGTATTCATAAACTGGAAATTTAATTTGTTAAATATTTAATAGATATTTGCTAAAGGCAGGGAACTTTTTATAAATTAATAAATGTTTGACAAGAATGTTTCCCTCCTAACATTATTCTGGGAAAAATGTTACAATCAGAAGATATGATTTTAAAGGCCGCTGCGGATTTAATAATTCATTACAATAACATTGGATAAAACAGGGCTTCATTGTTCTTGTTGTGTCGAGTTTTTAAAATGCAGCGTAATTTTCTAGCTAAATATTTTTTAATGGTTTGCTGCTGCTGCAAGGTTTCAGAGAATCATCCCTAGAGGGCTTATTGCTTTCAGAGCATATGGTTAGAAGAAAACAAGGTCATTTGTGTTCTGTCATGTATCTTGTTAATACAGAGGGATTTGTAGGCTGAGATAATTATTAGTATACAGGTTTACTATACATTTGACAGAAATCACATTATTCACTTCCGATAGCCATGATACAATATATGGTCATGTAATAGATTGAGTATATTTTTAAGTAAATAAATAAATATAAGAGATGAAAGCACAAGCCGTACTTACAGAAATTAAGGGAGGCCTGCATGACATAGCTAGTAGGGAGGGATAAGGAGTTTACAGGCAGTAAAGTCACTGGTAGTTTCATTGGAGGGGGCGGAGAGTAGGTGGGGCCTGGAAAGTAAAACTGGCCTGCGCCGTACCTTCCCGGTCTTTTTAGCAGGGTGACACAGGAGCAAACATCTTTCCCGCCCAGCCACCCTTATTTTGTATGTTTTTTTCTGGACGTGATATATGGATCTGTGTTTTATCCGGTGTTTTTGTCATGGTAGCTGGTGGGGTGGGGGTGTCCTTGGAGTCGGCGAAAAATGTGGTGGGGGGGAATACATAGTGGGTATGGATCCCACTAGATTTAAAGACAGGCTGTCTTGGCAAAATACAACTTAATGGTAGGGGCTCCTTAGGGTGTTATCCCTTAGGAGTCGGGGCTGTTTAATTTTATGCCATCTGCAGGGGCTTACTGGAGCCTCCGAGCCGGGCCTATGGCTCGGGGTAAAATTTCAGGGGACAGATGGCTGACTTTACAAGTTTGTAGCTCCAAGGACTTACCCTGTTATGTTTTCGTTAATTGTCTGTTGGGGATTTGTCTTATGTAATTTTTTGTTGGGTATGTTTTTGGTAGCTCTAATTGCGTTTATGGTATTATTCAAGATGATGAATATTTTAGAAGTTGGACTAATTTTTCTATTCTGTTGTATTTCTTAATAAAATGGCTGATATGGCCAACTTATCCAATCTCCTGGTCTTACGTCTTATCTTATGGGGTATCACATATAGTTAGCATTAGGTTAATTATGTAGACAAACCGACTTGACTTACTCAAGTCATGTTGCCATACAGGTTTCAAGACTTGTCTTCTGCATTCTGCATGTTTGTCTTTTCTATCTATCCTTTATATAATTCATTACTTGTTATGTCTTTATGTATGGGGACCCTTCCATAAGTGGTCATGTTACAGGAGATAAAAAATATAATTGTAAAGTTATTGTATTAAAAATTCTGTACCCTTTATTATTTATATTGCTCCCCCAAGTTCACCATGGCTGCATGAAATCATTGCGGCGCAGCCTGTACACTGCTCGCCCCTTCTCCCTGTACATTGTATGGAGAACTGCTCCATACAGCAGCAATATGATTAAAACTGACCTTAGGGGTGGGCGACCTGTGTGGTTGCACAAAGCGCATCTGCTGCTCCTGCTGAAAGGTGCGCCTCAGATTGCCTGGCAGCCATGTATTATGTATGTAATCTTATATTTGGTCAATGTATTGTGATATTTACTTGTGCCATTGCGTGGCACTGCTACTTAGCCACTTTAAGGTTTATTATTTTTGCAGTGTATGGTGGTGGTGGCACCAGGGTTGCCAGCCTTCTCTTCAGTAATTTGTGGACAACTGAGCTAAAAATCACGGACAGACCAACATTTTTACAGACACATTACAAAATCAAGACTCCGTGATAAAGAGCATAAGTAGCACTTTTTTTTTTAAGTCCAAAGATGTCATGAATGAAAAAAAGTGCTTATGTTTCACAATAACAAAGTCAGTAATCTCCGTCTGGGCAGGTGTATTAAGGTTACCTGGATCCAAGAAAGGCAAGTGAACTATAATTCACCCATGTTAACAGGGCAAGTTCCATCTAAGACAGGCAAGTCAACTGAGCTATAAAGAACCCATGGTCAGAACAAAAGGAAAATGTGACATACTAAAAAAGGTGCACACCTAGACAATATATGAAAACATCAAAAATATATAATTTTATTGAATACAAGCAGACACAAAGACTACCCATTAAAAACAATTAAAAAGGTAATAACTCAAGACAGCAAAAATAATGAGGACTTGCCAGCAGCAGCATTGCGGAAACTGAACTACACAGATGCTGCTGCAGGCAAGTCCCATAACGAGCCACGCCTCAATAAACCTTGTCCTGTCAAAATCATCGCTTTCTAGAAAAAATGGTACAATTTTGCCAATTTCGCATATGTATTCTGTGACTGATATGTTTTATATATAGAGTTTGTAGTCGGCACACCTTGCTTGTGTTACAAAAATATATATCTTTATTGGATGGATGCCAGAGGCTACATGTGCGACGTCGACGTTTCGGTCGATAAGACCTTCGTCGGGCACTGAGCCGTGCTGGGGACTGGATCGGTGCAAAATATAATGCGTATGTAGTGCTGCTATAGTGAGTACTGGGCGCATCTAGAGCGGTAAGCCGCCCAGTACTCACTATAGCAGCGCTACATACGCATTATATTTTGCACCGATCCAGTCCCCAGCACGGCTCAGTGCCCGACGAAGGTCTTATCGACCGAAACGTCGACGTCGCACATGTAGCCTCTGGCATCCATCCAATAAAGATATATATTTTTGTAACACAAGCAAGGTGTGCCGACTACAAATTCTTAACCTATACCCGGGTTGGGACCCTACCTCGAGCACCCAAAAGAAACCAGTGCCATCTGAACACAACCACATGTTTTTATATATAGCTATTGTGACTCAAATTTTTGTTTGTCTCATATTTCACTTTAAGACATAGTTGACACCACTTTGGTGGTACACATTTGACATATATGGATTAGGAAATGTCCGTCACTTTTAGGTTGTCATGACTACTAGCCAAGCTTCTGGGTGGCCCTGGTTTGAAATGCAGAGCCAATCTGTTTTCTCTGTCTGCAACCTATCAGGGCCAAGGGTAGAATATTTGAGTCTGTTCAGTTTCTTGTTTATTGCTTGTGATTTTCTTGTGAATGCATGTGTCTGATCAAGCTCCTGGTTACACACTGAATTAGCTTGACTACTTTCACTCTTTGAACTGGACTTCAGCTTTATATTTGGATTTACCCTCTGCTCACTTATTTGGATATTTTGCTCACAGCTGGTTTTGACCTTTGCAACTCCTGGTATACGTCTGTTTTGCGATTGGACTTTTAGTCTCTCCTGGTTTGAACTCTGCTTGTTTATTATCCCTCTGGCTATCCATTCTGGTGCACCTCCTGTCCAACACCTTATTCTGTAAAAGCAACCTGGGTTCTATGCGGCCAAATCCAACCTGCCTTGTGGCGGGCTCTGGTCGATACCATAGAGTAGCCTTAGACTTTGCTGACCAGAGTGGCGACTGACTTGAGATAGCTGATTTACTTGTACGCTTGATCCAGTCTCCAGCTGCCTTTTGGGGAATTGCTCGTCTAGCAATTGCATAAACTTTCACTCTGGGAATTGCTCAAGTAGTGATTCAAGTATTGATTCCTTGACAATACGTTTACACATATGCTTTCTTGCAGGGTTCCTTTGTATTGAAAAGCGCAGTCAATACAGTGAAAAAGAGGTATACCATCGCCTACCACTCAAACCTATGCACAAGGGATACTATGGACATGTTTGGCATATACATCCGGAGCATTTCCCAACAAAGCCTTAGTGATGTGCAATATCCATGATGTATGGATATAGCATGGACTTGGAAAAAATGCACATAACACTTTATTTTGGGTGTGAAACTGGACAAACCTTTTTTAAATTATTAAAACAATCACAGAAGGAGTCAGGTAAAGTGCTAGGCCATTAGGTTTTACAAATACTATGAGTTTCCCAGCTGGCTGACATACAGCTTCCGGCCAGACAGCAATAAAGGGGCAGCATGATCTGGGATCCCATTCTTGCAGATCCAGGACACTTTAATGGCACTATTGACCCTCACTCCTTTGCTTAACCACCATGCTTGCCCCTGGATGAAGTTACTATTACCACATCCTTCAGAATGGCTACTTCCAAAGCTCAGCCTGTTCACCACCATCATGTTGAACATCTTCTATTAGTTAAAATAAGTCTTCCATAACTTGCTTGCAGCTTCCACCTGACTTCTCAACCGCAAAATATAAGCTGCGATAGTTTATAAAAAATGCCATACCACATTTATATATACAATATTTTTCTTTATAAAATTAACTACCATTTATTTGTGCACTTAATTCAATGCGTTAAATGTTTTGAACTTAAATGGACACTTAAGGGCCTTATAGAGGGCCAAATATTGGCCTTGAAAACAAGCGCCAATCGACAATACAGCACGTCTATGGGAGCAATCATCACTACGATCATTTGTCAACATTCACAGGGAGAGATGTTGTGATTAGCGACCATTTTGTGGGTTGCATAAAAGCTGTGATCAGCAGATAAAAGAGCGTTCGTATGAATGCTCGTTCAACCGATCATAGGCCCATGTAAAAGGACCTTAACTTTTGAAATAACTTATGCTAACCTATAGTATACCTGATATATATCAACTTTGGGACTTACTTGCTGTGAACATTTAATCGTTTTATCCATGTAAATTTTGTGTGAAATTACTTCCACCTGGTGTCTTCCTTCCTGTACATCGGAGGGGTTGAGATAGGGTTTCTAAACCTTAACAATTGGATTTTTACGTTAAATTCCTTATCCCCTCATGGTTTAAATATTGATTTCAAAGTTGGTCCAGTCGTTGGCTGATCGTGTATATTGAATTAGGAATTAGGGCCCTCTAGTTGCCCTGTATCTTTCTGTAATTTTTTTCTTTTAATTATATGTGACTCTGAATACACACTGTAAATGACTAGACTACCTTCTCTGCACCCCTGTGTCGCGTTATTTTCATTAAATTTCATATTCTATCTATGTCTTCTTTATTTTGGTTTGACAGACAAGCTGATATAATACACGTAGTCTCATTATGTAAAGGATCTGCCAGGTACTACGTCTGTGTATACTCCCGGGATTAATCAGTCGACACCTGAGGCCAGACCTCTTAGACTGACACCGGCTCCCACCAACCAGGGTGGCAGGCTCAGGAGTGGGAGAGCCTATCGCGGCCTGGTCAGTCGGAGTTAGCTCCGCCCCCTGTCCATTTATACCTGCCGTGTTCTCTTCCTCAGTGCTTGTTATTCTTCTTGGATTCCTGGCCCCACTGCTGCCTTGCTCCAGCCTGCTTCTGCCGTGCTTCTGCCTTGCTTCTGTTCCGCTTATCCTGCTTCGCTTTGCCCCTGGCTTGCTTCCTGCTCCGTGCTCTCGTTGGTATACTCCACTACATCCTGATCCTGACTGACTCATTCACCGCTCCGTTTCCTCGCGGCGTTCCGTGGGCTACTGCCCCTTCCCTTGCGTGTTCCCTGTTTGTACTCCCTTGCACTTAGACAGCGTAGGGACCGCCGCCAAGTTGTACCCCGTCGCCTAGGGCGGGTCGTTGCAAGTAGGCAGGGACAGGGCGGTGGGTAGATTAGGGCTCACTTGTTCCCTTCGCCTCCTTCCTGCCATTACACATTACACATATTGTTTTGATCTCTTTAGATCACCCAGTGACTGTTCTAGGGGTTAGGTTCTATAGAATTGCTTGGGCAGTAGGTGGGTATTTTTGCTCTTTGTTTAGAGCAGAGGGTTAATTTGGTGTATCTTTTTGATCAACAATTTTTTTCACACATCGATTGGGTGGGTGTTAATTAGGAGTCTCCCTTTACACATTTTTTTGTGTTTCCATGGATTTTACAAGTGTTCCCTCGGTATCATCATTTCAGTTGCCTTTAATCTCTATCATCAGCACTATTGGAGTGTTTTTTGAGACTTTCTTTCTTGTATAATATTACAGTTTAAAGGTTTGTCCTTATCCAAAATGGCACCTGTTACACTTTAGTGGAGTGCGCATGCGCGTGGCTAACCTGAGAGTGAACAGCGTTTTCTCACATGTTTTTAGGGTTGGCGCAGGCGCAGTCTGTACTAGTAGTCTATTGACATGACATGCTTCCTGTTTATGCTGAGACATGCGTGTAACGTCCACGGCCGGGGATCGTCGTTCCTACTCACCCCCTGATGTCTGCGGCCATGGATTTGTGAGTTCTGGCCGGCATCTCCTTCCTAGGAGACGCCAGCACTCACTTCCGCTCAACTCTGCGGTGTCCCTTAGGGTGCACACGCTCGTGCCCAGATTTATAGGGCCAGCGTGCGCACATGTATAATATTACTACTTAGCCCATGATCACCCTGGATTATAAATAGGGCTGAGCCCTTTCACTCCTTGCCTGAGCATTGTTGTGTATTCCCATGTTAGTCTTAGAAAATGGTCCCTTAGTTACGTGTTATCCTGTTCCCGTGCCCTGCTACCTGTATCCCATGCTGTGTTTGTTTCTGAGCCTTAGGCCTGATTTACACGAGCGTGTGCGTTTTGCGCGCGCAAAAACGCACAAAGGCATTTGACAGCTCCGTGTGTCATCCGTGTATGATGCGCGGCTGCGTGATTTTCGCGCAGCCGCCATCATAGAGATGAGGCTATTCGACGCCCGTCACTGTCCAAGGTGCTGAAAGAGCTAACTGATCGGCAGTAACTCTTTCAGCACCCTCGACAGTGAGTTCCGAGCACAATATACACCAACCTGTGAATCAAAAAAAGACGTTCATACTTACCATGAACTTCCTGCTTCCTCCAGTCCGGTCTCCCGGCCGTTGCCTTGGTGACGCGTCCCTTTCTTGTCATCCGGCCCCACCTCTTAGGATGACGCGGCAGTCCATGAGACCGCTGCAGCCTGTGATTGGCTGCAGGCTGTGCTTGGCCTGTGATTGGCTGCAGCTGTCACTTGGACTGAATTGTCATCCCGGGAGGTCGGACTGGAGGAAGAAGCCGGGAGTTCTCGGTAAGTCAGAACCTCTTGTTTTTTTTACACGTATATGTATATTGTGATCGGAAGTCACTGTCCATGGTGCTGAACCAGTTTAACTCTTTCAGCACCGTGGACAGTGACTGTCTCCTGCCGTCGCGTACCCGAACATTTTTTGCCGGGTTCGGTCAAAACGAGTTCGGCGTGAAGTTCGGTGCGCTCATCTCTAATTTGACACTCCGTTTGGATGTTTGTGAACAGAAAAGCACGTGGTGCTTTTCTGTCTACATTCATCCTTTTGACAGCTCTTGCGCGAATCACGCAGTTCGCACGGAATGCTTCCGTGCGGCATGCGTGGTTTTCACGCACCCATTGACTTCAATGGGTGCGTGATGCGCGAAAAACGCACGATTATAGAACATGTCGTGAGTTTTACGCAACGCACTCGCGCTGCGCAAAATTCACGCATCGTCTACACTGCCCCATAGACTAATATAGGTGCGTACGACACGCGTGAAAAGCACGCGTGTCGCACGCGCGTATATTGCGCTCGTGTAAATGAGGCCTTAGAGTGTTGGAGTCGTGTTGTGCCACCTGTCACGCCTGCTTTTATACACCACATCTAGGATTGGAGAGACAACGCTAGGCGGAATGGTGCTAAATAAAAAATTGGCTTTAAAACTGCCCATTCCCGTGACCCTAGTGTCTGGCAAGAAGACTGGACAATCTGGACTCAGATTCCGTGGCAAACTTCATCCAACAAGACCTAGTGGATCATCTCCAGTTGCCTACAGTTCCTCTGGAGACGTCTTTGGCTGTTGCCTCGGTGAATGGACTTCTTCTGCCCGATCCGATCGTGTCTGAGACCATGCCATTGAAGCTCCAAGTAGTTGGAGCCCCTCATACTCAGTGCCGCACCTGCCATGAGGCCAGGTGAGCCGACGGCCTCAGGCGGCACCACCTACCCAAACTGGGGGGGGGCGGCATTTTCAGTCCGGGACGGACTGGATCTGGGGGAGGGGCCATGCAGATGCACATAGCAGACGTGCCGAACATCTGTAACACTCCTCCTCCTCTCTGACGCTGTACACAGCACATGCAGCCAGAGAGGAGCAAGTCTGCAGGAGGAGCGACGAGTGATGAGCAGCACGAGGTAAGTTCCTGCCTTGCTGGGACCGGGACCCGTGACGTGAGTATACTGCAAGGGGGGGTCTGGGCATTTTACCGACAGCAGAGGGCTCTATGAGGCTGGAATAATCCACCCCATAGAGCCCTCACATCACTATAATGGAAGGATTAGTGTGGGTGGGGGAGGGTCTGAGCGTCTGACTGTCTGACTTACTGCAGAGAGCTCTATAGGGGGGGATTCTGCCCCCCCTTTAGAGCAGTCAGTCAGATGCTCAGACCCCCCTAACCTTTCAGTATAGTAACTAGTCAGGGCTCTATGGTGGGGGGATAATTCCCCCCTATAGAGCCCTCTGCTGTCAGTAAAACGCCCAGACCCCCCCCCCCTTGCAGTATACTCCTGGCTTTGTAGCTTTCCTGTGCTTAATTAGCGTGGGAAAGCTACAAGCAGGGCTGTGACTGGTGAGTCTCACAGTCACTCCCAGTGCACACTGCATGCGGCAGCCAGTCTGACTGAGTCCTCTGACCAGTCACCACCCACACGCAGCAGAGAGACAGGATAGACTGATAGTGCCTGTCGTTGAATAAACCCTCAATTACTACAGTTTCACAGGCATTGACTATGATTGCTTCTATAGTGTAGTGGTTAGCTTGTCTGCCTTACACATAGAAGGTTGCTGGTTTAAATCCCAGCTGAGGTTTTTTTTTTTTTATATTATTAATATCTTGTATTGGGCTTTGTTCACACTAGTATTAATATACGTTTACCTCTCTTCCGTCAGAGGAAGAAAGGATCGATACGTTAAACGGTAAGCAACGGTTCCATTAGAATTACCATTGCTTTCAATGGTAATTCTTTTGTATCAGTTGCTTTCCGTTTGTCTCCGTTCGCTAGGTTTCCGTTCTTTTGAACGGAAATAAAAGTTCTGCAGACTGCACTTTTGTTTCCTTTAAAAAAAACGGAAACTTAGCGAACGGAGACAAATGGAAAGCAACTGATACAAAAGAATTACCATTGAAAGCAATGGTAATTCTAATGGAACCGTTGCTTACCATTTAACGTATCGATCCTCTCTTCCTCTGACGGAAGAGAGGTAAACGTATATTAATGCTAGTCTGAATGAAGCCTTAGGGCCTGTTCACATCAGCGTTGGCTTTCCGTTCTGGGGTTCCGTCGGAGGTAACCCCGCAACGGAAAGTCAAACTGAAACCACAGCTTCCGTTTCTGTCACCATTAGCGCAGTCGACTGAACTATTGATTCCGTCACAAAAACGGAAACCTGTCGGAATGGTGACGAACGTAAACCATTAGCAATGTTTCCGTCACCATTGATTTCAATGGTGACTGAAACGGAAGCTGTGGTTTCAGTTTGACTTTCCGTTGCGGGGTTCACCCGACGGAAACCTCCCACGGAACGGAAAGCCAACACTGATGTGTACAGGCCCTAATCCTTCCCCATAAACCTGCCCCCGCTAATTAAAATAAATATATTATATAATGTATATAGCGCTGTATCCTGTATCCGTCAGGTCAGCGGGACTGACTGATTCAGTGTCAGCGAGTCCTGCAGGATCGAGCTGTTACTGATCACATCTAAGTTCATAACTTAGATGTGATCAGTAATAGGTGACCTAATGCATTCAGGTCTCAGCGCTATATACAGCTGCTCTGTATACATGATACAAAGCAGCTGTATCTCAAAAAGTACAAATCATTTTCAATAAAAAGTAATTAAAACTTGTACCAATCGCATTAATAGATATCTTAATATATCATAGTGACATGTCCGAAGTTTTCATCGGTGGGGGACCGAGCACTGAGGCCCCCACCAATCGCTAAAACGAAGCAGCAGAAGTGCTCGGGTGAGCGGTGTGCCTTTTCATTTATGATCGACTTTCAGCCGAGTGAGCGGTGTGCGTGCTCCTAGACTTTCTATTGAGCCCGTACACTGCTCCAAGGAAAGCCAAACAGAATTGAAGCGGCACACCGCTCAACCGAGCACTTCTGCTGCTTCGTTTTAGCGACTAGTGGGGGGGTCTCAGTGTTCGGACCCCACTGATCAAAACTTCTGACGTCAAAAGTTTTTTAAAAAGTTGTTACACTTTAAAGAGAATCTTTCACCTGCCCACAGATTTGCATTTGAGTGCAGCGTGTAATGGTCAGGGCTGCACAAACTCTGGGGCACTTTATATATTTTTTCCTACCCTCTTTCCTTACTTAGATATCTGTGCTGTAATATTTGGCGCCAGCAAGAGCTGGAGAGAGGAGATCATGTGCGCGTGCACACGCTCTCGCTCTTCAGCTCTCGGCAGGCAAGTACAAGACTGTGATCTCAGGTGAGAGATCAGTCTTGTCGTCGTCCTTGTCTGCCGAGCGTAAAAGAGTCAGAGCGTGCGTGCGCGCACAGCTCTGATGCCATGGAACAGAAGAAGAATTCACACTCTTCTTCTCCTCTTGTGTTCCTTAGTGGTGGCGGAGCTGCGCTCACGCGCTGTCTCTCCAGCTCTTGCTGTAACGCTGACCGTAGCTGATTGGACAGTGTCACAGCGATGTTACATGCCCCCTTGCCAATTACCTCCCCATTGACAGTTCATGGGGTTATTTAAATATCGGGCGCCAAATATCTAAATAATGAAGGAGGCTAGGAAAAAAATGTAAAGTGCCCCAGAGTTTGTGAAGCCCTCCCAATTACATGCTGCACTCAGCTGCACATGTATGGGGAGGTGAAAGGTTCTCTTTAAAAGAAAGGTGTTATAATTATTTTTTTTTATTTGATATGTTTTATTTTATGGGCCTAATTTTTCTAATTATTTTAATGTTTCCGAAGGTAGCTATTTATTCATATGTCTGTACGTCTGTGGGGGCAGCCATCTTTATTTTTATTTTTCATACTGCTAATTTTGTTTTGCAGGTTCTGCTGGACCATTTGGACTACGTCGTAGATTCGTTGGACTACTTCGCTGATTTAAGTTTTTTTTTTTTTTTAATAAAATGGTTAAAGTGGATTGTGTGGAAGAGTTGTCATTTCAATAAAATACATTTCTTTATGTCTTTGTTTTTTAATACTTCATTACCGCCTTAGTAATGGCTGCTGTTTGATTGAGAGCGTCCATTACTAAGAAGGGGCTTAGTGTTAGCCAGTAATAAGGTTATCACTAACCCCTATTATTACCCCGGTACCCACCGCCACCAGGAGTACTGGGAAGAGCTGGGTACGATCCAGCACCCGACCATCTGAAGAGAAGGGCGGGTACTGGCGTGGCCGCAGGCTGGTACTATCAGGCTCGGAATGGCCAAAAACCATGGCCCTTCCCACCCTGCTAATGCTAGGCTGCTGCTGCTTTATTGTATCTGGCTGGTTATGAAAAAAGGAGGGGATGTCACGTAATTTTTTTTCTATTATTTTTTTCTTTTAACCCCTTCAGGACTGAGCCTGTTTTGGCCTTCAGGACGAAGCCGATTTTTCAAATCTGACATGTGTCACTTTATGTGGTAATAACTCCGGAATGCTTTTACCTATCCAAGCTATTCTGAGATTGTTTTCTCGTGACATATTGTACTTTATGTTAGTGAAAAAATTTGGTTGATAAATTCAATATTTATTTGTAAAAAACACCAAGATTTGGAGAAAATTTGCAAAAATTAGCATTTTTCTAAATTTAAATGTATCTGCTTGTAAAACAGATAGTAATACCACACAAAATAGTTACTAGTTAACATTTCCCATATGTCTACTTTAGATTGGCATCGTTTTTTGAACATTCTTTTATTTTTCTAGGACGTTACAAGACTTAGAACTTTAGCAGCGATTTCTCATATTTTTAAGAAAATTTCAAAAGGCGATTTTTACAAGGACCAGTTCAGTTCTGAAGTGGCTTTGAGGGCCTTATATATTAGAAAGTCTCCATAAATCACCCCATTTTGAAGTATTCAAAACAGCATTCAGAAAGTGTATTAACCCTTTAGGCGTTTCACAGGAATTAAAGCAAAGTAGAGGTGAAAGTTACAAATTTCATTTTTTTTTGACAACATTTTTTTTATAATTTTTTTCTATACCGCAGAAGGTTTTACCCGAGAAATGCAACTTATTATTTATTGCCCAGATTCTGCAGTTTTTAGAGATACCCCACATGTGGCCCTAGTGCGGTCATGGACTGAAACACTGGTCTCAGAAGCAAAGGAGCACCTAGTGGATTTTGGGACCTCCTTTTTTTTAGCATATATTTTAGGTACCATGTCAGGTTTGAAGAGGTCTTATGGGGCCAAAACAATAAAGACCCCCAAAAGTGACCTCAATTTGGAAACTACACCCCTCAGGGAATTTATCTAGGGGTATAGTTAGCATTTTTAACCCACAGTTTTTTTGCTAAATTTATTTGAATTAGTTTGTGAAGATGAAAATCTACTTTTTTTCTGAAAAAACGTAGAAATTGTTAATTTTTTCAAGGAATAAAAGAGAAAAAACACCCCAACATATGTAAAGCAATTTCTCCTGATTATAGCAATACCCCATATGTGGTAATAAACTGCTGTTTGGACCCACAGCAGGACTCAGAAGGGAAGGAGCACCATTTGGATTTTGAAATTCTGATTTTGCTGGAATAGTTTTCAGTGCCATGTCGCGTTTGAAATGCACTGGAAGGAACAAAATAGTGGATATCCCCGGAAAGTGACCCCATTTTGAAAACTACACTCATCAAGGAATTTTTCTAGGGGTAAAGTTAGCATTTTGACCCCACGGTTGTTTTGCTGAATTCATTGGAATTATTCTGTAAAGGTAAAAATCGAAAAAAGGGGGGGGGGGGCGTGGCCGCGAGCGCATGGAGTAGGACGCGTTTAGTTCTAGCTCCACTGCTCCTAGGCTGATACCGGCTCAAATCGGCACTTTACCGGGCATAAAAGTGTCCAAAAGTGACACACTTACACACCGGATCGTCTGCAACACTTACCTGTCATGGGCAGGATCAAAAAGAAGCCCATGGTGGCTAAACTAACAGAGTTCTTCCCGGCGGCAAGAACCCAAAATGGCGCCGACTCGCCTGTACAGGATCTTCAGGGAGACTCTGCTGCTGAACGGAGGTCTGCAGGGACTGCTAGAGGCATGGGCCTCGCAGTCTCGTCGCCACACAAGCCTCGGTCCTCTGAATCTTCAATGAGGCAGCCAGCCTCGTCCCCTGCTGGGATGTTCTCCTCCAGACCACCATCTTCTCCTTCTGTGAGTACTCATAGCTCTCCTGCAGAGCACATGTTAAATATGGCGCCTGGGTTAATGCAAAACACTGGATCTGATAAACCAGTGACTGAAGTTGCACTGAAATATCTATTACACGATCTTCATGCCTCTATCCAGCAGTCTATTCAAAGTGCTTTTCATGACCTGCAGAAAGATTTTAATGCTCTGGGAGACAGAACCTCTCATATTGAGAACCGTATGGCGGAATTTTCTGTGGCGCATAATGCTCTGGTGGATACTAATACAGGCCTGGAAGAACAGGTGGATGCTCTATCTCACAAGATTGCAGATTTGGAGGACCGCTCGCGTCGCAATAATGTTCGTTTTAGAGGTATTCCCGAAGATATTACAAATTCCCAGCTGTTGTAGTTCTTAGCTGATTTGTTTGTGGCTCTCCTACCGGATACAACTCAACTGGATATGTTGATCGATAGGGCACACCGCATTCCTAAACCACGATCCCTGCCTGCATCGACACCGAGGGATGTAATTGCTCATCTCCATTACTATCATTTCAAGGATAAGCTTCTATTTGCAGCAAGATCTGCGACTTTCCTTCCTGACCGATTCCGGGAGGTACAGTTATTTGCTGATTTGTCTGCAGCCACCTTACTGCGCAGGAGAGAATTTGTGGCTACTACTCGGACTCTGCGTGATTGCCAAATCCCTTACAAATGGGGATTCCCCGTCAAGCTTATCATCTCCTATAAAGATTCGAAGCATGTGGTGGACTCTCCAGTCAAAGCTGCTGCGCTGCTCAAAAGTTGGAACTTGGACACTGGAGATATTCCCAAGTCGGGCACTTCCCGGCAGTCCGGTGCTATATCTCCACCTAAACGCCCTCTCCGCTTGGAGGAAGAGTGGCAAGAAGTCCATCGCCATTCTTTAGTCTCATAAATGCTGTAATGCAATTTTTTGTGAAGTAGGGTGAGACAAAATTGCTATGTTTTCCGGTGCACATGTGTGTCTGTAATTTTCATAGTCTACATATGTCAGTTATGCTGTTTCATTTGTAGGGCCTAGGGTGGAGCCATGTCTGTACCTTGTTAATACAGATTTTCCCCCCTTCTAGGACTGCACTGTCAGAACGTCAGGTGCGAACTAGAATGTACCGTTTGGTTTGGTTTTTCTTTTTTAGTTGCCCAGGTTTTTGGGTTATGTTATTTGCTCAGCTCGCAAGTAATGCTATAATGTGTCCTGGTGGTGCCTTAAAAGTCTCAGGTTGGCTAATATGTCCAGGGAATGGTAATGTGAAATATGTCCTTTTAAGAAGTCATAATGGTGCTTAAATTCTCTTCTCTTAACACTAAGGGGTTAAATAGTCCATTTAAGAGATCAATGTTATGGGCCGAGGCCAAAAATTTGAAGGCCTCTGTGCTTTGCCTGCAGGAGACACATTTGAATTTGTCCGATATTGGTAGGCTTAAAGGAACAGTGTCATCAGAAATTATTTTTTTATATGTTAAAGATGTTAGTGCTTTATTAAAAACTTTTATATTTATTTGTGTGTTTGTGTTTTACTTTTTCTTATTTTTACACTTTTTCTTCCCTATGGGGGCTGCCATTTTTTGTTCCATTTCTGTGTGTGTCGATTAACGACACATACAGACATGGAATACGGCAGCCACAGTCCCATAGGGACTGCGAACGGCTCCCGTCCCATTGACTGCAGTGTACGGCGTCTGTGTGGGAACTGCGCATGCGCCGCTCCCACACAGTCCTATTCGAAATTGGCGCCGTCCGGCGCCATTTTCCTGTGGACCGGAAGTCGCGGCCGGACAGTAATATTACTACTTCCGGTCGCGGCTTCCGGATTTCTGCACTTGCACCAGCGGCAGCAAACGGAGCGGACGGTCCGGAGGGAGCCGCGGCGGCAGGAGCAGGTAAGAGATTTCTATGTATGTTCGTGTTTGTGTGTGTTTACTACTGTATGTAAACCTACTACACTGTGGGTTACCTTAAAAAATGGCGACACACAGTGTAGGAGGTTACACCGTTCAAACCCCTCGTTTATCCCGGCACTAGCCAGGATAAAGGAGGGGGGATGCTGAGAGCTCACTAGAGCGAGGGCTTTTAACCCAATGTTGCAATGCTGCAATTTTGGGAACAGCTCCATCTAGTGACCAAAAATGGGTAGTATTATAAATTAGAAATAATTTATAATATTTCCTGGACTCGTGCAAAAAAAAAAAAAAAATTTGAACAATGTTTAACCACCCACACACTAAATGTTTAATTTTTTTAAAAAAAACATGTTTTTCTGGCAACACATTCCCTTTAAGCACAAAAACTACCCTCACATCTTTTCAGCTCCGGCTGTTTCTAAAAAAAGGGGCGTTTCTATAGCCATACATCAATCTGTTGCATTTGTTAAAGATTTTATACATGTGGACACAGAAGGGCGATATGTTATTCTTGTATGTCATTTGAACAATGTGAAATATACCATTGTCAATCTGTATGCACCCAATACACATCAGATTCGGTTTACTAACAAATTATTTTAACAAATTCACAAATCCCAAAAAGGGCACCTTGTATTAGTGGGAGATTATAACAAAGTCATGTGGCCATCACTTGACTCCACGGCTCCTGGGGCCGCGCATTCCCCCTCAGAGTTATTTCAGGTTATAGCCAGAGAGGGCTTGATGGATGTCTGGCGTTTGCAACACCTAAATGAGAAGGATTTTACATTCTTCTCTCATCCCCACGGTACCTATTCCCGCATCGATATGTTTTTTGTGGATAAGAGGTTGTTTGACAGAATTCCCTCCTCACAGATAGGGCTGATTACTTGGTCTGACCATGCGCCTATTTCCATGGTGGTGTCTGAACACTTCAATAAAACCCCCTCATTCCCATGGAGAATTAATCATTTCATACTGAACTCCCCTAAATATCAGGACGCTCACATGTCCACTCTGGAGGAGTTCTTTAAATTTAATGTGACATCGGATGTATCCCCCACAACAGTGTGGTGTGCTCACAAGGCTTTTATTAGGGGTCACTTTATTGGTTTAGCGGCTAAAGACAAAAAGAGTAGAGAAGCTAAGCGTATAAGACTACTGGAGGAAATTCTCCGTCTCACCCAGTTAAATAAAGGTGCGCCTTGTGCAAATAGATCTCGGCTGATTAGTCACCTTCATACGCAACTACATCAGCTCGATCTATATAGCTACGATAAGGCTCTGAGAAGATTAAAAGTTAAATACTATAGACAAAGTAATCGAGCCGGGGCGTTGTTAGCACAACAACTAAAGCATAAAGCCTTTAAAGCTAGGATCCCCTTTCTCCATAACCAACAAAATGACATTATATTTAATCCACAAGAAATTGCAAACTCTATAGCACAGTATTATTCCTCCCTGTATAATTTAAACAATGACCCTACTGTTTCCCAGCCCACTCCCGAAGGTATCAATGCATTTTTGGCCTCCGTCTCTCTCCTAGAAGTTACGTCGTCCCAACTTAACGCACTATCACAACATTTTCAATTAATTGAAATCTTAGACGCTATAGCTACTTTAAAACCGCAGAAGTCGCCAGGTCCGGATGGACTCACCAATGAATATTTTAAAAAATACAGTACTATTCTTGCTCCCCAACTCTTACATTTATTTTCACAAATACATTCCACAGGCCAAATACCCTCAGAAATGCTTCAAGCAACCATCGTTACATTGCCTAAACCAGGTAAACCTCCTGACCGGCCGCAAAATTTTAGACCCATCAGTCTGCTCAATACGGATTTAAAAATATATTCCAAAATGTTAGCCGTGCGCCTGGCTCCCCTGTTACCTGACTTAATTCACCAGGATCAGGTGGGATTCCCTCAACAGAGATCTTCAGTAGATGGTACCAGGAGATTTATAGATCTCATAGATTGGGTGGGGCGAAGTCAGACACCTTCTTTGCTTTTATCCTTAGACACGGAAAAGGCGTTTGACCGTGTGCATTGGGGATACTTGGATGCTGTGCTTGCTAAATTTGGAATCAAGGGGAAGGCACGGGATATTATAATGGCACTATATACACATCCCTCTGCTACCGTGTTAACCTCAGGGTACCAATCTAATCCGTTTCAAATAACTAACGGTACTCGCCAAGGATGCCCACTCTCCCCATTAATTTTTACATTAATTATGGAACCCTTAGCTGAAAGGATCAGATCTAACAGGGAAATTAGGGGGGGTTACCATTGGCCGTACTGAGCACAAAATTGGTCTCTTTGCAGATGACGTACTTATGGTCCTATCCAACCCCTGTGAGTCACTTTCTCATGTCATGTCCAGTCTAGAGACCTTTAGCACGGTTTCTTACTACAAACTAAATGAAGGCAAATCTAAAATTATGAACATGGGATTATCGGCAAATGATGCTCAAAAGTTGCAAAACTTATATTCCTTTGAATGGACGTCTCAAGACTTTCGTATTTAGGGATTCAATTAGCTTACCCAGCGTCAAAACTTTACGCGCTTAATTATCCCCCTCTACTACCTCAACTGGAAAAAGAGCTTGATGACCACCTACGGTTTGAAGTTTCGTGTGTAGGGCGTATTGCAGCTCTTAAAATGTTAATTTTACCGAAAATTCTTTACCTATTTCGAAATCTGCCTATATGGGTTCCTGTATCTTATCTATATAAACTGCAACAACTCTTAGTCAAATATGCATGGAAGAAACAAAGAGCGAGGGTAGCTGTTCAAATTCTATACCTCCCAGTGGCACAAGGAGGGTTGGTATTCCCCCATATTTCTGCGTATTATCATTCCTGTATTCTAGACCAAGTAAGGCAGTGGTTAAATCCAGCACACGTAAAGCACTGGGCTCTAATCGAAAGCAGTTGTGGGCATTTTGAATCTCTTGATACATACCTGTGGGCTGCAGCACTGAAACTGCCTATTCCTGTCCCGCCTTTGCTGACCATTAAGGCTGCTCTAAACTCGTGGAAATCAGTGGTGGTCAAAAAAGCTCTTTTTCCTGTGAGACTGTCAGATATGAACATTCGGGTACTCGCGCAATTAATTCCTAATTTGAATTTGTCATTCTGGATTGCTCAGGGAATAAATACGGTGGGGGATATTTGGAGTGGAGGTGTTCTTTCTACTTTTGCAGAGCTTGTTAACAAATTTAATTTACCAACTAAAGATTTCTATAAGTACATTTGCATTCGCCATTTCTTAATAAGCAAAACCAATGATCCCCTTCCCTCTAAATCACTTTATGAATCATACTTTTTTCAGTATCCTAAAACTGCAAAGGGGGTCTCCAAAGCATATAGGGCTATTCTAGATACATTACAACAATCTGATCTCCAGTGTGTCAGGAGGTGGGAAGCTGATCTATCCTTACCTCAGGACAGTGTAGATTGGGAAGCTACCTTTTCGCTGGCCTCCCAGCTGTCTAATTCTACTCATCATTTAGAAACTACTAGAAATGTGCTATATAGATGGTATTTGACGCCTCATCGCCTCTCCCTAATATATCCTAATACCTCTAATATTTGCTGGAGATGTGGACTGGGGGTGGGGACTCTTACACATATTTTCTGGTACTGTCCAGCTATACAGACTTTTTTGGGTCAAGATAGACAAACTCCTGTCGATTGTTCTACAATTCCCAGTAGTTACTACTCCCGCCATAGCTCTGCTACATGTAGGCTTGGCTGATTTCCATTTGCACGATAAATCCATTCTTTTTCATGTACTATGCTCTGCAAAAATTCTTGTAGCCAAATATTGGAAGAAAACCTCCACTCCTACAATAACTGAAGTAATTCAGTATGTCAATCTCACCTGCATTATGGAACGAACGATAATCCTACAGAGATCTCAGGTTTCACAATGTCTCCAATGGGACAAATGGCTGTCCTCTAGATACTATGTGGATTCCCTGCATACTTAAACTTCCACATAATGTAATGTTTGTGCTCTTGTAAGCTGAGTGATTTTGTTTGTTTGTTCTGTTTAAATTCGGTCTACAATTCTTTTCTAAAACATTGACGGAGATTCTATAGGAACTACGTAGGCATATACCTTGGTTTCCAGTGTAAATTACCCCCATAATAGTGAAAGATGTATCACTTTCTACATTTGGTTAGTATGTATAGGTTGACATGTCTTCCTGAGGCCAGAATCTATATTACTTACTGTCTAATTTGTATTCCCTCTGTGGGGGGAAAATGATTACAAAACTGTTAATGCACATTGTATATGCCAAACGCTTGTATGTGATATCTGATTCTTATGTCAATAAAAACCTATGTTTTAAAAAAAAAAAAAAAAAAAAAAAAAAAATCGAAAAAAGGTAGCCATTTTTAATTTTTACAAGGAATAAAGGAGAAAAAGCACCCCAACATTTGTAAAACAATTTCTCCCGATTACGGAAATATGCCATATGTGGTAATAAACTGCTGTTTGGACCCACAGCAAGGCTTAGAAGGGAAGGAGCGCTATTTGGCTTTTGGAGCTCAAATTTAGCTGAAATTGTTTTTGGGTGCCATGTCGCATTTGCAAAGCCACTGAGAGACCAAAACAGTGGAAACCCCCCAAAAGTGGAAATTACACCACTTAAAGAATCTATCTAGGGATATAGTGGGCATTTAGATCCCACAAGTCTTTTGCAGGATTTATTAGAATTAGGCCGTGAAAATAAATATCGACATTTCTTCCACTAAAATGTTGCATTTTTTTCAATTTCACAAAGGATAAAGGGGGAAAAAGCTGCCCAACATTTGTAAAGCAATTTCTTCCGAGTACGGCAATACCCCACGTGTGGGCATAAATGTTTTTTCATTAGAAAGTAATTAACCCTTTCTGGACTGATCCATTTTTTTCTTTTCCTTTTTAGTTTTTTTCTCCCCGCGTTCCAAGAGCCATAACTTTTTTATTTTTCAGCCAATAGAGCTGTGTGAGGGCATATTTATTGAGGGACGAGCGTTCGTTTTTATTGGTACCATTTTTTGGTACATACAACTTTTTGAACACTTTTTATTAGATTTTTAGGTAGAGCCAAGGTGACCAAAAAAACAGCGATTTTGCCGTTTTAAAGTCTTTATTTTTCACGTGAGACGCTCCATACATCACCCCCCACACTACGACATGCTATGTTGTGGTGCGCGAAGGGGTTAATGCGCAGCGCATGTTGCGGAGTGAAAATTACAATTTTCCACTCATATGCCATTTTAGTGCACTACATGTTATGCCCAGTTTGTGCCACTGAAGACAAATACCTCATAAAATATTAACCGGGTTCTCCCGGGTATGGCGATGCCATATCTGTGGACATAAACTGGTGTTTGGGCACGCTGCAGGGCTCAGAAGGGAGGGACGCCATTTGGCTTTTCGGGCGCAGATGTAGCTTGGTAGTTGTTCTGTTTGGGGTTTTACTGGTGTTTCAGTTTATAATGTGGGGGCATATGTTATCTGTGCGGGGTACATCAGGGTACATGTTATCTGTGCGGGGTACATCAGGGTACATGTTATCTGTGCGAGGTACATCAGGGTATAATAAGAGGGTATAATAATGCAGTAAATAAATAATAATCCGCAGATATGTGGCCGGTGTCGCACTGATAAATGGCGCCCGATCTGATCTGCTTTTGGACACTGCACATTTTGCAGCGCCATATTCTGAGAGCCAGAACTGTTTTATTTTTTCACCGCCGTAGCTGTGTGAGGGTTTATTCTTTGCGGGACAATCTGTAGGTTTTCATTGGTACCATTTTGGGGTACGAGAGATTTTTTTGATCACGTTTAATTCCATTTTTTAGCAAGCAAGGTGACCAAAAACCATCAATTCGGACAATGTTTTTTATTAGTTTTTTATGGCCTTCACCCTGGCCTATAAATGACCATTATACTTTATTCTGCGGGTCGATACGATTACAGCGATACCATATGTATATAATTTTTTTATGTTTTGCAGCGTTTGTGCAATAAAATCACTTCTTTATAAAAGAAATCATTTTTTGTGTCACCATATTCTGAGAGCCATAACGTTTTTATTTTTCAGTCAAAAAAGCGGTGTAAGGGCTTGTTTTTTGCGGGACGGGATGTAGTTTGTATTGGTACCATTTTGGCGTACATGCGACTTTTTGATCACTTTTTATTGTATATTTTGGGAGGGGTGGTAACCAAAAAATTGTGATTCGACACTGTTTTTCGTTTATTTTTTTCGCGGTGTTCACCGTGCGGGAAAAATAATATTACAGTTTTATAGTTGGGGTCGTTACGAACGCGGCGATACCAAATATGTGTACTTTTTTTTAACGTGTTCATTTTTTTCCTATAATAAAAGACTTATTATAGGAAAAAAAGCATTCTTTGTTTATGTCACTTATAACTTTTATTTTTACACTTTTTCAAAACATTTTTATTATCTTTTTTTCACTTTTTTTACTTGTCCCACTAGGGGACACTTAGACTTGCAGCTCTGATCGCTGCTGGAACACATTACACTACACACGTAGTGTAATGTGTTCTAACTGTCATTGTGACGTGACAGTCACACTGAGAGGAAGCATCGGAAGACCGGCCGGAGGCTGATCCTCCGAGGCTTCCGTACATGGCAACCCGGAGGTCATTGTCTGGCCTCTGGTTGCCATGATAAGGATCGCCAGCCCCCGCAAATACATGTGGGGGGCTGCCGATCCGCTGTAAACCTCTTCGATGTGGTGATCGCAATCGACCACCGCATCGAAGGGGTTAATTGCCGATTTCAGCGGCGACAGGCCGCTGATCGGTAACGGGGAGAGCAGGGCTGACACCCTGCACAGTTAACCGCCGCTGCGGTGTAGCGCCGTGCAGGCGGTTAACTGTTAAAGCGCGGACGTAACTGCACGCCCAGGTGCGCGAACTTACTGCTCACCTGGACGTGCTTTTACGCCAAGGTGCGGGAAGGGGTTAAAAGACGTGGGGTTCCCGCTATTTTTCACAACCAGCCAGATACAATAAAGCAGCTGCAGCCTAGCATCACCAGCGTGGGAAGGGCCACGTTTTTTATCCCTTCCCAGCCTGGTAAAACCAGCCTGTGGCCTCCCTGCTGCCTTACCGTCACTTCAGATGGTTGGGTACTGGATCGTACTCCCCTCGCGGCAGTGAGAACCGGGGTAATAATAGGGGTTAGTGATAGCCTTTTTACTGGCTAACACTAAGCCCCTTCTTAGTAATGGACGCTCTCAATCAGACAGCAGCCATTACTAAGGCCATAATAAAGTATTAAAAAAAACAGACATAAGAAAAACTTTTATTGAAATCTAAACTCCCCCATGCAACCCTCTTTCACCATTTTTTTTATTTTTAAAGTAGATCGGAGTAGTCCAATGAATCTACGACGTAGTCCAAACGCTCCAGCGGAACCTACCAAAAAAAAGCACTATAAAAATTAAAAAAACTTAAATTTGCCACAATAGTCATTCAATATAACTATACTGTAATCACTTATATGCTCTGCAGATATCTTGTGCATAACTGGCATCTACCTCTATAAGGTCACTATATGGTGGTAATATTGGTCTATAAATAGTGTGATTTATTCACTAACAGTATGGTGGGGTTTTTCTGACACTATGTTGTAGTAATATGTGATCATGGTTTGGTAGTTTTATTCAGTAACCGTATGGAGGTATTATTCAGTAACCGTATGGAGGTATTATTCAGTAACAGTATGGGGGTATTATTCAGTAACCGTATGGAGGTATTATTCAGTAACAGTATGGAGGTATTATTCAGTAACAGTATGGGGGTATTATTCAGTAACACTATGGGGTATTATTCAGTAACAGTATGGAGGTATTATTCAGTAACAGTATGGGGGTATTATTCAGTAACAGTATGGGGGTATTATTCAGTAACAGTATGGGGGTATTATTCAGTAACAGTATGGAGGTATTATTCAGTAACAGTATGGGGGTATTATTCAGTAACAGTATAAATGTATTATTGAGTAACAGTATGGAGGTATTATTCAGTAACAGTATGGAGGTATTATTCAGTAACAGTATGGAGGTATTATTCAGTAACAGTATGGGGGTATTATTCAGTAACAGTATGGGGGTATTATTCAGTAACTGTATGGCGGTATTATTCAGTAACAGTATGGGGGTATTATTCAGTAACAGTATGGGGGTATTATTCAGTAACAGTATGGAGGTATTATTCAGTAACAGTATGGAGGTATTATTCAGTAACAGTATGGGGGTATTATTCAGTAACAGTATGGGGGTATTATTCAGTAACAGTATGGAGGTATTATTCAGTAACAGTATGGAAATATTATTCAGTAATAGTATGGAGATATTATTCAGTAACAGTATGGAGGTATTATTCAGTAACAGTATGGGGGTATTATTCAGTAACAGTATGGGGGTATTATTCAGTAACAGTATGGAGGTATTATTCAGTAACAGTATGGGGGTATTATTCAGTAACAGTATGGAGGTATTATTCAGTAACAGTATGGGGGTATTATTCAGTAATAGTATAATGGTATTATTCAGTAACAGTATGGGGGTATTATTCAGTAACAGTATGGAGGTATTATTCAGTAACAGTATGAGAGTATTATTTAGTAACAGTATAAAGGTATTATTCAGTAACAGTATGGAGATATTATTCAGTAACAGTATGGGGGTATTATTCAGTAACAGTATGGAGGTATTATTCAGTAACAGTATGGAGGTATTATTCAGTAACAGTATGGAGGTATTATTCAGTAACAGTATGGAGGTATTATTCAGTAACTGTATGGGGGTATTATTCAGTAACAGTATGGGGGTTTTATTCAGTAACAGTATGGGGGTATTATTCAGTAACTGTATGGAGGTATTATTCAGTAACAGTATGGAGGTATTATTCAGTAACAGTATGGGGGTATTATTCAGTAACAGTATGGGGGTATTATTCAGTAATAGTATGGGGGTATTATTCAGTAACTGTATGGAGGTATTATTCAGTAACAGTATGGGGGTATTATTCAGTAACAGTATGGAGGTATTATTCAGTAACAGTATGGAGGTATTATTCAGTAACAGTATGGGGGTATTATTCAGTAACAGTATGGGGGTATTATTCAGTAACAGTATGGCGGTATTATTCAGTAACAGTATGGGGGTATTATTCAGTAACAGTATGGGGGTATTATTCAGTAATAGTATAATGGTATTATTCAGTAACAGTATGGGGGTATTATTCAGTAACAGTATGGAGGTATTATTCAGTAACAGTATGAGAGTATTATTTAGTAACAGTATAAAGGTATTATTCAGTAACAGTATGGAGGTATTATTCAGTAACAGTATGGGGGTATTATTCAGTAACAGTATGGGGGTATTATTCAGTAACAGTATGGGGCTATTATTCAGTAACAGTATGGGGTATTATTCAGTAACAGTATGGGGGTATTATTCAGTAACAGTATGGCGGTATTATTCAGTAACGGTATGGGGGTATTATTCAGTAACGGTATGGGGTATTATTCAGTAACAGTATGGGGGTATTATTCAGTAACAGTATGGAGGTATTATTCAGTAACAGTATGGAGGTATTATTCAGTAACGGTATGGGGGTATTATTCAGTAACAATATGGGGGTATTATTCAGTAACGGTATCGGGTATTATTCAGTAACAGTATGGAGGTATTATTCAGTAACGGTATGGCGGTATTATTCAGTAACGGTATGGGGGTATTATTCAGTAACGGTATGGGGGTATTATTCAGTAACAGTATGGGGGTATTATTCAGTAACAGTATGGAGGTATTATTCAGTAACAGTATGGAGGTATTATTCAGTAACAGTATGGGGGTATTATTCAGTAACAGTATGGGGGTATTATTCAGTAACAGTATGGGGGTATTATTCAGTAACGGTATCGGGTATTATTCAGTAACAGTATGGAGGTATTATTCAGTAACAGTATGGGGGTATTATTCAGTAACAGTATGGGGGTATTATTCAGTAACAGTATGGAGGTATTATTCAGTAACAGTATCGGGTATTATTCAGTAACAGTATGGGGTATTATTCAGTAACAGTATGGGGTATTATTCAGTAACAGTATGGGGGTATTATTCAGTAACACTATGGGGTATTATTCAGTAACAGTATGGAGGTATTATTCAGTAACAGTATGGGGGTATTATTCAGTAACACTATGGGGTATTATTCAGTAATAGTATGGAGATATTATTCAGTAACAGTATGGGGGTATTATTCAGTAACAGTATGGGGTATTATTCAGTAACAGTATGGGGTATTATTCAGTAACAGTATGGGGGTATTATTCAGTAACAGTATGGGGTATTATTCAGTAACAGTATGGAGGTATTATTCAGTAACAGTATGGGGGTATTATTCAGTAACAGTATGGGGGTATTATTCAGTAACAGTTTGGAGGTATTATTCAGTAACAGTATGGGGTATTATTCAGTAACAGTATGGGGGTATTATTCAGTAACAGTATGGGGGTATTATTCAGTAACAGTATGGGGTATTATTCAGTAACAGTATGGGGGTATTATTCAGTAACAGTATGGGGTATTATTCAGTAACAGTATGGGGGTATTATTCAGTAACAGTATGGAGATATTATTCAGTAACAGTATGGAGGTATTATTCAGTAACAGTATGGAGGTATTATTCAGTAACAGTATGGGGGTACTATTCAGTAACAGTATAAAGGTATTATTCAGTAACAGTATGGGGGTATTATTCAGTAACAGTATGGAGGTATTATTCAGTAACAGTATGGGGGTATTATTCAGTAACAGTATGGGGGTATTATTCAGTAACAGTATGGGGTATTATTCAGTAACAGTATGGGGGTATTATTGGTAATGTTGGTCTTACAATCTATGTAAATTACTGTGGTGGGGGCTGTGGGGAAGTGTGAGTGTGGCAGCAGATGATCAGGCTAAGGGGGGATTCACACGAGCGTGATTTGGCAGCGTGTAGGCCGCGTGGTTTTCGCGCGGCACGCAATGCCCTATAGAAGTCTATGGGGCAGTACACACAGTCCGTGTATTTTGCGCAGCGTTTGTTCGCTGCGCAAAATACGCGACAGGTTCAATAACTCTGCATATTTCACGCATCACGCACCCATTGAAGTCAATGGGTGCGTGAAAACAAGGCAGGTCAAAAGGAGCTGTCAAAAGGATGAATGGAAACAGAAAAGCACCACGTGCTTTTCTGTTTCCAAGCATCCAAACGGAGTGTCTTTGCGAGGAGCGAACCCCGACAACCGAAGCTAACTTCACCGGGTTCGGCCAAACTCGTTTTGGCCGAACCCGGCAAAAAAATTTCCGGTCCGCGACGTCGGGAGACATTCACTGTGCATGGTGCTGAAAGAGTTAAACTGTTTCAGCACCATGGACAGTGACTTGCGATCCCAAAATACATGAACCTGTAAAAAAACCCGAAGTTCTAACTTACCGATTACTCCTGTCTCCTTCCTGCAGTCCGACCTCCCGGGATGACACTTCAGTTCAAGTGACAGCTCCAGCCAATCACAGGCCAAGCACAGGCTGCAGCCAATCACAGGCTGCAGCGGTCACTTGGACTGCCGCGTCATCCAGGGAGGTGGGGCCCGATGTCAAGAGAGGCGCGTCACCAAGGACGCGTCACCAAGGCAACGGCCGGGAAGTTCTCGGTAAGTAGGAACTTTATCTTTTTTTTTTACAGGTTTTTCGCTCTTGTGTTCGGCATTCACTGTCGAGGGTGCTGAAAGATTGAGCTCTTTCAGCACCTTGGACAGTGACGGGCGTCGACAAGCCTCATCTCTATGATGCCGGCTGCGCAAAAATCACGCAGCCGCGCATCAGACACGCATGACACACGCAGCTGTCAAATGGTTTTTGCGCTCGCAAAACGCCGCGTTGTTTGCGCGCGCAAAAACGCAACGTTCGTGTGAATCTGCCCTAAGAGACAGTCTGCAGAGTGGCATGTGATGTACTTTGACATGTAGGTGATACTTACGTGTGGGATGTGGGCCCATAACTTGTGTACAGCCCAGGGCCTAAGATCATATTAATCCACCACTTGCATCGAGCCAGCACAGGCAGACCACTACAATACAGCAGGTAGAGCAAAGAAACCAGCCCAGGACGTGCCGCTTCAAAACAGCGCTAAGCGCGATCCGTCCTGGACTGGCCTGAATGTAATTGCAGAGAGTGACGCCACAAATGAGACTGGCTGCCGAGGAGAGATATGGGGCAGTGCAGTGCAGACTGTACTATTTGCACTGCACTGATTGGCAGTAAGAATAATTCTTTAAATATTTTCCATACTTCAAACAGCACTTTAAGGCTATGTTCACACCGAGTTTTTTGCAGGAGGAAAATTCTGCCTCAAAATTCTGTTTGGGATTTCGAGGCAAATTTTGTCCTTCCTGCACGTGGTTTGCCGCGATTTTCACCGCGTTTTTCCGCTCGCGGCCATTGAGTGCTACGGGCAAAAAACTCAGCGAAATACCCTTTCTCTGCCTCCCATTGATGTCAATGGGAGGTCAGAGGCGTAAACGCGCGAAGATAGGGCATGTCCCTTCTTTCTCTGGAGGCATTTTCGGCCGGTATTTGACGAGTTTTGCGGAGCGTTTTCCGCGCCCAAAAACTCGTCAAAATACTCCATGTGAACAGGGCCTAACAAATAAACATCAATTGCTTTCCTATTTAAAAAATTTATATATTGCGTGTTTGATGTGTAAAGCTAGGAATGAGAAAACTCCGATAGATTTGGGGGGGGGGGGGGGGCGCCTTTTTATAGTTCGCCTCAGGCGGCAGACAGGCTAGGTTCACCCCTGCTCATACTGAACTGATTAAATTTCTTGTTTTGCCTGAAGCCATCAATCCTGTTCTACTGGATCTGCCTTGGCTTCAGTTACATGCCCCAGTCCTGGACTGGAATTCCGGAGAAGTTCTCCAATGGGGCTCCAAATGTCTCCACCACTGTCTGTTACAGATCCAGCCTCCTCTGCCTCAGTCATTGGCAGGATTACCTCCTCATTTCTCTCAGTTTGCGGACGTCTTCAGAATGAAGGAGGCTGAGATGCTTCCCCCACACTGGTCTTACGACTGTCCGATCAAACTGGTTCCAAATGCTTCTCCTCCCCGTGGACGGGTATATCCTCTCACCTTGCCTGAGACTCAGTCCATGTTGGCCTCTATCAAGGAAAATCTGGAAAGGGTTTTCATACGAAAATCCTCCTCCTCCCCGGCCTGCATTGACTACAGTGGTCTCAACCAGATCACGGTCAAGAATAAGTACCTGTTGCCACTAATACTCTAACTATTTGACCGTATACGAGGAGCCAAGATTTTCTCTAAACTAGACTGCTGTAGAGCTTAGAATTTGTTATGAATCCGTCAAGGTGACGAGTGGAAAACGGCATTCAACACTCGAGAAGGGCACTAAGGAATACCTGGTGATGCCCTTCGGTCTGTGTAACGCTTCCACGGTCTTCCAAGAATTTGTCAATGATATCTTTTGAGATCTCCTCTATGTCTCTGTTGTGGTCTATCTCGATGATATTTTGATCTTCTCTCCAGATCTGACGACTCATCAGAGGCATGTCTATCAAGTTCAGCTGCAATTAAAGGGAATGTGTCGCTATAATTTTTTTTTTTAGTCAAACAATTAGTATCTGAGTGATTACACATTGTTTTCATTTTTTCACAAGTCAGGAAATATTATAAATTAGATTCTAATTTATAACATTTCCATGTGCTGGTCACTAGAGGGAGCAGTTCCCGAAATTGCAGCATGGTCAATGTGGTAAAGCAACCTCATTGCTTTATTCTGCAAATTTGGAGTAGACAAAGTGGCGTAACTACCGCAGTAGCAGCCGTAGCAACTGCTACCGGGCCCATAGCATGAGTGGACCCATGCCGCCCGGCTTCATGGGCCCCCCCTCCCATGGCCGGAGGCCCTGCTAGCAGCCGCTATGGCTGCTACAGCGCGACGCCACCGAAGGGGTTGTTCCTACAAAAGACATGCATCCCCTCTCCACAGGAGAGGGGATGACCGAAAGTCCCTCGAAGTTCTCCATGACAGACCTCAGACTTCCGGGGTCTGTCTGCAGTGCCATAGAAATGAATTGCGCACCGGTCGCGCTTGTGCGCATGCGTGACCAGCGCTCCTTTCATTTTTATTGAACTGCGCAGACGCCGGAAGTCTGAGGTTTGTCATGGAGAACTTCGGGGGACTTTTGGTTCCCCGTTCTCCTTATCGCTGCCAGCGATCACACATGTATCCCCTATCCCGTGGATAGGGGATGCATGTGTGATCGCTGCCAGCGATCACACATGTATCCCCTATCCCGTGGATAGGGGATGCATGTCTTTTGTAGGACAAACTATAGGTCGTTTTTTGTTGGGAGCTACATGGCGTTACCTACAAGGGGGGTTTAGGGCTGTATGGCGTTATCTACAGGGGGGTGATGTATGATGTTATCTACAGGGGGAGGGCTGTATGGCGTTATCTACAGGGCGAGGGCTGTATGGCGTTATCTACAGGGGTAGGGCTGTATGGCGTTATCTACAGGGGTAGGGCTGTATGGCGTTATCTACAGGGGGAGGGCTGTATGGCGTTATCTACAGGGGGAGGGCTGTATGGCGTTATCTACAGGGGGAGGGCTGTATGGCGTTATCTACAGGGGGAGGGCTGTATGGCGTTATCTACACGGCGAGGGCTGTATGGCGTTATCTACAGGGGTAGGGCTGTATGGCGTTATCTACAGGGGGAGAGCAGTATGACGTTATCTACAGGGGGAGGGCAGTATGACGTTATCTACAGGGGAGGGCTGTATGACGTTATCTACAGGGGGAGGGCTGTATGACGTTATCTACAGGGGGAGGGCTGTATGACGTTATCTACAGGGGGAGGGCTGTATGACGTTATCTACAGGGGGAGGGCTGTATGGCGTTATCTACAGGGGGAGGGCAGTATGACGTTATCTACAGGGGGAGGGCTGTATGACGTTATCTACAGGGGAGGGCTGTATGACGTTATCTACAGGGGGGCTGTATGGTGCTATCTATAGGGGCGCTGTGTGGCGGAATCTATAGGGAGGCACTATCTACAAGGGGGGGTTGTGTGCAGGGCCGATTCTAGCTTTTCTGCTGCCTGAGGCGAAAATGGAAATGGCACCCCCCCTGCCCCCCTCCACACAAAAAAAATAAAAACAAAAAATTGTAAGTAAGAAACAACTTGTAAAACGAAACAAAAAAATTAAAGCTGTGTGAACAAAAAAATACATTAGGGCCTGTTCACATCACCGTTCGCTTTCGTTCCGAGGTTCTGTCGGGTGAACCCCGCAACGGAAAGTGAAAGTGACAGCACAGCTTCCGCTTCAGTCACCATTGATCTCAATGTTGATGGAAACATCGCTAATGGCTTCCGTTCGTCACCATTCCGGCTGGTTTCCGGTTTTCCGACGGAATCAATAGCGGAGTCGACTACGGAACGGAACGGAATCGAACGGTGATGTGAACAGGCCCTTATTAAACATCATTGTTATAAACTGCAAGGTCTCATAATGCTACAGGCAATTGTGTAGTAAATATCCCTATATTGCCCTATATTGCCCCAGCTATAAATACTAGTAAAATGACCAGGGCAACGTGTATCCAAAATTCAAACACAAAAATGAAAGAACAATGTCAGTGTTCAAACTTGTGTTAGGGCTCCTTACAGTCAGTATAGTAACGCACGCTGCACTTTACAGTCAGTATAGTAATGCATGCGGCACTTTACAGTCAGTATAGTAACGCATGCGGCACTTTACAGTCAGTATAGTAACGCATGCGGCACTTTACAGTCAGTATAGTAACGCATGCGGCACTTTACAGTCAGTATAGTAACGCACGCGGCACTTTACAGTCAGTATAGTAACGCACGCTGCACTTTACAGTCAGTATAGTAACGCACGCGGCACTTTACAGTCAGTATAGTAACACATGCGGCACTTTACAGTCAGTATAGTAACACATGCGGCACTTTACAGTCAGTATAGTAACACATGCGGCACTTTACAGTCAGTATAGTAACGCATGCGGCACTTTACAGTCAGTATAGTAACGCATGCGGCACTTTACAGTCAGTATAGTAACGCATGCGGCACTTTACAGTCAGTATAGTAATGCATGCGGCACTTTACAGTCAGTATAGTAACGCATGCGGCACTTTACAGTCAGTATAGTAACGCATGCTGCACGTTACAGTCAGTATAGTAACGCACGCTGCACTTTACAGTCAGTATAGTAACACATGCGGCACTTTACAGTCAGTATAGTAACATATGCTGCACTTTACAGTCAGTATAGTAACGCATGCGGCACTTTACAGTCAGTATAGTAACGCATGCGGCACTTTACAGTCAGTATAGTAACGCATGCGGCACTTTACAGTCAGTATAGTAACGCACGCTGCACTTTACAGTCAGTATAGTAACGCACGCTGCACTTTACAGTCAGTATAGTAACGCACGCTGCACTTTACAGTCAGTATAGTAACGCACGCTGCACTTTACAGTCAGTATAGTAACACCAATCCGTAATATTTGTAAACCGAAACTGCACAGACCAGACTAGGAATGAATGTGACCAGTAATATAATCTGAAAACGATTCACTGCATGTTCTGGTCTTAAAGAGGCTCTGTCACCAGATTTTGCAACCCCTATCTCTTATTGCAGCAGATCGGCGCTGCAATGTAGATTACAGTAACGTTTTTATTAGTTATGACCATTTTTATATTTATGCAAATGAGGCTTTCTAAAGTACAACTGGGCGTGTATTATGTGTGTACATCTGGGCGTTTTTACTTCTTTTACTAGCTGGGCGTTGTGAATGGGAGTGTATGATGCTGACTAATCAGCATCATCCACTTCTCTTCACAATGCCCAGCTTCTGGCAGTTCACAGACACACAGCGTGTCCTCGCGAGATCACGCTGTGACGTCACTCACTTCCTGCCCCAGGTCCTGCATCGTGTCGGACGAGCGAGGACACATCGGCACCAGAGGCTACAGTTGATTCTGCAGCAGCATCGGCGTTTGCAGGTAAGTCGATGTAGCTACTTACCTGCAAACGCTGATGCTGCTGCAGAATCAACTGTAGCCTCTGGTGCCGATGTGTCCTCGCTCGTCCGACACGATGCAGGACCTGGGGCAGGAAGTGAGTGACGTCACAGCGTGATCTCTCGAGAACACGCTGTGTGTCTGTGCACTGCCAGAAGCTGGGTGTTAACGAAGAGAAGTGGATGATGCTGATTCGTCAGCATCATACACTTCTAGTCACAACGCCCAGCTAGTAAAAGAAGTAAAAACGCCCAGATGTTACACACACAATACACGCCCAGTTGTACTTTAGAAAGCCTCATTTGCATAAATATAAAAATGGTCATAACTTGGCCAAAAATGCTCGTTTAAAAAAAACAAAAAACTTTACTCTTATCTACATTGCAGCGCCGATCTGCTGCAATAGGAGATAGGGGTTGCAAAATCTGGTGACAGAGCCTCTCTAAAGGGGTTGTCCCAAGATTAAATGTTATCCCCTCTCTACAGGATAGGAGATAACATGCTGATCAGTGGGTGTCCCTCGTACCCCTGAGTTAATGACGCTGCAGGTCAAGCATACACCCTGCCGCTCCAGTTACTCAGGGGTACAAGGGACCACCGTTCCAGTTATCAGTGGGGGTCCCAGTGGTCAGACCCCCACCGATCAGCATGTTATGTCCTGTCCTGTAGACAGGGGATAACATTTAATCTTGGAACAACCCCTTTAACTGCAAGGGGCAAAAATGTATATTTAGAAAAAAAGGCATATGGAACAGAAGCAAAGCAAAAAATAAACTGCGCACAACATATAAATAAATATGTACCAGCAGTGTATATAGCGCACAGATCCATATATAGCAGCAGTGAATATACCGCAGATATAAATATATACCAGAAGTGAATGTTATCAGGCACAGTCCGCCCTTCTCCTCCTCCTCTCATCCAATAACATGTGGAGGCTGAGGAGAGGTGCAGAGTTGCCATACTCACTCGTTAGACGCGCTCTCTGTATCGTGGTCCACAGGGGCGTGCGCTTCTCCGCTGCAAGCTCTGTTGTGAACTTGTGATATTCTGCACACAGGGGCGGATATAGGATTGAAATCTAGGGCAGGGGTGGAAAAAACACAAACTGTGAACAGACCATATTTTCCCCCCTCCTCCCCCTAACACCACCCCTATTGAACTCTGTCACCTGTTAACGGAAAAATCATCTGTCAGAAGTAAAAATGTTTCCCCGATGAGTACAAGAAAGCCCCACCTGGGAATTAGACTTTCTTGTACTCCACAAAGGAGAAACATTTTTTCCCTCTGGCGGATGACTTTTCAGTTGACAGGAAGCAGAGTTACATGAAGGGAAATTATTTTTCCTTGACCTCTAGTTTCTATTGTGGCGCAGGGGAGAAAAAATTATAGGTTTTATATTTGTAATACTGCTAACTTTTATTTTTTGCTATGTTCGGTTGGACCATTTAGACTAAATGTATGTGCACACGTAGTGACCAAAAACGTCTGAAAATACGGAGCTGTTTTCAAGGGAAAACAGCCCCTGATTTTCAGACGTTTTTTGAGCAACTCACGTTTTTCGCGGCGTTTTCGCTGCGTTTTTTACGTCCGTTTTTGGAGCTGTTTTCATTGGAGTCTATGAGAAAACAGCTCCAAAAACGTCCAAAGAAGTGTCCTGCACTTCTTTTGACGAGGCAGTCATTTTACGCGTCGTCGTTTGACAGCTGTCAAACGACGACGCGTAAATGACAGGTCGTCTGCACAGTACGTCGGCAAACCCATTCAAATGAATGGGCAGATGTTTGCCGACGTATTGGAGCCCTATTTTCAGACGTAAAACGAGGCATAATACGCCTCGTTTACGCCTGAAAATAGGTCGTGTGAACCCAGCCTTAGTCATAGATTAGTTGGACTACTTCGATAATGTACGTTTTTTTTTTTAATAAAATGAAAGAGGGTTGTGCGGGGGAGTTTTTATTTCAAAAAAAATTTTTTTTTATGTCTGTTTTTTTAAAAAATTATATTACCGACCGGCCTTAGGTTGGATGGCGCACTGTGCGGGGGACTCTATTGCTGCCCTCTACAAATATAGGCAAAAATACACATATATATACACACACACACACACACACACACACACACACACACACACACACACACAGACATAAAGCATGTTAACATATACAGACACATATACACACACACACATATACACAGACACACACACACACACACACACACGGCATGTATACACATACCAACACATATATACACACACATAGTCAGACCCAAGGCATGTATACATATACAGACACATATATACACACACATACAGACAGACACAAGGCATGTATACATATACCGACACATAGACGGACCCAAGGCATGTATACATATACAGACACATATACACACACACACACATACAGACAGACACAAGGCATGTATACATATACCGACACATATATACACACATAGACGGACCCAAGGCATGTATACATATACAGACACATATATACAGACAGACACAAGGCATGTATGCATATACAGACACATATATATACACACACACACACCACACACACCATGTATACATATAGAGACACATATATAGAGACACACACACACACACACACACACACACACACACACACACACAGACAGACACAAGGCATGTATACATATACAGACACATATATATATACATACACACACACACACACACACACACACACACACACACACACACACACACACACACACACACACAGACAAAGCATGTATACATATAGAGACACATATATACACACATAGACAGACAGTCAGACACAAGGCATGTATACATATATACACACACACTCACAGGAACTTACCATCTCTCCAGCTGCACAGGTTTCTTGCAGGTCGGACTGTGGGCGGAGCTTCCTCCTCGGCTCTGCACTTGCTTCCTCTGCTTCCTCAGTGTGTGTAACGAGGAGCAGAGAATATAGAGTCCAAAGCACGGCCTGCACAGTTGCGCCCCCTACATGGTGGGAGGATGCAGCACCATGTCGCACACCTCTAAGGCTGCTCAATGCAGTCAGTCAGATGCCCCCCTCTTGTCAGTATGGTAGCAGCCCATCACTTTTAAATTAGTGAGGGCAGGAGGCTGAGCGCAGTAATTGGCACTCTGCCGCTCTAGTCTTTATCAACGACTCAGCCTCCTGTCTTCAACTCATTACTTACCAGCTGCTTTTCTTTTCTTCAGGAGAGCGCGTTCGGCCGCTCCTCCCGCAGTCCTCCAGGTTCCCTATGCTCCTCTCTCGCGGCGCGTGCAGCGTCACAGAGGGGGAGTGTACTAGCAGACGTGCGCCTATCGCGCTGCACGTCTGCTAGGTAAAGTATTCTCCCCTGCCTTCCCCACGCATCCCCCCTGGCCCTGCCACAATATGTCGCCCCCCGTTTTTAGCTCGGTGGCGCCGCCTGAGGCCGCTGCCTCACCTCGTCTCATGGCAGATGCGGCCCTGGTTGTGTGATACCCCAGTCAAAAGTTTGCTATGGGGCCCAGTCTTTCCTAGTTACGCCCCTGGGTATACACACTCGCTCTAGTGTCCTCACACAATCCCCCCTCCCTTATTCTGGCTAGTGCCAGGAGAAGGAGGGGGTTGAATCTTCAAACCTCCTACACTCTGTGCCGCCATTTTCTGAGCAGACAGTATAACACTAACATACACGAACATAATACACACATCACATACACAAACATAACTTACCTGCTCCTGCCGCCCCCGCCTCCGCTCCTATTCCTTGCGCCTTCGCATATGGCCGAAAGCCGCGGCTGGAAGTCGTCATCTTACTGTCCGGCAGCGGCCTCTGGTCCACAAGAAAATGGCGCCGGATTTCACTCTGCTAACGAGCTTAGTTTTGGTCTGTTTGCGAGCGGCGCATGCGCCCTTCCCACACAGACGGCGTACGCTGCAGTGAATGGAACGGCTACCGTTCCCATTCTCTATGGGGATGTATGTTCCGTATTCCATCTCTGTATGTGTCGTTAATCGACACATACAAAGATGAAAAAAAATGGCAGCCCCGATAGAGAAGTAAAAATAAAAGTAGAACACACGAACACAAATAAATAAATTTTATTTTTTTATCATACTAAAAGAAATATGATAAAAAAAAATTAACATTCGTGACACCTTCCCTTTAAGGGAGAATCTGGAGAAGTGCATTTTTGAAAAAAATTCTCTGCCCTTCCTGGGCTACATCTTCTTGGATCAAGGCCTCAAGATAGATCCTGAGAAAGTAAAGTCAGTCCTGGAATGGCCACGTCCTCAGGGTCTGCATAAAGCGTTTTTTGGGGATTCGTCAACTTGTACCGGCAGTTTATCCCAAACTTCTCTTCACTAACGGCTCCCATCTCTACCCTTACCAAGAAAGATATGAACGCCAAGGTTTGGACTCCAGAGGCAGAATCAGCCACGCACGCACATGTATAATATTACTAATTAGCCCATGATCAGCCTGAACTATAAAATAGGCACAGCCCTTTCACTCCTTGCCTGAGCGTTGTTGTGTATTCCCATTTTAGTCTTAGCAAATGGTCCCTTAGTGTTATCCTGTTCCTGTTGTTCCCATACCCTGGTACCTGCATCCTGTATCCCATGCTATGTTTGTTCCTGAGCCTTAGAGTGTTGGAGTAGTGTTGTGCCACCTGTCACGCCTGCTGTTATACACCACGTCTGGTGTCATCTGCCACGCCTGATATCATTCACCACGTGTGGCGTCATCTACCTTCAAGTTTCATCTGCTACTGTCTGTACTATCCAGGTACTCTTGTATGAGGACTTTGTATAGACTGTTGTTTGGCCAGCTGCTACTCCCCTACGGCGGTGCGGCCTAGTGTTTTTATTATCACACACACCTGGTTAATTAGAAAACTATTAACTTATTTATATGTATTGAACTATTTGTTATTTGTACTAGTCCCTTAATATTTTATAACTTTGAATATGGTTACATATTGCAGATAATGGGTAAGTTTTAACCATTGTTGCTGCATATTACATTTGTATATTGTACACTTTGTATTAATTACTGTTTAATTGCTTATAACTCTGTAAGTCCTTATATACCTGGCATTTTGTGTGGTTTATATGCTTGAGATACTGGACTAAAACGCTGCATGGGTGAATAAAGCTGCTATTTATTTTGGAAGTGCTGCCTTCCTGTTTTTCTTCTTGCCTACCCCAAGGGACCGTGGATCAAGTCCAGTAGAGGCGTGCACCCACATTGGGTCCAGTGCTGTGATATTTTTTTATTTTGACGTTCCTTCCTGTAATCTGCTGTGCATCCCCAGTTGTCAAGCAAGATCCATCTCTAGTTACAGAGCAGAGGAGACGGACTGCAGGAAGTGGGTGTATGTCTCTTAATAGCCAGCCAATAGAAGTCAATGGAAAGTGGAGGGGAGCAGGTGGAGGGAGCAGAGTGAAAGAGACAGAAGCTGCCCAGAGAAGACTACGAAGAGGGCAGGGGGAGAAGGAGGAGGGAGCAGAGACACAGACACGCTGCCCATAAAAATTCTATGGATTAGGGAAGAGGGAAAAAGGAGGAGGGAGCAGAGAGAAAGATACAGACATGCTGGTCATAGAAGTCTATGGAGAAGGGAGGAGACTCAGTAGAGAGGAGGAAGAGAAAAACACAGACATGCTGCCAATACACGTAAATGGAGAGGGGTAGCAGGATGAGGAAGCAAGAGAGACACACACACACACACACACACACACACACACACACACACACAGATGCTGTCTCTAAAAGTCAATGGAGAGGGGAGGGGGAGCAGGAGGAATGAGCAGGGAGAGTTAGACACACACACACACACACACACACACACACACACACACTATGTATATGTGATAGATAGAGATAGTAGGGCAAGATTCTCGTGTGTGCTGTATATGGCAGACATAATAGCAGTTAGAAATAGTGTTATTCCTTATGTATACACATATGACAGCTTATTCTGAAAAGTCACCTGAAAAGTTACTTATGCTTTAAAGCTAGGCAAAAGCTTTGAAAAAGGGATTAAACACAGCAAACGTCCGACCAGGGCCGGCTCCAGGTTTATGTGGGCCCTTGGGCGACACAGACTTAGTGGGCCCCTTTGCGTGGGAACTCACAGCAGCAGTGAAATGCCAAAAATTTGTCACTTTGTGCCCCCATATAGACGTTAGGCCCTGTTTATGCCATCATATAGAAGTTAGGGCCCCCAGTTTGTACCCCCATATATTTAGTGCCCTCTGTAGATAGTGCCACACAGCCCCCCTCCCACGTAGTGCCACACAGCACCCTCCTCCCAGTAATGCCCACCATAGCTGCCCCATACCGTATAATGCCCCCATAGCTGCACCATTCAGTATAATGTCCCCCATAGCTGCACCATACAGTATAATGCCCCCCATAGCTGCACCATACAGTATAATGCCCCCATAGCTGTCCCATACCGTATAATGCCCCCATAGCTGCCCCCTACAGTATAATGCCCCCCATAGCTTCACCATACAGTATAATGCCCCTCATAGCTGCACCATACAGTATAAAGCCCCCCATAGCTGCACCATACCGTATAATGCCCCTATAGCTGCACCATACAGTATAATGCCCCCATAGCTGCACCATACAGTATAGTGCCCCCATAGCTGCACCATACAGTATAATGCCCCCATAGCTGCACCATACAGTATAATGCCCCCATAGCTGCACCATACAGTATAATGCTCCCCATAGCTGCAACATACAGTATAATGCCCCATAGCTGCACTATACAGTATAATACCCCCATAGCTGCACCATACAGTATAATGCCCCCCATAGCTGCACCATACAGTATAATGCCCCCATAGCTGCCTCATACCGTATAATTCCCCCATAGCTGCACCATACGGTATAATGCTCCCCAAAGCTGCACCATACAGTATAATGCCCCCCATAGCTGCACCATATTGTATAATGTCACCCATAGCTGCACCATACAGTATAATGCCCCCGTTGGGGTCCGTTGCATGGTATCCAGACTTCCATGAGCACTAATATGGGTAAGGTTTTTTAAAGGGTGAGGGGGGAAAACAAATCTTTCTGTGACTAACTGTCCTTCCTATATAACTGTTTGAAATTTACTTGCCTATTATGTCTATACTTAACTGATACTATATGATGATTCAGTGTTCACAGATTTTCCCAACACCCATCCTCCACACCCCTATTTTTAGGATGTATTACATATTCCCTTAAAGACATAGGGAGTCTGCCTCCCATGTTCAAACTGGAAAATTAAAGAGTCTTCTTGTCCTTTTTGTAACTTTTTTTAAATGATGTTTGTCCAAATTTATGTGACCAATAAAAATTGTTATATTTTTTATACATATATGGCTTGTATGCTTCGTCTTTTCTCTTTTGTTTAAATATATACTTAGGAGTGGCCTTTGCTTCAACCAAGGGAGAACGCTTTGTCTATAGCAGTATCTAGCCCGTTATTTGAATTGCATTAGGAGTTTTATGCAAATATAGTATAATGCCCCCCATAGCTGCCCCATACAGTATAATGCCCCCCATAGAGTCGCATACAGTATACTGCCCCCATACTGAATAATGCCCTCCATAGCTGCCCCATACAGTATAATGCCCCCCACAGCTGTCCCTTACAGTTTAATGTCCCCCATACAGTGTAATGCCCCCTCAGCAGCTACAATACGACCCCCCTCCCATACCTAGTATAATGCCCCCATATGTACCTAATAGAAAAATAATAACGTTCCCAAGACGTGTGGAGGATCCTTCTCCTCCTCTGCACTGTGCTGTGAGTGAGTCGTCGCAGATAGGCGCGATGTAGTGACGTCACTACATCGCGCATTCCTGTGCTGAGCGGCTCACGGCACAGTGAAGGCTGGAGCCTTCAACCCAACTGAATATGCTCAGTTGGAGCGCGGTCGGTTGGCACACTGCTCTAGTCCTGGCATCACTGTCCATATTCACTGTCCATATATGGACAGCGATGTCAGGGGCTTTCCCAGAGACAGAGTCCCGGAGCAGAACCGCTAGCGCTCTGCCTGGGACTCCTCCCCTTCTTATATCACTGTCCATATATGGACAGTGATCACGATGCCTAAACGACGGCAGCGTCAGCACACTGCGGCTGAGTGGGCCCTCCCAAGTGGAGTGGGCCCCGGCACTTGCCCGGGTTTGCCGGGTGCTGACGCCGACCCTGCGTCCGACCTTATAAATAGTCATCATACACGGCACAGGAGTCCAAAAAACCCCTGTGGAAGAAATCTCTAGGAAACCATGGCTGAAGCATTGCTCTTCCTTTAGGTTTAGAATGATAATGCCAACATGTAACTTATCATAGTCATAAATAAATTGTACATAGTACCAAATATACAATGCAGATATCAAATAAACAGAAGTTCTACAGTTCACAAAGTATTTTGGCGCTGTTTTTGACTCAGAAGCCGTGTTGGAAACCGCACCAAAAAACGTCTGAAATCGCCTCCCATTGATTTCAATAGGAGACGACATGCCCTTTCTTCGGGAGTTTCCATCTCTGACCTCCCATTGACATCAATTCTTCGAGTTAAATATATATATTTTTTTTTTAAACTGCCAAGCTACTATTTTGTTAGTTAAAGGACAGGTGTCGCGAATAATTTTTTTTAAATATAAATGACCTTTTAGTGTGTTATTAAAATAAATTTTATTTATTTGTGTGTTTGTGTCTAACTTTTACCTCACTATGGGGGCTGCCATTTGTTTTTTCATCTCTGTATGTGTTGATTAACGACACATACAGAGATGGAATACGGCACATACTGTACATCCCCATAGAGAATGCGAACGGGAGCCGTTCCATTCACTATGGTGTACGCCGTCTGTGTGGGAACGGCGCATGCGCCGCTCCCACACAGTCCAGAAGGAATGTCTTCGGCCGAGCGACATCCGGCGCCATTTTCATGTGGACCGGAAGCCGCGGCCGGACAGTAAGATGACTACTTCCGGTCGCGGCTTCCGGACATGTGTTCAGAAGCAAGGACTAGGAGTGGAGGGAACGGACACAGCGGAGGGAGCGGCGGCAGCGGCGGCGGCAGGAGCAGGTAAGTTATGTTTGTGTATGTTCGTGTTTTACTGTGTGATTACCACTGTATGTAAGCCTACTACAATGTGCATTCGCTCAAAAACTGGCGGCACACAGTGTAGGAGGTTTGGACATTCAACCCCCTCCTTTCTCCTGGTACTAGCCAGGATAAAGGAGGGGGATTAATTGGAGCACACTAGAGCGAGTGTGTCTTCTCCAATTTTGCAGCATAAAGCAATGTGGTTGCTTTACCACGTTGCAATGCAGCAATTTTTGGAATTGCTCCCTCTAGTGACCAGCACATGGAAATGTTATAAATTAGAATCTAATTTATAATATTTCCTGACTTGTGAAAAAATTAAAAAAATTAGAACAATGTCTAATCATTTATATACTAAATGTTTAACTAAAAAAAAACAACAACTTTCTAGCGACACAAAAAGAAAATAACCAGTGATCTGTATCAAAAACGTATATATGACGTAAACTACAAAAAAACGTATGCATGCGTTTTTGTAACTTTAAAAACGTGTTCGTAGTCGTATACCACAAATGTGTGCACAAAACGAGATGTGAACCAGGCCTTAGTGTGTCTTTCATTCTGAAGTGGTCACAGGTTAAAAAAACAAAGAAGCTGAATTGTATATTTACTGAGCATCACTTTAAGGGTATGTGCACACACAAAATCAAAAACATCTAATAATACGGAGCTGTTTTCAAGGAAAAACAGCTCCTGATTTTCATCCGGTTTTTAAGCAAACTCGCGTTTTTCGCTGCGTTTTTTACAGCCGTTTTTGGAGCTGTTTTTCTACAGAGTCAATGAAAAACAGCTCCAAAAACAGCTCAAAAAGTGACATGCACTTCTTATTCGCGGCAGTTTTTTTACGTGGCCATTTTTCTATACGGCCACGTAAAAAGGCGCCCCATTGGGGCAGAACGCTGTTTTTCCCATTTAAATCAATGGGCAGATGTATGGAGGCTTTCTGCTTCCGATTTTTCGGCCGTTTTTCGGCTGTTTACGGCTTGAAAAACGTCCGAAATTAAGCAGTGTGAACATACCCTAAAGGAAAGGTGTCACAATTATTATTTTTTATTTATTTGATGTGTTTCAAGTTATGGGTCTATTTTTGTTTTATTATTTTAATGTGTTCCCTGATGTAACTTTATTTATGTGGGTGTTTTACTTTTGTGGGGGCAGCCATCTTTATTAGCATCTGTGTATGTGTCTCTTCATGACACATACACGGTGCTATATGGAATACCTACAGCATAGGAGGCTAAGGACGGAATCGGACCCTATCTCCTATGCTGGCGCCCCTCTAACCAAACTGCGCATGCTCTGTGGCATGTATAGTACACATCGACTCTCGATTCAAGAGGCAAGGGCGCCATTTTTTTTTGAAGAGCTGCAACCCCTGCAGTCATTGCAAGTGAATGGGAGAAGGCTGTAATACTGTGAACCTCTGCTACATGGCGATTCACAGTAGAAGCAAGGAATGAAGGAGCAGCTGCATACGAGTGACGCTGATCCTTCAAAACAGCTGATTGGCGGCTTTAAAGGATCAGCAGCGCTCGTATGCCGCTGCTTCCCTTTCAGTCCCTGCTCAAGAGAAAACAGCTCCTGATTTTCAGACGTTTCTTGTGCCACTCGCGATTTTCGCTGCGTTTTTTTTTGGAGCTTTTTTCACTAGAGTCTAACGGCTCCAAAAACGTCCCAAGTAGTGTCCTGCATTAAAAAAACGCTGCAAAAAACGCTCCATCGGAACACAACGCCGTTTTCCCATTGAAATCAATGGCCAGATGTTTGGAGGCGTTCTGCTTCCGATTTTTCAGCCGTTTTTTTGGCGTTTACGGCCCGAAAAACGTCCGAAAATAGGCCGTGTGAACGTACACTTACTGTGAATCGCAGTCTAGCTAGCAATTCAAAGTAGGAAAAAGGAATGAAGGCGCAGCAGCATTCTAGCGCCGCTGATCCATCAAAGCAGCTGATTAGCGGGGTTGTTGTGAGTTGGACCCCCACCGATCAGATATTGATGGCCTATCCTGAGGATAGGCCATCAATTTCTTATGAATGGAGAGTTCAATGTGACCTGGATAACAGCGGTCACAGACTAGTAACCCCGGTCACATAGCTAATGCGGGGACTCTGTCACTTTAGGAGTCCCTGCCTAACATTTTTCTGGGGCATGGGCATCCATGATGCGCCAGAATTATTAATAACTATTGATATTTCTGGCCCATCTCTAGATCCCGTGTGCCTCAATATAAACCACAGTTCATTGACCTCTAGTTTCTTTTGCGGCGCAGGGGAGAAGACAGACGTCTGCTGTAGGTGAGTATAAGTATTTTTATTTTTCATATTACTAACTTAATTTTTTTTGCTTTGCAGGTTCCGTTTGGACTTTGTCGTAGAGTCGTTGGACTACTTCGATCTACGTTTTTTTGTTTTGTTTTAAATAAAATTGTTAACAAGGGTTGTGTGGGGGAGTTTTTACTTCAATAAAAAAATATTTTCTTATGTCTCTGTATTTTTTAATACTTTATTAGCTCCTTAGTAATGGCAGTTGTCTGTTTGACGACGTCCATTACGAAGGTGGGGCTCAGTGTTCGCCAGTAAAAAGCCCCCATTATTACCCGGTACCCAACGGCATCAGGGGTATCGGGAAGAGCCGGGTACAATCCAGTACCCGACCATCTGTAGTGATGGTCGGGCACTGGGTGGCCACAGTCTGGTATTATCAGGCTAGGAAGGGCCGAAAACAGTGTCCCTCCCTACCTTGGCTATGCTAGGCTGCGGGTGCTTTATTGTATCTGGCTGGTTATGAAAATGGGGGGGACCCCAAGTCGTTTTTTTGGTGTCCCCATGTAAATGGGAAGCGTAATGAAAGGTTTTTTGACGCTTCTTTTGCGTGTTTTTTGTGCGCACTTTTTGCGCCTTTTTTTGGTGCAGATTTTGGACTCCCGTTGACTATAGGAACATTTGTCGCCTTTTACGTGCCAAAGAATGGATGCAACACTTATTTTTTTACGCAACGCATTTTATTTCATTTCATTGTATGTACTAACGGCGCGCCTTCCCGTTGATGTAAATAGGAAGCTTAATCAAGCATTTTTTAACGTGTTTTTCGGCTTGTAAAATGTGTGAAAAAACGCGTCAAATGCACGCAGTGTGTACCTGTCAACTGAAAATTAATTCACCACAGGGTCTTCTCTCTTGACTTTCATCATTCTTAGCCTTTTGCTGCTGCCAGCTACCATTGTAGAATCACTCCCAAAATGGAGCTGGACAATGCTTGACAATTTGAAGACACCTCTTCCTGGCTTGTAGCCAAAAATAGTGAGGGGTGGTGAGCCTCCCTCCTACATTTACAGCAGCTGTGAGTCAGGTTGCTTTGCCTGATTCACCTTGTTGTAATTCTGGGAAGTGCTCCCCCTGGTAGCCAATATAGGAAAACATGACAAATTATTATTTCATTTTTAATACACCTTGTGGAAGTAAAAGAAAATACACTAAAAAAAGAATAAATGTAAGTAACTTACTTAAAAAATGTTTTTAATTTGCGACACATTCCCTTTAAAGCTTCGTACACCTTTAAACGTAATTTTTTTTTCTTCAATAAAACAATGTTTTAGGTGATTTTAAGCAACATTTGAAAGGACTTAGTTAAAAATTGTTTTTACTTTTTAAGATACAGGTTCTTTGCATGCCGCATACATAAAAGTTGTATCTTGCCTTCAAAGCCGATTCCACCAGGTCAGACACACCGGCGCTTGTCATTCTCCATTGTTCTGCTCTGTCAGAGGAGCAGAACAAGGGAATAACCGGAAATGCCGAATCCGTTGCACCACAGACAGTACCGGTGGCTGAAGAAACCCAAAGACTTAATGGGTTCCATCGTGAATCCGTGTCTGTGATTTTACCAGAAACAATAATGCAGCATGCTGTGCTATTGTTTCCAATATTTTCGGCAGAATCTACAACATAGACCCCTAACGGATCCTCCAACGCAGATGTGAACTAGTCCTAAGTCCATGAACGTTATAGATTTAATTAAAGTAAATTAAAAAATTGCTTAAAATCATATTTTTTAAAAAAAATAAAAATTCAAAGGTGTACATAGCCATTAAGGTGCAATGTCTGTTTTAGGGCCTGATTGCAAAATTATTAATAAACGTTTTTTCTCCCTATGTGAACCTGCAATAAACCATTAAATTATTCTCTCACACATTCATTCAATACAGTCATGTACTGGACAAGAAGGGAATGATAGGCCCCACCAACAACCTGAAGTATAGGAAATTGAAAACATCTTTATTAACCCCTTATTGACCACCAATACGCCTTTTCACGGCGGTCACTAACGGGCCTCAGGCTAGGCCGTCGCCTTTTCACGGCAGCCCATTCTAAGTCCTGCACGGGAGACCCGTGCAAGCTGGGGCCAGGGCTTAGCTGTCTGATTGCACTTTACTTAGATTGCGGCCGTTTAACCCATTAAATGCCACAGTCAATAGCGACTGCGGCATTTAAATAATTTACAGAGGGAGGGAGCTCCCTCTCTCCCCCGTTGGTGGCCCGCCAATGCAATCACGAGCCTCCGATGGGGTGCCATGGCAGCCGGGGGCCTAATAAAGGCCCCTGGTCTGCCCAGGGAATATGCTTATTAGGACAGATTGCCTGTCAGTTTAAGGCCTTATTTACACGAACGTGTTTTACGCGCGTCGCACGGACCTATGTAAGGCGTGTGTCCGCTGCGTGAAACTCACGACATGTCCTATACTTAAGCGTTTTTTGCACATCACGCACCCATTGAAGTCTATGGGTGCGTGAAAATCTTGGGCAGCACACGGACGCACTTCCGTATGCTGCGCGTGATTCGCGCAACTGTAGATCAAGAAATGAGGGGAAAAATAAAACCACCTCCTTCATTTCTTTTTCTAAACCTCAAAACCGCGTGTCATAAGGATGGCATATGCGCGAAAATCACGCAGACACGCACCAAACACTTATGACACACGGAACTGCAACGCGCAAAAAACGCTGCGTTTTTGCACGCGCAAAACGAACACGTTTGTGTGAATTTCGCCTTACACTGACAGGCCAATAATGCTCTGGTATATTAATTATACCAAAGCATTAAAGCAGCGATCTAAAGATCGCATAGTAAAGTCCCCTAGTGGGACTAATAAAATAAGTTAAAATGTAAAAATTACAGCAAAAAACAATGGCGAAATTGCTATTTTTTCCATTGCCACAAAAACTCATAATAAAAGTTAGGGTATGTGCACACGGTAGCTGTCATTTACGTGTGAAAAGACAGACTGTTTTCAAGAGAAAACAGCTGCCTCGTTTCACACGTAAATGCTCCTCCTCGCATTTTGCGAGCCGTCTGAGACGCTCGTAAATCTTGAGCTGTGCTTCATTGAGTTCAATGAAGAACAGCTCAAATTACGTGGCAAAGAAGTGCCCTGCACTACTTTGCCGAGGCAGTCCATTTACGCGTCGTCGTTTGACAGCTGGACGACGCGTAAATTACAGGTCGTCTGCACAGTACGTCGGCAAACCCATTCAAATGAATGGGCAGATGTTTGCCGACGTATTGTAGCCCTATTTTCAGACGTAAAACGAGGCATAATACGCCTCGTTTACGTCTGAAAATAGGTCGTGTGAACCCAGCCTCAATCTTTAAGTCCCATGCACCCAAAAACAGTACCAATCAAAACTACGTCTCGTAAAAAATAAGCCCACATATCACTACATTGACGGAAAAATAAAAAAATTACGGCTCTTGGAAAGCGACGATGCAAAAAGCAAATAATTTTAGTTCAAACGAGTTTTTATTGTGCAAAAGTAGTAAAACATCAAAAACCTCTACATATGTGGTATCGCCGTAATCGTACCGACCCATAGATTAAAGGTAACATGTTATTTACACCGCACAGTGAACGGCGTGAATTTAAAATTCATAGAACAATGTCAGAATTTCAGGTTTTATTTGTACACCATGTTCCAAATTATTATGCACATTGGATTTAAGTGTCATAAACATTTAATTATTAGTTTTTCAATTAAACTCATGGATGGTATTGTGTCTTAGGGCTCTTTGGATCATTGTAATCAATCTCAGACACCTGTGATAATTAGTTTGCCATGTGTGGCCAATCAAAAGAAAACTACTTAAGAAGGACGTTCCACATTATTAAAGAGGCTCTGTCACCACATTATAAGTGCCCTATCTCCTAGATAAGGAGATGGGCGCTATAATGTAGGTGACAGTAATGCTTTTTATTTAAAAAAAATTATCTATTTTTACCACTTTATTCGCGTTTTTAGATTTATGCTAATGAGTTGCTTAATGCCCAAGTGGGCGTATTTTTACTTTAGACCAAGTGCGCGTTGTACAGGGGAGTGTATGACGCTGACCAATCAGCGTCCTGCACTCCTCTCCATTCATTTACACAGCGCATAGGGATCCTGTTAGATCCTTATGTGCTGTCTTATACTAACACATTAACAATACTGAAGTGTTTAGACAGTGAATAGACATTCCACGGAATGTCTATTCACAATCTCTGCACTTCGTTACTGTTTCTATGGTAGTTACAGCCGAGGAAGCGTGATCTCGTTCTAACCTGTCATTTACTGCGTAATCTCGTGAGATTACGCGTCCTCTGCTGTAACTACCACAGACAGAGTAACGAAGTGCAGAGATTGTGAATAGACATTCCGTGGAATGTCTATTCACTGTCTAAACACTTCAGTATTGTTAATGTGTAAGTATAAGACAGCACATAAGGGTCTAACAGGATCCCTATGCGCTGTGTAAATGAATGGAGAGGAGTGCATGATGCTGATTGGTCAGCGTCATACTTCCCTGTACCACTTGGTCTAAAGTGAAAGTACGCCGACTTGGGCATTAAGCAACTCATTAGCATAAATCTAAAAACGCTAATAAAGTGGTGAAAATAGATAGTTTTTTTTAAATAAAAAGCATTACTGTCACCTACATTATAGAGCCGATTTCTTTATTGGGGAGATAGGGCACTTATAATGTGGTGACAGAGCCTCTTTAAGCAGGCCACAGGTTTCAAGCAATATGGGAAAGAAAAAGGATCTCTCTGCTGCCGAAAAAAGTGAAATAGTGCAATACCTTGGACAAGGTATGAAAACATTGGATATTTCAAGAAAACTTAAGCGTGATCATCGTACTGTGAAAACATTTGTGGCTGATTCAGAGCACAGACGGGTTCGTTCAGATAAAGGCATAATGAGGAAGGTTTCTGCCAGACAAATTAATAGGATTCGGAGAGCAGCTGCTAAAATGCCATTGCAAAGCAGCAAACAGGTATTTGAAGCCGCTGGTGCCTCTGGAGTCCCGTGAACCTCAAGGTGTAGGATCCTCCAGAGGTTTGCAAGTGTGCATAAAGCTATATTTCGGCCACCCCTAAACAATGCTCACAAGCAGAAACGGTTGCAGTGGGCTCAGAAATACATGAAGACTAATTTTCAAACCGTGTTGTTTACTGATGAGTGCCGTGCAACCCTGGATGGTCCAGATGGATGGAGTAGTGGATGGTTGGTGAATTGCCACCATGTCCTAACAAGGCTGCGACGTCAGCAAGGATGTGGCGGAGTCATGTTTTGGGCTGGAATCATGGGAGAGAGCTGGTAGGCCCCTTTAGGGTCCCTGACGGTGTGAAAATGACCTCTGCAAAGTATGTAGAGTTTATGACTGACCCCTTTCTTCCATGGTACAAAAAGCAGGACCGTGCCTTCCGTAGCAAAATTATCTTCATGCATGACAATGCACCATCTCATGCTGCAAAGAATACCTCTGTGTCATTGGCTGCTATGGGCATAAAAGGAGAGAAACTCATGGTGTGGCCCCCATGTTCCCCTGACCTCAACCCTATTGAGAACCTTTGGAGCATCCTCAAGCAAAATATCTATGAGGGTGGGAGGCAGTCCACATCAAAACAGCAGCTCTGGGAGGCTATTCTGACATCCTGCAAAGATATTCAAGCAGAAACTGTCCAAATACTCACAAATTCAATGGATGCAAGAATTGTGAAGGTGATATCAAAGAAGGGGTCCTATGTTAACATGTAACTTGGCCTGTTAAGGTTTTTTTTATTGAAAGACCTTTTGATTTCTGTAAATATGACCTCCTGATGCTGCAAATTCAACAAATTACCATTTTAGTTCTCTTTACAACCTTTAAAATGTTTTGACCTCTGTTGTGCATAATAATTTGAAACAGTGCATTTTGAGTTTTTTACTTCTAAAAAAAATCTGTTATCATTAGGAGATTTGTTCAATAAAATTCGCATTATACTCCAACGGTTGATGGCTTGAAGATTATACTGACTGTCATTTGCATAATAATTTGGAACGCGGTGTATTCCCCCCAAAAAAGTAAATAAAAAAATTATATCTACCCCAAAATGGTGCCATTAAAAAGTACAACTAATCCCACAAAAAACAAGTCCTCATACAGCTATGTCGACGTAAGAATAAAAAAGTTATAGCTCTGTGAATGCAACTATAGAAAAACAAAAAAAATAGTTTGGTCATTAGGGCCTAAAATAGGCTGGTCACTAAGGGGTTAAATTGAACAATAAAAGTTAAACACAGGACAATAAAAACATTGTATTATGTTTTTTTCACTTATTTTTATACTTTCACACGTTACTTTATATTTTTTTGCTTTATTTCATGCATGTTTTTGACATCCTCACATAGTTATTTTGCAATACCAGTCATAGTTTGCCAGTCTATGGTCTTATACATGCTTTGCACATTATTTTTCACTATGTTACTACGTTCACAGATTTTTGTATATGCTCTTCACTATCTCCATAGGATTTCATCTGATTAGGAGTATTTTTTTTTATAATGACTCCACATGTATATATATATATATATATATATATATATATATATATATATATATATATATATATATATATATATATATATGTCTTCATACCACACTTTTCTCAATACGTATTTATCTATCATACATGTATCATGTTACTTGATCATATTTCATCATATTTTGTACTTGATTTACTTTTACATTCATATTATATTATGTGCTATTTTATGCACTATGTATCATATTATGTGATCTAAATAGTAAGGCAGGTAGGAGCAGCACAAGTGCAAATTACCAAATAAATGGTCGGTGCTAAGCTTCAAATGATAGGAGTGACTTCTCCCCATATGATGTATAACAAAAAGACAAGAGCATGGAAGCAGCACTCACGAAAAAAAGTGACGTTTATTCACCCAACAAATACAACGTTTCACTTCCTCAATGGAAGCATTTTCAAGCAAACAGTGATAGTGTCACACGAGCATAAATACAGAGAACGTAACTCCTCATTTCTGTTCGTGCCCATATCTAAGATGGCCACTATTGAATGATTCGTCATCTATACGCGATTACTTTCTGTCTTGGATTGCGCCTCTGATTGACGCGTACGCGCATGCGCGCATCTCACTCCTCGTACGTACTTGTCATCATAAGTGGTGCCGGTTCGCTGCCCACTGATCGGGAGCTTGTGGGAGCTATGTGCCGGCCTCTTTTTTTGATTCACCAATGCATGACACCTGATATGCTTCAGGTGTTTTGTGTTGGTGATCTGTGCTACCATTCGCTATTTGTCAACACACCTTCCTTGCAACTCAGTATAGATACAACGGAGGTCACCTCACTAGCTAGTACCCCTTGAAAAAGCTACCGCGAAACGCGCGTCGGGGCTCCTGCTGTGGACACTCATTTTCATTGATCTGGCATGCAATATATTGGTTGGTATGGCTTCTGGGACTTATTATGACTTTAGGTGATTTCCTGGTTTCTATACCTACATACTCACACTGACTACTCAGTGTTGGCTACTTAGTCCTTTTTGCATGTCATTTTTGACCAGGGTCTATATTATACTGTTCAGTCTTTGCATATCTTTCTGGAGATACAGCTCCAGGCTTCTGCTATATATTTATTTGATTATACACATTTATGGCATGACTGTCAGTATGACTCTTGTTTGGCATCTTCTGATTTATTGTATATATGCCATTTGTCAATAAATCTCATGTTGTCCACTGTGCATATTTTAATTGTTTGTGGTTTTTAGGTCTTGATGGCCAACATGTTCTTGTATTTATTGTAATAAAGGATTATATATTTTTTGCAAATTCTTTGGTTGTACTTGGTTTTATATTTTTCCCTTAGTGGTGCTAATATCTGTCCTCACATACAGTTATAGGTATTTATAAATACAGAGAACACAGTTAAAAAAAACAAGGGTTGTGATTAATAGCAATTTATACAAAACATATAAAAATCGCACAATGTAACAATGTGACCATGTACAAAAAACGTGATTTAAGAGTCTCATCTGGACATATAATAATAAAAATTACAAATGTGTACTATCTACCATATCCATGTAAACACGTATGTTCTGTAGATTAGGTGTCATTAGTGATTAAATAATAAAACATAAAAACAGCTGACACTCACCACACTGAGTTGAATGCAAACCTCATGGACTGAATGACTCATGTGCTAATTACTTGAATCTGGGCGTTTCACACGCCGGACAGCACATGCCCGCATCCTAGCTGTCTATTGGGTAAGGCCATCCTCGTGTTCCAAGGTTGCCATGACAAAGTACAACAACATGGTGTCAAGATTAAACACAGCAGCTGAAAAAGGCCATTCCGGCCGTGCAAACATTTCTAGGTAAAATGCGCCGTGTACCACCATCTTTATTAAGGGCAAAATGCCAGTATACATTAATCTATATGGATTACGTCATGTTGGGATAGTATATGAATCAGGGGTAGTGTGCTCCGCCAATGGAATACATGTACATGTTAAGATCCATATTAGCTCCCAGAGGTCAAAAGCTGCATTAGAAGCATTGCATCCCTATAGACAAAAAATTCCCCCACAAATAAACCTGCGGGGAGACTGAAGTCTCAATCCTCACTCAACCAATATGCTGATATATAATCAACAAACAGGTATATGGTGGAGATCATTCTGGGATCTCTAGCTAAGCATTTGTTGGGTGAATAAACGTCACTTTTTTTCGTGAGTGCTGCTTCCATGCTCTTGTCTTTTTGTTATATATTATGTGATCTGATATTATACTTTGTATATTCTATATATTTCACGTTATTGGGACTTGCTCTATTCATTCTTCTTGGTTCAGATAGGGTTAACAACCTTCTGTTACTATTTCACGCCCTTTCCCACTGTGTCGCATTCTGATTGGTGGTTAGTGACCAGCCTGCGCTCCGTCGCCTCTGACGCGCCAGGCTCCGGACTCAAGTGACCACATCCTGTGATGCGCGGATGTGTTTCCAGCACCGGTGTATCGTGGCCGTCATTTCCGGAGGCCGACCACATTTTCCAACAACACAACGCAACCTATAGTTACACAGTGAATAGTTCTATCTAATTGCCGTCTTCCTCCACCTGGATATGCATTGTGGTCATTGGCTAGTGCCCATCTAAATGTTGTGTGTACAGTGTTCAACGCCACCCCCAAACGAAGGCACTGAGTGCCGAAACACGCGTTGGGACGGACGTTCACTGGGAGGCTACTCTTGCAATCTAACATGGGTATGTTATGTCCCTAGATATTTTCTTGCATTGTTCATTCTACTACCTGTTCTCATTTTTATACTGACCTTTAATTGAGCTGCATTGCTCCTATTCGTGTAATTCGGCACCTATGTACTAATACATGTACTTTTCATTTCTTTTGGTCTGCATAATTTTTGGGAGCGTCTCTTGTTGTTAGCATCTCATTTGCGAGTCGCACAGCGTTTAATCCTTTTTATCTGTAGGTTTGTGGATTCTTTTTATTGTCCTGTATTCAGCTTTTATTGTTAAATTTAATAAATATTTTTTTCAATTTCCTATACGTCTGGTTGTTGTAGCATCTATTTTTTGTAGGTTCGCCATATGTTACTTGATGCATTTAGGATCAGTCCATATGAATAATGTATAATTTTCTTGTGCATTTGCACTTGGGATATTAGATCCGTGCTGATATTTTGGGTTTATTTCCCACTACCAACCTGCCTATCATTCCATAAAAATCCAGGCCTGAACTTAGCAATTACCAAAACCCTTAGCAAACTAGTCCTTGCTATGGATATTCAGCTTTCCTGAATTCCTTCCATCTCATCGAGCTTTCCCTAGATAAGAGATACTTCCCGGAGCCTAGTACACATATGAGAGGAATCTTGGGGAAATATAGCAATCCCCAACAACTTTCCTGTCACTGTCTCACAATACATATATACATTATAACTTTTAAAATATTCACACATGATGAAAACATCAGGCTAATCTTCTAATCAGAATAATATAATCCATCCCAGTTGCCTTGGAGATTCATCACTGGTGAATGGACTGGTCACCACCGACACAGAATTATTGCCAAGGCATGGCACTTTTGTAAGATACAAAATAGTCAGCAAATGTTTCTCTAGACCACCACAATTGGGTGGACATCCGGAAATCAAGTTGATGGCTGTGTCAATCAAAAGGCATGTATGACCAACTTGAGCATAGATGTGGAGTGCACAGAATGCTTTGATTATAGCATCAGCTTTTTCTAGATCCAATTGGATGGTCATGGAAAAGACCCTGCACTAACTAACCATAATTCTGATGGCACACTCCATGCCCAGCTCAGCCAATGTCTAAAAATCTTTCTCCGGCATTAAGTTCCCTTAATGACTGTGTGGATAACAGGTTTGGCGTCAATATGGCATGTGCACCACACTATGATGGAAATGGTCTATTTACCCACCCTACGTTGGAGGTGCAGAAATGCAAAACTCTCTTCTGTGGCCAAAAGTCTCAAAGAAGAAAACAGTAAGAAAATGACACAATCACGGTTAAATTAAAAGTGATTTACCCACAATTGACATTTATCACTTATCTACAGGTGACATTGAATATAGCGGCAGGGTAAATGCTCGATCGCTCCTCCATTCAAGCACCTTCAAGGGGCTCTAGACTTCCATTTCAGTGATCGATGGAGGTCCTAGCAATGGATAGGTGACAAATGTCAATTTTGGGTAAAACACCTTCAATTTAATGGTGATTAATATTGTAATATGTAATTTCCTTATTATAGCCTATCCACAGGTGACCTTGAATGGACTAGCAGGGAACATACTTGATCACTGCTCCATTCATGCACCTTCTCACTGCGATTGTGCAGCAAGGCGGAATGTGGGGCTTGGGACCACCATTGTAGTGATCGGTGGGATTACTTTTTAAATAAAAAAATTGTGTCTAAATTGTGTCTAAAGTATTTTTTTATTTTACAACTGCACGGTGGTGAGCAGCCTTTCTTCAGCATTGATGGACTACCTCATCAGCGTCGGCCTTGGTGATATATGGTGAATATTTCCACCTAATATGTTGTTGTATTATCTTATAATAAAGAAAAATAATGTTTACTTCCGTAGCTCTCCATAGAGCATGGCAAAATGGCCCTTCTGTGGTCACTGTGACTAAGGGTGCTTGTACAGTCTATCACTTATTTGACAGGGTAGTATAGGTAAATAATTCCATCTCACTTTCATCAAATAAAGAAAAAACACATAATTCAGATCTTACCTAGCTCCTGCGGCGACGTCACACAATTCTTATAATGAAGTGCATCAGGTGTGAATATGGCCTGCGCAATTTTAAAAGCCTTTGGCCGCTATTTGCCTCCATTATTTCAATTTTGTCACAAATGTACAAAATCTACACTTAAATCTGCAGATAAACCATCTATACTTTTTCACATTATTTTACACATTTCGCATTGGGGGCTAAAACAGTCTCTAATAAATTATGAACTTATCTTCATACATAGCGTTTTGTGCCGTTTTAGTGGCATTTTTTTAGGTCAGTGGCAATTTTATCAAAATATAGCATGCTCTATGTATGGCATTTTTTTGGGGTGTTTCTCCATAGACTTCACAATATATCTTTGAAAACTCCAGGAAAAACGCTTGTACAAAATGACACAAAATACAAAACACCACTCAAAATGCTTCAGACTGCTGGCGTTTTTTACATGCGCTTCTCCACAAAAAACATAGCAAAAGAATATAACAATTAGGTACAGAATATACAGTTATTCTTATTAACATTACATGAAAGAAACACAATCTACACATATCATGTCAATAGTTTATTATGTAATACATTAGATTTAAAAGACTGTACGCTAAGGGGAATTTATTCCCACTTTTCAGTGGTATTGAATTTTATAGACGGTACCACCTTAAATGGCATGAAGCTGTCCCATTGTGACATCATGAAGGGAGGTTATATAAGCAGCCGCCGACCAGACACTTCTTTGAGGGTTTCAGTTGGAGTTGGATTGTAAGTATGCCTTTCATTGACCACTGTTTATTTTTTGTTTCTTCCCACCTACCTTGTAAATGTTTCCTTCATGTTTATGTTTTTTCCTCTTATTTATAGGCGTTTTTTGTGAGATTTTTGCGACAAACGACTGTTCAAGGAGGAAGAGGAGCGTTTGAGGAGCGGATTACCGTTGGAGGAGGAAGAGGAGCGGTATACCGTTGGAGGAGGAAGAGGAGCGGATTACCGTTGGAGGAGGAAGAGGAGCGGATTACCGTTGGAGGAGGAAGAGGAGCGGATTACCGTTGGAGGAGGAAGAGGAGCGGATTACGTGGATAAAGACCTGCCGAGGACATGGACTATCCACTATTTTTCCCGGATTATGTAAGTCAGAATTTCCCATCCAATAAAGAATTTGGGGAGAATGACATTTTGTTAATTTGATAATATAATCCAGATATTCCCCAGTGTGTGATTTACTTGTACAGGATACAATATAGGAGAATATAGCAGACAGTCTGTACTCTGGGCTGTCTGTGTAGATTGTTCTGTCTGTACTTATTTAAAATCCTCCAGTGATCACATGATGTAACATTGATGACCCCCCTATAGGAGACCAGTGGTGATAGGGGAGGAAATTTGTAGTATGGAGACCAATAAATACCTTACATTTATTGTCAGTTATTTCCCATGATGGAGCATTTCCAACTGCCAATTTGAATTCTCCCCTGAAGTGGGCGGAGCTTAGTTGGAGCATGAATCTGTGCACCTGATAATGATGTGTGGTTAGTGTGTGGTCTATGGCCGGGCTCATGTACTGTGGGTGTTATGTAGTCTCTACTTTTTTGTTTTTCTTCTGATAAGCAGAAATATATTCCATAGATATAAAGAGAAATCACATTGTCAACATAAAGCATGAACCTGGTCTAAGACCTTATTCAGACTTCACTGCAATAACATGCAGTATTACAGAATTGTAGAACTAGTTCAGGTTTTATCATCTGTAATGTTAGTGAAAATGTTTTAAGTTTTTTTTATGGTGTAAAGCTTCTGTTACATTCCAAATTTGCCACAGATTTTGCTGTAGATTTGTCACAGATTTTCTCTTTTGCTTGGTAAAGGGTGAAGTTTAAGGTGAAAATCTGCAACAGAATTGACGTGCTGCACATTTTTTTGCTACATGTGGATGGAGTTTTGAAAACGCTATCTACATGCAGGGGCGTAACTAGAGTCCTATGGGCCCCAGGGGCAATTTTGGACTTAGTCCCACTCCCCCCTTCCTGTATGTTGATCGCATCTGCAGGACCCAGTGGCCTTGCTAGGAACTATAAGGCCCTATTCACACGGTGGAATTTTTGCGGCGGAACCCGCCACGGATTACGCCAAAAAATACCGCCTCTCATTCATTTCAATGGGAGTCTGGTGCTTCTTTTTTCCGCTAGCTGATTTTTTCAGCTAGCGGAAAAATTGAAGTCAATGGGAGGAGGAATCTTCCTGCAGGAGTAATTCCGCAGCGAATTTTGCAGTGGGACCCGCCACGCAAATTCTGCCTTGTGAACCGAGCCTTCAACTACGACCCTACAACTATATGTCCCCCCCCCCCTTAAAAAAAAATACTGTATATATTTATATATAAATGCCAAAAGAGAACAAACACAGCACTCCTCAAAACACTGTAAGGCCCTGTTCACACAGAGTTTTTTTCCCGAGGTTTTTTCTACGGAAACCACGTCAAAAACCACGGCAAGAAACGCCCGAAATCGCCTCCCACTGATTTCAATGCGAGGTGGAGGCGTTTTTTTCTCGCAAGCTCACGGGAAAAAGCAATGACATGCTCTATCTTGAGGCGTTTTCCACCTCAAAAACCCCATTGAAATCAATGGGAGACAGAAAAAAACATATATAACAAATATAATATCAATAGAATCATATAAAAAGGTACTTATGCGTATACAAAAATATATTAACATAGTGATAAATGTATATAGTGTAATACTTATATTTTGTTAATAAGGTCAATCAAAAAGATTGGCAACGTACCTGTGAATACATGTGAACATTATATAGTCAGGTGTATGTAACATACAAAAATTTAAAACAAACTACTCCACCATCGCTGGATCGGCTGTCAGTGTCCTACACTGAGCGCTGCGCATGTCCATTGATTATGTCATGTCTATTTTCGCGTCCATGTGCGTCACGACGTCAAACGTTATTTCGCGCATGCGCAATTATGTTTTTGTATGCAGCGAACCCCCTCTTGTAAGAGGGTGCCACTACTATCATATCCCAAACAGGTTTGGTACATCCCAGAGTACAACCTGGGTATGTGTCCCACCCACACATATATATTTTAAGTTTAGTTAAAGAGGCTCTGTCACCACATTATAAGTGCCCTATATTGTACATGATGTGATCGGCGCTGTAATGTAGATAACAACAGTGTTTTATATTTAGTAAAATGATCATTTTTTACGGAGTTATGACCTATTTTAGCTTTATGCTAATGAGTTTCTTAATGGACAGCTGGGCGTGTTTTACTTTTTGACCAAGTGGGCGTTGTACAGAGGAGTGTATGACGCTGACCAATCAGTGACCAATAAGCGTCATACCCAGCCCCATACACACACATTAATGTTAATCAAGTGTCCTGACAATGAATATACATTACCTCCAGCCAGGACGTGATGTGTATCTAGAATCCTGACCACTTCTCTGCACTTCTCTGTGATTTATAGCACAGCACAGCGAGATCTCGCTGTGAATGACAGTTTACAGCGTAATCTTGCGAGACTACACCTGCTATGCTGTAGCTCACAGAGAAGTGCAGAGAAGTGGTCAGGATTCTGAATACACATCCCGTCCTGGCTGGATGTAATGTCTATTCATTGTCAGGACACTTGATTAACATTAATGTGTGTGTATGCGGCTGCACATAGTGATCTAGTAAGAACACGATGCTGCTGTGTAAATGAATGGGGAGAAGTGTATGACGCTGATTGGTCACTGATTGGTCAGCGTCATACACTCCTCTGTACAACGCCCACTTGGTAAAAAAGTAAAACACGCCCAGTTGGTCATTAAGAAACTCATTAGCATAAAGCTAAAATAGGTCATAACTCCGTGAAAAATGATCGTTTTTCTAAATAAAAAAACACTGCTGTAATCTGCATTACAGCGCCGATCACATTATGTACAAGATAGGCCACATATAATGTGGTGACAGAGCCTCTTTAATTATCTAGTATGAATTCATACTAAATGGGGTATAATACAAACTAAAGTTATTATATATATATATATTTAAAAAAACAAAAAAAAAACTCCATCGTGAACTTAGAAAATCCACCATATACAAATAGGGAACATATCCATTCCCCTAAAGAGATATAGCTACTGTCACAAACCTATACCAAAATGACACGATTTTATGGTGGGATATAACATATATACCACAGAACGGTCCTCAAATAAATCAGGTACCATAAACGTGATATATTGTAAACAAATACAAGGCGACTATATTCTCATAGAAGCGGAGAGGATAATTATTCACTATATCTAGTTAGTCAACATTAACAGAATATGTATCAAACAAGCTAGTAGTGAGATAATTGAAATCCATGCAATATGATGTATTATGTATAGATATAATGAATAATTATCCTCTCCGCTTCTGAGAATATAGTCGCCTTGTATTTGTTTACAATATATCCCGTTTATGGTACCTGATTGATTTGAGGACCGTTCTGTGGTCTATATGTTATGTTATATCCCACCATAAAATTGTGTCCTTTTGGTATAGGTTTGTGACCTTAGCTATGTTTCTTTAGGGGAGTGGATATGTTCCCTATATGTATATGGTGGATTTTCTATGATTGCGATGGAGTTTTTTGTATGTTACATACACCTGAGTGACTATATAATGTTCACATGTATTCACAGGTACGTTGTCAATCTTTTTGATTGACCTTATTAACACAATATGAGTATTACACTATATACATTTATCACTGTTAAATTTATTTTTGTATAAGCATAAGTACCTTTTTATATGATTCTATTGATATTGTATTTGTGTGTGATTTTGTATTCTTTTCACTATTTTTGTATGAAATATTTTGTTGAGATTTGTAATTATGAAATGCATATATATCTGCTCACTTCATTGCACTGTTATACATGAGAAAGGCTCCGACTGACCTGAAACGTATGTGAAATTAAACACGATCACTTTTTTCACTCATTTGGCTATGCTACTTTACTTTCCTTTTTCTCTACATTGAAGGGTCATTGGGCTGTGACCCAGGCGGCGTGCACCCACCCAAGTTGTGGTCCAGTGCGGCTGATCTATATTAATCTATTTAGGACTTCAGGATGGATGAAAAAAAGTTGGTTTAATCACCAGAAAGTTAGCGAAGTTGAATGTTTCAAATGTGAACCGAAACATCGCTCACTTTCTGGTGATTAAACCAATGTTTTTTTCATCCATCCTGAAGTCCTCAATAGATTAATATAGATCAGCCGCACTGGACCACAACTTGGGTTGTTACTTTTTCCACGGTTACTTCTATATTTATCTGTTTTCACTTTGTCATTATGGGGTATTGAGTGCAGAATAATGGGGAAAACCTTTTTTTTTTAGCACAAAACCTCAACATAACAATATGTGAAAAAAATGTAAAGGGTCTGAAGACTTTCCGAATGCATTGTATACACACACACACACACACACACACACACACACACACACACACATACACACAGGGCCGGTGTAAAGGATCTGCCAGACACAGCTTCTGTGTCGACGCCAGTGGGTAATTTGTCTGCACCTGCTCCTAAGACTGAGGGAGTGGGAGAGCCTATCACAGCCTGCCAGCCTGAGTGGTAGAAGATGGAGTCAGTCTCTCAGACTTAGGAGCAGGTGCAGACAAATTACCCACGGGCGTCGACACAGAAGCTGTGTCTGGCAGATCCTTTACAGCCGGCTCCAGTTTTATGTGGGCCCTTGGGCGACACAGACTTAGTGGGCCCCTTTGCAGGGAAACTCACAGCGGCAGTAAAATGCCAAAAATCGTCACTTTGTGCCCCCATATAGACGTTAGGCCCTGTTTATGCCCCTATATAGAAGTTAGGCCCCAGTTTGTACCCCAATAAATTTAGTGCCCTCTGTAGATAGTGCCACACAGCCCACCTTACAGGTAGTGAGGTAGTGCCACACATCCCCCTCCTCCCAGGTAGGCTCCTGCTGTTACTGTGGATAGTGTTGTCAGGGGCAACCCCAGATCCATAGTCCCGGGCAGAGCACTACTAGCACTCTGCCTGGCAGTGGCGTAGCAAAAGGCTCATGGGCCCTGGTCCCATAATTCAGCTTAGGCCCCCCTACCCAACACCACCATACCCCTGCGCACACCTATGCCCAGCTGCCTTGCCCGACAGACCCCATGAATGCCCCCACAGTATAATGCCCCCATAGCTGCCCCCACAATATAATGCCCCCCATAGCTGCCCCCACACAGTATAATGCCCCCCATAGCTGACCACCACAGGATAATGCTCCCCATAGCTGCCCCCCACAAAGTATAATGCTCCCCATAGCTGCCCCCGGGACACAGTATAATGCCCCCATAGCTGACCACCACAGTACAATGCCCCCCATAGCTGCTCCCACAGTATAAATCCACCACACATTATAATGCCCCCCATAGCTGCCCCCCACACAGTATAATGCTCCCCATAGCTGCCACCCACACAGTATAATGCCCCCACAGCTGCCCCACACAGTATAATGCCCCCCATAGCTGCTCCCACAGTATAAATCCACCACACAGTATAATGCTCCCCGTAGCTGCCCCACACAGTATAATGCCCGCCATAGCTGCACCATACAGTATAATGCCCCCCCATATCTACCCCATACCGTATAATGCCCCCCATAGCTGCACCATACAGTATAATGCTCCCAAAGCTGCACCCTACATTATAATGCCCCCCCATAGCTTCACCATACAGTATAATGCCCCCATAGCTGCACCATACAGTATAATGTCCCCCATAGCTGCGCCGTACAGTATAATGCCCCCCATAGCTGCCCCATACTGTATAATGCCCCCCATAGCAGCACCATAACCCATAACGCATAATGCCCCCCATAGCTGCACCATACAGTATAATGCCTCCCATAGCTGCACCATACATTATAATGCCCCCATAGCTTCTCCAAATCGTATAATGCCCCCATAGCTGCACCATACAGTATAATGCCCCCCATAGCTGCACCATACAGTATAATGCCCCCCATAGCTGCACCATACAGTAGAATACCCCCATAGCTGCACCATACAGTATAATGCCCACCATAGCTGCCCCATACAGTATAATGCCCCCATACAGAATAATGCCCCCATAGCTGACCACCACAGTACAATGCCCCCCATAGCTGTTCCCACAGTATAAATCCACCACACAGTATAATGCCCCCCATAGCTGCCCCCACACAGTATAATGCTCATAGCTGCCCCCCACACAGTATAATGCCCCCCATAGCTGCTCCCACAGTATAAATTCACCACACAGTATAATGCTCCCCGTAGCTGCCCCACACAGTATAATGCCCGCCATAGCTGCACCATACAGTAGAATGCCCCCCATAGCGGCCCCATACCGTATAATGCCCCCATAGCTGCACCATACAGTATAATGCCCCCCATAGCTGCACCATACAGTATAATGCCCCCATAGCTGCACCATACAGTATAATGCCCCCATAGCTGCACCATACAGTATAATGCTCCCATAGCTGCACCATACATTATAATGCACCCCATAGTTGCTCCATACTGTATAATGCCTGCCATAGCTGCACCATACAGTATAATGCCCCCCATAGTTGCACCATACAGTATAATGCCCGCCATAGCTGCACCATACAGTATAATGCCCCCATAGCTACCCCATACCGTATAATGCCCCCCATAGCTGCACCATACAGTATAATGCTCCCATAGCTGTACCATACACTATAATGCCCCCCATAGCTGCACCATATAGTATAATGCCCCCATAGCTGCACCAAACAGTATAATGTCTTCCATAGCTGCACCGTACAGTATAATGCCCCCATAGCTGCCCCATACTGTATAATGCCCCCCATAGCTGCACCATACAGTATAATGCCCCCATAGCTGCACCATAACGTATAATGCCCACCATAGCGGCACCATACAGTATTATGCCCCCATAGCTGCCACAAATCGTATAATGCCCCCATAGCTGCACCATACAGTATAATGCCCCCCATAGCTGCCCCATACTGTATAATGCCCCCATAGCTGCACTATACAGTATAATGCTCCCATAGCTGCAACATACATTATAATGCACCCCATAGTTGCTCCATACTGTATGATGCCCGCCATAGCTGCACCATACAGTATAATGCCCCCCATAGTTGCACTTTACAGTATAATGCCCGCCATAGCTGCACCATACAGTATAATGCTCCCATAGCTGCACCATACACTATAATGCCCCCCCATAGCTGCACCATACAGTATAATGCCCCCATAGCTGCACCAAACAGTATAATGTCCCCCATAGCTGCACCGTACAGTATAATGCCCCCATAGATGCCCCATACTGTATAATGCCCCCCATAGCTGCACCATACAGTATAATGCCCCCATAGCTGCACCATAACGTATAATGCCCACCATAGCGGTACCATACAGTATAATGCCCCCCGTAGCTGCACCATACAGTATAATGCTCCCATAGCTGCACCATACATTATAATGCACCCCATAGTTGCTCCATACTGTATAATGCCCGCCATAGCTGCACCATACAGTATAATGCCCCCATAGCTACCCATACCGTATAATGCCCCCCATAGCTGCACCATACAGTATAATGCTCCCATAGCTGCACCATACACTATAATGCCCCCCCCATAGCTGCACCATATAGTATAATGCCCCCATAGCTGCACCAAACAGTATAATGTCCTCCATAGCTGCACCGTACAGTATAATGCCCCCATAGCTGCCCCATACTGTATAATGCCCCCCATAGCTGCACCATACAGTATAATGCCCCCATAGCTGCACCATAACGTATAATGCCCACCATAGCGGCACCATACAGTATAATGCCCCCATAGCTGCCCCAAATCGTATAATGCCCCCATAGCTGCACCATACAGTATAATGCCCCCCATAGCTGCCCCATACTGTATAATGCCCCCATAGCTGCACTATACAGTATAATGCTCCCATAGCTGCAACATACATTATAATGCACCCCATAGTTGCTCCATACTGTATAATGCCCGCCATAGCTGCACCATACAGTATAATGCCCCCCATAGTTGCACTTTACAGTATAATGCCCGCCATAGCTGCACCATACAGTATAATGTCCCCATAGCTACCCCATACCGTATAATGCCCCCCATAGCTGCACCATACAGTATAATGCTCCCATAGCTGCACCATACACTATAATGCCCCCCCATAGCTGCACCATACAGTATAATGCCCCCATAGCTGCACCAAACAGTATAATGTCCCCCATAGCTGCACCGTACAGTATAATGTCCCCCATAGCTGCACCATACAGTATAATGCCCCCATAGCTGCACCATAACGTATAATGCCCACCATAGCGGCACCATACAGTATTATGCCCCCATAGCTGCCACAAATCGTATAATGCCCCCATAGCTGCACCATACAGTATAATGCCCCCATAGCTGCCCCATACTGTATAATGCCCCCATAGCTGCACTATACAGTATAATGCTCCCATAGCTGCAACATACATTATAATGCACCCCATAGTTGCTCCATACTGTATAATGCCCGCCATAGCTGCACCATACAGTATAATGCCCCCCATAGTTGCACTTTACAGTATAATGCCCGCCATAGCTGCACCATACAGTATAATGCTCCCATAGCTGCACCATACACTATAATGCCCCCCCATAGCTGCACCATACAGTATAATGCCCCCATAGCTGCACCAAACAGTATAATGTCCCCCATAGCTGCACCGTACAGTATAATGCCCCCATAGCTGCCCCATACTGTATAATGCCCCCCATAGCTGCACCATACAGTATAATGCCCCCATAGCTGCACCATAACGTATAATGCCCACCATAGCGGTACCATACAGTATAATGCCCCCCGTAGCTGCACCATACAGTATAATGCCCCCATAGCTGCACCATACAGTATAATGCTCCCATAGCTGCACCATACATTATAATGCACCCCATAGTTGCTCCATACTGTATAATGCCCGCCATAGCTGCACAATACAGTATAATGCCCCCCATAGTTGCACCATACAGCATAATGCCCGCCATAGCTGCACCATACAGTATAATGCCCCCATAGCTACCCATACCGTATAATGCCCCCCATAGCTGCACCATACAGTATAATGCTCCCATAGCTGCACCATACACTATAATGCCCCCCCCATAGCTGCACCATATAGTATAATGCCCCCATAGCTGCACCAAACAGTATAATGTCCTCCATAGCTGCACCGTACAGTATAATGCCCCCATAGCTGCCCCATACTGTATAATGCCCCCCATAGCTGCACCATACAGTATAATGCCCCCATAGCTGCACCATAACGTATAATGCCCACCATAGCGGCACCATACAGTATAATGCCCCCATAGCTGCCCCAAATCGTATAATGCCCCCATAGCTGCACCATACAGTATAATGCCCCCCATAGCTGCCCCATACTGTATAATGCCCCCATAGCTGCACTATACAGTATAATGCTCCCATAGCTGCAACATACATTATAATGCACCCCATAGTTGCTCCATACTGTATAATGCCCGCCATAGCTGCACCATACAGTATAATGCCCCCCATAGTTGCACTTTACAGTATAATGCCCACCATAGCTGCACCATACAGTATAATGTCCCCATAGCTACCCCATACCGTATAATGCCCCCCATAGCTGCACCATACAGTATAATGCTCCCATAGCTGCACCATACACTATAATGCCCCCCCATAGCTGCACCATACAGTATAATGCCCCCATAGCTACCCCATACCGTATAATGCCCCCCATAGCTGCACCATACAGTATAATGCTCCCATAGCTGCACCATACACTATAATGCCCCCCCATAGCTGCACCATACAGTATAATGCCCCCATAGCTGCACCAAACAGTATAATGTCCCCCATAGCTGCACCGTACAGTATAATGTCCCCCATAGCTGCACCATACAGTATAATGCCCCATAGCTGCACCATAACGTATAATGCCCACCATAGCGGTACCATACAGTATAATGCCCCCCGTAGCTGCACCATACAGTATAATGCCCCCATAGCTGCCCCAAATCGTATAATGCCCCTATAGCTGCACCATACAGTATAATGCCCCCATAGCTGCCCCACACAGTATAATGCCCCCATTGCTGCCCCATACTGTATAATGCCCCCCATAGCTGCACCATACAGTATTATGCTCCCATAGCTGCACCAAACATTATAATGCCCCCCATAGCTGCACCATACGGTATAATGCCCGCCATAGCTGCACCATACAGTATAATGCCCCCATAGCTGCACCATACAGTATAATACCCCATAGCTGCCCCATACCGTATAATGCCCCCCATAGCTGCCCCATACCGTATAATGCCCCCCATAGCTGCACCATACAGTATAATGCTCCCATAGCTGCACCATACATTATAATGTCCCCCATAGCAGCACCGTACAGTATAATGCCCCCCATAGCTGCCCCATACAGTATAATGCCCGCCATAGCTGCACCAAACAGTATAAAGCCCCCATAGAGTATAAAGCCCCCATAGCTGACCACCACAGTACAATGCCCCCCATAGCTGCTTCCACAGTATAAATCCACCACAGTATAATGCCCCCCATAGCTGCCCCACACAGTATAATGCTCCCCATAGCTGCCCCACACAGTATAATGCCCCCCATAGCTGCTCCCACAGTATAAATCCACCACACAGTATAATGCTCCCCGTAGCTGCCCCACACAGTATAATGCCCGCCATAGCTGCACCATAGAGTATAATGCCCCCATAGCTGCCCCATACCATATAATGCCCCCCATAGCTGCACCATACAGTATAATGCTCCCATAGCTGCACCATACATTATAATGCCCCCCCATAGCTGCACCATGCAGTATAATGCTCCCATAGCTGCACCATACAGTATAATGTCCCCCATAGCTGCACCATACAGTATAATGACCCCCATAGCTGCCCCATACTGTATAATGCCCCCCATAGCTGCACCATACAGTATAATGCCCCCCGTAGCTGCACCATACAGTATAATGCCCCATAGCTGCCCCATACCGTATAATGCCCCCCATAGCTGCCCCATACCGTATAACGCCCCCCATAGCTGCACCATACAGTATAATGCTTCCATAGCTGCACCATACATTATAATGTCCCCCATAGCTGCACCGTACAGTATAATGCCCCCCATAGCTGCCCCATACAGTATAATGCCCGCCATAGCTGCACCAAACAGTATAAAGCCCCCATAGAGTATAAAGCCCCCATAGCTGACCACCACAGTACAATGCCCCCCATAGCTGCTTCCACAGTATAAATCCACCACAGTATAATGCCCCCCATAGCTGCCCCACAGTATAAATCCACCACACAGTATAATGCTCCCCGTAGCTGCCCCACACAGTATAATGCCCGCCATAGCTGCTCCCACAGTATAAATCCACCACACAGTATAATGCTCCCCGTAGCTGCCCCACACAGTATAATGCCTGCCATAGCTGCACCATAGAGTATAATGCCCCCATAGCTGCCCCACACAGTATAATGCCCCCCATAGCTGCCCCATACCATATAATGCCCCCCATAGCTGCACCATACAGTATAATGCTCCCATAGCTGCACCATACATTATAATGCCCCCCCATAGCTGCACCATGCAGCATAATGCCCCCATAGCTGGACCATACAGTATAATGTCCCCCATAGCTGCACCGTACAGTATAATGACCCCCATAGCTGCCCCATACTGTATAATGCCCCCCATAGCTGCACCATACAGTATAATGCCCCCATAGCTGCACCATACAGTATAATGCCCAGCATAGCTGCACCAAACAGTATAATGCCCCCATAGCTGCACCATACAGTATAATGCCCACCATAGCTGCACCATACAGTATAATGCTCCCAAAGCTGCACCATACCGTATAATGCCCACCATAGCTGCCCCATACAGTATAATGCCCCCATACAGTATAATGCCCCCATAGCTGACCACCACAGTACAATGACCCCCATAGCTGCTCCCACAGTATAAATCCACCACACAGTATAATGCCCCCCATAGATGCCCCCACACAGTATAATGCCCCCCATAGATGCCCCCAGACAGTATAATGCCCCCCATAACTGCTCCCACAGTATAAATCCACCACACAGTATAATGCTCCCCGTAGCTGCCCCACACATTATAATGCCCGCCATAGCTGCACTTTACAGTACGATGCCCCGCATAGCTGCCCCATACCATATAATGCCCCCCATAGCTGCACCATACTGTATAATGCTCCCATAGCTGCACCATACATTATAATGCCCTCCATAGCGGCACCATACAGTATAATGCCCCCATAGCTGCATCATACACTATAATGCCCCCCCCCATAGCTGCACCATACATTATAATGCCCCCATAGCTGCCCCATACCGTATAATGCCCCCCATAGCTGCACCATACAGTATAATGCCCCCCATAGCTGCACCATACAGTATAATGCCCCCATAGCTGCCCCATACCGTATAATGCCCCCGATAGCTGCACCATACAGTATAATGCCCCCCATAGCTGCCCCATACAGTATAATGCCCCCCATAGCTGCATCATACAGTATAATGCACCCCATAGCTGCACCATACAGTATAATGCCCCCATAGCTGCAGGTCCGACTGCTGGGACCTCCACCGATCCCGAAAATGGACTTACCTGCACAGTACCGCTCCTGTCATATGAGGTGCACAGGGACAGTCAGGTAAGCCCATTCTCGGGATCGGTGGGTGTCCCAGTGGTCAGAACAAACCGATAAGATATTTATCACCTATCCTGTGGATAGGTGATAAATATTGATTATGGGAAAACCCCTTTAATAGATGCTACTACTATTCAATAAACAAATATCGCTGAACAAAGCCTAGTATACTAAGGCCTAAAACAGACTATGGCTTACAAGAGTAAGTGGCAGGGCAGGGAGCCAATGGCTCTCTGCGATGCCCTAGTAAGCGGCACTCAACAGGGGAACAAGGTCTACTGCCGGGACCCCTTCCCGTCCAGGCCCTGTGGTAGTCGCACCCTCTGCGACCGTGATTGTTAGGACACTGTCCACATGTATTGTATTGTAAACTGTCACAGATTTTTTTTGCAGAATCTGCACCAAAAATCCACGAGAAAAAGGCCTAATTCACATGTGTGTCCGTTTTGTGCGCGTAAAAAATGCAGCGTTTTTACTGCATTGCATTTCCATTTTGCATCCGTGTACAGTGTGCGTCTGCATTTTTTACGCACGTATGTCATCCGTATGTCATGAATTTTTTACGTCAGCAAAAAAAAAACTGAAGGAGGTGTTTTATTTTTTCCGCATCATTTCTTTAGGAACTGTTGCATGAATCACGCACATCCGTGTGCTGTCCGTTTTTTCACGCACCCATTGACTTCAATAAGTGCGTGATGTGCAGAAAACACACAAGAATAGGACATGCGGTGAGTTTCACGCAGCGGAAACACGCTACGTGAAAAACACTGAATGTCTGATTGGCCCCATTGAATTGCATAGGTCTGTGTGACGTCTGTTGTTTTAACGCGCATAACACGGACGTGAAATACGCTCGTGTGAATAAGGCTTTAGGATAGTTCTAAAGAGTATATTTTATGTTTTGTGAACATAGCCTAAAGGAATTAAAAGCGTATAGTGATGTTCAGACACAGCAAATTTATTATGGGGAATCCGCACCAAAAATCTGCAATAAAGTTACAGTATAATACATATGAATGTGATTTTAAAAACTCCATTTACATGTAGCAGAAAAAATGCTCCAAGATTTTAGGACATTGTGCAGATTTTCAAACGCAATGCAAAGGATGAAATCTGCTGATGTTATTATTATCGTTTTTGTGGTGCTTTTTTGCTGCAGCCAGATGTTACATTAAAGTCCATAGTAAAATATCAAGAGCACTACATACACTGCGTTTGTGTTTTTGGCAATTTTGAGTACATTTTTTAGTCAGTGGCTTTTTTTTCCAAAGACCGCATGCTCTGAGCAGGGCCGCCATCAGGAATTTCTGGGCCCCATACAGCCATGATGTCTGGGCCCCCCCTTCCATTACCGGGGGTGGGCAACGGAAAGTGTGGCGCTCATGTTTGTACGTTATTCGCATTAAATGATTTTGGTGCTGATGTCAATTACAGTGAAGGAAACCATGGAGCCGGCAGTGACCGGTTAATGCTCCGGATTTTGATCTATTTAGCTAAAACGTATCCGACTGTATGGCATATAGTGGGATACGTCGCCTGGGGAATGGCCCAGGGGAAACTACTGAAGTCACTGTTCATGAACAGGGCTGGAGCCTTCTACTAGCGCTCTGCCCAGGGACTATGGCGCTGCTCCTGATGTCCATATACATAAAGTGACGTCCGAAGCTGCACAAAGCCTGAGTACACGGCTGGAGCGTCGGCAACATTCTGGCCAGCGATTCTGGCCCTGGAGAATCCCCTGATGTCACTTTACATATATGGACAGTGATGTCAGGAGCTCCCAGGGACAAAGTCCACGGGTAGAGCACTTGTGATGCTGCCTGGGGACTCCGGAATAACAAAGTTTACTACGCCATTTCATCCTTCAAAAAGAAGGTAAACCGACGTCCACCAGCCCGACGGAGGCTAAAAGGACATAATGGAGGCCTGTGAATTATCGTCTACGTTGTTTATACTGTAAGGTAGGAGATTTCCTGACTACACAATAAACTTAGGGCAACAATACGATGTGAAGGGGCCTTAAAGAGGCTCTGTCACCAGATTTTCAAACCCCTATCTCCTATTGCAGCAGATCGGCGCTGCAATGTAGATAACAGTAAGGTTTTTTTTTTTTTTTAAAAACAAGCATTTTTGGCCAAGTTATGAACATTTTTATATTTATGCAAATGAGCCTTTTTTAAGTACAACTGGGCGTTTTTAAAGTTATGCCCAAGTGGGCGTGTATTGTGTGTGTACATCTGGGCGTTTTTACTTGTTTTACTAGCTGGGCGTTGTGAATAGAAGTGTATGATGCTGACGAATCAGCATCATCCACTTCTCTCCGTTACCACCCAGCTTCTGGCAGTTCACAGACACACAGCGTGTCCTCGCTTATCCGACGCAATTAAGTTCCTGTGGGAGGAAGTGAGTGACGTCACAGCGTGATCTCGCGAGGACACGCTGTGTGTCTGTGCACTGCCAGAAGCTGGGTGGTAACGAAGAGAAGTGGATGAGCAAACACGAGTTTGCTTAAAAAAACTTCTGAAAATCAGGAGCTGTTTTACCTTGAATATCTCTGTATTTTCAGACTGTTTTTGCTAATTGTGTGAACATACCCTTAGGCCTTATTCACACCACAGTGTCCCACTGTTTTTCCCGGTCGGTTTGCATTAGTTTTGCATCTGTTCCGGGCCGGGCATATCTCTACAGTGACATCAGGGGCAACTCCTGAAGGGGAATCCCCATGTGGCCGGTGATTCCACTTCAGGAAAAGCCCCTGTCGTCTGTGTCCATTTATGGACACTGAACGTTACTGGCTTCTCCTGGTGTGGAATCCCCGGTCACAGAGTGTTCGGGGATTCCGCTTCAGGAGTTTCCCCTGATGTCACTGCCCATATATGGACAGAGACATCAAGAGCTCTGTCCAGGAGCGGAATCCCCGAACACACAGGGATTCCGCTCCTTCAGGGAGCTAAAGTGGGGCTAGCACATAGCAGAGCTGGGACGAAGCTACAGCAGTAGCAGCCACAGCAGCTGCTAGCGGCGCCATCGGCCATGGTGGGTGTCGCCGCTAGCAGCCGCTATGGCTGCTATAGCTGTAGCGATGCCTGAAGAAGCGCCAGGGCGGAAAGGAGGCTGATTCGCCGGGCCAGGGCGATTTGGGAAGGGAGCCAGCGCAGCGCCCCCTTCCACCTGCTGTACACCACAGCCCTGCCACACAGTACCCCTGCACATAGCAGAGCAGAGACGTCGCAACAGCAGTACCCCCACAGTGTTACCTCCAGCATAGAGCGCTTCTTCTGAATGAGATACACTCCTCCTCCTCACATGCACTCTGCGATGTGAGGAGGAGAGAGCGACGGTAGACACGGCCATCACTCGGGACACATTCCGGTGATGGCCGTGTATTACACGGCCCCATAGACTTCTATGGGAGCCGGGCGGCCGGGTAAACGGCCGAAAATAGGGCATGTCCCATTTTTTGACGGCCGGTTTTCCCGGCCCGTCAAAAAATTGGTCGTGTGAATAGCCCTTTAGGGGTCTATTGTTCCTACTGCAGCCGGGTGACGGCTGATTTATGAACGGCCGTCACCAGGCCGGGAAACCCTGTCGTGTGAATAAGGGCTAATAGGCATGAAGCTTATTTAACCCCTTCCCTCCTCAGCCATTTTTTGGATTTTAACTTTTGTTTTTTCCTCTCCACCTTGCAAAAGCTATAATTTTTTTTACTTGAGGGCTTGTTATTTGCGGTACTAGTTGTAGTTTTTCATGGCACCATTTATTGTACCGCATAATGTACTGGGAAGCTGAAAAAAAAATATTTGTGGGGTGAAATGCTACACGTGCATGACGTTCTGACAAACCCCATTCACATGAGTTGGGGCTTATTCAGACTAACGTGTTAATCGTCCGTGTGAAGGACGTTTTTTTAATGGCCGTCACACGGCTGCAGGTATTTCTATGGGGCTATTCACACGGTTGTTGTTCTAACGGATCGTGTGAAGGGCCTGTAAAAAAATAGGACATGTCCTATTTTTGTGCGTTTTCACGGATCCCTCAATAGACTCAAGTCTGTGAGAACGGGTCCCGAACGGCTGCAAATCGGCCACAAAAATGGCCGTTCTTCACGTCTGATTTCACACACGTTGGTCTGAATATCGCCTTAGGCTTTATTCACACGAACGTGTCCGTTTTGCACGCGCAAAAAACGCTGCATTTTGCCCGAGCAAAAGTTCAGTGTGCCGTCAGCATATGGTGCGCGGCTGCGTGATTTTCGCGCAGCCGGCATCATTATGACACTCTGTTTTGATGTTACAACACAGTAAAGAAGGGGGGGCTTTTATGTTTCCCTTCACTTCTTTACCTACTGTAGCGCGAATCACGCGCGTCACCCGGAAGTGCTTCCGTGTGCCGTGCACTATTTGCACGCACCCAATGACTTCAATGGGTGTGTGCTGCGCGAAACATGGGCAAGTATAGGACATGTCGTGAGTTTTACACAGCGCACACACGCTGTGTGAAATTCACAGACAGTCTGAACGGCCCCTATTCACTAACATAAGTCCGTGCGACGTAATAAGTATCACGGACGTATAACACGTTCGTGTGAATAAGGCCTTATATTGTAATTTGTAGTGTATTTTCAGTGCGCAATCCGCACCAAAAATAGGAGGCAAGTAAGTGGCTTATTCAGATGTCCATGTTCGGTCTGTGATATACGGAGCGTGTATCGGCCATATTTCCCGGACCGACCACAGTTCAGGGAGCCGGGTTTCTAGCATCACAGTTATCTGTGATCATAGTCCCTCCCTTCCCGTGGGAATACTGTCCCCGGTCCCGTACTGAAAGCATCATTACAGTATGGGACAGTATTCCCGCAGAGAGGCAGGGACTCCCAGCAACACTGATAACTATGATGCTAGGAGTCCGGCTCCATGAATTGTGGTCAGCCTGGGAAATACGGCCGATACACGCTCCGTATGTCACGGACCGAATGCGGCCATCTGAATAAGGCCTTAGTCTAGTTACACAGTGCGGTGAAATCCCATTTTTTTGCCAACATTTTTGCAAAAACGGGACTTGACCGCACTGTGAGAATATAGCCTAACAGCACTTTTAATGTTTTGTATCTTTTTTTATGCAATTTTCGTAACTGCGGCACAAATCACGCGGTTTTGCCGCAATTTTTATATAATCGCGGCAAAACTGCGCCATTTTTGCCGCGATTACGAAAATCGCGGCAAAAAAACGCTAGGAAAACGAAAGAATACTAAAAAACTTTTTAACCAACTTTATACAATCTACAAATGGGGTCAGGGGGATGGGAAGCAGGAGGGATAGGGGAACATACTCACCAGCCTGCAGGTCCGGTCGGCAGTGTAGAGGAGCTGGGGGGCGGGATCTCCACACGCAGCTTCAGCACATGCTGCATCTTCCCCATCCAGTGAAGCTACAACAGGTATGCAGGGGCTGCCGCGAGTGTCGCTAGGGGAGTGTCGCTAGGGGATTGTCGTTAGGGGGGTGTCGCTAGGGGGGGGTCGCTAGGGGGGTGCCGCGGGCGTTGCGAGTGGGGGCCCGTTAGCGTTGCGAGGGGGGGTCGTGAGCGTTGCGAGGGGGGGGGGCAACAGTCCGAGGGGTGGGGGGCGACGGCAACAGTCCGAGGGGGGGGGCGACGGCAGCCCGGCGGGCCCCTTTTCTTCATCCATGTGGCCGGGCCCCTGACGGGAGTACCAGTAATACCCCCCTGATGGCGGCCCTGGCTCTGAGTATGACACTAAGGGCATGGTCACACGTGGCTGATTTCTGCAGACACTGTCCACATCAATGCCGCACATAATCTGCATTGCAGTTTCCGTTGCGCCTTTGAAAAAAATGTGAAGTAAATTGCTGCGGATTAGTCGTTTGCGGATTCAGGTGAAGAGTACATCCTGCTCTCTTTTAAAACATTCCTTCTCAATCTAGCTATAGACCTCGACACAGATAGGTCCAGCCAGAATGATGAAATATCCTGTTCGTGAAAGCAATCCGCAACGCAACACACATAACATCTGCAGATTTCATTGCGTTATTTTGCAACTCCATTGAAGTCAATGGAGAAATTCTGCCACAAGTACGTATCAAGTCCGCAACAGCCAGTGTATGCTGCGGACACCAAATTCCGCACCGCAGCCTATGGTCCGCAGCAGAGTAGTCTGCAATGCCTGCACGAAGATAACTAAAAAGGTGTGAAAACCAATGGACAGATGTATGCTGCGAATTTCCAGTGCGGACTGTCCGTAGCGAAATTCCACAGCAATTCCGCCACGTGTGAACATGCCCAAAGGCCTCCTTCATACTGAGTATTTTTAGGCAATTTAAACGGCGAAATAAAACACTTCTAAAAATGCTAGCGTTATTAAAAGGCAACATGCCTTTTTATGGTGTTTTTCATTTGGTATAATTTTGTACGTGCTTTATTTATGGCGTTTTTGAATGCCTATAGAGAATCCAATGGGAAAACGCCTGAAAAATTGCTATACCCAGAGCATGCTGCGTTTGGAAAAATAAACACTGACTACAAAATTGCCTCAAAAACGCCACAAGCATTTTTGAAAACATTTTTTTTTAAATTTGTATAATTTTGTACATGTGTTTTTCCAGGCAGTTTTGAAGTTCTATAGAGAAACCTGTGGAGAAAAATTACTAAAAAAATCTTAATACCTTCAGCATGCTGCATTTTGATAAAAACGCCACTGACCCCAAAAATTATTATGCTGTGTATATAAAGAGGCTCTGACACTAGTTTTTTAATTCCGTATCACCTGACTAATCTAATAGGCGCTATGATGCTGATAACTACAGTGTAAAAAAAAAATCTAAAATGTTTATTATTTGCAAAGTTATGAGCATTTTTCTAAATATGCTAATTTGGCTATACCTGTCAAATGGGAGGGGACTTTCTTTTCACTCTGGGCTGTGCAATGTTTTCTGTATGACGCTGTCCAATCAGTGTCATACAGTTCTCCTCTTCACAGCCCAGCGTGATCCCATCTTCAATCGCGAGATCACGCTGTGTTGTCACTTCCGGCCACAGGTCCTTCAACACAGCGACTCAGCGCTCCTCCAGGAAAATGGTCCCTGCATCGCTCCATGCTGCTGCTGCGGATGACAGTCATTCTAGCACAGCTGGAGGCGATGCAGGGACCGTCTTCCTGGAGGAGCACCGACCCTACATAGTTTTCGGCGCCCGGAGGCAACTGGAACATCTGATCAGTTGTGGGGTCCGGGGTTTGGACCCCCACGATCATATACTGAGGACCTATCCCGTGGATAGGTCATCAGTATAAAAAACAGCCCCCAACCTGGACAACCCATTTAACAACCGGGCCTATTTGGGCCTTACTGACCAAACTGTTATTTTTTATACTCGCATTCCAAGAGTCATAACTTTAGTTTTTATTTTTCTGTCGATGTAGCTTTATGAGGGCTTGTTTTTTTGGGGTACATATAATGTATTGATTATCTTTTATTATGTTTTTGGGAAGGGAATACAAAAAAAGAACAATTCCACTATTGTTTTCTTATTGACAAATTAGTTTTTTTTATGCCATGTGCCATGTTGTATAAATAACAAGTTATCATTATTCTATGGGTCGTTACGATTGTGGCAGTACCTAATTTTTTATAATATTTAATAAAAAATAGAGGTTTATTTTATTTTGGGGGGGGACGGGGACTTTTATGTAAATTAAAGGCTATGTAAACATTTGTAAGGCAATTTTTTTATTTCTTTTTTAATAAAAAGGTGTATCAGTGTGTCTGGTGCAACTTTACAAATACTTTTTATTAAAAAATATTTTTACTTTTTTAGATACAGCTGCTCCGTATTCTCTATACACAGCAGCTGTATCTTCTAACGCTATTCACTTCCATCTGCTGGAGTGATGCGCCCTGTGCAATGGTCGCACACCCCTAAGGCCGGCCCTGCACGCAGGAACCGCTGTCACTGAACCCGTCAGGTTCGCAGGACTGACGGATTGAGTAAATAACGCTAGATACAGCTGCTCTGTATGCAGTTAAAAATTCCAATAAAAGAACATTGGGGGACTGGAAGTCTAGATGCACAGTCTTCTTTGATCACGATATGACTCTTCATCATGTTACCGACACCGCTGTACTCCATGTATATGCAGGAGCAGTAGTATAGTGATTACAGCGGAGCCAGTCACATGACAAAGAGTCGTATCGTCATCAAAGAAGACTGTGCAATTAGACTTCTAGTCCCCTGGTAACACTAAAAATCTATAAAAAATCTCGGAATCAGCGTGACGGGGGACCGGAATATATATTAGCAGTGTACTCATATATTGCAGTGAGTACACGGCGAATCATTTTTGGTCCCCACATAACCCCTTTAAATGAAGGATTATATTTTGACATAATATCAGTGCATGTATGCTATTCTTACTCTATCTTATAAATAAGTATGTACATGTTTGTGTAAGGTGCTTTGCATGTTTGCACTAGTGATATATTGAGTGGTGCCAACCAAAACATAAGTATAGAGCCTGTTATATAGGAGTAAATCCCAAAAACTGGAACAGCAAACAGTCCAGCCAGGAAAGTGTTAATAACTTTACTTGTTGCCCCCACCAGACTATCACATACAATCCAATAGATTCGATGGATAAAGAGAGATATTTGATGTTCAGCAGATAACATGTAGGTTTTTTTCTTACTTTTCAGGTTCCGGCATCTCTATATATAAAGGAACTGCAGACGCAGAGCTACATCGAGGTAAACGTAATATTACATAACCGTATACCGCGTGGCACATTTCTATTCTCTGCTTACCCTCTGTCTTTACTATTGCAGGCTGCAGTGAAAGAAGCACAGGGTGAGTGCCATTCTATAGCAATTTATCTCCATAGTTTCCATGTTTGACATCTTCTACTGACACATTTGTCACTTCATAACCCCCCATTATGTTATAATATTGTGATAGTTACATGGTGAGGTTGAAAGAAAATCGTCCTATTACACATTGTAGTCGTGCTGATCAAATATGGCATCTCTGTGATAGGAGTAAAAGGGTCAGTAAAGCCCATTACAAAGCAATTGAGTCATAATATGGCTGCATTTTAGTGTCCATACGTATTATATCTGTAAGACCCAGACCTGCGGCTTCACTGGCTAAGATCTAAGATGATCGGAGTCTATAGTGATCTGACAACTGAGTGGGGTCCTGATCTTGTACCAATAATATGAACGACTTTTAATTTCATTCTTATTTTATATAATTGCTTGTGCAAATCTCAATTTAAATTATTGTTTTTCTTTTTTCAGTTGCAGAACGAAGATTCCGGTAAGTAAATCTTCATTGTTAGGGTATGTGCACACACAAAATCAAAATCGTCTGAAATTACGGAGCTGTTTTCAAGGGTCAAAAAAACGCCCACGAAAAAGAAGTGCATGTCACTTCTTTAGCCGTTTTTCAATGACTCTAGAAAAACAGCTCCAAAAACGGCCGTTAAAAAAGCTGCGAAAAACGAGAGTTGCTAAAAAAACGGCTGAAAATCAGGAGCTGTTTTCCCTTGAAAAACAGCTCTGTATTTTCAGATGTTTTTTTAGTAAGTGTGTGCACATATAGTGAATAATCAAGGTACTACTTTCTGTTTCCTATAATATTTGGCGCAAGGCAGCATGTTGATTGGTTGGAGTCCAGTATAATTTCTATATTCCATGCTGCACTATTTTTCTCTTATAAAATCCGGGATATTTAAATAAGGCTAGGGCTACATGGCTGGTCGCGTGATACAAAGATCGCTAGGTTGCATTGCGACATCACAAGTATGCTTGTGAATGTGGTTCTCTTACAACATGTGACGTGATGCGACCACATCTGCTGGATTTTTGGTCGCAGATCGCAAGCGACTTTTCCAGCACAGAGTTAAATCGCATGTGACTGTGACTCATTTTTGACATGTGGTTGTATTTTGGATGTCGCAAACCCTAAATCGTATGCGACTTGCAAACAAATAGCACACCAAAATAGTCCTGCAACTTTAATGTAACAGCATGTCGCAGAGAAAACGCACACTTTTTTTTTTCTTGTCGCACAATTTTAATGTAACTTGATGTTGTGCCACCGAACTCGCCGTGTGGTTACAGCCATATGCTCAGTGGATGACAAAGGGGAAAGCTTCAAGTCTCCTATGCTCCCTATCTGGTATAACAGGTGTAGCTGGGAATGTACTCCCCAACGCAGCACGTCTGTTATGACGCACACTGCTGAACAACCTAACATTGTTCACTTCACTGGCATTGTTCTGAACAGAAAAGTCCCTTTGAAGCTAAAGTCACCCCTTCTGTTTGTGGTGTGATGTATACGCCAGGAAAATCTTCTGTCATATAAGCCAACATACCCATAAACTATCATGGGCAATCACATAATTGCCAACTGTCCCGAATTTGCTGGGAATGTCCCAAGTTTTCAGAGATGGTCCCGGAAAATTACTGTCCCAGGACTTGTCCCGGCAAGTGCTACATTCAATTATATCTGCGTCCTCAGGACGCAGATACAATTGAATACTATGGCAAAGCAGAAAACTATCAGCTTCCTGCTCTGCCAATCACTCCTCCTGGAGCGCAATCCCTGGCCAAAGGGTTTTGCCGACACCCTGTCTGGTGATTCCGCTGCAGGAGGTGCCACTGACGTTGCTGCCCTTATATGGACAGTGAAGTCAGGGCTCTCTCTAAGAGTGGAATTCCCAGCCATGGCGCTGGCAACGCTTTGGCCGGGATTCCGACACTCCATGAGTAGCCCATGACATCATTAAGGGCAGTAACGTCAGGGGCACCTCCTGCAGCGGAATCACCGGCCAGAGCATTGCTGACGTCTGGCCGGGGATTCTGCTCATAGAGGGAGCCACAACAGCTCTATCTACAGGAGGTGGGGGCTATGTAAAGGGGGAGTATGTGGCACTATCTACAGGGGGAGTATGTGGCAATATATACAGGGGAAGTATGTTGCCCTATATACAGGGGGCGTATATGGCACTATATACAGGGGGAGTATTGGCACTTTCTACTGAATTGATGGCCAAATCACGCACCGCACACAATGGGCGCGTAGGTGCGTGATAACGCACCAATATAAGACATGCAGTGAGTTTCATGCAGCGGATTGTCGCTGCGTAAAAAATCAAGCATATGTGAATGGCCCCATTGAAATCAATGGGTCTGTGTGCTGTGTGTTGTTTCAATGCACAGCACACGGACGTGATTCACGCTCGTGTGAATGGGGCCTAAGACAGACACATGCAACTGTACAGACACAGTTCCATAAGTTTGTCTATATGTTCAGCAAACATAAACATGGAACGCAGTGTGAATTTAGCCTCACAGATACAAATGACGACTGTATTATTGCTGGGAGGACATTCACTTATAAATTAGATTCTTCTAGATACTATTACGCCAGAAAACTGATGAAATGACATAAATAATTCTCACTGTACTCACTGTCTTCTCTATTCTGTGACTATCAGGACTCTGTTTCCAGAGGACGTGCTGTAAGTATATCATTGTAAGATATTGTGTAATGAATGAAGACAATGGAGGAGATTTATAAAAAATGATGCAAGTGAGAAGTAGAGCAAAAGCCTACATAGCGTTTTTAGGAAAAACCCTGCGCTTTTTGCTGCATTTCTCCAGCTTTTTTTTAAGGCAGAAACAGTGGCGGCCAGATGTTTGCTGAAATTCAACAGGGAAATACTAAACACACTATAAACAATGTTTTTTACTTGTGGCGTTTTTCTGACCTTTTGGTGCGCTTTATGGGTCAGTGGTGTTTTTTTTCAACACGCAACATTCTCCATAGGAGTTTTATATAGACTTTTTTATATTTGAAAAAAATGCATTAAAAAAATGCATGTTCTATTAAGAAGCGCTAGCAAAAAAAAAGTCCATAAAAACAGCGTGAATAAATCCTTAGGCCCTGTTCGCACGTTTTTTTTGCAGGCAGATTATGACCTGCCTGTAAATTCTGCTGCGATCTTCGCTGCATTTTGAACTCGCGGCCATTGAGCGCCGCAGGCAAAAAGCGCCACGAAAACTACTTTTTCTGCCTCCCATTGAGGCGTAAGAGCGGCAAAAAAAACCGGGACACTTTTTTTTTACTGCGAACGGCTAAAACTTGCTGCGGAAAAAAATCCCTCCACCTCCCATTGAAATCAATGGGGGGCGATTTCAGCTGTTTTTTGGTGCTGATTCCGAAGCGGTTTCCACGTCAAAATCAGCATATAAAAACTCTGTGTGAACTTGTCCTTATGCCACTTTCACACAGCAGTATTTTGGTCAGTATTTTGAAGCCAAAACCAGGAGTGGAACATAAATAGAAAGAGTCTAATGGAAATATTTGCACCTCTCCTGTGTTTTAGACCCACATCTAGTTTTGGCTTACAAATACTGATACAAAATACTGACCTAAATACTGTGAAAGTGGCCCTAGTCTGGACTTACATACAGCGTTATGCTGCGTTTTTCGTGGCGTTTTAATGGTGGTTTCGCAGCATTATTTTATGTTTTTTTTTTGTGCGGTTAGATGTTATACTTAGGCCCCATGCACACGGCAGTGCCCGTAATCACGATCTGCAATTACGTGCAAGGCCGGCCGTTGGCGGCCGCGGACAGCCACCTGCATTTTCGGCCCGTGCTTGCATACAAAGTATGTGAGTATCGTCCGTATAAAGCAAGAGATAGGACATGTCCTATCTTTTGCGGCGGATTTCTACGGCCTGGGCACCTTCTCGAAAATATATGGGAAGGTGTCCGTGATCAATAGAAATAAATGGGTCTGTAATTGCGGACTAAATCTACGGCCGTGTGCATGTCGCCTAAAGTCTATAGTACAATATAAAATGTACTACATAGATAAAAACTGCATGTGTGATTCCAGCCTTGTATTCACACATTGAGGTTGAATTGCAGTTTTTTCTGCGGTTTTGTGCAAAATTGCAGCCAAACTATGATTCAACAACACAGCGTGTGACTGCAACCAGATTAGTTACTATGGGCAACTACTCCTCAATTCACTAGTTTTGATAAATCTCCCCCAATGTGTAGCACCTGGAGGAGTGACTGTTACCCCCTTATTATATGTAACATTTCTTCTTTTTTTCACAATAGATGGATTGAGAAGGTGATGAAGACACCGAGAGAATTCAGGTATTTATCTGTTATCTGTCTTCTTGACATAGGGACTCGGAATTAGTCTGGGATTTGTGTCAATTTAACAACATTAAATCCTGAGGTTTTAATTCATGTAGTTTATTGAGCTTTCACTATACGGGTAGGAACAAACACAGCGTAAACACTGCGGATTTTCCGCAACGGATTAATTGGGAAAATCCGCTGCATATTACAGTGGCAGCAGTGTGGGTGAGATTTCAACAAATCTTGTCCCCCACACTGCGGTAAATTTCCGCCGGAATAACCGCACATAAATTGACCTGCGGTGCGGTTACTTCAACGGCAGCATGTCGATGATTTCTGCGGATACGCAACTCTTCTGTTGCGGGTTTACCCATTTAATTCAAAGGGGTGCTTAAAGAGGCTCTGTCACCAGATTTTGCAACCCCTATCTACTATTGCAGCAGATCGGCGCTGCAATGTAGATAAGAGTAACGTTTTTATTTTTAAAAAACGAGCATTTTTGGCCAAGTTATGACCATTTTTGTATTTATGCAAATGAGGCTTGCAAAAGTACAACTGGGTGTGTTTAAAAGTAAAAGTCCAAGTGGGCGTGTATTATGTGCGTACATCGGGCGTTTTTACTTCTTTTACTAGCTGGGCGTTAGGAATGGGAGTGTATGATGCTGACGAATCAGCATCATCCACTTCTGTTCGTTAACACCCAGCTTCTGGCAGTGCACAGACACACAGCGTGTTCTCGAGAGATCACGCTGTGACGTCACTCACTTCCTGCCCCAGGTCCTGCATCCTGTGTCGGACGAGCGAGGAGGACACATCGGCAGCAGGCGACAAAGGATCCAGTTCATTCTGCAGCATCGGCGTTTGCAGGTAAGTAGCTACATCGACTTACCTGCAAACGCTGATGCTGCTGCAGAATCAACTGTAGCCTCTGGTGCCGATGTGTCCTCGCTCGTCCGACACGATGCAGGACCTGGGGCAGGAAGTGAGTGACGTCACAGCGTGATCTCTCGAGAACACGCGGTGTGTCTGCACTGCCAGAAGCTGGGCGTTCTGAAGAGAAGTGGATGATACTTCTATACACAACGCCCAGCTAGTAAAAGAAGTAAAAACGCCCCGATGTACGCACATAATACACGCCCAGTTGTACTTTTACTGTAAACACGCCCAGTTGTACTTTTGCAAGCCTCATTTGCATAAATACAAAAATGGTCATAACGTGGCCAAAAATGCTAGTTTTTTAAAAATAAAAACGTTACTGTAATCTACATTGCAGCGCCTATCTGTTGCAATAGCAGATAGGGGTTGCAAAATCTGGTGACAGAGCCTCTTTAAACCTGCAACCTAGCAGCGTGTGTTGCGATATTTGTGGCGGAATCACAGCGATGCACCGCTAAAACCGCAAGTAAGAAAAAATTAAAATAAAGTTATACTTACCCAGAGTTCCCTGCTTCTTCTCCAGTCCAGCCTCCCTGGATGACGTTGCAGGCCATGTGACCACTGCAGCCAATCACAGGGAGGCCGGAGCGGACATCAGAGGAGGGAGGGGGTAAGTATGTGCGATTATTTATGCAGCAGAATGTACACCCGAAATAATGCACCACAGTGTGTTGTGGGATTTCGGACGGCATTCCCTGCGGTGTTCAGGGCGGATACGCTGCACAGCTTGATGCAGTGTATCCGCACTGAATACGTTGTGTGTGTTCCTAACCTACATGAGATTTTCTGTAACTTTCAAATAGGACAAAGTGTCAATAATCCTAAACAAATATGTGCTTTTTGTTATAGACCATTTAAGTTCAAGGAATATAAATGGCGCCCTAAACTGGAGACCACCATGTAAGTATGAAGAAGCAGAAGAGCGGACATCATACTGCTGGAGACTATGGGTTGACATATGAACCCATTGTGATCTGTTGTGAGGTTTTCCTCTATAATCCCCCCCCCCCAACAAGTATTTGTATAATCATGTATCCCCGCTGACTGCCAGTCATATATATTATATATTTATATAAGAACTGTTTTATGTAATATATATAAACAGGGAGGTTGCAGTAGAAGAGACAGAGGATCCCGTGCAGATTCCCAGGTGAGGAACCAATAGTTATAACTCAGCATATGGCATCAAGGGGTTAAACAGAAATTAATTGTAGTTTTCTCTTACATGGCTTTTGCCAGCAGTTGCTCCAAATATGGAAGAACGGAGAAGTCCTGTATGACCTAAACAGATTGTCCAGAGACGTTAGACTCTGTTCACATCTATAGTATAATCGGCCAACACTGTTGCTGCAGCGGCATTTTACTGAATTCTTTTACATTCGTTTTGCCATCTGTACTTTATAGAAGGAAATGTAAAGACATTGACTGCGTAATGTCACCCTTCGTTACCAGAACAATATTGTATATCGTTTTAGAAGACTTTTTATAATATGTTTAGAATATTGCAGGGCAGTAATGTTTTGCTGCAAGGATGTAACTATAATCATAATGAACATAATATATCCACCTGCATGCGTTGGTGACCTGGCTACAAGATTACGTTTTCTTTATATCCTTTTCCATATAATATTTCTAGTTTTGTTAAAGTAATAATTTATTTCTGATCATTTCTTGGTCATTTCTCTTCAGGAAAAGCAACAGGAAAACCAGTTGGCTATCCAGGTAAATACAAGTGTGGTCAATGCATTTACATTATAAAGAAACTGCTACTGGGACAAACAGCGCTCCAGTGTTGTCACCCTCTTTTTTTCTACACTTGTTAGACTCTGTTCACATCTCATAGTTTGCGCAGATGTTCTTTTCTGGCGCGAGAGCTGAGCATCCAGAGATGCTCCTAACTTATTAAGAGGTGTAATAAAGTAAGAAACATCTTACTTCAGCGCTATTTAGGGTAAGACTGGCATATGAAACGCCAGTTGTAATAAATTCCCCCTATACGTTTTATTGTGTGATATAATGTTGGAGTAAATATCTTTATGTGATATAACCCGGTTTCAATAGACAAAGGGCTCATTTATCTAACACATCCCACAGTAAAGTAAATTACGTTGTGTCAGCCATAGGTCTCTCCGGTGGATAAGTAAATAACTATCAGAAGTTGTTGAGGCCTAAAGAGGATCTGTCACTAGTTTAGTAATGCCCAATCTCCTAGCTAATCTAAAACTCTAACACTAATGATAGTAAAAATTGTGTCCCAAAATGTATATTATATAAAAAGTTATGAGCTCTTTTCTAAATATGCAAATGAATCTATACCAGACAAGTGGGTGTCAACACCAGCGATTCTCCTGAGGTGGAGCTACCTCACAGTCTCTGACGCTGTCCTATCAGCATGAAGCTGCTTCACACAGTGTGAGAGACTGAGGCTGAAAGGAAGGGGGATCACTCCAAATAGCCATAACTCCGGCTTTGGAAATCTTTTATGGTGGCATATAAAAGATGAGATTCTAATCGATTGCAGTTCTAGCTGTGAAACAACTGGAGGTCTCACCAGTTGAAAATACAGTCTGGAATGGAAGCTGTATACTGTATGATGATTTTATGTTGCTGGGCTTGGAAGAGGAGAACTGTATGACGCTGATTGGACAGCGTCCTACTGAAAACAATACACCGCCCAGAGTTACCTCCCATTTGGCAAGTATAGCCAAATGAGCATACTGTATTTAGAAAAATGCACATTACTTTGCAAATAATAAACGTTTTTGAAAAAAAAAAGTACATTGTAGTTATCAGCATAATAGCGCCTATTAGATTAGTTAGGAGATGGGGCATTAATAAACAAGTGACAGATCCTCTTTAACCCCTTAGTGACCAGCCCATCTTAGGTCCTAATGACCAAGCTATTTTATTCGTTTTTCTATAGTCGCATTCAAAGAGCTATAACGTTTTTATTTTTTCGTCTACATAGCTGTATGAGGACTTGTTTTTTGCGGGATTAGTTGTACTTTTTAATAGCATCATTTTTGGGTACATATAATTTTTTTATTAACTTTTATTACCTTTTTTGGGGGGAATTATAAAAAAACCTGAAATTCCATCATTGTTCTATGTGTTTTTAAATTGACGCCGTTCACTGTGCGGCGTAAATAACAAGTTAACTTTATTCTATGGGTCATTACGATTACGGCGATACCACATATGTAGAGTTTTTTTTATGTTTTACGACGTTTGCACAATAAAAACACTTTTGAACTAAAATTATTTGTTTTTGCATCGTTGCTTTCCAAGAGCCGTAACTTTTTTATTTTTCCATCAATGTAGTGATTTTTTTGGCTTGTTTTTTGCGGGACGAGACGTAGTTTTGATTGGTACTGTTTTGAGGTGCATGGGACTTATTGATTCATTTTTATTATGACTTTTTTGGGTGGCGATGGAAAAAAATTGCAATTTCGCCATTGTTTTTTGCTTTTTTTTTTACGGTGTTCAACTTGCGGTTTAAATTACATATTAACTTTATTAATTGAGTCATTATGGTCGCGGTGATACCATATATGTGTACTTTTATTTATTTTTTACACTTTTACTAAGTAAAACCACTTTTTATGGAAAAAAATGTTTTTGTTTTTTTTTACTATCATTTTTATTATTAATCTTTATTTCACATTTATTACTTATTTTATTAGTCCCACTAGGGGACTTTACTGTGCTATCTTAAGATCGCTGCTATAATGCTTTGGTATACTTCATATACCAGAGCATTATTGCCTGTCAGTGTAAATCTGACAGGCAATCTATTAGGACTTGCCTCCGGCGCGTCCTAATAGGCATATGTCCAGGGCAGACCTTTTATCAAGCCCCTGGCTGCCATAACACCCCATCGGAGACCCGCGATTGCATTTGCGGGCCGCCGATGGGTGACAGAGGGAGCTCACTCCCTCTGTAAACAAGTTAAATGCCGCGGTCGCTATTGACGGTGGCATTTAACAGGTTAAACGGCCGCGATCTAAGTAAACTTCGATTGCGGCTGTTGGTTCAGGAGCCCAGCTGTCATTAGACAGCAGAGCCCCGGCACCAGCCTGCATGGGAGACCCGTGCAGGACTTAGACTGGGCCAACGTGAAAAGGTGTTGGCCTAGCCTAAGGCCCCATAGTGACCAATGTGAAACGGCATACTGGTGGTCACTAAGGGGTTAAGCCCCTCAGAAAGCGATATTGACAAACTTTTTCTAGGCATAGACTATGTAAGAAAACATTTTTGTGTAACCATCACATTGGCTTGTATTACTACCCGTACGTGAACCCTCCTGCATGGCACAGCCCCCTGTAACCACTACCAGTGTCTACATCACACCCACTAGGGTGTCACTGATTCCTTTCTATCCAGGCAAAAGCGTATTCTCCATCACTGCTGTGATGTGTCTAATGTCATGAAAGTAATGATTGGTTTTCTTTTTTTCTTAGACTAAGATCTCTGTTTTGCTGCTCCTCGCGCATTCAAGATCATTAAAAGTGAGTACCGAAAATTTAAATCTGAACACAATCGGCTGTCCTGCTCTCAGGCTAAATATAAAGTGTTACTCGTTAAGTATCCTAATGATAAACCATATTTATACGACACAAAAAGGTACACATGGACAGGCCAGACCTGTATATTATGTAATAGCAAATTGGGAATGCTGTGGATCATTGTTTTCCTGTTTTTATTTTAAAATGAAGCTTAGAAATGTGAAATATGATATGCTTATAATTTAATACAGAACTTGTGTTTATGTTTTGCTAATATGTTTGCTTGGTATATCTCCAATCTAGGTCACACCGTACCATCAGATTGAGGAGAAGGAGGAGACTCGCCTAACATCTGGAGGAGTCTGAAGGAGGCACCCGTACCATCTGTAGACAAATAAGGTGCCCTTACCATCAGGAGGAGGAGTAATTTGTCTCATATGGGGGAGGAGGAGGTCCCCCTTTACCATCAGAATGACGTGTAGGCTCACTTAACATCTGTAGGAGCAGGAGGCGCCCATACCATCTAGAGACAAATGTAGCGCCCTTACCATCAGGAGGAGGATTCATTTGTCTCATGTGGGGAGGAGAAAACCCCCTTTACCATCAGAATAAGGTGAAGGCTCCCTTAACATCTGAAGGAGCCTGGTGGAGGAGGAGGCGCCGTACCATCTAGAGACAAATGAGGCGCCCTTACCATCAGGAGGAGGTCATATGTCTCATATGGGGAGGAAATGCCCCCTTACCATCAGAATGAGGAGAAGGCTCCCTTAACATCTGGAGTCTGGAGGAATAGAAGGTGCCTATACCATCGAGAGACAAATGAGGCGCCCTTACCATCAGGAGGAGTCATTTGTCTCATATGGGGATGAAATGCCCCCCTTACCATCAGAATGAGGAGAAGGCTCCCTTTACATCAGGAGTCTGGAGGAGTAGGAGGCGCCTATAACATCAAGAGACAAAAGAGGCGCCCTTACCATCAGGAGGAGGATTCATTTGTCTCATATGGGGAGGAGAAAACCCCCTTTACCATCAGAATGACGTGAAGGCTCCCTTAACATCTGAAGGAGCCTGGAGGAGGAGGAGGAGGCGCCCGTTATATCTAGAGACAAATGAGGCGCCCTTACCATAAGGAGGTGGAGTCATCTGTCTCATATGGGGAGGAAATGCCCCCTTACCATCAGAATGAGGAGAAGGCTCCCTTAATATCAAGTCTGGAGGAGTAGGAGGTGCCTATACAATCGAGAGACAAATGAGGCGCCCTTACCATCAGGAGGAGGAGTCATTTGTCTCATATGGGGAGGAAATGCCCCCAATACCATCAGAATGAGGAGAAGGCTCCCTTTACATCAGGAGTCTGGAGGAGTAGGAGGCGCCTATAACATCAAGAGATAAATGAGGCGCCCTTACCATCAGGAGGAGGATTCATTTGTCTCATATGGGGAGGAGAAAACCCCCTTTACCATCAGAATGACGTGAAGGCTCCCATAACATCTGAAGGAGCCTGGAGGAGGTGGAGGCGCCGTACCATCTAGAGACAAATGAGGCGCCCTTACCATCAGGAGGAGGATTAATTTGTCTCATATGGGTAGGAGAAAACCCCCTTTACCATCAGAATGACGTGAAGGCTCCCATCACATCTGAAGGAGCCTGGAGGAGGTGGAGGCGCCGTACCATCTAGAGACAAATGAGGCGCCCTTACCATCAGGAGGAGGATTAATTTGTCTCATATGGGGAGGAGAAAACCCCCTTTACCATCAGAATGAGGTGAAGGCTCTCTTAACATCTGAAGGAGCCTGGAGGAGGAGGAGGCGCCGTACCATCTAGAGACAAAAGAGGCGCCCTTACCATCAGGAGGTGGAGTCATCTGTCTCATATGGGGAGGAAATGCCCCCTTACCATCAGAATGAGGAGAAGGCTCCCTTAATATCAAGTCTGGAGGAGTAGGAGGTGCCTATACCATCGAGAGACAAATGAGGCGCCCTTACCATCAGGAGGAGGAGTCATTTGTCTCATATGGGGAGGAAATGCCCCCAATACCATCAGAATGAGGAGAAGGCTCCCTTTACATCAGGAGTCTGGAGGAGTAGGAGGCGCCTATAACATCAAGAGATAAATGAGGCGCCCTTACCATCAGGAGGAGGATTCATTTGTCTCATATGGGGAGGAGAAAACCCCCTTTACCATCAGAATGACGTGAAGGCTCCCATAACATCTGAAGGAGCCTGGAGGAGGTGGAGGCGCCGTACCATCTAGAGACAAATGAGGCGCCCTTACCATCAGGACGAGGATTAATTTGTCTCATATGGGGAGGAGAAAACCCCCTTTACCATCAGAATGAGGTGAAGGCTCTCTTAACATCTGAAGGAGCCTGGAGGAGGAGGAGGCGCCATACCATCTAGAGACAAAAGAGGCGCCCTTACCATCAGGAAGTGGAGTCATCTGTCTCATATGGGGAGGAAATGCCCCCTTACCATCAGAATGAGGAGAAGGCTCCCTTAATATCAAGTCTGGAGGAGTAGGAGGTGCCTATACCATCGAAAGACAAATGAGGCGCCCTTACCATCAGGAGGAGGAGTCATTTGTCTCATATGGGGAGGAAATGCCCCCAATACCATCAGAATGAGGAGAAGGCTCCCTTTACATCAGGAGTCTGGAGGAGTAGGAGGCGCCTATAACATCAAGAGATAAATGAGGCGCCCTTACCATCAGGAGGAGGATTCATTTGTCTCATATGGGAAGGAGAAAACCCCCTTTACCATCAGAATGACGTGAAGGCTCCCATAACATCTGAAGGAGCCTGGAGGAGGTGGAGGCACCGTACCATCTAGAGACAAATGAGGCGCCCTTACCATCAGGAGGAGGATTAATTTGTCTCATATGGGGAGGAGAAAACTCCCTTTACCATCAGAATGACGTGAAGGCTCCCTTAACATCTGATGGAGCCTGGAGGAGGTGGTGGCGCCGTAATACCTAGAGACAAATGAGGCGCCCTTACCATCAGGAGGTGGAGTCATTTGTCTCATATGGGGAGGAAATGCCCCCTTACCATCAGAATGAGGAGAAAGCTCCCTTAATATCAAGAGTCTGGAGGAGTAGGAGGCGCCTATAACATCGAGAGACAAATGAGGCGCCCTTACCATCCGGAGGAGGAGCCATTTGTCTCGTATGGGGAGGAGAGGTCCCCCTTACCATCAGAAAAAAGAGAAGGCTCCTTTGACATCTGAAGGAGTGGAGGAGTAGGAGGTGCCAATACTATGCAGAGACAAATGAGGCGCCCTTTCCATCAGGAGGAGGATTCACTTGTCTCAAATGGGGAGGATAAAACCCCCTATACCATCAGAATAAGGTGAAGGCTCCCTTAACATCTGAAGGAAGCCTGGAGGAGGAGGAGGCGCCGGTAATATCTAGAGACAAATGAGGCGCCCTTACCATCAGGAGGTGGAGTAATTTGTCTCATATGGGGAGGAAATGCCCCGCTTACCATCAGAATGAGGAGAAGGCTCCCTTATCATCAGGAGTCTGGAGGAGTAGGAGGCGCCTATAACATCAAGAGACAAATAAGGCGCCCTTACCATCAGGAGTAGGATTTATTTGTCTCATATGGGGAGGAGAAAACCCCCTTTACCAACAGAATGAGGTGAAGGCTCCCTTAACATCTGAAGGAGCCTGGAGGAGGAGGAGGCGCCGTAAAATCTAGAGACAAATGAGGCGCCCTTACCATCAGGAGGAGGAGTCATTTGTCTCATATGGGGAGGAAATGCCCCCTTAGCATCAGAATGAGGAGATGGCTCCCTTAACATCAGGAGTATGGAGGAGTAGGAGGCACCTATAATATCGAGAGACAAATGAGGCGCCCTTACCATCAGGAAGAGGAGTCATTTGTCTCATATGGGGAGGAAATGCCCCCTTACCATCAGAATGAGGATAAGGCTCCCTTAACATCAGGAGTCTGGAGGAGAAGGAGGCACCTATAGCATCAAGAGACAAATGAGGCGCAGTTACCATCAGGAGGAGGAGTCATTTGTCTCATATGGGGTGGAGAAAACCCCATTTAACATCAGAATGAGGTTAAGGCTCCCTTAACATCTAAAGGAGCCTGGAGGAGGAGGCGCCGTACCATCTAGAGACAAATGAGGCACCCTTACCATCAGGAGGAGGAGTCATTTGTCTCATATGGGGAGGAAATGCCCCCTTAGCATCAGAATAAGGAGAAGACTCCTTTAACATCTGGGGAAATATGGAGGAGGAGGAGGCGCCCATATCATCTAGAAACAAATGAGGCACCTTACCATCAGGAGGAGGAGTAATTTGTCTTATTTGGGGAGGAAATGCCCCCTTACCATCAGAATGAGGAGAAGGCTCCCTTATCATAAGGAGTCTGGAGGAGTAGGAGGCGCCTATAACATCAAGAGACAAATGAGGCGCCCTTACCATCAGGAGGAGGATTTTTTTGTCTCATATGGGGAGGAGAAAACCGCCTTTACCAACAGAATGAGGTGAAGGCTCCCTTAACATCTGAAGGAGCCTGGAAGAGGAGGAGGCACCGTACCATCTAGAGACAAATGAGGCGCCCTTACCATTAGGAGGAGGAGTCATTTGTCTCATATGGGGAGGAAATGCCCCCTTACCATCAGAATGAGGAGAAGGCTCCGTCAACATCAGGAGTCTGGAGGAGTAGGAGGCGCCTATACCATCGAGAGACAAATGATGCGCCCTTACAATCACGAGGAGGAGTGAGTTGTCTCATATGGGAAGGAAATACACCGCTTACCATCAGAATGAGGAGAGGGCTCCCTTAACATCAGGAGTCTGGAGGAGTAGGAGGCGCCTATAACATCAAGAGACAAATGAGGTGCCCTTACCATCAGGAGGAGGATTGATTTGTCTCATATGGGGAGGAGAAAACCCCCTTTACCATCAGAATGAGGTGAAGGCTCCCTTAACATCTGAAGGAGCCTGGAGGAGGTGGCGCCCGTTATATCTAGAGACAAATGAGGCGCCCTTACCATCAGGAGGTGGAGTCATTTGTTTCATATGGGGAGGAAATGGCCCCCTTACCATCTGAAAAAGGAGAAAACTCCTTTAACATCTGGGGAAATATGGAGGAGAAGGAGGCGCCCATACCATCGAGAGACAAATGATGCGCCCTTACCATCACGAGGAGGAGTGATTTGTCTCATATGGGGAGGAAATGCCCCGCTTACCATCAGAATGAGGAGAGGGCTCCCTTAACATCAGGAGTTTGAGGAGTAGGAGGCGCCTATAACATCAAGAGACAAATGAGGCACCCTTACCATCAGGAGGAGGATTCATTTGTCTCATATGGGGAGGAGAAAACCCTTTTAACCAACAGAATGAGGTGAAGGTTCCCTTAACATCTGAAGGAGCCTGGAGGAGGCGCCGTACCATCTAGAGACAAATGAGGTGCCCTTACCATCAGGAGGAGGAGTCATTTGTCTTATATGGGAAGGGAATGCCCCCCTTACCATCAGAATGAGGAGAAGGCTCCCTTAACATCACAAGTCTGGAGGAGTAGGAGGCGCCTATAACATCAAGAGACAAATGAGGCGCCCTTACCATCAGTAGGAGGATTCATTTGTCTCATATGGGGAGGAGAAAACCCCCTTTACCATCAGAATGACGTGAAGGCTCTCTTAACATCTGAAGGAGCCTGGAGGAGGAGGAGGCGCCGTACCATCTGGAGACAAATGAGGCGCCCTTGCCATCAGGAGGTGGAGTCATTTGTCTCATATGGGGAGGAAATGCCCCTTTACCATCAGAATGAGAAGGCTCCCTTAATATCAAGAGTCTGGAGGAGTAGGAGGCGCCTATAACATCGAGAGACAAATGAGGCGCCCTTACCATCCGGAGGAGGAGCCATTTGTCTCGTATGGGGAGGAGAGGTCCCCCTTACCATCAGAAAAAAGTGAAGGCTCCTTTGACATTTGAAGGAGTGGAGGAGTAGGAGGCGGCTATACCATCGAGAGACAAATGATGCGCCCTTACAATCACGAGGAGGAGTGATTTGCCTTATATGGGAAGGAAATACACAGCTTAACATCAGAATGAGGAGAGGGCTCCCTTAACATCAGGAGTCTGGAGGAGTAGGAGGCACCTATAACATCAAGAGACAAATGAGGCGCCCTTACCATCAGGAGGAGGAGTCATTTGTCTCATATGGGGAGAAAATGCCCCTCTTACCATCAGAATGAGGAGAAGGCTCCCTTAACATCAGGAGTCTGGAGGACTAGGAGGCGCCTATAACATCAAGAGACAAATGAGGCACCCTTACTATCAGGAGGAGGATTCATTTATCTCATATGGGGAGGAGAAAACCCTTTTATCAACAGAATGAGGTGAAGGTTCCCTTAACAACTGAAGGAGCCTGGAGGAGGAGGAGGTGCCGTACCATCTAGAGACAAATGAGGTGCCGTTACCATCAGGAGGAGGTCATTTGTCTCATATGGGGAGGAAATGCCCCTTTACCATCAAAATAAGGAGAAGGCTCCCATAATATGAGGAGTCTGGAGGAGTAGGAGGCGACTATAACATCGAGAGACAAATGAGGCGCCCTTACCATCAGGAGGAGGAGTCATTTGTCTCATATGGGGAGGAAATGCCACCCCTTACCATCAGAAAAAAGAGAAGGCTCCTTTGACATCTGAAGGAGTGGAGGAGTAGGAGGTGCCAATACTATGCAGAGACAAATGAGGCGCACTTTCCATCAGGAGGAGGATTCACTTGTCTCAAATGGGGAGGAGAAAACCCCCTTTACCATCTGAATAAGGTGAAGGCTCCCTTAACATCTGAAAGAGCCTGGAGGAGGAGGAGGAGGTGCCCGTAATATCTAGAGACAAATGAGGCGCCTTTACCATCAGGAGGAGGAGTCATTTGTCTCATATGGGGAGGAAGTGCCCCTCTTACCATCAGAATGAGGAGAGGGCTCCCTTAACATCAGGAGTCTGGAGGACTAGGAGGCGCCTATAACATCAAGAGACAAATGAGGCGCCCTTACCATCAGGAGGAGGAGTCATTTGTCTCATATGGGGAGGAAATGCCCCGCTTACCATCAGGATGAGGAGAGGGCTCCCTTAACATCAGGAGTGTGGAGGAGTAGGAGGCGCCTATAACATCAAGAGACAAAAGATGCGCCCTTACCATCAGGAGGAGGATTAATTTGTCTCATATGGGGAGAAGAAAACCCCCTTTACGAACAGAATGAGGTGAAGGCTCCCTTAACATCTGAAGGAGCCTGGAGGAGGAGGAGGCGCCGTACCATCTAGAGACAAATAAGGTGCTCTTACCATCAGGAGGAGGAGTTATTTGTCTCATATGGGGAGGAAATGCCCCCTTAGCATCAGAATGAGGAGAAGGCTCCCTTATCATCAGGAGTCTGGAGGAGTAGGAGGCGCCTATAACATCAAGAGACAAATGAGGCGCCTTTACCATCAGGAGGAGGATTCATTTGTCTCATATGGGGAGGAAAAAAACCCTTTTAACAACAGAATGAGGTGAAGGCTCCCTTAACATCTGAAGGAGCCTTCAGGAGGAGGAGGTGCCGTACCATCTAGAGACAAATGAGGCGCCCTTACCATCAGGAGGAGGTCATTTGTCTCATATGGGGAGGAAATGCCCCCTTACCATCAGAATGAGGGGAAGGCTCCCTTAACATCAGGAGTATGGAGGAGTAGGAGGCACCTATACCATAGAGAGACAAATGAGGTGCCCTTACCATCAGGAAGAGGAGTCATTTGTCTCATATGGGGAGAAAATGCCCCCTTACCATCAGAATGAGGAGAAGGCTCCCTTAACATCAGGAGTCTGGAGGAGTAGGAGGCACCTATAACATCAAGAGACAAATGAGGCGCCTTTACCATCAGGAGGAGGAGTCATTTGTCTCATATGGGGTGGAGAAAACTCCCTTTAACCTCAGAATGAGGTGAAGGCTCCCTTAACATCTGAAGGAGCCTGGAGGAGGAGGAGGCGCCGTACCATCTGGAGACAAATGAGGCGGCCTTACCATCAGGAGGAGGTAATTTGTCTCATATGGGGAGGAAATGCCCCCTTACCATCAGAATGAGGAGAAGGCTCCCTTAACATCAGGAGTCTGGAGGATTACGAGGCGACTATAACATCGAGAGACAAATGATGCACCCTTACCATCAGGAGGAGGAGTCATTTGTCTCATATGGGGAGAAAATGCCCTGCTTACCATCAGAATGAGGAGAGGGCTCCCTTAACATCTGGTGTCTGGAGGAGTAGGAGGCGCCTATAACTTCAAGAGACAAATGAGGCGCCCTTACCATCAGGAGGAGGATTCATTTGTCTCATATAGGGAGTAGAAAACCTCCTCTACCATCAGAATGAGGTGAAGTCTCCCTTACCATCTGAAGGAGCCTGGAGGAGGAGGAGGCGCCGTACCATCTAGAGACAAATGACGCGCCCTTACCATCAGGAGGAGGAGTCATTTGTCTCATATGGAGAGGAAATGCCCCCTTACCATCAGAATGAGGAGAAGGCTCCCTTAACATCAGGAGACTGGAGGAGTAGGAGGCGCCTATACCATCGGGAGACAAATGAGACACCCTTACTATCAGGAGAAGGATTCAATTGTCTCATAGGGGGAGGAGAAGGCCCCCTTACTATCAGAATAAGGAGGAGGCTCCATTAACTTCTGGGAGGAGGAGGCGCCCATACCATATAGAGACAAATGAGGCGACCTTTCCATCAGGAGGAGGATTTATTTTTCTCATATGGGGAGGAGAAAACCTCCTCTACAATCAGAATGAGGTGACGGCTCTCTAAACATCTGAAGGATTCTGGAGGAGGAGGAGGCGCCCGTAATATCTAGAGACAAATGAGGCGCCCTTTCCATCAGGAGGTGGAGTCATTTGTCTTATTTGGGGAGGAAATGCCCCCTTACAATCAGAATAAGGAGAAGGCTCAATTATCATCAGTAGTCTGGAGGAGTAGGAGGCGCCTATAACATCAAGAGACAAATGAGGCGCCCTTACCATCAGGAGGAGGATTCATTTGTCTCATATGGGGAGGAAAAAACCCCTTTTACCAACAGAATGAGGTGAAGGCTCCCTTAACATCTGAAGGAGCCTGGAGGAGGAGGAGGCGCCGTACCATCTAGAGACAAATGAGGCGCCCTTACCATCAGGAGGAGGTCATTTGTCTCATATGGGGAGGAAATGCCCCCTTACCATCAGAATGAGGAGAAGGCTCCCTTAACATCAGGAGTATGGAGGAGTAGGAGGCACCTATACCATAGAGAGACAAATGAGGTGCCCTTACCATCAGGAAGAGGAGTCATTTGTCTCATATGGGGAGAAAATGCCCCCATACCATCAGAATGAGGAGAAGGCTCCCTTAACATCACAAGTCTGGAGGAGTAGGAGGCACCTATAACATCAAGAGACAAATGAGGCGCCTTTACCATCAGGAGGAGGAGTCATTTGTCTCATATGGGGTGGAGAAAACTCCCTTTAACCTCAGAATGAGGTGAAGGCTCCCTTAACATCTGAAGGCGCCTGGATGAGGAGGAGGAGCCGTACCATCTGGAGACAAATGAGGCGGCCTTACCATCAGGAGGAGGTAATTTGTCTCATATGGGGAGGAAATGCCCCCTTACCATCAGAATGAGGAGAAGGCTCCCTTAACATCAGGAGTCTGGAGGATTACGAGGCGACTATACCATCGAGAGACAAATGATGCACCCTTACCATCAGGAGGAGGAGTCATTTGTCTCATATGGGGAGAAAATGCCCTGCTTACCATCAGAATGAGGAGAGGGCTCCCTTAACATCTGGTGTCTGGAGGAGTAGGAGGCGCCTATAACTTCAAGAGACAAATGAGGCGCCCTTACCATCAGGAGGAGGATTCATTTGTCTCATATAGGGAGTAGAAAACCTCCTCTACCATCATAATGAGGTGAAGTCTCCCTTACCATCTGAAGGAGCCTGGAGGAGGCGCCGTACCATCTAGAGACAAATGACGCGCCCTTACCATCAGGAGGAGGAGTCATTTGTCTCATATGGAGAGGAAATGCCCCCTTACCATCAGAATGAGGAGAAGGCTCCCTTAACATCAGGAGACTGGAGGAGTAGGAGGCGCCTATACCATCGGGAGACAAATGACGCGCCCTTACTATCCGGAGGAGGAGTAATTTATCTCGTATGGGGAGATGTCCCCCCTTACCATCAGAAACAAGAGACGGCTCCTTTAACATCTGGAGGAGTAGGAGGCGCCAATACTATGCAGAGACAAATGAGGCGACCTTTCCATCAGGAGGAGGATTTATTTTTCTCATATGGGGAGTAGAAAACCCGCTTTACCATCAGAATGAGGTGACGGCTCCCTAAACATCTGAAGGAGCCTGGAGGAGGAGGAGGCGCCCGTAATATCTAGAGACAAATGAGGTGCTCTTACCATCAGGAGGAGGAGTGATTTGTTTCATATGGGGAGGAAATGGCCCCCTTACCATCAGAATAAGGAGAAGACTCCTTTAATATTTGAGGAAATATGGATGAGGAGGAGGCGCCCATACCATCTAGAAACAAATGAGGCACCCTTAACATCAGGAGGAGGAGAAATTTGTCTCATATGGGGAGGAAATGCCCCCTTACCATCAGAATGAGGAAAAGGCTCTGTTAACATCTGGAGGAGTAGGGGGCACCAATACCATCTAGGGACAAATGAGACACCCTTACTATCAGGAGAAGGATTCAATTGTCTCATAAGGGGAGGAGAAGGCCCCCTTACTATCAGAATAAGGAGGAGGCTCCATTAACTTCTGGGAGGAGGAGGCGCCCATACCATATAGAGACAAATGAGGCGACCTTTCCATCAGGAGGAGGATTTATTTTTCTCATATGGGGAGGAGAAAACCTCCTCTACAATCAGAATGAGGTGACGGCTCTCTAAACATCTGAAGGATTCTGGAGGAGGAGGCGCCCGTAATATCTAGAGACAAATGAGGCGCCCTTTCCATCAGGAGGTGGAGTCATTTGTCTTATTTGGGGAGGAAATGCCCCCTTACCATCAGAATAAGGAGAAGGCTCCCTTATCATCAGGAGTCTGGAGGAGTAGGAGGCGCCTATAACCTCAAGAGACAAATGAGGCGCCCTTACCATCAGGAGGAGGATTCATTTGTCTCATATGGGGAGGAAAAAAAACCTTTTACCAACAGAATGAGGTGAAGGCTCCCTTAACATCTGAAGGAGCCTGGAGGAGGAGGAGGCGCCGTACCATCTAGAGACAAATGAGGCGCCCTTACCATCAGGAGGAGGTCATTTGTCTCATATGGGGAGGAAATGCCCCCTTACCATCAGAATGAGGAGAAGGCTCCCTTAACATCAGGAGTATGGAGGAGTAGGAGGCACCTATACCATAGAGAGACAAATGAGTCGCCCTTACCATCAGGAAGAGGAGTCATTTGTCTCATATGGGGAGAAAATGCCCCCTTACCATCAGAATGAGGAGAAGGCTCCCTTAACATCACAAGTCTGGAGGAGTAGGAGGCACCTATAACATCAAGAGACAAATGAGGCGCCTTTACCATCAGGAGGAGGAGTCATTTGTCTCATATGGGGTGGAGAAAACTCCCTTTAACCTCAGAATGAGGTGAAGGCTCCCTTAACATCTGAAGGAGCCTGGAGGAGGAGGAGGCGCCGTACCATCTGGAGACAAATGAGGCGGCCTTACCATCAGGAGGAGGTAATTTGTCTCATATGGGGAGGAAATGCCCCCTTACCATCAAAATGAGGAGAAGGCTCCCTTAACATCAGGAGTCTGGAGGATTACGAGGCGACTATACCATCGAGAGACAAATGATGCACCCTTACCATCAGGAGGAGGAGTCATTTGTCTCATATGGGGAGAAAATGCCCTTTTTACCATCAGAATGAGGAGAGGGCTCCCTTAACATCTGGTGTCTGGAGGAGTAGGAGGCGCCTATACTTCAAGAGACAAATGAGGCGCCCTTACCATCAGGAGGAGGATTCATTTGTCTCATATAGGGAGTAGAAAACCTCCTCTACCATCAGAATGAGGTGAAGTCTCCCTTACCATCTGAAGGAGCCTGGAGGAGGAGGAGGCGCCGTACCATCTAGAGACAAATGACGCGCCCTTACCATCAGGAGGAGGAGTCATTTGTCTCATATGGAGAGGAAATGCCCCCTTACCATCAGAATGAGGAGAAGGCTCCCTTAATATCAGGAGACTGGAGGAGTAGGAGGCGCCTGTACCATCGGGAGACAAATGACGCGCCCTTACTATCCGGAGGAGGAGTAATTTATCTCGTATGGGGAGATGTCCCCCCTTACCATCAGAAACAAGAGAAGGCTCCTTTAACATCTGGAGGAGTAGGAGGCGCCAATACTATGCAGAGACAAATGAGGCGACCTTTCCATCAGGAGGAGGATTTATTTTTCTCATATGGGGAGTAGAAAACCCGCTTTACCATCAGAATGAGGTGACGGCTTCCTAAACATCTGAAGGAGCCTGGAGGAGGAGGAGGCGCCCGTAATATCTAGAGACAAATGAGGTGCTCTTACCATCAGGAGGAGGAGTCATTTGTTTCATATGGGGAGGAAATGGCCCCCTTACCATCAGAATAAGGAGAAGACTCCTTTAACATTTGGGGAAATATGGATGAGGAGGAGGCGCCCATACCATCTAGAAACAAATGAGGCACCCTTACCATCAGGAGGAGGAGAAATTTGTCTCATATGGGGAGGAAATACCCCCTTACCATCAGAATGAGGAAAAGGCTCTGTTAACATCTGGAGGAGTAGGGGGCACCAATACCATCTAGGGACAAATGAGACACCCTTACTATCAGGAGAAGGATTCAATTGTCTCATAAGGGGAGGAGAAGGCCCCCTTACTATCAGAATAAGGAGGAGGCTCCATTAACTTCTGGGAGGAGGAGGCGCCCATACCATATAGAGACAAATGAGGCGCCTTTGCCATCAGGCGAAGTCATTTGTCTCATATGGGGAGGAAATGGCCCCCTAACCATCAGAATGAGGTGAAGGCTCCCTAAACATCTGGAGAAGTCCGAAGGACCAGTGTAATGGCAGGAAGGAGGTGAAGGGAAAGTGAGCCCTAATCTACCCACCGCCCTGTCCCTGCCTACTTGCAACGACCCGCCCTAGGCGACGAGGTACAACTGGGCGGCGGTCCCTACGCTGTCTAAGTGCACAGGAAAACAAACAGGGAACACGCAAGGGAAGGGGCAGTAGCCACGGAACGCCACGAGGAAACGGAGCGGCGAACGAACAGTCAGGACCAGGACGAAGTGAGTACACCCAAGCGGGCACGGAGACAGAAGCAAGCCAGGGGCAAAGCAAAGCAGGTCAAGCAGAACTGCAGCAAGGCAGAAGCACGGCAGAAGCAGGCTGGAGCAAGCAGCAGTGGGGCCAGGAATCCAAAAGAATTACAAGCGCTGAGGGAGAGAACAGGGCAGGTAATAAAGGACAGGGGGCGGAGCTAACTCCGACAGACCAGGCCGCGATAGGCTCTCCCACTCCGAAGCCTGCCACCCTGGTTGGTGGGAGATGGTGTCAGTCGAACAGGTCTGGCCTCAGGTGTGGATTGATTAATCCCAGGAGTATACCTAGATGAAGTACCTGGCAGATCCCTAACAGTACTCCCCCTTTTATGAGGGGCCACCGGACCCTTACTAAGGGGACCCGGTTTAGTGGGGAAGAGAAGGTGGAACCTCCTGATCAATACCCCAGCGTGAACATCACGGGCAGGTACCCAAGTCCTCTCCTCCGGCCCGTATCCTCTCCAATGGACCAGGTACTGGAGGGAGCCCTGGACCATCCTACTGTCCATAATCTTGGCCACCTCGAATTCCACCCCCTCAGGGGTGAGAACGGGAACAGGAGGTATCCTCGAGGGGGACCAGGACGGGGAGCAGCGTTTAAGGAGGGAGGCATGGAAGACGTCATGTATGCGAAAGGATGGGGGGAGCTCCAGACGGAAGGATACAGGGTTGAGGACTTCAATGATCTTATAAGGTCCAATAAATCGGGGAGCAAACTTCCTGGACGGGACCTTAAGGCGCAAGTTCCTGGACGACAACCAGACCAAATCCCCGACGACAAACCGGGGGTTAGCAGAACGTCTACTATCCGCCTGAATCTTTTGTGCGCTCTGGGACGCCTCTAGGTTCTTCTGAACCTGGGCCCAGACAGTGCACAGTTCCCGATGAACATCCTCTACCTCAGGATTATTGGAACAACCAGGGGAGACGGAGGAGAACCTTGGGTTAAACCCGAAATTACAGAAAAACGGGGAGACCCCTGACGAGTTACTGACCCGGTTATTCAGGGAAAATTCAGCAAGGGGAAGGAATGAGACCCAATCGAATTGACAGTCAGAGATGAAACACCTTAAATATTGTTCCAGGGATTGGTTGGTCCTTTCCGTTTGGCCATTAGTTTCGGGATGGAAGGCGGAGGAGAAGGACAGATCAATCTCCAACTTTTTACAAAAAGCTCTCCAAAATAAGGAAACAAATTGTACCCCTCTGTCAGAAACGATATTGACTGGGGCCCCATGGAGACACAGGATGTGTTTCACAAACAAAGAAGCTAACGTCTTGGCGTTAGGTAGCTTCTTAAGGGGCACAAAGTGGCACATCTTGCTGAAGCGGTCGACTACCACCCACACCACCGACTTGCCCTGAGATGGAGGCAAATCGGTGATAAAATCCATGGAGATATGGGTCCAAGGTCTCTGGGGAATGGGCAAGGAACGTAGTAGGCCCGCAGGTCGGGACCTAGGAGTTTTGGACCTAGCGCAAACCTCACAAGCGGCGACGTAAGCCCTAACGTCTTTAGGCAACCCAGGCCACCAATAGTTTCTGGTAATGAGGTGTTTGGTGCCCAAGATGCCAGGATGACCAGATAGAGCGGAGTCATGGTTTTCCCTGAGTACCCTCAGCCGGTATTGCAGGGGAACAAACAGTTTGTCCCCAGGGACGTTCCCGGGAGCTGCACCCTGATCAGCCGCGATATCAGAAGCTAAATCAGAATCCGTGGCAGAGACGATTATACCAGGGGGTAAAATACAAGCAGGATCCTTCTCGGAAGGAGGATTGGCCATGAAACTACGTGACAGAGCATCAGCCTTAATATTCTTGGACCCAGCCCTATAGGTAACCAAGAAATTAAATCTGGTAAAGAATAGTGCCCACCGAGCTTGTCTAGGATTAAGCCTCCGGGCCGATTCTAGGAAAACCAGATTCTTGTGATCCGTAAGGACCGTTACCTGGTGTCTGGCCCCCTCCAGGAAGTGCCGCCACTCCTCAAAAGCCCATTTAATGGCTAGAAGTTCGCGGTTGCCAATATCATAGTTACTCTCCGTGGGCGAAAACTTCCTAGAGAAGTAAGCACAGGGGCGGAGATGGGTGAGGGAGCTGGTACCCTGGGACAAGACGGCCCCCACTCCCACCTCGGAAGCGTCAACCTCCACAATAAATGGCTCCTCTTGGTTGGGCTGAATCAGCACGGGGGCCGAGATAAAGCACTTCTTGAGAGTCTCAAAGGCCTGGACGGCCTCAGGGGGCCAATGGAGGACATCAGCACCCTTGCGGGTAAGGTCCGTAAGAGGCTTAGCGACGACCGAGAAGTTGGCAATAAATCTCCTGTAATAGTTGGCGAACCCTAAAAAACACTGTAACGCCTTAAGGGAGGCAGGTTGGACCCATTCCGCCACAGCCTGAACCTTGGCAGGGTCCATGCGGAATTCATGAGGAGTGAGGATTTGCCCTAAAAATGGTATCTCCTGTACCCCAAAGACACATTTTTCAGTCTTAGCAAACAGATTATTCTCCCGAAGGACCTGGAGCACCTTCCTGACATGCTCCACGTGGGAGGACCAGTCCTTGGAAAACACCAGTATGTCATCAAGGTACACAACAAGAAAATTACCCAGGTACTCTCTCAGGATTTCATTAATAAAATTCTGGAAGACAGCAGGGGCATTACACAACCCAAAGGGCATGACCAGGTATTCGAAATGACCCTCGGGTGTGTTGAACGCAGTTTTCCACTCATCCCCCTCTTTGATGCGGATAAGGTTATATGCCCCCCGTAGATCGAACTTAGAAAACCATTGGGCTCCCTGAACCTGATTAAAAAGATCCGGAATCAAAGGAAGTGGGTACTGGTTCCTTACGGTGACCTTATTCAGGTTAAGATAATCAATGCACGGCCTAAGACCACCATCCTTCTTCCCCACGAAGAAGAAGCCAGCACCTACAGGAGAAGTCGAGGGGCGAATGAAACCCTTGGCCAGGCATTCTTGGATATACACCCTCATAGCTTCACGTTCAGGACATGAAAGATTAAATATCCTACCCTTAGGAAGCTTGGCACCAGGCACCAAATCGATAGCGCAATCGTAATCTCTATGGGGGGGCAACACCTCGGAGGCCTCCTTAGAAAACACATCGGCGAAGTCCTGAACAAACTCAGGAAGCGTGTTTACCTCCTCCCGGGGAGAAATAGAGTTAACAGAAAGACATGACATAAGACATTCATTACCCCATTTGGTGAGATCCCCAGTATTCCAATCAAACGTGGGATTATGCAACTGCAACCAGGGAAGGCCTAAAACCAGATCAGACGATAATCCCTGCATCACCAGTACAGAGCACTGCTCCAAATGCATGGAGCCAACCAGGAGTTCAAAAACAGGAGTATGCTGAGTAAAATAACCATTAGCAAGGGGAGTTGAGTCGATTCCTACTACAGGGATAGGATAAGGTAAATCAATACAAGGCATCTTTAGAGACATAGCAAATTCCACAGACATGATATTAGCAGATGAGCCAGAATCCACGAAAGCACTGCCCGTGGCAGACCGGCCAGCAAACGAGACCTGAAAGGGAAGCAAAATTTTATTGCGTTTCACATTAACGGGAAATACCTGTGCGCCCAAGTGACCTCCCCGATGATCACTTAGGCGCGGAAGTTTTCCGGCTTCTTATTCTTGCGCCTGGGACAGGTGTTCAGTAGATGCTTGTCGTCCCCACAGTAGAAGCAGAGACCATTCATTCTGCGAAACTCCCTACGTTGTCGAGGGGACATGGAGGCCCCGAGTTGCATAGGTATCTCCGAGTCCTCCGTGGAGGGGCGAGGAGACGGGACTTCGGGGGGGATCGCAGAAAAGTCAGAGGGGAGCACACTGAAGCGTTCTAGCTGACGTTCCCTGAGACGTCGGTCAAGTCGTACTGCTAGGGCCATAACCTGGTCAAGGGAGTCAGACGAGGGGTAGCTAACCAGCAGATCCTTCAGGGCGTCAGATAATCCTAACCTAAACTGGCACCTTAGGGCCGGATCGTTCCACTGAGAAGCTACGCACCACTTCCTAAAATCAGAACAGTATTCCTCAACCGGTCTCCTACCCTGACGTAAGGTCACCAGCTGACTCTCGGCTAAAGCAGTCCTGTCAGTCTCGTCGTAAATGAGTCCGAGGGCAGAGAAAAAACGATCAACAGAGGAAAGTTCAGGGGCGTCAGGAGCCAAGGAGAAGGCCCACTCTTGGGGCCCTTCCTGGAGTCGGGATATGATGATACCCACCCGCTGGTTCTCGGAACCTGAGGAGTGGGGCTTTAGGCGGAAATACAGTCTGCAACTCTCCCGGAAGGAGAGAAACGTCTTACGGTCCCCTGAGAACCGGTCAGGTAACTTGAGGTCGGGTTCTAGAGGTGAGGTGAGGGGTACTACTAAAGCAGCGTCACCCTGATTGACCCTTTGGGCCAGGGCCTGGACCTGTAGGGAGAGGCCCTGCATCTGCTGGGTCAGGGTCTCAAGGGGGTCCATGATAGCGTCAGCGTAGGAGAAATGGTAGACTAGGTAAGGGCTTGTAATTATGTAATGGCAGGAAGGAGGTGAAGGGAAAGTGAGCCCTAATCTACCCACCGCCCTGTCCCTGCCTACTTGCAATGACCCGCCCTAGGCGACGAGGTACAACTGGGCGGCGGTCCCTACGCTGTCTAAGTGCACAGGAAAACAAACAGGGAACACGCAAGGGAAGGGGCAGTAGCCACGGAACGCCACGAGGAAACGGAGCGGCGAACGAACAGTCAGGACCAGGACGAAGTGAGTACACCCAAGCGGGCACGGAGACAGAAGCAAGCCAGGGGCAAAGCAAAGCAGGTCAAGCAGAACTGCAGCAAGGCAGAAGCACGGCAGAAGCAGGCTGGAGCAAGCAGCAGTGGGGCCAGGAATCCAAAAGAATTACAAGCGCTGAGGGAGAGAACAGGGCAGGTAATAAAGGACAGGGGGCGGAGCTAACTCCGACAGACCAGGCCGCGATAGGCTCTCCCACTCCGAAGCCTGCCACCCTGGTTGGTGGGAGATGGTGTCAGTCGAACAGGTCTGGCCTCAGGTGTGGATTGATTAATCCCAGGAGTATACCTAGATGAAGTACCTGGCAGATCCCTAACAACCAGGAGTTGCCCATACCATCTAGAGACAAATCAGAAGCCCTTAAGAAACAGCAGCAGGAGTCATTTGTCTTATATGGGGTGTTAAAGGCACCCCTTATCATCAGAATGTGGAAAAGTCTTCCTTAACATCAGGAGGAGTCTGGAAGAGTAGAAGGTGCCTATACCATCGATAGACAAATGAGGTGCCCTTACCATCAGGAGGAGGAGTCATTTGTCTCATATGGGGAGGAGGAGGCCACCTTATTATCAGAAAAAGGAGAAGGCAGGGAAACCTTGTCGAGAAGGCAGGGAAACCCTGTCGTGTGAATAGGGCCTAAGGCAAACCTGTGCTTAGTGATACAGTATTCTGCCAGCTGAAGCTATAATTATGAATCTAAAATGTCTGGAATCTATTGTGAAGTGTGTACCAAACCAGAGTTCACAATTTTGAACAAATACTTACAACACTCATGCTTTGCGCATTTCCGGCCGGAAAATCGACTGCGGAATACAGTACCAGCCATGTAGATGAGATTTGAAGAAATCTCATGTACATGGTGTGGAATATTCCAGCACCGATCTTGAGATGCGTAGCGGATTTTAAAATCCACATTATGTCACCTGCTGTTGCGGATGTTTCCTGTATTTTTAATGAGTGGTGAAATCTGCAGCAAAATCCGCGAAATCCACCGCGTGAAGACCGAGCCTAAAAGATACAATGTATCAGTAGATATTATTAGTCGAATTGCTCCGTTCAATTTAGTTGATGAAAGTTGTTAAGATTTTGGAAAGCAATTGTGCATGACTGGGAAATGTGATACTGCAGCAGTGTGGGGTGGGATCCGGCTGCACCCACTACTTACTCTTGTAAGCCTTAGGCTGTTTTAGGCCTTGGTATACTGGGTTTTGTTCAGTAACATTATGGTGATATTTCTGTATTAAATAGTAGTAATATTTATTAAAGGGGTTTTCCCATTATCAATATTTATCACCTGTCCAAAGGATATGTGATAAATATCTTATTGGTTGGGTTCCGATCACTGGTATCCCCACCGATCTTGAGAATGGGCTTACCTGACTGTCCCGGTGCACCTCATATGACAGGAGCGGTAATGTGCAGCCGAGCATGCGCAGTACTGCTCCTTTCATATGGGGATAGATGTAAAATATTGACTATAGGAAAACCCCTTTAACTGTATTACTGTATCATTAGAGGTATATTATCATACATAGAAAATTGCCTTATAACTATGTTGTCTTAAGTAAGTACAGCTGCGTAACTACTGCTGTAGCAGCCATAGCGGATGCCAGGGGGCCCGCGGCATGAGGTGTCCCCCATGCCTTGTGGTTCCGCTAGCAACCGCTATGGCTGCTACAGTGGTAACGACGCCACATTCAATAGTATCTGCGTTCTTAGGACGCAGATACAATTGAACACTATGACAGAGCAGGGAGATATCTCCCTGCTATGCCATTTACTGGGCTACAGGTAGGGGCGGAATGGCAATGTAAACTATTCCTGGTGGGCTGGTCAGTCAGCGGGCCTCTCCAATATCTCCAGCTCCCCTGCACACAGCACACTCTGTGCCACTTGAAATTGCTAATTGGATGAGAGTTTTTAGTCCATTAGCCCATAAGTCCATTAGTCCAATGAGCAGGTCCTCTTGCAGCTATGGGAGAACCAATGGAGTGATAGTGGGAGGAGCCTTGACATGAAGGTGGCCCTGCAAGGCAAGTTGCAGGAGTGAGTAAAAGAGCCTAGGCTGCAATGTACTAGTAAAAGTTAGGGCTTATTCAGACGAACGTGATATACGTCCGTGCAACGCGCGTGATTTTCATGTGCCTCGCACGGACCTATGTTCATCAATGGGGCCATTCAGACAGTCCGTGAGTTTCATGCAGCGTGTGCCCGCTGCGTAAAACTCACGACATGTCCTATATTTGTGCGTATTTCGTGCATCACGCACCAATTAAATTCAATTGGTGCGTTAAAATCACGCGCAGCACACGGAAGCACTTCCGTGTGACGCGCGTGATTCGTGCAACAGCAGTAAAAACTATGAATATAAACAGAAAAGCACCACGTGCTTTTCTGTTTCCAAACATACAAACGGAGTGTCATAATGATGGCGGCTGCGTGAAAATCACGCAGCCACGCATCATACGCTGCTGACACACGGAGCTGTTATGTACAAACGCTGCGTTTTTTGCACGCGCAAAACGCACACGCTCGTGTGTATCCGGCCTAAGAGTAATGTTGGGGGAAAATGTCTGATATATTTAATGTGCTGGGGCAGGTGGGATGAAAATGTGAAAAAAAATTGCCACATTCAAAAGGCTGGTTTCATATGCAGTGATCAAAAAATGTGTTTAACCGCACCATTATCCTGCGATTTTCCAAAAATCTAGGCAAAATCACACAAAATTAATTTTGATCATGGCATGTGAACACAGCCTCATGAATATGTGCCACTCCTGTGCCCTGTTCTATAACTTTGGGTTTAACGTCGTGGTAAAAATGTGTCTTGACTGCGCTGGGAAAGCCCAGTTTCAGCCTCCGCCTCAGAATTTCCACAACGGAAATCTGTGTGGAAATCCCGCAGCATTTACAGGAACAGCAAAGTGAATAATATTTAGAAAATCTCATGCCCACACTGCAGAAAAAAACCACAGCGTAGACATTCATAAATTGACCTGCGGTGCGGAATTTAAATCCGCAGCTTGTCAATTTATGCTGTGTTTTCTTTGTGTATGCTTTGTGTTTTCTGTTGTGACTTTTCCCTTTTGAATTCAATTGGGTTGCAAAACCCGCAACAGAAAGCCATGTGCGATTCCGCCGCAAAAATCGCAACTCAGAAAAAAAAATCATACTTACCCAGAACTTTCTCCTTCTTCCTGCAGTCCGGACTCCTGGGATGATGTTTCATCCCATGTGACCACTGCAGCCAATAACAGGCTGCAGCGGCAAATAGGCTGCGACGTCATCTTGGGCGGCTGGAGTACGCGTAGAAAAGGGGGAGGAGTAAGTATGGAAGTTTTTATTTTTACCTCAGCGCTGCATTCTGCAGCAAAATTTCAGTTAAAAAAAATGGTGTGGTGCGGTTTTTTCAGACGAAACGTGCTGCGGGTTCCAGGTCAGATACACTGAGCAGTTTTTATGCAGCATATCCGACCCGTGGGAACCCGACCTCAGGCTGGGTTTTCAAGCTGCAGCTTTGGTCCTTTTTTTGCTGCGATTAGCGCAATATAGTTTCTAAATGCTACAGTTTTTTTTGTGATTTTGCAAAAACGGCAACCGCAGTGTGTGAACCCAGCCTAAAGTATGACACGGGACCGCTGAGGTGCAATGCCTCGCTTAATTGGGTGTTAGCCCCTCGCCCTACTGTAAATGCTCCGACTTTGTATTTTTGCATTGGCTTGAACTACCACCAATGTGACTATGGCTAATGATTTTTTTTGCCTGTCTACTTGTGTTGGCCCCGCCTGCCACCAATTTTGACCTACCTGCAATATCAAGGCCACTTTAGATTTTTTTCCAGGGCCAGTTTAAGCTCCCAATCCGACCCTGGCTACAGACGCCGCCTACACATGGATCCCATCGGCGTTGAGGATGCTTTGGAGAAGCTCCGTTAGTCACAGGAATGGTGGGTATAATTTTATTTGTTTGCGGGGGCGTTATCTTCAAGGGAGAGGTGGGGGTGCTATCTACAAGTAGGGGCTGTATGGCACTATCTACAGGGGGCTGTATGGCACAATCTACAGGGGGGCTGTATGACACAATCTACAGGGGGGCTGTATGGCACAATCTACAGGGGGGCTGTATGGCACAATCTACAGGGGGTCTGTATGGCACAATCTACAGGGAGGCTGTATGGCACAATCTACAGGGGGGGCTGTTTGGTGCTGTCTACCATGGGTGGGGCCCAGTCAAAAGTTTGCTATGGGACCCAGTTTTCCCCAGTTACGCCCCTGAGTAAGTAATATATGTATATGTCAGAATTAGCCAGTCACATTTAAACTCATGTTAAATAGTAGTCAGTACACAGCTGCCATTATTTAAAGTGATTCTGACTACCCCCATATAAAGTTCAGCTGTTCTATTAGGATTTTCCTGACATTTTCTTTGTTGCATGTGACAGCAAAATCCATGCTCCGTAAAGAGCTTACAACACATCAAAGGGATCTGATTGTTGAAAGGCATCGGTCAGGAGAAGGGTACCAAAGAATTTCCAAAGCATTAGATATACCATGGAACACAGTGAAGACTGTCATCAAGAAGTGGATTATATTTGGCACAATAGTGACATTACCAAGAACTGGACGTCCCTCAAAACTTGATGAAAGGACAAGACGAAAATTGGTCCGGGAGGCTACCAAGAGGCCTACAGCAACATTAAAGGAGCTGCAGGACTTTCTGACAGGTAAGAGTTGTGTAGTGCATGTGACAACAATCTCCCATATTCTTCATATGTCTGGGATGTGGGGTAGGGTGGCAAGATGGAAGCCTTTTCTAACAAAGAAAAACATCCAACCTGGCTATGTTTTGCAAAGACCTACATCAAGTCTGCCAAAAGCATGCAGAAAAACGTGTTAGGGCATGACCACACGTGGCGGATTTCCTCCGCAACTGTCCGCATCAATGCCGCATAGAATCTGCGTTGCAGATTCTGCTGCGGATCTGCACAAAATGTGCAGTAAATTGATGCGGACTAGCTGCTGCGGACTGCGGTAAAAGTACTTCCCTTCTCCCTATCAGTGCAGGACAGAGAGAAGGGACAGCACTTTCCCTTGTGAAAGTCAAAGAAATTCATACTTACCGGCCGTTGTCTTGGTGACGCGTCCCTCCTTCGGCATCCAGCCCGATCTCCCTGGATGACGCGGCAGTCCATGTGACCGCTGCAGCCTGTTATTAGCCTGTGATTGGCTGCAGCCGTCACTTAGACTGAAACGTCATCCTGGGAGGCCGGACTGGAGACAGAAGCAGGGAGTTCTCGGTAAGTATGAACTTCATTTTTTTTTACAGATACATGTATATTGGGATCGGTAGTCACTGTCCCGGGTGCAGAAACAGTTACTGCCGATCGCTTAACTCTTTCAGCACCCTGGACAGTGACTATTTACAGACGTCTCCTAGCAACGCTCCCGTCATTACGGGAGCCCCATTGACTTCCTCAGTCTGGCTGTAGACCTAGAAATACATAGGTCCAGCCAGAATGAAGAAATGTCAAGTTAAAAAAGCAAGACGGATCCGCAGCACACATAACATGTGCATGACAGCTGCGGACTTCATTGCGGAAATTAGAATCTCCATTGAAGTCAATGGAGAAATTCCGCCATGAGTCCGCCACTGCTCCGCAACAGACAGAGCATGCTGCGGACAACAAATTCCGCTCCGCAGCCTATGCTCCGCAGCGGAATTTTACGCCTCGTCTAAACGAACACTGCTAAATTAAAGTGTAAGTCAATGGACAAACGGCTCCGCTGCGGATTAACGCTGCGGAGTGTCCGCAGCGGAATTTAAGTGAAATTCCGCCACGTGTGAACCCAGCCTTATGGTCTGATGAGACCAAGGTTCAACTTTTTGGCTATAATTCCAAACGGTATGTTTGGCACAAAGCCAACACTGCACATCACCAAAAGAACACCATACCCACAGTGCAGTATGGCGTAGGCAGCATTATGCTTTGGGGCTGTTTTTCTGCAGCTGGAACTGGGGCTTTAGTCAAGGTGGAGGGAATTATGAACAGTTCCAAGTATCAGTCAATATTGACACAAAACCTGCAGGCCTCTGCTAAAAAGCTGAAGATGAAGAGGAATTTCACCTTTCACCACGACAACAACTCAAAGCATACCTCCAAATCAACAAAATAATGGCTTCACCAGAAGAAGATCATAGTTTTGGAATGGCCCAGCCAGAGCCCAGACCTAAATCCCATTGAAACTCTGTGGGGACGTGAAGAGGGCTGTACACAGGAGATGCCCTCGCAATTTTGACAGATTTGGAGCGCTTTTGCAAGGAAAAGTGGGCAACAATTGCCAAGTTAAGGTGCGCCATGCTGATAGACTTCTACCCATACGACTGAATTGTATCATAAAGTATTAGTTTAAGGGTGTGCATATTTATGCAATCACATTATTTTTGTTCTTTATTTTTATGTTTCCACACTAAATGATTTCAGTTTGTTTTTCAATGGAATTGCACAGATTATAGGTGACATAAAAGGTGGAAAAAGTTCTGAAATGATTCATCTTGTAATGATTTTAACATGCAAAAACCTGGCATTTTAAGGGCGGGTTCACACATAGCGGAATTTCACTTAAATTCCGCTGCGGACACTCCGCAGCGTTAATCCGCAGCGGAGCCGTTTCTCCATTGACTTTCACTTTAATTTAGCAGTGTTCGTTTACACGATGCGTACAATTCCGCTGCGGAGCATAGGCTGCGGAGCGGAATTTGGTGTCCGCAGCATGCTCTGTCTGTTGCGGAGCAGTGGCGGACTCATGGCGGAATTTCTCCATTGACTTCAATGGAGATTCAAAGTTCCGCAATGAAGTCCGCAGCTGTCATGCACATGTCATGTGTGCTGCGGATGCGTCTTGCTTTTTTAACTTGACATTTCTTCATTCTGGCTGGACCTATGTATTTCTAGGTCTACAGCCAGACTGAGGAAGTCAATGGGGCTCCCGTAATGACGGGAGCGTTGCTAGGAGACGTCAGTAAATAGTCACTGTCCAGGGTGCTGAAAGAGTTAAGCGATCGGCAGTAACTGTTTCTGCACCCGGGACAGTGACTACCGATCTCAATATACATGTATCTGTAAAAAAATATATAAGTTCATACTTACCGAGAACTCCCTGGGTCTGTCTCCAGTCCGGCCTCCCAGGATGACGATTCAGTGTAAGTGACGGCTGCAGCCAATCACAGGCCAAGCACAGGCTGCAGCGGTCACATGGACTGGCGCGTCATCCAGGGAGGTCGGGCTGGATGCCGAAAGAGGGACGCGTCACCAAGACAACGGCCGGTAAGTATGAAAGTCGTTTACTTTCACTAGGGAAAGTGCTGTCCCTTCTCTCTATCCTGCACTGATAGGGAGAAGGGAAGCACTTTTCCCGCAGTCCGCAGCAGCTAGTCCGCATCAATGTACTGCACATTTTGTGCAGATCCGCAGCAGAATCTGCAACGCAGATTCTGTGCGGCATGGATGCGGACAGTTGCGGAGGAATTCCGCCATGTGTGGTCATGCCCTATCAGGGCTGTGCAGATTTTTTTTATCTACTGTATATAAACAGTCAAGTCACATTATTATGACCACCTCCTATTTTCAACGTCAGCAGAGAGTAGCACATAAAGGAAGTGTTGTGTCATGGGCTGGCTTGCTGGGTATATAAGGTGTGCGATGGGCTGTCTGAACACATATAGTCAAAAGAAGGAATGCCTGCAGGCAAACAGAACCCTTTTTCCTGACTACCCAATTTATGAATAGAAAATAAATTTGTTAACACTTTTACATTTTTATTAGGCTACGTATAGCAAGGAACAGACCACATATACAGTTTAAAATTATCACTGCCAAATGCCGATGTGAAGTGAATGCAAACAGCTGGCAGAGCCCAGCGTGGTGTGCAAACAGCCAAAGGTAAATGCTGACTAACAACAGCAGGACAGTCACGAAGCAATGCTATATAGTCCCAGGCAATGCCCGGATACTCAGAGCAGTGTGATCGGCTAAGGCAGGAATTAAAACCAACAATTAGAGCCCCCCCGACATGTTTCGCTACCTAGTAGCGTCCTCAGGGGTACACGGGGCTAATAGGTACTAGGTAGCGAAACATGTCGGGGGGCTCTAATTGTTGGTTTTAATTCCTGCCTTAGCCGATCACACTGCTCTGAGTATCCGGGCATTGCCTGGGACTATATAGCATTGCTTTGTGACTGTCCTGCTGTTGTCAGTCAGCATTTACCTTTGGCTGTTTGCACACCACGCTGGGCTCTGCCAGCTGTTTGCATTCACTTCACATCTGCATTTGGCAGTGATAATTTTAAACTGTATATGTGGTCTGTTCCTTGCTATACGTAGCCTAATAAAAATGTAAAAGTGTTAACAAATTTATTTTCTATTCATAAATTGGGTAGTCAGGAAAAAGGGTTCTGTTTGCCTGCAGGCATTCCTTCTTTTGACTATATATATTGCACCTGCTGACTACCCAGGGTCACAATCTGTTTTTCTGTCTGAACACATATCACTCGTTGTTGCCATGGGTAATAGGGGTGCTTTATCCGAGTTGCAAAAAGGGATGATTTTTGGCTTTTCGGCCCAAGGGTGGCAGTATTTACCAAAGCGGCGCAGTTTGTGAACTGTTTGCATGCTGCTCTGGTGAAAGTGTATTGGGAGTGGCAAATGGCACCATTGGAAATAACTGACGTGGAAACTGTGGAGCACCACATGCCATTGATGTGAGAGGTGAACGTTGGCTACGAAGGCGCACGCGGGCCGAACGACATGCTGCAGTGGAGCAGCTCATTGTGAAAATGAACCAGTGGGCTACCAGATGTGTGTCTAAAACAACAGGTCAGCGAATCTCCTACCGCCAATTGATGATACGAGGCAGATGGATGGTCACTGCTCCTATGCTAACAAAGATGCATCGGAAGAAAAGGCTTCAATTTGCACAGCAGAATCAGAATTGGACCACCGATGATTGGCAAAGGGTTGCCTTCTCCGATGAGTTAGGGTTTCTGCTTCATCGAACAGATGGACGTTGGCGTGTCAGGCGAGAAACATCAGAGAACAAACACACTGGAACCATTGCTGGCAGAACACAAGCTGGTGGCGGCAGCGTTATGGTCTGGGGAATTTTTTCATGGCATTCTCTGGGCCCACTTATCCATGTGGAAGGCACTCTGAACCGATTTTGGTATGAATCCATCGTTGTAGATCACGTCCACCCATACATGCTGTTTGTCTTTCCTGGGGCAGATAGAATCTTCCAGCAAGAAAATGCGACATGCCACACAGCTAGAAATGTCCAACAGTGGTTGGAAGAGCACAACCAACACTGTCTAAGTACTTCCCTGGCCCCTAATTCACCAGACTTGAACCCAATTGAGCATCTGTGAGACCACCTCGATCGACTTGTTCGCTCTATGGAACCTCTCCTCGCACCCTCCAGCAAATGTGGGATGCACTGCAGTCAGCATGGCTCCAGATACCTGAGACAACCTACCATCTAGCTGCTGTCCATGCTGCACACGGCAGTTACTCTAGATATTAGCTGGTGGCCATAAAAATGTGACTCGACTGTGTATGTATTGGGCTTTGTTCTGGTGTTGTATATTTGTACTGAGCTTGGTTCTGGTGTTGTATATATGTATTGAGCTTGGTTCTGATGCTGTATTTATGTACTGAGCTTGGTTCTGGTGCTGTATTTATGTACTGAGTTTTGTTCTGGTACCGTATATATGTATTGAGCTTGGTTCTGACACTGTATATGTGTACTGAACTTTGTTCTGGTGGTGTATATATGTAGTGAGCTTGGTTCTGGTGCTGTATTTATGTACTGAGCTTGGTTCTGGTGTTGTATTTATGTACTGAGCTTGGTTATGGTGTTGTATTTATGTATTGAACTTTGTTTTTGTGCTGTATATATGTACTGAGCTTCTCTTTGGTGCTGTATATATGTTTTGAGTTTGGTTTTGGTGCAGTATATATGTATTGAGCTTGGTTCTGGAGTTGTATATTTGTACTGAGCTTTGTTCTGGTGTTGTATATATGTATTGAGCTTTGTTCTGGTGCTGTATTTATGTACTGGGCTTAGTTCTAGCGCTGTATATTTGTATTGAGCTTGGTACCGGCAGCGTATCTGTTCGTTAGCCGAGAGATTTGTCACAGCTTACTGCGCACGCCGCACACTCCTCAGAACTTCTCACAGTGCACAGCCTAACTAAAAGGGCTGAGAACGCTTAGGATATTGAATGTGTGCATATAGGTCAATACATAATGGTTGCGTTTGTGACTGTGGGTAGGTAGGCATGTGTACTTATGTAATTATATACATAGTGTGGTAATCCAGTTAAACATTCTGGACAGGGAATTTCTTTATTTAGTGTCCACTTTAATATAGTGTGTATTTGGAATATTGTAATTGTTTTAATTTAATTATTATAATAATTTTTCATTGCGTGATACACCGCGAAAAACCGCGACCCCCCCCCCCCGATGCATATGTCAGAGAACTTATTATTAAAATTTGAGTTTGTGAGATAAGAACTAAAGGAGCAGGAGGTTCTACTAGTCTTTTTATATGGGTATGGGTAAAAATATTACATACATTGCAAGCAAAGTTACATGCTATATTATATTCCAGAGCTGCATTCACAATTCGACAGGCATCAGAGCTGAAATATATGATCTGTTGATTTGCATTCTGGGAAGTATCCTCTTTACATCAGACACTTTCAGTAAAGAGGCTTCTTTCACACTCCGTTACCCGTGCACATTTGCAATTTGTGCTGGGAGAGCTCCCAGCGCATACGTCAAATGTATCCATAGGGTCCCACTATACCAACGGAGACCAAAAGAGTGAGTCGCTTTAACAAAAATACAGACAGACATATATATATATATATATCATGCAGAGATACAGGTATACTGTATGATAACTTGTAAAAGAAAATTATATTAAATAAAATTAAATTAAAACACTGCAAAAAAAAAACAATAAAACTGATTTCATAAAAAAATCCTGAGCAAATATTTTTATCAAAATAAATTGGCCCACATTTTCTAAGACTCGTGTATACGAGAGTGTTTGGTGATGTGCACCAAATTTATCAAAAGGCATATTTGAACTAACTGGCAGTCAAAAAAATAAATCTACGCCTGCTATGAGCAGGAGTAGATTATTGCCAAAGTTGCACCTTTTCCCCTATGTTGCCTAAACTACGTCTCCTTGGAGAGCACGCCCACTATTCTCATCACTTTCCAAATTGGTGAGCAGCGAGAAAAATTGCTTGTTTTAGTACATATTTGCAACTGAGTTTTCTTGGGTGCACTTTATCCCAAAACCTGGAATAAACTGCATAATAATTGTAGATCAATGTATGGGGACACAGACCTCATTATTTAGATACTTCGGGGTGTTTAGGCAATTATATCACTGAAGAGAATACCCAAAATTTTTTAATGATAATGATAAACTGTCAAAAACATTTCCACCAAGAATATGTGCATAGGGTAGTAGCAGAGAGGTCAGGTACAAGATATACAACTCATGGGTGTCTATCCCTATAATACCGTAAAATCATCCTACCTCACCACAGAGCTACTTAACCAGAATTCTAGCCCTAATAATGCCCAACAAAATAATAATTCTACAAATTCAATACTAAGTAACACATGAATTCAAAGTAAATGTCCCTGATATGTTTCACCCCTGAGCCCAGTGTACATCAGGCGACGCAATAAAGTCAGTGAGCGAGAATTTTTTTTTATCCAAATATCAAAAAAAATATCAAAGCTATTAGTCATCTATATTGTAACTCCCGTTGGCTATGAAAACTGGATGGATTTAGCTAAAAACCCATAATAAGCTGATGTCCGTGATGCAAAATAGGTCTGTTAAATAAAAGGTTGTTAAGGCAACAGAACAATTACAGCGTTTTCTCAGCTCATTTTGTGTAAATGAAAAGATGATGCGCTTTATTAGACTACCTGCTGTTTTGAGTTGGGATTGTCTCCCCACATACCGGAGAACATAAAATGTGTCCTATATTATTATTATTTGCAACAATTTTTTCTCAGTTAAAACGATGTAGAATTGTATTGCTTTCTTGGACTTCTAATCTGTCCAAATATTCAGGGTGTCCTGAATGTGAAAGCCTATCTATAATGAAAGATACAGGTATGATACTTCTACTCCAGAATACCACCTTTCAGAAGGCTCTCAAAGCAGAAAGCGAAATACAGGACAGTTTGTGAAAGCAGGGAACGATGTTTAAATTGGATTCCCAATTTTATCAGCATTGGGGGTCTTTTTCAAAGAAGATAGGGAAGGTGGGGTAAGGCTCTCTTTATCAGCAGGTAGCTGGAATAGTACCATAAAGATAGTACGTGTTTTTTCCCATTAGCGTCACTGCAGTAAAATCAAGATGTGTTAAAGGGGGTTCCCAGTCTCTAAAAATTGATGGCTCAGTACAGGCCATTAATAGCTGTAGGCCAGGGTCCGACTGCCGGGAACACGCCAATTAGCTGTTTTGAAGGGGCCACAGCACTCGTACGAGCGCTGGTTCCCCATCATTCCGGTCACTGCTCGTATTGTGAATTGTCGACCCACTTGTAGCAGTGGTTCACAGTATTACAGCCTTTCCAGCTCACCGCTCACCGCAGAGTGAATGCTGGAGCAAGGAGCCATCAGCTCCTTGCTCCAGCATTCAGGAAGTGGGACCAGCATGGTCAGCGTAATGTGGCTACGGGGGCTTGGTCGCAATTGCGACCGTCGCTACTCCTAGAGCTACGCCACTGTTACAGTAGCCCATGGCAGAGCAGGGAGATACCTCCCTGCTCTGTCATAGTATTCAATAGCATCTAATTTATTTGAACTTGATTTACTAAACTTCTATTTAAATTTTTAGATTTTCAGCAACCTATTATTAGTTTTCTAAGGAGAATAAGCAGCTTAAAATGGCCATGTGATGCTTTTATTTTATGATAAAGAATACGTTTTAATTAGGCTATTAAGCAATTTGGCCTGAATGGAATAAAATCTAAAGTATAATTATCTCTCTGTTACTGTTTAGTTATTGTGCCATGTTGGTGATAGGGCAATATGATTCAGCAAAGTGGCCGGGTTATTTGATCTTACATTAGACTGAATGTATACTGATTGCAAACTGTAGTCAAGATTACATGACTCATATAGTACTTAAACTTTGGGTATATGACCCAAAATGTACTATACATGCGTTTTCTTTTTAGAAAAATGTTTATCAAAAGCATTTTTATTTTGCTTTAAAATATTCTAGATAATAAAAATAAAAGAAATGCTGAGAAGATCGTATTCAATAGAACTTAGAATCTTTAGAAGACAAAAACCGTTATGGAGCAGGCTACCAGTTCTTATCATATGCAGGAAATTATAGCACACGTATTTAGTCTTAAAGAGGCTCTGTCACCAGTTTATAAGTGCCCTATCGCCTCCCTAATCTGATAGGCGCTGTAATATAGATAACAAGAGTGGTTTTTATTAATCGATAATTTTTGAGCAAATTATGAACAATTTTATATTTCTGCTAATTCGTTCCTAATCACCAGCTAGGCTTTTTTTTTACTTTTTACCAAGTGGGTGTTGTAAGGAAAAGTGTATGACGCTGAACAATTAGTGACCAATCAGCGTCATACACTTCTCTCCATTCCAGCCCAGCTTGTTTCACTGAACAGTGTGATCACGCTGTTCAGTGAAACAAATGAATGAAGAGAAGTGTATGACGCTGATTGGTCACTGATTGGTCAGCATCATACACTTCTCTTTACAACACCCACATGGTAAAAAGTAAAACAATGCCCAGTTGGTCATTAAGAACTAATTAGCATACATTTTAAATTGTTCATAACGTGCTTAAAAATTGTCATTTTTTTTAAAATAAAAACCACTGTTGTTATCTACATTACAGCACCGATCAGATTAGAGAGGAGAGGGGGAACTTATAAACTTGTGACAGAGCCTCTTTAAAGCGTACCTAACCTTTCAAAAGGCTTTTCAAAATAAGCTGTCGTGTGTGTGAATAACACTATTTCTGGCCATTATATAGCTTGTATGTGGCACTTTTTAGCCGTTTTCCTATCTATAATTCTCAGATTTCTCTGAGCTAGTTGGTGGAGCATAACTGCTATCATGTCTCCCACACACAGCACACATGGAGAAGAGAACAACCTTCTCTCCTGTCTCTTTGTAGCACACACATAGAAGCAGTAGCAGCATGGAGGACATTATACAGCAGTAATGAGCAGTACATTTAAAGCAAAAAACATTGCAAAAACACTCTGCAAACACATAGGCCTTATTCACACGACAGAGAAAAATGGCCGTGTGACGGCCGTTCTTTTAACGGCCGTCACACGGCCGTTTTTAGAACAATGATGGTCTACGGGTGTATTCACCCGGCCGTTTGAATAATGGCCGTCGAAAAATAGGAGATGTCCTATTTTTGACCGCTTTCACGGCCTGACGGCCCCCATAGAAGTCAATGGATCCGTTTTTAAAGGCTGTCAATACATGTAATAACCGTTAAAAACGGATCTGTGACATGGGGATTGGCAAGGGAACTACTAGTTCCCTTGCTGGCTTTCGACGGCTCGATGACACACACTCACCGATGCAGCGCGATCCTCTTCAGGTGTGGTCTCTCATCTTCACGGGCTCTGCGAAGGTGACGCAATTACATCATCGCGCCGCCTTCACAGATCCCATGAAGATGAGAGACCACATGTGAAGACGAGCTGCATCGGTGAGTGTCATTGTGTCGCCGCAGATCTCGTGAAGACGAGACCTTACCTGAAGAGTATGTAGGTCATTCATGTCGGACTGTGTGGCATCATATACAGGGGGCTGTGTGGCATATACAGGGAGTTGTGTGGCATATACATGGAGGTTTGTGGCATATACAGAGAGGCTGTGTGGCATATACAGGGAGGCGGTGTGGCATATACAGGGAAGTTTGTGGCATATACAGCGAGGTGTGTGGCATATACAGGGAGGCTGTGTGGCATATACAGGGAGGTGTGCGGCATATACAGGGAGGCTGTGTGGCATATACAGGGAGGTGTGTGGCATCATATACAGGGAGGTGTGATGCAAAACGGATGTCAAATGGCCATTAAAAAGGGACAGATGGAATGGAAATGTATGAAAATTTAGAGTGCAAAATGGCCATGAAAAACTGACAGTTGATCAGTTTTTAATGGACATTTTTTTTCACGGTCATGTGAATATAGCCCAAGATTACCTAATACACTATATATAGATACATTTGCATTACTTCTACATTTACCTACAAAATTGTGGTTATTAGCGCACATTTTGATCAAATTGTATGAGCCCACCTGCTATGACAAGGTGACCTCTTTAAGTGGGTCCCTAACATAAAAATACACCTCTGTTCTGGGTCTAAGCCTGCAGAATATACTCGGGGTAGGTAGAATACAGCTTTATTCTAATTAAAACAACCCTTGGACAAAATGGGAGGAGCGCACAACCAAAAATAGGGGCAGTCATTACCGCCATACAACATGCAACACAAGAGAGGTTGGTCAGCACATCCTAGCAAAATGAAAAATGTGCCGGCGCAAGTATACTGTGACTGCAGACAATACATGTAAACAAAAAAACATTGCAACAGCACCCTGCAAATGCTAAGATTACCTAATACACTATATATATATATATATATATATATATATACATATATATATATATATACATATATATATATATATATATATATATATATATATATATATATATATACATATATATATATATATATATATATATATAAATTAAAATAAAAAGCTCTCCAAGGAAATAGGTGAAAAAGGTGATGTGCATTAATCACCCCACAAGCAGGCAACGTTTCAACGGATCGAAACATTGCCTGCCTGTGGGGTGATTAAAGCACTTCACCTATTTCCTTGGAGAGCTGTCTCTTTATTAGAATTTTTGTATCTACAAGGGGATCCTAGCCACAACCGAGGAGGTTTGCACCCACCGCTGTAGCTGTGCTGCTTTACTATTTTTACATTATATATATATATATATATATATATATATACACTACCGTTCAAAAGTTTGGGGTCACCCAGACAATTTAGTGTTTTCCATGAAAACTCACGCTTATATTTATCAAATGAGTTGCAAAATGAGTAGAAAATATAGTCAAAACATTGACAAGCATAGAAGTAATGATTTTTATTTGAAATAATAATTTTCTCCTTCAAACTTTGCTTTCGTCAAAGAATGCTCCATTTGCAGCAATTACAGCATTGCAGACCTTTGGCATTCTATCTGTTAATTTGCTGAGGTAATCGGGAGAAATTTCACCCCATGCTTCCAGAAGCCCCTCCCACAAGTTGGATTGGCTTGATGGGCACTTCTTGCATACCATACGGTCAAGCTGCTCCCACAACAGCTCTATGGGGTTGAGATCTGGTGACTGCGCTGGCCACTCCATTACAGATAGAATACCAGCTGCCTGCTTCTTCCCTAAATAGTTCTTGCATAATTTGGAGGTGTGCTTTGGGTCATTGTCCTGTTGTAGGATGAAATTGGCTCCAATCAAGCGCTGTCCACAGGGTATGGCATGGCGTTGCAAAATGGAGTGATAGCCTTCCTTATTCAAAATCCATTTTACCTTGTACAAATCCCACTTTACCAGCACCAAAGCAACCCCAGACCATCACATTACCTCCACCATGCTTGACAGATGGCGCCAGGCACTCTTCCAGCATCTTTTCAGTTGTTCTGCATCTCACAAATGTTCTTCTGTGTGATCCAAACACCTCAAACTTCGATTCGTCTGTCCATAACACTTTTTTCCAATCTTCCTCTGTCCAATGTCTGTGTGCTTTTGCCCATATTAATCTTTTCCTTTTATTAGCCAGTCTCAGATATGGCTTTTTCTTTGCCACTCTGCCCTGAAGGCCAGCATCCCGGAGTCGCCTCTTCACTGTAGACGTTGACACTGGCATTTTGCGGGTACAATTTAATGAAGCTGCCAGTTGAGGACCTGTGAGGCGTCTATTTCTCAAACTAGAGACTCTAATGTACTTGTCTTGTTGCTCAGTTGTGCAGCGGGGCCTCCCACTTCTCTTTCTACTCTGTTTCGAGCCTGTTTATGCTGTCTTCTGAAGGGAGTAGTACACACCGTTGTAGGAAATCTTCAGTTTCTTGGCAATTTCTCGCATGGAATAGCCTTCATTTCTAAGAACAAGAATAGACTGTCGAGTTTCACATGAAAGCTCTCTTTTTCTAGCCATTTTGAGAGTTTAATCGAACCCACAAATGTAATGCTCCAGATTCTCAACTAGCTCAAAGGAAGGTCGGTTTTATAGCTCCTCTAAACAGCAAAACTGTTTACAGCGGTGCTAACATAATTGCACAAGGGTTTTCAAGTGTTTTCTAATCATCCATTAGCCTTCTAACACAGTTAGCAAACACAATGTACTATTAGAACACTGGAGTGATGGTTGCTGGAAATGGGCCTCTATACACCTATGTAGATATTGCATTAAAAACCAGACGTTTGCAGCTAGAATAGTCATTTAGCACATTAACAATGTATAGAGTATTTCTGATTAATGTAATGTTATCTTCATTGAAAAAAACTGTGCTTTTCTTGCAAAAATAAGGAAATTTCTAAGTGACCCTAAACTTTTTAACGGTAGTGTATATATTATACACATTTGCATTACTGCTACGTCTACATACAATCAGCGCTGTTGCAATAAATTTTCTTTACATGCATTGTAAAGAAAAAATAATAGTGTTATATTGTCTAATTGTCTCACACGTGTATTATTTTAAAGTAATTGGTTTGTAACAAAAAGTAGCCTGGAATTTTTCCACACCATTTGCCCAGGATAATGTAAGATTTATTGCCATTGATAAAGTTATTGCAGAGTGAAGGAATGTACACAGGAGATATGTAGAAATGGTATCATATCTGAATACATTAAATTATTACTTTACGGGTAAATGAAAAATCATCTTTATAGCATGTTTTTTTTTTAAATGTTACCAAAACTTCACAGGAAAACTGTGGAGAGGGGGGTCTATAATTGGTTTTCAGAAATGTTGCTTACAAGCATCTCAAGGCTCAACAGTGATATTTGTGTGCAGTAATAGGTATCACAAATTGAACTGCTGTCTCCAGAGATAGACAGTGGTACGCAGCAGAAGTCAATCTTGAAAACAATATCTCTCTTTGCAAATCTAATGCTGCTTGCAACACACCAAAGTGATAACATATGACTGAAGTTTCCAAGCCCGATTAGTGCAAATGCTCCCCAAGGTAGAGAGGTGTGGGTGAGGGTATCATACTGCCTGGACCCAATAAGCTGTGTACAACGAAATAATATTTAAAAACAATGGAAACCCTCCCTAATACAACATGAAATGAAGCATGGGCGTAGCTATAGGGGGTGCAAAGGTAGCAGTCACTCTTGGGCCCTGGTGCCTGAGAGTATCCAAAATTACCTCTGCCACAAAAGGACACACCAGTGTAATATATGGCATTTCATAAATGGGAACCCTGTAACAGATTTTGCATTGAGGCCCAGAACCTCTGATGTTTTTTGTTTCTCTCCTGGATTCTCATGGAATCTGTGAAAAAAACAAACGTGTCTCCATGTAAAAATGATGGCACAAAGAGGTACAGAATGGACCCATAGAATTAATTTAATACAGATCAAAGAGCTGTTAACTCCTTCCTGCATTTTCACATACATGTATGTCATGGGAAGGGTTCCCTTCCTGAATCCTGATGTGTATGTACATGATGTGATCACCTGGGCACAGAAGCTAAGCCGTAGCGATCGCCGCAGTGGCCCAGCTGTGACTGACGGCTGGTTTCCAGCTGCAAAGGTTGGGATCTAGTCGTTCAACCCCTTAACCCCTCAAAGGGAATGTGTCACTAAAAAATTTTTTTTTTTTTTTTAGTTAAACAGTTAGTGTATAGGTGATTAAACATTGTTCTAATTTTTTTATTTTTTTCACGAGTCAGGAAATATTATAAATTAGATTCTAATTTATAATATTTCCCAGCGCTGGTCACTAGATGGAGCAATTCCCAAAATTGCAGCATTGCATGTGGTAAAGCAACCACATTGCGATTTTTGAGAAAACTCACTCGCTCTAGTGAGCTCTCAGAATCCCCCCTCCTTTATCCTGGCTAGTGCCGGGAGAAATGAGGGGATTGAACGGTCAAACCTCCTACACTGTGTGTCGCCATTTTTTGAGCTAACACATAGTGTAGTAGGTTAACATACAGTAGTAAACACACAGTAAAACACGTACATACATAGACCTAACTTATCTGCTCCTGCCGCCGCCGCTCCCTCCGGTCCGTCCGCTCCGTCTGCTACCGCCTCTCCAAGTGCACAAGTCCGGAAGCCGCGGCCGGAAGTAGTAATCTTACTGTCCGGCCGTGACTTCCGGTCCACAGGAAAATGGCACCGGACGTCGCACAGTTCAACTTGGACTGTGTGGGAGCGGCGCATGTGCCGTTCCCACACAGACGGCGTACAGCATAGTGGATGGAACGGGCCCAATTCGCATTCACTATGGGACTGTATATGCTGTATTCCATGTCTGTATGTGTCGTTAATCGACACATACAGAGATGGAAAAAAAAATGGCAGCCCCCATAGGGAAGAAAAAGTGAAAAAATAAAAAAAAGTTAAACACAAACACACAAATAAATAAAAAAATGTTTAATAAAACACTAAAATCAAATTGATCTAAAAAAAATTTTTTCGTGACACTGCTCCTTTAACCGGTTAAGGACTAGGCTGTTTTACAGCTAAATGACCAGAGCAAATTTTACAATTTTGCTATGCGCTTCTTTAGATGACTATAACTCTGCAGGTGAATAAAGTTCATCTTTGAATTTTACACTCTTTTTAAAGGACAGATACGGTTTGTTTTAGTGGCATTTGTCAGTATATATCATTTTTATTTTTTTTTCTAAAGTGGGAAAAATTGGAAAAAAATGCAAGAATTTAGCAATTGCGTCAGTTTATGCTAGCATTTTTCACTCACAATATGGACCACAGACAAAATTAATCTCCTTTCACATTCTTCCACTTCTCCCGTGCATGGGGATACCAAATGTGTGTGCCTTATTCACTGTGCGGGCATGTGCCAGGGCTTGGCATAAAAGGAGGCTTTTTGGCCTTTTCGGTCCAGGAATTTTGCATTTGATTTTATAGCCGCATACTGTTTTCTTGGGGGCCTAATGCTGCTGAAACATTAGAAACACCCCATAAATGACTTCATTCACACAAGTAGACCCCACAAGGTTTCCTTCAAGGGGTTTATCATATTTTTAGCAAGTCCAGTTTTCTTCTGAAAGTTTCTTGAATAAGATGGAACAAAATAAAACCAGCGCTTTTTTAGCAAATGCATCAGTTTAGGCTAGCATTTTTCACACACAGTATAGACCACGGACAAAATTCATCTCCTTTCACATTCTTCCACTTCTCCCGTGCATGGGGATACCAAATATGTGTGCCTTATTCACTGTGCGGGCATGTGCCAGGGCCTGGCATAAAAGGAGGCTTTTTAGTCCAGGAATTCTGCATTTGATTTTATAGCCGCATACTGTTTTCTTGGGGGCCTAAGGGTATGTTCACACGGCCTATTTACGGACGTAATTCGGGCGTTTTTGCCCCGAATTACGTCTGAAAATAGCGCCTCAATAGCGCTGACAAACATCTGCCCATTGAAAGCAATGGGCAGACGTTTGTCTGTTCACACGAGGCGTATATTTACGCGCCGCTGTCAAATGACGGCGCGTAAATAGACGCCCGCATAGAAGAAGTGACCTGTCACTTCTTTGGTCGTAATTGGAGCCGCTATTCATTGACTCCAATGAATAGCAGCGCTAATTACGGCCGTAATTGACGCGGCGTTCAAGTGCCTGCACATGCCGGTACGGCTGAAATTACGGGGATGTTTTCAGGCTGAAACATCCCCGTAATTTCAGCCGTTACGGACCCCCGCCGTGTGAACATACCCTAATGCTGCTGAAACATTAGAAACACCCCTTGAATGACTTCATTCACACAAGTAGACCCCACAAGGTTTCCTTCAAGGGGTTTATCATATTTTTAGACAGTCCAGTTTTCTTCTGAAAGTTTCTTGAATAAGATGGATCAAAATAAAATTAGCAATTTTTTGGGCAAATGCGTCAGTTTATACCAGCATTTTTCACACACAGTATAGACCACGGCGAAAATTAATCTCCTTTCACATTCTTCCACTTCTCCCGTGCATGGGGATACCAAATATGTGGGCCTTATTATCACATAGAGATGTAGGAGGGCGGACGATAGAAGAAGCTTATTTCACAAATTGCTTTTTTTCAAAGCTGGTTTTACAAAACTCAACAGAGTTTCTATTAGGGCATGACCACACGTGGCGGATTTCCTCCGCAACTGTCCGCATCAATGCCGCACAGAATCTGCGTTGCAGATTCTGCTGCGGATCTGCACAAAATGTGCAGTACATTGATGCGGACTAGCTGCTGCGGACTGCGGGAAAAGTGCTTCCCTTCTCTCTATCAGTGCAGGATAGAGAGAAGGGACAGCACTTTCCCTAGTGAAAGTAAACGATTTTCATACTTACCGGCCGTTGTCTTGGTGACGCGTCCCTCTTTCGGCATCCAGCCCGACCTCCCTGGATGACGCGCCAGTCCATGTGACCGCTGCAGCCTGTGCTTGGCCTGTGATTGGCTGCAGCCGTCACTTACACTGAAACGTCATCCTGGGAGGCCGGACTGGAGACAGACGCAGGGAGTTCTCGGTAAGTATGAACTTATATGTTTTTTTACAGATACATGTATATTGAGATCGGTAGTCACTGTCCCGGGTGCAGAAACAGTTACTGCCGATCGCTTAACTCTTTCAGCACCCTGGACAGTGACTATTTACAGACGTCTCCTAGCAACGCTCCCGTCATTACGGGAGCCCCATTGACTTCCTCAGTCTGGCTGTAGACCTAGAAAGACATAGGTCCAGCCAGAATGAAGAAATGTCATGGTAGTAAAACCAATACGCTCCGCAGCACACATAATATCTGCGGACTTCATTGCGGAATTTTGACTCTCCATTGAAGTCAATGGAGAAATTCCGCCATGAGTCCGCCACTGCTCCGCAACAGACAGAGCATGCTGCGGACACCAAATTCCGCTCCGCAGCCTATGCTCCGCAGCGGAATTTTACGCCTCGTCTAAACAAACACTGCTAAATTAAAGTGTAAGTCAATGGACAAACGGCACCGCTGCGGATTAACGCTGCGGAGTGTCCGCAGCGGAATTTAAGTGAAATTCCGCCACGTGTGAACCCGCCCTAACACTTCCAAAATATCTGCTCTTGAAGCAGAAATCCCAAAATATTCATCTAGGGGTATAATGGGAATTTATTTTTTGGGGTTTTCTAAAATAAGAAATTGCAGGTTTATGCAAATGGAGCTCTCCAGCAGATGAACTTTAGAAAACATGCAAACATGACATCCACCCCCCACCCATTCCCTCCCTCACCCTTGGAGTAAAATCAGGGGAAAAATAAAAAAGTAATGTAGGGCAAATATATTTTCAACAAATTAACTAAAATCTAATAATGCAGAACAGTGTGGTATTTTTTAAAACATGGCTCAATGGACAGGCCTGGTTGCGAGGGACATGAGGGACAGAAATATCGGGAATCTTTGCGGTGCCCGTCTTTTCTGCAGATGCGGCACTTTTTCTGGGGGTTGCTTCTGGTTGGTGTTGGGGGAATCCGACTGATGAAGTGTCTTTCAGTCAGTCGCGTGACATCCTCAGACTGGGGGCATTCTCTGGTGTCCTGAACATCAAAAATGAGGCCTTCAATAATTTTCTCCTGGAAATCCAGGTATGTGTCTCTGCCTCTGTTTTTTTTGTAGAGCACAAATGAGTTGTGGATGGCCACCTGTAACAAATAAATGGCCACTTTTTTGTACCAGGTTTTTGTTTTTCGCTTTACTAAATAGGGCTGTAAAACCTGGTCGCTTAAATCCACCCCCCCCCCATGTACTTGTTATATTCGGACACGCTCACTGGTTTGTGCTTGTCCGATGTTTCCCCTCTTTCCCTCACTGCCACTGTTCCTGCGGTATGAATCGTGCTTAGCACATACACATCTTTGCGATCCCTGAACTTGACCGCGAGCAATTCCTCAGATGCATAAGCACAGGAGTCCCCCTTTACCATGCGCTTCCCCACTAATTGCTGTGGAAAACCAATTCGGTTTTTGCGCATGGTACCACATGCCCCAGTCCTTGCAGCATGCAAATGCCTAAACAGGGGCGCACTGGAATAAAAATTGTCGCAGTACAGGTGGTACCCCTTGTGAAGCAGAGGCTGCATTATCTCCCACACAATTTTTATGCTGGTAAAAAGATCAGGGGGGCATCCAGGAACATTTATTGAGTGGTCCCGCCCTTCATAAATCCTGAAGGCGGTGGTATATCCTGACCCGCTTTCGCACAGTTTATAAAGCTTAACGCCATATCTTGCCCTTTTGGAAGGTAGATATTGGCGAAAGCTAAGTCTGCCATGGAAGTTGAGGAGGGATTCGTCCACACTTACATTCTGCTCAGGGGTGTAGAGTTGCAGAAATAAATTATTCAGGGAATTTATTAGCGGTCTTATTTTGAACAACCGATCCCGGTTTGCATCGGTACTTGGGGGGGCCTGTGTGTTGTCGTTGAAGTGGAGGAACCTCATTATTGTCTCATAACGAGACCTGGGCATTACTGCAGAATATACTGGGTTGGCTTGGGCGGGTCTTGTTGACCAGTAAGACCTAATGGAGGGCTTTTTGACAATACCCATATTTAGGGTGAGCCCCAAATTTTTTTTTAATTCCTGCAAATTGGTGGGCGTCCAATCTCTGGCATGGGTGTATGAAGGTTTCTGCCTTATATATTGAGTGGCATATCAATTTGTTTCGTGGACAATCTGATTTAGGATGTCGTCCGTTATAAATAAATGGAAGTAATCCATTTGGACAAAATTTGTATTGTCCACGGTTATGCCAGGAGTGGCAGTAAATCCGTGGATTCTAGGCCCAAAAGATGGGGCAGGTGCCCATACAAGAGCCTGGACTGGAGGGACCAGGCTGTCCCGTGCTACAGCGCTACTTGGCCCTGCGCTTTCATGTTCTGCAGTTTCAACTGCATCAGGGACAACGTCCCCTGAAGATGAACCTGAAGTGACGCTGTCATCGTCACTGCCCAAAACAGGTTCCATCTCTGACGCCATCTCTGATGCGGTCTCCGACTCAGACCACAGCATGGCGTATGCCTCCTCGGCGCTAAACAACTTCCTCACCATAACGTCACTAAAACGAACACTAACTAAACCAATTTTTTTTTTTTTATAAAACACACAAACTAACTGGTATATAGATCTACACTACCGCTAACAAAAAAATAAACCGCTATTGCTATATATATTATATATGTGTGGATATATATATATAATTATATACTCCCTACCTGCCTATTCTAATAGAATAAAAGAAAGAAAGGTAGATAGATAGAAAAAAAGATAGATGGATAGATAGATTGTATAGATAGATAGAAATCTATCTATACAGAGAATGTTTTATAGTGTAACTGTATTTTTTTTCACTGTATTCTTCTGGCAGCAATTCTCTCGAGTCTCTTCTTCTCCTCAAACTGAAACAATGTTTGAGGAGAAGAAAAGAGGCAGGAAATTTACTGCCAGAAAAGTAAAATTAAAACAAATGTGGCCGCTGTGATAGGTTTTCACAGCGACCACATGTTCAGGGACCATCAGATTGGTCCCTGATACTCTGCCCAGTGCCCAGAGCTGTTGGTAACAGCGTGGGCACAGGGCTGTGTGCACGCGATCGCGTGCACACTGTTTTATACGCAGAAATGCATGTGATCGCTGTGATTGGTTGTCACAGCGATCACATGTTCAAGCGCCAAAAGATTGGCCCCTGACATTCTGCCCAGTGCCCATGGCTGTTAGCAACAGCCAGGGCATAGAGCTGTGTGCACGCGATCGCGCGTGCACAGTCTCTGAAGTGCCACCATAATTAGTCTATACGGCGGACTTCAGAGACCCTGACCGCTGGCCGTATATATACAGCCAGCGGTCGGGAACCTGTTAAGGACACGGCCAATTTTGGCCTTGAGGACAGAGCAATTTTTTTTACATTTCCCTCTTTACATCCCGACGCTCATAACGCTTTTATTTTTTGTACCACGTAGTTGTATGAGACTTTGTTTTTTGCGGGACGAGTTGTACTTTATGTACGTACCATTTTTTGGTACAAATACATTATCGTTTAATTTCTATAAATTTTTAATTAGATTAAAATGCAGAAAAAAAGCAGTTTTAATATTATTTTTTTTACACCATACACCGATCATCATAAATAATGTTATACATTTGTTGTACAGGTTGTTACGGTCGTGGCAATACCAAATATGTCTATATTATTTCATGTTTTGGGACTTATATTTTAAAAAGTTTATTCATTATAAAAAATGTGTGTTTTATTTACTTTTTATTTATTTATTTACCATTATTTTTTTTTTACATTCATTTAACTTTTTTTTTAAATCCCATAAAGGGATTTATCATTTTGATTTTGAATTTGTAACTGCAATGTACTGGCATAGATCTATATTCCAGTACATTAGCCTGTGTACTGATTGTACACAGGCAGTTGTTAGGGCATACCTCAGTATGCCCTAACAACAGGAAATATGTTCAGACAGCCCTGGGGTCCTTCACTGGACCCTGGGCTGTCTGGCCATACGAGTTATGGGCTTTGATCGCGTCACAGTTATTTTCTGTGACGCGATCAATGTGCAGTCCCCCCCCCTTTGAACGCCGCGATCAGCTGTCATCTCGGCGTTCGAAGGGTTAACAGCGGAGAGAAGATGTTTCTCTCCTCTCCGCTGTCAGAGCGGGGCCGTGGCTATGTATTACAGCCGTTGCCCCGCTCTCGATCGCACACACAGAGACGGCAGAGACTGCTGTCACACAGGACGAGTATGCTCGTCCTAATGCGCGAAGTGCTCGCCGCTCAGGACGAGCATACTCGTCCTGTGTTGGCAACCAGTTAAATGTTGCGGCCAATAGTGACCACAGCATTTAAGTAGTTTGACAGAGGAAGGGGGCTCGATCTGTCACCCGTCGGCGGGCCAATGTTTTCCGGTCACCAATGGGTTGCCATGACAGCCCGGAGGCCTCAGAAGGGCCCAAATAGACTGCCTGTCAGACTCACTGACAGGCAGTAGTGCTTTGGTATACACTTTTGGGTATACCAAAGTATTATGTCAGCGATCACAGGATCACAATGTGAAGATTCCTAATGGAAAAAAAAATAATTATTAAATACAGTTAAAGAAAGCTAAAACCTTTTTTTCATAAGTGGTTTTATTATGTAAAATAGTGAAAAAAAGAAAAAAAATGCACTAATATTGTATCGCTGTGATCGTAACGACCTGAACAATAAAGTTAACACGTCAAATAAACCGGAATTGCTTTTTATTTCCATTTCCCCCAAAATAAAACAAAAAGTTAATAAATAAGTCCCATGTACCCCAAAATGGTGCCAATAAAAACCACATCTTGTCTAGCAAAACACAAGCCACATATGGCTACATCGACGGTAAAAAACAAAAGTTATGTCTCTTGGAACGCAACAAAAACCAATGCATGCCAGTCCCCACCAAGACTGATTTATTCAGGGGGTCTGGTTTGAGGTCTGAATTCATTTTATGGTCTGGTCTCCGGAGCACTCGCAAATATAGCACAGGGGGCATTCAAACGTTGATTACTCAGAATCTTGCATGACCGACACCACTGGTACAGTTACAACACACTTCCCACCCTGTATATAGAACCATAAACAGCTTTGAGGGCTCAAAACTGCTCGCAGTTTCCCTTTAAAATTTTACTTAGGCCCCATGCCCACTTCCGTTTTTTCCTTCAGGGTGCTATCCGTTTTTGTCACTGATAGCACCCTGAACCCATTCATTGCAATGGCCCCATGCACACTTCCGTTATTTAAACGGATCCGTTGTTCCGTTCCGTGCAAAGTAGAGCATGTCCTACTTTGCTCAGTGATTCAGTGACCGTGTGGCCCATAGAAGTCAATGGGTCAGTCAAAAACACGGATGGCACACGGAAGGCTTCCGTGTGCCGTCCGTTTTTGATGGATCCGTTGCCATAGCAACGGCTAGGTGGGCCAAAGTTCACAGACTCACAGTCTATAGTAGACAGTCAGTTCTGAAGATGGATGTGGAAAGACTGATAGCATTGGTGCAGGATCACCCAGAACTGGGGGATACGCGCACAGAATGCTACCACGACCGTTATAAAAAGGACGCCGCGTGGGAGGAACTAGCCAAGGAGCTTTTAACACGCAGATGGCAGAAGGGAACTAGTGCCCAGCGTCACAAAATAAGTAAGTAAATGCACACATTGCACTGCTTGTTTTCTGAGCATGCTTTTCTTTTGTTCCATTGTATGTAATTCTCAGTAGGTTAAACTTTACACACCCACAGTAATGTTATTTTCGCATTGACCTGCTGTCTCATAACATGTGCTTTGCAATCCCAAAATTATGACCGGTATAGACTTTGCGCAGTTTCAAGTGTGTCAGAGGGTAGCGTACACCTTGCACAGTTGTATTCTGTATTATTTCTAGTGCAATATTTATTTATTTATTTATTTTTTTAATTTCAAAGTCCAGGAGGTGAAAACTCGCTGGAATTCTTGTCGGGACCAATTCAGATGTGAGCAGTTGAAGAAATCCAAAAGTGGTCAGGCGGGCAGCCAAAAAAAACCTTACATTTATACTAAACAGCTTATGTTCCTGAAACAAGTAATGGAACTTCGTCCGTAAGTAAATTTGTTTATGCTTGATTTCAAGTTAATATATTCATGTCATACTAAAATATATTCTACATGACGTAGGCATATTATTAATTGTTATTTCAAAGGGTATGCATATTTAGTTTTTTTGTGACAGCTGCTCTTGCACGAGAGCTGCTTACCCTTTTTTTTATAACAACTTCCCTCCAAGTTTCGGAAAATGACCGTCCGTTGTGGTTATAAAAACCGTAGGTCCGAGCACTATGCCCTGTTCCTGACAGCTGATATAAATGGGTTCATGTAGTCGCAACACCCACCAATTTGATGTACAGTAGATGGCTTACTATGTGGGTATAATATTTAAATAATGCAAAATACTTTCCACACACAAATTGTATTGTACTAAAAATTTCTGTTTTCCTTCACAACATCGAAGAACAATTGACAATCTGGAGGAGGCACAGGAGGAGGACAGCGACATCCAAGAACAGGAGGAGCCGGAGACACAGTCTACTCCCAACGAATCAATGTGTCTCACAGACGACTCGATGCAGGCGTCTACCAGTTCGACGATGGCTTCTGGTGAAGTAACTGCCCGGGGTGCAAGGCGAAAACGCGGGACTGTTGCAGTGGACAATAGGGCTGTTGTGGAGTCCCACGTTATAGACTACTTAAAAAAAAGTAGTGCAGAGAGCCCTGAGGAGACCTTCCTCCGCAGCCTCACCCCACATCTTACATGTTTCCCTGAAGACCGGCGTCTACGTGTCCAGGGAGCAATTATAGCGATGCTCGAGGCGGCCAAACCACCAAATGATCCAAGGCCCATATTTAGGGCAGTTGACTTGTGGCGACTGCATAATGAGCTGTTATATGTTGGTGCGCAGCGAGGGCATGAATCCCGACCACAATTCCAACAGCATCATTTTAGGCCCTCTTTGGACTCCTCCCAATCTTTATTCTCACAAGACAGAGGCCTACACACACGTCCAGATTTTTATGGCCCCTCGAGTAGCACGCAAAGCTACCAGGCAGGTAGCGGACCAAGCTACCTGCCATCAAGCGTCCAAACCTACCAGGGGAACGTGGGTCACCCCTACCAAGAGCACCATCATGGGCCTGAATCACAGGAGAGACATGCCCCCCCCCCCGGCTCGACCGCCAACCTCTCCTGCAGGAGCAAGTGGACCAGAGGTTTTCAACTTGTAATCAGTGTGTAATGTTTATATTGTTATTCACCATGTTGGTGATTTTGAACCATGTTGGTTTTATTTTGTTGTTCTGCAATAAAACTTTTATAGTTTGACTAATAATTTTATTGTAACTTTGTATGATGAAATTGTGTGGCATTTTTTGGTAAGATAATCTGCAGACAGCTCATTTCACATATAATGAAGTATTTGTTTATATTTTTGCAAATTAAATTTTTGTCATAGACAAAGTTTTTGGCTTTGCCCAAATACTATTTTTGGTTAAGTTTTGAAATTTAGGTTCCAAAATAAAAAATTACATTTGCCAAAATATTATTAGCTCACAAGCCCAAGTCAAGGGTCCTCATTGTCTTGTGAGCCCCTACACTAACTAACGAAACAGGTATTAACTTTGAAACAGACTAAATAACAACAAAAAACATTCTAGCAAATTACATGTTTAACGAGCAGAAGAAATAGAGTCCCGCTGCCAGGGAACTGCTCCCTCTGGGGTCAGGAAATATGCGGCATAAATGTCACAGATAGCCAGGCCAGCCGATCCAGGTCTTCTATGTGACGTCAGATCAAGAGGGACCTCTGCGGAAGTGGTGTATTGATCAATATCCGTGTCCAAACAGGTATCGTGAACCCTGGTGAAGTTGCGCAATAGGACACATGCTTGTGTCACCAGGGTCACATTGTCTGCATCCATCTGTATGGCGGACATCAGCACTCTCCATTTATGGGTTAAAATTCCAAAGGCGCACTCGACAAACCGACGTGCACATGTTAGGCGGTAATTGAAAATGCGCCTCCTGTTGTCCAAACTTCTACGAGGGAATGGACGCATGACGTGGGGAGAAAGTGCAAATCCTTCGTCCGCCACAATGACAAATGGGTTCTGATGATCCCGGTAGTGGTCTGGGTTCCGGGAGGGAGAGTTGATTGGATTGGAGCCGTTCACCCATTCGGGAAGCCCTGAAAATGCGAGCATCCCCAGTGCTCCCATAGGCCCCAATATCTACAATTATAAACCTGTAGTTGCTGTCAGCCAAGGCCAACAGTACTACGGAGAAATACTGCTTATAATTGTAGTATTGGGACCCTGAGTGAGGCGGCTTCTGCACTGTGCTTCCCATCAAGTGCCCCAATGCAGTTTGGAAATTGTCTGGTTTTCAGGAAGCCATCGGCAATTCGTAGCCAATCTTCTGCTGTTGGCTGTGGCATCACCGTCTCCCTGAGTATACGCCAGATTGCCTCGCATGTCAACCGGATAATACGAGATATGGTGCTGTTCCCCAGCAGAAACTCGAAGTGAAGAGAGGCAATGGAGTTGCCAGTTGCCAGAAATCTGAAAAACAATGTTAAACCAAAAATTATTTAAAATAGGAGACATGTATCAGGGGGACATGGCGGCTTTTTTGAAAGGGAGCATTTACCTTAATGTGACGAGCAGTCCTTCCTCAGGAGAAATACAGCGCCTCATATATGTGTCCTGGAGAGTGATTCCAGGACGCACAGCCTCCAGCAGACAATCAAATGTGCTTACTGACATACGACAGAAATTGACAAATTTTTCAGGGTGCTCTCGCAGGTCATGGTAGAGGGTATGGAAATGCCCTTTAGAAGTCCGTTGGGAGACAATGGGATGAACCCAATACCTCCTTCTCCTCCTCGGTTCTTCTTCCAACCTAGCAGATTGCTGTCCAAAGGATCGATAAAGAAGCCAGGCAAAAAGGACACGGTCAACAGGTTTGGAGCTCATATTTTCACTCCAAAAATCCCAAAAAAACAAAGTAAGCCAAGCAGAGTAATCTCAAACTGTTCTCTATGCTCTGAAAGCTAAAGAAAACAGCACCAAAAAGTTCTTGTAACCTTTCTATGGGTGTTCTCTGGGACATGTGACAAGTTCAAATGAAGTTCACATCCGTTTTTTAAACGGAACAACGGAAGCAAAACGGAAGCACAATGTCCGTGTAAAACGGAAACACGGAACGGAAACGGAGTGCACACGGAAACAAAAACGGACACACGGATCCGTCAACAACGGCCGCTAAAACGGTGATGGAAGTGTGCATGAGGCCTTATTCCTTTACTTTTGGTCATTCTGACAATATAAAAATATAAAATCCTATGGCCTGTTATGTTTTCATTCTTTCCAGTGTGCACGTTTCCTGGTACACATTTAAACCCACACAACTAGTGATTTTCTGTCTTATTATGACAACTAGACAAGCTTGAGTCATAAAGTTACCAGAGACAGGTAGGGAGCAAGACATTTATCCACAAGGAGGTTTTCCTTATTAAGTGATTTAAAGGTTTGAGTGCTTTGAAGGGGCTTTAGAGGTCAATCTGAGCTAAGTGCTGCAACTATGAGATCTTTCCAGCAAAAAAGGAGGGTGCAACTGTAGTGCTCCTTCATGCCAGGCTACACAGAATCCAGGAGGATCCACTTGCTTGTCTAGACATTGCATGTAAAACAGGAAGACATTTTTGTTTTACCTATACAAAATGTTTTTGTCACCCCCAAAAGTTAAGGGTTGGTGTAATTTCAAACAGGTCAAGCCAATCTTGTTTTACAAGGCCATATTTAAATGCTGTTTTTGCAAAAGTTCAGTAAGAATGAATAGAGCTCACTGATCTACACCAAGAAGGAAATAAATCTTTATATATATATATATATATATATATATATATATATATATATAGTATTATACATTATGCAATATCTTTGATACGTTAAAAATATTAGCATACCTCCCAACTTTTGAATTCGGAAAAGAGGGACATTTTAAGCCACGCCCCTAACCACGCTCAATGTCCCGCATAAACTCATCAAATCACAGCCAGATCCTTCTTCAAATAACAAGATCATATTCTCACTGCGGATCTCTAGACTTACAAAATAAAAAATGGATATCACCAATATTATGGATCAGGTTATATCGTCTTTATGTTACTTTTCCTAACTTGGATATAACATATGCTCATCACGGCAGCAGCAGTTGCAGGATAAACCAAAAGGCTGAGAACAATGAAAGTCAAGAGGGAGACCCTGTGGTTGATAACTTTTCAATTGACAGGTTACAGAGTTACATGATGTAGATAGCTCCACACACAGCCCCCCTATAAATAGCTCCACACACAGCCCCCCTGTAGATAGCTACACACAGCCCCCTGTAGATAGCTCCACACACACAGCCCGCCTGTAGATAGCACCACACACAGCCCCACACAGCCCCCTGTAGATAATACCCTACACAGCCCCCCTGTAGATAGCGCCACACACAGCCCCCCTCTAGATAGTTCCACACACAGCCCCCTGTAGAAAGCTCCACACACACCCCCCCTGTAGATAGCTCCACACACAGCCCCCTGTAGATAGCGCCACACTGGTCCCCCTGTAGATAGCTCCACACAAAGCCCCCCTGTAGATAGCACCACACTCAGCCCGCTGTAGATAGCGCCACACACAGCCGCCTTTAGATAGCGCCACACACAGGACCCCTGTACATAGTGCCACAAACAGGCTCCCTGTAGATAGCTCCACACACGGCCCCCCTGTAGGTAGCGCCACACACAGCCCCCCTGTAGATTGCTCCACACACAGCCGCCCTGTAGATAGCGCCACACACAGCCGCCTGTAGATAGCTACACACACAGCCCCCTGTAGATAGCTCGATACACAGCCCCCCTGTACATAGCGCCACATGCAGCCCCCCTGTACATAGCACCACACACAGCCCCCCTGTAGATAGCTTCACACACAGCCGCCTGTAGATAGTTCCTCACACAGCCCACCTGTAGATAGCGCCACACGCAGCCCCCCTGTACATTGTGCCACACACAGCCCCCCTGTAGATAGCTCCACACACAGCCACCCTGTAGATAGCGCCACACACAGCCCCCCTGTAGATTGCTACACACACACAGCCGCCCTGTAGATAGCGCCACACACAGCCGCCTGTAGATAGCTCCACACACATCCCCCCTGTAGATAGCTCTACATAAAGCCCCCTGTAGATAGCGCCACATGCAGCCCCCCTGTGCATAGCGCCACACACAGCCCCCCTGTAGATAGCTTCACACACAGCCACCTGTAGATAGCTCCACACACATCCCCCCTGTAGATAGCTCTACATAAAGCCCCCTGTAGATAGCGCCACATGCAGCCCCCCTGTGCATAGCGCCACACACAGCCCCCCTGTAGATAGCTTCACACACAGCCACCTGTAGATAGCTTCACACACAGCCACCTGTAGATAGCTCCACACACAGCCCACCTGTAGATAGCACCACACGCAGCCCCCCTGTACATTGCGGCACACACAGCCCCCCTGTAGATAGCTCCACACACAGGCCCCCTGTACATAGCGCCACACACAGCCCCCCTGTAGATTGCTACACACACACAGCCGCCCTGTAGATAGCGCCACACGCAGCCCCCCTGTACATGGCGCCACAAACAGGCCCCCTGTAGATAGCTCCACACACAGCCCCCCTGTAGATAGCGCCACACACAGCCCCCCTGTAGATTGCTACACACACAGCCGGTATGAGACCGCAGCGATTAGTGAATACAGTTGCCATGAAAAGGTATACTTCATCTGTAACAATGTTTAGGTAGGTAGAAGTGTCAAGTAACATCCAAATGAATGCCAGGAGGAGCCAAGGTTTCCCAGCAGAACATTACACAGAGAATCACACTGCCTCCACTGGCTTGCATTCTTCCCCTAGTGCTTCCTATTGCCATCTCAGGTAAATGACACACACGCAACATCCACAAGATGTAAAGAAAATGTGTAATACTGTCGAAGTTTTAGTGAAGGCAGTCAGAAAATGTACCAAATTTATTACAATGGTTCAGGCTTTATCTTAAATTTGGCGCATCTCGCTAAACACTTTTCCACCTATTCCACACTTTTCCACCTATTAGTTTACGTAGTTTACTGCAGTTCTTTTGCATCCAAATTTTGGTGCATTTTTGGTGTATGGTGTCACATTTTAAGCCATGCCCTTTTGTTCGATCACATATCTTTCTCGCTAAGCCGCGCCCAGCTTGTCAAGCGTGTCGAAAAAAGTGTCTAAAACAGTTAATAAATGTGGCGCATGGCATGTACGCCAGAATTCTGGGACATTAGAATAGTAAACCTGCTGCATTATATTTTTATATATTTTTATAATATCTTCATGAATACCTTTTAAAATACAAGTGAATAGGCAATGATACAGCAAATAAGTTATTGGTTTGTCTTAGATGAACATTTGTCGACATAACAGGAAAAAGTAATTGCTAATCCTAAGGGTATGTGCACACACACTAATTACGTCCGTAATTGACGGACGTATTTCGGCCGCAAGTACCGGACCGAACACAGTGCAGGGAGCCGGGCTCCTAGCATCATAGTTATGTACGATGCTAGGAGTCCCTGCCATGCTGCAGGACAACTGTCCCGTACTGTAATCATCTTTTCAGTACGGGACAGTTGTCCTGCAGCGAGGCAGAGACTCCTAGCATCGTACATAAGTATGATGCTAGGAGCCCGGCTCCTTGCTCTGTGTTCGGTCCGGTACTTGCGGCCGAAATACGTCCGTCAATTACGGACGTAATTAGTGTGTGTGCACATACCCTTAATGTGCATCTTGAGCAAAGCCAGTGAAAATAAATGCTTCAGTGCCATTTGTGCCTTTTAAAATTTACCATGATCTTCCCTGAGGATGTAATTGGTAGTCATTCACAATAGATTTTCTGCTACACCTGTTCCTTAGCAGGGGATGTCATGTGTGCCTCACTTGCTGTAATTTGCTCTGCGTGCGACCCTCTCAAAACCTTAAATTTCACAATATGTAACACTTCTGAAAATTAGCATTCAGGATGCCCAAATTTATTCGAGGCATTAGACACTTAACCAACTGCATTTCAGCTACATGTTAATGAAAAACGAAGTCTGATCAGGACTTTAACCCCTTAGTACTGCACGTGTTTTAGGCCTTAAGAACTGAGAAATATTTTTCGTTTTTTCATTGTCTTATCTTAAGAGCCATAACTCTTTTATTTTTCGATGTTTGTAGCTGTATGACGGCTTGTTTTTTTTTATATTATATTTTAAATATATTTTTCTTTTTAATTATGAATTGCAATTTTTTACAATGCAAGTCGATTTCTTTACATAGAACAATAAAAAGAAACATTATCACTGATCTTAACATAATTATATTAAATTTACATTTTTGTTAGTTTTTATATACACTAAACCCACAAAAGAGAACAAAAAAAAGAAAAACCGTTGCATCAAGATCCTCCCTCTACATTCCTTACCCCAAGTTAAGTGTCAATATCATGAATCAAGCTTAGAAATATAGACACCTCCGAATTTCATTCACTTACAATATTTAAATTAGGTTTTTATACTTCTGGTTTCTTGTCTTGAGAAAATACAATCAATGCAAATGCCCCAATTTATCATAAACATTTCTTATTTTCCTGTAAAACATTCTAGTTCTAGCTTCTATTGAACAATTTTAAGACATTTGTAAGATGATCTATTCTAGGGGGTTTATCTTTAATCCTTTCTTTAAAGAGAACCTTTCACCTGCCCACACATATGCAGGTGAGTGCAGCATGTAATGGGAAGGGCTTCACAAACACTGTCTCACTTTACATTTTGTCCTATCTTTCTCCGTTAATTACATATCGGTGCCGTTATATTTAGCGACCGATATCTGTTGTCTCGTTCTCTGTCCCCATTGTCTTCCATCCAACATATCCTCCGCTGCACAGGGAGCATAGTCTGCATGTCTGAGACATACCCGCTCTTCCTTCTTCACTGCCCTCTATTGGACCAGCCCGGATGATTTCAGCGCTGGTCCATCGCTATTGACACTTCAGAGATTAGTGAAGGAAGAGGGGGGTGTCTCAGACACAAAAAGTTCACTCTGGTACTGGTTAATTTTGTATCCTGGATAACCCAAGAAATATCTGAGTAAGGAAAAAGATTTTTTAAACGTCTTCCTATGATACCATCAGGTATCTTGCCAATGGCTTGAAAGCTATATTTAACAAGAGAGGAGATGGAGGGCATCCTTGATGGGTTCCTCTATATAATATTATATTGTCTAAGATTATACTGTTTGTCACTATCTCAGCAGTTGGTTCTTTATTCATAGCTTTATTAGTGTTCAGAAAGTACCCAGAGAACCCAAATGCCTTTCGAGTGTCAAAAAGCCATATCCATCCAACATTTTCAAAGGCTTTTTGTGCATCCACCATTACAATAGCTGCATTAGAATTGGTTGTAACGTTAGCTTTTCCCCAGTCCAAAGGCCCCAATACCTTCCTTATATTGTTAGTTCCTAGACTGCCTTTAACAAAACCAGTTTGGTTATTGTTTATCAGACATGGTAACATAGTGGTTAGTCTATCTGCTAATATTTTTTAGAGATATTTCGCATCTTGAGTAATTAACAATATAAGACGTTATGAGTTGGGTGACAGGAGATCTTTATCCTTGTTTTGAATTACCGTAATAAAGGCAAAATTCCCAATTTTTATATAGGTTTCCCTGAAAATGAAGTGATTAAATAGACCCATAAGATCATTCAATACTTTATAAAATGTATTTGAATACCCGTCTTGAGTGTTAATTGGAGAATTAATAAAATTTAGTTGATTTTGAGTCACCAACAAAAGATTGAGCTAATTCAAGAACTCCTTCCCCATTTCAGGATTTTCTATAGGCTAGTATATAACGTCTTAAAGTATTCTTCCAGAATAGTGTTTATATGAGCTAGGTCTGTGCAAATCTGGACTTTATTGCATTTTATGGCCATTATATGTTGTTTACCATGATGTGATTTTGCTAAAATAGATAGCAAATGGCCTGCTTTATTTCAACATTTATTTCCACCATGTCGACACGGTGTATTTACCTGATGAAGGGGTGCTAGAACTCCCAAATGCATAGTGTTAGCACCAGAATAAAGAATCATTACACTAAAACATCAAGAATTTCTAATTTTGTTAGCACTGCCGACAACAATCCGCATTTTCTTCTTCTCTATTCCAAATGTATAGATGGAAAACAGCAAGGGTCCCAGGATAGAGTGTTGAGGGCCAAGTAACATGAAATAACCTAATGTTTCCACTTGAAAACTCTTGAATTTGACAACTCTTTTAAAATAATTTTATGAATGGTTGCACATGCAGGTACAGTATAAGGCACACGACCGTAGATTTTGTCCGTAATTAGGAACCGTTATTACGGTCTGTAATTACGGACACATTCATGTCTATGGTAACGGACACCTTTTCGTATATTAACGGGAAGTTGTCCATGCCGTAGAAAGGCTCCGCAAAAAAAAAGGATATGTCCTTTTTGCTTTTTACGGACCGTGCTCCCATACTTTATATGGGAGCATGGCCCGCAAATGCGGGTGGCTGTTCATGGCCAGCCGTGCTCGTAATCATGGACCGTGATTACGGGCACGGTCGTGTGCATGAGGCCTTACTCTATGACTTTTAGGTAACCCCCTCCTTTTGGCTGGAATCGCAGTTATTGATGTCGTTTTGAGCCAAATACAGGAGTGGATCCCAAAAAAAAGGGAAAGTATAAAGGAAAGACTGATATGTCTACTCTCTTTTAGATCCACCTTTGTGTTAAGCTAGAAAAAAACTGCATCAAAAAGTGCATGTGTAATTCCATCCTTAGATTTTTTTTTTGTTAGGCTTTTCTTTTCTTTATTTGTAATATTTATAGATCAAATTCAAGCAAGAGAATACTGACACTTTTTTTTAATGTGCTCACCTTTTAGAGGGATTTCTGAGGCAAGGTAGATGTTGAGCAACTGCTTTTCTGGTCCTATAAATCTCCACGATAATGTGTGTATGTATATATATATATATATATATATATATATATATATATATATATATATATTTCATTAGTTCAATGCTGGATCCTACCATCTCCAGGTATATATATATGTAGGCTTAGTCCTAGTTCTGGGTGTATGTGCAGCGTAGGTTCCCACCTTACAGAGGTCGCCTTGTCGTGGCAGGTGGGCAAACACTTTTTGATCAAAATGTTCACTAAGAACCTCCCTATTATAAGTAGATTTAGCTTTAGTGCATATTTATTTATATTTAGTGGTTTAGGTGGCATTAGTGTCGCAGTGTGCTGTCGCCATTCTTTTTCTGCTATATATATATATATATATGATTGAAAAAGAAAAAGAAAAAAAGGAAAAATGATCCAGGAATATGACTAGGCACTCTTGGGTTGGATAAAATTCAACATAATATTTTATTTTTGAATCCAGATAATACCGGCAATATTAATTTATACAACAACAATATTTATAAAAAAAATCTCCTGGCCAGGAAAAGAGACAAAAAATAGCACCTCTATGCATTAATAATATCACCTGATGGATATACCACATACTATATATGTATTGAACACAATTGAAATTTTTTTTATTTTTTTTTAAGGAAAAACCGCTGTGTTGTGTTCACACTTGCGGTTTTCAACCATATATGCTGTTTGTATCACAAAGTGGCCAGAGTTCTTATTTAGAATGATTGATAATGATGTTTTGAAGAAATTCTTTTCATATATAATATAAATCTCAACATAGGAAGATAGTCCCGTGGCACTCGCTGGACTTTAAAGGTAAAAACCCATATGAGTTATAAAAGTGCCCTGTTTTAAAGCTCAAGATTATGAGGGCAACATATTGCCTCAAAGGGTTTGTGAAAAGACTACCTATCACCACAAGATCCACATAAAAACTAAGGATCTGCTCATGAGAGAAAAAAGCACGCTGCAAATTATATCCCCTTAATACACGGGACTATCTTCCTATGTTGAGATTTATATTATATATGAAAAGAATTTCTTCAAAACATCATTATCAATCATTCTAAATAAGAACCCTGGCCACTTTGCGATACAAACAGCATATATGGTTGAAAACCGCAAGTGTGAACACAACACAGCGGTTTTTCCTTAAAAAAATAAAATAATTTTTTTTCAATTGTGTTCAATACATATATAGTATGTGGTATATCCATCAGGTGATATTATTAATGCATAGAGGTGCTATTTTTTGTCTCTTTTCCTGGCCAGGAGAATTTTTTTTATAAATATTGTTGTATAAATTAATATTGCCGGTATTATCTGGATTCAAAAATAAAATATTATGTTGAATTTTATCCAACCCAAGAGTGCCTAGTCATATTCCTGGATCATTTTTCCTTTTTTTCTTTTTCTTTTTCAATTATCTTTAAAGGAACAGTGTCATCACAAATAATTTTTTTATATGTTAAAGATGTTAGTGCTTTAATAAAAACGTTTATTTTCATTTGTGTGTTTGTGTTTTACTGTTTCTTATTTTTACACTTTTTCTTCCCTATGGGGGCTGCCATTTTTTGTTCCATTTCTGTGTGTGTCGATTAACGACACACACAGACATGGAATACGGCAGCCACAGTCCCATAGGGACTGCGAACGGCTCCCGTCCCATTGACTGCCGTGTACGGCGTCTGTGTGGGAACTGCGCATGCGCCGCTCCCACACAGTCCTATTCGAAATTGGCGCCGTCCGGCGCCATTTTCCTGTGGACCGGAAGTCGCGGCCGGACAGTAATATTACTACTTCCGGTCGCGGCTTCCGGACTTGTGCACATGGAACAGCGGCAGCAAAGGGAGCGGACGGGCCGGAGGGAGCCGCGGCGGCAGGAGCAGGTAAGAGATTTCAATGTATGTTAGTGTTTGTGTGTGTTTACTACTGTATGTAAACCTACTACACTGTGGGTTACCTCAAAAAATGGCGACACACAGTGTAGGAGGTTAAACCTTTCAAACCCCTCGTTTATCCCGGCACTAGTCAGGATAAAGGAGGGGGGATGCTGAGAGCTCACTAGAGCGAGGGCTTTTAACCCAATGTTGCAATGCTGCAATTTTGGGAACAGCTCCATCTAGTGACCAAAAATGGGTAGTATTATAAATTAGAAATAATTTATAATATTACATGGACTCATGCAAAAAAATAAAAAAAATTTGAACAATGTTTAATCACCCACACACTAAATGTTTAATTTTTTTAAAAAAAACATGTTTTTCTGGCAACACCATCCCTTTAACAGGAATGGCACCGTGCTATATTATATTGCAATTTTGGGTTTGTTAAGGTATGGTTTTGTATAACCACATCTTTTTTCTATACAATTCATTTTGGAGGGTGTCTTTTTTCCCTCCCTTTTTTTGTTTATACCTGAGAACTGAATTAATTAAATTTTCTTTTTGAATTTGAGGGCAATCAGTGGTGTGTCCTCAGTATGGCTTATTGTCTAGATTTAGAGGTAGATGCCCGGATTGCTGCACTTTTGAATTGTGAAATGAATAAAAGTACTGAGGATATGAGAGGAGATATATATGGTTTATTTAAAAATCATCGGAGACTAATTTTGAGTCATTTAAGACGTAAATGGGATATCCAGAGCTTAGAGGCATAAAGGATGTCAAAAATAACCCCAAGAGGGCTACGTAGACGCACAACACCTGCATCACACTTTAAAAGTGAGTTATTTTTGGAGAAATGGGATGAGGAGTGCTTGAGACACTCAATGAATCTGATGGATTTGCTAATAGAAGAGGAGAAAAATATGCTAAGCTCGCTTAATATGGAAATTGAGGAGAGTGTTAAAAAGTTGGATGTTTTCTGTAAGGATCCTGAATTTGAAAAATTAAATATTAGTCTCAAAAAAGAGGTGGAAACGGAACTTCGAGAAATATCTATACGTAAAAGGAAAAAATTCCAGAGGGATACCTTTGATTTTGAGCAGAAACAAATTTTCTCCTTCTCAAAAAATAGAGAAAGACAGAATAGAAGTAGAGTACGAGTCAGAAGAAATACTTTTATGTCAACAGATGGGGAAACCACAAGTGACCCATCTAGTGATAATGAGATGGGGAAACATATTAGAGTTGAGGAATCACAATCAAAGGTATCTTTTTTAGGGGTTCGAAACAGAGGGAAATTCGGAGAGGAAAGAACAGTAGAGAGAAAAGGAGGACCCAATACAAGACAACGCAGGGGAAGATAGAAAATAATACTAATAATATTATAAACTTAACCGATTTCCCTTTATCAATACATCATATATCCTTATTAAATCGTGGATTGGGCTTTTCACCGGTTACCCCTGGAAAAGAATTCGAGATATGTAAAGATCTTCACCTTTTTCTCAGAAAGATTCTTTTGAGACTCTGGCATGGGGAAAAAAATGAGGGGAATAGTCAAAATGAGAATATTGCATCACAGTCACAGAGAGAAATAATGGAATTGGGAATGACCCCTAACTTAGAAATGTCTGATTTGCATACTTTGATAGATTTAAATGAGTTATGGATGGAAGGTAATACATTGGAGAATACAGATGATCCTAAGGAGGATCCTATTGATATCATCCCAGAGTATACGGGTTTGCGGAAAAAGAGTAGTACTATGCCAAGCATATATTCCAATAGATACACACATGCTTTCTTGGAGGCTATGCTTAGAGATATAAGTGTCATCGACTGGTCCTCCTTTCTGTGTGAGGACAACCTAACTGGAAGGGAACGGAGAGCCCTAAAGGAATTGCAGAATATTCAAAATATTGTCATTAAGCCCAGTGATAAGGGTGGAAATGTTGTCCTCCTCAGGGAGGAGGACTATGTCGGTGAGATTAAAAAACAATTGGAAACGGATACATATTCCCTTTTGAATGATAATCCATCAGATAATATAAAGGCGATTTTGAATAGAAAACTTATCTTTGCATTGGATGAGGGATTAATCAATAAACACGAGTTCCAATATTTGGAAGTAAGGGAACCTCGCATGCCTACCATATATGTGCTTCCCAAGGTGCATAAAAATAGGAATACACCTCCGGGCAGACCTATCATTTCGGGGTGTGATGGCCCAACAGATCACCTTGGGAAATACATAGATGAAAAATTGAAACCCTTTGTCCGTACACTCCCCTCTTTTGTGTTGGACACAGGAGATCTTTTAAATAAAATTGACAAATTGACCCTTGAGGAGGATTTCATCCTGGTAGGATTGGATGTGGAGTCATTGTATACTTCCATTCCACATGATGTTGGCCTAAAAGCGGTTGCACATTTTCTGGAGAGGAGAGGAGGAGATTGGGCTCACCAAAATGAATTTATTATTGAAATGTTAGAATTCGTTTTGAATTATAATTGCTTTTCTTTTGATGGCAACTTTTATCGCCAGACCCGTGGAACAGCCATGGGATCCTCCTGTGCACCATCATACGCCTGCCTACATCTAGGATGGTGGGAAGAATTTATAGTATACCCACACCCCCTCTTCAGAAAATGTGCTTCAGCTTGGCTTAGATACATGGATGATGTTCTCTTATGTTGGAGAGGATCATTGGATTTGTTGGAAAGTTTTATTAAAGATCTAAATGTTAATAAACTAAATATCCTTCTGACCTTCACTTATAGCGAAGACCATATTAGCTTTCTTGATCTTAATATTCATAGGGAGGGAAATAGATTAAAAACGACCACATATCGAAAACCAACATCAGGCAATACCCTACTGGCAGCAAGTAGCCATCATTTTCCATCTCAAATTAAGGGGATCCCGATAAGTGAATTTCTTCGAATTCGCCGCAATTGTACTGATTTCAGGGATTTCAAAAGTGAAGCACAAGATTTGTCTTCTCGTTTTGAAAATAGGGGATACTCTAAAAAATTGATTAAGAAAGGATATAATAGGGCATCCAGACAGAATAGAGAGGAAATCCTCAAGAGAGGTAAAAAAGGCAACAGTGACAATAGAGTTAGATTCATCTCGAGATATGGGTCCCACTGGGATATACTTCGGAATTTGATGATAAAAAATTGGCCACATTTGACTTTGGATAAAAGAATCAATTCAATAGTGGGGAATGTACCGAGCATGGTCCCCAAAAAGGCCTCCACTTTGAGGGATATGTTGGTGAGCTCTGAGTTTAAGAGAAGGACCCCAGGTAATGAGAAATGGCTACAGAAACGTCCAAAAGGAATGTTTATGTGTGGCTCCTGTAGATGCTGTAGGTATGTGTTAAAATCAGACACCTTTTTTGATAGTGAACGCAAAAGAGAATTTAAAGTTTTTAATTTTATCAACTGTCGTTCAACTATGGTCGTCTATTCCATTATCTGCCCATGTGGGAAACAATACATTGGTAAAACGAAGCGAGAGCTACATATTCGTATTAATGAACATATCCGGGACATTATTAAAGGTGAAATAACAAATCCCCTAGCTGCACATTTTAAAACATATCATGCCCAATCACCAACTGGCCTAAAATTTATGGGGATCTATCAACTATTTCAAGATAGAAGGGGAGGTGATCTTAACAGAATACTTCTTCAAAAAGAAACCATGTGGATTTACACATTGGGAACTTTGAATCCTAGGGGACTAAATAATGAAATTAAATTTAATATGTTCCTTTGAGACTTATACAGTAGCCAAGCCTGGGAGCTAGTGGATTTCCACTAGGATGGCTGTATTACCAGCGTCCGTAGTGGTCTCCACTTGCTCCCTCCCCTTTTTCCGGTATAGGTACGTTGGGTTGTTTTGTCTTTGTTGTATTGCGTTCCCTCCTCAATTTCCTGCATTCTTTGAGCTATACAGCATTAGAAAATAATATAAATATATATATATATATATATATATATATATATATATATATATATATATGTATTAACAAACTAGAATTTAGTACAAATTATAAGAACGTATTCCAACATTCAATGTTTTGGATAAATATATATATATAAAAAGGGAAAAAATGTAAAATTAAAAAATAAAATGATAATGAAATAAATAATCTTTTAAGGAGAAATGTTGGATCAAACATAGGAGATTAATTATATCTTGTGTTGAGAGCCATATATCAAAACTGAATATGAAATCTATAGGTTTGATAATTTTCCCTTGGAATTTGACATTGATTTCAACAGTATGCCTCTGGTCTGGATGTCCCATTTCTTACATATTGGGAATCATTTCTTGTAGAATGAGCATGAGTAATGTTTTTCCCAATGTGAAAAATTGATCAATTGGGTGATTAGAGTAAATTCATATACTATCCAACCCTTGCAATCCTTTGCAGTGGGAGGGGTTGCCTTTAGGTTCGCTATGGGTGGTGGGGATTAGGGATCTATTGCCCTTTGGGCATGGGATCCCTTTCCCTGCCCCCCTGGGGTTCCGTGGCGGCTCTTCTCATGTGTAACAGATATATATAATAATGGTCACGAGATTTAGTAGTAGAATTGTTCCTATAGGATCTTGTTATTATATTGATTGATCATTGCATTAGAACATTCTTTGGGGTTAGTGGGGACTCAGGTCCTGATGCCTTAATAGGTAAGGGTCCTCTCTCCCTGCTTCCCCTGAAGTGCCTTATGAACTCCATGCACATATATAGATAGCTGTAAATTGGACAGATATTCTGTTCAGTTTTGAAATACTAATTAATTTAGCTAATCTTACTTGTACATAATTTATGGTATAGCATAATGGCGTAAGCTGTGAAACAAAGGATCTCAATGTTGGAAAAATTTATTTCTCCATAATTCTACTGTAAGATTTAAATAGTGGTAATTTTGGTTATTTACATTCATGGATAAATTATTATTGTTAACTAAACCTAGATAGTATTAATACTCTTATGGAGGACTCATATTTGATTGATATTACTGTTTAAGCTATGTGGAGATGCACCACTGATTGTCCTCCCTATGAGAATACCGAATTTACCCTATAGATATGAATTAATGGACATATGAACTGCTCTTTTGACTATAAAAACGTCTCTGTTTGCTATTAAAATTGATTGTTGTATTTCATGAACGACCTGCATATATTGTTTATAATGTTTTTGGATTATTCCCATGGAAGATTACGTTTATAACCATGGAGCCAATGAATGAACTTTGGGACACTATAAATGTATCGTGTTTGGCAGCACCTGTCAAACTGCTTTGAAGAAATCCCGTTCCGGGATGAAACGCGTCAGCTGTCTTAATTAAACAGGGCGGGTAGTGACGTCTAAACCCTGCCCTGTGAAATCCCTGTCCAGTATTGGAGATACCTCGTGGAAGGAGACACACTATAGAATTTCAAAACTCACCTGGCTGCCGGCGTGCGATTTTGCCTTGTCGGGTCCGTGTCTCTCGGAGTGTAGTGGTGAATGCCCGCGTGGATCGAGGGAGGAGAGCGTCGGCTGACTTGATGGTGGAGATTTGGAGGCTTCAAACGGAATATGTGGCCATACAAGTGAATTTTGCCTTTGTGAAAGATCCTATATTCTCCATCTGTTGGGCTGACTGCGTCCACGTATGAAAAGACTACCTATCACCACAAGATCCACATAAAAACTAAGGATCTGCTCATGAGAGAAAAAAGCACGCTGCAAATTATATCCCCTTAATACACGGGACTATCTTCCTATGTTGAGATTTATATTATATATGAAAAGAATTTCTTCAAAACATCATTATCAATCATTCTAAATAAGAACCCTGGCCACTTTGCGATACAAACAGCATATATGGTTGAAAACCGCAAGTGTGAACACAACACAGCAGTTTTTCCTTAAAAAAAAAAAAAAAAAAATGTGTTCAATACATATATAGTATGTGGTATATCCATCAGGTGATATTATTAATGCATAGAGGTGCTATTTTTTGTCTCTTTTCCTGGCCAGGAGATTTTTTTTATAAATATTGTTGTTGTATAAATTAATATTGCCGGTATTATCTGGATTCAAAAATAAAATATTATGTTGAATTTTATCCAACCCAAGAGTGCCTAGTCATATTCCTGGATCATTTTTCCCTTTTTTCTTTTTCTTTTTCAATTATCTTTAACAGGAATGGCACCGTGCTATATTATATTGCAATTTTGGGTTTGTCAAGGTATGGTTTTGTATAACCACATCTTTTTTATATATATATATATGTAGGATGAATCAACTCCTTCAACTTGGAATGGATAGTGGGATTGTAGAACAAGCAACAGCACCAGCACTTCAAGATAGGTGGAGAGATGTTGGTTTAATCACCAAAAAGTGAGCACCGTTTCGACTCACATCTTGAATCTTTCTCAAGCCTGTGAACCTTTCTCAGGATGTGAACCAAAACGTTGCTCACTTTTTGGTGATTAAACCAAACTCTCTCCACCTATTTTGAAGTCCTGGTGCTGTTACTTGTTCTACAGTCCTGCTATCCATTCCAAGTTGACTCTCTCATGCTGTTGGACTTAACTATTAATTGGGCACATCACCTACTAAATATCTCCGTCTATACCAGAAAATAAACCTTGACATGTACTAACATGCATGCATTTTTTCAGAGTAGAGGACATTCATATGGCAGCGTCCAGAAAAATTTGTGTCGTTTCAGACGTAAAAGCTCCTCCTCGCATTTTGCGAGGCGTCTTTGACGGCCGATCACTTGAGCTGTTCTTCATTGACTTCAATGAAAAACGGCTCAAATTACGTTGCAAAGAAGTGTCCTGCACTTCTTTGCCGAGGCAGTCATTTTACTCATCGTCATTTGACAGCTGTCAAACGACGACGCGTAAATTACTGGTTGTCGGCACAGTACGTCGGCAAACCCATTCAAATGAATGGGTAGATGTTTGCCGACGTATTGTAGCCGTATTTTCAGGCGTAAATCGAGGCATAATACGCCTCGTTTACGCCTGAATATAGGTCGTGTGAACCCAGCCTAAGAAGCAACAACATAAAATACAAATGGGGCTTCCCAACTAAACTGATTCTTAACAAAGCAGGTAGTGTTCTTCTTATCAAGTCCGTTGAAGAAGGTCAAGGTCTATTGCAGAAATAGAATATTTCTAATTTAGACACACACCAAAATTCACCTGATCGATTCTAACCAAAGGAGAAGAAGTGGTCTACACAAGCCAGGAAGACCTGAACAAACTGATATTCCAACCAGTAGATTTACACCTGTTGGAGCTTGTGGTGGATCCCAGTGGAAGAGTTCTTGCTATGGTGTGCAATCTGAATAACTGCACATACACTATATGTAATGTTTATGTACTAAACAAATCCTAAATCATTTTTCTCAAAAAAATTACTTTAAAAGATTGCTAAAGTAGTGAAGGGACATGTCTTACTTTGCGGAGATGTGAGCCTTATCTCAGATCATTTACTAGGTTTCACTTATGTTGGCAAGAGATATTCCCCTACTCTATCCTCATGGTTACATTCTAATGATCTACATGACATCTGTAGATGCCTTCACTCAAACGAACGTGACTTCACTTTCTACTTACAAACTCACCTCACGTACTTGCATATTGACTATTGCAGCACTGACAAGTGTTACAGCAGTCTATCCCTGATGTCAAAATAGGTTAAATTACCTGGTTTGACCATGCACTCTTGCTTATCTCTATCAGTGAATCCCATTTACCCACGAAAGGAACTACCTGGAGAGTGAACAATTATGTCCTGTCCCTCCCAGATACTCAAAAAGCTGTTAATATAGAATTAGATGGAGTTAATATTTTTTCCCCTTTAAACCACTCCTGGAATAAGTGATTTAGTATTATGGAACTCTCATGAAGCCTTTACGAGAGATATTTTAATAAAATTAAATGCCCATCTCAATAAGAAGAGACAGAAAGACCTCTCTGATCTCCTCCTAAAACTAGAATGCTTGTAGGCTTTAATCTGAAACCATTGACACCACGTCTCCAAACAGAATTGGATAAACTAGTAAATTTGAGTCTGCCTGGACTGGAAAAATTCCACTCTATAAGATATTAGTTCTCACAAGAATACTGTGGTATTAGTGGTATTAGTTCTCACAAGAATGGTCCAAATACCAAACTATATCTTTAAACAACTTCATTCACAATTGAGCCTCTTCATATTTGCAGATAAGTGACATAGAGTCCTCTTTCAAACTATGACACAACCGTTTTCATTTTGAGGCATGGGCCTTCCTAATCTATCTACATACCACAAGGCATCCGTTTCAGACCAATCTAGAGGCTGCTGGTTCCTGTCCTCAAAGCAAGGTTGGGTGTCACTAGAATAGCAATCCCTACAAATTTCTGATCTAAAATAACTGTTTTTGTCCCATTCTTTAAAGAAATTAACGCACATATACTTCCCCTCCCTAATTTTTTTAATATTAGCTACATTGAATATATGGTGACATCTGCTACATTCCAAGACTGACAATCTGATTTCATCAAAAGTTAACCTCCCTCCCTGTAATATATCTTTTAAAACTCCCCATTTATCTTCAGTATTCCGATTTACCATTACATGATCCCGGTCAACACGACTAAGTGGTTTCCTCAGTTGATTGAATTTTCCTGTCCATAATTCCAGGTATTGTCGCTCTTCTTCATACTGTTTTATTGAATATTATATTAAAACTTACCATACTGTGGTCCCTATTGTCCAAGTTTTCCCAGACCTCCAGATCTGATATTGTGTCTGGTCTATTAGATAAGATCAGATCTAGCACATTATCCCATCTAGCTGGTTTATCAACCAACTGAGCGAAATAATTGTCTTGAATGGTGTATAAAAACTTACAGATTTTAGCATATCCAGCGGCCTTTATGTCCCAATTACAGCGCTCGCCGGCACGGGACCATTCTGATTGGTTCCATGCCTGCATCTCCTGCCCAGCAACTCTGCTTTAGAGCTGAGACATCGGTTCCGTCACTCTGTCGCTTGACAAAGTAACAATTTGAAGTAGTGACGTGTCTGGTACGTCGGATTGCAGTAAGTTACTTGCAATACCGACGCGCTAGACACTTCAGTTTTTGGGAAGGGGTTAAAGTGCCATTATAATTAATATTAAATACAGAGGGGTTTAAACACATAGCACATGATACAATCAACTACAATAGATAGCATAACCTTACAGAGTAACAGTCTGACACTGACCGGGAGGGCCCTGCCTGAAAGTACTTGCAATCTATGAACAGTAAAGGTACAGAGAGTATGGTTACCAGGAACATATGAAGTTCTACAAACATTTTGTAATATATACAGTAATGTAAGCAAGTGCGGACACCCAAAGTAAAGTTTTTTTTTGTTGCTTAACATTTATGGACAAATCCATATTTTACCTTTACTGAAAATAAATCTAAAGACAAAGGTGATGTAATTTAAAAAAATAAAATAAACAAACTGACTTGCAATCATTTATTAGGTCTCGTTCACATCAGCATCGGGTTCCGTTCATACGTTTCGTTAGAACTTTCCGTCGGAGGAACCCATGAACGGAAAGACAAACGGAAACCATAGCTCCCGTTTGTATTACCATTACAAAGTCAGGATCCACTGTGCTTGCTGTCAGTGAGTAGCTGTAAAGGATCTGCCAGGCACAGCTTCGGGGTTAACTCCCATAATTAATCAGTCAGCACCTGAATCTACATCCCTGAGACTGACTCCAGCTTCCACCACTCAGGCTGGCAGGCTTAGGAGTGGGAGAGCCTATCGCAACCTGGCCAGACTCAGCTAGCTCCCGCCCTCGGTCTATTTAAGCCTGCCCTTCCTGTCCCTCGGTGCTTGTGATTCTTTTCGTGTGGTCTCCTGGCCCAGCTACAGCTCCTTCTATTTTGATCCTGCTCCATACAGACCCTGGCTTACTGACTACTCTTCTGCTCTTCGTTTGGTACCTCGCACACTCCTGGCTTGACTCGGCTCGTTCACCACTCTGGTTGCTCACGGTGTTGCCGTGGGCAACTGCCCCTTTCCCTTGCTTGTATTCCCTTGTATGTTTGTCGTGTTTGTCGTGCACTTACTGAGCGCAGGGACCGCCGCTCAGTTGTACCCCTCGCCTAGGGCGGGTCGTTGCAAGTAGGCAGGGACAGTGTGGCGGGTAGACTAGGGCTCACTTGTCCGTTTCCCTACCCTCCGTCATTACATAATCACAAGCCCATACCTAGTCTACCCTGGTCCCTGACACCACTATGGACCCCCGTGAGACCCTGGCTCAGCAAATGCAGGATCTCTCCCTACAGGTCCAGGCCCTGGCTCAGAGGGTCAACCAGCCTGATGCTACCTTGGTAGTTCCCCTCACCTCACCTCTTGAACCCCACCTCAAGTTGCCCGACCGCTTCTCAGGGGACCGGAGGGCTTTTCTCTCCTTTCGGGAGAGTTGTAGGCTTTACTTTCGTTTAAAGCCTCATTCCTCAGGTTCTGAGAGCCAGCGGGTGGGTATAATTATGTCCCGGCTCCACGAAGGGCCCCAAGAGTGGGCCTTCTCCTTGGCTCCTGACGCCCCTGAACTTTCCTCTGTTGATTGTTTCTTTTCTGCTCTCTGACTTATTTATTACGAGACTGACAGGACTGCCTTTGCCGAGAGTCAGCTGGTGACCTTACGTCAGGGTAAGAGACCTGTTGAGGAGTATTGTTCTGACTTTAGGAAGTGGTGCGTAGCTTCTCGGTGGAATGACCCTGCCTTAAGGTGCCAGTTTAGGTTGGGTCTGTCGAATGCCCTGAAAGACCTGCTAGTTAGCTATCCCTCTTCTGACTCCCTAGACCAGGTTATGGCTTTAGCGGTACGACTTGACCGACGTCTCAGGGAACGACAACGTGAACGTTTATGTGTTTTCTCCTCCGACTCCCCCATGATGCCTCCCGAAGTTCCGTTGCTTCGTTCCTCCCCGAAAGACTCAGAGATACCTATGCAACTCGGGGCCTCCGTGTCCCCCCAACAACGTAGAGAATTCCGCAGGAAGAATGGTCTCTGCTTCTACTGTGGGGATGACAAGCATCAAGTGAACAACTGTCCTAAGCGTAAGAATGCAGCCACAGAACTTCCGCGCCTAAGTGATCATCGGGGAGGTCACTTGGGCGCACAGGTATTTCCCGTAAATAGGAAACGTACTAAGATCTTGCTTCCCTTTCAGGTCTCTTTTGGTGGTAGGTCTGCTACCGGCAGTGCCTTCGTGGATTCAGGGTCCTCTACTAATATCATGTCTGTGGAATTTGCTATGTCTCTTGCTATGCCTCTGATTGATTTGCCTAAACCTGTCCCGGTAGTGGGTATCGACTCCACTCCTCTTGCTAATGGTTATTTTACACAGCATACCCCTGTTTTTGAACTCCTTGTTGGCTCCATGCATTTGGAGCAGTGCTCTGTACTGTTGATGCAGGGATTATCGTACGATTTGGTTCTAGGCCTTCCCTGGTTGCAGTTGCATAATCCCACGTTTGACTGGAATACTGGGGAGCTAACCAAATGGGGTAATGAATGTTTTACGTCATGTTTTTCTGTTAATTCTATTTCTCCCCCTGAGGAGGCGAACACGCTACCTGAGTTTGTTCAGGACTTCGCTGATGTTTTCTCTAAGGAGGCCTCCGAAGTGTTACCTCCTCATAGAGAATACGATTGCGCTATCGAATTGGTACCAGGAGCTAAGCTTCTTAAGGGTAGGATATTTAATCTTTCTTGTCCCGAATGTGAAGCCATGAGAGAGTATATCCAGGAATATATTTTTATTAAGTGTTCGATATGTAAATTATATGTAATAAAATCTGTTTTTTGTACTTTACATATGGCTTTAAGGACTCTTTTTTCTCTAGTTATGCTATGAATCAACGAGTCTGCTATTTTGTGACATTTTGGGGGTGCTTTACACCAATGTTGGCCGCACCTAACCAGTTACCTGTCCCTGTGAGACATTTGTTTATAAATATATCCAGGAATGCCTGGCCAAGGGTTACATTCGTCCCTCTACTTCTCCGGTAGGTGCTGGCTTCTGGTTCGTAGGGAAGAAGGATGGTGGTCTTAGGCCATGCATTGACTACCGTAGCCTGAATAAGGTCACGGTAAGGAACCAGTATCCCCTTCCTTTGATTCCTGATCTCTTCAATCAGGTTCAGGGGGCCCAATGGTTCTCTAAGTTGGATCTACGGGGGGCGTATAACCTTATCCGCATCAAAGAGGGGGATGAGTGGAAGACTGCGTTTAACACGCCCGAAGGCCATTTCGAATACCTCGTCATGCCCTTTGGGTTGTGTAATACCCCTGCGGTCTTCCAGAATTTCATAAATGAGATTTTGAGAAATTACCTGGAGATATTTCTTGTAGTGTACCTTGATGACATACTGGTGTTTTCCAAGGACTGGTCCTCCCACATTGAGCATGTCAGGAAGGTGCTCCAGGTCCTTCGGGAAAACAAACTGTTTGCCAAAACCGAAAAATGTGTGTTTGGGGTACAGGAAATAAAATTTTTGGGTCAAATCCTCACTCCTCATGAATTCCGCATGGACCCCGCCAAGGTTCAGGCTGTGGCGGAATGGGTCCAACCTGCCTCCCTGAAGGCGTTACAGTGTTTTTTGGGGTTTGCTAATTATTACAGGAGATTTATTGCTAACTTCTCGGTCATCGCTAAGCCTCTTACGGACCTCACTCGCAAAGGAGCTGATTTCCTCGACTGGCCTCCTGAGGCTGTCCAGGCTTTTGAGGTCCTTAACCCCTTCCCGCTCCTTGACGTACTATTACGTCATGGCAGCTGTATCGTTCGCGCTCCATGCCGTAATAGTACGTCTCGGGAGTAACGGCCGTTTCGGCCGTCCTCCCGACACATACAGGAGCTGTGACGCTGCTGTCTTGTTCAGCAGCTGTCACAGCTCCTACAGCGGGGACCGATCGCTGTGTCCCCGCTAATTAACCCCTTAAAAGCCGCGTTCTATAGAGATCGCGGCTTTTTAGGGGTTAAGCTGCCATCGCCGGCCTGCTACGCGATAGCGGCCGGCGATGGTGACTATGGCAACCGGACACCAAACAATGGCGTCCGGCTATGCCATAGACGGAAGCCTAGTGGGTCCTGACAACGTCAGGACCCACTATGCTTGCTGTCAGTGAGTAGCTGACAGTTCTAATACACTGCACTACGCATGTAGTGCAGTGTATTAGAATAGCGATCAGGGCCTCCTGCCCTCAAGTCCCCTAGTGGGACAAAGTAATAAAGTAAAAAAAAAGTTAAAAAAAGATGTGTAAAAATAAGAAAATAAAAGTTTTAAAAGTAATAAAAGTAAAAGTCCCACTTTTTCCCTTATCAGTCCTTTATTATTAATAAAAATATATAAACAAACAAATAAACTATACATAATTGGTATCGCCGCGTCCGTAACGGCCTGAACTACAAAATTATTTTGTTATTTATCCCGCACGGTGAACGCCGTAAAAAAAAATATTAATAAACCGTACCACAATCACAATTGTTTGGTCACTTCACCTCCCAAAAAATGGAATAAAAAGAGATCAAAAAGTCGCATGTACCTAAAAATGGTACTGATGGAAAATACAGTTCGTTACGCAAAAAATAAGTCCTCGCACGGCTTTATTGATTGAAAAATAAAAACGTTCTGGCTCTTAGAATAAGGTAACACAAAAAGTGAATGATTGTTTACAAAACGTATTTTATTGTGCAAACGCCATAAGACATAAAAAAAACCTATAAACATCTGGTATCGCCGTGATCGTATCGCCCCGCAGAATAAAGTTAATATATCATTTATAGCGCACGGTGAACGCTGTAAAAAAAAAAGTATACAAAAACAATAGTAGAATTGCTGTTTTTTAGTCACCACGCCACCTAAAAATGGAATAAAAACTGATCAAAAAGCCGCATGCACCCCATGAAAACTACAATGGATTCCTCAAGGGGTCTAGTTTCCAAATTGGGGTCACTTTTGGGGGGTTTCCAATGTTTTGGCACCACAAGACCTCTTCAAACCGGACATGGTGCCTAATAAAAAAGAGGGCTCAAAATCCGCTAGGTGCTCCTTTGCTTCGGAGGCCGGTGCTTCAGTCCATTACCGCCCGAGGGCAACATGTGGGATATTTCTCTAAACTGCAGAATCTGGGCAATAAGTATTGAGTTGCGTTTCTCTGATAAATCCTTTTGTGTTATAAAAAAAATGGTATAAAAAGAGTAAATTTCACCTCTACTTTGCTCCAAATTTCTGTGAAACACCTAAAGGGTTCATAAACTTTCTAAATGCGGTTGTGAATACTTTGAGGGGTCTAGTTTCTAAAATGGGGTATTTGATAGGGGTTTCTAATATATGGGCCCCTCAAAGCAACTTCAGAAATGAACTGGAACCTAAAAAAATAAATAAATGAGGCAATACTTCGCTTCTTACATTATACTGATAATGAGCCGTGCCCACTCCGAGATGACCCCAGTTTTGACCGTTTGTATAAACGGAGACCCCTATTAGACCGTTCCAGTGCCCGGTTTTCCCAAGCATACACCCCCGAGAAGTGTTTTTCTATTGATGAGTCCCTGGTACATTTTAAAGGGAGGGTTCAATTCCGCCAGTACCTGCCGGGTAAGAGGGCAAGGTATGGCGTGAAGATGTATAAGCTGTGCGAGAGTGCATCAGGGTATACCTACAGGTTTAGGATATATGAAGGAAAGGCCACCCCCAAACCAGACTGCATCCTGGACTACAATAGGTACATGGGAGGGATGGACTTGTCAAATCAAGTTCTGAAGCCCTACAGCGCCATGCGGTGTGGTATAAGAAGCTGGCCGGGCACATCATAAAGATGGCTTTGTACAATGCGTATGTGCTACGTCGATGTGCAGGCCAGAGGGGAACTTTCCTGGAATTTCAAGATCTAATCTTTAGGGACCAGGAAGGGGGGGCACCCAGTACTTCTGGAAGCGAGGCCACACGCATCGTACCAGGGCAACACTTTCCAGGAGAAGGTCCCCAAACCGGTGGAAAGGGAAAGAGTCAAAAGAGGTGCAGAGTCTGCTATAAGAGGGGGATAAGGAAGAACACAATATACCAATGTGACACGTGTCCCGAAAAACCAGGGCTCTGTATAAAAGATTGTTTTAAAATGTATCATACATCCCTTGATTTTTAATTTACCCTGATGCACTCCGCACAGCTTACCCCCCTCATCTTTCCCTTCTGAGCCCTGCCGTATGCCCAGGCAGCTGATAACAGCCACATGTAGGGTATTGTCGTACCCAGGAGAACCCACATTACAATTTAAGGGGTGTATATCTCCGGTGGCGCATGCTGGGCACACTATATTGGACACTGAAATGGCATATACATATATAAAATTGCAAATCTCACACTGCACCATCTGCTGCGCATTATCTTTTACACAGTACCTGTGGGGTCAAAATGCTCACTACACCTCTAGATGAATGTCTTAAGGGGTGTAGTTTTTAAAATGGGGTCACTTCTCGGGGGTTTCAACTGTACTGGTACCTCAGGGGCTTCTGCACACATGACTTAGCACCAGAAAAGCTCCAGTAGGCCAAATGGTGGTCCTTTCCTTCTGAGCCCTCCCATGGGCCCAAAGGGCAGTTTATCACCACAAATGGGGTATTGCCGCACTAAGGACAAATTGGGCAACAAAATGGGGTATGTTGTTCCTTGTGAAAATAAGAAATTTTGATCAAAAATGACATCTTATTGGAAAAAATATCATTTTTTTCATTTCACAGCCCAATTCAAATAGGTGCTGTAAAAAAACTGTGCGGTCAAAATGATAACAAAAACCATAAATGAATTCCTTGAGGGGTGTAGTTTCCAAAATGGGGTCACTTCTGGTGGGTTTCCATTGCTTTGATACCTCTGGGGCTCTGCAAATGCGACATGGCACCCGAAAACCAATCCAGCAAAATCTGGACTCCAACAAACACATAGCGCTCCTTTCCTTCTGAGCCCTCCCATGGGCCCAAATGCCAGTTTATCACCACAAATGGGGTATTGCCGCACTAAGGACAAATTGGGCAACAAAATGGGGTATGTTGTTCCCTGTGAAAATAAGAAAATTTGATCAAAAATGACATTTTATTGGAAAAAATATCATTTTTTTCATTTCACAGCCCAATTCAAATAGGTGCTGTGAAAAAACTGTGCGGTCAAAATGATAACAAAAACCATAAATGAATTCCTTGAGGGGTGTAATTTCCAAAATGGGGTCACTTCTGGTGGGTTTCCATTGTTTTGATACCTCAACGCCTCTTCAAACCTGGCATGCTGCCTAAAATATATTCTAATAAAAAAGAGGCCTCAAAATGCACTAGGTGCTTCTTTGCTTCTAGGGCTTGTGTTTTAGTCCACGAGCGCAGTAGGGCCACATGTGGGACATTTCTAAAAACTGCAGAATCTGGACAATACATATTTAGTAGTGTTTCTCTGGTAAAACCTTCTCTGTTACTAAAAAAAAATTGAATAAAATTGAAATTCAGCAGAAAAAATGAAATTTGCAAATTTCATTTCCACTTTGCTTTAATTCCTGTGAAATGCCTGAAGGGTTAAAAAACTTTCTATATGCTGTTTTGAATACTTTGAGGGGTCTAGTTTTTAAAATGGGGTGTTTTATGGGGGTTTCTAATACATAGGCCCCTCAAATCCACTTCAGAACTGAACTGGCACCTTCAAAAAAAGGCTTTTGAAATTTTCTTAAGAATATGAGAAATTGCTGTTTATGTTCTAAGCCTTGTAACGTCCAAGAAAAATAAAATAATGTTCAAAAAACGATGCCAATCTAAAGTAGACATATGGGAAATGTGAACTAGTAACTATTTTGGGTGGTATAACCGTCTGTTTTTCAAGCAGATGCATTTAAATTCTGAAAAATGCTATTTTTTGTAAATTTTCTCTAAATTTTGCAATTTTTCACAAATAAAGACTAAATATATCGACCAAATTTTACCACGAACATGAAGCCCAAAGTGTCACGAGAAAACAATTTCAGAATCGCTTGGGTAGGTTTAAGCATTCCGACGTTATTACCACATAAAGTGAAATATGTCAGATTTGAAAAATGGGCTCTGAGCCTTAAGGCCCAAACTAGGCTGCGTCCTTAAGGGGTTAAGAAGTGCTTTATCTCGGCCCCGGTGCTGGTTCAGCCCAACCAAATGGAGCCATTTATCGTGGAAGTTGACGCATCTGAGGTGGGAGTGGGGGCTGTCTTGTCCCAGGGTACCAGGTCCCTCACCCATCTCCGCCCCTGTGCCTACTTCTCCAGGAAGTTTTCGCCAACTGAGAGTAACTATGATATTGGCAACCGCGAACTCTTAGCCATTAAATGGGCATTTGAAGAGTGGCGCCACTTCCTGGAGGGGGCTAGGCACCAGGTAACGGTCCTTACCGACCACAAGAATCTGGTTTTCCTAGAATCTGCCCGGAGGCTAAACCCGAGACAAGCTCGATGGGCGTTATTTTTTACCAGATTAAATTTTTGGGTTGCCTATAGGGCTGGGTCTAAAAATATTAAGGCTGATGCACTGTCGCGTAGCTTCATGGCCAGCCCTCCTTCGGAGGAAGATCCTGCTTGTATTTTGCCTCCAGGTATAATCATTTCCTCGATCGATTCAGATTTAGTCTCTGAAATTGCTGCTGATCAAGGTTCAGCTCCCGGGAACCTTCCTGAGAACAAGCTGTTTGTTCCCCTGCAATTCCGGCTAAGGGTACTTAGGGAAAATCATGACTCCGCACTATCTGGTCATCCAGGCATCCTGGGTACCAAACACCTCATTACTAGAAACTATTGGTGGCCTGGGTTGCCTAAAGACGTTAAGGCCTACGTCGCCGCTTGTGAGGTTTGTGCTAGGTCCAAGACTCCCAGGTCCCGACCAGCGGGCTTACTGCGTTCGTTGCCCATTCCCCAGAGACCTTGGACACATATCTCCATGGATTTTATCACCGATTTGCCTCCATCCCAAGGCAAGTCGGTGGTGTGGGTGGTAGTAGACCGCTTCAGTAAGATGTGCCACTTTGTGCCCCTCAAGAAACTACCCAACGCCAAGACATTGGCTACCTTGTTTGTCAAACACATCCTGCGTCTCCATGGGGTCCCTGTCAATATTGTTTCGGACAGAGGGGTACAATTTGTTTCATTGTTTTGGAGAGCCTTCTGTATGAAGTTGGAGATTGATCTGTCCTTCTCCTCTGCCTTCCATCCTGAAACTAATGGCCAAACTGAGAGGACTAATCAATCTCTAGAACAATATTTAAGGTGTTTTGTCTCTGACTGTCAATATGATTGGGTCTCATTCATTCCCCTCGCCGAATTTTCCCTTAATAACCGGGTCAGTAACTCGTCAGGGGTCTCCCCCTTTTTCTGTAATTTTTGGTTTAATCCACGGTTCTCCTCCGTTTCACCTGGTAGTTCCAACAATCCCGAGGTAGAGGTCGTTCATCGGGAACTGTGCACAGTCTGGGCCCAGGTTCAGAAGAACCTAGAGGCGTCCCAGAGCGTACAAAGAACTCAGGCTGATAGAAAACGTTCTGCTAACCCCCTGTTTATGGTCGGGGATCTGGTGTGGTTGTCGTCTAGGAACTTGCGTCTCAAGGTTCCGTCCAAGAAGTTTGCTCCCCGGTTTATTGGGCCGTATAAGGTCATTGAGGTCCTCAATCCTGTCTCCTTCCGGCTGGAGTTACCCCTGTCTTTTCGTATACACGACGTGTTTCATGCCTCCCTCCTTAAACGCTGCTCCCCGTCCTTGGCTCCCTCGAGGAGACCTCCTGTTCCCGTCCTCACCCCTGAGGGGGTGGAATTTGAGGTGGCCAAGATTGTGGACAGCAAGATGGTCCAAGGCTCCCTCCAGTACCTGGTCCATTGGAGAAGATACGGGCCCGAGGAGAGGACTTGGGTACCCGCTCGGGATGTTCACGCTGGGGTATTGGTCAGGAGGTTCCACCTGCGTTTCCCCAGTAAGCCAGGTCCACTTAGAAAGGGTCCGGTGGCCCCTCATAAAAGGGGGGGTACTGTAAAGGATCTGCCAGGCACAGCTTCGGGGTTAACTCCCATAATTAATCAGTCAGCACCTGAATCTACATCCCTGAGACTGACTCCAGCTTCCACCACTCAGGCTGGCAGGTTTAGGAGTGGGAGAGCCTATCGCAACCTGGCCAGACTCAGCTAGCTCCCGCCCTCGGTCTATTTAAGCCTGCCCTTCCTGTCCCTCGGTGCTTGTGATTCTTTTCGTGTGGTTTCCTGGCCCAGCTACAGCTCCTTCGTTTGGTACCTCGCACACTCCTGGCTTGACTCGGCTCGTTCACCACTCTGGTTGCTCACGGTGTTGCCGTGGGCAACTGCCCCTTTCCCTTGCTTGTATTCCCTTGTATGTTTGTCGTGTTTGTCGTGCACTTACTGAGCGCAGGGACCGCCGCTCAGTTGTACCCCGTCGCCTAGGGCGGGTCGTTGCAAGTAGGCAGGGACAGAGTGGCGGGTAGACTAGGGCTCACGTGTCCGTTTCCCTACCCTCCGTCATTACAGTAGCTGTCAGTTCTAATACACTGCACTACGCATGTAGTGCAGTGTATTAGAATTGCGATCAGGGCCTCCTGCCCTCAAGTCCCCTAGTGGGACAAAGTAATAAAGTAAAAAATGTGTGAAAATAAAAGTTTTAAAAGTGATAAAAGTAAAAATCCCCCTTTTTCCCTTATCAGTCCTTTATTATTAATAAAAATATATAAACAAACAAATAAACTATACATAATTGGTATCGCCGCGTCCGTAACGGCCTGAACTACAAAATTATTTCATTATTTATCCCACGCGGTGAACGCCGTAAAAGAAACCACAAGACCTCTTCAAACTGGACATGGTCCCTAATAAAAAGGAGGCCTCATAATCCTCTAGGTGCTCCTTTGCTTCGGAGGCCGATGCTTCAGTCCATTACCACACTAGGGCTACATGTGGGATATTTCTCAAAACTGCAGAATCTGGGCAATAAATATTGAGTTGCGTTTCTCTGTTAAAACCTTTTGCGTTATAGGAAAAAATGGTATAAAAAGGATTTTCTGACCAAAAAAAAAATATATGTAAATTTCACCTCTACTTTGCTCTAAATTCCTGTGAAACACCTAAAGAGTTCATAAACTTTCTAAGTGCTCTTGTGAATACTTTGAGGGGTCTAGTTTCTAAAATGGGGTGTTTGATGGGGGTGCCTAATATATAGGCCCCTCAAAGCAACTTCAGAACTGAACTGGAACCTATTAGACCGTTTCAGTGCCCGGTTTTCCCAAGCGTACACCCCTGAGAAGTGTATTTCTATTGATGAGTCCTTGGTAGATTTTAAAGGGAGGCTTCAATTCCGCCAGTACCTGCCGAGTAAGAGGGCAAGGTATGGTGTGAAGATGAATAAGCTGTGCGAGAGTGCATTAGGGTATACCTACAAATTTAGGATATATGAAGGGAAGGACAGCAGTATTCAGCCCCCAGAATGCCCCCCCTTACTGGAAGTTAATGCAAAAATGTTATGGGATTTGGTGCACCCACTGCTGGACCAGGGCTACCACCTCTACCTGGATAATTTTTATACCAGCGTCCCACTCTTCAAGTGCCTCGCTTCCAGAAGTACTGCGGCATGCGGCACTGCTAGAAGAAATCTGAGAGGCCTCCCTAAGACTCTGCTTGGGCAAACACTCAGAATGGGTGAGAGCAGGGCACATTCTAGCAGCAACATATTGTGTATCAAGCACAAGACAAGAGAAATGTCCTTGTATTGACAAAAATACATGGCCACACCAGTACCCATGTACCTGTACGAAGTACCAGTACAGAGACCCCCAAACCACACTGCATTCTGGACTACAATAGGTACATGTCCTGATCAAGTCCTGAAGCCCTACAGCGCCATGCGGTGTGGTATAAGAAGCTGGCCAGGCACCTCATTATCAAGAACCTAATCTTTAGGAACCAAGAAGGGGGCACCCAGTACTTCTGGAAGCGAGGCCACACGCATCGTACCAGGGCAACACTTTCCAGAAGAAGTGTAAGCAAGAAGGGAAAAAGTCAAAAGAGGTGCAAAGTCTGCTATAAGTGGGGGATAAGGGAGGACACAATATATCAATGTGACACGTGTCCCGAAAATCCAGGGCTCTGTATGAAAGTGTTTTAAAATTTACCAAACATCCCTTAGATTTTTCATCTACCCTGATGCACTCCGCACAGCTTATCTCCCTCATCTATCCCTTTTGAGCCCTGCTGTGTGCCCAGGCAGCTGATAACAGCCACATGTAGGGTATGGCCGTACCCAGGAGAACCCACATTACAGTTTATGGGGTGTATATCTCTGGTGGCGCATGCTGGGCACATTATATATACACTGAAATGGCATATATATATCTAGAAAATTGCAAATCTCACACTGCACCATCTGCTGCACATTACCTTTTACACAATACCTTTGGAGTCAAAATGCTGACTACACCTCTAGATGAATGTCTTAAGGGCTTTCGTTTTTAAAATGGGGTCAATTCTCGGGGGTTTCAACTGTACTGGTACCTCAGGGGCTTCTGCATACATGACTTAGCACCAGAAAAGCTCCAGTAGGCCAAATTCTGGTCCTTCCCTTCTGAGCCCTGCCGTGTGTCCAGGCAACTAATAACAGCCACATGTAGGGTATTGCCGTACCCGGGAGAACCCACATTACAGTTTATGGGGTGTATATCTCCAGTGGCACATGCTGGGCACAATATATTGGGCACTGACATGGCATATACTGTATATAGAAAAAATTGCAAATCTCACTCTGCACCATCTGCTGCACATTATCTTTTACACAGTACCTGTGGGGTAAAAATGCTAACTACACCTCTAGATGAATGTCTTAAGGGGTGTCGTTTTTAAAATGGGGTCACTTCTCAGGGGTTTCAACTGTACTGGTACCTCAGGGGCTTCTGCATACATGACTTAGCACCAGAAAAGCTGCAGTAGGCCAAATGGTGGTCCTTTCCTTCTGAGCCCTTCCATGGGCCCAAACGGCAGTTTATCACCACAAATGGGATATTGCCGCACTCAGGACAAATTGGACAACAAAATTGGGTATTTTGTTCCCTCTAAAAATAATAAATTTTGATAAAAATTGACATTTTATTGGAAAAAATACAAATTTTTTAATTTCACAGCCCAATCCAAATACATGCTGTGAAAAAAGTGTGCGGTCAAAATGGTAACAACAACCATAAATCAATTCCTTGAGGGGTGTAGTTTCCAAAATCGGGTCACTTCTGGTGGGCTTCCATTGCTTTGATACCTCTGAGGCTCTGCAAATGCGACATGGCACCTGAAAACCAATCCAGCAAAATCTGGACTCCAACAAACACATAACGCTCCTTTCCTTCTGAGCACTCCCATGGGCCCAAACAGCAGTTTATCACCACAAATGGGGTATTGCCGCAATCAGGACAAATCGGGCAACAAAATTGGGTATTTTATTTCTTGTGAAAATAAGAAACTTTATAAAAAATGACATCTTATTGGAAAAAATTTCATTTTTTAAATTTCACAGCCTAATTCAAATACGTGCTGTGAAAACATTGTGTGGTCAAAATGGTAACAACAACCATACATTAATTCCTTGAGTGGTGTAGTTTCCAAAATGGGGTCACTTTTGGGGGATTCCTACTGTTTTGGCACCTCAACACCTCTTCAAACCTGGCATGCTGCCTAAAATATATTTGGCCTCAAAATGCAATAGGCGCTTCTTTGCTTCTGGGGCTTGTGTTTTAGTCCACGAGCACACTAGAGCCACATGTGGGACATTTCTAAAAACTGCAGAATCTGGACAATACATATTTAGTAGTGTTTCTCTGGTAAAACCATCTGCATTACAGAAAAAAAAATTGAATAAAATTGAAATTCAGCAAGAAAGATGAAATTTGCAAATTTCACCTCCACTTTACTTTAATTCCTGTGAAATTCCTAAAGGGTTAAAAAACGTTCTAAATGCTGTTTTGAATACTTTGAGGGGTCTAGTTTTCAAAATGGGGTGTTTCATTGGGGTTTCTAATAAATAGTCCCCTCAAAGCCACTTCGGAACCGAACAGGCACCTTAAAAAAAAGGCTTTTGAAATTTTCTTCAAAATATGAGAAACTGCTGTTTATGTTCTAAGCGTTGTAACGTCCAAGAAAAATAAAAGAATGTTCAAAAATCAATGCCAATCTAAAGTAGACATATGGGAAATGTGAACTAGTAACTATTTTGGGAGGTCTAGCCATCTGTTTTAAAAGCAGATGCATTTAAATTCTGAAAAATGTAATTTTTTTATACATTTACTATAAATTTTGCCATTTTTCACCAATAAACACTGAATATATCATCAAAATTTCACCACTAACATAAAGTCCAATGTGTCACGAGAAAACAATCTCAGAATTGCTTTGATTGGTTTAAGCATTCCGACGTTATTACCACATAAAGTGAAATACGTCAGATTTGAAAAATGGGCTCAGAGCCTTAAGGCCCAAACTAGGCTGCGTCCCTAAGGGATTGAAAGGAATTTGTTCTTTATTCGGTGGACGACGCATTTCTGGACCGTACCGGTCCCTTCATCAGGTCTGTAATACATGATGAAGTATTGTCCAGGCAAAAGATTAGGTCCCCATGTTGGGTGATTCTAAAACCGGGAAACACTGCATAATAATTAGACAGCTGTCTTGTTATGGTGGCACAAGCTGGGCACCACATATTGGCATATCTATTGAAAAATCCCAATTTCACTCTGCACACTATTTTATGCAAAACACCTGCGGCGTTAACATGCTCACTATACCCCTAGGTGAATACCTTGAGGTGTGTAGTTTCCAAAATGGGGTAACTTTTGGGGGGTTTCCACTGTTTTGGTCCCACAGGGGATTTGCAAATGCGACATAGCGACCAGAAACCAATCCAGCAAAATCTTTACTCCGAAAATCAAATGGCACTCCTTCCCTTCTGAGCCCTGCCGTGTGCCCAAAAATTAGTTTATGACCACATATGGGGTATTGCCGTACTCGGGAGAAATTGCTTTACAAATGTTGGGGTTCTTTTTCTCCTTTATGTTTTGAAAAAATGAAACATTTTGTGCTAAATCTACGTCTTATTTGGAAAAAAATGTAATTTTTATTTTCACTGCCTAGTTCAAATAAAATCTATGGATCACCTGGGTCAAAATGCTCACTACACCTCTAGATTAATTCCTCAAGGGGTGTAGTATCACAAATGGAGTCTGTTTTGGGTAATTTTACTGTAATGGTACCTTAGGGGCTTTGCAAAAGTGACATGGTGTCAAGAAACCAATCCAGCAAAATCTGTGCTCCAAAAGCCATATGGTGCTCCTTCCCCTCTGATACCTGCCGTGTGCCCAAACAGCAGTTTATGACCACATGTGGGGTATTTCCGTACTCCAGAGAAGTTGCTTTACAAATGTTGGGGTTCTTTTTGTCCTTTATTTGTTGAGAAAATAAAAAATTTTGAGCTAAATTGAAGAAAAAGGATTGTTTTTATTTTCACTGTCCAATTCTAATAAATTATATGAATCGCGCTCTTTCCCTTCTAAGCCCTGCCGTGTGTCCAAACTGCTGTTTATTACCACATATGGGGTATTGTTTTATTCGGGAGAAATTGCTTAACAAATTTTGTGTAGCTTTTTCTCCTTTAGTCCTTGTGGAAATGAGAAAAAATTAGCCAAACCTACTTTTGTTTTTGAAAGAATGTAGATTTTCATTTTCACGGCCTACTTCCAAGAATTTCTGCAAAAAACCTGCAGAGTCAAAATGCTCACTATACTCCTAGATAATTTCCACAAGGGGTGTAGTTTCCAAAATGGGGCCGCTTGTGGGGGGTTTTCTCTGTTTTGGTCCCTCAGGGGCTTTGCAAATGCGACATGGCCTCAGCAAACCATTCCTGCTAAATTTGAGCTCCAAAAGCTAAATAGCGCTCTTTCCATTCTAAGCCCTGCCGTGTGTCCAAACAGCCGTTTATTACCACATGTTGGGTACTGTTTTACTCGGGAGAACTTGCTTTACAAATGTTGTGGTGCTTTTTCTCCTTTAGTTCTTGTGAAAAATTATCTAAGCCTACATTTTCTTTGAAAGTATGTAGATTTCCATTTTCACGGCCTAATTCCAATAATTTCTGCAATAAACCTGTATGGTCAAAATGCTCACTATACCCCTAGATAATTTCCTTAAGGGGTGTAGTTTCCCAAATGGGGTCATTTTTGGGGTATTTCCACTGTTTTAGCACCGCAATAGCCCTTCAAACCCGACATGGTGCCTAAAATATATTCTAATAAAAAGGGGGCCCAAAATCCACTAGGTGCTCCTTTGCTTCTGAGGACGGTGCTTCAGTCCATTAGCACACTAGGGCCACAAGTGTGATATTTCCTAAAACGGCAGAATCTGGGCAATAAATATTGAGTTGCGTTTCTCTGGTAAAACTGTGTTACAAAAAAAAAAAATGGATTAAAAATGTATTTCTGCAAATACATCAAAAAATGAAATTTGAAAATTGAACATCTACTTTGGTTTAATTCCTGTGAAACGTCTAAAGAAACGTTCTAAATGCTCTTTTGAATACTTTGAGGGGTGAAGTTTTTAAAATTGGGTACATTTTTGGAGGTTTCTAATATATAAGGCCCTAAAAGACACTTCACAACTGAACTGGCCCCTGCAAAAATAGCCTTTTGACATTTTCTTGAAAATGTGAGAAATTGCTGATAAAGTTCTACGCCTTGTAACGTCCTAGAAAAATAAAAGGATGTTCAAGAAACGATGTCAATCTAATGTAGACATATGGAGGATGTTAATTAGCGACTATTTTGTGTGGTACAAGCAGATACATTTAAATTTAGAAAAATTCTAATTTTTGCAATTTTTCGCTAAATTTTGGTATCGAGCAAACATAAAGTGCAATGTGTCATGAGAAAACAATCTCAGAATCGCTTGGATAGATTAAAGCATTCCGAAGTTATTTCCACATAAAGTGAAACATGTCAGATTTGAAAAATGAGGCTCTGTCAAAGTGGCTAAAAAGGGAAGGGGTTAATGATATGTCCTGTGTGTGCAATGATAACAACAATGTTTATGATGCAATTAAAAGTGGACATGCACATGTTCTGTGTAGATGGAGGATGATCTCTCAGAATTATTTTTTCTGATGGGTCCAAAGAACTCCACATACGGTACAGCACATTACCTCCTTAACTCCACATACATCACATTACCTTTGTGACTCCATATATAGCACATTATCTCCCTAGCTCCACATGCAGCATATCACCTCCCTGGCTCCATATAATTACATTATCTCCCTAGCTCCACATGCAGCATATCACCTCAGTGGCTCCACATACAGCACATTATGGCCATAACTCACAATAGATCACATTGCCTCCCTAACTCTACATAGAGTGTATTACCTCCCTAACTCCATATACAGCACATTACCTCAGTAACTCCACATAGATTACATTACCTTCCTGACTCCACCTATTTCACATTACCTCCTTGACTCCATGTACAGCACATTATCTCCCTGACTCCACATGCAGCACATCACCTCACTTACTACACATACAGTACATTATCTCCCTGACTCCACATGCAGCACATCACCTCCCTAACTACACATACAGCACATTATCTCCCTGACTCCACATGCAGCACATCACCTCCCTGACTCCACATACAGCACATTATCTCCCTGACTCCACATGCAGCACATCACCTCCCTGACTATACATACAGCACATTATCTCCCTGACTCAAAATCCAGCACATCATCTCCCTGACTCCACAAGCAGCACATCACCTTTCTAACTTCACATACAGCACATTATGGAAATGCACATCTGTTATGGTACTTCTTATGTAGGGATACTTTATCTAACATGGGCCATTGACAGGAAAGATGATTTACATGTACATGCCATAAAGAGGGGTTTTGCCAGCTTACGCTTTCTTCTATTAGCCAAAGCAGAGAGTCACTGTAAAAAGTAGCTCCCGCACTGGGGGATGCAATGCGGCCATGTCTTCTTACATGGTCACCGATTTATTTGAAAGAGCGACATATAATCCTTAATACCACATACTGTGCTCCACCACTGCAAATGTGGCGCCATTGAACAGTGGGGAGCTGTTTAAGAAATTATGGGAGAGTTGGACCCATACCGAACAGATATTGATGGCGTATCCTAAAATAGGCTATCACTTTATTTCACTGGATAACCCCATTAAGACAACCCCTTTAATCTGACATGTTTTATATAAAATCTCAATTACTAGCCTACGAAGCACAGAAATGAAATTCATACTGGAAAGGGGTTTAGATCAGACCTATTATTCATGGGTATATAATATATGCATTAGTATCAAACTTATTATTATATATTTCATAACATTGCCTTGTATTTGCTAATAAGTGTCACAATCATAAAATAACCCTGTGTGTTTTTTCTATTTCTATGAAATTTTGCAGGTTTTAAAAATAGCAACTTTCATCTGAATAAAGTGTCTCTAACATCAAAGCTTTGTAACTAGGTTGTTGGAGAAACCTGTCAGAGCCACATTAACACTAAATGTAACCACAGCGACTCCTAATATCTCTTCCAAGTTTAACTGCTGGTAACATGTATTTCTCTTAAAAAAAAATAAGCAGCATGAAGGTTGGCTCTTTAGCAGAAGACAGTTCTTTGGATCTAACATTCTCTGAAATACAATTTAGACATGTTAGAAAATTACACTGGTGGGTTTCTAAAAACTAGGACCCCATCCAATTACGTATCTGCTCTTCTCTCTGTTGAAATCAATGGTTTTCCAAAGGCCGTTCAAAACAGCATGAGTTTGGTAATATACTGATTTGCAGAAGCCCTTTATGTAGGGCATCTGTGGGAGTCCAATCTGTAATTGATGTCATTTACATGTATATAATAATAAATATTGCTATTGGTGGGTCTTCATAATGACTGTTTCAAATTAGTGTAGCTGACAAAGGAAGCTTAACTCTCTCACGTCGCCAATATGGCTCTGTACCTAATGCTGCAGCGCTGTAAATAGACGGGATCCTCTTTAATGGTAGATTCTCCTGAAATAACAAGGAGCTGAAATGATCAGCTTCCTTTAAAAAAAATACACTAAACACAGTGCTCAAAATAAGCGCTGTGTTCTGCTATGGGACAAAACTGCAGAAAGTATTCTTCCTGAATTTGAGCCATTGCCATGGAAACCTGTGACAGCTCGATGACGTAACAGGCTTCCAATAATCTGATGGGGGGAGAATATGCTGGGAGGACATGATCAATCCTCTGCATGCAGATCACTAAGGGCTTGTCCACACGTAGCGGAATTGCTGCATTTTTTTTCTGTCCGGAATTGCGTGCGGAAAAAATGCTGCAGAATACAGTAGCAGCAAAATGGATGAGATTGAACAAATCTCATACACACTCTGCAAAAATACTGAGCAGAAAAAACACGCAGAAATGGACCTGCAGTGCGGAATTGATGGCAGTGATTCGGCCGCAAAAAACAGGCGTGCTGGAATAAAATGGTGACCTATGATCTCGGGTGTTATAGCAATGATGTCGGTGGGGCAAAGAACACATATTTTGTATCATTATACACAGGAGAGAGCAGGGATAATTTTGTGACATAAATTTGTCCGATTAAACTATTTATGTTAAATTACAAAAGGAAAAAAGATAAGGCATTTGCATTTGTACCCCTATTTTTCCCCTACATAAAACGAAAAAAATGTAAAAGATGACGGTTCTGTCTTGGTACCACAGTAAAGCCCAATCTGTGCCTCAAAAAATAAAAAAGAGGTGGCACTTTGCTGTGGACATTCAGAGATTGAAAGAGTTAAAGGCTTTGAACCCTATTTAAAATCTTCTATATATATATTATCTATATACAATTTGAGTGATTTTTTGAGTATTGTACATTGTATTATGGATCTTGTACTGACCCTCAGCTATGGTCTTATTATAGATTATTATTATAGGACAGTTGTGTAGGTCGTCATTGGAAACAGTCAAAACGCTTGTTGTCGCTCTAAACTTTTCTCTAAACCTTTCATATTATATAGTCTAGATTGTTCTCTTATCTAGAAACAAATGTTGTATCCAAGGACGCTGTTTACAATTAAATTGATTAAGTCTGAAAACTGCAGAAAAGTGAGATATTTCAAAAAGCATTAGGCCTCATGCACAGGGCCGTAGCCATCTGCACGGCCGTGATTACGGCACGGAGGGCCGCAGAGTGTCATCTGCAGGGCGTCCGCAATTCACAGACCGTGCACACATTGATTTCAATGCACCATGTAAACCACGGTCGTGTGCATGGGCCCACAGATATGAATAGGTCCGCAATTCATCCGCATTTTTGCGGATGAATTGCGGACGCAAAAACACGTGTGTGTCTATGAGGCCTTACCCTGTTGATCTGCTATTCCTGTAGAGATGTACAACGCTTGTGCTTCAATAACGGATGATTATTAACCGAACCAGGAATCACATTTGTAAAATTAAAATATTTGAACAATGTAATCTTTCTTAAGCTCTCATCATATCGCAAAGTACAAAGAATAAGATGGTCAGGAACCAAGACTGAAAAAACATTTCCAATATATGTTAGAACCTCTCTCCAATATCTACAGAATTTTGGACAATTCCAGAGCAGGTGGGCATTAATCATTTTAAACAATTGCCGGTATTAATGATTTTGCACTTATGTAAGAACATAGGAGAGTAATGCCAGCTAGGGTTTATTCTAAATGAGAAACTCGGTGAGAAAAATGTAAGTGAAATCCCCATATATACTTTGCATTTCATCTTCCAAGTTTCCTTAGTAATAGGTCCCAAATCCCTTTCCCATTTAACATTGCTCTGGTCAGCATGTTATTTTCTGAATCTTATATTGAGGGAAAAAAAAAAGAAAAGATCATCATGCAGGAAAAAGCATTGTACGTCACCATATTGCTCCTGGATCGTTGGGAGAAGTTGCTCTTGGAGAATGCTTAGATACCGTTTTTTAATCATGGAAGTGTTCTTAGGCAGAATTGTGAGTGAGCCCACTCCCTTTTGGACAAAAAGCAACCCCACAAATGAATGGTCTCAGGATGCTTTACTGCGGGCATGACACAGGACTCATGGTAGTGCTCACCTTTTCTTTTCTGGACAGTCCTTCTTGCAGATGTCCCAGCAGTGAAGGGGGCTTCATCAGAGAAAATAACTACCAATATGTCTTGTTGGTCGTTCTAAATCTTTTCTTTATTGTGCAAACATCACTACAGTATTCAGTCATTACCTTATATTTTGGATTTCGTTCACATGAAATGGCTTCAACTCTATCACTGGATACACTAAACATTTAGCTTTTTTGTGCAAATGTAAGAATTTCTACATAAAAGTGACAAAAATAAGCTATCAGTATGCCGTATGATCGTCCTCCTCTGTAATGCTAGTTTTGTATTCTATAGCCAATGATGGCCATTGTGAGTATAGTATTGTAATGATGGGGGTAGGGAAACGGACAAGTGAGCCCTAATCTACCCGCCACTCTGTCCCTGCCTACTTGCAACGACCCGCCCTAGGCGACGGGGTACAACTGGGCGGTGGTCCCTACTCTCAGTAAGTGCACGAGACAAACAGACAAGGGTACACAAAGCTAAGGGAAATGGGACAGTTGCCCACGGCAACACCGTGAGCAACAAGAGTGGTGGACGAGCCGAGTCAAACCAGGAGTGTACGAGGTACCAAACGCAGAGCAGAAGAGTAGTCAGTAAGCCAGGGTCAGTATGGAACAGGATCAAATAGTTAGAAGCTGTAGCTGGGCCAGGAAACCACACGAGAAGAATCACAAGCAAAGGAGGAACAGGAAAGGCAGGTATAAATAGACAGAGGGCGGGAGCTAGCTCCGTCTGGCCAGGCTGCGATAGGCTCTCCCACTCCTATGCCTGCCATCCTGAGTGGTGGAAGATGGAGTCAGTCTCAGAGACATAGACTCAGGTGCAGACTGATTACCTTTGGGCGTATACACAGAAGTTGTGCCTGGCAGATCCTTTACAGTACCCCCCCCCTTTTATGAGGGGCCACCGGACCCTTTCTAAGTGGACCTGGTTTATTGGGGGAATGAAGGTGGAACTTCCTGACCAATACCCCAGCGTGAACATCTCGGGCGGGTACCCAAGTCCTCTCCTCAGACCCGTATCCTCTCCAATGGACCAGGTACTGAAGGGAGCCTTGGACCATCTTGCTGTCCACAATCTTGGTCACCTCGAATTCCACCCCCTCAGGGGTGAGAACGGGAACAGGAGGTTTCCTTGAGGGAGCCAAGGACAGGGAGCAGCGTTTAAGGAGGGAGGCATGAAACACGTCGTGTATTCGAAAAGATGGGGGCAACTCCAGTCGGAAGGAGACAGGATTGAGGACTTCAATGACCTTATACGGCCCAATAAACCGGGGAGCAAACTTCTTGGACGGGACCTTAAGGCGCAAGTTCCTAGACGATAACCACACCAGATCCCCGACCATAAACAAGGGGTTAGCAGAACGTCTTCTATCAGCCTGAGTTTTTTGTACGCTCTGGGACGCCTCTAGGTTCTTCTGAACCTGGGCCCAGACTGTGCACAGTTCCCGATGAATGACCTCTACCTCGGGATTGTTGGAACTACCAGGTGAAACGGAGGAGAACCGTTGGTTAAACCCAAAATTACAGAAAAAGGGGGAGACCCCTGACGAGTTACTGACCCGGTTATTAAGGGAAAATTCGGCGAGGGGAATGAATGAGACCCAATCATATTGAGAGTCAGAGATAAAACACCTTGAATATTGTTCTAGAGATTGATTAGTCCTCTCAGTTTGGCCATTAGTTTCAGGATGGAAGGCAGAGGAGAAGGACAGATCAATCTCCAACTTTTTACAGAAGGCTCTCCAAAACAATGAAACAAATTGTACCCCTCTGTCCGAAACAATATTGACAGGGACCCCATGGAGACGCAGGATGTGTTTGACCAACAAGGTAGCTAACGTCTTGGCATTGGGTAGTTTCTTTAGGGGCACAAAGTGGCACATCTTACTGAAGCGGTCTACTACAACCCACACCACCGACTTGCCTTGAGATGGAGGCAAATCGGTGATAAAATCCATGGAGATATGGGTCCAAGGTCTCTGGGGAATGGGCAAACGTAGTAAGCCCGCTGGTCGGGACCTGGGAGTCTTGGACCTAGCACAAACCTCACAAGCGGCGACGTAGGGCTTAACGTCTTTAGGCAACCCAGGCCACCAATAGTTTCTGGCAATGAGGTGTTTGGTACCCAGGACGCCTGGATGACCAGATAGTGCGGAGTCATGATTTTCCCTAAGTACCCTTAGCCGGAATTGCAGGGGAACAAACAGCTTGTCCTCAGGAAGGTTCCCGGGAGCTGAACCTTGATCAGCCGCAATTTCAGAGACTAAATCAGAATCAATAGAAGAAATGATTATACCAGGAGGCAAAATACAAGCAGGATCTTCCTCCGAAGGAGGGCTGGCCATGAAGCTACGCGACAGTGCATCGGCCTTAATATTTTTAGACCCAGCCCTAGAGGTAACCAAAAAGTTGAATCTGGTAAAAAATAGCGCCCATCGAGCTTGTCTCGGGTTTAGCCTCCGGGCAGATTCTAGGAAAACCAGATTCTTGTGGTCGGTAAGGACCGTTACCTGGTGCCTAGCCCCCTCCAGGAAGTGGCGCCACTCTTCAAATGCCCATTTAATGGCTAAGAGTTCACGGTTGCCAATATCATAGTTACTCTCAGTGGGCGAAAACTTCCTGGAGAAGTAGGCACAGGGGCGGAGATGGGTGAGGGACCTGGTACCCTGGGACAAGACAGCCCCCACTCCCACCTCGGATGCGTCAACTTCCACGATAAATGGCTCCATTTGGTTGGGCTGAACCAGCACCGGGGCCGAGATAAAGCACTTCTTAAGGACCTCAAAAGCCTGGACAGCCTCAGGAGGCCAGTGGAGGAGATCAGCACCTTTGCGAGTGAGGTCCGTAAGAGGCTTAGCGATGACCGAGAAGTTAGCAATAAATCTCCTGTAATAATTAGCGAACCCAAAGAAACACTGTAACGCCTTCAGGGAGGCAGGTTGGACCCATTCCGCCACAGCCTGGACCTTGGCGGGGTCCATGCGGAATTCATGAGGAGTGAGGATTTGACCCAAAAATGGTATCTCCTGTACCCCAAACACACATTTTTCGGTTTTCGCAAACAGTTTGTTTTCTCGTAGGACCTGGAGCACCTTCCTGACATGCTCAATGTGGGAGGACAAGTCCTTGGAAAACACCAGTATGTCTTCAAGGTACACTACAAGAAATACCCCCATGTAATCTCTTAAAATCTCATTTATGAAATTCTGGAAGACCGCAGGAGCATTACACAACCCAAAGGGCATGACGAGGTATTCGAAATGACCTTCGGGCGTGTTAAATGCAGTCTTCCACTCATCCCCCTCTTTGATGCGGATAAGGTTATTCGCCCCCTGTAGATCAAACTTAGAGAACCATTGGGCCCCCTGAACCTGATTAAAGAGATCAGGAATCAAAGGAAGGGGATACTGGTTCCTTACAGTGACCTTATTCAAGTTACGGTAGTCGATGCATGGCCTAAGACCACCATCCTTCTTCCCTACGAAGAAGAAGCCAGCACCTACCGGAGAAGTAGAGGGGCGAATGTAACCCTTGGCCAGGCATTCCTGGATATACTCTCTCATGGCTTCACGTTCGGGACAAGAAAGATTAAATATCCTACCCTTAGGGAGCTTAGCTCCTGGTACCAATTCGATAGCGCAATCGTATTCTCTATGAGGAGGTAACACTTCGGAGGCCTCCTTTGAGAAAACATCAGCGAAGTCCTGAACAATATCATGTAGCGTGTTCACCTCCTTAGGGGGAGAAATAGAATTAACAGAAAAACATGACGTCAAGCATTCTTTACCCCATTTGGTAAGCTCCCCAGTATTCCAGTCAAACGTGGGATTATGCAACTGCAACCAGGGAAGGCCTAAAACCAAATCGGACGATAATCCCTGCATCAACAGTACAGAGCACTGCTCCAAATGCATGGAGCCAACAAGGAGTTCAAAAACAGGGGTATGCTGTGTAAAATAACCATTAGCAAGAGGAATGGAGTCGATACCCACTACCGAGACAGGATTAGGCAAATCAATCAAAGGCATAGCTAGAGACATAGCAAATTCCACAGACATGATATTAGTAGAAGACCCTGAATCCACGAAGGCACTGCCGGTAGCAGACCTACCACCAAAAGAGACCTGAAAGGGAAGCAAGATTTTATTATGTTTCAAATTTACGGGAAATACCTGTGCGCCCAAGTGACCTCCCCGATGATCACTTAGGCGCGGAAGTTTTCCGGCTGCTTATTCTTACGCCTAGGACAGGTGTTCACTTGATGCTTGTCATCCCCACAATAGAAGCAGAGACCATTCTTCCTGCGGAACTCTCTACGTTGTCGGGGGGACACGGAGGCCCCGAGTTGCATAGGTACCTCCGAGTCTTCCGTGGAAGAGCGAAGTAACGGGACCTCGGGAGGCATCATGGGGGAGTCAGAGGGGAAAACACAAAAACGTTCAAGTTGTCGTTCCCTGAGACGTCGGTCAAGTCGTACCGCTAAAGCCATAACCTGGTATAGGGAGTCAGAAGAGGGATAGCTAACTAGCAGGTCTTTCAGGGCGTTCGACAGACCCAACCTAAACTGGCACCTTAAGGCAGGGTCATTCCACCGAGAAGCTACGCACCACTTCCTAAAGTCAGAACAATACTCCTCAACAGGTCTCTTACCCTGACGTAAGGTCACCAGCTGACTCTCGGCAAAGGCAGTCCTGTCAGTCTCGTCATAAAATGAGTCCGAGAGCAGAAAAGAAACGATCAACGGAGGAAAGTTCAGGGGCGTCAGGAGCCAAGGAGAAGGCCCACTCTTGGGGCCCTTCCTGGAGCCGGGACATAATTATACCCACCCGCTGGCTCTCAGAACCTGAGGAGTGAGGCTTTAAGCGAAAGTAGAGCCTACAACTCTCCCGAAAGGAGAGAAAAGTCCTCCGGTCCCCTGAGAACCGGTCAGGCAACTTGAGGTGGGGTTCAAGAGGTGAGGTGAGGGGCACTACCATGGTAGCGTCAGGCTGGTTGACCCTCTGAGCCAGGGCCTGGACCTGTAGGGAGAGACCCTGCATTTGCTGGGCCAGGGTCTCAAGGGGGTCCATAGTAGTGTCAGGGACCAGGGTAGACTAGGTATATGGGCTTGTGATTATGTAATGATGGGGGTAGGGAAACGGACAAGTGAGCCCTAATCTACCCGCCACTCTGTCCCTGCCTACTTGCAACGACCCGCCCTAGACGATGGGGTACAACTGGGCGGCGGTCCCTACGCTCAGTAAGTGCACGAGACAAACAGACAAGGGTACACAAAGCTAAGGGAAATGGGGCAGTTGCCCACGGCAACACCATGAGCAACAAGAGTGGTGAACGAGCCGAGTCAAACCAGGAGTGCACGAGGTACCAAACGCAGAGCAGGAGAGTAGTCAGTAAGCCAGGGTCAGTATGGAGCAGGATTAAATAGTAGAAGCTGTAGCTGGGCCAGGAAACCACACGAGAAGAGTCACAAGCAAAGGAGGAACAGGAAAGGCAGGTATAAATAGACAAATGGCGGGAGCTAGCTCCGTCTGGCCAGGCTGTGATAGGCTCTCCCACTCCTAAGCCTGCCATCCTGAGTGGTGGAAGATGGAGTCAGTCTCAGAGACATAGACTCAGGTGCAGACTGATTACCTATGGGCGTATACACCTGTCTTTATTACACGTACTTATAAACACATCCAGGGGGGTCCTGGCCTGGAACTCTGTTTTCAATTCATGAGCCAAAGGCAGAAGTCATGAACGTGTTTATTGTGGAAAAGAGAATGCCCCAAGTAATACAGACACTAGTAACAAGCAAGTGTCATTGACTTGAGGATAAAGGTTAAAGCAATAAAGTCATGCCCTTATTAATAAGTGGTGATACGAAATAAAACAGCATTTACATACAGTACACTAGCACACCGTCTCTTCAAAACACAAAAACTGATGCTCCGTTATTAGCATCCATCTAACTTATCACTATAGTCAGACAGGTAATACAAACTTTGAGAGGAGACCTGGGGACACTATGAACATATTTGGAGATTTATTAATAGTTTCATAAGATGCCTGATTTTACAGGTTGGTAAATGGCTCTAAGCTTATCATAGTGGTGCACATGGAATGATAAATTTGTTGCAACTCCATGGTCCAGGGGTCCTCAACTGGCAAACCGCTGTCCAAACTTGGACCTCAGACACCAGTTGTCCGAAACCCTGCTATTTGGACCGGTAAGCAGCACTTAGTATTATGCCGGAGTCAGGATGAAACCGGAAGTTTGGCAGCGCAACTTCTGGTTTTGTCCTGAAATTACAGCAGTGAAGGAGGGAGGTCCCTTTTGTGCTGTAGCAGCACGTAAGTGGGCTCTTAGCTCCAAAGCATACTTAGATGGTGCTGGACCAGAGGAGGGTGTAGACCACTGCCACCAATGCAATAAACAGTTTGGGGAGTGAGGGAGGGAGAATTGGTGGGGGAAGGGCAGAAGCGGGTTCGCATCACTGCAGGCAAGGACCGCCACCGCAGTGTCAGTGGCTTGTTCCCATCGTGTCTGTGCCTCTCTGTCCGTGGTCCGCTGTGTAGACAGTGGATATTTCAAAGGTAATACTAAAAAATATTGACATTACATGTTATTAATCTGGTGAAGAACAGATACCGCACTCGGATCACAAATCAGCATTTGCATCAGTCTATATGAATGGCAAACATTCCCCTTGTACCTAATTTCAAAGGCCTGATGAAAGAGAAGTGATGCTGGTTTTCCCACTAATAAACAATAAATCTGGATGTAAATAGTTAAAACAAGTTTGCAAAAAGTTAGCAAGACAACCTCTTTACTACTAGTGTTCAGCTCAGACGTTCACCTGACGACAGACCCCGGTAAGGGGACCTTTGCTAGTATAAGGTAAAGCACAGTATACATTTAACTCTATGTGATTTTGTATATTAGAACATTTATGTACTTTTCGTGCGTAAATGAGTAGTATTAATAATACCAAAGAACCCCTGTAAAGCACATACCCAACTATGAAGACAGTGGTACAATATTCATCTAGAAAAAATCTGGATACAAAGTGGTGTAACTGTGTTGCATTATTTATTTTGTATTTTGAATTATAGCCTATATTATAGTCCAGATTTGTATTCACAATTCTGCATGCTTCTGAGCTGAAATCCCCTAACATTCCTCGCTGGCTCGATGTCTTCACAAAGCCTGCTCTAGTGGTTTCAATTCTGGGTAGTGGAGTGTTTACACCAGGCAATGCACAGTAATCTGATGTGGGAAAAACTAACTGGCATGTCTGACAACAAGCGTTTTGACTGTTTCATATGACGACCTACACAACAGCCCTATAATAATAATCTATAATAAAACCATAGCTGAGGGTCAGTATAAGATCCATAATACAATGTACAATACTTATAAAATAACTCAAATTATATATAGATAATATATATATATAAGATTTGAAATAGGGTTCAAAGCCTCTAACTCTTTCAATCTCTGAATGTCCACAGCAAAGTGCCACCTCTTTTTTATTTTTTGAAGCGCAGATTGGGCTTTACTGTGGTACCCAGACAGAACCGTCATCTTTTACATTTTCTTTGTTTTATGTAGGGGAAAAATAGGGGTACAAATGTAAATGCCTTTTCTTTTTTCCTTTTGGAATTTAACATAATTAGTTTAAATTTATGTCACAAAATTATCCCTGCTCATAATGATACAAAATATGTGTTCTTTGCCCCACCGACATCATCACTATAACACCCGAGAACATAGGTCACCATTTTATTCCAGCACGCCTGCTGCCTTTAGGTGATATGTGGGATCTGTAAATAGGCACAAAGCACAAAAATGTTTTATTGTAGGCATAAGAGCAGATGAGGGTGAGGCTAGGGAGACAAAGACTAGTGACAGGTAATAATTTGTGTGGATTTGACATACTGTAACATAGATTCTGTAATATGGATGCATTATTATATGCGCCCATGTAAAATGCGTCCATATGTCCGCTGCGGAAAACTGCTGCATTAACTGGCCTGCTAGCAGGCGGGCCTCCATGAGACCGCTGCAGCCTGTGATTGGTTGCAGCTTCGGTTACATGGGATAAAGCAACATCCCAGGAGGCCGGCCCTCTGACGTCATCCAGGCCGGCCTCTTGGGATGATGTTTCATCCCATGTGACCGCCACTATAGCCTGTGAATGGCTGCAGCGGTCACATGGGATGAAATGTCATCCCAGGAGGGCCGGCCTGGAGGAAGAAACACAGACTCCTACAAAAGTATAGTTGTTTTTTTTCAGAGTTGTGTTTTTTGCGGCGGAATCACTGCCATCAACTCCGCACTGCAGGTCCATTTCTGAGCATTTTTTCCGCTCAGTATTTTTGCAGAGTGTGTATGAGATTTGTTCAATCTCATCCATTTTGCTGCTACTGTATTCTGATGCATTTTTTCCGTCTGCAATTCCAGACAGAAAAAAACGCAGCAATTCCGCTACGTGTGGACAAGCCCTTAGTGATCTGCATGCAGAGGATTGATCATGTCCTCCCAGCATATTCTCCCCCCATCAGATTATTGGAAGCCTGTTACGTCATCGAGCTGTCACAGGTTTCCATGGCAATGGCCCAAATTCAGGAAGAATGCTTTCTGCAGTTGGGTCCCATAGCAGAACACAGCGCTCATTTTGAGCACTGTGTTTAGTGTATTTTTTTTTACAGGAAGCTGATCATTTCACCTCCCTAATATTTCAGAAGAATCTACCATTAAAGAGGATCCCGTCTATTTACAGCGCTGCAGCATTAGGTAAAGAGTCATATTGGCGACGTGAGGGAGTTAAGCTTTCTTTGTCATCTACACTCATTCGAAACAGCCGTTATGAAGACCAACCAAATAGCCATATTTATTATTATATACATATAAATAGTAAATTACATCAATTACAGATTGGACTCGCGCACAGATGCCCTACATAAAGGGCTTCTGCAAATCAGTATATTATCAAACTCGTGCTGTTTTGAACGGCCTTTGGAAGACCATTGATTTCAACAGAGAGAAGAGCAGATACGTAATTGGATGGGGTCCTAGTTTTTAGAAACCCACCAGTGTAATTTTCTAACATGTCTAAATTGCATTTCAGAGAATGTTAGATCCAAAGAACTGTCTTCTGCTAAAGAGCTATCCTTCATGCTGCTTATTTTTTTTAAGAGCAATACATGTTACCAGCAGTTAAACTTGGAAGAGATATTAGGAGTCGCTGTGGTTACATTTAGTGTTAATGTGGCTCTGACAGGTTTCTCCAACAACCTAGTTACAAAGCTTTGATGTTAGAGACACTTTATTCAGATGAAAGTTGCTATTTTTAAAACCTGCAAAATTTCAGAGAAATAGAAAAAACACACAGGGTTATTTTATGATTGTGATACTTATTAGCAAATACAAGGCAATATATAATAATAAGTTTGACACTAATGCATATATTATATACCCATGAATAATAGGTCTGAGCTAAACCCCTCTCCACTATGAATTTCATTTCTGTGCTTCGTACGCTAGTAAAATAGCATGGATTGAGATTTTATATAAAACATGTCAGATTAAAGGGGTTGTCTTAATGGGGTTATCCAGTGAAATAAAGTGATAGCCTATTTTAGGATACGCCATCAATATCTGTTCAGTAGGGGTCCAACTCTTGACATGCACATTAATCAGTTGTTTGAAGGGGCCGCGGCGCTCCAGCAAGCGCTGCTTTCCCTTTATTTCTTAAACAGCTCCATACTGTTCAATGGCGCCATATTCGCAAATAAATCGGTGACCATGTAAGACATGGCCGTATTGCATCCTCCAGTGCCGGAGCTACTCTTTACAGTGACTCTCTGCTTTGGCTATTAAGAAAGCTTAAGCTGGCAAAGCCCCTCTTTATGGCATGTACATGTAAATCATCTTTCTGGTCAATGGCCCATGTTAGATAAAGTATCACTACATAAGAAGTACCATAACAGATGTGCATTTCCATAATGTGCTGTATGTGGAGTTAGAAAGGTGATGAGCTGCATGTGGGGTCAGGGAGATAATGTGCTGTACATGGAGTCAAGGAGGTAATGTGAAGTATGTGGAGTCAGGAAGGTGATGTGATCTATGTGGAGTTACTGAGGTAATGTGCTGTATGTGGAGTTAAGGAGGTAATATACTCTATGTAGAGTTAGGGAGGCAATGTGATCTATTGTGAGTTATGGACATAATGTGCTGTATGTAGAGCCACTGAGGTGATATGCTGCATGTGGAGCTAGGGAGATAATGTAATTATATGGAGCCAGAGAGGTGATATGCTGCATGTGGAGTTATGGAGGCAATGTGCTGTACCGTATGTGGAGTTCTTTGGACCCATCAGAAAAAATAGTTCTAAGGGATCACCCTCTGTCTACACAGAACATGTGCATGTCCACTTTTAATTGCATCATAAACATTGTTGTTATCATTGCACACACAGGACATATTATTAATAACCCTTTCCCGCTGTGGCCACTTTTGACCTTCCTGACAGAGCCTTATTTTTCAAATTTTTCAAGTCCAGAATCTAGTAAGCTTAGGACAGGACCACCATATGTGTAGCATGTCACCGGGCGAGGGGCAACCATGGAAGCAGGAGGCAGTATGAGTAGGAAATGCGTGTGCAATCCGGCTAGGGACTAAGTACCACCGCATCATGACTTTATAGGCAGACTCCAAAATAATGTGTTGATGGAGCAGTGTGAAACTATACTCCAAATAGTGCGCCAATCTGCTGGTTCAATCATTGTCCCCAAATCCCGATGCCATCTGCCATCTCCCTAAGTATGGGGAGTAGGGGTTGGATTACTGAGTAGCCATTTATATAACAAGGATATTACACCTCTAAAGGTTGGGCAGGTTTCACAGAGTCTCTCGAACTGGGAATAAGAATCAGATTCAGCTTTATTGCTGAGAAGAGAATTAATCCAGTTCTTGAGCTGCAGATATCTAAACAACTCTCTGCTGGGTCAGGTCAGGTCAGGTTTCAACGAGCATAGGGTAGACCTGGATATCCTAGGACGTGCGCCACGCCAAATAAATGAAGAAATACGGTTCTGAAGGAGGCGTAATATGTGTGGCGGGACTTTAATCGGCAGGGTTTGGAACAAATATAGAAGCCTGGGGAGGATAGACATTTTAACTGCATGTATACGCCCAATCCAGGAAAGATAGGTTGATTGCCATGATGCCATAGAAGAGGTGAGAGTACGAATAAGGGAGGGATAATTGTCAGAATATAGCTGTTCTTAGGAGGGGGTTAAGTGGACGCCCAGGTATTTCAGTGACTGTTTAGCTCATTGGAAGGGGAAGTGGTTACAAAGAGAGAATGCATGGCTTCAGAGGAAAGGTTAATATTTAATGCTACAGATTTTGAGGGGTTTATAGCGAGGCCAGAGATTGAAGCAAAATTGAACAGAGTGTTCATTAAGTTGGGAAGAAAAACCGTGGGTTGGGAGAGTATTATGAGCATATCATCGGCAAAAAGGGATAATTTATGGCGCATGCCCGCTAGTTCCAATCCCTTAATATTCGGATTTTGGCGAATCATCATGACCAGGGGCTCAAGAGCCAGGATGAACAAAATGGGAGAGAGAGGGCATCCCTGTCTTGATAACCGGCATAACAAACTTTGGCAGTTGGGGTAGAATAGAGGGCATGGACCCAGGACATAAAATGGCGCTGGAAACCCCACTTCCCCAAGGCGAAATCCATGTACGACCAGGATACCGTATCAAAGGCTTTTTGTATATCAAGTGAAAGAAGCATCGAAGCCACATTTCTTTTACGAGCCATATGGATGAGAGATATAACCCGCTTAGTGCAGTCACTAGTCTGTCTGCCCAGGAGAAAACCAGCCTGGTCCCCATGGATAATCGCGTAAAGGAAGCGGTTAACCAGAGTCGCCAATATTTTAGCCAGGAGTTTAATATCGGTATTTAACCCTTTCCCGCAATGTCACGTAACTGTACGTCATGGGATACGGTCTGTTCCCGCAATTCGACGTACAGTTACGTGACCACTTTAAACTGTCGCCGCACCGGGATGTGCGGCGGCAGTTTAAAACAGTTGGCTGTCTGAGACAGCCTAGCAGCTGAGGATGCCGGCCGAGGACCAATCACAGCTGTCCTCGGCCGGCGATGGCTGTGATTGGTCCATCGGTGCAGATGGACCAATCACCGCTTAGTGTGACGTTTCGAACGATTTAAACTTCCGCCGCACATCCTGGTGCGGCGGAAGTTTAAAAAAGACGGCTGTCAGAGACAGCCTAGCAACTCTGGATGCCGGCCGAGGACCAATCACAGCTGTCCTCGGCCGGTGATCGCTGTGATTGGTCCATCAGTGCTGATGGACCAATCACAGTTTATTATGACAGTTGGAGAGGGGAGTTTAGTGTAGTCTCCGTCTCTGACCGCTTCACTTCTGTCAGGGAAGCGATCAGAGAAGGAGCTATTGCTAGATATATTATAAATGAGTAATTAACCATATAAATTAACCCCTGATCACCGAGCAGCCAATCTACTGTGCCCTATACAGGTGTCCTGTGCCCTATACAGGTGTCCTGTGACCTATACATCTGTCCTGTGCCCTATACATCTGTCCTGTGCCCTATATATCTGTCCTGTGCCCTATACATCTGTCCTGTGCCCTATACATCTGTCCTGTGCCCTATACATCTGTCCTGTGACCTATACTGGTGTCCTGTGACCTATACTGGTGTCCTGTGACCTATACTGGTGTCCTGTGCCCTATACAGGTGTCCTGTGCCCTATACGGGTGTCCTGTGACCTATATAGGTGTCCATCACCAGCCATCTGTACCACAGTACCCTTGGTGCCCTATAATAAGACTGGTAGCCTCTTGCGCCGCATCCAGCCTCGTGCGCCGCATCCAGCCCCCGTGCCGCATCCAGCCCCCCCGTGCCGCATCCAGCTACCCTGTGCCGCATTCAGGCTCCTGTGCACCAAAACGTCTGTTACTGCCCAGCGTTTAAAATAAAAAAAATGAAAACCCTCATTGCCTCGCCACCCTCCTGTGCTTGATTGGCACCAATCAGCCTCATCAGCACTCTGCCACCAGTATCACCTGTGATCCCTGCAAATCACTGCCCACCTGTAATTATCCTGTGATACCTGCAAATCACTGCCCAGTGACGTGTGTGAAAAGTGAGGTGTAAAATAAATTCACCCCTTCATTGTCTCATCGCTACCGTCCTGTACTCTGCGCCTAATTGGGACATACCAAACTCCATCCACCTGCGTTTGACACCTGTTACCCGGGAGTTTTTGTAGATATATTTAAAAAAATACCTTGGTTTTAGGGAATTAGTTATTCTATAAAATAAAAAATAAAAAAAACGCAAAAAAATAACCTAAAAAAAATAAAAATACAAAAAAAGTTTTACGTTACTTTCAACGCCAGTGACACTTTGTTTACAGAAGAAAAAAAAATGACTAAGCGTCTATATACTGCCAAAGAGGCATGTGCCATGCTCTTTGAGGACTCTGATTCTGGTAGTGGGGAAGAGGTGACATTTTTAGTGTCCTCTTCGTCTAGTGACTCATCTACTGATGAACCGCCACGTAGGCGTCCAAGGGTAGGCGTCAGTAGTGCACAATCACAGCCCAGTACAGCTGACTCCACATGGATCTCCGCGGATAATTTTGTGCCCCAGGTGCCTGAATTCACTGCGACTCCAGGCATCAATGTAGATACCGCAGGCTTCAGTGAAATGAACTATTTCCAACTGTTCTTCACTGATGACCTTGTAAATAAACAAACATATATGCCCAGCAATTTATTTCCCGCAATCCAAATAGTTTTTATGCCAGGCCCCAAAAATGGACCCCACAAACCCCACTGAAATCCACAAGTTCTGGGGACTTCTATTGAGTATGGGCATTACCAAAAAACCCACGATACGCTCCTATTGGAACAGAGACATCCTTTATCATTCCCCTCTTTATTTTCTTGCCATGCCCAGGACCCGTTTTGAAATTTTATTAAAATTCCTTCACTATAACAATAATGATGAGTGCCCACCCCAAAACGACCCCAATTATGATAGACTGTATAAAATTAGGTCAGTAGTTGACCACTACAACTTAAAATTCAGTCAGGTCTATACACCCCAAAAATGCCTAGCAGTGGACAAATCCCTAGTCCACTTTAAAGGCAGATTACACTTCCGCCAGTACCTGCCTAATAAAAGGGCTAGGTATGGCGTGAAGCTGTATAAGGCCTGCGAAAGTGTGTCTGGGTATACACTGCGCTTTCGTGTATATGAAGGGAAGGATTCGAAGATTGAGCCACCAGACTGTCCCCCTGTCTTGGGAATAAGTGGGAGGATAGTATGGGATTTGCTCCACCCCATACTAGACCAAGGATACCACTTGTATGTGGACAATTTTTACAATAGCGTCCCCCTCCTGAAGTGCCTTTCTGCCAGGGGCACACTAGCCTGTGGCACAATTCGGCGAAATCAAAAGGGTCTCCCCAAGTCCTTTATAGATCAGACACTGCGCCGTGGGGAAAGCAGGGCTGTTTGCTCCGAAAATTTGATGCTTGTCAAATATAAAGACAAGCGTGATGTCTTTGTTTTGACCACACTGCATGCTGATCGATCCACCCCAGTTCCAGTCAGAGGAACCACAGAGCAGACCACCAAGCCTGTGTGCATCCAGGACTATAACCAATTCATGGGAGGGGTGGATCTTTCGGACCAGGTACTGCAGCCCTACAGTGCCCTAAGAAAATCTAAGGTGTGGTATAAAAAATTGGCGGTATACCTCACCTAAGTGGCACTCTATAACGCCTTTGTTCTCTAGAGAACATCCAGCAATACGGAGACTTTCCTGGGATTCCAAGAAAAAATTATTAAAAAAATTATTTTTGAAGACCAGGAAGCAGAGGGCAGCAGTGAAGGTAGCAGCACTTCTGGGATCTCCAGAATAATACATGGCCAGCATTTCCCGGGAGTACTTCCCCCCACAGAAATAAAACAAAAACCCCAGAAAAGGTGTCGAGTTTGCTCAAGCAGAGGGATTAGGAAAGATACCACTCACTACTGTATGACCTGTCCCTCTAAACCAGGCCTCTGCATCGGAGAATGCTTCAGTTTTTATCACACCTCTGTTGATATTTGTTAAATCTAATTTTTACTACTCCAATGACATCACATCCATTCCATTTATTTCTTAAATACCCCCCTGGCATTTATTTTCCAAATTAATTTGATATCTCAATAATACCACACCCGCCTACCCCACCCCCAAAAAAAAATACTAATTCCCATTATACCCCTAGATGAATACTGTGCTTTGAAGGGTGCAATTTTATTACATGAGGCATTTCTTGAATTTACTTTATGTTCTGGAGCCTCTGCAAACATAAGGTGTTGCTTAAAAATCATCCACGTAAAAAGTAGGCCCTAGAAACCTACTGGAACTGTGTAAAAATCATATATGGAGTATTATTCTGCACAATATCCAAAAACAAAATGGTAGGCCTTCCCCTTTGAGCCCTACAGTGTGCCCAGTGTGCCCAGGCAGCAGTTAATGGCCACATATGGGGTATTGGCCTTATCCGGAGAAATTGGGTGTTTTTTTTTTTATTTTTTATTACCATTGTACAAAAGAAAAATTTGAGGATAAAGCAGGATACGTTTTTTTGTAGAAAATAAAATTCTGCATTTTCACGGCCCAGTGTTTATAACTTCTAAGAAGCACCTTTCGAGTCAAAATGTTCACTACACCCCTAAATAAATTCCTTAAGGAGTGTAGTTTACAAAATGGGGTCACTTCCTGGGGGTTTCCACTGTACTTGTACCTCAGTAGCTCTGCAAACGCGACATGGCACCCGAAAACCATTCCAGACAAATCTGAGCTTCAAATAGCGCTACTTCTCTTCTGAACCCTGTCGTGGGTCCAAACAACAATTTAATACCACACATGGGGTACTCCCGTAATCGGGAGAAGTTGCTTTACAAATTTTGGGTTTCTTTTTCTCCTTTATTCCTAGTAAAAATTAAACATTTCTACGTTTTCTCAGAAAAAAAGTCGATTTTCATATTCATGGCCGAATTCCACTAATTGCTGCAAAAAACCTGTAGGGTCAAAATTCCTTGAGGGGTGTAGTTTCCAAAATGGGGTCACTTTTGGGGTGTTTCCACTGTTTTGGTCCCTCCAGGACTTTGCAAACGCGACATGTCACCGAAAAACAATCCAGCAAAATCTGGACTCCAAAATCCAAATGGCGCTGTTCCTCTTCTGAGCCCTGCCGTGGGTCCAAACAGCCGTTTATTACCACATATGAGGTATTCCCGTAATCGGGAGAAGTTGCTTTACAAACGTTGGGGTTCTTTTTCTCCTTTATTGCTAGTAAAAATTAAAAATGTCTACGTTTTCTCAGAAAAAAAGTCGATTTTCATATTCATGGCCAAATTCCACTAAATTCTGCAAAAAACCTGTGGGGTCAAAATGCTAACTATACCACTAGGAAAATTCCTTGATGGGTGTAGTTTCCAAAATGGGGTCACTTTTGGGGTGTTTCCACTGTTTTGGTCCCTCCAGGACGTTGCAAACGCGACATGTCACCGAAAAACAATCCAGCAAAATCTGGACTCCAAAATCCAAATGGCGCTGTTCCTCTTCTGAGCCCTGCCGTGGGTCCAAACAGCCATTTATTACCACATATGGATTATTGCCGTAATCGGGAGAAAGTGCTTTATAAACTCTGGGGTTCTTTTTCTCCTTTATTCCTTGGAAAAATTAAAAAATTCTATGTTTTTTCAGAAAAAAGGTGGATTTTCAATTTTACCGACTTTTTCCAATAAATTTAGCAAAAAACCTGTGGGGTTAAAATGCTAACTACACCCGTCGATAAATTCCCTGAGGGGTGTAGTTTCCAAAATGGGCTCACTTTTGGAGGCTTTCCACTGTTTTGGCACCACAAGACCTCTTCAAACCTGACATGGTGCCTAAAATATATTCTAAAAAAAGGAGGCCCCAAAATCCTCTAGGTGCTCCTTTGCTTCTGAGATCCGTGTTTCAGTCCAAGAGGATACTAGGCCCACATGTTGGATATTTCTAAAAACTGTAGAATCAGGGTAATAAATATTGAGTGGCAATTCGTGGCTAAAACCTTCTGTGGTACAATTTTTTTTTATTACAAATGAATTTTGGCAAAAAAAAAAATGAAATTAGTAAATTTCACATCTATTTTGCTTTAATTCCTGTGTAACTCATAAAGGGTTAAGAAACTTTTTGAATGCTGTTTTGAATACTTTGAGGGGTGCATTTTTTAAAATGGGGTGATTTATGGGGACTTTCTAATATATAAGGCCCTCAAAGCCACTTCAGAACTGAACTGGTCCCTGTAAAAATAGCCTTTTGAAATGTTCTTGAAAATGTGAAAAATCGCTGCTAAAGTTCTAAGCCTTGTAACGTCCTAGAAAAATAAAAGGACGTTCAAAAAACAATGCAAACATAAATCAGACATATGGGGGATGTTAACTAGTAACTATTTTGTGTGTTATTACTATCTGTCTTACAAGCAGATACATTACAATTTAGAAAAATGCTAAATTTCACAAAATTTTTCTAAATTATGGTGTTTTTCACAAATAAATACTGAATTTATCGACCAATTTTTTTCACTAACATCAAGTACAATATGTCACGAGGAAAAAATCTCGGAATCGCTTGGCTAGGTGAAAGCATTCCGGAGTTATTACCACATAAAGTGACACATGTCAGATTTGAAAAAATCGGCTGAGTCCTGAAGGCCAAAACAGGCTGTGTCCTTAAGGGGTTAATAAAGATATTGGCCTGTAGTTGGCAATTTGGAGGGAATCCTTTTGGGGTTTGTGGATCATTGCAATATGGGCTTTGATTGTGGGTGGGAGAGGGCCAGTGCCAGATCTAAGGGCATTAAAGAGTTGGGTTAAATACGGAGTTAGTAATGGGGAAAGCTTTTTGTAATATAATGGTGAAAAACCATCTGGGGGATTTGGAGGGTTTCAAATCCTTGATGGCTCTCTGAACCTCTGATTCAGTTATCTCAGCCTCCAAGGTGTCAATGTTGTAAGGAGAGATCTCTGGAAAGGTCAGATTGGCAAATAGGCCTTCTGCCTTCAAGGAGTCAAATGGTGGCGGAGAGGAATAAAGATTGGAGAGGAAGTTCTGAAATAGAGAGGTCATTTTACTGGGATCAGCTGTTATAGAGCCCGTGGTGGTTTTTAATCTAATAGGCTCCTTTGGTGAGACATGAACCCTCAATTGATGAGCCAGGAGTTTACCTGGATTGTTGCTTTGCGAGTAATAACGTTGTTTGGACCATCTTAGTTTTCTCTCAACCTGCTCTGTCAAGAGAAGATTCAGCTCCAACCTAGTGGCATCCATAGAGTTCTTGTTAGGGAGGGAGGGGTTCTGTTCCCATACACGTTCCCTTTGTTCTAATGTTTTATATAAATCCGCAATTTTCCGTTCTCTATTTTTCTTTTTAATTGACCCTAGACAAATGAGGGCACCTCGCAATGTAGCTTTGTGGGCTTCCCACAGTATAATTGGGGAGGATGTGGACCCGACATTAAGGTCAAACTATTCTTTCACAGCAGCTTCCACTTGTGTAAAGGTGTCTTTAGAAGACAAAAGGGAGTCATTACGGCACCAATTAAAGGAGAGCCCCCATGAGACCAGAGAAAAGAGAGAAACCTCCACAGGGTTATGGTCGGACCAGGGTGTGCTTAAAATCTTAGCTTTAGAGCAAAGTGGTAATGATCGTTGAGATGTGTAAATGTGGTCAATACGGCTAAAAGAGGAGTGGGGACAGGAGTAAAAGGTGAAATCTTTAGTTAAGGGGTGGAGTTCACGCCAGACATCATGGAGGTCATGAAGTTGTAGCATGTCCATGAACTCAGAAGAGGGGGTTTGGGGTGTAGACGGACTTTCAGCTGGGGATTTGTCCAGAGAGGGATTACTAGATTTGAGTCACCCATAACCATTAGGAGACCCTGGCAATTAGCGTCTATAAGCTTAAATATGTGAGAAAAAAAAGTGTTTGAAAGTCGTTAGGGCCATAATAGCCTACTAGAGTCACATCGACATCATATAGTGATCCGACTAATATCACATAGCGACCAGTAGGATCAATGATTTCCTTGGTACAGATGAAAGGGAGATTCTTTCTAAAGGCAATAACAACTCCACGGCTCTTTTCATGAGCATAGGCACCATGGAAAACGGGAAAGTGTGAGTGTCAGTATTGTGGCCTAGAAGTGGCAGAAAATCTAGTTTCCTGAAGACATATAATGTCAAGGTGACTAGCTTTATAAAAGTGAAAGGCCTTTGAGCGTTTATTTGGGGAGTTAAAGCTTTGGACATTGTGAGAAATTAATTTCAGGATTGGTGGAGCCATATCAAGGGCCTAACAGTACTGACGTTGATCTCTGATCGACAGCGGGAGAAGGGAAGAGGGGAAAGAGAGAAGGGGGAGGGAGAGAATAAAATAAAATTTAAAAAAAACAAAAAAACGTACATGTAGAAATTGAGGAACGAAATGTGCCTGGAGTGGCAAAAAAAAGGGGGCTCCGTAGTACAGGGAGTACTACTTGTAGATACAGGGGTGGCCTGCACCTGGGCACAAAGGTGTGGTAACAACAGTGCGGTTGAGGCGAACTAGAAAGTGTATCAGGGGTGTTAAGAGAAGGGTAAGGGTCATAATTGTTATTAGCAGGAAATGCATACTAAAGAATATTATAGCGGGCCAAACACATAGTCTACCAGTTGGCAAAGCAAAATATATTCGGCAGGCTAGGTGTTAGAGCACTGGACTTCTAAGGGATAAGGGGATTATATTCTGTATTTTAGGCGAGATGATGCGTACAACGAGTATACAACGAGTATAGGTAGCAATAGCAGGGGTATACTTGTAGGAGAATAGCAGAACAAACCATGATACAGCGGGCCAGACATACAGTGCCACCAAATGGTAAAGCAAAACATGTCAGGCAGACCGGACCACGAATTGTAATGAGAAACGGGAAGCCCGTAAGCCTTGCAGTAGGGAAAGGGAGAGCATATAAGGTACTAAAGATTACACGTAGCAAGCATGTCCCAGTGGTCAGTATGAGCTAAAGACGAACAATAACATAGATGGAAAGATAGCGGGCCATACACGTAATGCCACCAAATGGCAAAGCAGAATGCGTCTGGCAGGCCAAACATAGAGTCTGTAAATCTGTGAGAGGGAGAAGGATAAAAGGATAAGGACAAAGGCAAGTATACATTACGATCACAGGAAGATAATGAAAACATCAACCTAGACCGAGAGGAATATTTCACAGAGGGCAGGCAATCAGCCGAAATCCAAATAGGAGACATGACTTGGTACACGGAACAATCTCCAGTATGGGGAGACGACATGGGACAGGGAGCCAGGGGTCAATATGGGTTACAAAGATATAATAGAATTCCAAGTCTATTGGAGAAAGGTCATGCAGACCATAAAAACAGTAGAGTGAATATCGACCAAGGTAAAAGTACTCATCCATCAGGTGGGATCATCGCGGGCTCCAAACACGGCGCCAGATCTCCCAGGCGGTCGGCGAGGAGGCACTTTGTACAAGATATGGTGAAGATGAGGCCTTAAACGATATGATTGTGAGGATTGGCTCGATCTGTCAGCATCAGCGGGCAGGAGTTGCAGGGCTTGTTGTCGAGAGAGAATTGGAGCTTAAAGGTATGTCCCCAGTGGTATCTGATCTGGCTATGCTGAAGGACGACCAACAGAGGTTTCATGTTCCGTCATTGAATATATTTGATATTCATGGCCCTGGAACAACAGGGTAGAGGCAGCCCTGGCTTTTTGAGTCAGGTTTTTTTTAGTGGCATAGTATGTAAGTTTCACCACTATGTCTCGTGGCTTGCCATCTTGTCTTTTAGGGCCAAGAGATCTGTGAACGCGGTCCATCTCCAACCTTTCAATAGGGAGATTCGGCGCCAGTTCCTGGAAGAGCGCAGTAACAGAGGAATGTAGGTCTTCATAAGTTTCAGGTAAGCCTCTGATTCAAAGGTTTCCCCTTCGTGAACGATTTTCAAAGTCCTCCAAACGTATCATAGCAGAATCCAAATCCACCCTCAGAGACTCAAACTCAGCGTCATGCGCATTTAGGACTTCAATAGTGTCGTCCATTTTAGTTTCCAGAACATTCGTTCTGGCTCCCAACTCACGTATCTCCCGCGTGTGGTCTCTGGATAAATTAGAAGTGGTAAGTTGCAGTTCCTGTTGAAGTAACTGTTTAAATTTCTGGAGCAGGCAGCCATCTCTGGGGGTAAACTGATGTTCAGTTTGGTGGGACTCTTCCTCATGAGAGCCGGTAATGAGCTCAGGCGAAGCCTGCATTTCTTCTTCTGAAATTGCCGACATGGCGGGAGAAGTTTAGTTCTCTGATGTGGGGGCAGGGGTAGAGGGCTCTGATGGTTTTAAGTCCCTTCGCCCCGCTACGCTCCTCCGAACCATGAACAAACTGGTCAGGGGGTTGTTAGGAGTGTAAAATGAAGCTAGTTAATGAACTAGTTTGCCTCAAAAGTTAGCTTTAGGTAGCTGTTGTGCCCAGCAGTCGTGGAGCTACCTCAACGTGCGGCCATCTTGGTTAGCTGCTCACGAGCGCCCTATTCAGAAAGTATTTTAACCCTTTAGGCGTTTCACAGGAATTAAGGCAAATTAGAGGTATAATTTGCCAATTACATTTTTTTTGCTGCAATTCATTTGTCAAATATTTTTTTATGAAACACAGGAGATTTTACCTGAGAAACGCAACTCAATATTTATTGCCCAGATTCTGCAGTTTTTAGAAATATCCCACATGTGGCCCTAGTGTGCTAATGGACTGAAGCACCGGCCTAAGAAGCAAAGAAGCACCTAGTGAATTTTGGGGCCTCCTTTTTTGAGGAATATATTTTAGGCACCATGTCAGGTTTTTTTTTTTTTTTTATAAATTCTTTATTTTAAAGACACATTTTTGCAATAAGAAACAACATAACATATAAAACATTATAAAGGCAGTGCATCCAAGGCAATCACTTTCATATATCCAAATTGCAATTAGGCAATTCCCGCATAACATATGATCAATATAGAAAATATTCATGAAAGTATTTCACTGAGCAAAACCCAATCTTTTTATCGGACAATAATCAACAAGAAAAAATGGACATACAAGACAAACAACAAGCCATATCTCTAGCAGTAGAGGTCCAGGGAATGCATTATCATTCTGATAAGCATATTTGTCTTCTCAAAAAACCTTCCGCACTCCCATCCCTCATTTCAGTATCTCTTAGTATCTCTCGGATGTAGTCAGCGAATGGATACAACAAATCATGAGTATCATAGGCTTTAGCCATACAGATTCTGTGTAGATATTCTGTGAAGGATTTCCTGGGACCCAACCTGAATCAAGTCTGGGTCTCAACCTGGATCTTAATCCCCTCCCCCTTACTGGGTATGTTTAGGTGTCCAGTCCCCACCCTGCTCCAGTCTCTTGTGATAATCCCTCCATGGCTTCCAAACCTTCAGAAACAGCTCCCGCGAGAAGGTATGCCAACCCACGAGCTCCTCCAGTGAGTGTAACTGATGGACCCTGGACCACCACAAATCCATGGAAGGGGGGTCTTCACTCTGCCACTTCAGCGGTATCAACAATTTAGCCACCGACACCATCAAAGTAGCCAAGTTTCTCCGTACTGGGATAAAATCTCCAGATGGAAGCCATAGAAGGATCAGGCCAGGTGATAATACCAGAGAGCCACCAACAACATCATTGATAGCCTTTTCCACCTGACCCCAAAAAGGTCTAATTTTGTAGCAGTACCACCATATATGTGACAGGGATCCAGGAGCCAACCCACACCTCCAACAGACATTTGAGGCACTAAGACGAATCTGGTATAGATATGCCGGAGTTCTGTACCAGCGTGTTAGCAATTTGTAGGAATTCTCCTGATGCCTCACACAGCATGAAAACCCATGAGATCTAGATAAAATAATGGAGACTTCTCTTTGTGAGAACACAATATTTAGCTCCCTCTCCCAGGCCAGTAGAAATGAGGGTTTGGTAGGGGTGAGATCCATCAGAATATTAGTATAAATTTTTGATAAAGCTTTAGTGGGAGATTGTGACATAAGAGCATAGTTCTCCATCCAGGTAGGATCTGGATATGGAGTAGGAGCCTTAGCCAAAAACTTGCAGCATGCTGATTCAAAACCCTTTTGGTGGAGAAATGTAACATTCCCGGCACAAGTCATCCCCCCTTTATCACTAGAGCTTCCCAACATCACACTCAAATCCGGAACAGCCCTTCCCGTTGTAACCTCCCTAACCCGAAGATAGTTCAAGAGAGGCCATAATGTCGAACCTAGAGAAGCATCTCTATCTGTAAAGTAGGGTAGGGCCCCCAGTGGGGCTATCGGGGACAGGTAACCCCTGGCCATATTCAATACTTCAGACCTCTGGCAGACTTTAAGCATACCTCTCGTCATGTCACTAACTAGAAGAGTTTTCGGCGGCAGCGGCAATTTAACCCAAAGTAAGTGGAGATATTCCTCCGATAGAACCCGTCTCTCCAAATCTAAATAACTATGGGTAAGAGATACATTAGCAAGCTGTGACCAACGAAGTAGTTGAATGGCCGTATAATATAATCCTATATCTGGTAAGGATAAGCCCCCCTGTTTCTTTTTCAAAATGAGTAATCTGTGAGCCAGTTTGGGATGTCTTCCCTTCCACAGGAAGTTAATAAATAGCCGCTTGAATCTATTGAAATAACTAACCGGGAGATCTATGGGAACACTCTGTAATGGATACAGGATCTATGGGAGCACATAAGTGGCCAATAGATTTTTCCTGCCAATCCATGAAAGGAATGGAATATTAATTGTGGACAAGAATTTTTGTATCTTTAATACTAAAGGGGCAAAATTCAGGGAGAATATATCTTTGGGATCCGCTGGAATCTTAATGCCTAAATATTGAATAGCTGAAGATTGCCATCTAAACGAGGAAATGGATTTCAAATATGTGAGTTGATCTTTTGGCAAGGAGATACCTAGGGCCTCCGATTTCCCATAATTCATTTTAAAATTGGATATATCCCCGAACCGAGCAAAAACATCCAGGATCAACGGGAGAGCAATGAGTGGATTCGTAACCATCAGCAATAGATCATCTGCAAAGGCTGCCGTCTTATGTACTCGTCCTCCCACCCGAAGACCCTGGATGCCCTCAGTCTGTCGAAATTTTAAGAGCAGCGGTTCCAGCATAATAACAAAAAGTGACGGGGACAGAGGACACCCCTGCCTGGTCCCATTTGATATGGAAAAGGGAGCAGACAAGGATCCATTAACCTGAATCCTAGCAGACGGTACTCTATACAATGAGAAGATAGCATTTATGAATATGGGTGGAAAGTTAAATTTCAGTAGTGCTCTCCTCATGTACTCCCAACAGACCCTGTCAAAGGCTTTTTCGGCATCAGTGCCTAGAAGCACCATAGATCCCCTAGTTTTACGCACCTGTAAAATCGCATGCAACACTCTGCTTACATTGTGTTTACCCTCTCTCCCCTTCACAAATCCCACTTGCTCCTCTCCAATAATCAAGGGCAGAGTGATTGCATGCGTGTCGCCAAGATTTTTGCCCACCACTTAACATCACAATTTAATAGTGAGATGGGTCTATAGCTTCCGCATTGCTCAGGGTCCTTCCCCTCCTTAGGAAGAATGGTGACAAATGCTTCCAAAGACTGTGCGGGAAGAGAGGATCCACCTAGCAGAGAGTTACAAACTGCCGTGAATTTTGGGATCAGTTGTTTCCGAAATTTTTTATAAAAAGAGATAGGCAGCCCATCTGGCCCCGGGCTCTTCCCTGAAGGGATAGAGTCCAAGATCCTACCCACTTCTTCCTCCGTGATGGGCGCTAAAAGCGTCTCACCTTGTGTCTTGGTGAGTTGAGGTGTTAATATATCTGACAGGAAAGCGGTTATACGTTCCTGCCTGTCCAGTGTATGAGGGTGGGCCCCCCCAGCGTCAGTAGGTAAATTATAGAGCTGGGAATAAAAAGTCTGAAAGGCCTCAGCAATATGCGGCGTTGAGGTCACTCTCTCTCCTTTATCATTTTTAACAGCTTCTATAAAAACTTTTGCTTGCCTCTGTTTAATTAACCTGGTCATTAACTTAGAGCCTCTATCTCCATGCATATACGTCTGGGAAACAGCCCCCCTGTATGCCTTAGTGGCTTTATAATTAAGAAGGTCCTTGAGCTCTTGGTGTTTTGAGCACAGCAATTTATAATCTAAATGGGATCCCCCCTGTTTATGTAATCTCTCAGTGTCAGATATTTGTTTCAACAAGCGTAAAATATGCTTAGAACGTTGCTTCTTAAGGTAAGAGGCCAACGCGATAAGCTCCCCCCTCATGTATGCCTTATGTGTTTCCCAGAGAATGGGTCTGGACACCTGTGGGGAATCATTAATTTGAAAAAATTCCTCCAACTTGGAAGCTAACACCGCACTATTTTCATCTTGTGCAATAATCTTGTCATTCAGTCTCCAGAGCCATTCCCTCTGAGGAATACACCCTAATTCCAGGGTGATGCATACCGGGGCATGATCCGAAACCGTAAGATTCCCAATTTCAGCATGCTGCAAGTTCGGCAATAGAGCTGCAGAAAGGAAAAAATAATCTATTCTATGGTAGGTGCCATGGGGGGCAGAATAAAATGTGTAGTCCTTTACCGACGGGTTACCAACCCTCCAAGCATCCACCAAGCCCATTCTTGATAAGAGCATTTTCAGCTTGCGGAGCAACAAAGGTGGAAACGTCTGGAGCAAAGAGGTGGAGTCCATTGGCAAGTCAAGAGACACATTAAAGTCTCCCCCCAATACCAACTGACCTTCAGCAAAGGATCGTAGGGACAGTAGGGTAGACCTCATCCATCTATATTGCCTTATGTTAGGGGCATAAATGTTAGCTAGCGTAATTTTCATACCAGAAACCTGGCCTTTTAAAAAAATATAGCGTCCCCCTTCGTCCACCAGAGACGATTCTACCTTAAACTGTACGTTCTTATGAATAGCTATAGACACCCCCCGTGACTTAGAGGAGTAAGTACTATGAAACCATTGTGAGTAAGTGTGTACAGGTAACGTGGGTATGTGTGTCGGTCTAAAGTGTGTCTCTTGGAGAAACAAAATATCAGGAGCCTGTACCCGTAGCGCACCCAATACCCTGGATCTCTTCTGAGGGGAACCCAAGCCCTTCACATTAAATGAGCACAGTTTCAGCCTACCCATCTATATGACCGATCCATAAACATCGCAGCCGTCGCTAAGTTAGTAGACCTACATCCGAGAGATACCTCGCTCCAACCCCCAAAAATGAGAGACACCAGAGAATTAAAGACACATATAAAAGAAAGAAATGAAAAATAAAACATAAAAAACCTACAAACAGCAAATGACCCTCTCCCTATTATCCCGGCTTAAGGAGAAAGTATAGCCCGGGACAGAGGTCCAAGGACCAACCCCTGTCCAGGGGGGGGGGGGGGAGAAAAGGATCTCACCATGAGATCCTAAACACTTCATCAAAACTACAGAAGCATAAGGCAAGTCAAATACATTCAAACACCTTCATGAAACTGATATAGACATATTTGCTCAAATTATAAATGATAAAAGGCATCAGTCTAATTACTGTACCGCATTGATTAAGGCAAAACCTAAGCAGAGCAACAGTGGTTCCTTCAAAGAAAATCATCTCAAAGTTACTCAAGCGGCCAGCAATCTAGGAAAACGTGAAAGAAAAAAGGGGGGGGAAAGAGGAGGGAGAGGAGGGGGGTGGTAAGATGGGAGGGGGGGGTAGAGAGGGGGGGAGCGTAAAGAGATGGGAGGGGGGGATGGGGGTGGGGTGGTGGAAAAGAGGGGGGTGGAGAGAGGGGGGGGGAGGAAAGGGGTTGGGGGGAAGGAAGGGAGGGGGGGGGTATATCCTAGAATGGCAGCTATGCATTCTCATAGATAAAAACCAACTATCATGCCATCAAAGGAAAAACCAGCTCCAATCTTCTGTAAAGTATCAGCTCCAGCTCCATAATCGCCATTAACCGCAGCCAGCTCCTAGTCCCATCAGGTAATCAGATAGCCGCTCCTGAGGAAAGACGATTCTGCCTCTTGGGCGATTTGGCGTTCGCCACTGGTTTCCATGGTCGGCGAGTTTTGGGCCTTGTTAAATCCATAGCCACTGGCATCCAAGAGGGGACAGTTATAGGATCCATATCCAGCACTTGCCACGCTTTTTCCAGATCTTCTGGCGTACGTATAGTAATCTGCCTCCCTGCTCTCATGGTCGCTAGCCCAAATGGAAAGAGCCTTCTTACCGGTAGCTTGTGGGCCCGCAAAGCATCCGTGACCGGTTTTAAGATGCGACGTTTCGCTAACGTGCTGGCTGCTAGATCTTGGTATACCTCCAGTTTAGCTCCTTCAAATTCAAGCTCCGTGGCTTCTCGTGCCGCTTTTAAAATGGCCGCCGTGTGCACAAAACTTAAGATGCCACATATGACATCTCTTGGGGGTTCCGTGTCAGTGGGTTTAGGCCTCAATGCCCTGTGTACCCGCTCGATCACTAAGGAAGCGACCCGATCTTCACCTATCAGGGAGGTAAAAAACTGCAGCACAGTACCTGCCAGCGAGTCCACAGTCACCGATTCCGGGAGGCCCCGTAGCCTAATATTCTTTCGCCTACTCCTGTTCTCCTGGTCCTCCAAGTGTATATACAGGGTATCCCAATAATCAGCATGTTCTTTCGCTGTTTTATGTTGAACGTCTTGTTGATCCAAAATGGACGCTTGCGTCTCTTCCAGGGCGAGGACCCTGTGTCCAATATGGTGCATGTCAGCCTTAATTTCCCCGAGGTCGTTCATCACGGGGGTGAGAGCCTGCATCAGGGTCTCCTTCAGATAAGCCCTGGAAATAGGTTCAGCATCTATCTCCCCTGCACACTCCGAGGTAGCGTACGAGCTGTCTGAGTCCTCCGCCCTCTGATCCTCGTGTGATAGTTCCAGCGCCATCTTGGATCTTCCCGCCGCAGAAGCCCCTCTCTTCTTAAAGAATTTGTCCATCTCAGGCACAGGTTTGGGGTGCCGAGGGGTTCCCCCCGCATCCTTGGTCTTGTCCTTACCCGTTTTTCCCATGTCTAACGGTAAGTAGTCGGTGTTATGCTATAAATTTGATGAGTGCGAGGAAGAGCTCCGGGATCACACTTCCATCTCTCAGCGTAGCAAGCTCCGCCCCCACCATGTCAGGTTTGAAGAGGTCTTGTGGGGCCTAAACAGTCGAAACCCACCAAAAGTGACCCCATTTTGGAAACTACACCCCTCAAGGCGTTTTTCTAGGGGTATAGTTACCCCACAGTTTTTTTGCAGAATTTAGTGGAACTAGTCTGTGAAGATGAAAATTTCAAAAGGCTATTTTTTTATTGACCAGTTCAGTTCTGAAGTGGTTTTGAGGGCCCTATATATTAGAAATCCCCCATAAATCACACCATTTTAAAAACTTCACCCTCAAAGTATTCAAAACAGCGAACATCATTTAGAAAGTTTCTTAACCTTTAGGCGTTTTACAAGAATAAAAGCAAGTTAGAGGTGAAATTTACAAATAATTTTTTTTTTTGCAGAAATTCATTTTTAATTCATTTTTTCTGTAACACGGAAGGTATTGCAAGAGAAACACAACTCAATATTTGTTGCCCATATTCTGAAGTATTTAGAAATATCCCACATGTGGGCCTAGTGTGGTAATGTACTGAAGCACAAGCCTCAGAAGCAAAGGAGCACCTAGTGGATTTTGGGGCCTTCTTTTTATTAGATTATATTTTAGGCAGCATGTCAGGTTTGAATAAGTCTTGTGATGCCAAAACAAAGGAAACACCCCAAAAAAGACCCCATTTTGGAAACTACACCCCACAAGGAATTAATCTAGGAGTGTAGTGAGTATTTTGAACCCACAGGTGTTTCATAGATTTTATTAGAATTTGGATGTGAAAATAAATTTTCCAATAAGATGTCGTTTTAGCTAAAAAAAAACAATTTCCACAAGGAATAAAGAAGAAAAATCCCCCCAACATTTGTAAAGAAACTTCTCCAGAGTATGTAAATACCCCCTATGTGGTCATAAACTGCTGTTTGGGCACACGGCAGGGCTCAGAAGGGAAGGAGCGCCATTTGGCTTTTGGAGCGCAGATTTTGCTGGATTGTTTTCTTGGCAAATTGTCACATTTGCAAAGCACCTGAGGTATCAGTACAGGGGAAACTACCCAAAAGTGACTCCATTTAGGAAACTACACCTGTTGAGGAATTAATCTAGGTGTGTAGTGAGCATTTTGACCCCACAGATGTTTTCTTAGTTTTTATTAGAAATGGACAGTGAAAAATAAATAAATGTTTTTTTTAAATAAAATGTAGCTTCAATTTTCAATTTTTTCAACAAATAAATCAAAAGAAGACCCCCAACATTTGTAAAGCAACTTTTCCAGAGTACGGTAATACCTCATATGTTGTCATAAACTGCTGTTTGGGCACACAGCAGGGCTCAGGAAGGAAGGAGCGCTATTTGGCTTTTGGAGTGCAGATTTTGCTGGATTGGTTTCTGGATGCTATGTCGCATTTGCAAAGCCCCTGTGGGACCAAAACAGTGGAAACCCCCCAAAAGTGACCACATTTTTTAAACTACACCTCTCAAGGTATTCACCTAGGGGTGTTGTGAGCATGTTAACACCACAGGTGTTTTCCAGAAATTAGTGTGCACTCAATGTTGCAGAGTGAAAATGGGAATTTTTCCACAGATATGTCAATATGTGTTGCCCAGCTTGTGTCACCATAACAACATAATTATTATGCTGTGTTTCCCAGTTTTAGATACACTCTACATGTGGCCCTAATCTTTTGCCAGGATGATCGACCAGGCTCAGGAGTGAAAGAGTACCATGCGAAATTGATGCCTAATTTGGCGACTTATAAAGTATTGGTTCACAATTGCAGATGTGAAATAATGAAAGAAACCCCTGAGAAGTGACCCCATTTTGGAAACTACACCCCTCAAGGCATTTTATTAAGGGGTGTAGTGAGCATTTTCACCCCACAGGGCTTTTCCCATAAATTAATGTGCTGTGGATGGTGCAAAGTAAAAATAGCATTTTTGCCCTAGATATTCCATTTCAGTGGCAAATATGTTGTGCCCAGCTTATGCCACTGGAGATACCCACCCCAAAAATTGTTAAAAGGGTTCTCCTGGGTATGGTGAGGCCATATATGTGGAAGTAAACAGCTGTTTGGGCACGCTGTAGGGTTCAGAAGGGAGGGAGCGTCCATTTGTCTTTTGGTGAGTGGACTTGCTTGGTAGTAGTTTGGTTTGGAGTTTTACTGGTGTTTTAGTTTATAATGTGGGGGTACATGTAAGCTGTGCGGAGTACATCAGGGGCATAGTCAGGGGGTATAATAATGGGGTAAAAAAAATCCATAGATGGGTGTTACACTGTGAAGGCCAGTGTCACACTGATAAATGTCCTTTCTTATCCCTTTTGGTCCACACTCCGCACCTTTGCAGTTTGGGGAAATTTGCTGAGAAGTGTTGTCCTGGTATAATAGAGGCGCCCTTGCTTCCAGCAGATATGTTTGGGCACTCCCCTTTCTGGTTCCCTAATTTTAGGGCGTTGATAAATCTCTTCTTCAAAAATGTTCCCCTCCGGCCTGCACTACTGCATATTTTTCTTTTCTGACTTATTGGAGCCTTAACTTATTTTATTTTTTCATAGACGTAGTGGTAAAAGGGCTGTTTTTTGTGGGACGAGCTGTAGTTATTATTGGTACCATTTTGGGGTACATGCGACTTTTTGATCACTTTTTATCCTTTTATTTGGGAGACAAGGTGACCTAAAAATAGCAATTGTGGCATAGTTTTTTAGTTTTTTTTATACAGCCTTCACCACGCGTTATAAATTACATGTTAACTTTATTCTGCAGGTCAGTACGATTCCAGCGATACTTAATTTATAGCACTTTTTTATGTTTTACGTTTGGATACATACAACTTTTTGATCACCATTTATTTAAAATTTTGGAAGACAAAGTGACCAAAAAACAGCAATTTTGGCAATGTTTTTTTACGGCGTTCACTGCGCGGGATAAATAACATAATATTTTTATAGTTCATGTCATTACGGTCGCGGCGATACAAATATGTATGGTTTATTAATTTTTTTCAATAATAAATGACTTGATAAGGGGGAAAGGGCGATTGTGTTTTACTTGAAACTTTTATTTTATTTTTTACAACTTTTTTTACACTTTTTTTTTTACACTTATTTTGTCCCACTAGGGGGCTTGAAGTTCCAACTGTTTGATTGCTGTTCTAATACATTGCACTACCAATGTAGTGCAATCTATTAGAACAGTCAGTTGTTCACATTCATTCAGAAAATGGTTTCTGTTTGTTTCCGTTCCGTAAGGCTTCCGTTTTTTTTAGTGGAAATAATAGCGTAGTCATCTATGCTATTGTTTCCACGAAAAAAAACAGAAACCATTTGCAACGGAAGCATTACCCATGAAATCAATGGTAATGCAAACGGGAGCTATGGTTTCCATTTGGCTTTCTGTTCATGGGTTTCTCCGACGGAAAGTTCTAACAGAACGCATGAACGGAACCCGCAGCTGATGTGAACGAGGCCTAATAAATTATTGCAAGTCAGTGTGTTTATTTTTTATTTAATTTTTTTAAACATATTTTTTATTGACAAAATAGAAAATACACAGTAGGATATTGAACCATCATCAGAGATGTTACACAATAGGAATGTACAAAATGTAACAGGAACAGTAGCTAAAACAAAATTCCATAGCAGTACACATCCAAAAGTTTACAAAAATAAACCATTATACATTCCAAGAATACATACATGTGTATATAAAGAAGAGTAAGGACATGCTGAGGTTTATTATAAAAAGAAAGAAAGAAAAAGCCAAACAAAAACAAACCTGAACAAAAACAAAACTCACCAGTTATAAATGAGATAGGAGAAAGACAGAGATACAGGCATGTACAATTAGGTATGAAGAGCGTCCATAAAGTACCTAGAGGACTGACATTTGTCCCAAGATAAGCCCTGAGAGAATTGATACCCATGATACCCAAGTTGTATTGACATATTGAATTACTTCAGACATGGCAGGAGTGCCAGTCTGCTTCCAATATTTAGCTATCAGAATCTTTGCAGAGGTCAAAACATGAAATATGATTGTTCTATCATGAGAATGAAAGTCAGCGACTCCAATATTAAGTAACGCTAATGCCGGACTACAAACGAAGGAATATTGTAAAACAGTAGTCAAGAGTTTGTCTATTTTGTCCCAAAACAATCTTAAAAGAGGGCACTCCCAAAATACGTGATAAAGTGTTCCCTTGGAAACACAACATCTCCAACAAATATTGGACGAGTTTGGATAGATCAAAGCTAAACGATAAGGTGTAAAATACCATCTATATAACAATTTCCTCGTAGCTTCCAAGTGTTGAATGGATTTAGATAGCTCAAAGATAAGTCGATTCCCAATCCACAGACCCTGGAGTAAGATGTAAATCTCTTTCCCAGTGTGACAGACATGCAAGAGTTTTAGTCTGTAGAAGCTCTGAAATAGCGAGATACGCCTTAGAAACACCCTTCATAGTCTTACTATAGTGATGGAAATATAGTTCATAAGGCGTTTTAGGGGGATTATCTCTAATATGAATACTTGAGATAAAGTGCCGAATTCTCAACTACTTGTAAAAGTCGACCGGTGGTATAGAGAATTTATTTGAGACCTCTGCAAAGGACAACAAGAGACTACCACTCCCAATATCCGACAATTTCCCAATGCCTTGCGTTCCCCAATTAGAAAGGAATCAGGAATCAACTCCATAAGAGTTTTCAGGGACATATCAAACACCCGCAGTGGAAAGAGAGCTTTTTGGACCACAATCAGCTTCCAAGACATCAAGGCGGCTTTAACAGTCAATAAATGAGGGGGACGAGTTTGTAACTTAAGGGAAGAAGCCCAAAGATAAGCTTTTATTTTATTTTTTTAAATTACATCACCTTTGTCTTTACATTTATTTTCAGTAAAGGTGAAATATGGATTTGTCCATAAATGTTAAACAATAAAAAAAAACTTTACTTGGGGTGTCCCTACTTGCTTATATTACTGTATATATTACAAAATGTTTGTAGAACTTCATATGTTCCTGGTACCCATACTCTGTGTACCTTTACTGTTCATAGATTGCAAGTACTGTCAGGCAGGGCCCTCCCGGTCAGTGTCAGACTGTTACTCTGTAAGGTTATGCTATCTATTGTAGTTGATTGTATCATGTGCTATGTGTTTAAACCCCTCTGTATTTAATATTAATTATAATGGCACTTTAACTCCTTCCCGCAATCTGACGTGTCTAGTGCGTTGGTATTGCAAGTAACTTACTGCAATTCGACGTACCAGACACGTCACTACTTCAAATTGTTAGGCTGGGTTCACACGAGCATGTTACGTCCGTAATGGACGGAACGTATTTCGGCCGCAAGTCACGGACCGAACACACTGCAGGGAGCCGGGCTCCTAGCATCATAGTTATGTATGATGCTAGGAGTCCCTGCCTCGCTGCAGAAATACTGTCCCGTACTGTAATCATGTTTTCAGTATGGTAAGTTTTAATATAATATTCAATAAAACAGTACGAAGAAGAGCGACAATACCTGGAATTTTGGACAGAAAAAATTCAATCGACTGAGGAAAGCACTTAGTCGTGTTGACCGGGATCATGTAATGGTAAATAGGAATACTGAAGATAAATGGGGAGTTTTAAAATATATATTACAGGGAGGGAGGTTAACTTTTGATGAAATCAGATTGTAGGTCTTGGAATGTAGCAGATGTCCCCATATATTCAATGTAGCTAATATTAAAATAATGAGGGAGGGGAAGTATATGTGCGTTAATTTCTTTAAAGAATGGGACAAAAACAGTTATTTTAGGTCAGAAATTTGTAGGGATTGCTGTTCTAGTGACACCCAACCTTGCTTTGAGGACAGGAACCAGCAGCCTCTAGATTGGTCTAGAACGGATGCCTTGTGGTATGTAGATAGATTAGGAAGGCCCATGCCTCAAAATGAAAACAGTTTTGTCATAGTTTGAAAGAGGACTCGTGTCACCTACCTGCAAATATGAAGAGGTTCAATTGTGAATGAAGTTTTTTAAAGATATAGTTTGGTATATGGACCAAAATGACACGTAGAAAATAGAGTATTCTTGTAAGACTTAATAACTTATAGAGTGGAATTTTTCCAGTCCAGGCAGACTCAAATTTACTAGTTTATCCAATTCTGTTTGGAGACGTGGTGTCAATGGTTTCAGATTAAAGCCAACAAGCATTCTAGTTTTAGGAGGAGATCAGAGAGGTCTTTCTGTCTCTTCTTATTGAGATGGGCATTTAATTTTATTAAAATATCTCTCGTAAAGGCTTCATGAGAGTTCCATAATACTAAATCACTTATTCCAGGAGTGGTTTAAAGGGGGGAAAAAAAAATCACCTTTAACTCCATCTAATTCTATATTAACAGCTTTTTGAGTATCTGGGAGGGACAGGACATAATTGTTCACTCTCCAGGTAATCCCTCTCGTGGTAAATGGGATTCACTGATAGAGATAAGCAAGGGTGCATGGTAAAACCAGGTAATTTAGCCTATTTTGACATCAGGGATAGACTGCTGTAACACTTGTCAGTGCTGCAATAGTCAATATGCAAGTACGTGAGGTGAGTTTGTAAGTAGAAAGTGAAGTCACGTTCGTTTGAGTGAAGGCATCTACAGATGTCATGTAGATCATTAGAATGTAACCATGAGGATAGAGTAAGGGAATATCTATTGCCAACAGAAGTGGAATCTAGTAAATGATCTGAGATAAGGCTCACATCTCTGCAAAGTAAGACATGTCCCATCACTACTTTAGCAATCTTTTTAAGTAATTTTTTGAGAAAAGAGATTTAAAATTTGTTTAGTGCATAAAAATTACATATAGTGTATGTACAGTTATTCAGATTGCACACCATAGCAAGAACTCTTCCCCTGGGATCTACCACAAGCTCCAACAGGTGTAAATCTACTGGCTGGAATATCAGTTTGTTCAGGTCTTCCTGGCTTGTGTAGACCACTTCTTCTCCTTAGGTGAATTTTGTTGTGTGTTTCCAAAGTAGAAATATTCAATTTCTGCAATAGACTTTGACCTTCTTCAACGGACTTCATAAGAAGAATACTAAAATCATTTGTACATTTTACAAGCAATATGGTTCTATACACAACACAAGAACCAAGCTCGGTACATATATACAGCACCAGAACAAATACAGCTCAATTTAGTGCAACCCCTGCCGTATAGATGTGTACGGCGTAAAACTACAGCTCCCAGCATGGCCCGAACAATGGTAAGGATATGCTGGGAGATGTATTTTCACAAAAAATAAATCATATCATAATCACACCACCCATCATCTCACTGCAGATCGTACAGTGACTACAGTGCTGATTAGAGGCAGAATAAAAATTTACATTGAGTGACTCACCGGTGACGTCTCAGATTCTAGTTCTTTTTCTCCATCCGGTTCAGACCTCTATGATGACTTCTCCCGGGGACAGACCATTTCTGCAGTTTGCCACTCACATGTCTTCAGCTTCTCACTTTACCAACATTTCTGCACCTATAAATAAATATAAAGTTATCATTATACCACACACTATGCCCCTAAATATAATAGTGCCATACACTGCACCTCTAATTATAATAGCACCATACACCGTGTCCCACACACACACTGTGCCCCCTGTAGATAGTGCCTGCCACAGAGCCCCCTGTAGATAGTGCCCCCATATAGCCCACCCCTGTATATAGTGTCCCACAAAAAACTCCCCCTATAGTGCTCTACAGATAGCCCACCCCTGTATATAGGGCTCTACAGATAGCCCACCCCTGTATATAGCCCCCCTGTAGATATAGCCTACCCCTGTATATAGTGCTCCACATATAGTCCACCCCTGTATATAGTGCTCCACAGATAGCCCAACCATGTATGTAGCCCCCCTGTAGATATAGTCCACCCCTGTATATAGTGCTCCACATATAGTCCACCCCTGTATATAGTGTTTCACAGATAGCCCACCCCTGTATATAGCCCCCTTGTACATATAGTCCACCCCTGTATATAGTGCTCCACTAGATTATACAGGGGTGGGCTATCTGTGGAGCACTATATACAGGGATGGACTATATGTACAAGGGGGCTATATACAGGGGTGGGCTTTCTGTGGAGCACTATAGGGGGAGCTATTTGTGGGATACTATATACAGGGGTGGGCTATATCTACAGGGGGACTATATACAGGGGTGGGCTATATCTACAGGGGGACCATATCTACAGGGGGACCATATCTACAGGGCTGGGCTATATACAGGGGTGGGCTATATACAGGGGGGCTATATCTACAGGGGTGGGCTATATCTACAGGGGTGGGCTATATACAGGGCTGGGCTATATACAGGGCTGGGCTATATACAGGGGGGCTATATACAGGGGGGCTATATACAGGGGGGCTATATCTACAGGGGGGCTATATCTACGGAGCACCATATACAGGGGTGGGCTATATCTACAGGGGGCTATATACTATATAGCCCCCCCGTAGCTATAGCCCACCCCTGTATATGGTGCTCCATAGATAGCCCACCCCAGTATATAGCCCCCTGTAGATATAGCTCCCCTGTAGATATAGCCCCCTCGGTAGATATAGCCCCCCTGTATATAGCCCACCCCCTGAAGATATTGCCCACGCCTGTAGATATAGCCCCCCCTGTATATAGACACCCCCCCATAGATAAAGCCCCCCGCGTGTAGATAAAGTCCCCTCCGTAGATACAGCCACACTTTTATTACAATTAAAAAAAATAAAAAAATAAAACGATTCAAACTCACCTTATTCCAGCTTCCACGCTGTCCGGCAGCCATGGAGACCTGCTCTCTTCTGTGCAGGTCTCTAGGGGGTTGAACGCGGCGTCTATGAGAGGCGCTGATTGGCTGGGCAGGATGACTTTCCCTATCAGTCAGTCAGCGCCTTTCATCGATGGAAGCGTCATTGGTACAAAAGGTACCAGTCGCTTCATTCGTGGAAAGGCCCTGAATGGCCGGGCACGGAACGTGCCCGGTCATTCATTGCTTCTAATTGTACCTGTGTCCTTGCGACACAGGTACAATTATAGTGCAGGAGGAGGGGGCGCTGGCGCCCCCCTCTAAGCTGCGCCCGGGGCACATGCCCCGCCTGCACCCCACCTAGCTACGCCCCTGCATCAAGAATCCCATCTCCTCTCTTGTTAAATATAGCTTTCAAGCCATTGGCAAGATACCTGATGGTATCATAGGAAGATATTTAAAAAATCTTTTTATTTACTCAGATTTTTCTTGGGTTTTCCAGGATACAAAATTAACCCGTACCAGAGTGAACTTTTTATGTCTGAGACACCCCCCTCTTCCTTCACTAATCTCTGAAGTGTCAATAGCGATGGACCAGCGCTGAAATCATCCGGGCTGGTCCAATAGAGGGCAGTGAATAAGGAAGAGCTGGTATGTCTCAGACATGCAGACTATGCTCCCTGTGCAGCGGAGGATATGTTGGATGGAAGACAATGGGGACTGAGAACGAGACAACAGATATCAGTCGCCAAATATAACGGCACCGATATGTAAATAACGGAGGAAGATAGGACAAAATGTAAAGTGAGACAGTGTTTGTGAAGCCCTGCCTATTACATGCTGCACTCACCTGCACATGTTTGGGTAGGTGAAAGGTTCTCTTTAAAGAAAGGATTAAAGATAAACCCGCTAAAATAGATCATCTTACAAATGTCTTAAAATTGTTCAATAGAAGCTAGAACTAGAATGTTTTACATGAAAAAAAGAAATGTTTATGATAAATTGGGGTACTTGCATTGATTGTATTTTTATCTCAAGACAAGAAACCAGAAGTATAAAAACCTAATTTAAATATTGTAAGTGAATGAAATTTGGAGGTGTCTATATTTCTAAGCTTGATTCATGATATTGACACTTAACTTGGGGTAAGGAATGTAGAGGGAGGATCTTGATGCAACTGTTTTTCTTTTTTTTTTGTTCTCTTTTGTGGGTTTAGTGTATATAAAAACTAAAAAATGTAAATTTAATAGAATTATGTTAAGATCAGTGATAATGTTTATTTTTATTGTTCTTTGTAAAGAAATCGACTTGTATTGTAAAAATTTGCAATTCATAATTAAAAATAAAAAATAAAAATTTAATTTGTCCTGGAAAAAAAACAGCCCTTATACAGCTACAAACATCGAAAAATAAAGGAGTTATTGCTCTTAAGATAAGACAATGAAAAAGCAAAAAATATTTCTCCGTTCTTAAGGTCTAAAACAGGTGCAGTATTAAGGGGTTAAAGTCCTGATCAGACTTCGTTTTTCATTAACATGTAGCTGAAATGCAGTTGGTTAAGTGTCTAATGCCTCGAATAAATTTGGGCATCCTGAATGCTAATTTTCAGAAGTGTGACATATTGTGAAATTTAAGGTTTTGAGAGGGTCGCACGCAGAGCAAATTACAGCAAGTGAGGCACACATGACATCCCCTGCTAAGGAACAGGTGTAGCAGAAAATCTATTGTGAATGACTACCAATTACATCCTCAGGGAAGATCATGGTAAATTTTAAAAGGCACAAATGGCACTGAAGCATTTATTTTCACTGGCTTTGCTCAAGATGCACATTAAGGATTAGCAATTACTTTTTCCTGTTATGTCGACTTAGAGCCTATTGGTATTTCAAGGCAGCAACAAATGTTCATCTAAGACAAACCAAGAACTTATTTGCTGTATCATTGCCTATTCACTTGTATTTTAAAAAGGTATTCATGAAGATATTATAAAAATATAATGGCGTACATGCCATGCGCCACATTTATTAACTGTTTTAGACACTTTCTTTTACACGCTCGACAAGCTGGGCGCGGCTTAGCGAGAAAGATATGTGATCGAACAATAGGGCGGGGCTTAAAGTGTGACACCATGCACTAAAAATGCACCAAAATGGTGATGCAAAAAAACGGCAGTAAACTACGTAAACTAATAGGTGGAAAAGTGTGGAATAGGTAGAAAAGTGTTTAGCAAGATGCGCCAAATGTAACATAAAGCTTGCACCACTTTAATAAATTTGGGTAATTTTCTGACTGCCTTCTCTGAAATTTAGACAGTATAATGCATTTTCTTTACATCATGTGGACGGTGCGTGTGTGTCATTTATCTGAGATGGCAATAGGAAGCACTAGGGGAAAAAGGCAAGCCAGTGGAGGCAGTGTGATTCTCTGGGTAATGTTCTGCTGGGAAACCGGGGCTCCTAACATTTATGCAAGTTTTCTGTAAAAGCCCAACTGGGCGTTTTTTTTACTTTAACCAAGTGGGCGTTGTATTGAAAAGAGTATGACTCTTCATTCATGTCTAGCTTTAGTCACATCACAGCGTGATCTCGCGATATCCCGTAGTGCCGACACTTACTCCCGCCATTCCTTCACCGGAGTGACGGGACAATGACCAGACATCGCGTCCAGCCACCTCCTGGCTGGAGGCGATGTCTGGTCTTTCTCCCGACACTCCGGTTAAGGAACTGTGGGAGTAAGTGACGGCACAGCATGATCTCGCAAGATCACGCTGTGATGTGACTAAAGCTAGACATGAATGAAGAGAAGTTTATGATGCTGATTGGTCAGCATCATACTCTTTTCATTACAACGCCCACTTGGTTTAAGTAAAAAAAATGCCCAGTAGGGCTTTTACAAAAAATTTGCATAAATGTTAAAATGCTCATAACTTTCTTCCTAATAAACGTTTAAAAAAAAAAAAAAGAAGTAACACAGAAGTTATCAGCTTCAAAGCGTTTATTAGATTAGGTAGAAGATAGGGAAGTATGAACCTGGTGACAGAGCATGATACTAAATAAGGGATTTTATCTATCATTTTAACTACCAGCAACAATTCCTCTTATTCTGCTTGTGTAATTAACAAGTTTCCCTTCTGATTTGCTGCATCCCTAATATTTTTAACATATCAAAGACGTGGCATAATGTATTATATATATATTTATTTAGTTCTGGTTGTACATCAGTGAGATCTATTCATTCTTACTGAACTTTTGCAAAAAACAACATTTAAATATGGCCTTGTAAAGATTGGCTTGACCTGTTTGAAATTACATTAACCCTTAACTTTTGGGGGAAACAAAAACATTTTGTATAATAAAAATGTCTTCCTGTTTTACATGCAATGTCTAGACAAGCGTGTTAGGTAAGACTAAACGTGGACACCACAACACTACTCAGTTCTTTTCAAATCAACGGTTTACTGAAAATCACAATTTCAAACAGGCCAAATAACTACAATACAGTATTCAAATCAAGTCTCTCAGTAGCTGAGGCACTCGCCCTCGTGGGAGTCCTACCCGCTCTTGGGTGGCTGCGCCTGGCGCTCACTGACCCGGCCCGGCGGGTCTCAAGAAGGAAATGGGCCGTCTCCGCGGATCACTGTGGTGCTACCACTCACACTGCGGAATCCCCAAAGGTGGAAGCTATGCCCCTCGCCCTTTGGCTACGGCGTGAGTCCGGCGGATATATTACCGCGTGCGCCTCCGCGGGTCAGAGCGAGAGCTACTCACTACCACGCGGCATACCACCCTTACCTCTGATTTCTGCTTCTCTGTTGATGCAGATGACGTCTTTTCCCTTGTGTCTCCTGACACTGCTGAGTTGTAGTGAATGTCCAGCTAGTCCTCCTCCAGGAACGTTGAGCCAAGGATCCTTCTCCTACAAATGGTGGCAGCCTGGTCACTTTCTTGTCCCCACTCAGCTCTGCATCTTCTCTCTCTCCAAGTCCCCTCCCCTCTCCTTCCTCTTCCTGGTGTCCGCCAATTCCCCCTTCCCTCTCTCTCCATCCGTTCTTTGGTTCCTCTTTTTTCTCTGTCCTAATGGCCTGTCTGTTTTCTCACTCCTGCTGTGTTCCACTGCCCCCCCAGTGGTCATTGTTAACTTTACGGATTCTACACATTGTTTCTAAGACATATGTCTAACCTTTGCTGCAAGCGGCCTGACGTCACACAAACGGGGGAAAACACGAGACCCAGAAGGGGCTGAGAGCACAAATGGACATCTAAGGCTCGTGGAGATGGTGGGGACTGGAACCTTTATAACTTCCGCGGGAGGCGAGGGGGCTGCGACCCCTATCATGTCATGAGGGTGCAGGAGGCTGGTACCCTCATTACACATCTCCCTTGAGGAAATAGTGCAGTCCCCAGCACTACAGTCAAAATCCCTGTAACGGGACGGTAAGGTCCCTCTGTTCTCCCGACGGGGGTAACGTACCGACCCTTCTTCTTGGTCCCCTTCAACTGTTAGTGAGGATGGGACATCTGCGACCGGGACCACTACCCACCATTCGCCACTAGGTTCAGCGGGGGTAGTGTCAGGTGCCGTAGCCGGTGTCAGTTCCCTCATCTGCTCAGCTGGAAACGAACAGGGTCTCAGCAAGTTTCGGTGTAGTTTCCGTACCCTGCCGTTTCCGTCTTCTCGCTGTACTTCGTACACTGAGAGTTGTGGACTCGCTCTTCGGATAACGACATAGGGCACTCGCTCCCAACGTGGTTCCAACTTACTGGCTCGTTGCGCTTGTTTGTTGCGGACCAATACCCTGTCCCCAGGGTGGAATGGTTCTATGGGCCGGCTGGGTCCGGCCGTTATCGAAGGTTGTTCATGTCTCCTTGCTGCTTGTACTCGATCTCGAGCTCGCTGAATCCTGCGCTGGTGCTCCACTATCCACTGAGACGGGGTTCGCACACTATTTTCTTCAGGTTGCTCCATGAGTAAGGCTATTGGTAAGCGTCCCATTCGGCCAAACATGAGCTGATAAGGAGTGTATCCAGTAGTACTGTGTACGGTATTATTATATGCCCATACTACGTCCTCCACATAATTAGGCCACCGCTCTTGGTGATCGTCGCCCAAAGTTCTCAGCATCCCCAACAGAGTCCGGTTAAAGCGTTCACACGCCCCGTTGCCCTGAGGGTGATAGGGCGTCGTTCGTGACTTCCGTATGCCGTGTAGCACACACAGCTCTTGAATCAGATGTGATTCGAAGTTTGGACCCTGGTCAGTTAACAGTCCCTGTGGACACCCATAGGGCCGTATAACGTGAGTCAATATTAGTTTGGCTGTGGTGGGTGCTGTCTGGTCCCTGGTGGGGATGACGATCGCATATTTGGAGAAATGATCTACACACACCAATGCGTATTTGTGTCCGGAGGTCACTTCATGGACGGTAAGGAAATCCATTGTTAACAGTTCAAAGGGTTCCCCTGTGTGTATGGCCTGCGGCACGGTAGTCTGCACTGGTCCTTTGTGGATAGCACAGTTGGCGCATGTCCGGCATATCCGCTCCACCGTCTCACTCAGTTGTGGGCTGTAGAAATAACCTCGGACCAGGGCCTCCGTTTTTACAGCGCAGAAGTGTCCTCCGACCTCATGTAGGGTCCGGCAGACTGACTCTACTTCTTTGATCGGCAACACCAATTGCCACACGACTCGTTGCTCTTTCGCCATCCAGAGCCGGCGGTAAATGACTCCACCTCGAAGGAGCAGCCGCTCCTGTTGTCTTGCAATTTGGCATCCCCTTCGTGTCAGCTGAGCACGTTCGGACCCTGTTGGCTGCCGTCTGGCCAGAAGCCACCCATGTAAATGTTGTAGGTCCTTATCAGACCTCTGTTTCTCCTGCCACTCTAGACGACTGTACAGTTCACCCACTTCGGGCCCTCCATTCCTGGCCTCCAGTTGCGTGACCCTGCTTGCCACCCGCAATGGCGGGATCTCCACCTCTTCCACTTCTTCATCCTGATCCCTGACAGGGTTCGTTGTCGGGTTCCGGGACAGGGCATCCGCATTGCCGTTGTTGCGCCCAGGCTTATAGCGAATTATATAATCGAACCGGGCGAGGCGTGCCACCCAGCGCTGCTCTAGTGCACCCAGTTTGGCGGTGTGTAGATAAGCAAGCGGGTTAATGTCAGTATAGATCTCTATCCGGCTTCCCGTCAAGTACTCCGCAAATCTTTCCGTAACGGCCCAGACTACAGCTAGGAGTTCAAGGCGAAAGGAACTGTAATTCAGGGGGTTCCGCTCGGCGGGCCTCAGACTCCGGCTACCGTACGCAATCACCCTTTCCACTCCATCTCTCTTCTGTGACAGCACCGCTCCCAAACCGTGCAGGCTAGCATCAGTATAGAGTTGGAACAGCTGTGAATAGTCGGCGAATGCCAAGATGGGCGCAGTCGTTAATCGCTCCTTTAACTGTTGGAAGGCCTGTTCCTGAGTCGGGCCCCATCGGTTGGCCACCGATGTACTCTGTTTCCCCCGCCGTTCTGCCGGCTGTCCCCGTAACAGTTCGTGGAGTGGACCGGCAATCTTGGCAAAATCTTGGATGTATCGCCGGTAGTATCCTACCAGCCCCAGGAAGGCTCTCACTTCGGTAGACGTGCTGGGTGGTGGCCAGTCCATGACGGCTTGAATCTTGCCAGGATCAGGTGCCACCCCCTCTGGGCTGACTACATGTCCCAAGTAGTTGATCTTCTGTCTCGCAATCCGACATTTAGTCGGTTTTAGTTTCAGCCCGAACCTCGTCAACCGGCTCAGTACGGCCTCCAGGTGACCCAGGTGCTCTGGAAAGGTGCTGGAGTACACTACGATGTCATCTAGGTAAATCATGATGGACTCGAAGTTCATGTCTCCTAGGCAGTGTTCCATCAACCGTTAAAATGTACTTGGGGCGTTATTCAACCCGAATGGCATCCGGTTACACTCAAATAGCCCCATTGGTGTGATGAATGCCGTCTTCTCTTTGTCTTCCTCTCGAACGGGAACTTGCCAGTACCCACTGGCTAGATCGAGGGTAGTGAAATACTGAGCCTGACGGAGTGCTGTGAGTGACTCTTCCACTCTCGGGAGGGGATAAGCGTCCCTATGTGTGCATGCGTTCAGCCGGCGATAATCGATACAGAATCGTAGGGTGCCATCCTTCTTCCGCACTAGCACAATTGGCGCAGCCCACGGGCTTGTACTTTCCCGGATCACTTTGTGAAGGATGGAGTGGACAGAAGTTAATGTTTATAATAATTTTCTTTCTTTAATAAAATATAGACTATAGAGTTGTGTACATAATTGTGATGAAGCAATAGTAATAGGATTAGATAAGTATACGTGGCAAGATGGCCCCTGAACAGGGACTACGCACTAATAAAATAACAAGTCACTTCCTGGTATGAACGAACTATGAACTATGAAGACATATCTAAAGGACCAGATAAGGGTGAACCTATCCAAGGATGACACAAGTAACAAGAGGCTTATAGTGATACGTGCTTTTATAAAAGTGTGATAACATGTACCCACCCCCAGGAGAAAGGGGATATAGAACAAATGTGTGTAATAAATAAATCAGTGACGCCTCTCCTGATGCTGAGTGAGGAGCTTTATACCAGACTTTGTGTGGTGTGATTCCTTTCGTACGAACTCAGCGTATTATCCCTGCCGGTTGAGACTGATTAGTACCCGAACATTTTGGCGCTCGACGTGGGGCCACACTCGAGGGATAAGCCGTGTCCATGATCGACGACCCCCAGACGCCTCAACATCGAATCGCCAGCCACGCTCCCAGGAAGTCTGATCAGCTTCAAATAAAACACGGTAAGGTTAAGTTCATGTTTATGAATATTGGCTCTTATCCGTGTGGGAGAGTGAGCAGGTGATAAGATACCGAGGTATTTGGAGTCGATCCCGGCCACACTCTCAGCGACAGAGAGTTAACCCGCTGTGTGGCTCCAAGAATCATAGTATAGATAGTCGCGTCTCGCCGGCATAGGTGATAAGTATAAGTGTAATAATTTAATTCGTCGCAGGGTATAGTTTGATACCATTAAGACGACAGAGACAAATAGTCGCAGGGTATAGTTTGATACCATTAAGACGACAGGTGTAAGTGTAATAATTTAATTAGTCGCAGGGTATAGTTTGATACCATTAAGACGACAGAGACAAATAGTCGCAGGGTATAGTTTGATACCATTAAGACGACAGGTGTAAGTGTAATAATTTAATTAGTCGCAGGGTATAGTTTGATACCATTAAGACGACAGAGTTTTGTGTTCAGAAACATCGAGAATAAGGTTTCATTCTCAGGACGGTGTTAAATATAGAACAGTATGTTTAATGTGTTTAAAAAAAAAAAAAAAGACAGGCAAAGGAATGTGGTTCATTAACCGCAAAAGAGATAGTAGAAAAAAGAGAAGGCAAGAAGAATGTAGAAAATAGTAAGAAAGTTATGCACATATGTGGCATATTTATAGATGGAAGAATGGGCTGCAGCTCTTAGGGAAAACAAGGGAAGATTAAGTGACGAAGGAAAGTTAGATGAAGCATTAGCTTGGCAAAGAACAGCCATAGCCATAACTAAAGACAAGTTTACTGAGCAAGAAATACGAGACAGAAAGGGTAAAATCATCAAATATGTGTATTACAAAGAACGTGTCCAGCCACCGCCCTATAATGGCGACGGTGGAATTCTAACTTCGTGGGAGTGTCCCAGTTGTGGTCAACAGAACCCGCCCCAAGTTGAATATTGTGTATCATGTCACTTTCCACGCCCCGATCCTCCCATATATGCCACGCCTTCGGCACCACTCCCCGCCCCAGGAGGCCATCTTGGTACACCTAAACCTGTTGTTCCGTTATATCCGGTACTCACACAAGAAGGTGGATTTTATAAGCCCCCTCCGTAGGATGTGGCCACGCCCGGCCCAACCAAATCAGTATGAAATAATCACCTTGTTAATTTTGTCATTTGTAGTGTTTTTTCTATTTACAGAAGTTCCAGTCTAGTTCACTGATGAAACAACACGTCATCATAATATAGAGATGGTGGCCGTCAGATTGTACTGTTAAACATTAACGTAGATAATTCCTGTACAATGGTGTGATGAATGATTGCAGATACGTATGTTGTTTTGCCGGCATTGAAAGTGTTAAGATTGTGAGAAGTTGTGAGAAATGAGTGTGTGACCTCCCTCCCCCCTAAAGTGTGCTGTGTTTGGGAGGAGGAGGAGGGGGGCTGACTGGGTGCAGTCTGCAGGGCTGATGAGACAAAGGGATTTCAATATGCACTGCTGAGATATATATATATCAGTAATGTCTACAAACCTAAATACATTTCTTCTCTTTTGCGCAAGCGCTGTTGGTTATAAAAGTTACGATATTTATGTGTTATGATGTGATCAGATTTCATGTGTTTTGATGTTAATTCAGATGTATTAAACTACAGATACTGTGAGACACGGGGGTTTGAAAATGTATGTGCCCCCCACCGTTCCCTATTTTTATATACTGTTTATTGGTTTGCAGTAATTAATGTGATCAGAGATAATATTTTCTGTTTTATTGAATAACTAACTACAATTGTTTTATTTTTGATTTCACACATGAGTTATGTCATTGTAAAGATCAAATGTATTTTGTCAGGAAAAAGTCATTTTTGTTTCAGGCTGTTGTACATTACAGGGGGTTAAATTAGTGTTATGTTGAGATGTAGTTTTGAACTCTGCTACATCACTCTCGCAGAGTCCACAAAGGGGGGAAGGGTGAAGGAACTGATCAGGTACAATTTTGGTTTATGTGTAAGAGACCATCCCCCTCCAGCAAAGTTACACAGGAGGCGAGGTGACATCACTCACACGAGTCTTTATGGATTTAGATGAGGGAGAAGGCAAAACAAAACTTGTCTGGACATTGTTAATTTGATGTAAAGTTTTTGGGAATGTTTTATTTTTATTTGTTTTTGTATGAATCAAGTATTTGCAGAACCTGATAAAAGTGAGATTCTCAAAGTATTCTGGATTATCAGCTGAATGAGGAGGAGTTGTGTTTGGTAGCGGCTCGTGACACCAATACATGGAGTACCTCTACGCAAGCATATACTTTGTACTGTACTGAACAAAATGGACATGCCACTGCAGTTCTCACACAAAGTCATGGACCACAGCAGCGCCCGGTAGCATATTATTCAGCTAGACTAGACCCTGTGGCCCGAGGTTCCCCATCATGTGTGAGAGCTATCATTGCTGTAAATTCAATGTTAAACAAGGCCTCAGATTTGGTCCTGGCATTTCCACCACATGATATTACTGCTATTCTAACTCAAGTACAACCGAAGCATTTGTCCACTGCAAGACATTTGAGATTAATCTGTGCGCTTCTTCTCCCTGAGCAGGTTACTTTACACCACTGTACTACATTGAACCCAGCTACCTTACTGCCTTTGGAGCAAGGGGGAGAAGACGTAGGTAAAGTATGGTCACAATTTTTGTCTGAAACTGATGAACATGATTGTATGGCCCTTATGGCCCAGGAAACAGTGGGGTTCGCACATGTAAAAGATACCCCACTCCAAAACCCAGACCTAAATACTCTTTGTGGATGGTTCAAGGTATTTTGTAGAAGGATCTTTTCTTACAGGATATGCAGTAACCACCGAATATGTAGTCCTAGAAGCAGCCTCCTTACCAGCGTCCCGCTCAGCACAAGAAGCGGAGCTTAAGGCCCTGGCAGCAGCATGCCAACATGCAGAAGGAAAGACAGCAAATATATACACTGACTCTCGAAGTAGCAGTAGTAAACATTAAAAGCTCACACCAAGGTGAGTTCACCAGAGACAAAAGGAAATGCTTTGGCAGACCAAGCCGCAAAAGCAAGCAGCACAGAAGCTACCCGTGTTAGCAGCCGTATGTCAGATAAAAGATCCAGAGGAAACAAGACCAGCTGTAAGCCCGGAACTACGGCAAAAACTTCAAGGACAAGCAGCAAAAGAAGAAAAAGACAAGTGGACGGCCCAAGGAGCAACGCTACGAAAAGATGGCCTCTGGCAATGCCAGAATAAACTGTGCCTGCCTAAGACAATGTTCCCAATGATGGCCCAAATAACACATGGAGCGACACACCAATCAAAAACGGCAATGATGGACTTGGTAAACAAGGTGTGGTATGCCCCAGGGTTTAGTGTGATGGCCAGCAGTTTTACACAAGGATGCATGATCTGTGCAACACATAATATTGGAAGAACTGTAAAAGTACCACAGAAGCACACACCCAGACCAATATCCGTTCCAGAGACTGCAGATAGACTATATTCAACTACCCAAAGTTGGTACCTAGGAGTATGTGCTTGTTTGTATTGATCTCTTTTCAGGATGGCCAGAAGCTTTTCCAGTAACCAAAGCTACAGCCGTAGCCACAGCAAAGAAACTGATCAACGAGGTGGTGTGCAGATATGGAGTTCCAGAGATGATCGAGAGCGACAGAGGAACTCATTTTACGGGTGAAATCATGAACCATGTGTTGTCAGCTCTAGGCATAAGTCAAGCCCTACATACACCATACCATCCACAAAGCAGTGGGAAGGTTGAGAGACTAAATGGGACTCTCAAATTGAAAATCCAAAAAGCAATGGTAGAAAACGGGAAACCATGGACCGAGTGTCTACCATTAGCCTTGTTCTCAGTAAGATACACGCCCACAAAAAGAACAGGTCTCAGCCCATATGAGATCTTATTTGGGTCGGCTCCCAGATTAGGATGTTATTTTCCACAGGTGCTCCAAATGCAGTATGGTAGACTAACAGATTATGTATCAACGCTTGACAAACAATTGACCAAGGTGCATGCACAAGTCTTTGCTTCCATTCCAGGTCCTGATTCAGTTGAAGGGACGTATAAGCTAGAACCAGGAGATTGGGTCATTGTCAAAAGACACGTGAGGAAGAGCCTTGAGCCACGGTTTGATGGTCCTTTTCAAGTTTTGCTCGTTACAAGCACATCAGTGAAGCTCGAAGGAAAGGCAAGCTGGATTCACGCCAATCATTGTAAAAAGGTTCTTCAGCCAGAAGAATGAAGATCTTTGCGGTTGTTGCGGCGGTTGTTGCGTGTGCTCTTATACAAAAAGGCAGAACTGCTACTCCTGTACACGTAATCAGTACAGAATCACTGGAACAGTTCAGGACAGGGTGGGCGAATGCCACAGTGGATAGAAAGCAGGGTAACTACACCTGTAAGGCCAATGCCCCGTGTTATACTACAAATGTGACTACAACCGAAGGGACTTGGAAAAAAGGACCACATGGAGGGACTGTGTACCTTCACATAGACAAAACAGCCAACATTAGCATACAAGAAGAGACGCCGGGGCTGTTGCTTTGTTGTTATGAACCAGATTTACAGTATCTACAGAAATATACAACCAGTAAAAATAGAAACAAAATGATAAATAAGACTTACGAAAGATGCAACAAGGAGAGGCTCAACTCTACGATTGTAATAAAAGAAACTGATAGGATGATATTATGTATGAATAATAGCCAAATAAGAAATAGAAGATATTTTGTATTCTTGATAACAATTTTAAGAGATAGTTTTAAGCCACATATAACAGTACAAAGTCTGGAAAGAATCCCACACACTTGTAAGAGCGCTGTAACCCAACAGCAGAAAAAGAATGTACACTTCAATATTTCCTTCCCTGAATCCCCCAGCTGTCATAGACAAAAAAGAGAATGGTATGACCCGCTATTAGGAGGGGTAGGAACGGGATTAGGAGTATTGAATGGTATACAGTTAGAAACAGTTCGGCGGATAGAAGGGAACTGGAAGGGAGAATGCACCCTGGCGAAAGCGATCATGCCTTTTCATATACTCTCTGAGACCCAAGAGACCACCTCTCAAAATAGTCACATATTTACAAGGGAAAAAAGAGATCTGAAAGGAAGTTTTGACCCCCATGTGTATATAGATGCTATAGGAGTCCCAAGGGGGGTCCCAGATGAATTCAAGGCCCGGGATCAGGTAGCAGCTGGATTTGAATCATTAATCCCTATGATCACAGTTAACAAAAATGTAGATTGGATAAATTATATCTATTACAACCAGCAACGGTTTGTTAACTATACTAGGGACGCTTTACAAGGTCTAGCTGACCAGTTAGGACCCACATTTACTATGACTTTCCAGAACCGTATGGCCCTTGATATGATACTAGCAGAAAAAGGAGGCGTTTGTGCCATGATAGGTACTACCTGTTGTACTTTTATTCCAGATAACACAGGACCAAACGGCAAAGTAACCATGGCAATCAAACAGATTGTTTCTTTATCCGAGGAATTAAAACGAAATTCAGGTTTCACAGACCCATGGGATCAGTATTTCTCATGGTTAACCGGATGGCAGAAAATTCTGGCCCAAATTGGGATTGTAATCTTAATTTTTCTAGTGCTTTTCGCAGTTATTGCTTGTTGTGTATTACCATGTATGAAGAAATTAATGACTAAAACTATAACTGAAGTAACTCCCACTTTTATGTTTTCTTCAGAAATTGAAGGACTTTTACCAACTCCATCCATGAAAACAACCACCCTTTATCGAGACTATTGTTCTGAAGATGAATAGATAGTGTAGGGTGTGCACCGACTCTTTAAGTCCAGCTACAAAGGGGGGTCTCCTAATAGGGGAGGCTCGTCTCAAACTGGTGAAAAAATCCTTTTACTCCCCTTTCCCAGAGCACGGACACACTTAGGTTAAGAAATGAAGAAAATAATGATAAAAGGGGGGACTGTGAAGGATGGAGTGGACAGAAGTTAATGTTTATAATAATTTTCTTTCTTTAATAAAATATAGACTATAGAGTTGTGTACATAATTGTGATGAAGCAATAGTAATAGGATTAGATAAGTATACGTGGCAAGATGGCCCCTGAACAGGGACTACGCACTAATAAAATAACAAGTCACTTCCTGGTATGAACGAACTATGAACTATGAAGACATATCTAAAGGACCAGATAAGGGTGAACCTATCCAAGGATGACACAAGTAACAAGAGGCTTATAGTGATACGTGCTTTTATAAAAGTGTGATAACATGTACCCACCCCCAGGAGAAAGGGGATATAGAACAAATGTGTGTAATAAATAAATCAGTGACGCCTCTCCTGATGCTGAGTGAGGAGCTTTATACCAGACTTTGTGTGGTGTGATTCCTTTCGTACGAACTCAGCGTATTATCCCTGCCGGTTGAGACTGATTAGTACCCGAACAACTTGGCCCTCCAACATCTTCTGGATTAGGTCTTTGACCTCCTGGTACAATGCAGGTGGTATGCTTCTGTATCTTTCCCGCACTGGGACTGCACCCCTAGTGTGAATGGCGTGTTCTATAGCGTCGGTACAGCCATAATCTTCCTCGTGAGAACCAAAAGCAGTCAAGTAGCGTTGTAGGAGTGCCCGTAGTGCTTCTTCAGACTCCGGGTCGGGGGCCACCCCCTGCAATTTTAGTTGTTGCCACAGCCAGGTCAGTGCCCCTCCGGCCTCCTCTGTCTCCTCGGGCTCTGGCTCGTTGGACGGCCCGTGGGGTTCCGACTCAGTTACATCTTGAGGTCGTATAACATGTACTGCCGCTAGAGCTGTGGCGGGAGGGATGACGGTCACCACATCATCCAGATTCATCAGCCGAACGGTGGCGCAGCCCCGCGCTATTCGGCACACGGTCCTTCCCACCATCCAGTTGGCGGCTGGAGAGGCGTCGCTAAGTGGTTCTACTATCACAGTAGCATTCCTCAACCGAAGATGTGTCTTCACCTCCAACGGTAGCGTTAACTCTTGTCTAGGGGGCAGTTGAAGGGGTTTTCCTCGGGGTGACCTAATGGTACCCACTTGTCCTTCCTCTTGTGCTACTCTTTCTTTTTGTCGGCAGATTCTCTGTAACTGTTGAAGAGACTGTTGCACTCGGGTGTTCCCGCCGACTCTTTCCCAGTAGACCATTCCCATCTCCCGCAACAGGAGTCCGTCTAACTCTCGTAGTATGTTCATGCCGATGATTACGGGAACACCCGGCCGGGCATAGTTAGGCACGACCAACACGGCCTGTCTGGGGATTGATTTTCCCAACAGCTCAATATCTAACCAGGTCATTCCAACCACTGGGATGGGGAGGTTGTTGGCAGCTGTCAAGGTGAGCCAAGGGTTCTCCAACTCATCAGACCCCGCAAAGTGTCTCTCATACACTTCCTTTGCCATCGTCGTAACTTCAGAGCCCGTGTCTAACAAGCAACTCACGTCTATCCCCTTTATCCGGGCCTGTAAGATGGGCGATCTGCCTGCGATACGGTGATATTGATCATTCGGGCCGATGGAATTGGAGGTCCCTGCCGCTTGGCCCTCAGCCGTGGGTGATTCTAGTTTAAAGGTGGCCGTTCCATCCTAGGGGCCTGACAGTCTCTTGCCAGGTGTCCTGGTCGGCCACATTCCCAATACCGGCGAATTTCGGCCGGATCAAATCTTCTCTGCCGAGGACGGTCCTCCCGGGTAGAACTTGCCGCCTTCAGCTGGTTGATCTCTTCTCTCATCTCCCTCATGGACACCCTCACATCCCTGGCAAAGTCTCGGAGGAAAGCACTGTCTGTTGTGGGGTCCATTTTCGGAGGCGGTCCCCTTTCGGTAGAGTTGTGTACACTAACGTGAGCACCATCCTCTCCCTCGCGCTGCCACTCTATGGCCTCTCGAACTAGGTCCACTAAGGCGGTATGCGGCTCCGTCCGTATATAGTCTCTGAGGCTCCTTCTTAGCGCTCTATTCTTCAACCCAGACACGTATTGGTCCCGCAGCACCCTGTCAGGGTCGGGGACAGCCGCGCACCCCTCTTGATCTTTCTTGCTAAGTCGGTTCCACAATCGTTGGAGTGCGACCGAGTACTGTTGGACAGATTCATCTTCCCGTTGACTACGGGTATAGAACTTTTTCCGTAAATCGGTAACTGAGGTAGTGTCTCCGTATAGGGTTTCGAGCCTGGCGATGATGTCTTCCAGGGTCGCTCTTTGACTGACTGGGAGGACTACTACTGCTGCACGAGCATCTCCTTCTAGCAGGCTCAACGCGAGATCCGCTTGGTGTGGGGGAGGTACTTGGTAGAGTCGGGCCGCTGCTCTTAGCCTCTCGGCCCAATCCATCAGCATCACGCTCTTTCCGTCATATTTGGGCACATTTAACATGGCTACCCCCATAGGGAACAGAATTGGGGGTGGGGCTGGGGCACTGATGGCAGGCTCCGCTGAAGTTCCTGGTTGGCTCATCCTGTTCGTGACGCCACGTGTTAGGTAAGACTAAACGTGGACACCACAACACTACTCAGTTCTTTTCAAATCAACGGTTTACTGAAAATCACAATTTCAAACAGGCCAAATAACTACAATACAGTATTCAAATCAAGTCTCTCAGTAGCTGAGGCACTCGCCCTCGTGGGAGTCCTACCCGCTCTTGGGTGGCTGCGCCTGGCGCTCACTGACCCGGCCCGGCGGGTCTCAAGAAGGAAATGGGCCGTCTCTGCGGATCACTGTGGTGCTACCACTCACACTGCGGAATCCCCAAATGTGGAAGCTATGCCCCTCGCCCTTTGGCTACGGCGTGAGTCCGGCGGATATATTACCGCGTGCGCCTCCGCGGGTCAGAGCGAGAGCTACTCACTACCACGCGGCATACCACCCTTACCTCTGATTTCTGCTCCTCTGTTGATGCAGATGACGTCTTTTCCCTTGTGTCTCCTGACACTGCTGAGTTGTAGTGAATGTCCAGCTAGTCCTCCTCCAGGAACGTTGAGCCAAGGATCCTTCTCCTACAAATGGTGGCAGCCTGGTCACTTTCTTGTCCCCACTCAGCTCTGCATCTTCTCTCTCTCCAAGTCCCCTCCCCTCTCCTTCCTCTTCCTGGGGTCCGCCAATTCCCCCTTCCCTCTCTCTCCGTCCGTTCTTTGGCTCCTCCTTTTTCTCTGTCTTAATGGCCTGTCTGTTTTCTCACTCCTGCTGTGTTCCACTGCCCCCCAGTGGTCATTGTTAACTTTACAGTTTTTACACATTGTTTCTAAGACATATGTCTAACCTTTGCTGCAAGCGGCCTGACGTCACACAAACGGGGGAAAACACGAGGCCCAGAAGGGGCTGAGAGCACAAATGGACATCTAAGGCTCGTGGAGATGGTGGGGACCGGAACCTTTATAACTTCCGCGGGAGGCGAGGGGGCTGCGACCCCTATCATGTCGTGAGGGTGCAGGAGGCTGGTACCCCCATTACAAGCAAGTGGATCCTCCTGGATTCTGTGTAGCCTGGCATGAAGGAGCACTACATAGTTGCACCATCCTTTTTTGCTGGAAAGATCTCATAGTTGCATCACTTAGCTCAGATTGACCTCTATAGCCCCTTCAAAGCACTAAAACCTTTAAATCACTTAATAAGGAAAACCTCCTTGGTGCATAAATGTCTTGCTCCCTACCTGTCTTTGGTAACTTTATGACTCAAGTTTGTCTAGTTGTCATAATAAGACATAGAAAATCACTAGTTGTGTGGGTTTAAATGTGTACCAGGAAACGTGGACACTGGAAAGAATGAAAACATAACTGAGGCCATAGGATTTGATATTTTTATATTGTCAGAATGATCAAAAGTAAAGGAATAAGTAATATTTTAAAGGGAAACTGCGAGCAGTTTTGAGCCCTCAAAACTGCTTATGGTTCTATATACAGGGTGGGAAGTGTGATGTAACTGTACCAGTGGTGTCGGTCATGCAAGATTATGAGTAATCAACGTTTTAGTGCTCCCTGTGCTATATTCACGAGTGCTCCGGAGACCAGACCATAAAATTAATTCAGACCTCAAACCAGACCCCCTGAATAAATCAGTCTTGGTGGTGACTGGCATGCTTTGGTTTTTGCTGCGTTCCAAGAGACATATTTATTTTATTTCCTTCGATGTAGCCATATGTGGCTTGTGTTTTGCTAGACAAGATGTAGTTTTTATTGGCACCATTTTGGGGTACATGGGACTTATTTATTAACTTTTATTTTTATTTTAGGGGAAATGGAAAGAAAAAAAGCAATTCCGGTTTATTTGACGTGTATCTGACGCGATACATTATTAGTGCATTTTTTTTTCTTTCTTTCACTATTTTACAAAATAAAACCACTGATTATGAAAAAAAGGTTTTAGCTTTTTTTAACTGTATTTAATAATTATTTTTTTTACCCATTAGGGATCTTCACATTGTGATCCTGTGATCGCTGACATAATACTTTGGCATACCCAAAATTGTATACCAAAGCATTACTGCCTGTCAGTGGGACTTTAGTGGCAGTCTATTTGGGCCCTTCTGAGGCCTCCGGGCTGTCATGGCTACCTATTGGTGACGGCAAACATTGGCCCGCAGATGGATGACAGAGCGAGCCCCCTTCCTCTGTCAAACCAATTAAATGCTGTGGTCACTATTGGCCGCAACATTTAAGGGGTTGAACGACTAGACCAGAAGGTCTCTCCGATCCCAACCTTTGCAGCTGGAAACCAGCCGTCATTCACAGCTGGGCCACTGCGGCGATCGCTACGGCTTAGCTTCTGCGCCTGGGTGATCACCATCACGTACATACACATCAGGATGCAGGAAGGGAACCCTTCCCATGACATACATGTATGTGAAAATGCAGGAAGAAGTTAACAGCTCTTTGATCTGTATTAAATTAATTCAATGTGTCCATTCTGTACCACTTTGTGCCACCATTTTTACATGGAGACACGTTTGTTTTTTTCACAGATTCCATGAGAATCCAGGAGAGAAACAAAAAACATCAGAGGTTCTGGGCCTCAATGCAAAATCTGTTACAGGGTTCCCATTTATGAAATGCCATATATTACACTGGTGTGTTCTTTTGTGGCAGAGGTAACGTTGGATACTCTCAGGCACCAGGGCCCAAGAGTGACTGCTACCTTTACACCCCCTATAGCTACGCCCATGCTTCATTTCATGTTGTATTAGGGAGGGTTTCCATTGTTTTTAAATATTATTTAGTTGTACACAGCTTATTGGGTCCAGGCAGTATGATACCCTCATCCACACCTCTCTACCTTGGGGAGCATTTGCACTAATCGGGCTTGGAAACTGCAGTCATATGTTATCACTTTGGTGTGTTGCAAGCAGCATTAGATTTGAAAAGAGAGATATTGTTTTCAAGATTGACTTCTGCTGCGTACCACTGTCTATCTCTGGAGACAGCAGTTCAATTTGTGATACCTATTACTGCACACAAATATCACTGTTGAGCCTTGAGATGCTTGTAAACAACATTTCTAAGATCTGCTAAAGGAAAACCAATTATAGACCCCCTCTCCACAGTTTTCCTGTGAATTTTTGTTAACATTTATTTAAAAAAATAAAGTTAAACCCATGCAATAAAGATGATTTTTCATTTACCCATAAAGTAATAATTTAATGTATTCAGATATGATACCATTTCTACATATCTCCTGTGTACATTCCTTCACTCTGCCATAACTTTATCAATGACAATAAATCTTACATTATCCTGGGCAAATGGTGTGGAAAAATTCCCGGCTACTTTTTGTTACAAACCAATTACTTTAAAATAATACACGTGTGAGACAATTAGACAATATAACACTATTATTTTTTCTTTACAATGCATGAAAAGAAAAAATATTGCAACAGCGCTGATTGTAGGTAGACGTAGTAGTAATGCTATACATAAGAAAATAGGTGAAAAAGGTGATGTGCTTTAAAGGGAACCTGTCACCAGCATTTCACCTATTGAACGTTACATATCCCTCACTGGCCGCTGCTATCAAAAGTTCATTGCCGTTACCCCCTCTCCTAAACTCCTCCTCCGACTGTAAATAACGGTCTGCAAACATTTTGCGCTTTTTATCGTAATAATCCGGTGTCCCTTTGTACGCACACACCAGAAGAAGTCCTCAATGCACAAGCGTGGGATTTTGTGTGCTGGGGGAAGGCGAGGAGCTGCCAATCAAAAGAAAGGAAGTGGGGTAAACTCAGAAAGACTTGAGGAATGAAGATTTGACTCTTTTCAAACAAAGATTTGACTATTTTCAAACAAAGATTTGATTCTTTTAGGCTGGGTTCAGACGTGGCGGAATTTCACTAGAATTCCGCTGCGGACACTCCGCAGCGTTAATCCGCAGCGGAGCCGTTTCTGCATTGACTTCCACTTCTATTTAGAAGTGTTCGTTTAGACGATGCGTAAAATTCCGCTGCGGAGCATAGGCTGCGGAGCGGAATTTGGTGTCCGCAGCATGCTCTGTCTGTTGCGGAGCAGTGGCGGACTCATGGCGTAATTTCTCCATTGACTTCAATGGAGATTCTAATTTCCGCAATGAAGTCCGCAGCTGTCATGCACATGTTATGTGTGCTGCGGATGCGTCTTGCTTTTTTAACTTGACATTTCTTCATTCTGGCTGGACCTATGTATTTCTAGGTCTACAGCCAGACTGAGGAACTCAATGGGGCTCCCGTAATGACGGGAGCGTTGCTAGAAGACGTCTGTAAATAGTCACTGTCCAGGGTGATGAAAGAGTTAAGCGATCGGCAGTAACTGTTTCTGCACCCGGGAAAGTGACTACCGATCCCAATATACAGCAACCTGTAAAAAAATATAAGTTCATACTTACCGAGAACTCCCTGCTTCTGTCTCCAGTACGGCCTCCCAGGATGACGTTTCAGTCTAAGTGACGGCTGCAGCCAATCACAGGCCAAGCACAGGCTGCAGCGGTCACATGGACTGGCGCGTCATCCAGGGAGGTCGGGCTGGATGCCGAAAGAGGGACGCGTCACCAAGACAACGGCCGGTAAGTATGAAATTCGTTTACTTTCACTAGGGAAAGTGCTATCCCTTCTCTCTATCCTGCACTGATAGGGAGAAGGGAAGCACTTTTCCCACACTCCGCAGCAGCTAGTCCGCATCAATTTTCTGCACATTTTGGGCAGATCCGCAGCCGTAATCCGCAACCCGGATTAGGTGCGGCATTGATGCGGACAGTTGCGGAGGAAATCCGCCACGTGTGGTCATGCCCATGCTTAGCATACGGTGTGGGAACACTAAAAAACTGAATACTAAAGGTACAGAGACTACTTAGAAGACAATTATAGGTTATATAGAAATGATTTTTCACCCACTACCACCAGGTATTGCTGGTTTAATAGGTGAAATGCTGGTGACAGGTTTCCTTTAATCACCTCACAGGCAGGCAACTTTTCGATCCATCTCAATGGGATCTTTGTCAAGCTTGACAAAGATCCCATTGAGACGGATCGAAACGTTGCCTGCCTGTGGGGTGGTTAAAGCACATCACCTTTTTCACCTATTTCCTTGTAGTGCTGTCTCTTTATATATATATATATATATATATATATATATATATATATATATATACAGGGGCGTAGCTAAAGGCTGATGGGCCCTGGTGCAAGAACTCAGCTTCGGCCCCCCTACCCCTCCCGAACACCACAAGACCACTGCCGCGCCTATGGCCAGCCGCCTTGCCCAATAGCCCCCCCAGTATAATTCCCCCCATAGCCGCCCCACAGTATAATGCCCCCCATTAGCTGCCCCATACAGTATAATGCTCCCCGTAGCTGCCCCCATACAGTATAATGCTTCCAAAACTACCCCCACAGTATAATGCTCCCATAGTCCCATAGCTACCCCCCTACAGTATAATGCCCCCATATAGTATAATGCCCCCCAAAGCAGACCCCATACAGTATAATGCCCCTCATAAATTCCCCCATACAGTATAATGCCCCCCATAAAGTATAATGCCCCCATAGCAGCCCCATACAGTATAATGCCTCCATAGCTGCCACATACAGTATAATGCCCCATACAGTATATCACATATAGTTGCCCCCATACAGTATAATGCTCCCATAGCTACCCCCCCCACAGTATAATGCTCCCATAGCTACTCCCCCCACAGTATAATGCCCCCATACATTATAATGCCCCCATAGGGTATAATGCCCCTCATAAATTCCCCCTTACAGGATAATGCCCCCATAGCAGCCCCATACAGTATAATGCCCCTCATAGCTGCTCCCACACAGTATAATGCCCACCATAAAGTATAATGCCCCTATAGCAGCCACATACCGTATAATGCCTCCATAACTGCCACATACAGTATAATGCCTCCATACAGTATAATGCCCCCATAGCAGCCCCATACAGTATAATGCCCTCCTTAGCTGCCCCACATAGTATAATGCCCCCATAGCAGTCCCATACAGTATAATGCCCCCTTTAGCTGCCCCCGCACAGTATAAAGCCCACATAGCTGTCTCCCTACAGTGTAATGCCCCCATAGCAGCCCCATACAGTATAATCCCCCTCATAGCTTCCCCCACACAGTATAAAGCCCTCCTTAGCTGCCCCACACAATATAATGCCCCATACAGTATAATGCCCCCATAGCAGCCTCATACAGTATAATGCCCCCTTTAGCTGCCCCCACACAGTAAAAAGCCCCCATAGCTGTCTACCTACATTGTAATGCTCCCATAGCTGCCACCATATCAGCCCCACAGACAGTATAATGCCCCCATAGCAGACCCCATATGGTATAATGTCCCTCATAGCTGCCCAACACAGTATAATGCCCCCATAGCAGCCGCATACAGTATAATGCCCCTCATAGCTGCCACCATAACAGCCCCCAGACAGTATAATGCCCACATAGCACACCCCATATGGTATAATGTCCCTCATAGCTGCCCAACACAGTATAATGCCCCCATAGCAACCCCATACAGTAATAATGCCCCTCATAGCTGCCACCTTATCAGCCTCCCAGACAGTATAATACCCCTCATAGCTGCCACCATATCAGCCCCCCATACAGTAATGCCCCTCATAGCTGCCACCATATCAGCCCCCCTCCTTATACAGTATAATTCCTCCATATGTGCATAATAGAAAAATAATAAAGTTACTTACCTATCCCTGTTCCCACGACGGGTGGAGGAGATCCTTCTCCTTCTTTGCCCTGTGTTGAGTGACTCGGCGCAGACAGGCGCGATGACGTCACTAAATCGCGCCGGTCTGCGCTGAGACGCTAATACCTCACGGCACAGTGAATGCTAGAGGAAGGAGCCGTCAGCTCCTTGCTCCAGGATTAAATTCAACTGGATCTGCATCCTGAGGACGCAAATACAGTTGGAAGCAGGACCTCGGTGAGAGGTTCGTGACTCACAAGAGGTCTTCACACGAACCTCCAGGGGGAGTGCGACCCACAGTTTGTAATGTATTGTGTCATGCAGTTTGTAATTTAAAGCCCCCCTCTCCTCTCTCGACCGCAAACACAGACAGTACATTCCAACAGACAGTACAATATAACACACATACATTACGGGCCCCCTCTGCAGCTCACCTGCAGTCTTCCATGCTCTTCCGCATCGGCTCTTCCACAGTGGCTGGAACACCCCCTCACGTAACGTCGCGGTCACATGGTACACTCAGTGTACCATGTGACTGTGACGTCTAAACAAACCATGCCCGTAATCAGGAAGTGCTGGCATCACGGCACATACAAACTTTGTATTATGGGCCCGGTCACAACTGCGACCCCTATAGCTACGCCACTGTATATATATATATATATATATATATATATATATATATATATTTATATATATAGTGTATTAGGTAATCTTAGCATTTGCAGGGTGCTGTTGCAATGTTTTTTTCTTTACATGTATTGTCTGCAGTCACAGCGTACTTGCAACTGCACCTTTTTCATTTTGCTAGGATGTGCTGACCAACCTCTAATGTGTTACATGTTGTATGGCAGTAATGACTGCCCCTATTTTTGGTTGTGAGCTCCTCCCATTTTGTGCAAGGGTTGTTTTAATTAGAATAAAGCTGTATTCTACCTACCCCGAGTATATTCTGCAGGCTTAGACCCAGAACAGTTAAAAAGGTTGCCTTGTCATAGCAGGTGGGCTCATACAATTTTATCAAAATGTGCGCTAATAACCACACTCTTGTAGGTAAATGTAGAAGTAGTGCAAATTTATCTATAAATAGTGTATTAGGTAGTCTTAGGCTATATTCACACGACAGTGAAAAAAATGTCCATTAAAAACTGATCAACTGTTAGTTTTTCATGGCCATTTTGCATCAGTGTCTCATAAAATCCGCAGTGTTCATGCCTAGTGTGTTCCTACCCTAAGGCCGGATTTACACAAGCATGTGCTTTTTGCGCGCGCAAAAAACATGGCGTTTTGCGCATGCAAAAGGTCCATAACAGCTCCGTGTGGCAGCAGCGTATGATGCGCGGCTGCGTGATTTTCGTGCAGCCGCCATCATTATGACACTCTGTTTGTATGTTTGTAAACAGAAAAGCACGTGGTGCTCTTCTGTTTTCATTCATCGTTTTTATTGCTGTTGCGCGAATCACGCGCGTCACGCTGAAGTGCTGGGCATGATTTTCACGCACCCATTGACTTCAATGGGTGCGTGATGCGCGAACAATGCACAAATATAGGACATGTCGTGAGTTTTACGCAGCGGACACACGCTGCGTGAAAATCACTGACAGTCTGCACGACCCCATAGTGACATAGGTCCGTGCGAGGTGCGTGAAAATCACGCACGTTGCACGGATGTATTACACGTTCGTCTGAATAAGCCCTAACAATAAGGCCCAGTTCGCAGAGTTTTTGGGCCTTGATATTGACTCGGACACTGCGTCAGAATCAGCACCAAACAACTTCCAAAACCGCCTCCCATTGAGGCGTTAAAAAGAAAAAGCAGCACGTCCTTTCTTGCCGCTGTTCCACCTCTGACCTCCCATCGAAATCAATGGGAGGCAGAAAATGCATTTTTTGCTGCGTTTTTTGTCTGCTGTCCTCAATCGCCGCAGGCAAAAAACGCAGCAAGATAGTGTGGGCAGAATCTGCCTCAAAATTCGGTGCGCGGTTCCAGGTGCGTGCGGTCGCGGGTGCGCGCTTGCGGACGCTCGCGAGATCGCACGCGCGGGAGTTGCGGGTGCGTGCGATCGGTTGCGCGGGCAGGCGGTGTTTGACGGCCCCCATGACGAGAGGGGGGGCCCGCAGCTCACGACATTCTTTTGGTGAAAAAAACGGGCCCCATTGCAGGGGCCTGTTTTTTTTCTACCAAAGGCAAGTCGCGGCAGTTGCCGGGCCCCCCTTTCAATTAGGTTTGGCCGGGCCCGTCACATCAGTACCCCTAATACCCCCCTGATGGCGGCCGTAGCATGATATAGTGCTGGACGAAGTACCGTTAACAGGCGGTGCCATGGTAGGGGGGCCTAGAAAATTTTGCTGTATGGGGCCCTGAAATTCCTGACGGCCCTGAACATCATTGTTCTGAAAACGTTTTTTCTCTGTTGTGTGAATAAGGCCTATGTGTTTGCAGAGTGTTTTTGCAATGTTTTTTTGCTTTACATGTACTGCTCATTACTGCTGTATAAATGTCCTCCATGCTGCTATTACTTCTTTGTGTGTGCTACAAAGAGACAGGAGAGCTTATTGGGGCTGATGCCCACGGGGGTCTGGTCGCACTATGAGGGAGTTTCCCTACGTGAAGTCTTTTTACTTAGCTAGAAAAGCGATAGCCATTCGTTGGATGGGGGATATCTCTCCTGAGCTCTCCCAGTGGAAGAAGCTAGTTAACGCTATACTCCCGTATGAAAATGTGATGTATAAACACAGAGGATGTCAACATAAGTTCATGAGGGTTTGGGGGGTGGTGTTCTTCACCTCGTACCTCTTTCAGCGTTGGCGACCTTAGAGCTTCCTTGCCGCACAGCGTTATTGGGGATTGATTGACCTCCACCTGGCTAATTCCCAACACCCTCTTTCTTCTTTGACCTGGGTAATGTTACGTGAATGGAATATGTTTTTTATTTATTTGCCAACTTATCCGTGTGTCTCTGCCCCGCCTGCGTGCGGTGTCATTATGGGGTCTAATATGACTACTTTCTATGTATTCTATGTGACATTATTGCTTATCATGTGAATTCGTCTTATGCAGGAATGTTAATGTTATTGTTTTTGTACCTATCAATGGTTTCTGTATGTATAACTACAATAAACCGAGTTTAAAAAAAAAACAGAAATAGTGTTATTCACACACACACACACACACACACACACACACACACACACACACACACACACACACACACACACACACACACACACACACACACACACACACCAGCTTATTGTGAAAAGCCTTTTGAAAGGTTAGGTACGCTTTAAAGAGGCTCTGTCACCAGATTATAAGTGCCCTATCCCCTCTCTAATCTGATCGGCACTGTTATGTAGATAACAACAGTGGTTTTTAATTTGAAAAACGACCAGTTTTACACAAGTTATGAACCATTTAAAATTTATGCGAATTAGTTCTTAGTGACCAACTGGGCGTTTTTTTTACTTTTTACCAAGTGGGCGTTGTAAAGAGAAGTGTATGACGCTGACCAATCAGTGACCAATCAGCGTCATACACTTCTCTTCATTCATTTGTTTCACTGCACAGCATGATCTCGCGAGAAAAGTGGTAAAAAGTTAAAAACCACCCAGTTGGTCATTAGGAACGAATTAGCATAAAAATAAAATTGTTCATAATTTGCTCAAAAATGATCGTTTAATAAAAAACACTCTTGTTATCTATATTACAGCGCCTATCAGATTAGGGAGGCGATGGGGCGCTTATAAACTGGTGACATAGACTCTTTAAGACTAAATACGTGTGCTATAATTTCCTGCATATGATAAGAACTGGTAGCCTGCTCCATAACGGTTTTTGTCTTCTAAAGATTCTAAGTTCTATTGAATAGGATCTTCTCAGCATTTCTTTTATTTTTATTATCTAGAATATTTTAAAGCAAAATAAAAATGCTTTTGATAAACATTTCTCTAAAAAGAAAACGCATGTATAGTACATTTTGGGTCATATACCCAAAGTTTAAGTACTATATGAGTCATGTAATCTTGACTACAGTTTGCAATCAGTATACATTCAGTCTAATGTAAGATCAAATAACCCGGCCACTTTGCTGAATCATATTGCCCTATCACCAACATGGCACAATTACTAAACAGTAACAGAGAGATAATTATACTTTAGGCTGGGTTCACACGAGCATGTTACGTCCGTAATGGACGGAACGTATTTCGGCCTCTCTCCTAGCATCATAGTTATGTACGACGCTAGGAGTCCCTGCCTCGCTGCAGGACAACTGTCCCGTACTGTAATCATGTTTTCAGTACTGGACAGTAGTTCCACGGAGAGGCAGGGACTCATAGCATCGTACATAACTATGATGCTAGGAGCCCGGCTCCCTGCAGTGTGCTCGGTCCGGGACTTGCGGCCGAAATACGTTCTGTCCTTTACGGACGTAACATGCTCGTCTGAACCCAGCCTAAGATTTTATTCCATTCAGGCCAAATTGCTTAATAGCCTAATTAAAACGTATTCTTTATCATAAAATAAAAGCATCACATGGCCATTTTAAGCTGCTGATTCTCCTTAGAAAACTTATAATAGGTTGCTGAAAATCTAAAAAATGTAAATAGAAGTATAGTAAATCAAGTTCAAATAAATTAAAAATATATAAAACTCGCGTTTCACAGATACTGTATCAGATCCAGGGCTAGTCCTATTTTAACGTAAAGATAGATACAGTGGTGTAACTACCTTCAGACGCAGATGCTATTGAATACTATGACAGAGCAGGGAGGTATCTCCCTGCTCTGCCATGAGCTACTGTAACAGTGACGTAGCTCTAGGAGTCGCAACGGTTGCAATAGCGACCGAGCCCCCGTAGTCACATAGCGCTGACCATGCTGGTCCCGCTCCCTGAATGCTGGAGCAAGGAGCTGACGGCTCCTTGCTCCAGCATTCACTCTGCAGTGAGCGGAAAAGGCTGTATTACTGTGAACCGCCGCTACAAGTGGGTCGACAATTCACAATACGAGCAGTGACCGGAATGAAGGGGAAGCAGCGCTCATACGAGTGCTGCGGCCCCTTCAAAACAGCTAATTGGCGGGGGTCCCGGCAGTCGGACCCTGGCCTACAGCTATTGATGGCCTATCCTGAGCCATCAATTTTTAGAGACTGGAAAACCCCTTTAACACATCTTGATTTTACTGCAGTGACGCTAATGGGAAAACACACATACTATCTTTATGGTACTATTCCAACTACATGCTGTTAAAGAGAGCCTTACCCCACCTTCCCTATCTTCTTTGAAAAAGACCCCCAATGCTGATAAAATTGGGAATCCAATTTAAACATCATTCCCTGCTTTCACAAACTGTCCTGTATTTCGCTTTCTGCTTTGAGAGCCTTTTGAAAGGTGCTATTCTGGAGTAGAAGTATCATACCTGTATCTTTCATTATAGATAGGCTTTCACATTCAGGACACCCTGAATATTTGGACAGATGAGAAGTCCAAGAAAGCAATACAATTCTACATCGTTTTAACTGAGAAAAAATATTTGCAAATAATAATAATAATATAGGACACATTTTATGTTCTCCGGTATGTGGGGAGACAATCCCAACTCAAAACAGCAGGTAGTCTAATAAAGTGCATCATCTTTTCATTTACACAAAATGAGCTGAGAAAACGCTGTAATTGTTCTGTTGCCTTAACAACCTTTTATTTAACAGACCTATTTTGCATCACGGACAACAGCTTATTATGGGTTTTTAGCTAAATCCACCCAGTTTTCATAGCCAAGGGGAGTTACAATATAGATGACTAATAGATTTGATATTTTTTTTGATATTTGGATTTTTTTTTTTCGCTCATTGACTTTATTGCGTCGCCTGATGTACCCTGGGCTCAGGGGTGAAACATATCAGGGACATTTACTTTGAATTAATTTACTTAGTATTGTAATTGTAGAATTATTATTTTGTTGGGCATTATTAGGGCTAGAATTCTGGTTAAGTAGCTCTGTGGTGAGGTAGGATGATTTTACAGTATTATAGGGATAGACACCCATGAGTTGTATATCTTGTACCTGACCTCTCTGCTACTACCCTATGCACATATTCTTGGTGGAAATGTTTTTGATAGTTTATCATTATCATTAAATTTTTTGGGGTATTATCTTCAGTGATATAATTGCCTAAACACCTAAATAATGAGGTCTGTGTCCCCATGCATTGATCTACAATTATTATGCAGTTTATTCCAGGTTTTGGGATAAAGTGCACCCAAGAAAACTCAGTTGCAAATATGTACAAAAACTAGCAATTTTTCTCGCTGCTCACCAAATTTGGAAAGTGATGAGAATAGTGGGCGTGCTCTCCAAGGAGACGTAGTTTAGGCAACATAGGGGAAAAGGTGCAACTTTGGCAATAATCTACTCCTGCTCATAGCAGGCGTAGATTTTATTTGTTGACTGCCAGACAGTTCAAATATGCCTTTTGATAAATTTGGTGCACATCACCAAACACTCTCGTATACACTTAGAAAATGTGGGCCAATTTATTTTGATAAAAATATTTGCTCAGGATTTTTTTATGAAATCAGTTTTCTTGTTTTTTTTTTTGCAGTGTTTTAATTTAATTTAATTTAATATAATTTTATTTTACAAGTTATCATACAGTATACCTGTATCTCTGCATGATATATATGTGTCTGTCTGTATTTTTGTTAAAGCGACTCGCTCTACTCAGACTCGTTTCCCTTGGTCTATGTGTGGCAGCTATCGGATAATCTTTTTTTTTTAAATGGAGGTTTAATGATCTTTACTTTATAATAATTCTGCCTTTGCTGTAATGGAAATCATCTCTCCATTGACTTCCTGCTGAGCTTGTGATAGGTTTGTGTTTATACATAACAGACAATCAGAAGAGGGAGAAGCAGCCTGAAGCAATGATGAGATAGGAGACAGGATAGGAGGTGGATTTCAGACTACCTCCCTGTAGAAACTTTAGATAAGCTGTAGTCACAGGTCACAGCTCTGCATTAATGAAGTTTCCACTCTGTGCTGGTAAAGTGGTAAGGGAATTTGTGAATGGCTTTACGCCAGTTTTCTGGCGGTAAAAAGACGTAAATTAAGGTGCACTACATAGTTGTGCAATAATTTGTGACTTTTTGACATGTTCCACCTCAACTTGTCAAATTTACTCTAATTCACGCCGGAAACTGGCATAAATTATAGCGGAAATATACTCCAGCTCGTTGCTGGCGTCGATTCTACTTTGTCGAGCACAGACAGCACAAGATGTGACAAATCTATTAAGAGGCATTCGCATCTTAATGAATTTGTTGCATCTTACTCCTGTGGGCTTCAGACTGAAATGGTATATGAAACACAAACTTATAAATACATCACATTATTTATCTTGTGCTCAGTGGTGCGCACACTGGGGGTTCCGATGGGTCTGGGGCCTCTCCCCTTCTCCTTTTAGACGCTTATAAAGAATTAAAGAATACAATTATTTTTTTTACAGGCAATTATTTATTGGATTTGATTTGTCGCGGGCATCCTCACCACTGCCAGGTTCTTTTTGTCCACCAGATGCCACCAGTTCAATTCGTCTTGATACAAAACAGCGCCAGGGCGCAGTCATTTAGGGGATCTGGTATCTGATTTATTTATGGGGTCTGGTCGGAGGTGTGATTTACTCAGTGGTCTGGTCTAAAATCTAATTTATTTAGAGGGTCTGGTCTGAGGTCTGATTTACTTAGGGGTATGGTCTGAGACCAGATTTATTTAGGTTGTCTGGTCTGGGGTCTGAATTAGTTCTGAGATCTCGTCTGAGGTCTGAATTTATTTAAGGGTGTGGTCTGAGGTCTAAATTAATTGTAGGGTCTGATCTGGAGTTTGGTGCCTCCACTGCCCCCATCTTCCATTTTGTACTTATGTGGCAGATAGTGTGTGCGGTACCATTTTTTGTGTTTTTTCCACCCCCTAGATTTTATTCCTGTAAGCAGCATGTCACAGCAGAGGGGCCCCCAGTCAGCAGTGCCTGAAGAGGAGAAGAGTGCGCCATTGCAGACTACAGTACAGACGAAGAACCTGACAAAAATTAGTACAGCTGAGCATCCCTGTCTCTCCTTCCCAGCCTCCACATCTTATAAGATAAGAGCAGGAGGAGGATAGCCGGTGGCTACTGGCAATGGTCGCTGAGTTGGACAAAGAGTGTGTGGGAATCTACCGGGCAGTGGAGCAGGGTGGCAGCAGCATGCAGCTCAGGCTCCCCCTCCCCTGACCAGTAAAATGTCTGGGTGCACCCCTGCTTGTGCTGAAGCTAAGTTAGAGCCTGCATTATAGACCATTGTTGCATACAATTGGTTGCTATTGGAAAGGGTAAACAAGTTTGTTTTGTACTGCAAGGAGACAGTTAGGCCCCTTTAATACTGTGTTTATGGTCTCAGTTTTGACATATATGCCGTAATACCGCTTACAGTGGTATCCGCCACCCATAGACTATTATGGAAACTGGTAAATGGATATGTCATGAACTCTCATGACATCGTTTATGGTGACAGATTTCACTGTTAGGCATCTGTCACAGGCATACGATTAACATATATGTTACGAAATCTATTAAAAAGCTCATGACTTATAGGTAAAATGGATGCCTCTGCCATACAGTGGCATTCATCACCCAAAGGCTCCAATGGTAGAAACAACGTATATTGTGTGGTATACGTTTTTATACTGGATGCATCTGGACAGAATTACGTAGTCAACTATGCTATTCCATCAATCAGAAAAAAAGGTACCCAGACGTATACCGCCTGACAGAAGCCAAAGGACACTCTTTTGGTCTCCGTTGGTATAGTGGGACCCTATGGATACATTTGACATATGCGCTGGGACCTCTCCCAGCACAAATTGCAAATGTGCACGGGTAACGGAGTGTGAAAGGGGCTTTTTTACTGAACAGTGTCTGATGTAAAGAGGATACTTCCCAGAATGCAAATCAACGGATCATATATTTCAGCTCGGATGCCTGTCGAATTTTGAATGCAGCTCTGGAATATAATATAGCATGTAATTTAGCTTCCATACAAAAAAAAAGCAATGTATGTAATATCTTTACCCATACCCATATAAGAAGACTAGTAGAACCTCCTGCTCCTTTAGCTCTTATCTCACATACTCAAGGGTGGGATTAAAATTTTAATAATAGGTTCTCTGACATGTTCGCGGTTTGAAAATTATTCTAATAATCAAATAAAACAATTACAATATTCCAAATACACACTATATTAAAGTGGACACTAAATAAAAAAAATTTGCTGTCCTGAATGTTTAACTGGATTACCAAACTATGTATATAATTACATAAGCACACATACCTACCTACCCACAGTCACAAACTCACAAACGCAACCATTATGTATCGACTTATATGCGCACATTCAATATCCTAAGTGTGCTCAGCCCTTTTAGTTAGGCTGTGCATTGTGAGAAGTTTTGAGGACAGTGCGGCGTGCGTAGTGAGCCATGACAAATCTCCTGGCTAACGAACAGATACGCTACCGGAACCAAGCTCAATACAAATATATAGCGCTAGAACCAAGCTCAGTACATAAATACAGCACCAGAACAAAGCTCAGTACATAAATACAGCATCAGAACAAAGATCAGTACATAAATACAGTACCAGTACCAAGCTCAATACAGATATACCGGGCCAGAATAAAGCTTAATACATAAATACAGCACCAGAACCAAACTCAGTGCATATATATAGTGCAAGAACCAAGCTCAATACATATATACAGCACCAGAACCAAGCTCAGTACATAAATACAGCACCAGAACAAAGCTCAATACATATATACAACACCAGAACAAAGCTCAGTACAAATTTACAACTCCAGAACCAAGCTCAATACATATATACTGCACCAAAACCAAACTCAAAACATATATACAGCACCAAAGAGAAGCTCAGTACATATATACAGCACAAAAACAAAGTTTAATACATAAATACAACACCATAACCAAGCTCAGTACATAAATACAACACCAGAACAAAGCTCAGTACAGAAATACAGCACCATAACCAAGCTCACTACATATATACACCACCAGAACAAAGTTCATTACACATATACAGTGTCAGAACCAAGCTCAGTACATATATACAGTACGAGAACCAAGCTCAATACATAAATACAGCACCAGAACAAAGCACAGTACATAAATACAGCATCAGAACCAAGCTCAATACATATATACAACACCAGAACCAAGCTCAGTACAAATATACAAACACCAGAATCAAGCTCAATACATACACAGTCGAGTCACATTATTATGGCCACCAGCTAATATCCAGAGTAGCTGCCGTGTGCAGCACGGACAGCAGCTAGACGGTAGGTTGTCTCAGGTATCTGGAGCCATGCTGACTGCAGTGCATCCCACATTTGCTGGAGGGTGCGTGGAGTGGATCCATAGAGCGAACAAGTTGATCGAGGTGGTCCTACAGATGCTCAATTGGGTTCAAGTTTGGTGAATTAGAGGGCCAGGGAAGTACTTAGAATTCTTGGTTGTGCTCTTCCAACCACTGTCGGACATTTCTAGCTGTGTGGCATGTCGCATTTGCTTGCTGGAAGATTCTATCTGCCCCAGTAAAGACAAACAGCATGTATGGGTGGACGTGATCTACAATGATGGATTCATACCCAAATCGGTTCAGGGCGCCTTCCACATGGATAAGTGGGCCCAGAGAATGCCATGAAAAAATTCCCCAGACCATAACGCTGCCGCCACTAGCTTGTGTTCTTCCAGCAATGGTTCCAGTGTGTTTGTTCTCTGATGTTTCTCGCCTGACACGCCAACATCCATCTGTTCGATGAAGCAGAAACCCTGACTCATCGGAAAAGGCAACCCTTTCCAATCATCGGTGGTTTATTTCTGATTCTGCCGTGCAACTTCAAGCCTTTTTTTCCCGATGCATCTTTGTTAGCATAGGAGCAGTGACCATCCATCTGCCTCGGATCATCAATTGGTGGTAGGAGATTCGCTGATCTGTTGTTTTAGACACACGTCTGGTAGCCCACTGGTTCGTTTTCACAATGAGCTTCTCCACTGCAGCAAGTCGTTCGGCCCGCGCACACCTTCATAGCCAACGTTCACCTCTCACATCAATGGCATGTGGTGCTCCACAGTTTCCACGTCGGTTATTCCCAATGGTGCCATTTGCCACACTCAATACACTTTCACCACAGCAGAACGCGAACAGTTCACAAACTGCGCTGTTTTGGTAAATACTGCCACCCTTGGCCCAAAAAGCCAAAAATCATCCCTTTTTGCAACTCTGATAAAGCACCCCTATTACCCATGGCAACAATGAGTGATATGTGTTCAGACAGCCCATCGCACACCTTATATACCCACCAAGCCAGCCATGACCATCACTTCCTTTATGTGCTACGCTCTGCCGACGTCGAAAATAGGAGGTGGTCATAATAATGTGACTTGACTGTGTATATACAGTAGATATAAAACGTCTTATACAGCCCTGTTAAAATGCCAGGTTTTTGCATGTTAAAATCATTACAAGATGAATCATTTCAGAAATTTTTCCGCCTTTAATGTCACCTATAATCTGTGCAATTCCATTGAAAAACAAACTGAAATCATTTAGTGTGGAAACATAAAAATAAAGAACAAAAATAATGTGGTTGCATAAATATGCACACCCTTAAACTAATACTTTGTTGCATTACCCTTTGACTTTATTCTACAATTCAGTCTTTTGGGTAGAAGTCTATCAGCATGGCACACCTTGACTTGGCAATTGTTGCCCACTTTTCCTTGCAAAAGCTCTCCAAATCTGTCAAAATTGCAAGGGCATCTCCTGTGTACAGCCCTCTTCAGGTCACCCCACAGATTTTCAATGGGATTTAGGTCTGGGCTCTGGCTGGGTCATTCCAAAACTATGATCTTCTTCTGGTGAAGCCATTATTTTGTTGATTTGGAGGTATGCTTTGGGTTGCTGTCGTGGTGCAATGTAAAATTCCTCTTCATCTTTAGATTTTAGCAGAGGCCTGCAGGTTTTGTGCCAATATTGACTGATACTTGGAACTGTTCATAATTCCCTTCACCTTGACTAAAGCCCCAGTTCTAGCTGCAGGAAAAACTGCCCCAAAGCATAATGCTGCCTCCACCATGCTTCACTGTGGGTATGGTGTTCGTTTGATGATGTGTAGTGTTGGCTTTGCACTAAACATACCTTTTGGAATCATAGCCAAAAAGTTGAACCTTGGTCTCATCAGACCATAACACGTTTTCCTGCATGCTTTTGGCAGACTTGATGTAGGTCTTTGCAAAACATAGCCAGGTTGGATGTTTTTCTTTGTTAGAAAAGGCTTCCATCTTGCCACCCTACCCCACAGCCAAGGCATATGAAGAATACGGGAGATTGTTGTCACATGCAGTACACAACCAGTACCTGCCAGAAAGACCTGCAGCTCCTTTAATGTTGCTGTAGGCCTCTTGGTAGGCTCCCGGACCAATTTTCGTCTTGTCCTTTCATCAAGTTTTGAGGGACGTCCAATTCTTTGTAATGTCACTATTGTGCCAAATATAATCCACTTCTTGATGACAGTTTTCACTGTGTTCCATGGTATATCTAATGTCTTGGAAATTCTTTGGTACCCTTCTCCTGACCGATGCCTTTCAACAATCAGATCCCTTTGATGAGTTGTAAGCTCTTTATGGACCATGGCTTTTGCTGTCACATGCAACAAAGAAAATGTCAGGAAAATCCTAATAGAACAGCTGAACTTTATATGGGGGTAGTCAGAATCACTTTAAATAATGGCAGCTGTGTACTGACTACTATTTAACAGGAGTTTAAATGTGATTGGCTAATCCTGAACACAAGTACATCCCCAATTATAAGAAGGTGTTCACACTTATGCAACCACACTATTGTAGTTTTGTTATTTTTATTTATCCCCTCTAAATGATTTGTTTGTTTTTCAATGGAATTGTACAGATTATGGATCACATTATAGGTGAAAAAAGTTCTGAAATGATTCATCTCGTGCTGATTTTTTAACACGCAAATACCTTGCATTTTAACAGGGGTGTGTAGACATTTTATATCCACATTTTATATCCACTATATGTATATATATATGTATATATATATGTATATATATATATATATATATATATATATATATATATAGATATTACTTACTCAGTGGCGTAACTACGAAACACTAGGCCCCATAGCATACTTTTGACTGGGCCCCACCCTCCCCTGGGTGCCACACACAGCCCCCCTGTGGATAGTGCCCCGTGGTAGACAGCGCCAAACAGCCCCCCTGTAGATTGTGCCATACAGCCCCCCTGTAGATTGTGCCATACATCCCCCCGGTAGATAGTGCCATACAGCCCCCTGTAGATAGTGCCATAGATCCCCTACTTGTAGATAGCAATCCCACCTCTCCCTTGAAGATAACGCCCCCAAACAAATAAAACTGAAAAAATTATACCCACCATTCCCCTGACTAGCGGAGCTTCTCCAAAGCATCCTCAACGCCGATGGGATCCAAGTGTAGGCGGCGTCTGTAGCCAGGGTCGGATTGGGAGCTTAAACTGGCCCTGGAAAAAAATCTAAAATGGCCCTGATATTGCAGGTAGGTCAAAATTGGTGGCAGGCGGGGCCAACACAAGTAAACAGGCAAAAAAACATCATTAGCCATAGTTGCATTGGTGGTAGTTCGAGCCAATGCAAAAATACAAAGTCGGAGCAATTACAGTAGCGGGGGGCTAACACCCAATTAGGCGAGGCATTGCACCTCAGCAGTCCCATGTCATACTTTAGGCTGGGTTCACACACTGCGCTTGTCGTTTTTGCAAGATCATAAAAAAAACTGTAGCATTTAGAAACGATATTGCACTAATCGCAGCAAAAAAAAGGACCAAAGCTGCAGCTTGAAAACCCAGCCTGAGGTCGGGATCCCACGGGTCGGATACGCTGCGTAAAAACTGCTCAGTGTATCTGACCTAGGACCCGCAGCACTTTTCGTCCGAAAAACAGCACCGCACCGTTTTTTTAACTCAATTTTTGCTGCAGAATGCAGCGCTGAGGTAAAAATAAAAACTTTCATACTTACCCCTCCCCCTTTTCTACATGTACTCCAGCCCCTCAAGATGATGTCGCAGCTTATGTGCCGCTGCAGCCTGTTATTGGATGCAGCAGTCACATGGGATGAAACATCATCCCAGGAGGCCGGTCTGCAGGAAGAAGGAGAAAGTTCTGGGTAAGTATGATTTTTTTTTCCTGAGTCGCGGCGGAATCGCACATGGCTTTCTGTTGCGGGTTTTGCATCCCACTTGAATTCAAAAGGGAAAAGCCGCAACAGAAAATCAAAGAAAACACAGCATATATTGACATGCGGCGGATTTAAATTCCGCACCGCAGGTCAATTTATTAATGTCTACGCTGTGTTTTTTTTCTGCAGTGTGGGCATGCATGAGCTTTTCTAAATATTATTCACTTTGCTGCTACTATAAATGCTGCGGGATTTCCACACAGATTTCCGTTGTGGAAATTCCGAGGCTGAGGCTGAAACTGGGCTTTCCCGGCGCAGTCAAGACACATTTTTACCGCGACGTGTGAACCCACAGTTATAGAACAGGGCACAGGAGTGGCACATATTCATGAGGCTGGGTTCACATGCCACGGTCAAAATTCATTTATTACAGCACCATTTTGCCAAATTTTTTCAGAAAATCGCAACAAAAAATGGGTTTTCCTATAATCAATATTTGACATCTATCCCCATATGAAAGGAGCACTACTGCGTATGCTCGGCTGCACATTACCGCTCCTGTCATATGAGGTGCACAGGGACAGTCAGGTAAGCCCATTCTCAAGATCGGTGGGGATACCAGCGATCGGAACCCAACCGATAAGATATTTATCACCTATCCTTTGGACAGGTGATAAATATTGGTTATGGGAAAACCCCTTTAATAAATATTACTACTATTCAATACAGAAATATCACCATAATGTTACTGAACAAAACCAAGTATACCAATGCCGAAAACAGCCTATGTCTTACAAGAGTAAGTAGTGGGTGCAGCCGGATCCCACCCCACACTTCTGCAGTATCACATTTCCCAGTCATCTCTGCATGCACAATTGCTTTCCAAAATCTTAACAACTATCATCAACTAAATTTAATGGAGCAATTCTACTAATAATATCTACTGCAACATTGTATCTTTTAGGCTCGGACTACACGCGGTGGATTTCGCTACTCATTAAAAAAAAACAGGAAACATTCGCAACAGCACGTGACATAATGTGGATTTTAAAATCTGCTACACATGTCAAGATCCGTGCTGGAATATTCCTCAGCATGTACATGGGATTTCTTCAAATCTAATCTAAATGGCTGGTACTGTATTCCGCAGTAGATTTTCCGGCCGCTAATGCGCGCAGCAAATCTGCAGCATTTCTGTCACGTGTGGATCTGGCCTGAGAGTAAGTATTTGTTTAAAATTGTGAACTCTGGTTTGGTACATACTTCACTATAATTTCCAGACATTTCAGATTCATAATTATAGCTTCAGCTAGCAGAACACTGTATCACTATGCACAGGTTTGCCTTAGGCCCTATTCACACGACAGGGTTTCCCGGCCATGTGACGGCCGTTCAAAAAACGTCCGTCACATGGCCGCAGTAGGAATAATAGACCCCAAATGGGGCTAATCACATGACCGTCAAAAAATATGACATACCCTATTTTCGGCTGTTCTCCCGGAAGACCGGCTCCCATAGAAGTCTATGGGGCAGTGTAATACATGGCCATCACTTGGATATGTTCCGAGTTACGGCCGTGTCTTCTGTCGCTCGCTCTCTCTCCTCCTCCTCCTCACAGTGCAAAGTGCATGCGAGGAGGAGGATGGTATTTTTTTGCTCCCTGTAAGACCGGAATCCCCAATCCCTGGCCAAAGATTCGGCAACGCTGTGGCCAGGGATTGGGGATTCCGCTCCAGGAGAAATCCCTGACATCACTGTCCATATATGGGCTTTCTCTTCCCCATATGAGACAAATGAATCCTCCTCTTGGTGGTGAGGGCGACTCATTTGTCTCTGGATAGTATTGGCGCCTCCTACTCTCCAGAATCCTCAAGATGTTAAGGGAACCTCCTCCTTTTTCTCATGGTACGTGGGCCTCCTCCTCCCCATGCGAGACATTTTCCTCCTCCTCCTGATGGTAAGGGCACCTCATTTGTGTCTCTAAGGTATAGGCGCCTCCTACTTCTCCAGACTCCTGATGTTAAGGGAGCCTTCGTCTCGTTCTGATGGTAAAGGGGCCATTTCCTCCCCGTATGAGACAAATGACTCCTCCTCCTGATGGTAAGAGCACCTCATTTGTCTCTAGATGGTACGGGCGCCTCTTACTCCTCCAGGCTCCTCCAAAAATTAAGTGAGCCTTCACCTTATTCTGATCGTAAAGGGGGCTTTTTCCTCTTTATATGAGACAAATTAATAAGGGTGCCTGATTTGTCTCTGGGTAGTATTGGCACCTCCTATTCCTCCAGACTCCTCCAGATGTTAACGGAACTTTTTCCTTTTTATGATGATAAGGAGGGCCTCTTCCTCCCCATATGAGACAAATGACTCCTCCTCCTGATGGTAAGGGCACCTAATTTGTCTATCGATGGTATAGGCATCTCCTACTCTTCCAGACTCCTCCTGATGTTAAGGAAAAATTTTCCTCATTCTGATGATAAGGGGTGCCATTAACTTCCCATATAAGACAAATGACTCCTGCTCCTGTTTCTTAAGGGCTTCTCATTTGTCTCTAGATGGTATGGGCAACTCCTGTTCCTTCAGACTTCTCCAGAGCCTTCACCTCATTCTGATGGTTAGGGGGCCATTTCCTCCCCATATGAGACAAATGACTTCTCCTGATGGAAAAGACGCCTCATTTGTCTCTCGATGGTACGGGCGCCTCCTCCTCTTCAGAAGTTAAAGGAGCCTCCTCCTTATTCTGATAGTAAGGGGGCCTTCTCCTCCCCTTATGAGACAATTGAATCCTTCTCCTGATAGTAAGGGTGTCTCATTTGTCCCTAGATAGTATTGGCACCCCCTACTCCCACAGATGTTAACAGAGCCTTTTCCTCATTCTGATTGTACGGGGGCCTCCTTCTCCCCAAATGAGGCAAATGACTTTTCCTCCTGATGGTTTTAGCACCTCATTTGTCTTTAGATGGTACGAGCACCACCTTCTCCTGCAGACCCCTCCAGATGTTAAAGGAGCCTCCTCCTTATTCTAATAGTAAGGGGGCCTTCACCTCCCCATTGCAGACAAATGAATCCTCCTCCTGATGGTAAGGGCGCCTCATTTGTCTCTTGATGGTATGGGCGCCTCCTACTCTTCCAGACTCCACCTGATGTTAAGGAAGCCTTCTCGTCATTCTGATGCTAAGGGGGCTCTCTCCTCCACATATGAGACAAATGAATCCTCCTCCTGATGGTGGGGGCGACTCATTTGTCTCTGGATAGTATTGGCGCCTCCTACTCTCCAGACTCCTCCAGATGTTTAGGGAACCTCCTCCTTTTTCTCATGGTAAGTGAGCCTACTCCTCCCCATACGAGACAAATGCATTCTCCTCCTGAGGGTAAAGGCACCTCATTTGTGTCTCGATGATATAGGCGCCTCCTACTTCTCCAGACACCTGATGTTAAGGGAGCCTTCTCCTCGTTCTGATGGTAAAGGGGCCATTTCCTCCCCATATGAAACAAATTACTCCACCTCCTGATAATAAGGGCGACTCATTTGTCTCTAGATAGAACGAACGCCTCCTACTCCTCCAGGCTCCTTTAAATGTTAAGGGAGCCTTCACCTCATTCTGATGTTAAAGGGGGTTTTCTCCTCCCCATATGAGACAAATGAATCCTCCTCCTGATGGTAAGGGCGCATCATTTGTCTCTTGCTGTTATGGGCGCCTCCTACTCCTCCAAACTCCTGAGATTAAGGGAGCCTTCTCCTCATTCTGATGGTAAGGGGGGCATTTCCTCCCTATATGAGACAAATGACTCGTCCTCCTGATGGTAAGGGCAGGCGCCTCATTTGTTTCTAGATGGTATGGGCACCTCCTCCTCCTCCATATTTCCCCAGATGTTAAAGGAGTCTTCTCCTTATTCTGATGGTAAGGGGGACATTTCCTCCCCATATGAAACAAATGACTCCATCTCCTTATGGTAAGGGCGCCTCATTTGTCTCTAGATATTACGAGCGCCTCCTCCTCCTCCTCCAGGCTCCTTCAGATGTTAAGGGAGCCTTCACCTCATTCTGATGGTAAAGGGGGTTTTCTCCTCCCCATATGAGACAAGTGAATCCTCCTCCTGATGGAAAGGGCGCCTCATTTGTCTCTGCATAGTATTGGCGCCTCCTACTCCTCCACTACTTCAGCTATTAAAGGAGCCTTCTCTTTTTTTCTGATGACAAGGGGGACCACTCTTCCCCATATGAGACAAATGACTCCTCCGCCGGATGTAATATATATTCGTGGTCTTGTGTATCGTCTACCACCTAGACAATGTTGGTTTGTCAAGTATTCTCCGTAAATTATAACAAATAAACAAGATTGATCCGGAGTGTATTAAAAAATAACTTTTACTTACATTTCTTAAAACATAAGCGTTTGCGATATGAGCGCATATATTCAAATCACATGTCACAGTCGTGTACAGTTATTCTGTTTTTATCAGTATGCATATACAGCAATATTGGAGACAGCAAAAATAGTCCACCTTTTATGGTTTCCTAATACTTGTGGTTCAAATAATTCGTAAGTTTCAGAGGTTTTCTCATAAGCACTCAGATGCTTTGTAAATCATGTAGGATATACAGAAGATATATGAGAATTATTTCGGGCAGTTGCCCTCCTACCCCTTTATTTATGGGATGATGGCGTTCCTTTCAGGCGTCTTCTGTGAAATCCTAGATTTTGTTGGACCTCTGAAATAAGGTAATTCTTCTCCCAATTTCTCTCCCAACGCGTTTCCTCTGACCCATTGATTCATCAGGGGAGATAGGTCATGAATGCTGCTTCGTCCTGTTCCTTGGGAAGCTGCATGAAAATTTAGATATAGCTGTCTTGAAAAAAATGTAGTTTGCTGTCAGCAAGACATGCTTGCAGTGGCAAGAGAATGGCCTCTCAGTTCGGAGGCAGAGTATCGGCGTCTGGTCCTGACGCCTGCTGTCCTCCGCCGGATGGTAAGGGGGCCTCATTTGTCTCTCGATGGTATAGGCGCCTCCTACTCCTCCAGAATCCTGATGTTAAGGGAGCCTTCTCCTCATTCTGATGGTAAGGGAGGCATTTCCTCCACATATGAGACAAATGAATCCTCCTTCTGAAGGTAAGGTGCCTCATTTGTCTCTCGATGTTATAGGCGCCTCCTACTCCTCCAGATGCTAAGGGAGCCTTCTCCTTATTGTGATGGTAAGAGGGGCCTCCTCCTCCCCCATATGAGACAAATGACCTCCTCCTGATGGTAAGGGCGCCTCATTTGTCTCACGATGTTATAGGCGCCTCATACTCCTCCAGACACCTGATATTAAAGAGGCTCTGTCACCAGATTTTGCAACCCCTATCTGCTATTGCAGCAGATCGGCGCTGCAATGTAGATTACAGTAACGTTTTTATTTTTAAAAAACGAGCATTTTTGGCCAAGTTATGACCATTTTTGTATTTATGCAAATGAGGCTTGCAAAAGAACAACTGGGCGTGTATTATGTGTGTACATCGGGGCGTTTTTACTTCTTTTACTAGCTGGGCATTAGGAATGGGAGTGTATGATGCTGACGAATAAGCATTATCCACTTCTGTTCGTTAACACCCAGCTTCTGGCAGTGCAGACACACAGCGTGTTCTCGAGAGATCACGCTGTGACGTCACTCACTTCCTGCCCCAGGTCCTGCATCGTGTCGGCCACATCGGCACCAGAGGCTACAGTTGATTCTGCAGCAGCATCAGCGTTTGCAGGTAAGTCGATGTAGCTACTTACCTGCAAACGCTGATGCTGCTGCAGAATCAACTGTAGCCTCTGGTGCCGATGTGTCCTCGCTCGTCCGACACGATGCAGGACCTGGGGCAGGAAGTGAGTGACGACACAGCGTGATCTCTCGAGAACACGCTGTGTCTGTGCACTGCCAGAAGCTGGGCGTTCTGAAGAGAAGTGGATGATACTTCTATACACAACGCCCAGCTAGTAAAAGAAGTAAACACACCCAGATGTAACACACATAATACACGCCCAGTTGGACTTTTACTTTAGCAAGCCTCATTTACATAAATACAAAAATGGTCATAATAAAAACGTTACTGTAATCTACATTGCAGCGCCTATCTGCTGCAAAAGCAGATAGGGGTTGCAAAATCTGGTGACAGAGCCTCTTTAAGGGAGCCTTCTTCTCATTCTGATGGTAAGGGGGTATTTTCTCCCCATATGAGACAAATGACTCCTCCTCCTGATGTTAAGGGCGCCTCATTTGTCTCTCGATGTTATAGGCGCCTCCTACTCCTCCAGACTCCTGATGTAAAGGGAGCCTTCTCCTCATTCTGATGGTAAGGGGGGCATTTCCTCCCAATATGAGACAAATGACTCCTCCTCCTGATGGTAAGGGCGCCTCATTTGTCTCTAGATGGTACAGGCGCCTCCTACTCCTCCAGACTCCTCCAGATGTTAAGGGAGCCTTCTCCTTATTGTGATGGTAAGAGTGGCCTCCTCCTCCCACCATATGAGACAAATGACTCCTCCTCTTGATGGTAAGGGCGCCTCATTTGTCTCTCGATGTTACAGGCGCCTTCTACTCCTCCAGACTCCTGATGTTAAGGGAGCCTTCTCCTCAATCTGATGGTAAGGGGGCAATTCCTCCCTATATGAGACAAATGACTCGTCCTCCTGAAGGTAAGGGCGCCTCATTTGTCTCTAGATGGTACAGGCGCCTCCTACTCCTCCAGACTCCGGGAGCCTTCTCCTTATTTTGATGGTAAGAGGGGCCTCCTCCTCCCACCATATGAGACAAATGACTCCTCCTGATGGTAAGGGCGCCTCATTTGTCTCTCGATGTTACAGGCACCTCCTACTCCTCGAGACTCCTGATGTTAAGGGAGCCTTGTCCTCAATCTGATGGTAAGGGGGCAATTCCTCCCCATATGAGACAAATTACTCCTCCTCCTGATGGTAAGGGCGCCTCATTTGACTCTCGATATTATAAGCGCCTCCTACTCCTGCAGACTCCTGATGTTAAGGGAGCCTTCTCCTCATTCTGATGGTAAGGGGGCATTTCCTCCCCATATGAGACAAATGACTCCTCCTCCTGATGGTAAGGGCGCCTCATTTGTCTCTAGATGGTACAGGCGCCTCCTACTCCTCCAGACTCCTCCAGATGTTAAGGGAGCCTTCTACTTATTGTGATGGTAAGAGGGTCCTCCTCCTCCCCCATATGAGACAAATGACCTCCTCCTGATGGTATTGGCGCTTCATTTGTCTCTCGATGTTATAGGCGCCTCCTACTCCTCCAGACTCCTGATGTTCAGGGAGCCTTCTTCTCATTCTGATGGTAAGGGGGTATTTTCTCCCCATATGAGACAAATGACTCCTCCTCCTGATGTTAAGGGCGCCTCATTTGTCCCTCGATGTTATAGGCGCCTCCTACTCCTCCAGACTCCTGATGTAAAGGGAGCCTTCTCCTCATACTGATGGTAAGGGGGGCATTTCCTCCCCATATGAGACAAATGACTCCTCCTCCTGATGGTAAGGGCTCCTCATTTGTCTCTAGATGGTACAGGCGCCTCCTACTCCTCCAGACTCCTCCTGATGTTAAGGGAGCCTTCTCCTAATTGTGATGGTAAGAGTGGCCTCCTCCTCCCACCATATAAGACAAATGACTCTTCCTCTTGATGGTAAGGGCGCCTCATTTGTCTCTCGATGTTACAGGCGCCTCCTACTCCTCCAGACTCCTGATGTTAAGGAAGCCTTCTCCTCAATCTGATGGTAAGGGGGCAATTCCTCCCCATATGAGACAAATGACTCCTCCTCCTGATGGTAAGGGCGCCTCATTTGTCTCTAGATGGTACAGGCGCCTCCTACTCCTCCAGACTCCTCCAGATGTTAAGGGAGCCTTCTCCTTATTGTGATGGTAAGTGGGGCCTCCTCCTCCCCCCAATGAGAAAAATGACCTCCTCCTGATGGTAAGGGCGCCTCATTTGTCTCTCGATATTATAGGCGCCTCCTACTCCTCCAGACTCCTGATGTTAAGGGAGCCTTCTCCTCATTCTCATGGTAAGGGGGCATTTCCTCCCCATATGAGACAAATGACTCCTCCTCCTGATGGTAAGGGCGCCTCATTTGTCTCTAGATGGTACAGGCGCCTCCTACTCCTCCAGACTCCTCCAGATGTTAAGGGAGCCTTCTCCTTATGGTGATCGTAAGAGTGGCCTCCTCCTCCCACCATATGAGACAAATGACTCCTCCTCTTGATGGTAAGGGCGCCTCATTTGTCTCTAGATGGTACAGGCGCCTCTTACTCCTCCAGACTCCTCCAGATGTTAAGGGAGCCTTCTCCTTATTGTGATGGTAAGAGGGTCTTCCTCCTCCCCCATATGAGACAAATGACCTCCTCCTGATGGTAAGGGCGCCTCATTTGTCTCTCGATGTTATAGGCGCCTCCTACTCCTCCAGACTCCTGATGTTAAGGGAGCCTTCACCTCATTCTGATGGTAAAGGGGGTTTTCTCCTCCCCATTTGAGACAAATGAATCCTCCTCCTGATGTTAAGGGCGCCTCATTTGTCTCTCGATGTTATAGACGCCTCCTACTCCTCCAGACTCCTGATGTTAAGGGAGCCTTCTCCTCATTCTGATAGTAAGGGGGCATTTCCTCCCCATAAGAGACAAATGACTCCTCCTCCTGATGGTAAGGGTGCCTCATTTGTCTCTAGATGGTACAGGCGCCTCCTACTCCTCCAGACTCCTCCAGATGTTAAGGGAGCCTTCTCCTTATTGTGATGGTAAGAGGGTCCTCCTCCTCCCCCATATGAGACAAATTACCTCCTCCTGATGGTAAGGGCGCTTCATTTGTCTCTCGATGTTATAGGCGCCTCCTACTCCTCCAGACTCCTGATGTTAAGGGAGTCTTCTCCTCATTCTAATGGTAAGGGGGCATTTCCTCCCCATATGAGACAAATTACTCCTCCTCCTGATGGTAAGGGCGCCTCATATGTCTTTAGATGGTACGGCACCTCCTTTTCCTCCAGGCTCCTTCAGATGTTAAGGGAGCCTTCACCTCATTCTGATGGTAAAGGGGGTTTTCTCCTCCCCATTTGAGACAAATGAATCCTCCTCCTGATGTTAAGGGCGCCTCATTTGTCTCTCGATGTTATAGGCGCCTCCTACTCCTCCAGACTCCTGATGTTAAGGGAGCCTTCTCCTCATTCTGATGGTAAGGGTGCATTTCCTCCCCATATGAGACAAATGACTCCTCCTCCTGATGGTAAGGGCGCCTCATTTGTCTCTAGATGGTACAGGCGCATCCTACTCCTCCAGACTCCTCCAGATGTTAAGGGAGCCTTCTCCTTATTGTGATGGTAAGAGGGTCCTCCTCCTCCACCATATGAGACAAATTACCTACTCCTGATGGTAAGGGCACTTCATTTGTCTTTCGATGTTATAGGCGCCTCCTACTCCTCCAGACTCCTGATGTTAAGGGAGCCTTCTTCTCATTCTGATGGTAAGGAGGTATTTTCTCCCCATATGAGACAAATGACTCCTCCTCCTGATGTTAAGGACGCCTCATTTGTCTCTCGATGTTATAGGCGCCTCCTACTCCTCCAGACTCCTCCAGATGTTAAGGGAGCCTTCTCCTTATTGTGATGGTAAGAGGGGCCTCCTCCTCCCCCATATGAGACAAATGACCTCCTCCTGATGGTAAGGGCGCCTCATTTGTCTCTCGATATTATAGGCGCCTCCTACTCCTCCAGACTCCAGATGTTAAGGGAGCCTTCTCCTTATTGTGATGGTAAGAGGGTCCTCCTCCTACCCCATATGAGACAAATTACCTCCTCCTGATGGTAAGGGCGCTTAATTTGTCTCTCGATGTTATAGGCGCCTCCTACTCCTCCAGACTCCTGATGTTAAGGGAGCCTTCTTCTCATTCTGATGGTAAGGGGGTATTTTCTCCCCATATGAGACAAATGACTCCTACTCCTGATGTTAAGGGCGCCTCATTTGTCTCTCAATGTTATAGGCGCCTCCTACTCCTCCAGACTCCTGATGTAAAGGGAGCCTTCTGCTCATTCTGATGGTAAGGGGGGCATTTCCTCCCCATATGAGACAAATGACTCCTCCTCCTGATGGTAAGGACGCCTCATTTGTCTCTAGATGGTACAGGCGCCTCCTACTCCTCCAGATGTTAAGGGAGCCTTCTCCTTATTGTGATGGTAAGAGGGTCCTCTTCCTCCCCCATATGAGACAAATGACCTCCTCCTGGCGGTAAGGGCGCCTCATTTGTCTCTCGATGTTATAGTCGCCTCCTACTCCTCCAGACTCCTGATGTAAAGGGAGCCTTCTCCTCATACTGATGGTAAGGGGGGCATTTCCTCCCCATATGAGACAAATGACTCCTCCTCCTGATGGTAAGGGCGCCTCATTTGTCTCTAGAAGGTACAGGCGCCTCCTACTCCTCCAGACTCCTCCAGATGTTAAGGGAGCCTTCTCCTTATTGTGATGGTAAGAGGGGCCTCCTCCTCCCCCATATGAGACAAATGACCCCCTCCTGATGGTAAGGGCGCCTCATTTGTCTCTCGATATTATAGGCGCCTCCTACTCCTCCAGACTCCTGATGTTAAGGGAGCCTTCTCCTCATTCTCATGGTAAGGGGGCATTTCCTCCCCATATGAGACAAATGACTCCTCCTCCTGATGGTAAGGGCGCCTCATTTGTCTCTAGATGGTACAGGCGCCTCCTACTCCTCCAGACTCCTCCAGATGTTAAGGGAGCCTTCTCCTTATGGTGATAGTAAGAGTGGCCTCCTCCTCCCACCATATGAGACAAATGACTCCTCCTCTTGATGGTAAGGGCGCCTCATTTGTCTCTAGATGGTACAGGAGCCTCCTACTCCTCCAGACTCCTCCAGATGTTAAGGGAGCCTTCTCCTTATTGTGATGGTAAGAGGGTCTTCCTCCTCCCCCATATGAGACAAATGACCTCCTCCTGATGGTAAGGGCGCCTCATTTGTCTCTCGATGTTATAGGCGCCTCCTACTCCTCCAGACTCCTGATGTTAAGGGAACCTTCTCCTCATTCTGATGGTAAGGGGGCATTTCCTCCCCATATGAGACAAATGACTCCTCCTCCTGATGGTAAGGGCGCCTCATTTGTCTCTAGATGGTACGGCGCCTCCTCCTCCTCCATGCTCCTTCAGTTGTTAAGGGAGCCTTCACCTCATTCTGATGGTAAAGGGGGTTTTCTCCTCCCCATTTGAGACAAATGAATCCTCCTCCTGATGTTAAGGGCGCCTCATTTGTCTCTCGATGTTATAGGCGCCTCCTACTCCTCCAGACTCCTGATGTTAAGGGAGCCTTCTCCTTATTGTGATGGTAAGAGGGTCCTCCTCCTCCCCCATATGAGACAAATTACCTCAAGATGGTAAGGGCGCTTCATTTGTCTCTCGATGTTATAGGCGCCTCCTACTCCTCCAGACTCCTGATTTTAAGGGAGCCTTCTCCTCATTCTGATGGTAAGGGGGCATTTCCTCCCCATATGAGACAAATGACTCCTCCTCCTGATGGTAAGGGCGCTTCATTTGTCTCTAGATGGTACGGCGCCTCCTCCTCCTCCATGCTCCTTCAGTTGTTAAGGGAGCCTTCACCTCATTCTGATGGTAAAGGGGGTTTTCTCCTCCCCATTTGAGACAAATGAATACTCCTCCTGATGTTAAGGGCGCCTCATTTGTCTCTCGATGTTATAGGCGCCTCCTACTCCTCCAGACTCCTGATGTTAAGGGAGCCTTCTCCTCATTCTGATGGTAAGGGGGCATTTCCTCCCCATATGAGACAAATGACTCCTCCTCCTGATGGTAAGGGCGCCTCATTTGTCTCTAGATGGTACAGGCGCCTCCTACTCCTCCAGACTCCTCCAGATGTTAAGGGAGCCTTCTTCATATTGTGATGGTAAGAGGGTCCTCCTCCTCCCCCATATGAGACAAATTTCCTCCTCCTGATGGTAAGGGTGCTTCATTTGCCTCTCGATGTTATAGGCGCCTCCTACTCCTCCAGACTCCTGATGTTAAGGGAGCCTTCTTCTCATTCTGATGGTAAGGGGGTATTTTCTCCCCATATGAGACAAATGACTCCTCCTCCTGATGTTAAGGGCGCCTCATTTGTCTCTCGATCTTATAGGCGCGCGCCTCCTACTCCTCCAGGCTCCTGATGTAAAGGGAGCCTTCTCCTCATTCTGATACTAAGGGGGGCATTTCCTCCCCATATGAGACAAATGACTCTTCCTCCTGATGGTAAGGACGCCTCATTTGTCTCTAGATGGTACAGGCGCCTCCTACTCCTCCAGACTCCTCCAGATGTTAAGGGAGCCTTCTCCTTATGGTGATGGTAAGAGTGGCCTCCTCCTCCCACCATATGAGACAAATGACTCCTCCTCTTGATAGTAAGGGTGCCTCATTTGTCTCTAGATGGTACAGGCGCCTCCTACTCCTCCAGATGTTAAGGGAGCCTTCTCCTTATTGTGATGGTTAGAGGGTCCTCCTCCTCCCCCATATGAGACAAATGACCTCCTCCTGATGGTAAGGGCGCCTCATTTGCCTCTCGATGTTATAGGCGCCTCCTACTCCTCCAGACTCCTGATGTTAAGGGAACCTTCTCCTCATTCTGATGGTAAGGGGGCATTTCCTCCCCATATGAGACAAATGACTCCTCCTCCTGATGGTAAGGGCGCTTCATTTGTCTCTAGATGGTACGGCACCTCCTCCTCCTCCATGCTCCTTCAGATGTTAAGGGAGCTTTCACCTCATTCTGATGGTAAAGGGGGTTCTCTCCTCCCCATTTAAGACAAATAAATTCTCCTCCTGATGTTAAGGGCGCCTCATTTGTCTCTCGATGGTACGGCACCTCCTTCTTCTCCAGGCTCCTTCAGATGTTAAGGGAGCCTTCACCTCATTCTGATGGTAAAGGGGGTTTTCTCCTCCCCATTTGAGACAAATGAATCCTCCTCCTGATGTTAAGGGCGCCTCATTTGTCTCTCGATGTTATAGGCGCCTCCTACTCCTCCAGACTCCTGATGTTAAGGGAGCCTTCTCCTCATTCTGATGGTAAGGGGGTATTTCCTCCCCATATGAGAAAAATGACTCCTCCTCCTGATGGTAAGGGCGCTTCATTTGTCTCTAGATGGTACAGGCGCCTCCTACTCCTCCAGACTCCTCCAGATGTTAAGGGAGCCTTCTCCTTATGGTGATGGTAAGAGTGGCCTCCTCCTCCCACCATATGAGACAAATTACTCCTCCTCTTGATGGTAAGGGCGCCTCATTTGTCTCTAGATGGTACAGGCGCCTCCTACTCCTCCAGTCTCCTCCAGATGTTAAGGGAGCCTTCTCCTTATTGTGATGGTAAGAGGGTCCTCCTCCTCCCCCATATGAGACAAATGACCTCCTCCTGATGGTAAGGGCACGTCATTTGTCTTTCGATGTTATAGGCGCCTCCTACTCCTCCAGACTCCTGATGTTAAGGGAACCTTCTCCTCATTCTGATGGTAAGGGGGCATTTCCTCCCCATATGAGACAAATGACTCCTCCTCCTGATGGTAAGGGCGCTTCATTTGTCTCTAGATGGTACGGCACCTCCTCCTCCTCCATGCTCCTTCAGATGTTAAGGGAGCCTTCACCTCATTCTGATGGTAAAGGGGGTTTTCTCCTCCCCATTTGAGACAAATGAATTCTCCTCCTGATGTTATAGGCGCCTCCTACTCCTCCAGACTCCTGATGTTCAGGGAGCCTTCTTCTCATTCTGATGGTAAGGGGGGTATTTTCTCCCCATATGAGACAAATGACTCCTCCTCCTGATGTTAGGGGCGCCTCATTTGTCTCTCGATGTTATAGGCGCCTCCGGCTCCTCCAGACTCCTGATGTTAAGGGAGCCTTCTCCTCATTCTGATGGTAAGGGGGCATTTCCTCCCCAAATGAGACAAATGACTCCTCCTCCTGATGGTAAGGGCGCCTCATTTGTCTCTAGATGGTACGGCACCTCCTTCTCCTCCAGGCTCCTTCAGATGTTAAGGGAGCCTTCACCTCATTCTGATGGTAAAGGGGGTTTTCTCCTCCCCATTTGAGACAAATGAATCCTCCTCCTGATGTTAAGGGCGCCTCATTTGTCTCTCGATGTTATAGGCGCCTCCTACTCCTCCAGACTCCTAATGTTAAGGGAGCCTTCTCCTCATTCTGATGGTAAGGGGGTATTTCCTCCCCATATGAGAAAAATGACTCCTCCTCCTGATGGTAAGGGCGCTTCATTTGTCTCTAGATGGTACGGCACCTCCTCCTCCTCCAGACTCCTTCAGATGTTAAGGGAGCCTTCACCTCATTCTTATGGTAAAGGCGGTTTTCTCCTCCCCATATGAGACAAATGAATACTCCTCCGGATGTTAAGGGCGCCTCATTTGTCTCTCGATGTTATAGGCGCCTCCTACTCCTCCAGTCTCCTGATGTGAAGGGAGCCTTCTCCTCATTCTGATGGTAAGGGGGCATTTCCTCCCCATATGAGACAAATGACTCCTCCTCGTGATGGTAAGGGCGCCTCATTTGCCTCTAGATGGTTCGGCGCCTCTTCCAGCCTCCTTCAGATGATGAGTGAGCCTTCACCTCATTCTGATGGTAAAGGGGGTATTCTCCTCCCCATATGAGAGAAATTAATCCTCCTCCTGATGTTAAGGGCGCCTCATTTGTCTCTCGATGTTATAGGCGCTTCCTACTACTCCTTACTCCTGATGTTAAGGGAGCCTTCTCCTCATTCTGATGGTAAGGGGGGGCATTTCCTCCCCATATGAGACAAATGACTCCTCCTCCTGATGGTAAGGACGCCTCATTTGTCTCTAGATGGTACAGGCGCCTCCTACTCCTCCAGACTCCTCCAGATGTTAAGGGAGCCTTCTCGTTATGGTGATGGTAAGAGTGGCCTCCTCCTCCCACCATATGAGACAAATTACTCCTCCTCTTGATGGTAAGGGCGCCTCATTTGTCTCTAGATGGTACAGGCGCATCCTACTCCTCCAGACTCCTCCAGATGTTAAGGGAGCCTTCTCCTTATTGTGATGGTAAGAGGGTCCTCCTCCTCCCCCATATGAGACAAATGACCTCCTCCTGATGGTAAGGGTGCCTCATTTGTCTTTCGATGTTATAGGTGCCTCCTACTCCTCCAGACTCCTGATGTTAAGGGAACCTTCGCCTCATTCTGATGGTAAGGGGGCATTTCCTCCCCATATGAGACAAATGACTCCTCCTCCTGATGGTAAGGGTGCTTCATTTGTCTCTAGATGGTACGGCACCTCCTCCTCCTCCATGCTCCTTCAGATGTTAAGGGAGCCTTCACCTCATTCTGATGGTAAAGGGGGTTTTCTCCTCCCCATTTGAGACAAATGAATTCTCCTCCTGATGTTAAGGGCGCCTCATTTGTCTCTCAATGTTATAGGCGCCTCCTACTCCTCCAGACTCTTGATGTTAAGGGAGCCTTCTCCTCATTCTGATGGTAAGGGGGCATTTCCTCCCCAAATGAGACAAATGACTCCTCCTCCTGATGGTAAGGGCGCCTCATTTGTCTCTAGATGGTACGGCACCTCCTTCTCCTCCAGGCTCCTTCAGATGTTAAGGGAGCCTTCACCTCATTCTGATGGTAAAGGGGGTGTTCTCCTCCCCATTTGAGACAAATGAATCCTCCTCCTGATGTTAAGGGCGCCTCATTTGTCTCTCGATGTTATAGGCGCCTCCTACTCCTCCAGTCTCCTGATGTTAAGGGAGCCTTCTCCACATTCTGATGGTAAGGGGGCATTTCCTCCCCATATGAGAGAAATGACTCCTCCTCGTGATGGTAAGGGCGCCTCATTTGCCTCTAGATGGTACGGCGCCTCCTCCAGCCTCCTTTAGATGTTGAGTGAGCCTTCACCTCATTCTGATGGTAAAGGGGGTATTCTCCTCCCCATATGAGACAAATGAATCCTCCTCCTGATGTTATGGGCGCCTCATTTGTCTCTCGATGTTATAGGCGCTTCCTACTACTCCAGACTGCTGATGTTAAGGGAGTCTTCTCCTCATTCTGATGGTAAGGGGGCATTTCCTCCCCATATGAGACAAATGACTCCTCCTCCTGATGGTAAGGGCGCCTCATATGTCTTTAGATGGTACGGCACCTCCTTTTCCTCCAGGCTCCTTCAGATGTTAAGGGAGCCTTCACCTCATTCTGATGGTAAAGGGGGTTTTCTCCTCCCCATTTGAGACAAATGAATCCTCCTCCTGATGTTAAGGGCGCCTCATTTGTCTCTCGATGTTATAGGCGCCTCCTACTCCTCCAGACTCCTGATGTTAAGGGAGCCTTCTCCTCATTCTGATGGTAAGGGTGCATTTCCTCCCCATATGAGACAAATGACTCCTCCTCCTGATGGTAAGGGCGCCTCATTTGTCTCTAGATGGTACAGGCGCATCCTACTCCTCCAGACTCCTCCAGATGTTAAGGGAGCCTTCTCCTTATTGTGATGGTAAGAGGGTCCTCCTCCTCCCCCATATGAGACGAATTACCTACTCCTGATGGTAAGGGCACTTCATTTGTCTCTCGATGTTATAGGCGCCTCCTACTCCTCCAGACTCCTGATGTTAAGGGAGCCTTCTTCTCATTCTGATGGTAAGGAGGTATTTTCTCCCCATATGAGACAAATGACTCCTCCTCCTGATGTTAAGGACGCCTCATTTGTCTCTCGATGTTATAGGCGCCTCCTACTCCTCCAGACTCCTCCAGATGTTAAGGGAGCCTTCTCCTTATTGTGATGGTAAGAGGGGCCTCCTCCTCCCCCATATGAGACAAATGACCTCCTCCTGATGGTAAGGGCGCCTCATTTGTCTCTCGATATTATAGGCGCCTCCTACTCCTCCAGACTCCAGATGTTAAGGGAGCCTTCTCCTTATTGTGATGGTAAGAGGGTCCTCCTCCTACCCCATATGAGACAAATTACCTCCTCCTGATGGTAAGGGCGCTTAATTTGTCTCTCGATGTTATAGGCGCCTCCTACTCCTCCAGACTCCTGATGTTAAGGGAGCCTTCTTCTCATTCTGATGGTAAGGGGGTATTTTCTCCCCATATGAGACAAATGACTCCTACTCCTGATGTTAAGGGCGCCTCATTTGTCTCTCAATGTTATAGGCGCCTCCTACTCCTCCAGACTCCTGATGTAAAGGGAGCCTTCTGCTCATTCTGATGGTAAGGGGGGCATTTCCTCCCCATATGAGACAAATGACTCCTCCTCCTGATGGTAAGGACGCCTCATTTGTCTCTAGATGGTACAGGCGCCTCCTACTCCTCCAGATGTTAAGGGAGCCTTCTCCTTATTGTGATGGTAAGAGGGTCCTCTTCCTCCCCCATATGAGACAAATGACCTCCTCCTGGCGGTAAGGGCGCCTCATTTGTCTCTCGATGTTATAGTCGCCTCCTACTCCTCCAGACTCCTGATGTAAAGGGAGCCTTCTCCTCATACTGATGGTAAGGGGGGCATTTCCTCCCCATATGAGACAAATGACTCCTCCTCCTGATGGTAAGGGCGCCTCATTTGTCTCTAGAAGGTACAGGCGCCTCCTACTCCTCCAGACTCCTCCAGATGTTAAGGGAGCCTTCTCCTTATTGTGATGGTAAGAGGGGCCTCCTCCTCCCCCATATGAGACAAATGACCTCCTCCTGATGGTAAGGGCGCCTCATTTGTCTCTCGATATTATAGGCGCCTCCTACTCCTCCAGACTCCTGATGTTAAGGGAGCCTTCTCCTCATTCTCATGGTAAGGGGGCATTTCCTCCCCATATGAGACAAATGACTCCTCCTCCTGATGGTAAGGGCGCCTCATTTGTCTCTAGATGGTACAGGCGCCTCCTACTCCTCCAGACTCCTCCAGATGTTAAGGGAGCCTTCTCCTTATGGTGATGGTAAGAGTGGCCTCCTCCTCCCACCATATGAGCCAAATGACTCCTCCTCTTGATGGTAAGGGCGCCTCATTTGTCTCTAGATGGTACAGGAGCCTCCTACTCCTCCAGACTCCTCCAGATGTTAAGGGAGCCTTCTCCTTATTGTGATGGTAAGAGGGTCTTCCTCCTCCCCCATATGAGACAAATGACCTCCTCCTGATGGTAAGGGCGCCTCATTTGTCTCTCGATGTTATAGGCGCCTCCTACTCCTCCAGACTCCTGATGTTAAGGGAACCTTCTCCTCATTCTGATGGTAAGGGGGCATTTCCTCCCCATATGAGACAAATGACTCCTCCTCCTGATGGTAAGGGCGCTTCATTTGTCTCTAGATGGTACGGCGCCTCCTCCTCCTCCATGCTCCTTCAGTTGTTAAGGGAGCCTTCACCTCATTCTGATGGTAAAGGGGGTTTTCTCCTCCCCATTTGAGACAAATGAATTTTCCTCCTGATGTCAAGGGCGCCTCATTTGTCTCTCGATGTTATAGGCGCCTCCTACTCTTCCAGACTCCAGATGTTAAGGGAGCCTTCTCCTCATTCTGATGGTAAGGGGGCATTTCCTCCCCATATGAGACAAATGACTCCTCCTCCTGATGGTAAGGGCGCCTCATTTGTCTCTAGATGGTACGGCACCTCCTTCTCCTCCAGGCTCCTTCAGATGTTAAGGGAGCCTTCACCTCATTCTGATTGTAAAGGGGGTTTTCTCCTCCCCATTTGAGACAAATGAATCCTCCTCCTGATGTTAAGGGCGCCTCATTTGTCTCTCGATGTTATAGGCGCCTCCTACTCCTCCAGACTCCTGATGTTAAGGGAGCCTTCTCCTCATTCTGATAGTAAGGGCGCATTTCCTCCCCATATGAGACAAATGACTCCTCCTCCTGATGGTAAGGGCGCCTCATTTGTCTCTAGATGGTACAGGCGCCTCCTACTCCTCCAGACTCCTCCAGATGTTAAGGGAGCCTTCTCCTTATTGTGATGTAAGAGGGTCCTCCTCCTCCCCATATGAGACAAATTACCTCAAGATGGTAAGGGCGCTTCATTTGTCTCTCGATGTTATAGGCGCCTCCTACTCCTCCAGACTCCTGATGTTAAGGGAGCCTTCTCCTCATTCTGATGGTAAGGGGGCATTTCCTCCCCATATGAGACAAATGACTCCTCCTCCTGATGGTAAGGGCGCTTCATTTGTCTCTAGATGGTACGGCGCCTCCTCCTCCTCCATGCTCCTTCAGTTGTTAAGGGAGCCTTCACCTCATTCTGATGGTAAAGGGGGTTTTCTCCTCCCCATTTGAGACAAATGAATTTTCCTCCTGATGTCAAGGGCGCCTCATTTGTCTCTCGATGTTATAGGCGCCTCCTACTCTTCCAGACTCCTGATGTTAAGGGAGCCTTCTCCTCATTCTGATGGTAAGGGGGCATTTCCTCCCCATATGAGACAAATGACTCCTCCTCCTGATGGTAAGGGCGCCTCATTTGTCTCTAGATGGTACGGCACCTCCTTCTCCTCCAGGCTCCTTCAGATGTTAAGGGAGCCTTCACCTCATTCTGATGGTAAAGGGGGTTTTCTCCTCCCCATTTGAGACAAATGAATCCTCCTCCTGATGTTAAGGGCGCCTCATTTGTCTCTCGATGTTATAGGCGCCTCCTACTCCTCCAGACTCCTGATGTTAAGGGAGCCTTCTCCTCATTCTGATAGTAAGGGGGCATTTCCTCCCCATATGAGACAAATGACTCCTCCTCCTGATGGTAAGGGCGCCTCATTTGTCTCTAGATGGTACAGGCGCCTCCTACTCCTCCAGACTCCTCCAGATGTTAAGGGAGCCTTCTCCTTATTGTGATGGTAAGAGGGTCCTCCTCCTCCCCGATATGAGACAAATTACCTCAAGATGGTAAGGGCGCTTCATTTGTCTCTCGATGTTATAGGCGCCTCCTACTCCTCCAGACTCCTGATGTTAAGGGAGCCTTCTCCTCATTCTGATGGTAAGGGGGCATTTCCTCCCCATATGAGACAAATGACTCCTCCTCCTGATGGTAAGGGTGCCTCATATGTCTTTAGATGGAACGGCACCTCCTTTTCCTCCAGGCTCCTTCAGATGTTAAGGGAGCCTTCACCTCATTCTGATGGTAAAGGGGGTTTTCTCCTCCCCATTTGAGACAAATGAATCCTCCTCCTGATGTTAAGGGCGCCTCATTTGTCTCTCGATGTTATAGGCGCCTCCTACTCCTCCAGACTCCTGATGTTAAGGGAGCCTTCTCCTCATTCTGATGGTAAGGGGGCATTTCCTCCCCATATGAGACAAATGACTCCTCCTCCTGATGGTAAGGGCGCCTCATTTGTCTTTAGATGGTACGGCACCTCCTTTTCCTCAAGGCACCTTCAGATGTTAAGGGAGCCTTCACCTCATTCTCATGGTAAAGGGGGTTTTCTCCTCCCCATTTGAGACAAATGAATCCTCCTCCTGATGTTAAGGGCGCCTCATTTGTCTCTCGATGTTATAGGCGCCTCCTACTCCTCCAGACTCCTGATGTTAAGGGAGCCTTCTCCTCATTCTGATGGTAAGGGGGCATTTCCTCCCCATATGAGACAAATGACTCCTCCTCCTGATGGTAAGGGCGCCTCATTTGTCTTTAGATGGTACGGCACCTCCTTTTCCTCCAGGCTCCTTCAGATGTTAAGGGAGCCTTCACCTCATTCTCATGGTAAAGGGGGTTTTCTCCTCCCCATTTGAGACAAATGAATCCTCCTCCTGATGTTAAGGGCGCCTCATTTGTCTCTCGATGTTATAGGCGCCTCCTACTCCTCCAGACTCCTGATGTTAAGGGAGCCTTCTCCTCATTCTGATGGTAAGGGGGCATTTCCTCCCCATATGAGACAAATGACTCCTCCTCCTGATGGTAAGGGCGCCTCATTTGTCTTTAGATGGTACGGCACCTCCTTTTCCTTCAGGCTCCTTCAGATGTTAAGGGAGCCTTCACCTCATTCTCATGGTAAAGGGGGTTTTCTCCTCCCCATTTTAGACAAATGAATCCTCCTCCTGATGTTAAGGGCGCCTCATTTGTCTCTCGATGTTATAGGCGCCTCCTACTCCTCCAGACTCCTGATGTTAAGGGAGCCTTCTCCTCATTCTGATTGTAAGGGGGCATTTCCTCCCCATATGAGACAAATGACTCCTCCTCCTGATGGTAAGGGCGCCTCATTTGTCTCTAGATGGTACAGGCGCATGCTACTCCTCCAGACTCCTCCAGATGTTAAGGGAGCCTTCTCCTTATTGTGATGGTAAGAGGGTCCTCCTCCTCCCCCATATGAGACGAATTACCTCCTCCTGATGGTAAGGGCACTTCATTTGTCTCTGGATGTTATAGGCGCCTCCTACTCCTCCAGACTCCTGATGTTAAGGGAGCCTTCTTCTCATTCTGATGGTAAGGAGGTATTTTCTCCCCATATGAGACAAATGACTCCTCCTCCTGATGTTAAGGACGCCTCATTTGTCTCTCGATGTTATAGGCGCCTCCTACTCCTCCAGACTCCTGATGTAAATGCAGCCTTCTCCTCATTCTGATGGTAAGGGGGGCATTTCCTCCCCATATGAGACAAATGACTCCTCCTCTTGATGGTAAGGGCGCCTCATTTGTCTCTAGATGGTACAGGCGCCTCCTACTTCTCCGGACTCCTCCAGATGTTAAGGGAGCCTTCTCCTTATTGTGATGGTAAGAGGGTCCTCCTCCTACCCCATATGAGAATAATTACCTCCTCCTGATGGTAAGGGCGCTTAATTTGTCTCTGGATGTTATAGGCGCCTCCTACTCCTCCAGACTCCTGATGTTAAGGGAGCCTTCTTCTCATTCTGATGGTAAGGGGGTATTTTCTCCCCATATGAGACAAATGACTCCTACTCCTGATGTTAAGGGCGCCTCATTTGTCTCTCAATGTTATAGGCGCCTCCTACTCCTCCAGACTCCTGATGTAAAGGGAGCCTTCTGCTCATTCTGATGGTAAGGGGGCATTTCCTCCCCATATGAGACAAATGACTAATCCTCCTGATGGTAAGGATGCCTCATTTGTCTCTAGATGGTACAGGCGCCTCCTACTCCTCCAGATGTTAAGGGAGCCTTCTCCTTATTGTGATGGTAAGAGGGTCCTCTTCCTCCCCCATATGAGACAAATGACCTCCTCCTGGCGGTAAGGGCGCCTCATTTGTCTCTCGATGTTATAGGCGCCTCCTACTCCTCCAGACGCCTGATGTTAAGGGAGCCTTCTCGTCATTCTGATGGTAAGGGGGCATTTCCTCCCCATATGAGACAAATGACTCCTCCTCCTGATGGTAAGGGCGCCTCATTTGTCTCTAGATGTTACAGGCGCCTCCTACTCCTCCAGACTCCTCCAGATGTTAAGGGAGCCTTCCCCTTATTGTGATGGTAAGAGGGGCCTACTCCTCCCCCATATGAGACAAATGACCTCCTCCTGATAGTAAGGGCGCCTCATTTGTCTCTCGATGTTATAGGCGCCTCCTACTCCTCCAGACGCCTGATGTTAAGGGAGCCTTCTCGTCATTCTGATGGTAAGGGGGCATTTCCTCCCCATATGAGACAAATGACTCCTCCTCCTGATGGTAAGGGCGCCTCATTTGTCTCTAGATGGTACAGGCGCCTCCTACTCCTCAAGACTCCTCCAGATGTTAAGGGAGCCTTCTTCTCAATCTGATGGTAAGGAGGTATTTTCTCCCCATATGAGACAAATGACTCCTCCTCCTGATGTTAAGGACGCCTCATTTGTCTCTCGATGTTATAGGCGCCTCCTACTCCTCCAGACTCCTGATGTAAATGCAGCCTTCTCCTCATTCTGATGGTAAGGGGGGCATTTCCTCCCCATATGAGACAAATGACTCCTCCTCTTGATGGTAAGGGCTCCTCATTTGTCTCTAGATGGTACAGGCGCCCCCTACTTCTCCGGACTCCTCCAGATGTTAAGGGAGCCTTCTCCTTATTGTGATGGTAAGAGGGTCCTCCTCCTACCCCATATGAGACAAATTACCTCCTCCTGATGGTAAGGGCGCTTAATTTGTCTCTCGATGTTATAGGCGCCTCCTACTCCTCCAGACTCCTGGTGTTAAGGGAGCCTTCTTCTCATTCTGATGGTAAGGGGGTATTTTCTCCCCATATGAGACAAATGACTCCTACTCCTGATGTTAAGGGCGCCTCATTTGTCTCTCAATGTTATAGGCGCCTCCTACTCCTCCAGACTCCTGATGTAAAGGGAGCCTTCTGCTCATTCTGATGGTAAGGGGGCATTTCCTCCCCATATGAGACAAATGACTCCTCCTCATGATGGTAAGGACGCCTCATTTGTCTCTAGATGGTACAGGCGCCTCCTACTCCTCCAGATGTTAACGGAGCCTTCTCCTTATTGTGATGGTAAGAGGGGCCTATTCCTCCCCCATATGAGACAAATGACCTCCTCCTGGCGGTAAGGGCGCCTCATTTGTCTCTCGATGTTATAGGCGCCTCCTACTCCTCCAGACGCCTGATGTTAAGGGAGCCTTCTCGTCATTCTGATGGTAAGGGGGCATTTCCTCCCCATATGAGACAAATGACTCCTCCTCCTGATGGTAAGGGCGCCTCATTTGTCTCTAGATGGTACAGGCGCCTCCTACTCCTCCAGACTCCTCCAGATGTTAAGGGAGCCTTCCCCTTATTGTGATGGTAAGAGGGGCCTACTCCTCCCCCATATGAGACAAATGACCTCCTCCTGATAGTAAGGGCGCCTCATTTGTCTCTCGATGTTATAGGCGCCTCCTACTCCACCAGACGCCTGATGTTAAGGGAGCATTCTCGTCATTCTGATGGTAAGGGGGTATTTTCTCCCCATATGAGACAAATGACTCCTCCTCCTGATGGTAAGGGCGCCTCATTTGTCTCTAGATGGTACAGGCGCCTCCTACTCCTCAAGACTCCTCCAGATGTTAAGGGAGCCTTCTCCTTATTGTGATGGTAAGAGGGTCCTCCTCCTCCCCCTTATGAGACAAATTACCTCCTCCTGATGGAATTGGCGCTTCATTTGTCTCTCGATGTTATAGGCGCCTCCTACTCCTCCAGACTCCTGATGTTCAGGGAGCCTTCTTCTCATTCTGATGGTAAGGGGGGTATTTTCTCCCCATATGAGACAAATGACTCCTCCTCCTGATGTTAAGGGCGCCTCATTTGTCTCTCGATGTTATAGGCGCCTCCTACTCCTCCAGACTCCTGATGTAAAGGGAGCCTTCTCCTCATTCTGATGGTAAGGGGGGCATTTCCTGCCCATATAAGACAAATGACTCCTCCTCCTGATGGTAAGGGCGCCTCATTTGTCTCTAGATGGTACAGGTGCCTCCTACTCCTCCAGACTCCTCCTGATGTTAAGGGAGCCTTCTCCTTATTGTGATGGTAAGAGTGGCCTCCTCCTCCCACCATATGTGACAAATGACTCCTCCTCTTGATGGTAAGGGCGCCTCATTTGTCTCTCGATGTTACAGGCGCCTCCTAATCCTCCAGACTCCTGATGTTAAGGGAGCCTTCTCCTCAATCTGATGGTAAGGGGGCAATTCCTCCCCATATGAGACAAATGACTCCTCCTCCTGATGGTAAGGGCGCCTCATTTGTCTCTAGATGGTACAGGCGCCTCCTACTCCTCCAGTCTCCTCCAGATGTTAAGGGAGCCTTCTCCTTATTGTGATGGTAAGAGGGGCCTCCTCCTCCCCCATATGAGACAAATGACCTCCTCCTGATGGTAAGGGCGCCTCATTTGTCTCTCGAAATTATAGGCGCCTCCTACTCCTCCAGACTCCTGATGTTAGGGAGCCTTCTCCTCATTCTGATGGTAAGGGGGGCATTTCTTCCCCATATGAGACAAATGACTCCTCCTCCTGATGGTAAGGGCGCCTTATTTGTCTCTAGATGGTACAGGCGCCTCCTACTCCTCCAGACTCCTCCAGATGTTAAGGGAGCCTTCTCCTTATTGTGATGGTAAGAGGGTCCTCCTCCTCCCCCATATGAGACAAATTACCTCCTCCTGATGGTAAGGGCGTTTCATTTGTCTCTCGATGTTATAGGCGCCTCCTACTCCTCCAGACTCCTGATGTTAAGGGAGCCTTCTTTTCATTCTGATGGTAAGGGGGTATTTTCTCCCCATATGAGACAAATGACTCCTCCTCCTGATGTTAAGGGCGCCTCATTTGTCTCTCGATGTTATAGGCGCCTCCTACTCCTCCAGATGTTAAGGGAGCCTTCTCGTTATGGTGATGGTAAGAGTGGCCTCCTCCTCCCACCATATGAGACAAATGACTCCTCCTCTCGATGGTAAGGGCGCCTCATTTGTCTCTAGATGGTACAGGCGCCTCCTACTCCTCCAGACTCCTCCAGATGTTAAGGGAGCCTTCTCCTTATTGTGATGGTAAGAGGGTCCTCCTCCTCCCCCATATGAGACAAATTTCCTCCTCCTGATGGTAAGGGTGCTTCATTTGCCTCTCAATGTTATAGGCGCCTCCTACTCCTCCAGACTCCTGATGTTAAGGGAGCCTTCTTCTCATTCTGATGGTAAGGGGGTATTTTCTCCCCATATGAGACAAATGACTCCTCCTCCTGATGTTAAGGGCGCCTCATTTGTCTCTCGATGTTATAGGCGCGCGCCTCCTACTCCTCCAGGCTCCTGATGTAAAGGGAGCCTTCTCCTCATTCTGATACTAAGGGGGGCATTTCCTCCCCATATGAGACAAATGACTCTTCCTCCTGATGGTAAGGACGCCTCATTTGTCTCTAGATGGTACAGGCGCCTCCTACTCCTTCAGACTCCTCCAGATGTTAAGGGAGCCTTCTCCTTATGGTGATGGTAAGAGTGGCCTCCTCCTCCCACCATATGAGACAAATGACTCCTCCTCTTGATGGTAAGGGTGCCTCATTTGTCTCTAGATGGTACAGGCGCCTCCTACTCCTCCAGATGTTAAGGGAGCCTTCTCCTTATTGTGATGGTTAGAGGGTCCTCCTCCTCCCCCATATGAGACAAATGACCTCCTCCTGATGGTAAGGGCGCCTCATTTGCCTCTCGATGTTATAGGCGCCTCCTACTCCTCCAGACTCCTGATGTTAAGGGAACCTTCTCCTCATTCTGATGGTAAGGGGGCATTTCCTCCCCATATGAGACAAATGACTCCTCCTCCTGATGGTAAGGGCGCTTCATTTGTCTCTAGATGGTACGGCACCTCCTCCTCCTCCATGCTCCTTCAGATGTTAAGGGAGCTTTCACCTCATTCTGATGGTAAAGGGGGTTTTCTCCTCCCCATTTAAGACAAATAAATTCTCCTCCTGATGTTAAGGGCGCCTCATTTGTCTCTCGATGGTACGGCACCTCCTTCTTCTCCAGGCTCCTTCAGATGTTAAGGGAGCCTTCACCTCATTCTGATGGTAAAGGGGGTTTTCTCCTCCCCATTTGAGACAAATGAATCCTCCTCCTGATGTTAAGGGCGCCTCATTTGTCTCTCGATGTTATAGGCGCCTCCTACTCCTCCAGACTCCTGATGTTAAGGGAGCCTTCTCCTCATTCTGATGGTAAGGGGGCATTTCCTCCCCATATGAGAAAAATGACTCCTCCTCCTGATGGTAAGGGCGCTTCATTTGTCTCTAGATGGTACGGCACCTCCTCCTCCTCCAGACTCCTTCAGATGTTAAGGGAGCCTTCACCTCATTCTTATGGTAAAGGCGGTTTTCTCCTCCCCATATGAAACAAATGAATCCTCCTCCGGATGTTAAGGGCGCCTCATTTGTCTCTCGATGTTATAGGCGCCTCCTACTCCTCCAGTCTCCTGATGTGAAGGGAGCCTTCTCCTCATTCTGATGGTAAGGGGGCATTTCCTCCCCATATGAGACAAATGACTCCTCCTCGTGATGGTAAGGGCGCCTCATTTGCCTCTAGATGGTTCGGCGCTTCCTCCAGCCTCCTTCAGATGATGAGTGAGCCTTCACCTCATTCTGATGGTAAAGGGGGTATTCTCCTCCCCATATGAGAGAAATTAATCCTCCTCCTGAGGTTAAGGGCGCCTCATTTGTCTCTCGATGTTATAGGCGCTTCCTACTACTCCAGACTCCTGATGTTAAGGGAGCCTTCTCCTCATTCTGATGGTAAGGGGGGGCATTTCCTCCCCATATGAGACAAATGACTCCTCCTCCTGATGGTAAGGACGCCTCATTTGTCTCTAGATGGTACAGGCGCCTCCTACTCCTCCAGACTCCTCCAGATGTTAAGGGAGCCTTCTCGCTATGGTGATGGTAAGAGTGGCCTCCTCCTCCCACCATATGAGACAAATTACTCCTCCTCTTGATGGTAAGGGCGCCTCATTTGTCTCTAGATGGTACAGGCGCCTCCTACTCCTCCAGTCTCCTCCAGATGTTAAGGGAGCCTTCTCCTTATTGTGATGGTAAGAGGGTCCTCCTCCTCCCGCATATGAGACAAATGACCTCCTCCTGATGGTAAGGGCGCGTCATTTGTCTTTGGATGTTATAGGCGCCTCCTACTCCTCCAGACTCCTGATGTTAAGGGAACCTTCTCCTCATTCTGATGGTAAGGGGGCATTTCCTCCCCATATGAGACAAATGACTCCTCCTCCTGATGGTAAGGGTGCTTCATTTGTCTCTAGATGGTACGCGCCTCCTCCTCCTCCATGCTCCTTCAGATGTTAAGGGAGCCTTCACCTCATTCTGATTGTAAAGGGGGTTTTCTCCTCCCCATTTGAGACAAATGAATTCTCCTCCTGATGTTATAGGCGCCTCCTACTCCTCCAGACTCCTGATGTTCAGGGAGCCTTCTTCTCATTCTGATGGTAAGGGGGGTATTTTCTCCCCATATGAGACAAATGACTCCTCCTCCTGATGTTAAGGGCGCCTCATTTGTCTCTCGATGTTATAGGCGCCTCCTACTCCTCCAGACTCCTGATGTTAAGGGAGCCTTCTCCTCATTCTGATGGTAAGGGGGCATTTCCTCCCCATATGAGAAAAATGACTCCTCCTCCTGATGGTAAGGGCGCTTCATTTGTCTCTAGATGGTACGGCACCTCCTCCTCCTCCAGACTCCTTCAGATGTTAAGGGAGCCTTCACCTCATTCTTATGGTAAAGGCGGTTTTCTCCTCCCCATATGAGACAAATGAATCCTCCTCCGGATGTTAAGGGCGCCTCATTTGTCTCTCGATGTTATAGGCGCCTCCTACTCCTCCAGTCTCCTGATGTTAAGGGAGCCTTCTCCTCATTCTGATGGTAAGGGGGCATTTCCTCCCCATATGAGACAAATGACTCCTCCTCGTGATGGTAAGGGCGCCTCATTTGCCTCTAGATGGTTCGGCACCTCCTCCAGCCTCCTTCAGATGATGAGTGAGCCTTCACCTCATTCTGATGGTAAAGGGGGTATTCTCCTCCCCATATGAGAGAAATTAATCCTCCTCCTGATGTTAAGGGCGCCTCATTTGTCTCTCGATGTTATAGGCGCTTCCTACTACTCCAGACTCCTGATGTTAAGGGAGCCTTCTCCTCATTCTGATGGTAAGGGGGGGCATTTCCTCCCCATATGAGACAAATGACTCCTCCTCCTGATGGTAAGGACGCCTCATTTGTCTCTAGATGGTACAGGCGCCTCCTACTCCTCCAGACTCCTCCAGATGTTAAGGGAGCCTTCTCGTTATGGTGATGGTAAGAGTGGCCTCCTCCTCCCACCATATGAGACAAATTACTCCTCCTCTTGATGGTAAGGGCGCCTCATTTGTCTCTAGATGGTACAGGCGCCTCCTACTCCTCCAGTCTCCTCCAGATGTTAAGGGAGCCTTCTCCTTATTGTGATGGTAAGAGGGTCCTCCTCCTCCCCCATATGAGACAAATGACCTCCTCCTGATGGTAAGGGCGCGTCATTTGTCTTTCGATGTTATAGGCGCCTCCTACTCCTCCAGACTCCTGATGTTAAGGGAACCTTCTCCTTATTCTGATGGTAAGGGGGCATTTCCTCCCCATATGAGACAAATGACTCCTCCTCCTGATGGTAAGGGTGCTTCATTTGTCTCTAGATGGTACGGCGCCTCCTCCTCCTCCATGCTCCTTCAGATGTTAAGGGAGCCTTCACCTCATTCTGATGGTAAAGGGGGTTTTCTCCTCCCCATTTGAGACAAATGAATTCTCCTCCTGATGTTATAGGCGCCTCCTACTCCTCCAGACTCCTGATGTTCAGGGAGCCTTCTTCTCATTCTGATGGTAAGGGGGGTATTTTCTCCCCATATGAGACAAATGACTCCTCCTCCTGATGTTAAGGGTGCCTCGTTTGTCTCTCGATTTTATAGGTGCCTCCTACTCCTCCAGACTCCTGATGTTAAGGGAGCCTTCTCCTCATTCTGATGGTAAGGGGGCATTTCCTCCCCAAATGAGACAAATTACTCCTCCTCCTGATGGTAAGGGCGCCTCATTTGTCTCTAGATGGTACGGCACCTCCTTCTCCTCCAGGCTCCTTCAGATGTTAAGGGAGCCTTCACCTCATTCTGATGGTAAAGGGGGTTTTCTCCTCCCCATTTGAGACAAATGAATCCTCCTCCTGATGTTAAGGGCGCCTCATTTGTCTCTCGATGTTATAGGCGCCTTCTACTCCTCCAGACTCCTGATGTTAAGGGAGCCTTCTCCTCATTCTGATGGTAAGGGGGTATTTCCTCCCTATATGAGAAAAATGACTCCTCCTCCTGATGGTAAGGGCGCTTCATTTGTCTCTAGATGGTACGGCACCTCCTCCTCCTGCAGACTCCTTCAGATGTTAAGGGAGCCTTCACCTCATTCTTATGGTAAAGGCGGTTTTCTCCTCCCCATATGGGACAAATGAATCCTCCTCCGGATGTTAAGGGCGCCTCATTTGTCTCTCGATGTTATAGGCGCCTCCTACTCCTCCAGTCTCCTGATGTTAAGGGAGCCTTCTCCTAATTCTGATGGTAAGGGGGCATTTCCTCCCCATATGAGACAAATGACTCCTCCTCGTGATGGTAAGGGCGCCTCATTTGCCTCTAGATGGTTCGGCGCCTCCTTCAGATGTTGAGTGAGCCTTCACCTCATTCTGATGGTAAATGGGGTTTTCTCCTCCCCATATGAGAGAAATGAATCCTCCTCCTGATGTTAAGGGCGCCTCATTTGTCTCTCGATGTTATAGGCGCTTCCTACTACTCCAGACTCCTGATGTTAAGGGAGCCTTTTCCTCATTCTGATGGTAAGGGGGGCATTTCCTCCCCATATGAGACAAATGACTCCTCCTCCTGATGGTAAGGACGCCTCATTTGTCTCTAGATGGTACGGCACCTCCTTCTCCTCCAGGCTCCTTCAGATGTTAAGGGAGCCTTCACCTCATTCTGATGGTATAGGGGGTGTTCTCCTCCCCATTTGAGACAAATGAATCCTCCTCCTGATGTTAAGGGCGCCTTATTTGTCTCTCGATGTTATAGGCGCCTCCTACTCCTCCAGACTCCTAATGTTAAGGGAGCCTTCTCCTCATTCTGATGGTAAGGGGGCATTTCCTCCCCATATGAGACAAATGACTCCTCCTCCTGATGGTAAGGGCGCTTCATTTGTCTCTTGATGGTACGGCACCTCCTCCTCCTCCAGACTCCTTCAGATGTTAAGGGAGCCTTCACCTCATTCTTATGGTAAAGGCGGTTTTCTCCTCCCCATATGAGACAAATGAATCCTCCTCCAGATGTTAAGGGCGCCTCATTTGTCTCTCGATGTTATAGGCGCCTCCTACTCCTCCAGTCTCCTGATGTTAAGGGAGCCTTCTCCACATTCTGATGGTAAGGGGGCATTTCCTCCCCATATGAGAGAAATGACTCCTCCTCGTGATGGTAAGGGCGCCTCATTTGCCTCTAGATGGTACGGCGCCTCCTCCAGCCTCCTTTAGATGTTGAGTGAGCCTTCACCTCATTCTGATGGTAAAGGGGGTATTCTCCTCCCCATATGAGACAAATGAATCCTCCTCCTGATGTTAAGGGCGCCTCATTTGTCTCTCGATGTTATAGGCGCTTCCTACTACTCCAGACTGCTGATGTTAAGGGAGCCTTCTCCTCATTCTGATGGTAAGGGGAGCATTTCCTCCCCACATGAGACAAATGAATCCTCCTCCTGATTGTAAGGGCGCCTCATTTGTCTCTAGATGGTACGGGCGCCTCCTGCTCCTCCAGATGTTAAGCGAGCCTTCACCTCATTCTGATGGTAAAGGGGGGACCTCCTCCTCCCCCATATGAGACAAATTACTCCTCCTCCTGATGGTAAGGGCACCTTATTTGTCTACAGATGGTACGGGTGCCTCCTTCAGACTCCTCCAGATGTTAGGCGAGTCTCCTCCTCCTCCTCAATCTGATGGTACGGTGTGACCTAGATTGGAGAAATACCAAGCAAACATATTAGCAAAACATAAACACAAGTTCTGTATTAAATTATAAGCATATCATATTTCACATTTCTAAGCTTCATTTTAAAATAAAAACAGGAAAACAATGATTCACAGCATTTCCCATTTGCTATTACATAATATACATGTCTGGCCTGTCCATGTGTACCTTTTTGTGTCATATAAATATGGTTTATCATTTGGATACTTAACACTAGAGTAACACTTTATATTTAGCCTGAGAGCAGAACAGCCGATTGTGTTCAGATTTAAATTTTCGGTACTCACTTTTAATGATCTTGAATGCGCGAGGAGCAGCAAAACAGAGATCTTAGTCTACGAAAAAAAGAAAACCAATCATGACTTCTTGACATCAGACACATCAGAGCAGTGATGGAGAATACGCTTTTGCCTGGATAGAAAGGAATCAGTGACACCCTAGTGGGTGGGATGTAGACACTGGTAGTGGTTACAGGGAGCTGTGCCATGCAGGAGGGTTCACGTACGGGTAGTAATACAAGCCAATGTGATGGTTACACAAAAATGTTTTCTTACATAGTCTATTCCTAGAAAAAGTTTGTCATTATTGCTTTCTGAGGGGCTTAAAGAGGATCTGTCACTTGTTTATTAATGCCCCATCTCCTAACTAATCTAATAGGCGCTATTATGCTGATAACTACAGTGTATGTTTTTTTTCAAAAACTTTTATTATTTGCAAACTAATGTGCATTTTTCTAAATACAGTATGCTAATTTGGCTATACTTGCAAATGGGAGGTAGCTCTGGGCGGTGTATTGTTTTCAGTATGACGCTGTCCAATCAGCGTCATACAGTTCTCCTCTTCCCAGCCCAGCAACACAGAATCATCATATAGTATACAGCTTTCATTCCAGACTGTATTTTCAACTGGTGAGACCTCCGGTTGTTTCACAGCTAGAACTGCAATCGATTAGAATCTCATTTTTTATATGCCACCATAAAAGATTTCCAAAGCCGGAGTTATGGCTATTTGGAGTGATCCCCCTTCCTTTCAGCCTCAGTCTCTCACACTGTGTGAAGCAGCTTCATGCTGATAGGACAGCATCAGAGACTGTGATGTAGCTCCACCTCAGGAGAATCGCTGGTGTTGACACCCACTTGTCTGGTATAGGCTCATTTGCATATTTAGAAAAAAGCTCATAACTTTTTATATAATATACATTTTGGGACACAATTTTTACTATCATTAGTGTTAGAGTTTTAGATTAGCTAGGAGATTGGGCATTACTAAACTAGTGACAGATCCTCTTTAGGTCTCAACAACTTCTGATAGTTATTTACTTATCCACCGGAGAGACTATGGCTGACACAACGTAATTTACTTTACTGTGGGATGTGTTAGATAAATGAGCCCTTTGTCTATTGAAACCGGGTTATTATATCACATAAAGATATTTACTCCAACAATATGTCACACAATAAAACGTATAGGGGGAATATATTATTACAACTGGCGTTTCATATGCCAGTCTTACCCTAAAGAGCGCTGAAGTAAGATGTTTCTTACTTTATTACACCTCTTAATAAGTTAGGAGCATCTCTGGATGCTCAGCTCTCACGCCAGAAAAGAACATCTGCGCAAACTATGAGATGTGAACGGAGCCTAACAAGTGTAGAAAAAAAGAGGGTGACAACACTGGAGCGCTGTTTGTCCCAGTAGCAGTTTCTTTATAATGTAAATGCATTGACCACACTTGTATTTACCTGGATAGCCAACTGGTTTTCCTGTTGCTTTTCCTGAAGAGAAATGACCAAGAAATGATCAGAAATAAATTATTACTTTAACAAAACTAGAAATATTATATGGAAAAGGATATAAAGAAAACGTAATCTTGTAGCCAGGTCACCAACGCATGCAGGTGGATATATTATGTTCATTATGATTATAGTTACATCCTTGCAGCAAAACATTACTGCCCTGCAATATTCTAAACATATTATAAAAAGTCTTCTAAAACGATATACAATATTGTTGTGGTAACGAAGGGTGACATTACGTAGTCAATGTCTTTACATTTCCTTCTATAAAGTACAGATGGCAAAACGAATGTAAAAGAATTCGGTAAAATGCCACTGCAGCACCAGTGTTGGCCGATTATACTATAGATGTGAACAGAGTCTAACGTCTCTGGACAATCTGTTTAGGTCATACAGGACTTCTCCGTTCTTCCATATTTGGAGCAACTGCTGGCAAAAGCCATGTAAGAGAAAACTACAATTAATTTTTGTTTAACCCCTTGATGCCATATGCTGAGTTATAACTATTGGTTCCTCACCTGGGAATCTTCACGGGATCCTCTGTCTCTTCTACTGCAACCTCCCTGTTTATATATATTACATAAAACAGTTCTTATATAAATATATAATATATATGACTGGCAGTCAGCGGGGATACATGATTATACAAATACTTGTTGGGGTGGGGGGGATTATAGAGGAAAACCTCACAACTGATCACAATGGGTTCATATGTCAACCCATAGTCTCCAGCAGTATGATGTCCGCTCTTCTGCGTCTTCATACTTACATGGTGGTCTCCAGTTTAGGGCGCCATTTATATTCCTTGAACTTAAATGGTCTATAACAAAAAGCACATATTTGTTTAGGATTATTGACACTTTGTCCTATTTGAAAGGTACAGAAAATCTCATGTAGGTTAGGAACACACACAACGTATACAGTGCAGATACACTGCATCAAGCTGTGCAGCGTATCTGCCCTGAACGTTGCAGGGAATGCCGTCCCAAACCCCGCACCACGCTGTGGTGCGTTATTTCATGTGTACATTCCGCTGTGCAAACGATCGCACATACTTACCCCCTCCCTCCTCTGACGTCCGCTCTGGCCTCCCTGAATCATGTTGCAGGTCCATGTGACACTGCAGCCTGTGATTGGCTGCAGCGGTCACATGGCCTACAACGTCATCCAGGGAGGCTGGACTGGAGAAGAAGCAGGGAACTCTGGGTAAGTATAACTTTATTTTAATTTTTTCTTACTTGCGATTTTTGCGGCGCATTGCTGTGATTCCGCCACAAATATCGCAACACACGCTGCTTTGTTGCGGGTTTAAGCACCCCATTGAATTCAATGGGTAAACCCGCAACAGAAGAGTTGCGTATCCACAGAATTAATTGACATGCTGCCGTTGAAGTAACTGCACCGCAGGTCAATTTATGCGCGGTTATTCCTGCGGAGATTTACCGCAGTGTGGGGACAAGATTTGTTGAAATCTCACCCACACTGCTGCCACTGTAATACGCAGCGGATTTTCGGCAATGAATCCGTTGCGGAAAATCTGCAGTGTTTACGCTGTGTGTGTTCCTACCCGTATAGTGAAAGCTCAATAAACTACATGAATTAAAACCTCAGGATTTAATGTTGTTAAATTGACACAAATCCCAGACTAATTCTGAGTCCCTATGTCAAGAAGACAGATAACAGATAAAATACCTGAATTCTCTCGGTGTCTTCATCACCTTCTCAATCCATCTATTGTGAAAAAAAGAAGAAATGTTACATATAATAAGGGGGTAACAGTCACTCCTCCAGGTGCTACACATTGGGGGAGATTTATCAAAACTAGTGAATTGAGGAGTAGTTGCCCATAGTAACTAATCTGGTTGCAGTCACACGCTGTGTTGTTGAATCATAGTTTGGCTGCAATTTTGCACAAAACCGCAGCAAAAACTGCAATTCAACCTCAATGTGATACAAGGCTGGAATCACACATACAGTTTTTATGTATGTAGTACATTTTATATTGTACTATAGACTTTAGGCGACATGAACACGACCGTAGATTTTGTCCGCAATTACAGACCCATTTATTTCTATTGATCACGGACACCATCCCATATATTTTCGGGAAGGTGCCCAGGCCGTAGAAATCCGCCGCAAAAGATAGGACATGTCCTATTTCTTGCTTTATACCATCCATACTCCCATACTGTGTATGCAAGCACGGGCCGAAAATGCGGGTGGCTGTCCGCAGCCGGAATTGCACGTAATTGCGGATCGTGATTACGGGCACTGCCGTGTGCATGGGGCCTAAGTATAACATCTAACCGCACAAAAAAAAAACATAAAATAATTCTGCGAAAACCACCATTAAAACGCCACGAAAAACGCAGCATAACGCTGTATGTAAGTCCAGACTAGGGCCACTTTCACAGTATTTAGGTCAGTATTTTGTATCAGTATTTGTAAGCCAAAACTAGATGTGGGTCTAAAACACAGGAGAGGTGCAAATATTTCCATCATACTTTTTCAATTTATGGTTTTTGCTGCAAAATACTGACCAAAATACTGCTGTGTGAAAGTGGCCTAAGGACAAGTTCACACAGAGTTTTTTTATGCTGATTTTGACGTGGAAACCGCTTCGGAATCAGCACCAAAAAACAGCTGAAATCGCCCCCCATTGATTTCAATGGGAGGTGGAGGGATTTTTTTCCGCAGCAAGTTTTAGCCGTTCGCAGTAAAAGAAAATTGCCCTGTTTCTTTTGCCACTCTTGCGCCTCAATTGAAATCAATGGGAGGCAGAAAAAGTAGTTTTCGTGGCGCTTTTTGCCTGCGGCGCTCAATGGCCGTGAGTAAAAAACGCAGCAAAGATCGCAGCAGGATTTACAGGCAGGTCAAAATCTGGCTCAAAATTCCTGAAGGAATTTTGAGGCAGATTTTTCTGCCTGCAAAAAAAACGTGCGAACAGGGCATAAGGATTTTTTCACGCTGTTTTTAGGTGGACTTTTTTTTTGCTAGCGCTTCTTAATAGAACATGCGTTTTTAATGCATTTTTTTCAAATATAGAAAAGTCTATATAAAACTCCTATGGAGAATGTTGCGTGTTGAAGAAAAACACCACTGACCCATAAAGCGCACCAAAAGGTCAGAAAAACGCCACAAGTAAAAAACATTGTTTATAGTGTGTTTAGTATTTCCCTGTTGAATTTCAGCAAACATCTGGCCGCCACTGTTTCTGCCTTAAAAAAAAGTTGGAGAAATGCAGCAAAAAGCGCAGGGTTTTTCCTAAAAACGCTATGTGGGCTTTTGCTCTACTTCTCACTTGCATCATTTTTTATAAATCTCCTCCATTGTCTTCATTCATTACACAATATCTTACAATGATATACTTACAGCACGTCCTCTGGAAACAGAGTCCTGATAGTCACAGAATAGAGAAGACAGTGAGTACAGTGAGATTTATTTATGTCATTTCATCAGTTTTCTGGCGTAATAGTATCTAGAAGAATCTAATTTATAAGTGAATGTCCTCCCAGCAATAATACAGTCGTCATTTGTATCTGTGAGGCTAAATTCACACTGCGTTCCATGTTTATGTTTGCTGAACATATAGACAAACTGTGTCTGTACAGTTGCATAGTTACATAGTTTGTACGGCTGAAAAAAGACACATGTCCATCAAGTTCAACCAAGGGACGGGAAAAGGGAAGGAAAATATTTCTACACATAGGAGCTAATATTTTTTTTGTTCTAGGAAATGATCTAAGCCTTTTTTAAAGCCATCTACTGTCCCTGCTGTGACTATTCCATAAATTTACAATTTTCACAGTAAGGGCTTATTCAGACGAACGTATAATACGTCCGTGCAACGCGCGTGATTTTCACGCGCCTCGCATGGACCTATGTTAGTCAATGGGGCCGTTCAGACAGTCTGTGATTTTCACGCAGCGTGTGTCCGAAGCGTAAAACTCACGACATGTCCTAAATTTGTGCGTTTTTCGCGCATCACGCACCATTTGAAGTCAATGGGTGCGTGAAAGTCACGCGCAGCACACGGAAGCACTTCCGTATGACGCGCGTGATTCGCGCAACAGCAGTAAAAACTAAGAATGAAAACAGAAAAGAACCCCGTGCTTTTCTGTTTACAAACATACAAACAGAGTGTCATAATGATGGCGGCTGCGTGAAAATCACGCAGCCGCGCATCATATGTGATGACTCACGGAGCTGTTAGGTACCTTTTGCGTGCGCAAAACACCACTTTTTTTGCGCGCGCAATACGCACACGCTCGTGTGAATCTGGCCTAAAGAAGGTTTGTCGCCTCTGCAGGTTGAACCTTTTTTTCTCCAGCTGGAGGGAGTGCCCCCTTGTTTTTTGAGGGGGTTTTACATGGAACAGGATTTCACCATATTTTTTGTATGTGCCATTCATATATTTATATAAGTTAATCATGTCCTCCCTTAGTCGTCTTTTTTCAAGGCTAAATAGGATTATTTTAATCTTTCCTCATAACTTAGATTCTCAATGCCCCTTATTAGCTTCGTTGCTCTTATTTGTATTTTTTCCAACTCCAGGGGATCCTTTCTATGAACTGGTGCCCAGAACTGATCACTTATAGTACTATTTTTTGTCACATAATTCTGTATATAGTCCCACAATAGCCCCTCAAATATTTTCCCCACGATGGATGTTAAGCTTACTGGTCTATAATTACCCAGAGCCCTTTTTGAAAATAGGCACCACATTTACCCTGCGCTAGTCCCTTGGCACTATACCAGTCACTAGAGAATCTCTGAATATTATGAAAAGGGGGACAGAAATAACTGAACTAAGCTCTTTAAGAATTCTAGGGTGTATTCCATCTGGTCCCGGGGCCTTGTGCACATTTATTTTATTTAATTTAGCTTGGACCATATTTACATTCAACCAATTCAGTATATCAACTGATATATTACCAGCACTGGCACCGGCTACATCAGCTGCTCTTTCTTCTGTTGTATATACAGAGCTAAAGAACCCATTTAGTAACTCTGCCTTCTCTTGATCCCCTGTGACCAACTCCCCATTACCACTATCAAGGGGTCCTACATGTTCAGACCTTGGCATTTTTGTATTTATTTACTTGAAGAATTTTTGGGGATTTGTTTTACTATCCTTGGCCACCTGCCTTTCATTTTGTATTTTTGCTAATTTTATTAAATTTTGACAGTTTTTTTACGTTCTTTATAATTTAAAAAGGTTACAGATGTACCGTCAGTTGCATGTGTCTGCCTTAGGCCTCATTCACATGAGCGTGAATCACGTCCGTGTGCTATGCATTGAAACAACGCACAGCACACGAACCCATTGATTTCAATGGGGCCATTCACATATGCGTGATTTTTCACGCATCGAGAGTCCGCTGCGTGAAACTCACTGCATGTCCTATATTGGTGAATTATTACGCACCTACACGCCCATTAAGTGTGCGGTGCGTGATTTGCTCATCAATTCAGTTGAAAATAATAAAAAAAAAAAGTGCTTTGCGAGTGCATGAATAACGCATGCCCCTCGCAAAGCACACAGATGCATAACACACGGACTCGGATACGCTCGTGTGAATGAGGCCTAAGACTGTTAAGAATACACAGTATGTACCACATGGTATATTTTTTTTGAGTACATTGAAATGCACAGATGACTGCACTGTTCAATATACTGTACATTAGTTGCGTCTGTGAGATCCTGACATATCCTGAGCAAACATATGCCAAAAGGACAACATCTTGGCATGCAGTATGATTGCATAGTTGCCTATATTTGAAAAATTTTCCAGGGACACTTAGGCTGAGGCGTCTTAGGCGGGTGTGTCTTATGGAGGCGTGGTTTATATGGTGGGTGTGACTAGTGGGGCGTGGCTTTCCAGAATTTCTGCATACAAAAAAACTAGCAAAAAATCTGAACTGGTTTGGCTGACAACTACTATGGTGGCCGGTATGTCTCTGGTTATCCGGTTGTTTACAGACAGGTGATCTCTCACTTCATCACTAGGGCTAGGTGATATGTGCTGACTATTACTGGTAGCGTAAAAACCAGCATAGATAGTGCCACACTGCCCCTTGTAGATAGTGCTCCACACTGCCCCCAGTAGATAGTGCTACACACTGCTCCCTGAAGATATTGCCACACACTGCTCCCCGTAGATATTGCCACACACTGCTCCCTATAGATGATGCCAATAACCCCTGTAGATAAGGCCACAGTGCCCTCTGTAGATGGTGCCACGAAGCCCATCTGTAGATACCACACAGACCCCCTGTAGATAGTGCCACAGTGCCCTCTGTAGATAATACCACAATGCCCCTTGTAGATAGTGACACACAGCCCCCCTGTAGATGCCACACTTACCCACTGTAGATGATGCCACACAGACCCCCCATTGATGATGTCATACTGCCTGCCTGTATACGATGCCCCAGACACCCCTGTAGATGATGCAATACAGCCCCCCTGTAGATGATCCCACACAGCCCCCCTGTAGATTTTACCCCCCCAGTAGATGTTGCCACACACCCCGCTGTAGATTATGCCACACACACCCCCTGTAGGTGATGCCACACAGCCTCTGTAAACAATGCCGCACAGCCCCCTGTAGACGATGCCACACAGCCCCCTATAGATGATGCCACACAGCCCCTGTGTAGATGATGCTACACAGACCCCCTGTAGATTATGCCACACAGACCCTCTGTAGATGATGCAACAGACCCCCTGTAGATGTGGCCACACATCTCTCTGTAGATGTTGCCACACACCTCCCTGTGGATAATGCCACACACAGCTCCCTGTAGATAATGCCACACACAGACCCCTGTAGATAGTGCCACACATAGCCCCCTGTAAATAGTGCCACATACTCCCCCTGTAGATAGTGCCAATACTACCCCGTATATAGTGCCATATACGCCCCCTGTATATAGTGCAACATACTTCCCCTGTATATTTTGCCACATACTCCCCTGTAGATAGTGCCACATATTCCCCCTGTACATAGCCCCCACCTCCTGTAGATAGAGCCATTGTGGCTCCCTCTATGAGCAGAATCCCCGGCCAGGTGTCGGCAATGCTTTGGCCGGTGATTCCGCTGCAGGAGGTGCCCCTGACGTTACTGCCCTTATATGGACAGTGATGTCATGGGCTACTCATGGAGTGCCGGAATCCCGGCCAAAGCGTTGCCAACGCCATGCCTCGGAATTCCGCTTATAGAGAGAGACCTGACTTCACTGTCCATATAAGGGCAGCAACGTCAGTCGCACCTCCTGCAGTGGAATCACTGGACATGGTGTCGACAAAACGCTTTGGCCGGGGATTTCGCTCCAAGAGTGAATGGCAAAGCAGGAAGATTATAGTTTTCTGCTCTGCCATAGTATTCAATTGTATCTGGGACAGTAATTTTCCGGGACCGTCTCTGAAAACTCGGGACATTCCAAGCAAATTCGGGACAGTTGGCAATTATGTAATTGCCCATTATAGTTTATGGGTATGTTGGTTTATATGACAGAAGATTTTCCTGGCGTATACACCACACCACAGAAGGTGTGTTTTTAGCTTCAAAGGGAAGCTTTTCTGTTCAGAACAATGCTAGTGAAGTGAGCAATGTTGGGTTGTTCATAACAGACGTGCTGCGTTGGGGAGTACATTTCCAGCTACACCTGTTATACCAGATAGGGAGCATAGGAGACTTGAAGCTTTCCCCTTGGTCATCCACTGAGCATATGGCTGTAACCACACGGCGAGTTTGGTTGCACAACATCAAGTTACAATAAATTTGTGCGACAAGAAAAAAAAAAGTGTGAGTTTTCTCTACGACATGCTGTTACATTAAAGTTGCAGGCCTATTTTGGTGTGCTATTTGGTTGCAAGTCACATACGATTTAGGGTTTGCGACATCCAAAATACAACCACATGTCGAAAATGAGTCACAGTCACATGCGATTTAACTCTGTGCTGGAAAAGTCGCTTGCGATCTGCGACCAAAAATCCAGCAGATGTGGTCGCATCACGTCACATGTTGTAAGAGAACCACATTCACAAGCATACTTGCGATGTCGCAATGCAACCTAGCGATCTTTGTGTCATGCGACCAGCGTCGCCATGTAGCCCTAGCCTTATTTAAATATCCTGGATTTTATAAGAGAAAAATAATGCAGCATGGAATATAGAAATTATACTGGACTCCAACCAATCCGTGCGCTAAATATTAAATGAAACAGAAAAGCCGGAAGAGTTCCTGAGTACCTTGATGATTCAGTATATGTGCACACGCTTACTAAAAAACGTCTGAAAATACAGAGCTGTTTTTCAAGGGAAAAGAGCTCCTGATTTTCAGCCGTTTTTTAGCAACTCGCATTTTTCACAGCGTTTTTAACGGCCGTTTTTGGAGCTGTTTTTCTAGAGTCAATGAAAAACGGCTCCAAAAACGTCTCAAGAAGTGACATGCACTTCTTTTTCGTGGGCGTTTTTTTTACCCTTGAAAACAGCTCCGTAATTTCAGACGATTTTGATTTTGTGTGTGCACATACCCTAACAATGAAGATTTACTTACCGGAATCTTCGTTCTGCAACTGAAAAAAGAAAAACACTAATTTAAAATGAGATTTGCACAAGCAATTATATAAAATAAGAATGAAATTAAAAGTCGTTCATATTATTGGTACAAGATCAGGACTCCACTCAGTTGTCAGATCACTATAGACTCCGATCATCTTAGATCTTAGCCAGTGAAGCCGCAGGTCTGGGTCTTACAGATATAATACGTATGGACACTAAAATGCAGCCATATTATGACTCAATTGGTTTGTAATGGGCTTTACTGACCCTTTTACTCCTATCACAGAGATGCCATATTTGATCAGCACGACTACAATGTGTAATAGGAAGATTTTCTTTCAACCTCACCATGTAACTATCACAATATTATAACATAATGGGGGGTTATGAAGTGACAAATGTGTCAGTAGAAGATGTCAAACATGGAAACTATGGAGATAAATTGCTATAGAATGGCACTCACCCTGTGCTTCTTTCACTGCAGCCTGCAATAGTAAAGACAGAGGGTAAGCAGAGAATAGAAATGTGCCACGCGGTATACGGTTATGTAATATTACGTTTACCTCGATGTAGCTCTGCGTCTGCAGTTCCTTTATATATAGAGATGCCGGAACCTGTAAAAGTAAGAAAAAAACCTACATGTTATCTGCTGGACATCAAATATCTCTCTTTATCCATCGAATCTATTGGATTGTATGTGATAGTCTGGTGGGGGCAACAAGTAAAATCATTAGCACTTTCCTGGCTGGACTGTTTGCTGTTTTTGGTATTTACTCCTATATAACAGGCTCTATACTTATGTTTGGTTGGCACCACTCAATATATCACTAGTGCAAACATACAAAGCACCTTACACAAACATGTACATACTTATTTATAAGATAGAGTAAAAATAGCATACATGCACTGATATTATGTCAAAATATAATCCTTCATTTAAAGGGGTTATGTGGGGACCAAAAATGATTTGCCGTGTACTCACTGCAATATGTGAGTACACTGCTAATATATATTCCGGTCCCCCGTCACGCTGATTCTGAGATTTTTTATAGATTTTTAGTGTTACCGGGGGACTAGAAGTCTAATTGCACAGTCTTCTTTGATGACGATACGACTCTTTGTCATGTGACTGGATCCGCTGTAATCACTATACTACTGCTCCTGCATATACATGGAGTACAGCGGTTTCGGTAACATGATGAAGAGTCGTATCGTGATCAAAGAAGACTGTGCAACTAGACTTCCAGTCCCCCAATGTTCTTTTATTGGAATTTTTAACTGCATACAGAGCAGCTGTATCTAGCGTTATTTACTCAATCCGTCAGTCCTGCAAACCTGACGGGTTCAGTGACAGCGGTTCCTGCGTGCAGGGCCGGCCTTAGGGGTGTGCGACCATTGCACAGGGCGCATCACTCCAGCAGATGGAAGGAGGCGCTGCACTAGCTCCCTTCCCCTGCTTGTGCCGCCCGAACCTGGCGACTTAGCAATGAGTAATAACATTTTTATATAAAAATTATTTTTTTTACAATCCCCTCCCTTACTCTCCGCCGGACTAACAAGTAGAAAAGGGGCGGAGAAGGGGGTTCACGTACAGGCCGCACATCACAGAGGAGAAATGTTCCTTCCTCTCCTCTGCCGTGTGAAGTGAGCGCTGATTGGTGGAGCAGCAGGGGCCTCTGTCTGCTCCACCAATCAGCACAGACTGTACTGCACAGCTACACAGACTCAGCGCCTTCTGCAGCTTCCCCCTCCTCTGCTGCTGCCACAGAGAAGACTCCTCCACGGACCTCTGGTGTCAGGTAAGAGCAGCAGCTTTAGGTTAATCTGTGTTCATTTATGTGCTGTGTGAGGGAGGAGGAAAGATTGATCTATAAATCATGTGTAACAGGATGTTTTGTTTTTTTTGCATAGATCAATTTTGTGAGGAGGGGGACTTCTGTATAGTTTATTTTGTGGTGTAGAAGCTTATTATGAATCATATGGGGAAGGGTAACATGGCTGCAAATGTTATGTATGGGGGAGAAAGAATTCTTTAGAGATAATTTTTGTGGGGGAGAGCAACTTGATTATAATGGTAGGAACACACAGGGCGGATACGTAAAACTACACAGAGTATCCGTCCTGGAAACCGCAGGAAATTCCACCTGAAAAACTGCACCAAACTGCAGAAATAAAAAAAATAAAGGTAATACTCCCAGCTGTAGTCATGGCGACGCGTCCCTCTCTTCTGAACATAGCCCGGCCTCCTGCGATGACGCTGCGGTCCATGTGATCGCTGCAGCCTTTGATTGGTTGCAGCAGTCACATGGGATGAATCATCATCCCAGGAGGTTGGGTTACGCTCAGAACAGAATACGCATTGCTATGACTACGGCCGGTAGTATTACCTTTTTTTTCTTATTTCAGATTTTTGTTGCGGAATCGCAGCATTTCTCCCGCAACACGTGACTTTGTTGCGGGTTTTACCTCCCATTGAATTTAATGGGGAAATCTTACAATACAAGAGCAGCAATTCCGCAGCATAAATTGACATGCTGCAGATTGAAAAAACGCAGGTCAATTTATGTACAGTTTCTGTGTGGACATGAGATTTGTTTTATCTCATCCACTTTGCTGCTACTGTATTATACTGCAGATTTTACGCAGTGAAATCCGTTGTGGAGAATTGTATATTCACGTGTTGCAGCCATATTGCAGTTTTTGCTGCATTTAATTTGGTGAAAATTGCGGCAAAATATGAAAGCAACATGAGAATACATCGTAAATAAAATGTGTGGCGGAGTGGGACTTAACCCCTTCGCGCTCAGCGACGTACTCTTCCGTCGTGCTGACCGCCCCGTTCTCGCTCCATGACGGAATAGTACGTCACGGGAGTAACGCCCATTTCGGCCGTCCTTCCGACACATACAGGAGCTGTGACAGCTGTTGTCTCGTACAGCAGTTGCCGCAGCTCCTACAGCGGGGAACGATCGCTGTGTCCCTACTGATTAACCCCTTAAATGCAGCGTTCAATAGGAATCGCGGCTTTTTAGGGTTTAAGTTACCATCGCTGGCCTGCTACACGATAGCGGCCGGCGATGGTGACTATGGCAACCGGACACCTAACAATGGTGTACGGCTATGACATCGACGGAAGCCTAGTGGGTCCTGACAAAGTCAGGACCCACTATGCTTGCTGTCAGTGAGTAGCTGACAGCTCTAATACACTGCACTACGCATGTAGTGCAGTGTATTAGAATAGCGATCAGGGCCTCCTGCCCTCATGTCCCCTAGTGGGACAAAGTAATAAAGTAAAAAAAAAGTTTAAAAAAAGTTGCGTAAAAATAATAAGAAAATAAAAGTTTTAAAAGTAATAAAAGTAAAAATCCCCCTTTTTCCCTTATCAGTCTTTTATTATTAATAAAAATATATAAACAAACAAATAAACTATACATAATTGGTATCGCCCCGTCTGTAACGGCCTGAGCTACAAAATGAATTAGTTATTTATCCCGCGCGGTGAACGCCGAAAAAGAAAATAATAATAAACCGTACCAGAATCACAATTGTTTGGTCACTTCACCTCCCAAAAAATGGAATAAAAAGAGATCAAAAAGTCGCATGTACCTAAAAATGGTAATGATCGAAACTACAGTTCGTTACGCAAAAAAATAAGTCCTCGCACGGCTTTATTGATGGAAAAATAAAAAAGTTCTGGCGCTTAGAATAAGGTAACACAAAAAGTGAATGATTTTTTACAAAACGTATTTTATTGTGCAAACGCCATAAGACATAAAAAAAACTATAAACATCTGGTATCGCCGTAATCGTATCGCCCCGCAGAATAAAGTGAATATGTCATTTATAGCGCACGGTGAACGCTGTAAAAAAAATACAATATAAAAACAATAGTAGAATTGCTGTTTTTTAGTCACCACGCCACCTAAAAATAGAATGAAAACTGATCAAAAAGTCGCATGCACCCCATGAAAACTCCAATAAATTACTCAAGGGGTCTAATTTCCAAAATGGAGTCACTTTTTGGGGGTTTCCACTGTTTTGGCACCACAAGACCTCTTCAAACCGGACATGGTGCCTAAAAAAAAAAGGAGGCTTCAAAATCCACTAGGTGCACCTTTGCTTCGGAGGCCGATGCTTCAGTCCATTACCACACTAGGGCCACATGGGATGTTTCTCAAAACTGCAGAATCTGGGCAATAAATATTGAGTTGCGTTTCTCTGGTAAAACCTTTTGTGTTATAGAAATTTTTTTAATAAAAAGGATTTTCTGACAAAAAAAAAAAAAATGTAAATTTCACCTCTACTTTGCTCTAAATTCCTGTGAAACACCTAAAGGGGTTCATAAACTTTCTAAATGCTGTTGTGAATACTTTGAGGGGTCTAGTTTCTAAAATGGGGTGATTCATGGGGTGTCTAATATATAGGCCCCTCAAAACAACTTCAGAACTGAACTGGAACCTAAAAAAAATTAATTAGGCAATACTTCGCTTCTTACATTATACTGATAATGAGCAGTGCCCACCCCGAGATAACCCCAGTTTTGACCGTTTGTATAAACAGAGACCCCTATTAGACCGTTCCAGTGCCCGGTTTTCCCAAGCATACACCCCAAGAAATGTATTTCTATTGATGAGTCCTTGGTAGATTTTAAAGGGAGGCTTTAATTCCGCCAGGTAGGAGGGATTGTGTGGGATTTGGTGCACCCACTGCTGGACCAGGGTTACCACCTCTACCTGGATAATTTTTATACCAGCGTCCCACTCTTCAAGTGCCTCGCTTCCAGAAGTACAGCGGCATGCGGCACTGCTAGAAGAAACCTGAGAGGCCTCCCTAAGACTCTGCTTGGGCAAACACTCAGAAGGGGTGAGGGCAGGGCACAGTCTAGCAGCAGCATATTGTGTGTCAAGTACAAGACAAGAGATGTCCTTGTATTGACAACAATACATGGCCACACCAGTACCCATGTACCTGTACGAGGTACCAGTACAGAGACCCCCAAACCAGACTGCATCCTGCACTACAATAGGTACATGGGAGGGGTGGACTTGTCAGATCAAGTCCTGAAGCCCTACAGCGCCATGCGGTGTGGTATAAGAAGCTGGCCGTGCACATCATTATCAAGAAACTAATCTTTAGGGACCAAGAAGGGGGCACCCTGTACTTCTGGAAGCAAAGCCACAAGCATCGTACCAGGGCAATACTTTCCAGAAGAAGTTCCCCAAACTGGCAAGAAGGGAAAAAGTCAAAAGAGGTGCAAAGTTTGCTATAAGAGGGATAAGGGAGGGGGATAAGGGAGGACACAATATATCAATGTGACACGTGTCCCGAAAAACCAGGGCTCTGTATGAAAGTGTTTTAAAATTTATCATACATCCCTTAGATTTTTAATCTGCCCTGACGCACTCCGCACAGCTTATCCCCCTCATCTTTCCCTTCTGAGCCCTGATGTGCCCAGGCAGCTGTTAACAGCCACATGTAGGGTATTGCCGTAACCAGGAGAACCCACATTACAGTTTATGGGGTGTATATCTCTGGTGGCGCATGCTGGGCACAATATATTGGACACTGAAATGGCATATATATATAGAAAATTGCAAATCTCACACTGCACCATCTGCTGCGCATTATCTTTTACACAATACATGTGGGGTCAAAATGCTCACTACACCTCTAGATGAATGTCTTAAGGGGTGTAGTTTTTAAAATGGGGTCACTTCTCGGGGCTTTCAACTGTACTGGTACCTCAGGGGCTTCTGCATACATGACTTAGCACCAGAAAAGCTCCAGTAGGCCAAATGGTGGTCCTTTCCTTCTGAGCCCTCCCATGGGCCCAAACTGCAGTTTATCACCACAAATGGGGTATTGCTGCACTCAGAAGAAATTGGGCAACAAAATGGGGTATTTTGTTCCCTGTGAAAATAAGAAATTTTGATCAAAACTGACATCTTATTTAGAAAAAAAAAAATTTTTTTAATTTCACAGCCCAATCCAAATACGTGCTGTGAAAAAGCTGTGCGGTCAAAATGGTAACCACAACCATAAATGAATTCCTTGAGGGGTGTAGTTTCCAAAATGGGGCCACTTCTGGTGGGTTTCCATTGCTTTGATACCTCTGGGGCTCTGCAAATGCGACATTGCACCTGAAGACCAATCCAGCAAAATTTGGAGTCCAAAGAACAAATAGCGCTCCTTTGCCGTTTGGGCCCATGGGAGGGCTCAGAAGGAGTTTATCACCACAAATGGGCTATTGCCGCACTCAGGACAAATTGGGGAACAAAATGGGGTATTTTATTTCTTGTGAAAATAAGAAATTTTATCAAAAATGACATCTTATTGGAAAACATTTCATTTTTTAAATTTCACAGCCCAATTCAAATACGTGCTGTGAAAAAACTGTGTGGCCAAAACAACAACCATACATTAATCCCTTGAGGGGTGTAGTTTCCAAAATGGGTGATTTTGGGGTATTCCTACTGTTTTGGCACCTCAACACCTCTTCAAACCCGGCATGCTGCCTAAAATCTATGCTAATAAAAAAGAGGCCCCAAAATGCACTAGGTGCTTCTTTGCTTCTGGGGCTTGTGTTTCAGTCCACGAGCACACTAGAGCCACATGTGGGACATTTCTAAAAACTGCAGAATCTGGACAATACATATTTAGTAGTGTTTCTCTGGTAAAACCTTCTGTGTTAAAGAAAAAAAATGCAATAAAATTGAAATTCAGCAAGAAAAATGAAATTTGCAAATTTCACCTCCACTTGCTTTAATTCCTGTGAAATTCCTAAAGGGTTAAAAAACTTTATAAATGCTGATTTGAATACTTTGAGCGGTCTAGTTTTTAAAATGGGGTGTTTTATGGGGTTTCTAATACATAGGCCCCTCAAAGCCACTTCAGAACTGAACAGGTACCTTAAAAAAAAGGCTTTTGAAATTTTCTTAATAATATGAGAAATTGCTGTTTATGTTCTAAGCCTTGTAACGTCCAAGAAAAATAAAAAAATGTTCAAAAAAACTATGCCAATCTAAAGTAGACACATTGGAAATGTGAACTAGTAACTATTTTGGGGGGTATAACCATCTGTTTTACAAGCAGATGCATTTAAATTCACAAAAATGCTATTTTTTAAAAATGTTCTCGAAATTCTGCAATTTTTCACCAATAAACACTGAATATATCAACCAAATTTTACCACTAACATAAAGCCCAATGTCTCACGAGAAAACAATTTCAGAATCGCTTGGATAGGTTTAAGCATTACGACGTTATTACCACATAAAGTGAAATATGTCAGATTTGAAAAATGGGCTCTGAGCCTCAAGGCCAAAACTAGGCTGCATTCTTAAGGGCTTAATTATAGTTTGCTTGTGTGTGTGTGTGTGTGTGTGTGTGTGTGTGTGTGTGTGTGTGTGTGTGTGTGTCAGGGGTGTACTTGGCTATAAGGCTAGAATTTTGGCATTAGGATGACATGATCATCAATTTCAATGTTTCCCTATCAGACATTTTGAAATGTTCGCAAGTTTGCGCACAACTTTTTTCTTTGTTATCTATGGCGGCATTATTCACAGTATGGTGGTATTATTTAGTCACTGTATGGCAGTGTTATCTAGTCACAGTATGGTGGTATTATTTAGTCACTGTATGGCGGTGTTATCTAGTCACAGTGTGGTGGTATTATTTAGTCACTGTATGGAGGTGTTATCCAGTCACAGTATTGTGGTATTATTTAGTCACTGTATGGCGGTGTTATCTAGTCACAGTATGGTGGTATTATTTAGTCACTGTATGGCGGTGTTATCTAGTCACAGTATGGTGGTATTATTTAGTCAGTGTATGGCGGTGTTATCTAGCCACAGTATGGTGGTATTATTTAGTCAGTGTATGGCGGTGTTATCTAGTCACAGTATGGTGGTATTATTTAGTCACTGTATGGCGGTGTTATCAAGTCACAGTATGGTGGTATTATTTAGTTATAGTGGTAATATTTAAGCATTGCATTATTGTAATTTGGGGGTAGGGCTAATCTATGTATAGTGATTCCATATTCGGTACGGCATAGTATGCATTGTATTTCTCAATAGAACACATGAGTTTTGAGTAACACAGTCCACACCACCTGATACCAGGACCAGACTGTGCACTGGGCATCAATGTCAAGTGTAGATTTCACTATGTGTGGCATTCACATTTATCAATCGTGTCACTGATAACAATTATTTTTACATTACAATTGCAGAGCAACGATAAACAAAGATTTTATCGTTGATCTTCTACTTTGTTAACACTGACCAAATAGCATTATAATTGGTCACAAACTAGCAAATCATGATGATAATTAGCTAAACTAAATAGGCCTTTAATGGGGGCATATTAGGCTTAGTGCCTAGGGCAGTGTGAGCTGTAAATACGGCCCTACTAAGGACACAGATACTATTGAACACTATAGCAGAGCAGGGAGGTATTTCCCTGCTCTGCTATCTATTAGGGTGCCGTGAGAACCCTCCAGGGGTGCCGCGACACTCCTCTGAACCACTGCCAGGGATGTGCTTTCTCTCCTCCTCCTCACAGCTCGAAATGGATGTGAGGAGGAGTAGATTTTTTGCGAACCCCTTGTAGATAGCACCCCTTGACTCCATAAATGGCACCCCCACCCTTCCTGTACATAGCTCCCTGAAGGAGCGGAAACCCCCTGTGGCCGGGGATTCCGCTCCTGGACGGAGCGCTTCATGTCTCCGTCCATAAATGGACAGAGACGTCAGGGGCTTCTCTTGGAGTGGAATCCCTGGACACAGCGTCAATGCTGTGGACAGGAATTCCGCTTCAGTAGTTGCCCCTGATGCCACTGTCCATATAAGCAGGGCCGGCTCCTGGTTTATGTGGGCCCTTGGGAGACACAGACTTAGTGGGCCCCTTTGCGAGGGAACTCACGGCGGCAGTAAAATGCCAGCCCCCATATAGACGTTAGGCCCTGTTTATGCCCCCATATAGAAGTTAGGCCCCCAGTTTGTACCCCCATAAATTTAGTGCCCTCTGTAGATAGTGCCACACAGCCCGCCCTCACAGGTATATATGGATAGTGTTGTCAGGAGCAACCCCAGATCCATAGTCCCAGGCAGAGCACTACTAGCACTCTGCCTGGGAGTGGCGTAGCTAAAGGCTCATGGGCCCTGGTGCAAAAATTCTGCTTAGGCCCCCCTACACAACACCACCAGACCCCTGCGCACGCCTATGCCCAGCTGCCTTGCCCGACAGACCCCATGAATGCCCCCACAGTATAATGCCCCCAAAGCTGCCCCCACAGTATAATGACCACCATAGCTGCCCCCGCACAGTATAATGCCCCCCATTGCTACCCCCCACAGAGTATAATGCCCCCATAGCTGCCCCCACACAGTATAATGCCCCTATAGCTGCACCCCCCACAGTATAATGCCCCCCATAGCTGACCAACAGAGTATAATGCTCCCAGTAGCTGCACCACACACAGTATAATGCCCCCCATAGCTGCCCCATACCGTATAATGCCCCCCATAGCTGCACCATACAGTATAATGACCCCCATAGCTGAACCATACAGTATAAGGCACGGCAAGCGTACTCTCGTTTACATCGTAATCTCGCGAGATTACATTTGCCTTGCTAGAAATCCAACAGAAAAGATTCAGACGTGTCAGGATTCTGAATACACATCACGTCCTGGTTGGGGGTAATGTATATTCATTATCAGGACACTGCAGTAAAGTTATAGTGTGTGTATGTAGCTGCACATAACGATATAGCTATATCGCTAGTGCAGTGTAAATGAATGGAGAGAAGTGTATGACGCTGATTGGTCACTGATTGGTCAGCGTCATACACTCCTCTGTACAACGCCCACTTGGGCATTAAGAAACTAATTAGCATAAAGCTAAAAATCACTCATAAAGTGGTAAATATAGATTGTTTTTCTAAATAAAAAGCACTGCTGTCACCTACATTACAGCGCCGATCTCCTTATGTAGGAGATAGGGCACTTATAATGTGGTGACAGAGTCTCTTTAAAATTCTGAAAAAAGCAGATTTTTTTTTCTGCCTTACAAAACACGCTGTGTGAACATACCATTAGAGTGTATTTCATATTTTTAGCAGTTTTCTGTGTTTCTCTAAACAATTTTTGGCAGGGGTGCCCAGAGGAATTTTTTTTTTCATGGGTTGTCTCAAGTTCAAAAGGTTGGGAAACTCTGTACTAGGCTACAGAGGCGCCTGCAGCCTATGAGGCGCAGGGACAGGATCCCTGCGCAGGTCGGCGTGATGACATCACTGGATCACGACGGTCTACAAAAGGATCCTGTCATCGGCATTGTGGAGCAGCTCCATTCGTTGTGGGAATGGGGCCTAGGTGAGTACAATTTTTTTTGTTTGGGAGGCACTATCTACAAAGGAGAGGTGGGGACTGTATTGCACTGTCTACAAGGAGGTGGGGGCTATATGGCACTGTCTACAAGGACATGGGGGCTGTATGGCATTGTCTAGAAGGGGAGGTGGGGGGCTGTATGGCACTGTCTATAAGGAGAGGGGGGCTGTATGGCACTCTACAAGGGGGAGGTGGGGGACTGTATGACTCTCTCTACAAGGGGGAGGTGGGGGCTGTATGACACGGTCTACAAGGGGGAGGTGGGGGCTGTATGACACTGTTTACAAGGGGGAGGTGGGGGGCACTGTGTACAAGAGGGAGGTGGGGGCTGTATGACACTCTACAAGGGGCAGGTGGGGGCTGTATGGCACTGTCTACAAGAAGGAGGTGGGGGATTATAGCACTGTCTACAGGGAGGCTGTATGGCACAATCTACAGGGGGCACTTTCTACAAGGGGGGCTGTGGGGAGCATTATACTGTGTGGAGACACCACAGGTGGCAATATAATGTGTGTGGCACTTAGGGGGCATAATACTGTGTGGGCACAATTAGAGGACAAAATACTGTGTCCTTGAATGGGTTATAATATATTATATCATTAATAATTATTATTATACTGTGTGTGGGGCACTAAACGGGCATTATACTGTGTGGGGGCACTATATAGGGCATTATAGTGTGGGGGGCATTATAGTTTTTTTATAGGGCGTTTTTTATGAGGCATGGAGCGCCGAAACCTAATTTCGCACAGGGCGCCATCTACCCTAAGGCCGGACCTGCCTGCGTGTCTCTGACACACGGGATCCACCTGTAAACTGTCACATCTAAGTTATGAACTTAGATGTGATCGTTTACAGGTGGATCTTGCGTGTCAGAGACACGCAGGACACGCTGTCACTGAACCCGTCAGGTCCGCAGGACTGACGGATTCAGTTAATAGCGTTAGAAGATACAGCTGCTGTGTATAGAGAATACAGAGCAGCTGTATCTAAAAAAGTTAAAATAATTTTTAAAGAAATAAAAAAAATTGCCTTACAAATGTTTACATAGCCTTTAATTTAAATAAAAGTCTCCCCCCCCCCAAAAAAAAATAAACCTCCTTTTTTTTTATTATATATTATAAAAAATGGGGTACTGCCACAATCGTAACGAGCCATAGAATAATGATAACTTGTTATTTATACAACATGGCACATTTGTCAATAAGAAAACAATAGTGGAATTGTTCTTTTTTTGTATTCCCTTCCCAAAAAAATAATAAAAGATAATCAATACATTATATGTACCCCCAAAAAAAAAGCCCTCATAAAGCTACATCAACAGAAAAATAAAAACTAAAGTTATGACTCTTGGAATGCGAGGATAAAAAATAACAGTTTGGTCAGTAAGGCCCAAATAGGCCCGGTTGTTAAATGGGTTGTCCAGGTTGGGGGCTGTTTTTTATACTGATGACCTATCCACAGGATAGGTCCTCAGTATATGATCGTGGGGGTCCAAACCCCGGACCCCACAGCTGATCAGATGTTCCAGCTGCCTCCGGGAGCCGAAAGCTATGCAGGGTCGGTGCTGGAAACAGATGGCTCTGGTCACAGTATAGTGGTCGTGCTGCAGTACTGCAGCTGTGCTCCTATTCACTTGAATAGGAGCAGAGCTGCAGTACCCCAGCATGGACGCAATACAGTGGTCGGAGCCATCTGCTTCCAGCATCAACCCTGCATAGCCTCTGGAGCCCACCCCCACCAATCATATACTGATCACCTATTCTGTGGATAGGTCATCAGTATAAAAAACAGCCCCTAGCCTGAATAACCCCTTTAAAGGGTTAAATGCTATAGTAAGATATGAGAATGTTTAAAGAGGATCTGTCACTAGTTTATTAATTCCTTATCTCCTAACTAATCTAATAGACACTATGATGCTAACAAATACAGTGTCATTGTTTTTCAAAAAAGTTTATCATTTGCAAAGTTATGAGCATTTTTCTAAATATGTAAATGTGGCTCTAATAGCCAAATAGGAGGTGACTTTCTTTTCATTCTGGTCGGTGTAATGTTTTCTGTATGACGCTGCCCAATCAGCATCATACAGTTCTCCTCTTCACAGCCCAGCGTGATCCCAGCCTCAGTCGCGAGATCACGCTGTGTTGTCACTTCCGGCCACAGGTCCTTCAACACAGCGACTAAGTGCTCCTCCAGGAAGACGGTCCCTGCATCGCCTCCAGCTGTGCTAGAATGACTGTCATCCGCAGCAGCAGCATGGAGCGATGCAGGGACCATTTTCCTGGAGGAGCGCTGAGTCGCTGTGTTGAAGGACCTGTGGCCGGAAGTGACAACACAGCGTGATCTTGTGATTGAAGATGGGATCACGCTGGGCTGTGAAAAGGAGAACTGTATGACACTGATTGGACAGCGTCATACAGAAAACATTGCACAGCTCAGAGTGAAAAGAAAGAGTCCCCTCCCATTTGACAGGTATAGCCAAATTAGCATATTTAGAAAAATGCTCATAACTTAGCAAATAATAAACATTTTAGTTTGTTTTTTTTACACTGTAGTTATCAGCATCATAGCGCCTATTAGATTAGTCAGGTGATAGGGAATTAATAAACTAGTGTCAGAGCCTCTTTATATACACAGCATAATAACTTTTGGGGTCAGTGGCGTTTTTATCAAAAAGCAACATGCTGAAGGTATTAAGATTTTTTTAGGAATTTTTCTCCACGGGTTTCTCTATAGAACTTCAAAACTGCCTGGAAAAACACATGTACAAAATTATACACTTCGCAGTATTAAAATTTAACATGCATTTTTTAAGGCGTTTTTAGTGGTGTTTTTGGTGGCGTTTTTCATTTAAAGAGGCTCTGTCACCACATTATAAGTGCCCTGTCTCCTACATAATGAGATGGGCGCTATAATGTAGGTGACAGCAGTGCTTTTTATTTTAAAAAACGATATTTTTTCACAACGTTAGGAGCGATTTTGGTTTATGCTAATGAGCTTTCTTAATGCCCAAGTGGGCGTACTTTTACTTTCGACCAAGTGGGCGTTGTACAGAGGAGTGCATGACGCTGACCAATCAGCATCATGCACTCCTCTCCATTCATTTACACTGCACTAGCGATATAGATATATCGCTATGTGCAGCCTCATACACACACCCTAACATTACTACAGTGTCCTGATAATGAATACACATGAAATCCAGCCTGGACGCCATGTGTACTCAGAATCCTGATACTTCTGACTCTTTTTTTGTGAGATTCCGGCAAGTGAAACCAAATCTCGTTTAGCTCCGTGATCTCGCGAGATTTCGTATCCGTTGCTGGAATCTCACAGAAAAGAGTCAGAAGTGTCAGGATTCTGAGTACACATGACGTCCAGGCTGGATGGTCATGTGTATTCATTATCAGGACACTAGTAATGTTAGGGCTTGTGTATGAGGCTGCACATAGTGATATAACTATATCGCTAGTGCAGTGTAAATGAATGGAGAGGAGTGCATGATGCCGATTGGTCAGCGTCATGCACTCCTCTTTACAACGCCCACTTGGTTGAAAGTAAAAGTACGCCCACTTGGGCATTAAGAAAGCTCATTAGCATAAACCAAAATCGCTCCTAACGTTGTGAAAAAAGATCGTTTTTTAAAATAAAAAGCATTACTGTCACCTACATTACAGCGCCCATCTCCTTATGTAGGAGATAGGGCACTTATAATGTGGTGACAGAGCCTCTTTAAGCTGGATTCCCACACCATGTTTTGCTGCGTTTTTTTAATCATTTTTTAGTGCAACCTCATGTCACATGCACTACATATAACTGCATTTTGGTTTGTGGCGTTTTTGAGGCAATTTTGTAATCAGTGCTTTTCTTTACAAATGCAGCATGCTCTGGGTATAGCGATTTTTCAGGCGTTTTCCCATTGGATTCTCTATAGGCATTCAAAAACGCCATAAAACATGTACAAAATTATACAAAGTGAAAAACGCCACTAAAAACGCCATAAAAAAAGCATGTTACCTTCTAATAACGCTAGCATTTTTAGAAGTGTTTTATATTGCAGTTTAAATTGCCTAAAAATACTCAGTGTGAAGGAGGCCTTAGTGTCATACTCAGAGCATGCGGTCTTTGGGAAAAAAAAAAGCCACTGATCAAAAAATTGCCTCAAAAATGCCAAAAACACAAACGCAGTGTATGTAGTGCTCTTGATATTTTACTATGGACTTTAATGTAACATCTGGCTGCAGCAAAAAAGCGCCACAAAAACGATAATAATAACATCAGCTGATTTCATCCTTTGCATTGCGTTTGAAAATCTGCACAATGTCCTGAAATCTTGGAGCATTTTTTCTGCTACATGTAATGGAGTTTTTAAAATCACATTCATATGTATTATACTGTAACTTTAGTGCAGATTTTTGGTGCGGATTACCCATAATAAATTTGCCATGTCTGAACATCACTATACGCTTTTAATTCCTTTAGACTATGTTCACACAGCATAAAATATACTCTTTAGAACTATCCTAAGGCCTTATTCACACAAGCGTATTTCACGTCCGTGTTACGCGCGTTAAAACAACGGACGTCACGCGGACCTATGGAATTCAATGGGGCCATTCAGACATTCAGTGTTTTTCACGCAGCGTGTGTCCGCTGCGTGAAACTCACCGCATGTCCTATTCTTGTGTGTTTTCTGCACATCACGCACCCATTGAAGTCAATGGGTGCGTGAAAAAAACGGACGGATTTGCGTGATTCATGCAACACTTGCTAAAGAAATGATGAGGAAAAAATAAAGCACCTCCTTCAGTTATTTTTGCTGACGTAAATAACGCATGACATACGGATGTCAAAAAACGCAGACGCACACTATACACGGATGTCACATGGAACTATAACGCAGTAAAGACGCTGCATTTATAACGAGCACAAAACAGACACTCTCGTGTGAATTAGGCCTTAGGGTGAGTTCATATGTCGCAGATTTCTCGTGGATTTTTGGTGCAGATTCTGTGACCGCTTACAATACAATATATGTGGACAGGGTCCTAACAATCATGGTCGCAGAGGGTGCGACTACCACAGGGCCTGGACGGGAAGGGGTACCGGCAGTAGACCTTGTTCCCCTGGTGAGTGCCGCTTACTAGGGCATCGCAGAGAGCCATTGGCTCCCTGCCCTGCCACTTACTCTTGTAAGCCATAGTCTGTTTTAGGCCTTGGTATACTGGGTTTTGTGCAGCGATATTTGTTTATTGAATAGTAGTAGCATCTATTAAAGGGGTTTTCCCGTAATCAATATTTATCACCTGTCCACAGGATAGGTGATAAATATCTTATCAGTTTGTTCCGACCACTGGGACACCCACCGATCCTGAGAATGGGCTTACCTGACTGTCCCTGTGCACCTCATTTACAGGAGCGGTACTGTGCAGCTGAGCATGCACAGTAGCGCTCCTTTCATAGGGGGTGCACGGAAATGGCTAGGTAAGCCAATTTACGGGATCGGTGGGGGTCCCAGCTGTCGGACCTGCAGCTATGGGAGCATTATAATGTATGGTGCAGCTATGGGAGCATTATACTGTATCGTGCAGCTATGGGGGGCATTATACGGTATGGTGCAGCTATGGGCGGCATTATACGGTATGAGGCAGCTATGGGGGCATTATAATGTATGGTGCAGCTATGGGGGGCATTATACTCCATGGTGCAGCTATGGGGGGCATTATACGGTATGGAGCAGCTATGGGGGCATTATACTGTATGGTGCAGCTATGGGGGGCATTATACTGTATGGTGCAGCTATGGGGGCATTATACTGTATGGTGCAGCTATGGGGGGCATTATAATGTATGGTGCAGCTATGGGAGCATTATACTGTATGGTGCAGCTATGGGGGGCATTATACGGTATGGGGCAGTTATGGGGGCATCCTACTGTATGGTGCAGCTATGGTGGGCATTATACTGTGTGGGGTAGCTACGGGGAGCATTATACTGTGTGGTGGATTTATACTGTGGGAGCAGCTATGGGGGGCATTATACTGTGTGGGGCAGCTATGGGGGCATTATATTGTGTGGGGGGCAGCTATGGGGAGCATTATACGGTGTGGGGCAGCTATGCGGGGCATTATACATTATGGGGCAGCTATGGGGGGCATTATACTGTATGGTGCAACTATGGGGGGCATTATAATGTATGGTTCAGCTATGGGAGCATTATACTGTATGGTGCAGCTGTGAGGGGCATTATACGGTATGGTGCAGCTATGGGGGGCATTATACGGTATGGTGCAGCTATGGTGGGCATTATGCTGTGTGGGGCAGCTGCGGGGAGCATTATACAGTGTGATGGATTTATACTGTGGGAGCAGCTATGGGGGGCATTATACTGTGTGGGGCAGCTATGGGGGCATTATACTGTGTGGGTGGCAGCTATGGGAAGCATTATACTGTGTGGGGGGCAGCTATGGGGGTATTATACTGTGTGGTGGATTTATACTGTGGAAGCAGCTATGGGGGGCATTGTACTGTGGTGGTCAGCTATGGGGGCATTATACTGTGTGGAGGCAGCAGCATTATACTTTGTGGGGGGCAGCTATGGGGAGCATTATACTGTGGTGGTCAGCTATGGGGGGCATTATACTGTGTGGGGGCAGCTATGGGGGCATTATACTGTGTGGGGGGCAGCTATGGGGGGTCATTATACTGTGGGGGCAGCTATGGGGGCATTATACTGTGTGGGGGCAGCTATGGGGGGCATTATACTGTGTGTGGGGCAGCTATGGGGGGTCATTATACTGTGGGGCAGCTATGGGGGCATTATACTGTGGGGGCATTCATGGGGTCTGTCGGGCAAAGCAGCTGGGTATAGGTGTGCGCAGGGGTCTGGTGGTGTTGGGTAGGGGGGCCTAAGCTGAATTTTTGCACCAGGGCCCATGCCACGCCACTCCCAGGCAGATTGCTAGTAGTGCTCTGCCTGGGACTATGGATCTGGGGTTGCCCCTGACAACTCTGTCCATATATAGACAGTAACAGCAGGAGATGTGGCACTACCTGGGAGGAGGGGGCTGTGTGGCACTACCTAGGAGGTGGGCTGTGTGGCACTATCTACAGAGGGTACAAACTGGGGGCCTAACATCTATATGGGGGCTTAAACGGGGCCTAACATCTATATGGGGGCTTAAACAGGGCCTAACGTCTATATGGGGACTCAAAGTGACGATTTTTGGCATTTTACTGCCACCTTGAGTGTCCCCGCAAAGGGGCCCACTAAGTCTGTGTCGCCCAAGGGCCCACATAAAACTGGAGCCGGCCCTGTGTGTGTGTGTGTGTGTGTGTGTGTGTGTGTGTGTGTGTGTATACAATGCATTCGGAAAGTCTTCAGCCCCTTTAAAAAATGTTCACATTTTGTTATGTTGAGGTTTTGTGCTAAAAAAAAAGGTTTTCCCCATTATTCTGCACTCAATACCCCATAATGACAAAGTGAAAACAGATAAATATAGAAGTAACCGTGGAAAAAGTAATAACCCAAGTTGTGGTCCAGTGCGGCTGATCTATATTAATCTATTGAGGACTTCAGGATGGATGAAAAAAACATTGGTTTAAAGTGAGCGACGTTTCGGTTCACATCTGAAACATTCAACGTCGCTAACTTTCTGGTGATTAAACCAACTTTTTTTCATCCATCCTGAAGTCCTCAATAGATTAATATAGATCAGCCGCACTGGACCACAACTTGGGTGGGTGCACGCCGCCTGGGTCACAGCCCAATGACCCTTCAATGTAGGGAAAAAGGAAAGTGAAGTAGCACAGCCAAATGAGTGAAAAAAGTGATCGTGTATAATTTCACATACGTTTCAGGTCAGTCGGAGCCTTTCTCATGTATAACAGTGCAATGAAGTGAGCAGATATATATGCATTTCATAATTACAAATCTCAGCAAAATATTCCATACAAAAATAGTGAAAAGAATACAAAATCACACACAAATATATCAATAGAATCATATAAAAAGGTACTTATGCTTATACAAAAATAAATTTAACATAGTGATAAATGTATATAGTGTAATACTCATATTGTGTTAATAAGGTCAGTCAAAAAGATTGGCAACGTACCTGTGAATACATGTGAACATTATATAGTCACTCAGGTGTACGTAACATACAAAAAACTCCATCGCGATCATAGAAAATCCACCATATACGTATAGGGAACATATCCACTCCCCTAAAGAAACATAGCTAAGGTCACAAACCTATACCAAAAGGACACAATTTTATGGTTATACAAGGCGACTATATTCTCATAGAAGCGGAGAGGATAATTATTCATTATATCTATACATAATACATCATATTGCATGGATTTTAATTATCTCACTACTAGTTTGTTTGATACATATTCTGTTAATCTTGACTAACTAGATATAATGAATAATTATCCTCTCCGCTTCTATGAGAATATAGTCGCCTTGTATTTGTTTACAATATATCACGTTTATGGTACCTGATTTATTTGAGGACCGTTCTGTGGTATATATGTTATATCCCACCATAAAATCGTGTCATTTTGGTATAGGTTTGTGACAGTAGCTATATCTCTTTAGGGGAATGGATATGTTCCATATATGTATATGGTGGATTTCCTATGATCGCGATGGAGTTTTTATATATATATATAATAACTTTAGTTTGTATTATACCCCATTTAGTATGAATTCATACTAGATAATTAACTAAACTTAAGATATATACGTGTGGGTGGGACATATACCCAGGATGTACTCTGGAATGTACCAAACCTGTTTGGGATATGATGGTAGCGGCACCCTCTTACAAGAGGGGGTTCGCTGCATACAAAAAGATAATTGCGCATGCGCGAAATAACTTTTCACGTCGTGACGCACATGGACGCGAAAATAGACATGACATAATCAATGGACATGCGCAGCGCTCAGTGTAGAACACTGACAGCCGATCCAGCGATGGTGGAGTAGTTTGTTTTTAATTTTTGTATGTTACATACACCTGAGTGACTATATAATGTTCACATGTATTCACAGGTACGTTGCCAATCTTTTTGATTGACCTTATTAACACAATATGAGTATTACACTATATACATTTATCACTGTTAATATATTTTTGTATACACATAAGTAAATTTTTATATGATTCTATTGATATTATATTTGTTATATATGGTTTTTTTCTGTCTCCCATTGATTTCAATGGGGTTATTGAGGTGGAAAACGCCTCAAGATAGAGCATGTCGTTTCTTTTTCCCGTGAGCTTGCGGGAAAAAAAATACCCCCACCTCCCATTGAAATCAATTGGAGGCAATTTCGGGGATTTGTTGCAGCGGTTTTTGACGCGGTTTCCGTGGCAAAAACCGCGGCAAAAAACTCTGTGTGAACAGGGCCTTACAGTGTTTTGAGGAGTGCTGTGTTCGTTCTCTTTTGGCATTTATATATAAATATATACAGTATATTTTTTTTGAGGGGGAAAAAACATATAGTTGTCGGGTCGTGGTTGAAGGCTCGGTTCACAAGGCAGATTTTACGTGGCGGGTCCCACTGCAAAATTTGCTGCGGAATTATTCCTGCAGGAAGATTCCTCCTCACATTGATTTGGCAGGAAGATTCTTCCTCCCATTGACTTCAATTTTTCCGCTAGCTGAAAAAATCAGCTAGCGGAAAAAAGAAGCACCAGACTCCCATTGAAATGAATGAGAGGCAGTATTTTTCGGCGGAATCCGTTGCGGCTTCCGCCGCAGAAATTCCACCGTCTGAACAGGGCCTTATAGTTCCGAGCAAGGCCACTGGGTCCTGCAGATGCGATCAACATACAGGAAGGGGGGAATGGGACTAAGTCCAAAATTGCCCCTGGGGCCCATAGGACTCTAGTTACGCCCCTGCATGTAGATAGCGTTTTCAAAACTCCATCCACATGTAGCAAAAAAATGTGCAGCACGTCAATTCTGTTGCAGAAATGTTGCAGATTTTCACCTTAAACTTCACACTTTACCAAGCAAATGCGAAAATCCTTTTCATTAACATTACAGATGATAAAACCTGAACCAGTTCTACAATTCTGTAATACTGCATGTTATTGCAGTGAAGTCTGAATAAGGTCTTAGAGCAGGTTCATGCTTTATGTTGACAATGTGCTTTCTCTTTATATCTATGGAATATATTTCTGCTTATCAGAAGAAAAACAAAAAAGTAGAGACCACATAACACTCACAGTCATGAGCCCGGCCATAGACCACACACTAACCACACATCATTATCAGGTGCACAGATTCATGCTCCAACTAAGCTCCGCCCACTTCAGGGGAGAATTCAAATTGGCAGTTGGAAATGCTCCATCATGGGAAATAACTGACAATAAATGTAAGGTATTTAGTGGTCTCCAATCTACAGATTTCCTCCCCTATCACCACTGGTCTCCTATAGGGGGTGGGGGGGGGTCATCAATGTTACATCATGTGATCACTGGAGGATTTTAAATAAGTACAGACAGAACAATCTACACAGACAGCCCAGAGTACAGACTGTCTGCTATATTCTCCTATATTGTATCCTGTACAAGTAAATCACACACTGGGGAATACCTGGATTATATTATCAAGTTAACAAAATGTAATTCTCCCCAAATTCTTTATTGGATGGGAAATTCTGACTTACATAATCCGGGAAAAATAGTGGATAGTCCATGTCCTCGGCAGGTCTTTATCCACGTAATCCGCTCCTCTTCCTCCTCCAACGGTAATCCGCTCCTCTTCCTCCTCCAACGGTAATCCGCTCCTCTTCCTCCTCCAACGGTATACCGCCCCTCTTCCTCCTCCAACGGTAATCCGCTCCTCAAATGCTCCTCTTCCTCCTTGAACAGTCGTCTGTCGCAAAAATCTCACAAAAAACGCCTATAAATAAGAGGAAAAAAACATAACATGAAGGAAACATTTACAAGGTAGGTGGGAAGAAACAAAAAATAAACAGTGGTCAATGAAAGGCATACTTACAATCCAACTCCAACTGAAACCCTCAAAGAAGTGTCTGGTCGGCGGCTGCTTATATAACCTCCCTTCATGATGTCACAATGGGACAGCTTCATGCCATTTAAGGTGGTACCGTCTATAAAATTCAATACCACTGAAAAGTGGGAATAAATTCCCCTTAGCGTACAGTCTTTTAAATCTAATGTATTACATAATAAACTATTGACATGATATGTGCAGATTGCGTTTCTTTCATGTAATGTTAATAAGAATAACTGTATATTCTGTACCTAATTGTTATATTCTTTTGCTATAGTTTTTGTGGAGAAACACATGTAAAAAAAACGCCAGCAGTCTGAAGCATTTTCAGTCGTGTTTTGTATTTTGTGTCATTTTGTACAAGCGTTTTTCCTGGAGTTTTTAAAGATATATTGTGAAGTCTATGGAGAAAAATGCCTAAAAAATGCCAAACATAGAGAATGCTATATTTTGATAAAAATGCCACTAAAATGCCACAAAACGCTATGTATGAGGATAAGTTCATAATCTATTACAGACTGTTTTAGCCCCAAATGCAAAATGTGTAAAATAATGTGGAAAGTATAGGTGGTTTATCTGCAGATTTAAGTGTAGATTTTGTACATTTGTGACAAAATTTTAATATTGGAGGCAAATAGCGGCCAAAGGCTTTTAAAATTGCGCAGGCCATATTCACACCTGATGCACTTCATTATAAGAATTGTGTGACGTCGCCGCAGGAGATAGGTCAGATCTGAATTATGTGTTTTTTCTTTATTTGATGAAAGTGAGATGGAATTATTTACCTATACTACCCTGTCAAATAAGTGATAGACTGTACAAGCACCCTTTAGTCACAGTGACCACAGAAGGGCCATTTTGCCATGCTCTATGGAGAGCTACGGAAGTAAACATTATTTTTTTTTATTATAAGATACTACAACAACATATTAGGTGAAAATATTCACCATATATCACCAAGGCCGATGCTGATGAGGTAGTCCATCAATGCTGAAGAAAGGCTGCTCACCACCGTGCAGTTGTAAAATAAAAAAATACTTTTTTTTACTTTTTTTCATCATTGTGGCCATATACTTTATACATAGCCGCACTTTAGACACAATTTTTTTTATTTAAAAAGTAATCCCACCGATCACTAAAATGGGGGTCCCAAGCCCCACATTCCGCCTTGCTGCACAATCGCAGTGAGAAGGTGCATGAATGGAGCAGTGATCAAATATGTTCCCTGCTAGTGCATTCAAGGTCACCTGTGGATAGGCTATAATAAGGAAATTACATATTACAATATTAATCACCATTAAATTGAAGGTGTTTTACCCACAATTGACATTTATCACCTATCCATTGCTGGGACCTCCCATCGATCACAAAAACGGAAGTCTAGAGCCCCTCAATTCATCCTTACTGCACAATCGCAGTGAGAAGGTGCTTGAATGGAGGAGTGATCAAGCATTTACCCTGCCGCTATATTCAATGTCACCTGTAGATAAGTGATAAATGTCAATTGTGGGTAAATCACTTTTAATTTAACCGTGATTGTGTCATTTTCTTATTGTTTTCTTCTTTGAGACTTTTGGCCACAGGAGAGAGTTTTGTATTTCTGCACCTCCAACGTAGGGTGGGTAAATAGACCATTTCCATCATAGTGTGGTGCACATGCCATATTGACGCCAAACCTGTTATCCACATAGTCATTAAGGGAACTTAATGCCGAAGGAGAATTTTTAAACATCGGCTGAGCTGGGCATGGAGTGTGCCATCAGAATTATGGTTAGTTAGTGCAGTGTCTTTACCATGACCATCCAATTGGATCTAGAAAAATCTGATGCTATAATCAAAGCATTCTGTGCACTCCACATCTATGCTCAAGGGGGTCATACATGCCTTTTGATTGACATAGCCATCAACTTGATTTCCGGATGTCCACCCAATTGTGGTGGTCTAGAAAAACATTTGCTGACTATTTTGTATCTTACAAAGGTGCCATGCCTTGGCAATAATTCTGTGTCGGTGGTGACCAGTCCATTCACCAGTGATGAATCTCCAAGGCAACTGGGATGGATTATATTATTCTGATTAGAAGATTAGCCTGATGTTTTCTTCATGTGTGAATATTTTAAAAGTTATAATGTATATATGTATTGTGAGACAGTGACAGGAAAGTTGTTGGGGATTGCTATATTTCCCCAAGATTCCTCTCATATGTGTACTAGGCTCCGGGAAGTATCTCTTATCTAGGGAAAGCTCTATGAGATGGAAGGAATTCAGGAAAGCTGAATATCCATAGCAAGGACTAGTTTGCTAAGGGTTTTGGTAATTGCTAAGTTCAGGCCTGGATTTTTATGGAATGATAGGCAGGTTGGTAGTGGGAAATAAACCAAAAATATCAGCACGGATCTAATATCCCAAGTGCAAATGCACAAGAAAATGATACATTATTCATATGGACTGATCCTAAATGCATCAAGTAACATATGGCGAACCTACAAAAAATAGATGCTGCAACAACCAGACGTATAGGAAATTGAAAAAATCTTTATTAAATTTAACAACAAAAGCTGAATACAGGACAATAAAAGAATCCACGAACTTACAGATAAAATGGATCATACGCTGTGCGACTCGCAAATGAGATGCTAATAACAAGAGACGCTCCCAATAATTATGCAGACCAAAAGAAATGAAAAGTACATGTACAAGTGAATAGGTGCCAATTTACACGAATAGGAGCAATGTAGCTCAATTAAAGGTCAGTATAAAAATGAGAACAGGTAGTAGAATGAACAATGCAAGAAAATATCTAGGGACATAACATATCCATGGAAGGAGAGGGAAGTTTTGTTCCAGCGCTGCATGGAGTATTTAAAATGGAAGAAGGTTTCCAAGTTTAATGGCGTTCAATTAAAAAATATATATGATCCAGAAGTATAGTCCTGATGTGAGGGTAAGCGGGCGGTAATGTCCTCAGAGCCCGCTCTGAGGACATTACCGCCCGCTTACCCTCACATCAGGACTATACTTCTGGATCATATATATTTTTTAATTGAACGCCATTAAACTTGGAAACCTTCTTCCATTTTAAATACTCCATGCAGCGCTGGAACAAAACTTCCCTCTCTTTCCGTGCTTCAGAACGTGTGCCGACACGAGATTCCGGGCGCTGCTGAGACACACTCTGTAGTGTCAGGTGAGCTGGAGGATTCCTCCCCCCTCTTCTTCTATTTTTATAACATATCCATGTTAGATTGCAAGAGTAGCCTCCCAGTGAACGTCCGTCCCAACGCGTGTTTCGGCACTCAGTGCCTTCGTCTGGGGGTGGCGTTGAACACTGTACACACAACATTTAGATGGGCACTAGCCAATGACCACAATGCATATCCAGGTGGAGGAAGACGGCAATTAGATAGAACTACTCACTGTGTAACTATAGGTCGCATTGTGTAGTTGGAAAATGTGGTCGGCCTCCTGGAATGATGGCCAGGAGACGCCGGTGCTGGAAACACATCAGCGCATCACTGGATGCGGTCACGTGAGTCCGTAGCCTGGCACGTCAAGGGCGACGGAGCGCAGGCTGGTCACCAACCACCAATCAGAACGCGACAGTGGGAAAGGGCGTGAAATAGTAATAGAAGGTTGTTAACCCTATCTGAACCGCCGGATAAAGAAGAATGAATAGAGCAAGTCCCAATAACGTGAAATATATAGAATATGCAAAGTATACAGTAGTATCAGATCACATAATATGATACATAGTGCATAAAATAGCACATAACATAATATGAATGTAAAAGTAAATCAAGTACAAATATGATGAATTGTGATCAGGTAACATGATACATGTATGATAGATAAATACGTATTGAGAAAAGTGTGGTATGAAGACATATATATATATATACATGTGGAGTCACTGTAAAAAAAAATACTCCTAATCAGATGAAATCCTATGGAAATAGTGAAGAGCATATACAAAAATCTGTGAACGTAGTAACATAGTGAAAAATAATGTGCAAAGCATGTATAAGACCATAGACTGGCAAACTATGCCTGGTATTACAAAATAACTATGTGAGGATGTCAAGAACATGTATGAAATAAAGCAAAAAAATATAAAGTAACGTGTGAAAGTATAAAAATAAGTGAAAAATACATAACATGTTTTTATTGCCCTGTATTTAACTTTTATTGTTCAATTTAACCCCTTAATGGCCAAACATTTTTTTTTGTTTTTCTATAGTCACATTCAAAGAGCTATAACTTTTTTATTCTTATGTCGACATAGCTGTATGAGGACTTGTTTTTTGTGGGTTTAGTTGTACTTTTTAATGGCCCCATTTTGGGTTAGATATAATTTTTTTATTAACTTTTTTTGGGGGACTACAAATAAAACCTGAAATTCTGCCATTGTTCTATGCGTTTTAAATTCACGCCGTTCACTGTGCGTAAATAACATGTTAACTTTAATCTATGGGTCGGTACGATTACGGCGATACCACATATGTAGAGGTTTTTTATGTTTTACTACTTTTGCACAATAAAAACTAGTTTGAACTAAAATTATTTGCTTTTTGCATCGTCGCTTTCCAAGAGCCGTAATTTTTTTATTTTTCCGTCAATGTAGTGATATGTGGGCTTGTTTTTTGTGTGACGAGACGTAGTTTTTATTGGTACTGTTTTTGGGTACATGGGACTTATAGATTAACTTTTATTATGCCTTTTGGGGGCAATGGAAAAAAATATCAATTTCGCCATTGTTTTTTGCTGTAATTTTGACTAATAATTTTTATTTCACATTTTAACTTATTTTTTTAGTCCACTAGGGGACTTTACTATGCGATCTTTAGATCGCTGCTATAATGCTTTGGTATACTTAATATACCAGAGCATTATTGGCCTGTCAGTGTAAATCTGTCCAAATAAGCATATGCCCTGGGCAGACCAGGGGCCTTTATTAGCCCCCCGGCTGCCATGGCACCCCATCGGATTAAGGGCACCATGAGCCCCAGGCACTTTTTCAGGAGTTATAGTTTTTATTGGCACCATGTAAAGTACCATATAATGGGTGAATTGGAAAAAACTGAGATTCCTCCATGCTTTTTTGGGTTTCGTTTTTAATGTATATATTTACCTTCTCTTAAGGTAAAAGTAGATTTAACATATACTTTTACCTTAAGAGAAGGTAAATATATACAGCCCCAGAACCAAGCTCAGTACATATATACAGTACTAGAACCAAGCTCAGTAAATATATATACATCCCCAGAACCAATCTCAGTACATATATACAGCCCCAGAACCAAGCTCAGTACATATATACAGTACTAGAACCAAGCTCAGTACATATACACATCCCCAGTACCAAGCTCAGTACATATATATATATAACTCCAGTACCAAGCTCAGTATGTATATATATATATATATATATATACATATATATATATATATATATATATATATATATATACAGTACCAGAACCAAGCTCAGTACATATATGCAGCACCAGAACAAATACAGTTCAGTACAGAGATCATTTGCAAATTCAGTTTAACCCCCTGCTGTATAAATTTGTACGACATAAAACGACAGCTCCCAGTATAGCCTGAACAATGGTTAGGATATGCTGGGAGTTGCTGTTTAACAAAAAAGAATGCTACCATCCTTCATCTCACTGCAGATCATACAGTGACTACAGTACTGATCAGTCAGAGGGAGAATAAACATTTACATTGAGTGACTCACAGGTTACGTCTCAGATTCTTTTTCGTTCTTTTTCTCTTTTCTTCTCCATGCGGTCCAGACCTATATGAGGACTACTCTCGGGCACGGCCCATTTCTGCAGTTCACAGCTCAGATGTCTTCGGCTCCTCACTTTTCCAACATTTCCCCACCTGTAAACGAAGATAAAATTCTCATGATGCCACACTCTATGCTTCTAAATATAATAGTATCATACAATGAATATAATAGTACTGTACGCCTTAATATAATAGTATTATACCATGCGCCCCTGAATATAATAGTACTATGCACTGTACTCCTGAATATAATAGTACTATACACTGTACTCTACTCCAGAATATAATAGTACTATACACTGTGCACCTGAATATAATAGTACTATACACTGTACTCCTGAATATAATAGTACTATACACTGTACTCCCGAATATAATAGTACTATACACTGTACCCCTGAATATAATAGTACCATACACTGCGCCCCTGAATATAATAGTACTATACACTGCGCCCCTGAATATATATATATATATATGTGTGTGTGTGTGTGTGTGTGTGTGTATATATGTGTATGTGTGTGTCTTTGTATATGTGTATAGGAGACAGCATATCTATAGCACTACGACCCTATAAACTATGGATAGAATTAGATACAGTGGCTCAGCAGACCGTATCACACATTATAGGATTAGATACAGTAGCTCAACAGACAGTATCACACATGATAGGATTATATATAGTGCCCAGCTCGCTGACATTGCGGTTCCAGCGCTGGACCAGAAAAGGAAAGTATAAGATTTGTTTTGCTTTTTTATGTGTTACTAATTATTTTTGTGTGTTTGTGTTATTTTGCAGGTTCGGTTGTTGGACTACGTCGGGTTCGAGGACTACTTCAATTACAGCGTTTTTTAATTTTCAATAAAATGGTTAATGAGGGTTGTGTGTGTTTTTTTATTTCAATAAAATATTTTTTCTATGTCCTTGTATTTTTTAAAACTTTATTATTACCGCCTTAATAATAGCTGCTGGCTGATTGACAGAGTCCATAACTAAGGCGAGGCTTAATGTTAGCAGGCGCAGAGGCTAACACTAACACCCATTATTACCCCAGTACCCACCGCCACCAGGGGTACGAACCAGTAGCCGACCATCTGTAGTGATGGTCGGGCACTGGGCGGCCGCAGGCTGGTATTATTAGGCTGGGGAAGGCCAAAAACAGTGACCCTTCCCCCCCTGGTAATGCTACGCAGCTGCTGTTGTATCTGGCTGGTTATGAAAATTGGGGGGGACCCCACATCGTGCTTTCCAATTATTATTTTTTTTAAATGATATGGGGTCCCCCCATTTTTCATAACCAGCCAGATACAAGAAAGCAGCAGCAGGTTAGCATTATCTGGGGGGAAGGGCCACTGTTTTTGGGCTTTCCCAGCCTGATAATACCAGCCCGCGGCCGCCACCAGTATCTGACCATCACTACAGATGGTCAGGTACTGGATCGTACCCGGCTTTTCCCGGCACCGGGGTAATGGTGTTAGTGTTAGCCTCTGCACCGGCTAACACTAAGCCTCGCCTTAGTAATGGACGCTGTCAATCAGCTGGCGGCCATTACTAAGGCAGTAGTAATAAAGTTTTAAAAAAAACAAAGACATAGAGAAAATATTTTATTGAAATAAAAACCCCCCAGACAACCCTCATTAACCATTTTATTGATAATATAAAACGCCGTCATCGAAGTAGTCCTCGAATCCGACGTAGTCCAACGACCGAACCTGTAAAAAAACAAACACAACAAAAACTATTAGTAACACATGTGGTAGGCTTAGATACAGGGCCCATGTGTGATACTGTCTGTCAAGGTAGGCTTAGATACAGGGTCCAGCAGACAGTAATCTTATACAGTACATGTGGTAGGCTTATATACAGGGCCCATCAGACAGGATCACACATGGGCCATGTATCTAAGCCTACCATGTGCTTATGTAAGATGCTTAGTTACAGGGCCCAGCAGACAGGATCACACATGGCCCATGTATCTAAGCCCACCATGTGATTGGCTTAGATACAGGGCCCAGCAGATAGCATCACACAATCTGTGATCCTGTCTCATGGGCCCTCTAAGCCTGCCACATCGTAGGCTTAAAGGGATTGTCCAGTCCCTAAACATTGATGGCCTATCCTCAGGATAGGCCATCAATAGCTGATGGGTCAGGGTCCTACTCCCCGTCAATCACCTGTTTTGAAGGGGCTGCAGCGCTTGTACGACAGCTGCTTCCCCTTCATTTCGCTTACTGGCTCACACTGAATCGCCGACACGGATTCACAAAGTGAGCAAGTGACCGTAATGAAGGGGAAGCAGCTGTCGTACGAGCGCTGCGACCCCTTCAAAACAGCTGATTGGCGGGGAGTCGGACCCCGCCAATCAGCTTCAACAGACAGGGATGTTAAACTTACCCTCCTCTTCAGCCGCAGCGGATGTCCTGACTCTATCCAGGATCAGGATGCTGTCCGCGGCGGATAGCGTTGTGACGTCATGTGCTGCACATCGGAAACAGGAAGGTAAGTACTGTAGTTACTATAGTAACGGGCCCGCGGCTCCAGTAACTATAGTAACTTTTTATTGATGTAGTGCGGCCCCTATAGCTACGCCACTGGTTGGGTGAGAGGTCCCGCTTCACTCCGGTTCTCTGAACCGCCTATAATTTTAACAGCCGGTACGGGAGAACTGGGGCCCCTTCCAGCCTGGGCCCCGGGCACTTGCCCAGATTGCCCTTATTATAATCCGCCCCTGGGAGGTCTGTGATTGCATTGGCGGGCCGCCAACGGGTGATAGAGGGAGCTCCCTCCCTCTGTAAATTATTTAAATGCTGCAGTCGCTATTGACCATGGCATTTAACGGGTTAAACGGCCACGATCTAAGTAAAGTTTAATCAGACAGCCGAGCCCCGGCTCCAGCCTGCACGGGACTCCCATGCAGGACTTAGATTGGGCTGCCGTGAAAAGGCGACGGCGTAGCCTGAGGCCCCTTAGTGACTGCCGTGAAAAGGTGTATTGGTGGTCAATAAGGAGTTAATATAGATGTTTTCAATTTCCTATACTTCAGGTTGTTAGTGGGGCCTATCATTCCCTTCTTGTCCAGTACATGACTGTATTGAATGAATGTGTCAAAGAATAATTGAATGGTTATAACGCCTATTGCAGGTTCACATAGGGAGAAAAAAAACTTTTATTAATAATTTTGCAATCAAGCCCTAAAACAGACATTACACCTTAATGGCTATGTACACCTTTTAATTTTTTTTAAAGGGAATGTGTCGCTAGAAATTATTATTATTTTTTTTTTAGTTAAACAGTTATTATATACATGGTTATACATTGTTCTAATTTTTTTACATTTTTTCACAAGTCAGGAAATATTATAAATTAGAGGGAGCAATTCCAAAAATTTCAGCATTGGCATGTGGTAAAGCAACCTCATTGCTTTATGCTGCAAAATTGGAGAAGATACACTCGCTCTAGTGTGCTCAATTAATCCCCCTCCTTTATCCTGGCTAGTGCCAGGAGAAAGGAGGGGGTTGAGTATTCAAACCTCCTACACTGTGTGTCGCCATTTTTTGAGCGAATGCACAGTGTAGTAGGCTTACATACAGTGGTAATCACACAGTAAAACACGAACATACACAAACATAACTTACCTGCTCCTGCCGCCGCCGCTGCTCCTAGTCCTTGCTTCTGAACACATGTCCGGAAGCCGCGACCGGAAGTAGTTATCTTACTGTCCGGCCGCAGCTTCCGGTCCACAAGAAAATGGCGCCGAATGTCGCTCGGCCGAAGACCTTCCTTTTGGACTGTGTGGGAACGGCGCATGCGCCGTTCCCACACAGACGGCGTACACCATAGTGAATGGAACGGCTCCCGTTCTCATTCTCTATGGGGATGTATGTGCCGTATTCCATCTCTGTATGTGTCGTTAATCGACACATACAGAGATGAAAAAAAAAATGGCAGCCCCCATAGTGAAGTTAAAGTTAGAAAAAAGAAAAAAGTAAAACACAAACACACAAATAAATAAAATGTATTTGAATAACACAATAAAAGCAAATTGATATTAAAAAATTTTTTTCCGCGACACCTGTCCTTTAAGCAATTTATACATTTACTTTAATTAAATGTATAAAGTTCATGGACTTAGTACTAGTTCACATCTGCGTTGGAGGATCCGTTAGGGGTCTATGTTGTAGAATCTGCCGAAAATATTGGAAACAATAGCACAGCATGCTGCATTATTGTTTCTGGTAAAACCACAGACACCCCACCGGATTCCCGATGGAACCCATTAAGTCTTTGGGTTTCGTCAGTCACCGATGCTGTCTGTGGTGCAACGGATTCGGCATTTCCGGTTATTCCCTTGTTCTGCTCCTCTGACAGAGCAGAACAATGGAGAATGACCAGCTTTGGTGTGTCTGACCTGGTGGAATCGGCTTTGACGGCACAGCTTTTATGTATACAGCATGCAAAGAACCTGTATCTTAAAAAGTGAAAACAATTTTTAACTAAGTCAATTCAAAAGTTGCTTAAAATCACCTAAAACATTGTTTTATTGAAAAAAATAAAAAGAAGTTTAAAGGTGTATGAAGCCTTAAAGCGAATGTGTCGCAAATTAAAACCATTTTTTAAGTAAGTTACTTATTTTTATTCTTTTTTTATAGTGTATTTTCTTTTACTTCCACAAGGTGTATTAAAAATGAAATAATAATTTGACATGTTTTCCTATATTGGCTACAAGGGGGTGGACTTCCCAGAATTACAGCAAGATGAATCAGGCAAAGCAACCTGACTCACAGCTGTTGTAAATGTAGGAGGGAGACTCAACACCCCTCACTATTTTTGGCTACAAGCCAGGAAGAGGTGTCTTCAAATTGTCAAGCATTGTCCAGCTCCATTTTGGGAGTGATTCTACAATGGTAGCTGGCAGCAGCAAAAGGCTAAGAATGATGAAAGTCAAGAGGGAAGACCCTGTGGTGAATGACTTTTCAATTGACAGGTACACACTGCGTGTATTTGACGCGTTTTTTGGCACAAGCCGAAAAACACGTTAAAAATGCTTGATTAAGCTTCAGATTTACATCAATGGGAAAGCGCGCCGTTAGTACATACAATGATATTAATTAAAATGCGTTGCGTAAAAAAAAGAAGTGTTGCGTCCATTCTTTGGCACGTAAAAGGCGACAAATGTTCCCATAGTCAATGGGAGTCCAAATTATGCGCCAAAAAAAAGCAAAAGAAGCGTCAAAAAACCTTTGCTTAAGCTCCCATTTACATGGGGACACCAATTAAACTACGTGGGGTCCCCCCCATTTTCATAACCAGCCAGATACAATAAAGCAGCCGCAGCCTAGCATAGCCAAGGTAGGGAGGGACACTGTTTTTGGCCCTTCCCAGCCCAATAATACCAGCCTGTGGCCGCCCCAGTGCCCGACCATCACTACAGATGGTCGGGTACTGGATTGTACCCGGCTCTTCCAGATACCCTTGATGCCTGTGGGTACTGGGTAAAAATGGGAGGTTAGTGCTAGCCTTTTTACTGGCCAACACTGAGCCCCGCCTTAGTAATGGACGTCGTCAAACAGACAACTGCCATTACTAAGGAGCTAATAAAGTATTAAAAAACACAGAGACATAAGAAAATATTTTTTTATTGAAGTAAAAACTCCCCCACACAACCCTTGTTAACAATTTTATTTAAAACAAAACAAAAAAACTTAGATCGAAGAAGTCCAACAAATCTACGACAAAGTCCAAACTGTCCAGCGGAACCTGCAAAGCAAAAAAAAATTAAGTTAGTAATATGAAAATTAAAAATACTTATACACACCTACAGCAGACGTCTGTCTTCTCCCCTGCGCCACAAAAGAAACTAGAGGTCAATGAACTCTGGTTTATATTGAGGCGCAGGGGATCTAGAGATGTGCCAGAAATATCAATAGTTATTAATAATTCTGTCAGATATGCCAGTTAGTTTTTCCCACATCAGATTACCGTGCATTGCCTGGTGTAAACACTCCACTACCCAGAATTGAAACCACTAGAGCAGGCTTTGTTAAGACATCGAGCCAGCGAGGAATGTTAGGAGATTTCAGCTCAGAAGCATGCAGAATTGTGAATACAAATCTGGACTATAATATAGGCTATAATTCAAAATACAAAATAAATAATGCAACACAGTTACACCACTTTGTATCCAGATTTTTTCTAGATGAATATTGTACCACTGTCTTCATAGTTGGGTATGTGCTTTACAGGGGTTCTTTGGTATTATTAATACTACTCATTTACGCACGAAAAGTACATAAATGTTCTAATATACAAAATCACATAGAGTTAAATGTATACTGTGCTTTACCTTATACTAGCAAAGGTCCCCTTACCGAGGTCTGTCATCAGGTGAACGTCTGAGCTGAACACTAGTAGTAAAGAGGTTGTCTTGCTAACTTTTTGCAAACTTGTTTTAACTATTTACATCCAGATTTATTGTTTATTAGTGGGAAAACCAACATCACTTCTCTTTCATCAGGCCTTTGAAATTAGGTACAAGGGGAATGTTTGCCATTCATATAGACTGATGCAAATGCTGATTTGTGATCCGAGTGCGGTATCTGTTCTTCACCAGATTAATAACATGTAATGTCAATATTTTTTAGTATTACCTTTGAAATATTCACTGTCTTCACAGCGGACCACTGACAGAGAGGCACAGACACGATGGGAACAAGCCACTGACACTGCGGTGGCGGTCCTTGCCTGAAGTGATGTGATCCCGCCTCTGCCCTTCCCCCTCCAATTCTCCCTCCCTCACTCCCCAAACTGTTTATTGCATTGGTGGCAGTGGTCTACACCCTCCTCTGGTCCAGCACCACCTAAGTATGCTTTGGAGCTAAGAGCCCACTTACGTGCTGCTACAGCGGAAAAGGGACCCCCCTCCTTCACTGCTGTAATTTCAGGACAAAACCAGAAGTTACGCTGCCAAACTTCCGGTTTCGTCCTGACTCCGGCATAATACTAAGTGCTGCTTACCGGTCCAAATAGCAGGGTTTTGGACAACTTGTGTCTGAGGTCCAAGTTTGGACCGCGGTTTACCAGTTGGGGACCCCTGGAGCATGGAGTTGCGACAAATTTATCATTCCATGTGCACCACTATGATAAACTTAGAGCCATTTACCAACCTGTAAAATCAGGCATCTTATGAAACTATTAATAAATCTCTCCAAATATGTTCATAGTGTCCCCAGGTCTCCTCTCAAAGTCTGTATTACCTGTCTGACTATAGTGATAAGTTAGATGGATGCTATTTGATAACATCGGAGCATCAGTTTATGTGTTTTGAAGAGACGGTGTGCTAGTGTACTGTATGTAAATGCTCTGTTTTATTTCGTATCACCACTTATTAATAAGGGCATGACTTTATTGCTATAACCTTTCTCCTCAAGTCAATGACACTTGCTTGTTACTAGTGTCTGTATTACTTGGGGTATGCTCTTTTCCACAATAAACACGTTCATGACTTCTGCCTTTGGCTCATGAATTGAAAACAGAGTTCCAGGCCAGGACCCCCCTGGATGTGTTTATAAGTGCGTGTAATAAAGACAGGTGATAGAAAGTGACGTTATTCCCTGAAGTTCATCTTTAGGCTAAATGCAGCAAGTTCCATCTCCATCATACTAAAATTAAAGACTAAAAACGAAAAAAAAACGTCATCAAACACATTAAATGGATGTTAATTCTTTCGAGGAGCATCCTACAACCCTCCATAAATCATTCTAGTGCAGATCATTACACATACTATACTCACAATTGCCATCATTGGCTATAGAATCCAAAACTAGCATTACAGAGGAGGACGATCATACGGCATACTGATAGCTTATTTTTGTCTTTTTTATATAGAAATTTTGCACAAAAAAGCTAAATGTTTAGTGTATCCAGTGGTAGAGTTGAAGCCATTTCATGTGAACAAAATCCAAAATATAAGGTAATGACTGAATACTGTAGTGATGTTTGCACAATAAAGAAAAGATTTAGAAAAACCAACAAGATATATTGCTAGTTATTTTCTCTGCTGAAGCCCCCTTTACTGCTGGGACATCTGCAAGAAGGATTGTCCAGAAAAGAAAAGGTGAGCACTATCATAAGTCCTGTGTCATGCCCGCAGTAAAGCATCCTGAGACCATTCATTTGTGGGGTTGCTTTTCGTCCAAAAGGGAATGGGCTCACTCACAATTCTGCCTAAGAAGGGCGGGTTCACACGTGGCGGAATTTCACTGAAATTCCGCTGCGGACACTCCGCAGCGTTAATCCGCAGCGGTGCCGTTTGTCCATTGACTTACACTTTAATTTAGCAGTGTTCGTTTAGACTAGGCTGAAAATTCCGCTGCGGAGCATAGGCTGCGGAGCGGAATTTGGTGTCCGCAGCATGCTCTGTCTGTTGCGGAGCAGTGGCGGACTGGTTGCGGACTCATGGCGGAATTTCTCCATTGACTTCAATGGAGAGTCAAAATTCCGCAATGAAGTCCGCAGATCTTATGTGTGCTGCGGAGCGTATTGTTTTTACTACCATGACATTTCTTCATTCTGGCTGGACCTATGTATTTCTAGGTCTACAGCCAGACTGAGGAAGTCAATGGGGCTCCCGTAATGACGGGAGCGTTGCTAGGAGACGTCTGTAAATAGTCACTGTCCAGGGTACTGAAAGAGTTACGCGATCGGCAGTAACTGTTTCTGCACCCGGGACAGTGACTACCGATCTCAATATACATGTATCTGTAAAAAAATAGATAAGTTCATACTTACCGAGAACTCCCTGCGTCTGTCTCCAGTCCGGCCTCCCAGGATGACGTTTCATTCTAAGTGACGGCTGCAGCCAATCACAGGCCAAGCACAGGCTGCAGCGGTCACATGGACTGGAGCGTCATCCAGGGAGGTCGGGCTGGATGCCGAAAGAGGGACGCGTCACCAAGACAACGGGCGGTAAGTATGAATTTCTTTGACTTTCACTAGGGAAAGTGCTGTCCCTTCTCTCTATCCTGCACTGAATAGGGAGAAGGGAAGCACTTTTCCTGCAGTCCGCAGCGGCCAGTCCGCATCAATTTTCTGCACATTTTGTGCAGATCCGCAGCAGAATCTGCAACGCAGATTCTGTGCGGCATTGATGCGGACAGTTGCGGAGGAAATCCGCCACGTGTGGTCATGCCCGAACACTTCCATGATTAAAAAACGGTATCTAAGCATTCTCCAAGAGAATGGGGATTTCACTTACATTTTTCTCACCGAGTTTCTCAATTTAGAATAAACCCTAGCTGGCATTACTCCCCTAAGTTCTTACATAAGTGCAAAATCATTAATACCGGCAATTGTTTAAAATGATTAATGCCCAATGCAGACCCTGTTCACCTGCTCTGGAATTGTCCAAAATGATGTAGATATTGGAGAGAGGTTCTAACATATATTGGAAATGTTTTTTCAGTCTTGGTTCCTGACCATCTTATTCTTAGTACTTTGCGATATGATGAGAGCTTAAGAAAGATTACATTGTTCAAATATTTTAATTTTACAAATGTGTTTCCTGGTTCGGTTAATAATCATCCGTTATTGGAGCGCAAGCGTTGTACATCTCTACAGGAGTAGCAGATCAACAGGGTAAGGCCTCATAGACACACACACGTGTTTTTGCGTGCGCAATTCATCCGCAAAAATATGGATGAATTGCGGACCTATTCATTTCTATGGGTCTATGCACACGACCGTGGTTTACATGGTGCATTGAAATCAATGTGTGCACGGTCTGTGAATTGCGGACGCCCTGCAGATGACACTCTGCGGCCCTCCGTGCCGTAATCACGGCCGTGCACATGGCTACGGCCCTGTGCATGAGGCCTAATGCTTTTTGAAATATCTAATTTTTCTGCAATTTTCAGACTTAATCAATTTAATTGCAAACAGTGTCCTTGGATACAACATTTGTTTCTAGGTGAGAGAACAATCTAGACGATATAATATGGAAGGTTTAGAGAGAAGTCGGTTGAGGTGGACTCCATGTGTTATTTTTCTCCCCTCTCTATTTTCCTTTTCAATGGGCTAGGTTGTAGGGTGGGTAGGACTGAGTCGACTATTTTTTGTATTTATGGCATGAATTTTTGTATGAATATTTGTATGAACCACAAGGATGCCCAGTGACCCTCTTGCAATGTATATTTTGTTCAATCCATGCCAGTCTGTTCGGAGAGCCAAAAGTGGGTCCCATACAAAATGTACCCTAATTAATGAATGAATGAATTAATTAATTAATTAAGGTAAAAGTTGTTCCTAATAAATTTGTCACTGAGCGTATATTGCACATATATAAACACAATACATTGTATATTGTGCCCATCTGTTATCTGTACTTATGTACTCCCAGGACAAGTACACAAGAATTAATAACTACACAGCATACAAATAAAATGTCTTACATTTTCATATAATTGTATAACTTTTATTTCACCTTATTACATCCTAAAATGATTAAGTGGGATTGGTTATTGGTAAAAAGATTTATTTAAAGATTTATGATCAGCAATAAATAAAATGAATAGGTATATATTTTATATAATAAAAAATAAGGTCTGGAAAAGTTCATGTTGTACAAAAATATAAAAAGAATACAGTATATTTAGCATAATGTCAATGTTATTTAGACTAAATTCCTTACAATAGAATACACTTTATGTCTGGCTAAAACCTGAGGGTTCACAATGTTGGGCTGCATGGGGACTAGTAGAGGGTGAGTCCCTGTTTAAGTTGGTCCTGTCTACCTATCCCATGGGTATTTTCATCAGTAGGGGGCCCACTCTCTTGACAGGAACACTGGAACAATAGCAAATGAGGTAAGGCAGGGGTCAGCAACCTTCGGCACTCCAGTTGTTGTGAAACAACAACTCCCAGCATGCAAATACCCTATTATTCCAGCCAAAGGTTGCTGACCCCTGAGGTTAGGGAACCAGCACCACAGCCATAACAACTTCAGCTCCTATGAGAGATGGAAAATGGGATGAAAAAGAGCTTGACCCACTTGGTTTGGTGGCCTCTCTGTATGCTGCTATGAACCACAAACCATCTTTATTTTTGCTATGGGATAGGAGTCCCATTTTTTTTTTTTTTTTACGGAACTCTTCTTCCCTTATTGTACACGCTTGTTTGTTTTATTGTTATACTATTTTAGTATAGTATCAGAATCTTTAAAGTGAAGAACTTTAGCAAGGAAAGGATGTGGTGGGCGACCCAGATGTAATGGTCTGGCAGGCCCCGTCTATAGTGAATTTAGGTGAAAGTACAGTACATCTCTGCCAAACTTTTGACCAAGGCACTCCTCTTGTTTATTTTTACTAAGGATCCCCTCTCCCCCATAAACACCTCCTGTACTCTCTTGTTTCTTTTACAGTTACTGTATACTGCTTTAATTTTCTATAGGAATGCTAGCTTCCTCTATAACTCCCCCATTTATATAGTCGCATAATATTATGATACACATATTCTGTACATAGTTTTCAGTTTGTATTGTCTTCACAAGTGGGTAGCAGTTGAGAATATATTATAGTCTTGTTAATTATCTGATTCACACTATGTTATATAAGCTAAGGAATATTTAATTACCAAGTTTATATGTTTATTTAGCTCATGATGTAAGTGTTATCCATATAACCACATTCATTTTCTTAAAGTCTTTAGAATAATTTTCAAAAATTAAGGAATTGTGGAACACATTTCCTTTACTTATATAAACAGTTGCACATGTATTGCTTTATGTATTTTGTACTGATTTTAAGTTTTCTTCTCCATTCACATTTAAAGAGGCTCTGTCACCAGATTGTGCAACCCCTATCTGCTATTGCAGCAGATAGGCGCTGCAATGTAGATTACAGTAACGTTTTTATTTTTAAAAAACGAGCATTTTTGGCCAAGTTATGACCATTTTCGTATTTATGCAAATGAGGCTTGCAAAAGTACAACTGGGCGTGTTGAAAAGTAAAAGTACAACTGGGCGTGTATTATGTGCGTACATCGGGGCGTGTTTACTACTTTTACTAGCTGGGCTTTCTGAAGAGAAGTATCATCCACTTCTCATCAGAACGCCCAGCTTCTGGCAGTGCACAGACACAGCGTGTTCTCGAGAGATCACGCTGTGTCGTCACTCACAGGTCCTGCATCGTGTCGGACGAGCGAGGACACATCGGCACCAGAGGCTACAGATGATTCTGCAACAGCATCGGCGTTTGCAGGTAAGTCGATGTAGCTACTTACCTGCAAACGCTGATGCTGCTGCAGAATCATCTGTAGCCTCTGGTGCCGACACGATGCAGGACCTGTGAGTGACGTCACAGATCTGCACTGTCAGAAGCTGGGCGTTCTGAAGAGAAGAGGATGATACTTCTCTTCAGAAAGCCCAGCTAGTAAAAGTAGTAAACACGCCCCGATGTACGCACATAATACACGCCCAGTTGTACTTTTACTTTTCAACACGCCCAGTTGTACTTTTGCAAGCCTCATTTGCATAAATACGAAAATGGTCATAACTTGGCCAAAAATGCTCGTTTTTTAAAAATAAAAACATTACTGTAATCTACATTGCAGCGCCGATCTGCTGCAATAGCAGATAGGGGTTGCACAATCTGGTGACAGAGCCTCTTTAAAGCAAAAGTGACATTTCTTCTGGCTGTTTTTGTTGATATTATTATTATTATTATTATTATTATTATTATTATTATTATTATTATATCTTATTATTATCTGTGACTTATGCTCACTCTGAAGAAAGTCATATTTACAACATCCTAGTTTTAGCTATCATTTAGCTATCATTGGCCCCATGCGCATGACCGCGGTTTTCACAGATCCGTGCTTGGGTCATGAATCTGGACCGCAAAAACTCAGGACGACCCCTTTACAGTACGGATTTGCGGCTTCACTAAATCGGGGAAGTAATTTTTTTTGCTGTGCGTCCGTGAATCTTGATGACACACGGATGCACATTAAAGCTATTTTGTGGTCAAATGGACCGCAACAGGTCCATGGTTTTGCAGACCACAAAACCAATACGGTCGTGTGCATGAGGCCTTAATCTTCAAAGCCCCTTTTCACCTAGTAGCTTTGACCCTACACTTCTAGGGTTTATTCTTTGTTATAAGACATTGCCATCCAATGTTCTACTAAAACATGCAACGTCTTCTCAAGTTTCCTCCCATACTTCCAGTCAATCCAGAATCTAAGTAGCCTATCCACTTGGGCCCTGATCTTAATGGTCACCTACCGCTACCTACTGCAATGTCTATCAAAGTAATGCAGCCTTTCCCATGACTACAATTTCTAGGCCACAATTAAGCCTACATGGCAACAAGTCCACCAAAGTAGTATTCTCCACAGGCCCACCAATCCAGGAATCTCTCTACCCCCCCCCCCAAAGCCCACTACAGACTTTTACGCGTCGCTGTCAAAAGACGGCACGTAAAATAACAGCCTCGGCAAAGAAGTGCAGGACACTTACAGTGAAGGAAATAAGTATTTGATCCCTTGCTGATTTTGTAAGTTTGCCCACTGTCAAAGACATGAACAGTCTAGAATTTTTAGACTAGGTTAATTTTACCAGTGAGAGATAGATTATATAAAAAAAAATTAAAAAAAATAACATTGTCAGAATTATATATATTTATTTGCATAGTGCACAGAGAAATAAGTATTTGATCCCTTTGGCAAACCAGACTTAATACTTGGTGGCAAAACCCTTGTTGGCAAGCACAGCAGTCAGACATTTTCAGTAGTTGATGATGAGGTTTGCACACATGTTAGATGGAATTTTGGCCCACTCCTCTTTGCAGATCATCTGTAAATCATTAAGATTTCGAGGCTGTCGCTTGGCAACTCGGATCTTCAGCTCCCTCCATAAGTTTTCGATGGGATTAAGGTCTGGAGACTGGCTAGGCCACTCCATGACCTTAATGTGCTTCTTTTTGAGCCACTCCTTTGTTGCCTTGGCTGTATGTTTCGGGTAATTGTCGTGCTGGAAGACCCAGCCAGGAGCCATTTTTAATGTCCTGGTGGAGGGAGGAGGTTGTCACTCAGGATCTGACGGTACATGGCTCCATCCATTCTCCCATTGATGCGGTGAAGTAGTCCTGTGCCCTTAGCAGAGAAACACCCCCAAAACATAATGTTTCCACCTCCATGCTTGACAGTGGGGACGGTGTTCTTTGGGTCATAGGCAGCATTTCTCTTCCTCCAAAAACGGCGAGTTGAGTTAATGCCAAAGAGCTCAATTTTAGTCTCATCTGACCACAGCACCTACTCCCAATCACTCTCAGAATCATCCAGATGTTCATTAGCAAACTTCAGACGGGCCTGTACATGTGCCTTCTTGAGCAGGGGGACCTTGCGGGCACTGCAGGATTTTAATCTATTACGGCGTAATGTGTTACCAATGGTTTTCTTGGTGACTGTGGTCCCAGCTGCCTTTAGATCATTAACAAGTTCCCCCCGTGTAGTTTTCCGCTGAGCTCTCACCTTCCTCAGGATCAAGGATACCCCACGAGGTGAGATTTTGCATGGAGCCACAGATCGATGTCGATTGACAGTTATTTTGTATGTCTTCCATTTTCTTACTATTGCACCAACAGTTGTCTCCTTCTCACCCAGCGCCTTACTTATGGTTTTGTAGCCCATTCCAGCCTTGTGCAGGTCTATGCTCTTGTCCCTGACATCCTTAGAAAGCTTTTTGGTCTTGCCCATGTTGTAGAGGTTAGAGTCAGACTGATTAATTGAGTCTGTGGACAGGAGTCTTTTATACAGGTGATCATTTAAGACAGCTGTCTTTAATGCAGGCACCAAGTTGATTTGGAGCGTGTAACTGGTCTGGAGGAGGCTGAACTCTTAATGGTTGGTAGGGGATCAAATACTTATTTCTCTGTGCACAATGCAAATAAATATATATAATTTTGACAATGTGATTTTCTTTTTTTTTATATATATAATCTATCTCTCACTGGTGAAATTAACCTAGCCTAAAAATTCTAGATTGTTCATGACTTTGACAGTGGGCAAACTTACAAAATCAGCAAGGGATCAAATACTTATTTCCTCCACTGTATATACATTATATGCAGGACACTTCTTGGGACGTAATTTGAGCCGTTTTTCATTGAATTCAATGAAGAACAGCTCCAAATTACGGCCGTAATTGACGCCTAGAAAAACGCGAGTACGAGCAATTACGTCTGAAATGACGGAGCTGTTTTTTCCTGAAAACAGCTCCGTCATTTCAGACGTAAATGCAGTTAGCGTGTGCACATACCCTAGTGGTATGTTCACACACAATGTTTTCAGCTGAAAAATCGGAAGCAGAACGCCTACAAGCATCTGCCCATTGGTTTCAATGGGAAATACGGCGTTCTGTTCCGACAGGGCGTTTTTTACGTGGTAGTTTTCCAAACACGGCACGTAAAAAGACGCCCGACCAAAATTAAGTGCACATCACTTCTTGGGACGTTTTTGGAGCCGTTTTTCATTGACTTTATAGAAAAACAGCTCCAAAAACGGCCGTTAAAAAACGCGAGTTTGATTAAAAAATGGCTGAAAATCAGGATCGGTTTTCACTTTGTTTAGTAAGCGTGTGAACATACACTTAGCCTTTTGGTGTGTCCTATAACTTTTTCCAGCTGCAGAATCACACCCAATATGGCTGCCAGACACTGCTTAGCAATTTGAAGACACCTTTACCTGGCTTGTGAGAGGGGGGGGGGGGGGTGAGGTTCCCTCCCACATTTACAGCAGCTGTGAGTCAGGTTGCTTTGCCTTATTCACCTTGCTGTAATTCTGGGAAGTGCTCCCCCTGGTGGCCAATATTGGAAAACATGTCAAATTATTATTTAATTTTTAATACTTTCCACCATACGGAAAAAAAAAAAAAATACAGCAAAAAACTTAAAAAATATAATAGAAATAAGTAACGACACTTAAAAAAAAAGGTTTAATTTGCGACACATTCCCTTTAAACAGCCAGCACACAGCAAATTCTACCCAGCTTGCTAGTACTGCTCTCCTGTGTTAGCTATTGGATTTACTGTTACTGACCCTGCCTGAATTTAACTATCCCTGTTTACTGCCTGCTCTGACCTTTTGCCTGTTTAATGTGACAATCGCCTGCCCTGGCCTCTGGTTTCGTTAACCATGAGTGAACATCTGTCGCCTGCCCTGACCAACACTTATACCTCGTTTGTACAAGTCGGCCGTGTCCAGCGGAAACTACTCTGGGGATAATGACCTGGGGATACTAGCGGCCAAGCCCACATCTCCGTATGGAGGTTAAAGGGCAAACACCTACTGTAGCAATCCTGAAGACTCGCTCTCCAGGTTAGTGACATGTCAAATCTGTTAGCAATACAGTGGGTCCACACAATCCTCTGTAGGCCCCATGAGAGTGACTACTTTTATGGCCTGTGACACTAACTACATCCACGGCCCCATCAGATTACCCAGACTTGCAAATTTCTACCAGTACTGCTTTAGCAATGGCCCACGTACCCCACCACCCCCTACCTCCACAGCCTTCCTTTTTCCATTCCAGACTATATAAGTAGTCTGATAACTGTCTGCTCCGTGGCTCCTCCCTCTTCCTTAACCCACACCACAGCAATCTCTACTTCAGTTCCGCATAGGCCTGGGTGACCCTCTGGGCATCCACACCCAAAAACTGTAGCCTCCAGCCTTTTACTGTCCTGCAATATGGCAAGCCCGCTCTGGTTACTGGATCTCTCTCTCTGCCACTGCACAACTCCAGTAGCCTGTTTTAAACCTCACGCGGTTCACCTGCTCACTCTCTTTTGGTGCCAAAACACTCCCTTATATAGGTTGCTCCTTTTCACTCCTCCTATCAGCATGGTGGCACAGCGCATCAGTTGCACCATGCTTCCCTACTACCCTACTACTCCGAACAGTGCTAAACAGCATTGCGGCACTTGTACCACTTTCTACAAAGACAAAACAATAAGACAAACAAAACGTCCACAAGATATCATCAAAAGGTCTCCTGTAATTTACAAAAAAAAAAATGTACACAGCTCATACGCTGCAAATAGGGGCCTACTGATTCATCCTTCTCACATACCTACTAGTCTTAAACTTGTGATATCACAGCAGGTTACCCAAGTGCAGAAATTAATAACAGAGGGCCACAGTGCATGAACAGTATATGGGTTCCTTGATTCATTTGGTGACAGCATGGTGCTAGCCATAGACCACTTCATTCATGGCTCTCCACTAAATCCCTCACCACTGTAACAATCCACCCAGTGGCGTAGCTATAGGGGTCGCAGCGGTCGCAGTTGCGACCGGGCCCCTAAGCCTGGGGGGCCCACAGGCCCCCGTTGCCATACAGCACGCTTCCTAAAGAAATCTTCTGTGCCGTGAAGCCGGCACTTCCTGGTTACGGTCACATGGTACACTTGGTATAAATAAAGACTAAATAGCAGTAAAAACTTGGATTATTTTTCATCTACTAAGGCCTCATGCACACGACCGTATTTTTTCCCACCCGTAAATACTGGCGTAAATACGGGTCCGGTGTCACACGTATTCCACCCGTTTTGCACCAGTATTTACGAACCCGTGCCCGTAAATATGGGTCCGGTGTCACCCGTATTCCACCCGTATTTACGGGCACGTTTTTGGCGGCAAAATAGCACTGCACTAATCGGCAGCCCCTTCTCTCTATCAGTGCAGGATAGAGAGAAGGGACAGCCTTTTCTGTAATAAAAGTTAAAGAAATTCATACTTACCCGGCCGTTGTCTTGGTGACGCGTCCCTCTCTTCACATCCAGCCCGACATCCCTGGATGACGCGGCAGTCCATGTGACCGCTGCAGCCTGTAATTGACCTGTGATTGGCTGCAGCGTTCACATGGCCTGAAACGTCATCCAGGACGTCGGGCCGGATGTCGAGAGGGACGCGTCACCAAGGCAATGGGCGGGAGACCGGACTGGAGGAAGCAGGAAGTTGTCGGTAAGTATGAAAGTCTTTTATTTTTATTTTTTACAGGTTTATACTGATCGGTAGTCACTGTCCAGGGTGCTGAAAGAGTTACTGCCGATCAGTTAACTCTTCCAGCTCCCTGGACAGTGACTATTTACTGACGTCGCTTAGCAACGCTGCCGTAATGACGGGTGCACACATGTAGCCACCCGTCATTACGAGAGCTCCATAGACTTCTATGGACTGTCCGTGCCATTATTACGGCCTGAAATAGGACATGTTCTATCTTTTTCAACGGCACGGGCACCTTCCCGTGAGAAAACGGGAAGGCACCCGTCGCCAATAGAAGTCTATGAGCCCGTTATTACGGGTCGTAATTACGACCCGTAATAACGGGAGTTTTTACGGTCGTGTGCATGAGGCCTAACAGAGGGTATAATTTACATTGAGATTAAATTACTGTCTACGTCATCTCACGTATATTTGCAGATAAATTATCCTGTGCATCACTGCATAAAAAACAATGAATTCTACCCAACATCAATAATGGCCTCCATTTATTGCTTGGGTGATCTCACTTTTAGATTTTACACTTAAGCAGATTATATGTCTACTATACTTATAACATAAAGCCGTGTGCAATCACTCACCACAGGCAAAAAACTGAATTGTTTCCCGTCTAGACCATCTCATTATTCATGTTCTTTACAAAGCAGTAAATGAAAACTAAGGCATTGTGGTAAATAACATAAAGCTTTTCAATATCTAAAGAAAATGACAAATAATGTTACAGTAGTGTATTAGCTGGATATATCTACATTGGATTAGAATATATACAGCACTGTTTCAACTGATTATTTGCTTTAGATTACCCCATGTCATTTTCCCTATTAAGCATAATGAGCTAATGACGGGTTTAAAAGAGAAGGTAGACTTAGGTTTAGCGCTAAAATAAGGGCTGTTGTATGTTGTTGCAATGCTATTAACTGTAGAAAAGACCCACTTTAACTTCCACGTGATAGGTACGAGGCTCACTGGACCCAGGTCCTAAAGGAACTGCCTAGGTCCTAAATACATTTTCAAGACTGGGAAAAGAAGACTGGATTACTATGCACTAAACACTGGGGCTCCGCAGCGACATGGCACAGCTTTCAGCTTTGACTCACTGCTGTAGATTTTGCAGCACATTCACTCTCTCTCTGTTAACACATCTAGTTCACCCTTTGGCAACACAACACTCCGCTTTCTGGTAGCACTTACATGCGCAAATGGTTTGGATGCCACAGTAATTTTAGTGCTCCATAACAAAGTGTACCCATAAAAAATGTGTGCCAGCTGCCCACATAAACAGTGCCTGCCAGTTTTCACCATAAAAATACCTGCCAATATTCACATAACTAATGACTACATGAGAGTACCTCATATACAGTGCCTGCTAAAGAATCATCCCATGCCCCCACATATCGTACCATCAAAAGGGAGTTCACATACGCAGTAAAGCCAGAGACAGCACCCATACACAGTGCAGTTTGAGAGCCCCCACATGCATGGAACAGCTAGAAAGTGCGACCATACACAGTCCAACCATAAAAAGCCCACATACACAGTTCAGACAGAGAGGGCCCACATACACAGCACAAGCAGAGAGTGCCATCGCTAAGAAAATCTTTTGGCAAACACAATAGCATAAAATAAGGAGAAATAAGAAAAACCTGAACCCTTCAAAGGGAAAATGATGTTTTTTCTTTACTTTTACATATATATATTTTTTTACTAGGGAAGACTCTCTATAATCTCAAAATTTTAAATATGACTTTAGTAAGCTTCTAAGTTCCTCCTAGTGGTGGCAACATCAAGTCAGAATGTTAGCATTTAACTCTTTGTCCAGTGGCGTAACTACCGCCGTAGCAGCAGTAGCGGCTGCTACGGGGCCCGCGGCATGGGGGGGCCCGTGTCGCCCGCCGGCACGGGCCCCCACCATGGCCGGAGGCTCCGCTAGCAGCCGCTATGGCTGCTACAGCGGGACGCCACTGAACACTACGGCAGAGCAGGGAGGTATCTCCCCGCCCTGCCATTAAACAAAAGACATGTATCCCCTATCCGCAGGCGTTATCTACAAGGGGGTCTGTATGGCGTTATCTACAGGGGGCTGTATGGCGTTATCTACAGAGGGGACTGTATGGCGTTCTCTACAGGGGGGGATGTATGGCGTTATCTACAGAGGGGGCTGTATGGCGTTATCTACAGAGGGGGCTGTATGGCGTTATCTACAGGGGGCTGTATGGCGCTATCTACAGGGGGCTGTATGGCGTTATCTACAGGGGGCTGTATGGGTTTATCTACAGGGGGCTGTATGGCGTCAAAAGTTTGCTATGGGGCCCAGTCTTTCCTAGTTACGCCCCTGTCTATGTCTGTGTGAAGGTATGATTTGTACTAAACCAGAACAAGAAACAAGTCACGACCAGGTGTTTGAAAAAATACAAATAATCTTTATTAAAGTCAATTAGACACATGGAGACAACGTATAACACTTAGACATAATAAAATGCCATGGATCCTCGAACACAAATGGAATCCGAACGTAAAAGCAGAGTAACCCCCCAGATGTAAAAATGGTCTGACACCAATGACAGACGGCGATACATCCCGCCCACCCACGATAGCGTCCTATCGTGTAGTCTTATGTCAAAAACAGTCCTCCTCCCAGAACCGCCTCCATCGGCATAACCACACCAGGCGGGTGTCCCGCTGCTGCTGTTTAATGAGATCGGCTGGGCTTTTTTAACCTTTTTTAACCTATTTTTTCACCTTAATGATCAGGATAGACAGTTCTACCTTGGGCCAAAACTGGATTGCCACTAAACTTCTAATCTCATTCCTCTTTATATCCCTGCTTCTGACCTTCGGCGACTCCGCATCGAGCGGGCGGGCTGACTTCATTCCCCCGCCCGCCTGGTGTGGTTATGCCGATGGAGGCGGTTCTGGGAGGAGGACTGTTTTTGACATAAGACTACACGATAGGACGCTATCGTGGGTGGGCGGGATGTATCGCCGTCTGTCATTGGTGACCGACGCTGAACACCTAACCACCCGATATGAAACAGCTGTGATTTTACCGGTAAAACATCATTGAGGAAGGTATATCTAGGGGTAACTGGGGCATTTGGACATCAACCCCTGACGAAGCACCAGCGAAACGCGCGTTGGGTTAAGCAGAGGTCCCCCTCCTGGTCTTGATCTCCTATTTATCTTCTTATACGCAGGTGTAGGTATACTACTTTACATGTCGTTTTTACTTAGATTGTACCTTATATATATTCTCTATACTTATTTATGTGTTCATCTGTGCAAAGCGTACCATGCCTAGTACCTGCTCATTAATATGTACTTATGCACTTTAGCCATATATAGGTTGTGTCAGACCATTTTTACATCTGGGGGGTTACTCTGCTTTTACGTTCGGATTCCATTTGTGTTCGAGGATCCATGGCATTTATTATGTCTAAGTGTTATACGTTGTCTCCATGTGTCTAATTGACTTTAACCCCTTCCCGCACCTTGGCGTAACTGTACGTCCAGATAAGCAGTAACTTCGCGCACCTGGGCGTACAGTTACGTCCGCGCTTTAAAAGTTAACCGCCGCGCGGCGCTACACTGCAGCGGCGGTTAACTGTGCAGGGTGTCAGCCCTGCTCTCCCCGTTGCCGATCAGCGGCCTGTCGCCTCTGAAATCGGCAATTAACCCCTTCGATGCGGTGGTCGATTGCGATCACCACATTGAAGAGGTTTACAGCGGATCGGCAGCCCCCCACATGTATTTGCGGGGGCTGGCGATCCTTATCATGGCAACCAGAGGCCAGACAATGACCTCCGGGTTGCCATGTACGGAAGCCTCGGAGGATCAGCCTCCGGCCGTTCCTCCTCTGCTTCCTGTCAGTGTGACAGTTACGTCACAATGACAGTTAGAACACATTACACTACGTGTGTAGTGTAATGTGTTCCAGCAGCGATCAGAGCTGCCAGTCTAAGTGTCCCCTAGTGGGACAAGTAAAAAAAGTTAAAAAAAGATAATAAAAATGTTTTGAAAAAGTGTAAAAATCAAAGTTAGAAGTGACATAAACAAAGAATGCTTTTTTTCCTATAATAAGACTTTTATTATAGGAAAAAAATTAACACGTTAAAAAAAGTACACATATTTGGTATCGCCGCGTTCGTAACGACCCCAACTATAAAACTGTAATATTATTTTTCCCGCACGGTGAACACCGCGAAAAAAATAAACGAAAAACAGTGCCCGAATCACAATTTTTTGGTTACCAACCCTCCCAAAATATACAATAAAAAGTGATCAAAAAGTCGCATGTACGCCAAAATGGTACCAATACAAACTACATCCCGTCCCGCAAAAAACAAGCCGTTACACCGCTTTTTTGACTGAAAAATAAAAACGTTATGGCTCTCAGAATATGGTGACACAAAAAATTATTTCTTTTATAAATAAGTGATTTTATTGCACAAACGCTGCAAAACATAAAAAAATTATATACATCTGGTATCGCCGTAATCGTATCAACCCGCAGAATAAAGTATAATGGTCATTTATAGCCCAGGGTGAAGGCCATAAAAAAAACAAATAAAAAACATTGTCAGAATTGATGGTTTTTGGTCACCTTGCTTGCCAAAAAATGGAATAAAACGTGATCAAAAAAATTTCTGGTACCCCAAAATGGTACCAATGAAAACTACAGATTGTCCCGCAAAGAATAAACCCTCACACGGCTCCGGTGGAGAAAAAATAAAACAGTTCTGGCTCCCAGAATATGGCGCTGCAAAATGTTCAGTGTTCCAAAAGCAGATAAGATCGGGCACCATTTATAAGTGCGACACCGGCCACATATCTGCGGATTATTATTTATTTACTGCATTATTATACCCTCTTATTATACCCTGATGTACCCCGCACAGATAACATGTACCCTGATGTACTCCGCACAGATTACACATACCCCCACATTATAAACTGAAACACCAGTAAAACCCCAAACAGAAAAACTACCAAGCAAACTCTGCGCCCCAAAAGCCAAATGGCGTCCCTCCCTTCTGAGCCCTGCAGCGTGCCTAAACACCAATTTACGTCCACAGATATGGCATCGCCATACCCGGGAGAACCCGGTTATTATTTTGAGTTATTTGTCTTCAGTGGCACAAACTGGGCATAACATATAGTGCACTAAAATGGCATATGAGTGGAAAATTGTAATTTTCACTCCGCACCATGCGCTGCGCATTAACCCCTGCGCGCACCATGACATAGCATGTCTTAGTGTGGGGGGTGATGTATGGAGCGTCTCACGTAAAAAATAAAGAATTTAGAACGGCAAAATCGCAGTTTTTTTGGTCACCTTGGCTCTACCTAAAAATTTAATAAAAAGTGCTCAAAAAGTTGTATGTACCAAAAAGTTGCACCAATAAAAACGACCGCTCGTCCCTCAATAAATAAGCCCTCATACCGCTCTATTGACTGAAAAATAAAAAAATTGTGGCTCTTGGAACGCGGGGAGGAAAAAACTAAGAAGGAAAAGAAAAAAATGGATCACTCCAGAAAGGGTTAATTAGTTTCTAATGAAAAACCATTTATGACCACACGTGGGGTATTGCCGTACTCGGGAGAAATTGCTTTACAAATGTTGGGGTGCTTTTACCCCCTTTATCCTTTGTGAAATTGAAAAAAATGCAACATTTTAGTGGAAGAAATGTCGATATTCATTTTCACGGCCTAATTCTAATAAATCCTGCAAAAGACTTGTGGGGTCTAAATGCCCACTATATCCCTAGATAGATTCTTTAAGTTGTGTAATTTCCACTTTTGGGGGGTTTCCCCTGTTTTGGCCTCTCAGGGGCTTTGCAAATTCGACATGGCACCCAAAAACCATTTCAGCTAAATTTGAGCTCCAAAAGCCAAATAGCGCTCCTTCCCTTCTAAGCCTTGCTGTGGGTCCAAACAGCAGTTTATTACTACATATGGCATATTTCCGTAATCGGGAGAAATTGTTTTACAAATGTTGGGGTGCTTTTTCTCCTTTATTCCTTGTAAAAATAAAAAATGGCTACCTTTTTTCAGAAAAAAAGTTGATTTTTACCTTTACAGAATAATTCCAATGAATTCAGCAAAACAACCGTGGGGTCAAAATGCTAACTTTACCCCTAGAAAAATTCCTTGAGGGGTGTAGTTTCCAAAATGGGGTCACTTTCCGGGGGTTTCCACTATTTTGTTCCCTCCAGTGAATTTCAAACGCGACATGGCACTGAAAACCATTCCAGCAAAATCAGAATTTCAAAATCCAAATGGTGCTCCTTTCCTTCTGAGTCCTTCTATGGGTCCAAACAGCAGTTTATTACCACATATGGGGTATTGCTATAATCAGGAGAAATTGCTTTACATATGTTGGGGTGTTTTTTCTCTTTTATACCTTGAAAAAATTAAAAATTTCTAAGTTTTTTCAGAAAAAAATAGATTTTCATCTTCACAAACTAATTCAAATAAATTTAGCAAAAAAACTGTGGGTTCAAAATGCTAACTATACCCCTAGATAAATTCCCTGAGGGATGTAGTTTCCAAAATGAAGTCACTTTTGGGGGTCTTTATTGTTTTAGCCCCACAAGACCTCTTCAAACCTGACATGGTACCTAAAATATATGCCAAACATTTAATGTCCCCGGTTTCCACGAGCACAAGTGCCTCAGAGGCCTTGATGTTAACGTTTTCCAGGCTCTCCTCACTAAATGTTGCCAGCCCCTACCCACTGCTTGACCACTAGAGTTGTCACTCAGGCAAGAGAGTGGCACTTGTGGTCGCGGCGCCGGGGTCATTAAACGTTGATTTTTCAGTCATGCAACTTGTTACACTGTCCTCTATATAGTGTTCTCAGCAGTTTTGGGGCTAAAAAAAAAAATGCTAATAGATTTCCGTTAAAAAAAACATTAGTAGTTATTTTTATTTATTTTTGAAAATGTTTATAATTAATCTTCTTGAAATTTGCAGCCTGGGATATTGGTTTCACATTCAACCATTCGTGAACGAATATCTTTTGAACATTGCGTGTGTACACGAAAGGTCAAAGTCTTCTCCACATGACAATAATTGCAACTGGTCTTTTTAGTCATGTGCGATGTCCTCTGAACATTGCAATTGACATATTTTTAGCTACAGTGCGCTTTGCTCTCTTGTTTTCGTAGGCCTTGTAGAAAATAGTATTATTTATCTAAATTCTGTATTCGCTTTGCTACCTAGCAACTAGAGAAAGATTTCAAGTAGTACACAGCTGCCTACTCACTTGAGATATTTTTTTTTCTTACTATCTTATGTTTCTTTTGAGAAGTAACAAATGCATCCCAAAATATACTGTTCTTTAAAGTGCGATTCAGATGCATAAAGTGGCGTAAATGTCAAAGTCTCAGCCCAGCGTTAGTAGACGAAGCATGTGTTGGAAGCTCCCTTGTGCCACTGCTGAACTGAGGCCACGCGGTTTAAGCCACTTTATGTGTATCCCAAGCTTTTGCTACCAGATCTTCCCTGATGAATCCTGCATTATTCCAGGAGGAAACACTTCGGGGGGACAGGGCTGAGTGACAGGTTCCTTATGGGGCCGCCCTTTTCGCAGCGATCAGCCTATATTGTACAGCATATTTAGCGATACCTTTGGAAGGGACTTCTAGGGAAAGTACGCAGCGTGTACAGAACAGAGTTCTGAACCGCGGTAAGACCAAAAACTTCCTACATTGTCCTGGATTTTTGGTCCTGTTCATTTAAGGAACTTTAAGAACTAATGATTTAAGGAAATCGTTTTTAAACAGTAATTGTATTAAAAGTTAAGATTTACCTTTCCATCCAGTGATAAAAACTATAATTCTAACTGGAAGACGTGTGGAGTATGGGGCAAATTTTGTAATACTGTCTAAGTTTTAGAAGTGAATGCTGTACGATAAATTGTGCACATCTAGCTAGATATGTTAGACACGTTTCTATCCCTTATACCACCTATTTTGTGTCCTAAACTATGGAATTTTTTTGGCGGCAAAATGTCGTATTTTACCCCTTTCTGCTAGACCACGGACCTTTCCTGCTACCCATTCGCCCTTGTCAATCAAGGCGCAAGAAGTGTCTAAAACAGTTGTACGCAGAATTCTGGCGCATTTTGAATAGTACGGATGTAGCCATCTTTATCTTGACTCTGCTGCAGCTTGGTATCATAACTACAGCCATTGGAAAGCCATTAAAAAAGTAAAGTTAAAGTTTCTTGACTGAATTTAATGCGTTAAAAGTAAAGATAAAGACGGCTACATCTGTATATCGACTCCATTATTTCTTAGTACGTTCGCCAATACCCCCATTATCAAAATGTAAATGAGGGGCCTGTCACATTCAATTTTTAACCCCTTCCCGCTCCTGGACGTACTATTAGGCCATGGTAACTGTATCGTTCGCGCTCCATGACTTTAAAGTATGTCACGGGAGTAACGGCCATTTCGGCTGTCTTCCCGACACATGCAGGAGCTGTAACAGCTGCTGTCTCGTACAGCAGTTGCCGCAGCTCCTATCGCGGGGACCGATCGCTGTGTCCCCACTGACTACGGAAGCCTAGTGGGTCCTGACAAAGTCAGGACCCACTATGCTTGCTGTCAGTGAGTAGCTGACAGCTCTAATACACTGCACTACGCATGTAGTGCAGTGTATTAGAATTGCGATCAGGGCCTCCTGCCCTCAAGTCCCCTAGTGGGACAAAGTAATTAAGTAAAAAAAAAGTTTAAAAAAAAGTTGCGTAAAAATAATAAGAAAATAAAAGTTTTAAAAGTAATAAAAGTAAAAATCCCCCTTTTTCCCTTATCAGTCCTTTATTATTAATACAAATAAATAAACAAATAAACCATACATAATTGGTATCGCCGCGTCCGTAACGGCCTGACCTACAAAATTATTTCATTATTTATCCCGCGCGTTGTACGCGATAAAAAAAATAACAATAAACCGTACCAGAATCACAATTGTTTGGTCACTTCACCTCCCAAAAAATGGAATTAAAAAAGAGATCAAAAAGTCACGTGTACCTAAAAATGGTGCTGATCGAAACTACACTTTGTTACGCAAAAAATACGTCCTCGCACGGCTTTATTGATGGAAAAATAAAAAAGTTCTGGCCAGGGTTACCACCTCTACCTGGATAATTTTTATACCAGCGTCCCACTCCAGAAGTACTGCAGCATGCGGCACTGCTAGAAGAAATCTGAGAGGCCTCCCTTAGGCCTCGTGCACACTTACGTCACCGTTTTCTCGGCCGCTTTTGACGGGTCCGTGAACCCGTTTTAGTTGCCGTGTGGTTTCCGTGTGCACTCCGTGTTTCCGTTTCCGTGCGCCGAGCATGGTACTGTCCAGGGTGACAGTACCATGCTCGGCGCGCGGAAAATACAATTTTAATGTAATAAATGTTTTTAAAAAAAAAATAAGTTCATACTTACATTCCTCCTGTCCGGCCTCCAGCGATGACGTTCAATCCATGTCGCCGCTGCAGCCAATCACAGGCTGCCGCAGCCTTAGGCCTCATGCACACTTCAGTTTTTTCCTTCAGGGTGCTATCCGTTTTTGTCACTGATAGCACCCTGAACCATTCATTTCAATGGGGACATGCACACCTCAGTTTTTTTGATGGTCCGTTGCTCCTTTCCGATCCAAAGTAGAGCATGTCCTACTTTGGTCCGGGATTCCGTGACCGTGAGGCCCATGCAAGTCAATGGGTCCGTCAAAAAAACTGAAGGCACACGGAAGGCATCCGTGTGCCATCTGTGTGTGACGGAGCCATTGCCTAGCAACCGCCGGGCGGGCAGAAAAACATTAGAAAAATATTACACTAATCGGCAGCCACTTGTCTCTATCAATAACTGATAGAGAAAAGAGGCTGCTGATTAAAAATAAAATAAAAAGCCTTTCATACGTACCCGGTCGTTGTCTTGGTGACGAGTCCCTCTTCTTCCCCCAGTCCGACCTTCTTTTGTGACGCGGCAGCCTGTGATTGGCTGCCGAGGCCGCGGCAGCCTGTGATTGGCTGCAGCGGTCGCGGCAGCCTGTGATCGGCTGCCGAGGCCGCGGCAGCCTGTGATTGGCTGCCGAGGCCGTCAAAAGCGGCCGTGAAAACGGTGACGTAAGTGTGCACGAGGCCTAAGACTCTGCTTGGGCAAACAAGAAGGGGTGAGAGCAGGGCACATTCTAGCAGCAACATATTGTGTGTGACGTACAAGGACAAGATCTGACAAGTCCACCCCTCCCATGTACCTATTATAGTCCAGGATGCAGACTGGTTTGGGGGTCTCTGTACTGGTACCTCGTACAGGTACATGGGTACTGGTGTGGCCATGTATTGTTGTCAATACAAGGGCATCTGCCCTTCAGCGCCATGCGGTGCGGTAAAAAAAGCCGACCGTGCACATCATACAGATGGCATTGTACAATGCGTATGTGCTACATCGATGTGCAAGACAGACGGGAACTTTCCTGGAATTTCAAGAGGTGGTTATCAAGAACCTAATCTTTAGGGACCAAGAAGGGGGGGCACCCAGTACTTCTGGAAGCGAGGCCACACACATCGTACCAAGGCAACACTTTCAAGTTCCCCAAACTGGCAAGGAGGGAAAAAGTCAAAAGAGGTGCAAAGTCTGTTCAAAGAGGGGGATAAGGGAGGACACAATATATCAATGTGACAAGTGTCCCGAAAAACCAGGGCTCTATATGAAAGAGAGTTTTACATTTTATCATACATCCCTTAGATTTCTACCCTGATGCACGCCGCACAGCTTATCCCCCTCATCTTTCCCCTCTGGGCCCTGCTGTGTGCCCAGGCAGCTGATAACAGCCACATGTAGGGTATTGCCATACCCGGGAGAACCCACATTACAGTTTATGGGGTGTATATCTCTGGTGGCGCATGCAGGGCACAATATATTGGACACCGAAACGGCATACATATATAGAAAATTGCAAATCTCATACTGTACCATCTGCTGCTCATTACCTTTCAGACAATACCTGTGGGGTCAAAATGCTCACTACACCTCTAGATGAATGCCTTAAGGGGTGTTGATTTTAAATGGGGTCGCTTTTTGGGGGTTTTCATTGCTTGGATACCTCTGGTTTTCCGCAAATGCAACATGGCACCCGAAAACCAATCCAGCAAAATCTGGACTCCAAAGAACACATATCGCTCCTTTCCTTCTGAGCCCTCCCATGGGCCCAAATGGCAGTTTATCACCACAAATGGGGTATTGCCGCAATCAGGACAAACTGGGCAACAAAAGGGGTCTTTTATTTCTTGTTAAGATAAGACATTTTGTGACAAAACTACATATAATTGGGAAAAATTAAATGTTTTTAAATTCACAGCCCAATTCAAATAAGTTGTGTGAAAAAATGTGGGGTCTAAATGGTCACAACACCCATAAATGAATTCCTTGAGGGGTGTAGTTTCCAAAATGGGGTCACTTCTGGTGGGTTTCCATTGTTTTGATACCTCTGGGGCTCTGCAAATGCAACATGGCACCCAAAAACCAATCCAGCAAAATCTGGACTCCAAAGAACACACAGCGCTCCTTCCCTTCTGAGGCCTCCCATGGGCCCAAACGGTAGTTTATCACCACAAATGGGGTATTGCCGCACTCAGGACAAATTGGGCAACAAAATGGCGTTTCTTGCGAAAATAAGAAATTTTAATCAAAAATTACATCTTATTGGAAAAAATTTCATTTTTTACATTTCACAGCCCAATTCAAATACGTGCTGTGAAAAAACTGTGGGGTCAAAATGGTAACAACACCCATACATGAATTCCTTGATGGGTGTAGTTTCCAAAATGGGGTCACTTTTGGGGATTCCTACTGTTTTGGCTACTCAACACCTCTTCAAACCTGGCATTCTGCCTAAAATATATTCTAATAAAAAAAGAGGCCCCAAAATGCACTAGGTGCTCCATTGATTCTGAGGCCTGTGTTTTAGTCCACGAGCACACTAGACCCACATGTGGGACATTTCTAAAAACTTCAGAATATGGACAATACATATTTAGTAGTGTTTCTCTGGTAAAACCTTCTGTGTTACAGAAAAAAAATGGAATAAAATTGAAATTCAACAAGAAAAATGAAATTTGCAAATTTTACCTCCACTTTGCTTTAATTCCTGTGAAATGCCTAAAGGGTTAAAAAAAACTTTCTAAATGCTGTTTTGATTACTTTGAGGGGTCTAGTGTTTAAAATGGGGTGTTTTATGGGGGTTTCTAATACATAGGCCTCTCAAAGCCACTTCAGAACTGAACAGGTAACTTAAAAAAAAGGCTTTTGAAATTTTCTTAAAAATATGAGAAATTGCTGTTTATGTTCTAAGCCTTGTAACGTCCAAGAAAAATAAAAGAATGTTCAAAAAACGATGCCAATCTAAAGTAGACATATGGGAAATGTGAACTAGTAGCTATTTTGGGTGGTATAACCATCTGTTTTACAAGCAGATGCATTTAAGTTCAGAAAAATTAAATTTTTTCAAAATTTTCTCTACATTTTGCAATTTTTCACAAATAAACACTGAATATATCGACCAAATTTTACCACTAACATAAAGCCCAATGTCTCACGAGAAAACAATATCAGAATCGCTTGGATAGGTTAAAGCATTCCGAAGTTATTACCACATAAAGTGAAATATGTCAGATTTCAAAAATGGGCTCTGAGCCTTAAGGCCAAAACAAGGCTGCATCCTTAAGGGGTTAATGTCGAAAAGCTCCGATAGAGCTAAATTAATCCATACTTTGCTATATAGGCACATAATTCTGGGGATCGATTTGGTGCCTAACTCTAAGGGTATGTTCACACGGCAGCGTCCGTAACGGCCGAAATTACGGGGCTGTTTCCAGGAGAAAACAGCCCCGTCATTTCAGCCGTAACGGCATGTGCAGGCGCTTGAACGCCGCGTCCATGGAGTCCATGGAAAACGCCTCCATTTACGTCTGAAGAAGGGACATGACACTTCTTTGGCGCGGGTGTCTATTTACGCGCCGTCTTTTGACAGCGACGCGTAAATATACGCCTCTTGTGAACAGACAAACGTCAGCCCATTGCTTTCAATGGGCAGATGTTTGCCAACGCTATCGAGGCGCAATGTGGACGTAATTCGAGGCGTAAAACGCCCGAATTATGTCCGTAAATAGGCCGTGTGAACATACCCTAAGACTTCACAAGGCTATTTCCTGGAACCCCCAGCTGACCCGATCAAAAGCCTTTTCTACATTATTAGATAAAAGGCAGAGGGCAGTTCCCTGAGAGCGAGCCCAAAAAATTTAGAAACCATTCTTTAATCGTGTTGTCCTGTGCTTCCAAGGCTGGGAATAATCCCACTTACTCCCTATTGATCACAGAAAAAATTTGAGGTCTTAGTGGTAGAGCCAACATTTTGGAATATTTCTTTAAATCTATATTGCTGAATAAAATTGATTGGAAATTGCCACATACTAAAGGGTCCTTGTCTGGTTTTGGGAATATAGTAGTGTGCACCATAAGGGCCTGTCCCGGGAGAGTGCAATATCTCAAAACCCCATTAAAAGATCCCAACATAGATTGGCCGAGGGCTTGAGGAAAGATTTTATAAAACAATTCTAATAAGCCCATCTGGTCCCAGACTTTTTTCTTCTTTAAGATCTTTAATCACAACATTTAGTTGGTTCCCCAGAAAAGTCCTCCTCCAAGGATTATTAAACCAAATCAGATAATTTAGGTAAAGAGCATTGATGTAAGCTGTAATTTGAGACAATTGGTCATTAGGTAGATCATCATATATACAGTAAACTTTAATGTTATTTTGTGAACCACAATAGCTTTTAAATTCCGACAAGATTTCCTTAGTGGCTTTGACTTTCCTTTGGAAGGAGAGTGGGAGACATGAGAAATTATCTTGGGCGTCTAGGATGGATACCCCTGGAAAGCAATTTCCCATATTTGTCCCATAGTCATGCACTTAAGGTTTTTCTGTCCATGATGGACAGTATTTTATGTCTAATGGTGGAAAGCCACCCTATCAGATGGAATGCTCCTGTGGTTGGTGTTGTTATGAGTATGATTAGAAATAAACTCCTTAAATTGCATTAGAGACATCTGCAGAGCAGGCAATGTCAAAAGTCTCCATTGACCACTGGGGGGGGGGGGGTGAATTAAAGACCCTTATGCCCTTAACCCCTTAGGGTATGTGCACACACACTAATTACGTCCGTAATTGACGGACGTATTTCGGCCGCAAGTCCCGGACCGAACACAGTGCAGGGAGCCGGGCTCCTAGCATCATACTTATGTACGATGCTAGGAGTCCCTGCCTCTCCGTGGAACTACTGTCCCGTACTGTAATCATGTTTTCAGTACGGGACAGTTGTCCCGCAGCGAGGCAGGGACTCCTAGCGTCGTACATAAGTATGATGCTAGGAGCCCGGCTCCCTGCACTGTGTTCGGTCCGGGACTTGCGGCCGAAATACGTCCGTCAAAAACGGACGTAATTAGTGTGTGTGCACATACCCTTAATGATCGCCGATAAGCCTTTTCACGGCGGTCATTAATGGGCTTTACTCTACAGCGCCGCCATTCCACGGCGCTGCATTAGAATAAAGTAAACAGAGCATGGAGCCGTCAAATCTTCCTGCTCTCAGCTGCCAGAGGTAGCTGAGGGCTGGGGGCGTCCCTGCTCGACCGGGTGATATCGATATTAGTATCGATCTGACCCGTTTAACCCCTCAGATGCGGTGCTCAATAGCGTGCACCGCATCTGAGTGGTTTTGGAGAGAGGGAGGGAGCTCCCTCTCATCCCACTGACACCCGGCGATAAAATCGCCGAGTGTCTGTGTCTTCGATGGCAGCCGAGGGCCTAATAAAGGCCCCCAGGTCTGCCTGTAGTAAATGCCGGCATGACCTAGCGTTTTAAACGGACAGGCAGTAATACACTGCAATACAGAAGTATTGCAGTGTATTATAATAGTGATCGGAGGATCGCATAGTGAAGTCCCCTAGTGGGACTAGTAAAAAAGTACAAAAAATTGAATAAAGTTAATTAAAAAAAAGTGAAAACCCCACTTTTCCCCTTACGAAATGCTTTACTATTAAAAAAAAAACTAAAATAAAGCAAAAAAGTTACACATATTTGGTATCGCCGCGTCCATAACAACCCCGACTATAACGCTGTTACATTATTTAACCAGCACTGTGAATGCCGTAAAAAATAAAATAAAAAACAATGGAAAAATTGCTGTTTTCTGTTAATCCTGACTTAAAAAAAATGTGATAAAAAGTGATCAAAAAGTCGCATCTACTCCAAAATGGTACCAAAAAAAAATACAAATCGTCCCGCAAAAAACAAGACCTTATACAGCTATGTCTACGCAAAAATAAAAAAGTTATAGCTCTTCGAATGTGACAATGGAAAGATGGAAAAAATGGCTTGGCCATTAGGGCCCAGAATGCAAGTAGGGGGAAGGGGTTAAGATTGGGGCATGGTCTCCCCATAGGAATAAATCCATAGATGCAAAGATCCAGCAGATGATGTAATATGAATATATAATTGATCCTAGAGTTATTATTATGTTCAGCAGAGTAAAAACTAAAATCTCCATAAATCCACAAACTTCAAGTCGCTCGTGGCCTTTTTAAGTCTAAGTATTATTCTAAAATATAATGATGACCTACCCGTGGATGAATCCAACAGAGGTTAAAAACCAAATCCCCTCCTAATAGAATTGCAGAACACATGTGGTAGTTCAAGTAAACCCAGAGATTCAGGGAGATCTCCAATAGAATTTCTCTGCATCTGCCATTCTTTGTCCCATATGTTGTACTTCTTTGTGGAGGGAATGAATCTCCTGCTCTTTCTTAAAAAAAAAAAGGAAATATAGACCTCTATTTCTTGTCTTGTCGGCATGAAGCGTGTATGTGCTTTCCAGTTCCATTCCTGATCTAAATTAGGAGGATTTGCTAACTGGGATCTACTCCCCATCATAGGATCCTCAGGAGAAAAGGCCATAGATATCAGGCTCGGGCTGAAGTGTCTCTCCCCCTCTGGCACCTTTTTGAAGTTGACGGCATTAGATTTTGATACCAGAGTAAAAGCAAGGAATGTTAGCGGAATAAGCCTCCAATACACCAACAGTCTAAGCTGTTTTGGATCTCATGCTCATGCTACCAATTGCTGCCGAAAATGGTGAGTATATCACGCAAAATGTCCCGGAATGAACAGGAGCTCCACAGAAGTGCTGCGCACTGCGCCATCACCAAGCCACCCTCCCTGATGCTCTTTCTTAAAGTGGTTTCATGTTCATTTGCAAATATCTACTTGTATAGTATTCCATCATTAGTTCTTTGATGGTCTTTTATGGCAATGTACCTTTCTATCTGCAACATTTTCTTGGAAACAAGAAAAAAGTTATTATAAGTGAATGCTCTTGTGTACGGGCCATGTATTTATATGATAATAGTAGTGTTTTGATGGTACATTATCATGTAATAATGTTTGTCATATCTGACTGCCATTTGTTTTGCTGTACACACATTGATTGTAACTAAGTGCAAGAATTTTTGTTACGGTAAAACTTTGTTTCTTTTTGCAGCAGTGTACTGTGCTGAACGCTTGCTTGTAGTACAAACCAATAATTAATTTTTGTAAGTAGCAATTTAGGTTTCGTTTTGTGACATTACATTTTATTTCTACTTTATATTTAGTGACAAAAAAAGAAAAAAAAAAGAATAAAATTAAATCAGAGTCCTTACATAAGAAAATGTATGTAACTCTAGTGTGAACTTTAAAAATTGGATTTATAAATTTAGCATTGTTGATTTTAGAGTGAAGCAAGACCTTTGGAGCAACATTCCTCCATATGAAGGAATATACAGCGATATAAAACTGTGTAGGTGCTATAGCTAGGCAATAACACTGCGGTACTAATATATATATATATATATATGTATACTATATATGTGGTTACTGTATGGCACAATTATATACTATATGGTACGATTATAAAAATGTATGAGCACTATTGTTTGTGGGTCTTTGATATATGATCACTATGACCACTACAGGAAGAATAGGACTTCCCTTAAAAACATTTAGTTTAACTTAAGAGATCATTTTTAAACATTTCTAATAGTAAAATTAAATGTTTTTGTTTTTGCCTATATCCACAATTTTCTCCCATACACATTGTAATAAATGCCTTTAGTCCACCTAACTCGATTTATCTCTCCCATACACATTCAACAATATACCTTCAATACACGTAACTCCATCTATCAAGTTGATTTTATCAGTATAAGGGCGGATTTACACGAACGTGTAATACGTCCGTGCAACGCACGTGTTTTTCACGCGCGTCGCACGGACCTATGCTAGTCTATGGGGCAGTGCAGACTGTCAGTGATTTTTGCGCAGCGTGAGTTTGCTGCGTAAAACTCACGACAGGTCCTATATATCTGAGTTTTTCGCGCATCACGCACCCATTGAAGTTAATGGGTGCTTGAAAATTTTTTCTGTTTACAAACATCCAAACAGTGTCATAATGATGGCAGCTGTGCAAAAATCACGCCGCCGCACATCCTATGTGATGACACAAGGAGCTGTTAAGTGCCTTTTGCGCACCCAAAACGCACTCGCTCGTGTAAATGCCCCCTAAGGCTTAGATGTCAGAGGCACACAGAAGCTGCTGTCAGCCGAACTCACTGGCGGATTAGGCTAGGGCTACATGGCGACTTTGGCTGAGACACAGGTTTTGGGGCCAAAGATCGCTGTGTGCCCCTGCGTATATCGCACATAAAGAGAAAAGAATAAAGTACAGATAACCGCATTGTGACCTGCAGATTCCCACGACCGGGAATGTTGCAAAAAATCAAGCAGGTGTGCATTTCTTGAGACTGTCGGTTCGCGGTCACGACAACCTGTTGGTCGCAACGCGGCCACATTCACTTTAGTTCCGTGCAGTGCCGCACCTGCCATGAGGCGAGGTGAGCCGACAGCCTCAGGCGGCGCCACCTGGCCGAAAATGGGGGGCGGCATCAGTGGCGTAACTGCTGCGTTAGCAGCCGTAGCGGCTGCTACGGGGCCCGTAGCTGCTACTGCTGTAGCGACGCTACTACGGGGCCCGCACCGCCGAGCCTCTAACATTTATGGGCCAGGCGATACAGGCCCCCTCATGCCCGGGGGCGTCGCTAGCACCGGAGGGGGCCCGGTGCTAGCGACAGCCACCACGTCTTGCAGTAATTGTACCTGCGTCTATAGCACGCAGGTACAAATACATTCATTAGTGCTGAATGGCCGGGCATGTTCCAACCATTCAATGCCTTACAATGACGCTGATTGGCGGGGCAAAATGACTTGCCCCGCCAATCAGCGCCTTTCAACAATGCTAGCGTCGCGATGACGTCATCGCGCCGCTTCCGTGGTTGAAAGGCTCTGGTTGACGGGGCAAGTCATTCTGCCCCGCCAATCAGCGCCTTTGAATGACGCATCTCTTCTGAGCAGGTCTGCATCGCCACCGGACGGGATCATGTGAGTATGTAAAGTTTTATTTTTTTCTCTACTAAAACTGTGAGTGGCATTATCTACAGTGGGGGCTCTATCTACAGGGGGGGTCGTCTATATGTGGGGATGTGGGCCTCTGTATACAGGGGGGGGATATATGTGGGGATGTGGGGCACTATGTACAGGGGGTATATATGTTGGGATGTGGGCCACTATATACAGAGGGGTCTATATGTGGGGATGTGGGGCACTATCTACAGGGGGGTCTATATGTGGGGCACTATATACAGGGGGGTCTATATGTGGGGCACTATCTACAGGGCGGTCTATATATGGGGATGTGGGGCACTGTATACAGGGGGAGCTATATGTGGGGCACTATATACAGGGGGAGCTTTATGTGGGACACTATATACAGGGGGAGCTATATCTGGGACACTATATACAGGGGGAGCTATATGTGAGGTGCTATCTACAGACACAGTGTATTGTACTATTATAATCAGGGACACAGTGTATGGCGCTATTATATTTTTGAGAATCTTAACTTTGTTTATAGGTGCAGAAATGTTTTAAAAGTGAGAAGCTGAAGACATCTGAGCGGAAAACTGCAGAAATGGGTCATGGCCGCGACAAATCCATCATATAGGTCTGGACCGGAGGTAGAAGAAAAGAACTAGAATCTGAGACGTCACCGGTGAGTCACTTAATGTAAATGTTTATTCTGCCTCTAATCAGTAATGTAGTCACTGTGTGATCTGCAGCGAGATGATGGGTGGAATGATTTTTTTTTTGTGAAACAGCATCTCCCAGCATATCCTTACCATTGTTCCATCCATGCTGGGAGCTGTAGTTTTACGCCGTACAAACCTATACGGCAGGGGTTGCACTAAATTGAGCTGTATTTGTTCTGGTGCTGTATATATGTATGAGCTTGGTTCTATTGCTGCATTTATGTACTGCGATTGGTTCTGGTGTTGTATTTATGTATGAGCTTGGATCTAGTGCTGTGTATATTTATATGTATGAACTTTGTTCTGGTGATGTATATATGTCAGAGCTTGGTTCTAGTACTTTATTTATGTATGGAGCTTGGTTGTGGTACTGTATGTGAGCACTCAGATGCTTCGTGTCTGTTCGGCTATTTCTGGAAATAAATGTATCGGTGTATGGAGCCCGTACACAGATACATTTATTTACGGAAAAAGCCGAACAGACACGAAGCTGCTGAGCGTTCACACAAGTGCTTCAGCTGCTTCGTTCTAGCGATTGGTGGGGGTTTCAGTGTTCGGACCCCACCAATCCAAACTTCTGACATATCACTATGTCAGAAGTTTGTCGAACGTTTAGCTACACTTTTAAGCTTTTTTTCAATACAATGGTAAAAGTGGATTGTGTGGAAGAGTTATTTCAATAAAACTATTTTTTTATGTCTCTGTTTTTTAATACTTCATTGCTACCTTAGTAATGGCAGTTGTCTGATTGAGAGCGTCCATTACTAAGAAGGGGCTTAGTGTTAGCCAGTAAAAAGGCTATCACTAACCCCCTATTATTACCCCGGGAACCCACCACCACCAGGAGTACCGGGAAGAGCTGGGTACGATCCAGTACCCGACCATCTGAAGTGAAGGGTATTGGGGTGGCTGCAGGCTGGTACTATCAGGAAGGGACAAGAACCATGGCAATACTAGGCTGCTGCTGCTTTATTGTATCTGGCTGGTTATGAAAAATGGAGGGGATCTCACGTAAATTTGTTTTCAATTTACTCTTAAAAAAATGACGGTTCCCGCTATTTTTCATAACTAGCCAGATACAATAAAGCAGCTGCAGCCTAGCATCACCGGGGTGGGAAGGGCCACGTTTTTTGGCCTTTCCCAGCCTGATAATACCAGCCTGCGGCCTAACTGTCGTTTCAGATGGCCAGGTACTGATTCGTACTCGACTCTTCCCGGTATCCCTGGCGGCAGTGGGAACCGGGGTAATAATAGGGGTTACTGATAGCCTTTTTACTGGCTAATGCTAAGCCCCAGCCTTAGTAATTGAACGCAGTCAATCAGACAGCAGCCCTAAGGCCATAATAAAGTATTTAAAAAAAACAGACATAAGATTTTTTTTTTTATTGATATCAAAACTCCCCCATGCAACCCTCTTTCGAAATTTTTTTAAAAAAAAGTAGATCATTGAAGTAGTCCAATGAATTTAAGACGTAGTCCAAAGGGTCCAGCGGAACCTTCCAAAAAAAAGTTAGCGGTATAAAATGTAAAAAAAAAATGTATTTGCCACAATAGAAACCACTGCTCCGCCATTTGCTCTTGTAAGCCACAGCCCGGTTTAGGCCCGAGGCCTACAAGAGATCGGGAGCACGCTGATGACGTCAACTGCCTGGCACGATGACGTCACTGCATCATGCCGTCCACGCCGGGCCACTGAACTCAGTTAAAAATCATAAGTCAATTAGGTAATAAAAAGGGGGCATAGAAGTTATGTTAAACCATTTTCAGTGATAATGCTGCGTTGCTGATCTATGATACTAAAGTAACACCGTAAGTAGAATTCTTTAAATCTCTTCTATACCTCAAACAGCACTTTTGCAAATAAACAACAAATGTTTTCCTATTTAATTATTTTTTATATATTGCGATTTTGTTGTTTAAAACTTGTAATGAGAAAACTTTGATAGATTGGGGGGGGGGGGTCTTTTTATAGTTCGCCTCAGGCAGCAGAGAGGCTAGGTTCACCCCTGATTCCGTGCAATTATTGCAAGGGGCCCGGCAATTATTGACTGCGCGACCAGTGTCACAACCAAAGAAGCCGTATACTAAGTCTGATAGTGGCACTCTGAATCGTCCATGTTCAGCGGATACATGAAAGCTGCAGTGCTGATACGGAGAAAAATCTTTAGTGAAATTATATTACAAAACTGAATAGTATCCAAATTCCAAAATACATTTTAAAAAAAAGTAATTAAATGTTATGTAAACCTTTGAACACTTTTTTTTAAGTTAAGTTTTTAAGTTATGATCCTGAGTGTCAGAGATAGGCAGGACCTGCTGTCACCGAAGCTGTCAGCCCTGCTAACCTGACGGATTCAGGTTTCAGTGAAAGATACAGCTTCTATGTATCCAGGATACATGGAAGCTGTATCTCAAAAAGTTAAAAAAAATGTTGCGTTAAACACAATAATACATTGTTTTATATAAAAAAATAAAACGTTTTCAAAGGTTTACATAGCCTTTACAGGTTTCCGTAGCCATGTTCTATGTTTTAAAGGAGAAGAAGAGGGAGCACTTTCAAACTCTGTTCATAACCTCTACTGACTTTACCTTTGCCTTACGTAACCTGCTCAAAGGGAGTATCAAGTCTAGTACACGTGATAAGTCTAAGTAAGGCAAAATAAATACAACTCCTCATGTTTATTTCATGATCCCTATCATTCCCTAAATCCCAGATGACAATATTAGCTAATTGAGATACTCTGAGGTCAAAAATTCAAAGTGGAGTCTTCAAACAATTTTCCAATCAAGTTTTTAGTGCATTTTGGCAGCAGCTCTGTTAATTAGAAAAAAAGATGCCAGATCGTTTGATTTTCATTGTGACAGCTAGTTTGTCTTTATGAATTAGCACAGACAATTGATGTTGTAACATACTTAAACCCCAAAGCAATACACTTAATCTTTTTTTATTCTAATTACTTTTTTGTTGCCAAAGGTATTACATCTGCTACCTCAGAGATCTGTATATACTGTCTCCTAGGCTGTACTAGTCTCTATGTGTACGCATTTCCTTACCAGCAGTTATAGACTAGTGGTGTTGAGATGTCATTAAACATCTTCAAAGTCTTGTTATTACTCCATTGGCAGTGCCCGTAGGCCATCATTTGTTGTCAGACGCTGGGAAAATCAAACTCTTGTTGCAAGCAGCAGACTAAAGGGAATAAATTGCCTTTTCTAAAGGTTTTTTTTTTTTTTATAAATCTTTTTTGCTGAAAAATACAGCTCCATGTTTCCACCAAAACTGTACAATGTACAGAACAGTTTATAGGGTCTGGATACTTTGCAACAATTTTTTTTAATTATCACTCTTATGCATCTAAGCTAAAAAACAAACAAACAAGGAAGCTACATTGCACATGGTCTTGTTAAAAAATGTCCTGCCGTCTTGTGTCTCCATGGTAACAGACTACAAAGAAACCCTATGTAGCTTGATCCTGTAGTCATACTCAATTCTTTCTGTCCCATACTTCTACTATATTTGGTAGAATAGCAAGTATATCCAGTAGAGTATCACAAAGTAGTAGACAATATTTATTTAGATGCATTGGTACAATAAAAAATTGACACATGTCCATCAAATGCAACCAGGAAGGGATAAGGATGTAGGGAATGGTGAGGGGCACATTTTAAAGGATATGTGCTTTTTTGAAACCATATTATATATTTCTTTAATGCATCTAAACTAAGAAATTAAGCATCTTTGCTGAAACTCACCTCTCCACGGTCAAGTGTTGCATTCCAGCTTCTCACTGATGGCTGCCTCTTCCAGTACCGCTCTGTTGGCCTCCAGCAGATGATCCCCGGAACACCGGGCTCGGCTTTGTCCGGTCACCATGATAACTGGTGCAGCCCGTTGCTTGGTGGCATTCTAAAAGGGGCATCTCCTTTCCATTTTCGCTTCTGCTCTACACAACGTCTCTACCTTACGTCCTCTGCAGCACGTCCGCTGTCAACCATCACTGCTCCGGGCCATGACATGTGGATCAGCTGGGAAAGTCTATTCATCTGTGAGGGGGCTTTAGAGTAAGGAAAAGGAGGGTTACTTAGACTCTGCCCTACTTTAGCCAGTGCCAAATCGGTTGCGGCAAAGGGGTTCCACTATTACCAAACTACAAACAAACCACTGCAGTTTGTTTGTAGTTTAATGCAAAAATAATAATAATAATAATAATAATAATAAAAAAATAATAATAATCCAAAATAGAAGTTTAATGGAAAAACCCTCAAACACTACTTAATATTTAATAGGCCTAGGATTGTAAAAATTTTATTATATTCACATTTTATATAATATTACATTATGATAAAATGTGTAATATATTACCATTTTATTTGATATATGATCCATAAGTGGAGCTTTGTAGCAATTTAATAGGTAAAGATGTTCATTATTTTTTTGCGGCCAAAACGTATTCAAATACCCAGAGCATTGAATTAAATAAGAAAAGTCAGGGCAATATTAAAAATAAGACAGGTTTGTCCTTTCCGTTCATGTTGACAGACTCATTTAGCCCCCTGGGTGGTATTTCTTCAATCTTCTTATCCAGGCATATTCTTCCAGGGATTAGAATTTATTCCTATCTCTTTCCCTTGATGTATCATCAATCACCTACCACAGTAATTCAGCCGTGTTGTGTTTGTCTCCCCAGCAGAGGACCAACACTGATATATCTTATAGTAGGAAACATTCCCTTGCATTATTAACCGGTTACACTATTTTATCTACATATTCCTCTCTAAATTACCTGTTGATGATGCCCACCCCATTGGTGAACTCACGTGGATGTGATCATAATATAATACTTCTTGATTGCTATTCCGTTGAACATACAATACTGCTATATCTGAAATAGTTGCCAAGCTACAGTTACAAAGAGACATGATACAGTATACAATTTATTCTGCTCATCCTGGAACGGCATGGTAACAATGGCAAACATTTCAGACTCACACGGTTTTCTTCACTATTGATATATTTTATGTGAAAACAAGTGGAATCTTTGATGTGATGTCAGTATATTTATAGAGGAGCTCCCTCCTCTCCTGACGTGTCTGTTTTAGTAATTACTCATATTCCCCATGAAATAAAAATTTTGGAGTATCTTTTCTCTGTGTTGTGATGTACCTCTGTTATTCTTCATGGAAATGTATGAATACATTGTCAACTAGTTGTTACCATTCCCTTTGTCAACGGGACATGTCCCCAAACAGTCTTAAACACAATTCTGTAATCTAATAACAATAAAACTTTGCA